>NC_137896.1:113695859-115069188 GCF_963455335.1 Martes martes
GCTTGTGCACTCTATCTATCTGTCAAATAAATAAAATCTTTTAAAAAATTAATTTAAATTACTACATTAATTAAAAAACACATACTAGGTTTTTCCATCTTATTTGGGTCATTATTCCACCATATAGAGAACCAACAGTTGTTCCAAGTTACGTAATTCATAATCTACCTTTTAAAGTATATTGGTGCTTTTCTTTTTCTTTTTTTTTTTTTTAAAGATTTCATTTATTTATTTGACAGACAGATCACAACAAGTAGGCAGAGAGGCAGGCAGAGAGAGAGAAGGGAGGAAGCAGGCTCCCTGCCGAGCAGAGAGCCCAATGCGGGGCTTGATCCCAGGACCCTGGGATCATGACCTGAGCTGAAGGCAGAGGCTTTAACCTACTGAGCCACCCAGGCGCCCCTATTGGTGCTTTTCTTGTAAGGAATCTAAGAAGGGGGTTGCAAGATAAATTCATAAGGGGAGAACATTTAAGACAGAAGAAATTCAATGGGTGCATATTAAGTTTTTTCAGAAAGGAAATCAAGGACATTTTTTAAAAAGATTTTATTTATTTGACACAGAGAGAGAGAGATCGAGCTCAGGTATGCAGAGCAGCAGGCCGGGGAGAGGGGGTCTGGCCCCTGCTGAGCAGAGAGCCCAATGCGGGGCTTGATCCCAGGACCCTGAGATCATGACCTGAGTTGAAGGCAGAAGCTTAACCCACTGAGCCACCCAGGTGCCCCAAGGACATGTTTTAAATTAGAAGAGAAGAAATTCTTATGAAAATGTATTAATCTGTGCTAGCAAAACAAGGGCAAAAATCAAAAAAGAAGACATGGGATACAAGAACACAGTAACTATACAGGACTCCAGTGAGGAACAATGTCAAGAGATGGCAGATTTGGAAGGCATCTATCTCCAGAGGACATAAATCAGTGGGCTCCCTGTATTTAAAGAATGGAAATATTTCATGCTATGGGTGGATAAAAGAGACACATATGTCTTCTCTTCAGTAGGGAAAAAGAAAGGCAATTGAGATTTGTAGGAAAAACAAGTAAAACAAAATCTTAAGAAAGCCATGGTTCAGATATGAAGTAGACTAAAATGTGGCTTGATTTTGATCATGATGGAATTCAAGGAAAGGGATATTTTCTCGTAAGTGGCAGAGGAAGGGGTCAAAAAGTGGACTCATGAAAGGAAATGTTGTCCTGGTGTAGTACTTGTTTCCACACTGAGTAATGTTTAACATTGTGATAACAGAGCAAATGTTGCTAACTGCCATTCAAAGTCTATAGCTGATTAGGGACAAATCACTGAATATTGTTTATAGCTACAGAAGAGAATGTAGTTGCCATTAACCTTGATGTCATAAAATTAAAAGATAGAAAGCAAAAGTGAAGCTGACAGAGGTTGGTTGGAAGGAGAGAAGGAAAGGAGGGTGTGGTAACGGCTTCATCTTACCTACAGGGGAGACAAGAGCTATGTAAAAAAAAAAAAAAAAAAAAAAGCTGATGGAGCAAGGAACAGTAGCTTAGTTAAGTTATAAAGACTTTCAACATAATAACTAAAAATAATATACTAAAACTGGAGGGGAGAGAGAATAGCTTAAGTAGTTAAATCTACCTTTCAAAGGTAGGAGTAAAGGTCTACAATTGATACATCAAGAAATATTAACATAGGAGGGGCACCTGGGTGGCTCAGTTAGTTAAACGTCTGCCTTTGGCTTGGGTCATGGTCTCAGGGTCCTGGGATGGAGCCCCACATTGGGATCCTTGCTCAGCAGGAAGCCTGCTTCTCCCTCTCTCTCTGCCTCTGCTCCCACTGCTTGTGCTCTCTGTCAAATAAATAAAATCTTTTTAAAAAGGAAATATTAACATAGGAATATTATTTAGTTATAAAGATGACTATGTGAAAACAAAAATGAGTTGCGCAGAGAAGCAGTACTGGAATGAGTGGGGAAGGAGCAGTAGGGGCTGTGGCTTTTTATTGTAAGTCCTTTGGACTGGTTAATTTTTTCTTTTTTTACTAAATATTAATTCCTAAAACTGTTAATAAAAATAAAAGTGCATTGAATTGCAAATGGGCATAATAATTTTTGTTCTTAACATATCAGATATAAGGATAACTGGTAGTGGATCTAGAACATTTTAGAAAATAAATGATTAAACTTCAGCATAAATAAATACAGTTAAATAAGTAATTTGATAAGTTTCTAAAGAATATTAGTACTTGGGGGCAACTGACTGGGTGGCTCAGTCGGTTAAGCATCTGCCTTCAGCTCAGGTCATGATCCCTGGGTCCTGGACTGAGCCTGCATAGGGCTCCCTGCTCAGCCAGGAACCTGATTTTCTCTCTCCTCCCCGTTCGGGCTCTATCTCTGTCTCTCTCTCTTTTTTTTTTTTTTAGATTTTTTTTTTTTAATTTATTTGACAGACAGAGATCACAAGTAGGCAGAGAGGCAGGCAGAAAGAGAGAGGGGAAGGGAAGCAGGCTCCCTGCCGAGCAGAGAGCCCGATGTGGGGCTCGATCCCAGGACCCTGGGATCATGACCTGAGCTGAAGGCAGAGGCTTTAACCCACTGAGCCACCCAGGCGCCCCTGTCTCTCTCTTTCAAATAACTATTTTTAAAAAAGAATATTAATGTTTGTATTCCTTAAGTAATTACCAACTGTTTCCTTACTTCAAAGGTTTCTAGACATATGAGGTAATCATTGCATATGACACATTAAACATGATATTAAGATTCTGTTTATTTATTTGAGAGAGAGAGAGAGAGCACAAGCAGGGGGAGCAGCAGAGGTAGAGGGAGAAGCAAACTCCTGCTGGGCAGAGAGCCCAATGCAGGGCTCCATTCCAGGACCCTGAGATCATGACCTGAGCAGAAGGCAGACACTTAACAACTGAGCCACCTGGGTGCCCCAAACATGACTTTTTCAAAACTATCAGATGGCTTGAGGTTTTCCTACAGATTGATGAAGGCTTTGTGGCCATTTCCTTTCCTAGTGAGATATAAAACCAAGTGATGGTGTAAGGGAACTCTCAGCACTTTGTAGCTTCTCCATTTTGGGGGCACCTTCAAGCTTATGTTCCTGGGGAGTAGAGCAGTGATAAGTAACTTCCTACTACTTCATTTTGCTCAAGCACAAAATAAGCAAAGGAGGAAGGGGAGAGATTTATCCTCTCTCATTTGTTGGGACAAGTTGTTTTGCCCTGAACAGCTTTAAAATTTTGCACAGCATGTGAACACTTACAAGGCTGGATTATTTTTTTTTTAAGATTTTATTTATTTATTTGGGAGAGAGAGAGCAGAATTAAGAGGAGAGGCAGAGGGAGAGGGATAAGCAGACTCCCCACTGAGTGGGGAGCCGGATGCAGGGCCCATCCCAGGACCTTGAGATCATGACCTGAGCTCAAGGCAGACGGTTAACCGCTTAACCAGCTGAGCCACCCAGGTGCCCCACAGGGCTGGATTCTTGTCCATGTATTGAATATCATTTGAATTTTTTGTTTTTAATGAGATTTCCTAAGACATGTCTATTATACAAGAAGCCACAAAAATTTTCTTTCATACTCAATCTCCATTGGATATTGGTTGTTCTCCACTTTCCTGTAACCTAGTTTATCTATAATCTTTTTTTTTTTTGGTCTGAATTTTTAAAAAATTTTTTTATTTTTTAAATTAATTTTCAATGTACTAGAATTCATTGTTTATGCACCACACCCAGTGCTCCATGCAATACATGCCCTCCACAATACTCACCACCAGGCTGGCCCAACTTCCCACCCTATCTATAATCTTATATAAAAGTCTCTCCCTTGCTATATTTTGAAACAAGGGTGGGATACTTACTAGGTAGCTAGTAATGAAGTTCTGGTCCAGTTTTAGTGCATACATAAATGAGAGGAAAACCATAAATAATATTCATAGAATAAGAGCAGCACAAATTTTTGATTGATTAAACAAATATATATTGGATATTTATTATGTACTAAGCACAAACTAGCTGATAAAATTCTATACCAAGATAGGGCTAGAAACATTATCCCTACTAGCACTTTAACTGCTTGACATTTTAGAAAATGTATTCACTTCGTGTAGGATTTCTCATCTTTGGCACTATTGACATTTTGGGCCAGATAACTCTTTGTTGTAGGAGGCTGTCCTATGTATTGTAGAGTATTTAGTAGAATCTCTGATTTCTTTCTCTCCCTTTTTTTTTTTTTTTTATGATTTTGTTTATTTATTTGACAGAGAGAGGGAGAGAGATCACAAGTAGGCAGAGAGGCAGGCAGAGAGAGAGGAGGAAGCAGGCTCCCCGCTGAGCCAGAGCCTGATGCGGGGCTCAATCCCAGGACCCTGGGACCATGACCTGAGCTGAAGGCAGAGGCTTTAACCCACTGAACCACCCAGGCACCCTGAATCTCTGATTTCTAACACTAGATGCCAGTAATATTCCCTCCCCTTCTCACCTTCCTTCCACCCACTAGTGACACCCAAACATGTTTCCAGACTTTGCAAAATATCCTGTAAAGGCAAAATTGTACCTGGTTGAGGATCATTGAGTGTGATTGTATTTGAAAATTAGAATTTATTTAATTTTAGACACTACGGTGCCAACTTTGTCTACTTCTTACATGACAAATTTGTCTTGCACATCCAAACTTGAGAGATACAAACCATGATGGACTCTGATTCTCAGAGAGGATAAATGAAATCATTAGCTTTGCAAGTGATGGCATTTTCAATTAACATATGAATAGTAGGACAAAAATGATATTTTTAGCTTACAGGGGTCTATCTTAAACCATACATGGCTGATAAAAAATGTGGACTCTAAGTTCTAGGATTTCTCTTGAGTTAACCAGATGGTGTGCTTATGATCTGCCTACAAAAATCTTTCCATTCTTTTCAAATAAAAAGCTATTTTTTACTTTCCACTTCAAGATCATATGCTTTTCAATTCTTTCCAAGTGAAAAAAAAAATACAGGCTATGCTGGACTCTAAAATAAACTATCACAAGTCCTGGGATTCCTGGGACTTGTGACCATTTAAGGAGAATGTCACTTACGTTCATGATCTTTAACCTCACATTCTTGTATCTTCACATACCGTAGGTTTCTAATCTATCCTTATAATGGCAGCAAAGCCACATATACTTATGTGACAGACACTATTCTAAGCTCTTTTACATACATTAAAAATTTTTCCGCTTTACTGATGTATAATTGACACACAAAAACTGCACATATTTAATGTATAGAGTTTGATGAGTTTGCACATATGCATACATCCATGAAACCATTACTATAATCAAGGTAATAAACAAATCAGAATTTCAGAGAGAAAAGTTGCAAAAATAAGACAAAGAGCTCCTTAATACCTTTTATCCAGATTCACCAATTGTTAACATTTTACCTTTGCTTCTCCTTATTCCCTTCATATGTGTATATAATATGTAATTTTTTTCTTGAACCATTTAAGAGTAAATTACATTCTATTATTTTATCTTTAAATACCTCAATAGTGAGTTTTTCTTAAAGTCATAGAAACTGTAATTGATGTAATACTGTTATCTAATCTACATTCAGGTTTCAACATTTGTTCTAAAAATGTTTTCTGAATCAGAAGAACATCGGAGACTATGTGTGCATTCAATTGTCATGCTTCCTTAGCATCCATTCATCTGGCAGTTTCTCAGCCTTTCTCTGTGGCAAATGACACTGATATTTTTGAAGAGCACAGGTCAGTTGTGTTGTGGACAGTCCCTCAGTTTGGACTTGTCTGATAGCTCCCCATGAGTAGATTCAGACTAAGTGATTTGGCAAGAATACCACAGAAGTGATGTCAAGTTTTTTTATTGCTGTTGTGTGTGTTTTTTTTCTGATGCTGAGCTCTCATCAGTGCTTCAGAAGGCATATAATATTGGTTTGCCCCATTATTAGTAACATTATCTTTAATATTGGTTAAAGTGGTATCAACCAGATTTCTCCAACTGTCAAGTTATTAGTTTACTCTTGGTACTTAATAGGTATCTTGTGGAAAGATTGTCTGAGACTATGTAAATATTATAATTCCTCAAACTTTCATCCACTAGTTTTAGCGTCCATAATTAATACTATTATGGTTGCCAAATGATGCTTTTCTTATTCCCTCATTTCTTCCACATGACTTTCTACTTTAAAAAATGAACTTTCTCTTTATCTATCTCCATCTTTACGATTGTGGCCCTGTTCTTTTTTTTAAGAGAGAGAGAGAAAGAAAGAACAAGGGGGGAGAGGCAAAAGGAGAGAATCTTTTTTTTAAAGATATTTTAGAGAGACAGAGTGTGCACAAGTGTGGGGAGGGGCAGAAGGAAAAGTGGAGAAGCCCACTGCCACTAAGTGTGGAGCCCAACACGACATGGGTGTGTTCGATTGCATGGCCTGAGCTGAAATCAAGAGTGGGATGCTTAATGGACTGAGCCACCCAGGCACCCCATGGCCCTGTTCTTTACTCAATAGGTTATATCCCTTTTTGTTTGTTTGTTTGTTTGATGTTCAAACTATTCCAGATTTGGTTGATGAGAGCTCCTTCAAACAGGTTCCTGCGACTTTGACATAGCACAAAAAGATGTTCCAGGGTCATCTTGTATTTTTCCTGCCTCAGACCTGGAATCAACCATTTCTTCAAGGAGTCTTGGTTCTTTTTAATGGAGAATGGAATTTAGGAGCCAACATCCCGATACTTTGTATACTCAATGCTACTGGGCTGTATGAGCAAATGGGAAATAGACATATTTATATACACACATGCATACATATACATACATCAACATTTAATTATCATTATAATCCTATAGAGTAGCTACTACTTTTATTATTTTCATTTTACAGTTCAAGAAACCGAGGCACAGAAGTCAAGTAACTTGCTGAATGTCTCCCAGGTAAGTGATAAGGGTGAGACTGGAAACTGGGTGGTCTGGTGGTCAAATATTTTAGCATAAATATTTGAGGATAAAAGTATTCTCAGAGTTGAGAAGAAAGTTTATACTATATAATCTAAAATGCTTATGGGTTGACTTTAATGTCATATCTGTTTTCCATCAGGGGAAGAAGGGAGTAGGGAAGGTCCTGTTGACCCATGAATCAAATCCAAGTTTCAGACTTGGTACAGAATTTTCTCTTCCCTCAGAAAAAGTAAAAGTATGCAGTTGTGCTAAATTTACTAGGCCTGGTTCTCTCTTCCCCAAGGATGAGTTCAGTCCTTTAAGCATTTTCAGGCCCTCATGGAAATGGGCTTCTGGTGAGCCTGCCCAGCAATCCTGTAAATGTGCTCAGACTTAATCTCCTGCTGCTTATTCACACTTCAAGGTATGCAGGAAAAGTAAGAAGATTAGTGTGTTTTTTAAAGTGGAGCATGAAGAGGATCATGGATGTTTAGATAAAGTCAAGAGAAATTTACTACTTTAAAAATGAATTAGGAAATACTATACGGTGGGATATGCAAAAGTTTTTAATATCTATCCAGAGAACATTTGCCTTGCTCATGATTATGTTTCTCTAAAGGAAGCAAAAATATTAAGAATGACTTGTAAGACAAGTTGAATTCTGACCAGAAAGATAGACTTATATCATGACACCAGTGTGAATTTATCCTTGGAAGATACTATAACAGCAAAAGGAATGATGTTGAACATACATTAGACATATACCCTAAACTTTGGGAGTGATATGAAAACTTTTCTTTTTATTTAAAAGATTTTATTTACTTATTTAACACAGAAAGAGAGAGAGAGAGAGAACGAGTGCACTGAAGCGGAGAGGAGGGTCAGAGAGAGAGGGAGAAGCAGACTCTCCACTGAACAGGGAGCTCGATGTGGGGCTAGATCCCAGGACTCTGAGATCATGACCCGAGCCAAAGGCAGACACCCAACTGACTAAGAAACCCAGGCTCCCCCCAAACAGTTGTTTTTTAGAACAAGATTAAAGCACACATGAAAGAAAACTGACATTTAACTATACTAAAGTTTTAAAATTCTATACATTCAAAAATACCATAAGCAAAATAAAAAGACAAGCTGCAGATTGGAAGAATATATTTGCAAATGCAAACCAACAATAAGGAGTTAGTTTTGTTTTTTTAAAAAACATTTTATTTATTTATTTGAGAGAAGGAAAGAGCATGCACACAAGCCGTGGGAGGGGGTAGAGGGAGAGGGAGAAGCAGACTCCCCGCCGAGCAGAGAGCCGGATGCCTGGTTTGAATCCCAGGACCCTGAGATCATGACTTGAGCCAAAGGTAGATGCTTAACTGACTGAGCCACCCAGGCGCCCCAAGGAATTCATTTCTTGAACAAATAAAGAACTCCTATAAATCAGTATCAAAAAAAGACAACCCAATATTGTAAAATAATAATAATGATGATGACGACAGAGGGTATGATCAAGCACAAGAGCCCTTTACAGAAAAGGAAACCTGAACAGCTAACAAGCATATGAAAAATGCTCCACTTCATTGGTAATCAGGGACATTAAAACCACAATGAAATATCATTACATTGGCAAAAGCTAAGAATTCTGGGCATGTTAAGCTTTGGTAAAGATGTGAAGCAAAAGGTAAGCTGGTGTATGGGTGTCTCAACTATGGAGACCAATTTGCGGCTGATATTGAATTAGAAGATGTTCATGCCCTAGGACCCAGCAATTCTACTCCTAGGTAAAGTTTCCTTTAGAGAAATGTTCCTTCAGTCAACAAGGCACTATGGAAAAGAATGTTCATAGCTACATCGTATGTAATATCTGGTAATACATACTTGGTTACAACCTACCCCATCTACTGGAGAAAGGGTGAGTAGGATGTGGTTTATTCATTCAAGGAAATTCTCTACAGCAGCGAAAGTGTGAATCTGCAGCTGTCTCCCCACAGATGAAGCTGGATGCAGAGGAATACACACCAGAAGATACTACTGACATACAAACTTAAAACACACAAAACAATCATACATATACTGCTCAAGGATATATACATATGTAGTAAAATTGTAATGAAATGCATGGAAATGAGAACCACAAAATTTAGGAAGAGTCTTCATTTCTGTTGGGAGAAAAAGTAAGGAAAATATGATTATGGAATACAAACTGTTAGTAATGCTTTATTTCTTAAACTTTAGTTTTTACTTTTTTAAAAGATTTTTTATTTATTTGACATAGTGGGAGAGAGCGTGAGAGAAAGCACAAGCAGGGGGAGCAGCAGAGGGAGAGGGAGAAGCAGGCTCCCCGTTGAGCAGGGATCCCGACATGGGGTTCAATCCCAGGACATCATGATCATGACCTGAGCTGAAAGCAGAACCACCCAGGAGCCCGTATTTTTTAACACAGGTGCTGATTACATTAATGTGCACATCTTTTTTCTAAGTCTGAAATGTCTCATAGTATATATAAAAGAAATATCACGTTTGTTTTATTTTCCTGGCTGTAACTCCTCATGATAGAAATGTATTTCCTCATTTTGATAGAGAGGTATCACCTATTTTCCAATCAAGACTTTATGTTCCAGAATTGGGGTTCTTCCCCACTGGTTGTGTGTAGAGAGTGGGGTGTGCTGCAGCTCCTTTGTATTTCAGGGGCTGTCATGGAAAAAAATTCTTCCAGTACTTCGTTGAAAAGGAATTAACCTGGTGATGACAATGGAACATGGATGTGGAAGATATCGGTGCTTGGGATGGAAAAAGGAGTAGCCTGGTTAGAGTAAAAGGAGTCCCAGGGACTGGGAAAGGGATTGGGTTTGGGGGAGTTCTTAAGAGGGCTGGATGTGTCAGGACACCTTGGTTAAGTATCTGACTCTTGATTCTGGCTCAGGTCATGATCTCAGGGTTGTGAGATTGAGCCCCACATTGAGCACCACCCTGGGTGTGGAACCTGCTTAAGACTATCTCTCCTTCTCCCTGTGCCCCTTCCCACTTCCAAAAAAAGAAGAAGAAGGAAAAAAAAAAGAGGTTTGGATGTGTCTCTTTAATGTGTCTGTGTCCAGAGTGGCCAAGGCTGGCATAAGTGCAGGGGCCCTGAGAGCAAAGCGGAAGTTTCTGTGCTGTGCCAGCCTGTGGTCAGTGGGGAGATGGCAGTGAGGGCATTTTGATGAACTTTACAGAGCAACAGGGCCTGATGAATGACCATCCCCCAACAATAGCATTCTCTAAAAGAAGCAATGGCAACAATGGAAAACTCAAAAAACCACAGAAGAAAGATCCTTGGCAGCCAGTAAGGTCAGGGGTTCTCGTAAGATCCAGTGAAGGTGTTAGAAAATCCCATATTCCACTCATACTGGAAGTCCTTTAGCCAGGCCTGAGGAAGCTCAAGGTTAGATTTAATTTAGAAAAACAGAGAAATATGATGTTTCTTGCACCTTAATGAATACACATTAAATTAGTATTAGAGAGCTACCACACTGAATAAGCAAAGGCTAGAGATTATTAGGAAAAGGTCCAAATACAGAGAAGATAGTGCAGACTTAGAAGGTAACAGGAAGGAAACAGCTAGGAGTCTCTTTTTCCTAGTTTCCTCAAGGGAAGAAAATAACCTCCAAAGCACCAGGCCAGACCAATAGTAAAACAAGAAAATTTAGGTTCATTAATAAGAGAACTTGTATAACCAATGTGTTAGATGAACCAATCAACTGGGCATCGCTGTGATTCAGCTTCCAAAAAATAAACCCTGTAGCCGACTGCACTGCCAGACTTCTGAGGGTCAGATGACCAGAGAGAGAGAAATCCCACAGGGTGCCAGTTAGACCACATCCAGGTTGAGGAACAGTGACTAGCCAAAAAATACTCAGGAGTGAGTGGCAATTTCAGGTAACCATATTCTGTGACAAGCTGTTCACAAGTATGATAACACACTTACAGAAAGATTTGCATTCCCTATGCTTTAAAAAGGTAAATGTTATATAACCATTTTCTCTAATATAGGTTTCTGAAAATCAATGGACACTAAAGTATACTTAGAATAAGACTGTACAAAAGTTATAAAAAAAGGTCCATGTTTTAAGACTATGAACAGGAAAGAAAGTATATTGGGGTTCTCCAGAGAAGTAGAACCAATAGTAAATATATAAATGTATAAATATACATATGTATAATACATATGCAAAGAGTTTTATTATAAGGAATTAGCTCACACGATTAGAGGCTGACAAGTCCAAAGATACGCAGGGTAAGTAGGCAGGCTGGAGATGCAGGAGAGCCAATGGTGTAGTTCCAGTCCAAACGCTGGCAGGCTTGAAACCCAGGAAGAGTTGAGTCCAGAGGTAAGAAAAAAAAAGATGTCCCAGCTCGAAGGCAGTCAGCCAGGAGGAATTTCTCTCTTGGGAGGTGGGAAGGAGGGTCAGCTTTTTTGTTGTATTCAGGCCTTCAGGCTGACGTCCACTCACCTTATGGAGGGCAATCTGTTTTACTCAGTCTATTTATTTGAATATTAATCTCATCCAAAACACTCTCATAGAAAACCCCCAAATAATGTCTGATCAAATATCTTTTAGTAAGGCCAAATTTCTTTTTTTTTTTTTAAGATTTTATTTTTATTTATTTGACAGAGAGAGACACAGAGAGAGGGTGAACATAAGCAGGGGGAGTGGGGGAGGGAGAAACAGTCTCCCCAAGCAGGGACCCCGACTCAATCCTAGGACCCTGGGATCATGACCTGAGCTGAAGGCAGATGCTCAATGACTGAACTACCCAGCTACCCAGTAAGGCCAAATTTCTTTTTCTTTTCTTTTCTTTTTTTTTTTTAGTAAGGCCAATTTTCTAAAAATATTTTCATATTCCATGGGGCGCCTGCCTCTGCCTTCGGCTGGGGTCATGATCCCAGGATCCTGGGATCAGCTGCATCCGGCTCTCTGCTCAGCAGGGAGTCTGCTTCCTCCTCTCTCTCTGCCTATTTGTGATCTCTGTCAAATAAATAAATATTATCTTAAAAATTTTTTCATATTCTAAATGTTTGCTCTGATTTCCAAATTTCGAATGAAGAAACCAAGCAAGGCTTGGTATGATTTTCAAATCACCTTTGTAGTTCTGAAACTATAGCCTGCCACTGAAGCCAAAATATAAATCCAATTACCATTATTATCATAATTCTGAGCTCTTCTGATATTAACTTTATCAGAAATTTTTACCTGTTTGTAAATTTATGATAGTAAATACACAGTTTATTGGGAAAATAAAGTGATTCATTTATTTATATCTTTACTGCATTATTTAGGCATACTCAAGTGTACTGACTTTTGCCAATTTAAAACACCTGGAAGTTTTTCTAAACTTTGGCTATAATTTCAGATTTCTTCTCTAGCATTTCATAACACTGTCTGTTCAAAATGCAGTATAGTTCTTATTGGAATCATTTTCCTTGGAACGCCTACAATAAAGTTTGATATTTTCCCCCCAGATGTTACTTTCAGCTCCACAGCAGCAATGAAAGCCATTAAACTATTTTAAAAATTGTGATATTTTGCCTTTTAAGTAAATTACTGAGACATTTTTATGTGTAACAATTGAAGCTTTGTGGTAATGATTGAAATTTAAGTTCTTCTTTTTGTCAGATGTTTTATAAGTGAGACCATTAATCTAAATTACAAAGTCTGTATTAATAAGTTTTATTAAACATTTCATGCCTAAAAATTCTTCTTTGTACTTAACATTAACACACAGTAGTTGGTATTAACAATGTGAATGGTACTTTTAAAATATTTTTTCTTTGATCAATTGGAACTCTCAGGTGAAATTTATATAAAACACTATTTCAAATTCCTTATTGTTGAAAATGATATATGATCTTTTTAATCTCATTGATGACTGCAAATCTTTGAACTATGAGCTTTAAGCAAGCACAATTGCTTTTTGGATGAAGTATGAGTTAGCACTTCCAAACTTCAACACATTTCTGATCACTGTTTGCATTCATCAATCACATCACCTGCAAAAAGTCATGTTTTCATCTCAGAAATGAAAATCACTTGTTTTATTTTATATTAATTCTTACACAGTATCAAAAGACATTTCAGGATGTTTCAAGAAATGTTCTAAGCTAAAGTTCAATATCATATTTTTCCACAGTTTTAGAACATGAACATTTATGACATTTAAAAGGAATGTTAAGAAGCTTACCAACATTTTGCTGACACTTCTTTCTGGGTGTTTTTTTTTTTTTCCCTTCTCCAATTTACAAGGTTCAAACACAGTATCCTTATAGAAAGTATGCATGTGGGGCGCCTGGGTGGCTCAGTCATTAGGCGTCTGCCTTTGGCTCAGGTCATGATCCCAGGGTCCTGGGACTGAGCCCCGCATCGGGCTCCCTGCTTAGTGGGAAGGCTGCTACTCCCTCTCCCATTCCCCCTGTTTGTGTTCCCTCTCTTACTGTCTGTCAAATAAATAAATAAAATCTTTAAAAACAAGTATGCATGTTACAAGTGTACAGCTTGATAAATTTTCACAAACTGAACACACCCATGTAATTACCACCCAGATTAAGAAATAGAACAGCATCCTAGATGCCTAAATCCTGAACCCTCTTTCAGTTACCCCACCGAAGAGTAACCAACATCCTGTTTTTGTACTTTACATAAATAGAACCATAAAGTATGTATTATTTTGTGTTTGGCTTCTTTGGCTAAGCATTCGGTTTTTTAACTCATCTGTAATTTTACATGTAGTTATAGATCTTTCAATCTAATTATATTCTATTGTGTGAGAGTGCCATAATTTGTCTATTTGGGTTGTTTCCAGTTTTGTGTATTATTAATGGTGCTGTTATACTCACTCTGACCAATACAGTACCTAATAAGCACAGGTGACTCCTTAAGTTTAAATAAAATTAAGTTAAAAATGAGGGGCTCCTGCCTGATTCAGTAGGTAGAGCATGGGACTCTCGATCTAAAGGTCGTGAGTTCAAGTGCTCAGGTTGGGCAGAGAGCTTACTCAAAAAAATAATAATAACTTTCTCAGTTGATTTAATCACATTCCAAGTACCCAAAACCCACATACCTGCTGTGTAGCTAACACAGAATACAGACTACTTCCATCATTGTACCAAGTTCCATCACACAGTGCTGAATTTATGTGTTGGTGTGTGTATGGAATTGCTGGGCCACAGGAGATGCACATGTTCCACATTGATAGCAGACAGTGTCAAACAGTTTTGGGGTATCCATTATTAACATTTTGTTATAAATTCTCCTATTTTAAAATACTAAATGTATATACTTTTCGCCTAAGAATTACAATGCACTAAAAGTAAAACCAAATTAAAACCAAACTATTTAGAAGTAGCAATTGTTGGGGCATGAAAAGTTTCACAGGTAAAGCAAAATGTAGCAACATTATTTACCAAGACAAAGACCACGCTAAACAAAGTTGCAAATGTTTCTCCTATGCCATTACAACAAAAGGTCCATTACCAATGAATGTTCACAATAGAACTAATAAATGTCTACCAGGACTTACCTAATTAACTTCAATGCTAATACAGTAACAATACTACTACTTACCAATGGTAGCATGCATTTCAATATTTCAGCAATTTAGATAGCCATGCTCATGTTTATCAGTTAAATCAAATCTGCTCATAATCTGAACTAACACTGGGTATTACCAATCTTTTTAAGCTTTGGCAATCAGAGGGGCCAATGTTGCCACTGTTTAAACCGCACTTAATCACAAATGAATTTGTGCATTTGTACATACGCATTGGTTTTATTTTTAAATCATTTCTCCCCTCTTGGATTGCTCATTTATATCCCCTGCCCATTTTAATTATATTCTTTTACTATTACATATTACATAATACATAATTGCCCTTATATATCCTTTGAACATTTTAAATTACTAGTTAATTTTTTTTATTAAGGAAATTAGTCATTTGTCTATGTAAGTCTTATAAACATTTCTCCTCAACTTGTAGTTTATCTTTTTTTTTTTTAAGATTTTATTTACTTGAGAGAGAGAACATACAAGCAGGGAGTGCGGCAGAGGGAGTGGGAGAAGCAGTCTCCTGACTGAGCAGGAAGCCCGGACACACCTTGATCCCAGGACCCAGGGATTATGACCCAAGCCTGAGGCAAACGCTTAACCGACTGAGCACTATCCTTATTTATAGAATCATTTTAAATGCCATGTAGCCAACTTTCTTAATCTCTTCCTTTTTGGTTTTTGTGTTTTATGCCATCATGCTTTGAAAGCCCTAATTTCTCAAGGAATTATATGAAAAATTAAATCCCGTTTTTTTTTCTGGCTTTTGTTTTTAAAATATTTGATAGATCTCTAATTTACTTTGGCATAAAAAGTGAGGTGCAGATTCAGCTTTGTATTTTTCCAAGTGGCCTGCCATGTCTTTCTAAGACACTGCTATTTACCTACCTGGCATCCATTTTCCCTTTACTAACGGAACTGTGACTTTGTTTAGAGCAGTAATGTGCCCAGCTTAAAATAGCTTCCCAGACTCTTGCAGCAAAGGTGCCCAAGGGATGCAGCTCTGTACCAAGATATAAGGGGAAGTCATGGAGTGCCATTTCTAAATGAGGGCAAATTTGACTGACATGATCATTTTGGCCTCTTTCACCTTTCTTTCTGCTAGGAATCTAGATGTAATAATACCTAATATGAAGCACCTACCTTGATACAATGAAAATGAAAGCCACCCACCCAAAATGGCTCAGCAAGAAGATAAAACGAGCCTGGGTTATTGATGACATTAAGTTGCCATATTAGTTCTGGATTATATATCCTTGGATTTCTTATTATGCAAGAAATATAAACTCCTATTTAATGAAGCCATTGATCATAGGGTTGCTTCTTGTAACCACATATGTTCTTATCTGATGCAATATTACCACTTATTTAATAATTCATATCCCTCTCTCCAATAATTTCTACATTCCACGTGGGGCTCAAACTCACAACCCCAAGGGTGCCTGGGTGGCTCAGTTGGCTAAGCATCCAACTCTTGGTTTTGGCTCAGGTCATGATCTCGGGGTCCTGGGATGGAGCCCCAAGTCAGGCTCCCTGCTCAGCATGGAGTGTGCTTGTCCCTCTCTCTCTGCTTCTCCCCCTTCTTGCATTCTCTCACTCTTTGCCTCTCTCTCAAGTAAATAAATAAAAATATTTAAAACAAAAACAAAAACAAACACAAACAAAACAAATTCACAACCCTGAGATCAAGCGTTGCATGCTCTTCTGACTGGGCTAGCCAGGCACCCTGATAATTCATCTTTTTGTATCAATTTGACATGCCACCATTATCATATACTAATTTTCCACATATATATTTCCACATATATTTTCCACATATAATTGGGTATATTTCTGGAAATGCTCCTATTTCATTAATCTAAATGACTTCAGTATTATTAATAGTTAACATGTAAGCTAATGTTTACTGAATACTAGGACAATTCAAAGGATGACAACCCTTTGAGCCTTAATTATTTAATATTAATGTGTAGTACTTGAAAGCCTAAAACTAACAGTGGACTTTAAAAAGCGGAAAAGAAAGGAGTAAAAAGGAAAGCAAAGATGTTTCCTTTTTTTTTTTTTTTTGTTTCCATTATTTTTATGATGGACTATGGTAAAATGCAACTATACCTATGTTGCTAAGTGGCAACACTGTTATGCCATGCTGTAATGGAAAACACTAGATTTGGGGTTTGGAGACAAACTTTTTTTTTTTAAAGATTTTATTTATTTATTTGACAGAGATCACAAGTAGGCAGAGAGGCAGGCAGAGAAAGAGGAGGAAGCAGGTTCCCCGTGGAGCAGAGAGCCTGATGCGGGGCTCGATGCGGGGCTCGATCCCACGACCCTGGGGTCATAACCTCAGCCGAAGGCAGAGGCTTTAGCCCACTGAGCCACCCAGGCGTCCCTGGAGACAAACTCTTAATTGGTTGGTCAACAGTGTTATTTCAGACACTAATTTCCTCATCTGTATAATGAGAAATGATTATACTCATTAGATGATCTCTAAGGTTTTGCCTAACTCTAACACTCTTAAAGACTAATGATTAAGGCTTTGAAATTCACTGGATGTGGATTTGAATTCAGGATTCAATGATCAGGTTTATGTATGCATTCAAAAAGTACTCGGGATAAACTGATGAACATGTCAGAAAAAGTCCCTACCCCAGTGAAGCTTCCATTATAGTGGAGAATAATAATAATAATAAAGATGGGAAGTGATAATTTACGTCTGTTAAATGTGTCACCTGTCTAAAACAATTTAAAAAATATAAGACTGCATTATAACACACACACAGAAAAGACATAAAACATAACAGCTTAATGATATTAAAAACCAAACACCCATGAAAGGAGTCCTTCTCATGACTCCAAATACAAACCTTCTCCTTCCCCATTAAGGGTAACCACTATTAACTTTTTATAGTGGTCACTCTATTTTTTATAAAAATGACTTGGCCAATTGGATTGTGGTAGTGGTTGTACAACTATACAAACTTACTAAAAATTATCAAACTGTATACTTACGATGGATGAACTTTGTGGTGTGCAATTTCCTCATTAAAACTGTTTAAAAAACACTTTGCACCTCAATATGTATCTCTAAACACTATGCTTAATTTTGCCTGTGTTTGAATTTCATATAAATGGAGTAATACAGGATAAATTCTTTGGCTTCTCCTTTGTTCACCCATAATGATTGTGAAACTCTCCACGTTACATGTGGTTTTAGTCATTCATTTTCATCACGTAACATTTCATTGTGTTATACCTATATATCCACTCTATGTTGATGGACATGCTGTTTCCAATTTTTGGCTATTATGAATCATGTTACTACGTACATGTCTCTCGTGGCATATGTATATGCATTTCTGTTGGGTATATATCAAGAATAGAATTGTGTATCTTAGCTTTTAAAATTAAAAACACGTTTCTGATACTGTACTTCTAAACAAAAGCTCTGACAAGGAAAAGATGGCTTAGAATGTCAGATATGGACTGCTGCCAATTTAACCCGTTCAAGTTCATGAACTACTGAACTTCAGCCAAATGGGTTTTCATTTCCTTCTACATACCTATTATTCTCTGTCTAAATAGTCTTCCCTCCTATCTCTGCCTAGTTGACTTCTTTTTTTTGAAGATTTTATTTATTTATTTGAGAGAGAGAGAGAGAGATAGCAAGAGAGGGAATACAAGCAGGAAGAGTCGGAGAGGGAGAAGCAGGCTTCTCGCTGGGCAGGGAGCCTGATGTGGGGCTCGATCCCAGGACTCTGGGATCATGACCTGAGCTGAAGGCAGAGGCTTAATGACTGAGCCACCCAGATGCCCTTGCCTAATTAACTTTTACTTACCCTAAGATTTTAGCTTGAGCATCATGGCTTTTCTTCAATGATAGATTCTCTTGCTACATCAGACCTATACTTCTTATTTCTCCACTTGCTGCAATTGCTTAACAATTGTGAAACTAACTGGCGATCTCTCCAACAATACTGCCCCCTTGAAGTGAGGGTGTGCATAGGTGGTTTCTGCATCACAGTATCCTTGCACCTTAGGTCAAGCACCAAATAGGTCAAAGAACTCAATAAATACTTGATGCATATCTACCTTCTCTTCACAGTCAGGGTACCCAATTCAAATGTTGTTTCTTCTGAATGTTTTGTTCTTGGGGCCACCACCGATACCATCCTTTGAAAATGAATTTTTACTATGCAAAAGACTGTCCTAAGTCCCATGGGCCAAAGAAGATTGAATATGAGGGACTTAGCACCTAGGCCCATCATCATAGAGAATAATTCTGCATAAAGCTTACAAAACATGGAGTGTTTATCAAATGGTGCATACTATTTAAGTGATACTTCACATAGCAACTGATTAATTTCATAAAAGTGAGCAGGGTCATCATAAAATCAAGCAAAAAGAGGGAATTTCAATCATTTACCTTCAACATAATGTGAACAGCAGCAATCTACTTTTCTATTATTTTTTTTCTTTATCACCAGATGACAAATTTCTCCCATAACCAGTCATTCTGTGTAATTAATCCTGTATAAATACTTTGGTAAGCTTTTTCTGCTCGTTTGGTTTTTAATAAAAATTGCTTAGTGGCAACTATTGTAGAAAAACCAAGGTTTCTGTTCTTGATACATCTAATTTACTTATATTCCAAGTGTTAATTTAACAAAACTATTACAGGTAGCAAAGTTTACTTCCCCACTATATTAATAACCTTCATACGCTCTAATTACAAGTTGAATGAAAAAATTTTACAAAAAGTATTTTTCCTATCAATATCTAACTTATAAGAAAATCTCAGTGACAGCATTTGTATAGCACTGAATGGTCTAGAAGGGCCATTGAAGAAATTTTTTTCAAGCCCTTGCAAACTATTAATATCTTCAAAGTAAAAACTTGTGGATACTGAAACTGAAAATAACTGAAACTGAAACTAAGTAAAGTTAAAACCAGGGTTACTACCAACACACAGTGTAAGACTGGGAATTATTCTACTAGTGTCATTAAAAAATTTTGGGGGGGGGTGCGTCTGGGTAGCTTAGTGGGTAGTGCCTCTGCCTTCAGCTCAGGTCATGATCTGAGTCCTAGGATCGAGCCCCGCATTAGGCTCTCTGCTCAGTGTGAAGCCTGTTAGCCCCTTCTCTGCCTGACTCTCTGCCTACTTATGATCTCTCTTTCTCTCTGTCAAATAAATAAAATCTTTAAAAAAAAATTTTGTTTTTTGGGAGAGAGAGTGCGCATGCACGCAGGGAAAAGGGGTAGAGGGAGAGAGAGGGAACCTCAAGCAGACTCACAGCTGATCTTGGAGCCTGATGCAGGTTCAAGATCATGACCTCAGCCGAAATTAAGAGTCAGATGCTTACCACAGAGTCACCCAGGAGCCCCTTACTAATGCCACCCTAATCATCCTGGCACTCTTTCCTTTAATTAACCTCCAACCATGCTGCAACCTCAGCATATCAAAAGAATTTCAAATGAGAAACCTAACCTTAAGCTTCAGGTTTAATAATATACCGTGTACAGGGAATTCTTTCAGATCACTACACTCCATAGAGACATGGTAGTGTCTAAAGTTTATACCAGTCTGTTGCAAAGAAAATATATTCACAAGTAGAACTTTCCTCAGAAAACATCATGATTTGAAGTTCAAAGATGTAACAATATTTGGACTTTACTGATGTCAAAATCTTATTTTTGGATTTATTTAAGAAGTGGCAACAGATTCTCAAACATACAAACTACTGCCAGGAAATCATACAAATGAGAAATAATACAGACACTGTGATTCAGTTTCTTAAAGGAAATTAAAGAAACCATTTATGAAAGGATGATAAAGCACTGTTATTTTACATTACCAGAGCAGAGAACTGCTTAGGGTGATTTTTAGCTCTATTAAGCCTTATTTCAGTCTGCCATGCCATGCAACCAGAAAGAAATGTATTAATACAAGCCTCTGATTTGTGTTGTTTTCCTTTGTTGCAAAGAACAACACAACAAACCCAACTTGTTCAACTATAAACAAAGAAAAATAAAAAAAGAATTGTATGAGGGGCGCCTCGTTAGCTAAGTAGGTAGAGCATGCAACTCCTGATCATGGGGTTGTGAACCCCATGTTGGGTGTAGAGACTACTTAAAAATAAAAATCTTAAAAAAAATTGTATGGAAGATATTATAACTTCAAAATGTGTCACAATTCCCTAGAGCCTAAAACTGGCTAAAATATACATAAAAATGTAAAAGACAAGTAAATAACAATCATCTTAAAATATTCAACTAGTTTTGCTGAATATGAAAAATACTGTTTTTATTAGTTTGTAGAAGCTTTGTTTTATTCAATGTTTAATTACACTGGAATTTTAAAAAATAAATTTGACTAAATTTTAAACAATAAAAATATCTACTTCATTATTTTAAGTCAATGTAAATTTTCACTAATTTAAAACTATATTAGCATTTTAATATTGGGGAATTTTTGGAAACATACATTGTTATATATAAAACTGTCTCAGAATAGACCTTAGAAATAAGCAAGTTTAATAATGGTTCATAAAACTTTATAAACCTTCCTAACTTGTTTATTAATACAATGAAAATTATAGATTTTAATTTTTAATCAAAATTTCAATTATTTTACAATCACTTTGAAACAGAAGCAAATATTTCTCATAACTCTCCTTTTAAGGATTAACATTCATCATGATTACTACAACTGATAACACTTAAAAACAGACATACACACACACATACACACACAACTAGAAGAGACGATCTGGCTAGTTCTGTCTTAAAAATACTAATAAACTAATAATTAGGTTGGAATCATGATTTAAAATCAATATGACTTAGAAAATATTATGATATAAAAACTCAAGGAAAGGACATTGTCATGGTCAGCTTATCACTATTAGCAGTACTGTACCTTGTACAAATTTACAAATCATTTCCAAACTGACAATTTGTTTTAACGACTTTGCTTATTAGCACATGAAGATGTTGGCTGAGCTTGTAACATTATAAACTGTATCTACATAGACCCTGAGCAGGGTAGTTCTCATGATTAAATGCTATTATTTTTAAATACCTTTTTAGAACACAAATACCTTATCTTACATCATTAGGGAATAAACATGAACCACATTTGTAACCTTTCACTCACATCTTAAAGAAATGATAGCTTAAAAAAATTAAGCCATTTTTTGATAGAATGGGTCCCAAAATGCCTTGACTTATTGCTTAGTAAAATACTACCCCCTGGTACCAAACTCCCAGCTTCTTAGGGAAGATTCCAGGGTCAACACCATGTACATCAAATATAATAATTCATTGTAAGAAAGTACTGACTTTAGAAATTCCTTATATGTGACAAATGTTTATTTTACAGTTGCTGCATCTGTAGTTATTGATCCTTTCTCACAACTTCATATTATTTTAGGCTCTAGAAATTCTATCCCTCTGGGTGCTTCTATCTGTTGCCCTAAGCTTGTTTAAAAAAATTAGTATATGTAATTTTCACATTACTCTACCTCAAAGATAGTTTCACACTTTTCCTGCAGCTTAAAATAAGTTTTTTCTTTTTCTTTTCTTTCTTTTTTTTTTTTTTTAGCGGGAGAAGGGTGAAAGGAGGAGAGACAGGCTTGGTACCTTGTTAATTTTAAGACTTACTTGAGAGTTGCTGGATATTTCCTGACACATTCAGCTGCTAAAGGAATACATACTAAGAGATGGCCATGGCCATGTTAGTACATTGAGGACAGCAGTTAACTCTTCCAGCTGAGACAAGAAAGGATAATACAATAATTTGCTAACAGTTATCAGGCATTTGCCATTTTATGGACATAAATATTTTATCTACTTTACAAAGTAATATTAACTAAAGTACATGTAGAGTCTATGAAATAATTTGCAACAAAAATTTTACTAGTTAAATTTCTCAGGGCTTAACAAATACTGTACATTTGTTAAAGAGTACCTGAAACTTGTTAGTAATACAGGACAAGGTGTTATAAAGCAAAACACAGCTGGGAAACATTTTATTTTTTTCTACTTCATTTAACATTGTTCAGGACCACAAGATTTTAAAGGTCTCTTTCCAGCAACTTTTATAACTTAGGAGTACCACTTAAAAATATTTACTGATGCTATAAATATTACTATTTTTCTACATATTAACAATTATAATAATGCCATATCCATTAAACCTCTGTTCCTTTGGTCAGAAAGATGAACAGAAACTGAAATCAGACAGTTAGGCATTCAAAACAGTTTTTTCAAAGCATACCCAAGCAAACCTACATCAGCAACTGTTAAAATTAGTTTTAGTTAGACTTCTTAATAAGGACATACTGAAGCACATATGAGACTTTTTAAAGTATATACAATTCAAAAAACAAATTTAAATTTATAAATAAAAAGATTAATGGCCAAATTAAAGAATGGTTAAGCATCAGATTTAAAATATCTTAACTTTTAGGCTATTCAGAAATATATTTTGTGAATAATAAGAATTATTTCATAAATATATATGTATAAATATAAATATATATCTACAGGATCTGTGATGCAGGAGAAAACCCTTTAAAGAAAAAAAAATTGCACTTTTAGATTATCAGGATGCTGCCATATTTACCCTTTGAATGAAATATAATTACCATTCCAGGTGCTTTTGGCACAAGTTTTTAGGTGAATATTGACACAATCTTAAAAACACAATGCTTTTATATTTTATTCACTGGAATATGAAGAATCAAACAGAATTTGGAATTCTGACCCCCAAAAATCCAGAAAACTGCAAACGCTTAATTAAATACAAAAAATATGGTTTTAAAAAGACCTCAAAACTGCCTTTACATGTAGAACATGTAAAATTTTACCATCAACAGGTTTTCTTCAATCACCTCAGCAAGAATTCCCCAACTACACACAAATGTAACATTGCCTTTTTCTACTCATATATGACTTAAATTACACCCCAGTATATAAGGACAAAAAATAAATGTATAGTAAAAAGATAGGATAAATCAGGAGAGGCTTTTTGGTCTTGAATTCTTCACCCACTAACAATGAAGCAGCACTGTAGGCAGCCCAAAACACACCAAACAGCTTTAAAAAAACAAACAAAAAAGACAAAAGACAGCATATTAGCAAGTCAATTAACATTTTTGGTATCAGAGAGTAAAATAAAATTAACGGTATTTTCTTAAAACAACCCTGACAACCAATTGCGATAAACAGTACAATTTATTGAGAATGTTTAAAATTATTAAGAATGTTTGTGCTTGTTCTGTTCCTTGTCTTATGCAAACGAAATCTTTTGTTATCAAACTTGTCTCATCATAGAAATCACCTGGGTGCCTATTAAAAAGAGAATCAATCCCAAGGGGCACCTGGCTGGCTCAGCTGGTGGAGCATGAGACTCTCGATCTCGGGGTTGTGAGTTCAAGCCTCATGTTGGGTGTGGAGCTAACATAAAAATAAAATCTTTTTTTTTTTTTTAAGATTTTATTTATTTATTTGACAGAGAGAGAGAGAGAGATCACAAGTAGGCAGAGAGGCAGGCAAAGAGAGAGGGGGACGCAGGCTCCCTGTGAGCAGAGAGTCCTAAGCAGGGCTGGATTTCAGGACCCTGAGATCATGACCTGAGCCCAAGGCAGAGGTTTAACCCACTGAGCCACCTAGGCACCTCTTAAAAATAAAATCTTAAAAAGAAAAAAAAAGAATCCTGGGATTCATTCTAGCTCTGTTGAATCAAAATCACTGAGGAAAGGGTCTTGTTATCAGTCTTTTTAACAGTGTCCCTTGTGATTTGGGCAACTTTTGGCCAACTACTTCAAGAAATTTGGTTGCTGAAAGAAAATGAATTGATCATTACAAAGTTAACCTTTTCCTGCTTCTTCTAAGAAGTAGGAAAACAGACTAAGTGAAAATTTTACACAATGTTTATTAAGTGTAACAGCGTTTTCCCAGGAATAGGTAAAAGTACAGAGTTAAATAAAAAGCAGGAAAAAAATAACATTTTGGTCAAGAGTTTAACTAAATAAAATGTACCATGATTTTCTGATTATACACATAACCAATCTTAAATTATTTCCACTAGAAATTTATACAGTACTTACTGATGTAGTCATTTTATAGAGTAAAATGAGAGGAAGAACTTCAAGAGTAGAAATCAAGGAAACTATGATAGAAAAAGACTTGACACAGGACAGGATTTCTCAACCTTACACTACTGACATTTTGGGGCTGGATTATTGTTGTTGGAAGCTGTCCTGTGCATTGGAGGATTTTTGGCAGTATCCGTGGCCTCTACCCACTACATATTACCAGTAAGATTCCACTCCTAACCCATTTGTGACACCCTAAAATGTCTCCAAACATGGCCAAATGTCCTTGGGAGGCAAAACTGCCCTTGAAAACCACTGGTAGAGAGGTCAAAAATAAATATTGGCAGGCTGAAAATATATTTGAGATGGTCCAATTTTCTCCTGTGTTTTTTAAATTAAAACAAAAAAAACTACAAAATATTTTAAACTTTCAGAAAAGTATAAGGAAAAAAATAAGATTATGATCAAATTGCATTTGTATGTCAAAATTTTTTTTTATAAATAAATGGTTAAAGATTGGTAAGAGTTATAGAGATTTAATGTTAAAAAATAGTGCTGGTAGATTAATCTGTATTCTAATGCTAGATTTAAATGATAAGAGTTTTGCAACATATTTCTCAACAAATTTTGGACTGAAACAAACATACAATACCTCACTATACAAAGAAGATTAAATAACTAGGAAAAAAATTGGTGAAGAAAAATCTGAAGTTTAAAACAACTGTATCCTAAATTTTTAACAATATAAAAGACTGCCATTTTGTAATAACACATTCTTAAGCTGCATAAAGAATATTAAAGACCAACTTTCAGCTAAACTCGATTACTAAAAGTGACCAGAGGACACACAGTTTTATCAATTTTGGGAGTAGTCTCAGAAGTATTCAAACAGTCTTTAACCCAAGTTAAAACTGAATGATTCAGTAAAGTGTTATGTTCACAAAAGTTAGGCCAGCAATGGGACTAGCTTCTGTATTGCAAGACTTGTAAGCTAAGTGCTAATAATGCCAATTAAAAAAAAAAAAAGATTTTAGGATTAGAATGGAGAGAAAAGAATGACATTCTACTTGGTCTCTAAAGTGTTCATGCAGTTCTAACATACATAGATGTTCTCAAAATATTCTTTTATAATATTTGTAATGACAACAGCTACCACTTGAGTGCCTACTCTGTATCAAATATACATCCTTTACCATCTAGATAACAAACCCTAAAAAATAGCTGTCAAGATTCCCAATTTGCAGAGGAGGATAAGAAAAGATATCCCCCCGCAAGGGAGGCAGCAGGTAAGTGGAAGAAACAGAATTTGAATTTAGAACTGACTGGTTCCAAAATCCATACTTTTAATACCTAATGCTTATATGTCAGTATTAGCCTGTAGTTACTCAATTCTAAAAGCAATCATTTTTTCTATATATGAATTAGTAATCAACTTTAAACAAAACCAAATGTTATAAAAATTAAGTGGCTCTACTTAAAAACAAATACTTTAAGGTGAAGGCTACATAACAGCAGTTCTGAAAGTGGTAGTCTTAAGTTCTACATATTTTCATAAAGAAAAAAATTACATTCATCGTATAATATACATACATGTGCTATATACATAGCACAATACAATATACATACATGTGCATTTATTTCCCAAAGTTGTTCAAAACTAATAAATACCAAAATTTAAGTTACTTTACTACTTATTAATTCTTTATGTTATCATTAAATATTTAATATGGGTCTGTATGTTAATTTAAATTTAATATAGTATAAAGAAATCCTGATCTCTGCAATATAGAAAAGCCAATTTATTACAATCATGTCTATTATATTTGATAAGGCAGTTATTATTCAAACAGGAGTAACAGTTATTAAATAAATGTCCAGTAAAATTTTAAATAAATATCTCCCACAAAATCTAAGTCATATGAAGTTGTATTACAGAGAAGAAAAACTCAACATTAAAAAATTATCTGGATGTAGCATCTTGTAGCCTTGTTTGCTCTTTGTTCTTTACTCCCCTTCTAGACATACATTTTAATTTCTGGTGATTAAAATGGGAAAACAAAAGAAATAAAATTGGTAAAACCAATGAGTGAGATCACTGTTCCAAAACACTTAAAAATATATGACAGTTACAAATTACAATCTTCTTAGGCAGATAACAAGTATACTTTTGTTTCTGGAAAACAGTTAATTACTTTTTTATAATATACACTACTTACTTTTATAAGTGTAGATACCACTTCAAATGATCCAACCACCAGAAGTATAGGGGCTATTACAATGAGAGGAAGTAGTGAATATCCTATAACTCCAAGAACTTGGCCATATGCAACCTGTGAATTTTAATGTTTTAAGTAAATATCATAGAAATCAAGATAATTATTTTAATCACTATAGAACATCACATATTCTTAGTTGTACTTACATAAACACGACAAGAAGAAATCATGAAGTATATGCTTTATATTTCAAATTATCATATTATCTGCTATGTTCCTGGATAGTCTCATCAACCCACCATAGTTTCAATTATAATCAACTTTCTGATGATACCCAAATCTACATTTCCAGCCCTCTGTCCCTTTCGAGACT
This sequence comes from Martes martes, assembly GCF_963455335.1. Taxonomy (NCBI): domain Eukaryota; kingdom Metazoa; phylum Chordata; class Mammalia; order Carnivora; family Mustelidae; genus Martes; species Martes martes. The sequence goes on from NC_137896.1 coordinate 113,723,021, forward strand.
TATACATCCAATTATCTTCACTATACCTACAATATACTCTCTTGCTACCTCCCTTAAAGTTGTAGAAGGATTATTTAAAGGGACAACAACTATCTTTTTTTTTTTTTTAAGATTTTATTTATTTATTTGACAGAGAGATCACAAGTAGGCAGAGAGGCAGGCAGAGAGAGAGGGGGGGGGAATCAGGTTCCCTGCTGAGCAGAGAGCCTGATGTGGGGCTTGATCCCAGGACCCTGGGATCATGACCTGAGCTGAAGGCAGAGGCTTTAACCCACTGAGCCACCCAGGCGCCCCGGGATGACAACTATCTTATTTAAACAAAAAATTCAAGGTCTAAAGAAGTTATGTGTGGAAGGGAGGGCAGGCAGGAGAGACTGAAGGAAAAAATATTTGGTGGCTACAGTGTGCCAAGCTCTGTGACAGATCAAGAGAGATCAATTACAGCAACAACTCTATCAAGTAGGTATTAATACCCCACTATGAGGAAACTGAATTTTAGAGAGACAAAATGCTTTGTTCAATAAAGTAAAACTGGTAGGATTAAGAGTTCAAATTAAGATCTAGATCTTCTTTTAAAAGATTTTATTTATTTGAGAGAGAGAGAGAGAGAGAGAGAGAGAGAGCACATGCACCTGCGTGACTGGGTTGGGGAGGCAGGTTCAGATTGTTGGGGGGAGAAGGATAGAGGGAAGGGGACAGGGAGAAGCAGATTTCCTGATGAATGTGCAGCCTGTCAGGGGGCTCACTCTCAGGATCCTGAGATCATGACGTGAGTCAAAGTCAGACACTTAACTGAGTCACCCAGCTGCCCCTAAGATCTAAGTTTCTTAACTATTACATCAACAGTCCTAAATTACCAAAACATTTAATGATACCTATTTTCATATAAATATTACATGGGGTTGCATCAAAGATATAACAAATAATATGTGAACAAATATAATCTTAAGTCTCCATTAGAATTATTTTAAATTTTTATATGCAGAGTGAAAAAAGTTTCATAGATAAATGTTATTCCAAATTTATTCAACAGTTTTAGGTTAAGATGATGGATTGAACACATTTCTCTAATATCACTGTACTAAAAGGGAAGGCGGGGGAAACCCTCTATAGTGGGATACAGGGAGGGAGAGTCTCAAGCAGACTCCATCCTGAGCAGGGAGCTTGATGCGGGGCTCGATCTCAATGGAGCGAAATCAAATTTGGACGCTCAAGAGACTGTGCCAGTCAGGTGCACCCATGAACTTTTTTTAAGAAGCATAAACAATGGGATTACCTACCAAAGAACTCCGATCGCCCATGAAATCAGCCTGAGATCAGAATTATACACGTCTGGATCTCTACGGGGGCCAGAAGACGCCAGTGGGCAGGTAAAGTGGAGTGGGAACGTCGGACTGATATGGGAAGATAAACAAAAGGGGGAGGGAGCCACCAGAGGCGACGGATTGGAAAATAATACCCCAATACGAGAGTGCCCTGCATCTGGGGACCAGCATTAACTTGGAGTCTTGTTGAAAGCACTCAAAAGAGCAAAGGATCGCGCGGGGAAATTGTGGGAATCGGGGCGGCTAGGGACAGGGGCTTAAGTCCCCAGACCCAGGACAGCCTCCCCTGGCGCTGAGCCAGAGTGCGGCGGAGAAACCTGGTCTTTGTCCCTGAGCCACCAGTGCGCCGGAGAACAGGTGGAGTCCGGCGCCCGTGAGGGGCTGGGAGCCACACCAGACGGCAGAACGCGCACCTTACTGGAGATGCGCCCGTGCCTCACCCTCCCCTGAGAGAGGTGCACGAACGCCCAGCCTGGTGTTCTCGGACCCACGCGGCGATAGAGCCGATAGAGCCGATAGAGCTGAAGACGCCGCGCCCCAAACCCTCCCCTGGGAGAGGTGCGCGCAAGCCTGGCGCTCTTAGCCCCAGCCAGCGGGAAAATCTCAGTGTGCGATCGCTGCTTGGAACCTCTCTGGCGGTCTGGAGCTGCCCAGACAGCCACAGCTGCCTTGGTTTTGCGTACAAGCAGGAGATCCTGCGCCCCCAGGGACCGCGACTCAGAACCTGCTCTGCTAGCGGCCCAGCGGCTGCAGCACCTGCAGGGGAGCAAACTGAGGCTTCTCTCTGAGAGGGAGGTTGGGGTGCACTTTTCTTTCCTCTAAACCTCCAAAAACCATCAAAAGCTGTCAAGGCGAGAGAAAAGAAGTGAACAAACATAAAAACCTCCAGAGAACAAAAACCTGAAAAAACTGTTTTTCTCAGAGCCCACCCCCTTGAGGGGGTCGGAAGGACTTAACTCAGGGAACATCATTGACTGAAAACCCACGTGGCAGCCCCCTCCCCCAGAAAACAAATCAGGAAAGGAAAAAAAAAAAAAAAGACTACAAGAGAACAACCACCACTACTTCATAGATAGAACTTTTATTTTTAATTCCTTCCCACTAGTCTGGTTCATTTTTTTTCTTTTTTTATATAGATAATTTTTTAACCTATTTACCATCACCGTGAGATGTCCAGTACATCAAATTCCATAATAAACTTCTAACCTGAATTTTTTGATACATACACGTGTTTTTCTTTTGCTTTTCTATTTTCTTAATTTTTAAAAAAATTTTTAGTTTAGTTTAGTCCAGTTTATTCCTTTTTTATTTTTATTTTCTAATATTCATATAGAGTTAAACTTCAAGGTAACCCCCTTTCTCCAAGCAATGCTACCCCTATAGGTGAACCAATTTTTAATCCCCCTTTTTCTTAGGAAAGTTGAGTCCTTTAACAAAGATATCAAGATACATCCAGGAAGAATCAAAATAACCTTCCTCGCCCACACCGAGAATCTATAACCATGCTCCCATCTTTTTCTTCTGCCAGTGTCTCTGTGTATTTATGTTTGTCCTGATAGTATATAAATCTTATACTTGGGGTTCTTCTTGACAAGGCTCCTCCTTTTTTTGCTTATATATATATATTTTTTCTCTCGTCATATACTTTTATCAGTCTTTTTGTTTGTCTGTTTTTGTTTGTATACATCATAAATCTTACCCTGGGGTCCATTTGGGCTGAACCTTCTCTTTTATCTTCCCTTTTTTTCCTGTCTCTCTCTCTCCCTCTTTTTTCTTTTTCTTTTCTTTTTTCTCTCGTTTGGGTGGGGAATCCTGAGTGCTCAGAAGCGTTCCAGGGTGCACCTTGACTGCACCACGGTCGATACATCCAGCTACATCTGTCCAGTCATCTCTCACCAAAATGACTAGGAGGAGGAATCCCCAACAGAAGAAAAATACAGAGGATGGGCCTTCTGCAACAGAGCTAACGGCTATCAACACAGACAATATGTCAGAAAGAGAATTCAGGCTAACAATTATCCAGGCAATAGCTAGGTTGGAGAAAGCCATGGATGACCAAACGGAATTGATTAGGGCAGAATTGAAAGCGAACAGAGAGGAGGTTCATAATGTTAGGGCAGAGCTGAAGGCCACCAGGGATGAGGTTCACAACGCTCTCAATGAGTTCCAATCTAATCTAAATTCTCTAAAAGCTAGGGTAACTGAGACAGAAGATAGAATTAGTGATCTGGAGGACAAACAGATAGAAAGGATCAGGAGGAAGCCTGGAACAAACAGCTTAGAAGCCACGAAAACAGAATCAGGGAAATAAATGATGCCATGAAACGTTCCAACGTCAGAATTATTGGAATCCCTGAAGGGGAGGAGAAAGAAAGAAGTCTAGAAGATATAGTGGAACAAGTTCTTCATGAAAATTTTCCCAATCTTGCGAATGGAACAAGTGTTCATGTACTAGAAGTAGAAAGGTCCCCCCCCAAGATTATAAATTCAAAAAAAACATCCAGGCACCTCATAGTAAAATTGAGGAATCATAATTGTAGATACAATCTCTTGAAAGCCGCTAGGACAAAGAAGCTCCTTACATACAGAGGAAAGCCCATCAGAATAACGTCAGACCTGTCCACAGAGACCTGGCAAGCCAGAAAGGGCTGGCAAGATATATTCAGGGCACTAAATGAGAAGAACATGCAGTCAAGAATACTTTATCCAGCAAGACTGACATTCAAAATGGATGGAGAGATAAAGAGTTTCCAAGACTGGCAAGGCTTAAAAGACTATGCAACCACCAAGCCGACACTGCAGGAAATATTAAGGGGGGTTCTATAAAAGAGGAAAAATCCTAAGAATAGCATTGAACAGAAATATAGAGACAATCGACAGAAAGAAAGACTTCAAAGATAACACAATGTCAATAAAAACGTATCTCTCAATAATCACTCTCAATGTGAATGGCCTAAATGCACCCATAAAACGACACAGGGTTGCAGATTGGATAAAACGACAGGACCCATCCATATGTTGTCTACAAGAGACCCATTTTGAACCTAAAGATACACCCAGACTGAAAGTGAAGGGATGGAGAAGCATCTTTCACGCCAGTGGGCCTCAAAAGAAGGCCGGGGTAGCGATTCTCATATCAGATAAATTAGATTTTAAACTAAAGACGGTAGTCAGAGATACAGAAGGACACTACATCATTCTTAAAGGGACTATCCACCAAGATGATCTAACAATTGTAAATATCTATGCCCCCAATATGGGAGCAGCCAATTACATAAGAAAACTATTAATCAAGATAAAGAGTCATATTGATATGAATACATTAATAGTAGGAGATCTTAACACGCCTCTCTCAGAAATAGACAGATCATCGAAGCAGAAAATCAATAAAGAAATAAGAGCATTGAATGACACATTGGACCAGATGGACCTCATAGATATATAGAGAACATTCCACCCTAAAACAACAGAATACTCATTCTTCTCAAGTGCACATGGAACCTTCTCCAGAATAGACCACATACTGGGTCACAAATCAGGGCTCAACCGATACCAAAAGACTGAGATTATTCCCTGCATATTCTCAGATCACAATGCTTTGAAACTGGAGCTCAATCACAAGGAAAAGTTCAGAAGGAACTCAAATACCTGGAAGCTAAAGACCACCTTGCTTAAGAATGCTTGGATCAACCAGGAGATCAAAGAAGAACTCAAACAATTTATGGAAACCAATGAGAATGAAGACACTTCACTCCAAAACCTATGGGATACAGCAAAGGCGGTCCTAAGGGGGAAATTCATAGCCATCCAAGCCTCCCTCAAAAAAATTGAAAAATCCAGAATACACCAGCTGTCTCTACACCTTAAAGAACTAGAGAATCAACAACAAATCAAACCAACACCACACGTAAGAAGGGAAATAATCAAGATTAGAGCAGAGATCAACGAGGTAGAAACCAGAGATACAGTAGAACGTATCAACGAAACTAGAAGCTGGTTTTTTGAAAGAATCAATAAGATCAATAAACCATTGGCCACACTAATCCAAAAGAAAAGAGAGAAAGCCCAAATTAATAAAATTATGAATGAAAAGGGAGAGATCACAACACCAAGGAAGTAGAAACAATCATCAGAAGCTATTATCAACAGTTATATGCCAATAAGCTAAGCAACCTAGATGAAATGGATGCATTCCTGGAAAACTATAAACTCCCAAAATTGAACCAGGAAGAAATTGACAACCTGAATAGACCGATATCTAGTAACGAGATTGAAGCAGTGATCAAAAACCTCCCAAAAAACAAGAGCCCAGGACCTGACGGATTCCCTGGGGAATTCTATCAAACTTTCAAAGAAGAAATAATACCTATTCTCCTGAAGCTGTTTCAAAAAATTGAAGCAGAAGGAAAACTTCCAGACTCTTTTTATGAAGCCAGCATTACCCTGATCCCCAAACCAGGCAAAGACCCTACCAAAAAGGAGAATTTCAGACCGATATCACTGATGAATATGGATGCTAAGATTCTCAACAAGATCCTAGCAAACAGGATCCAACAGCACATTAAAAAGATTATCCACCATGACCAGGTGGGATTCATCCCTGGGTTACAAGGATGGTTCAACATTCGCAAATCAATCAATGTGATAGAACAAATCAATAAGAGAAGAGAGAAGAACCACATGATCCTCTCCATTGATGCAGAAAAAGCTTTTGACAAAATCCAGCATCCGTTCCTGATTAAAACGCTTCAAAGTATAGGGATAGAGGGAACATTCCTGAACTTCATCAAATCTATCTATGAAAAACCCACAGCAAATATCATCCTCAATGGGAAAAAGCTTGCAGCCTTCCCATTGAGATCAGGAACACAAGGATGCCCACTCTCACCACTCTTGTTCAACATAGTATTAGAAGTCCTAGCAACAGCAATCAGACAACAAAGAGAAATAAAAGGTATCCAAATTGGCAAGGAAGAAGTCAAACTCTCTCTCTTCGCAGATGACATGATTCTTTATAAGGAAAACCCGAAAGACTCCACCCCCAAACTACTAGAACTCATACAGCAATTCAGTAATGTAGCAGGATACAAAGTCAATGTCCAGAAATCAGTGGCTTTCTTATACACTAACAATGAAAATACAGAAAGGCAAATTAGAGAATCGATTCCATTTACTATAGCACCAAAAACCATAAGATACCTCGGAATAAACCTAACCAAAGAGGTTAAAGATCTGTACTCGAGGAACTACAGAACACTCCTAAAAGAAATTGAAGAAGACACAAAAAGATGGAAGACCATTCCATGCTCTTGGATCGGAAGAATAAACATCATTAAAATGTCTATACTGCCCAGAGCAATCTATACTTTTAATGCCATTCCGATCAAAATTCCACCAGTATTTTTCAAAGAGCTGGAGCAAATAATACTAAAATTTGTATGGAATCAGAAGAGACCCCGAATTGCTAAGGAAATGTTGAAAAACAAAAATAAAACTGGTGGCATCACGTTACCTGATTTCAAGCTTTACTACAAAGCTGTGATCACCAAGACAGCATGATACTGGCATAAAAACAGACACATGGACCAGTGGAACAGAGTAGAGAGCCCAGATATGGACCCTCAACTCTATGGTCAAATAATCTTTGACAAAACAGGAAAAAATATCCAGTGGAAAAAAGACAGTCTCTTCAATAAATGGTGCTGGGAAAACTGGACAGCTATATGTAGAAGAATGAAACTTGACCATTCTCTTACACCGTACACAAAGATAAACTCGAAATGGATAAAAGACCTCAACGTGAGACAGGAATCCATCAGAATCCTCGAGGAGAACATAAGGAATAACCTCTTTGATATCAGCCACAGCAACTTCTTTCAAGATATGTCTCCAAAGGCAAAGGAAACAAAGGCAAAGATGAACTTTTGGGACTTCATCAAGATCAAAAGCTTCTGCATAGCAAAAGAAACAGTCATCAAAACAAAGAGGCAACCCACGGAATGGGAGAAGATATTTGCAAATGACAGTACAGATAAAAGGTTGATATCCAGGATCTATAAAGAACTCCTCAAACTCAACACACACAAAACAGATAATCATATTAAAAAATGGGCAGAAGATATGAACAGATACTTCTCCAATGAAGACATACAAATGGCTACCAGACACATGAAAAAATGTTCATCATCACTAGCCATCAGGGAGATTCAAATCAAAACCACATTGAGATACCACCTTACACCAGTTAGAATGGCCAAAATTAGCAAGACAGGAAACAACGTGTGTTGGAGAGGATGTGGAGAAAGGGGAACCCTCTTACACTGTTGGTGGGAATGCAAACTGGTGCAGCCACTTTGGAGAACAGTGTGGAGATTCCTCAGGAAATTAAAAATAGATCTTCCCTATGACCCTGCAATTGCACTGCTGGGTATTTACCCCAAAGATACAGATGTAGTGAAAAGAAGGGCCATCTGTACCCCAATGTTTATAGCAGCAATGGCCACGGTCGCCAAACTGTGGAAAGAACCAAGATGCCCTTCAACGGATGAATGGATAAGGAAGATGTGGTCCATATACACTATGGAGTATTATGCCTCCATCAGAAAGGACGAATACCCAACTTTTGTAGCAACATGGACAGGACTGGAAGAGATTATGCTGAGTGAAATAAGTCAAACAAAGAAAGTCAAGTATCATATGGTTTCACTTATTGGTGGAGCATAACAAATAATATAGAGGACAAGGGTAGATGGAGAGGAGAAGGGAGTTGAGGGAAATTGGAAGGGGAGGTGAACCATGAGAGACTATGGACTCTGAAAAACAACCTGAGGGTTTTGAAGGGGCGGGGTGGGAGGGTGGGGGAACCAGGTGGTGGGTATTAGGGAGGGCACAGATTGCATGGAGCACTGGGTGTGGTGAAAAAACAATGAATACTGTTACGCTGAAAATAAATAAAAAATTTAATTAAAAAAAAAAACAAATAAAACACCCATTTTATTGCACACCTCAAAACAAAACAAAACAAAACAAAACAAAAAAAAAGAAGCATAAACAATGGAAACTAAACCATAAAATATCTTGGGATTTGAAAACATGGTACACACCTGGGAGAAACAAAGTAACAGAAAAATTCATAGAGGTCATATAGGTTGGTCACTGTATAAAGGAGAACTGGTTCCTAACTGATATATTAAAAATGTATAAACCTGAAGGCACACACCTCAGCACACATAAGAAGTGATAACTAAAGGCTCACCAGGTTGTGGATGAAATCTTTGTGCACCCTCCAAATATAGATAATGCAGATCAAGTTCATTCTCATTGTTCATATACCTTAGATGAGTCACAATAATGTAAGCCCCAAAATATATACGAATAAAATGGGAAAAAAAATAACACCATCAAAAGGACCAGGAAAAAAAAGTCTGGTACTAAACTCTGTAAGTTTAGATAAGACACATGATATAAAGAGAATGGGTGTAATGAAAGAAAAGCCATTTACTAGAATCAAAGTGTTATTTTGTGTAAGATAACTGCATTACTTTGGAGAAAATAAAGTTTGATGAAAGCTATTTCCTCCTCTTTTATAATAATTTTCAGTTGTGACACTTTATGAATGATGGTATTTTCATATTATTCTTTGCCTGGTGTATAAGTACATATTCTGTATTACAAAATAAAACTATGTGCTTTGTTTTATTGTATTAATAAGTGACATAATTTTCTTTTAAAAGAGAGGCTTAAACAGAAGAAGAGAAGATGGGACAACAGCAACATAATTTTGGAAACTGGAAAGCAGATAACTAACTAATAAGCTAAGTAACAGACTTGGCAGATCTTTCTATCAAATATGAGAAAAGGGCTTAAGGTCTCTGCATTTAGCCATCAATGTTCATAGAGAGTCAGCACCCACCAGGTAACTCTGCCTGGCATCCTCACTGCTTTACTCTCTCCACAGAATAAACTGCTAGAAAAAACAAACAAACAACAACAACAACAAAAAAAAACGAAAGAAAAGAGAATAAACCGCTAGAATTCCTAGGTTTACAGTAATACACAAAGTCTTTTTTAATGGGTTCAGAAGCTGTGGTTCATGGGCTACCGAGGGTCCCAGAGACTCTTCCAGAAGACTGGAAGGTCAAAACTATTTACTATAAAAATAATAAAACATTATTTGCCTTTTCTCATTGGATTCATTATAGCAGGGAAAAACAACACTGTGCAGAATGTGCTGCTTTACTGTGAATCAAGGTGGCAAAAACTAGTAGTTACTGTACTCTTCACTACTATACAATCACAGAAAAAGAAAAAAAGCTAGTTTCACTTAAGAATGTCCTTAATGAAGCAGTTAAAATGATTAATTCTATTAAATCTCAGCTTTTGAGTATATCTCTTTAACATTCTGTATAACAAATGGGAAGTACATAGAAATCATTTTTCGTCTTTTTAAAGATTTTTATTTATTTATTTTTATTTATTAATGTGACAGACAGAGATCACAAGTAGGCAGAGAGGCAGGCAGAGAGAGAGGAGGAAGCAGGCTCCCTGCTGAGCAGAGAGCCTGACGAGGGGCTCGATCCCAGGACCCTGGGATCATGACCCAAGCCAAAGGCAGAGGCTTTAACCCCCTGAGCCACCCAGGTGCCCCCAATTTTTTCTTTTTTTTTTTAAGATTTTATTTATTTGTCAGAGAGAGAGAGCACAAGCAGGGGGAACAGTAGGCAGAGGGAGAAGCTCCTCCCCAAGGAGCCTGACACAGGACTCGATTCCAGGACCCCAGGATCATGACCTGAGCTGAAGGCAGACACTCAACTGACTGAGCCACCTAGGTATTCCCATAGAAAGCATTTCTGTTGTATCCTGGTTCAACAGTTATCCCAAGGAAAAGCGCTTCTATAACTGTTTGAGTGAAGCGTTGAATTAGATGTGTTTACCATGCAACACCATTTTTACTTAAAAGAACAAATGAAAGACAAACTATGGTTATTCAGAGTTGGGTATCCATAAGCATTTTTTTTTTTAAGATTTTATTTAAAAAGCAGTTTGGTGTTGTTGTTTTTTTTTTTTTTTTAGATTTATTTATTTATTTGCCAAAGAGAGAGGGAGAGATCACAAGTAGGCAGAGAAAAGAGAGGGGGAAGCAGGCTCCCTGCTGAGCAGAGAGCCCGATGTGGGCTCGGTCCCAGGACCCCGAGATCATGACCCAAGCTGAAGGCAGAGGCTTAACCCACTGAGCCACCATATTATTTATGGACACCTGTGAGGCACAGTCAGTTGAACATGGACTCTTGGCTTTGGCTCGGGTCATGAGATCAAGCCTATGTTGGGCTCTGCACTCAGCATAGTCTGCTTAAGATTCTCGATCTCCCTCCCATTCTGCCCTTCCCTGTCACATGCTCTCTCAAATAAATAAGTAAATAAATTAAAAAGAAAAATTTTTTATTATTTATGTTAAAATGTATTTGGTTTTATTTTTATTTTCATTATTTTTTAAAGATTTTATTTATTTGTCAGAGAGAGAGAGTGTGCAAGCACAAGCAAGGGGAGAGGCAGGCAGAGAGAAAAGCAGGCTCCCTGTTCAGCAGGGACTCAATCCCAGAACCCTGGGATCGTGACCCGAGCCAAAGGCAGACACTTAACCGACTGAGCCATTGAGGTGTCCCTGGTTTTATTTTTAAATGAATAAATACATATTCAAAAATTTTATTTTAATTTCTAATATGGTAAGTATTAATAAATAAAACCCACACAAAGAAATCTCCTTGGGGACCTGAGATCAAAAATTTGAGAAATGCTGTACTAGAAAATAAATTATGTTTCCCTAAAAAGCTGTACATTACTTATGAGTGGTATGGGATCTTTTCTTTCTTCTTCCTTTCTTGTAACCTTTATTGAGTATGCACAATACTAGTATGTTGATCATCTTAGGGGAAGTAGTGTAACTTAAAAGCAATTCTGGGACAAGAAAGAATTATGATGAATATAGCTACTGATAATATGTACAATGCCAAAAATAAAGTTTATGATCAGAAACAAAGGCTATTTTCAAAATCAACTACTTACTTCTCCACCAAGAACTCTGGCCAGTAAGAAAATTGTTAGGGAACCAAATATCCAAATGGTTATAATCCATGAGACCACCTTAAGGGAAAAAAAAAATTCATGCAATTAATATCTTTGTACCAAATACGGTGATAATTTCCCTCGAAGTCAATTCTCTGCTTATGTAAGACAGTTTGCTATATCTAATTTCAGGTCATAGAGAGTTCGAGTTCCCAGGTATCTTTCCAAAACCTAGTAAGAATGCAGTATGTTAATAAGATTTTATATCCAAGATGAAAATTTAGCAATGATCAATTGCCTAAGGAAATCTCAGTATTTCAAGATCTCTGATCAAAAATTACTGTAAAAAATGAGCAAAGTATTTACTTCCAAACCTCTGGTTTACAACATCTTGCAAGGAAAATTCATCCCTATAAGGACTTATAGGTCTTCTTCCAAGGTCTTTAAAATTTACATTAATTATATATGTAACTGGGAGATGTTTCAGGTAATTTTAACTCCTGAGACTTAGTGTGACAATCATATATGCCTCTATCTCCAAGTTCTGTCTGCTTGCAGGGTCTAGAAATAATGAAGACCCAACAGCAAAATAAGCATACTTATTGCCCAGATCCTGGTTTCTAAGTATCATTCCCTGATAAAAGGAACTAGGATTCTTTTGATAAATAACTGATGACAAGGGTTGGGGCAGGGGAGATAAAAGGTGAGCCCAGAACACTCTATGGACTTAGAAGAAAAGGAAATGCTCAAAAAACTAATGGGAAGATGTTGAAAGAACACAGAAGCTAACCTGAAGGAGTTCCTGATGCTTAAGCTGGAATAATCTCACCAATAAAATAAATAATGATAGCACTGGGTTATAATCCAGAAAATAAAATAAATACTCATGATTCCATACTGACATAAATAAATACAACAATATTTAAGCAATGGCAAAGTATGGGTAGCTATTCCATAGAGGATACCAATCAATACATGTGGAAGGAATGAGGAAAACAGAACACCGCCATGCAGTAAACACTATGGTAGTAATTGCTGAACTCAAGATCCATCAACAGATGCTAAAACTAGTGAGCTAAAGTTTGATGAGAAACACAATGTCTGCATAGTCATAAAGTATCTCCACAAGATACTTATTTATTAATTAAAAGGGAAAAATAGCAACTTTACAGTGGAGGAACTGGGCAGATACCACCCTATCACCTAATCAAGCAACCAATGTTAAAGGCACCAGTAAAAGATGTATCAATATTACATATTCCCTGATAGTATACTGAAGACACAAAATAGTATCCTTGCCAGAAATTCATGACCCCAATCTAGTCACAGAAAACATCAAGTAAAACCAAACTGAGTGATGTTCTATGGAGGCAGTAATCTGTTTTTAGCCTTATAATCCTTTGTTCAAATGAAAGATTATACAAAATAGATAAAATTAGAGATGTTCTAGGTGAAGGATTAGTGGTGAGTAGTAGATCAGAATCCCCACTCGACTTCTTCAACTCATATTTCCAACAGAATACTTGATATAAACTATTGATCTAAGGTAAATATTAATGAGACTAGTGTTATATTACATTAAGGATCTTGCTATTGGGAGATTATTCTGGATTATCCAAATGAGCACTAAATATAATCACAACTGTCCTTTAAAGAAGGAGGGAGAGGGAGTTTTGACTACAGTAGAGAAGAAGGTAATGTGACCACAGTAGCAGAGATGATAGTCATGCCACCAGAAACCAAGGAAAGCTGACAGCCTCTAGACATGGGTAGAGGCAATCAACAGAATCTGTCCTGGAGCCTACAGAGGAACCAGCCCTGCTGACATTTTGATCTTAGCTCCTTCAAGCTCATTTTGAATTTCCAACTTCTGTAACTGTAAAATAAATTTTCACTGTTTTAAACCACAAAACTTGTGGAAATTTGTTACAGAAGCAACAAGAAATGAATTCATTTCTCAATCATTCAGTGATAGAGAGTTATTTTTTACTTCCATAAAGCCTTAAACTAGGGATTAAGGAGTAATGTGTGTATGTTGTTTTGATAATAAAGATAAAACCCCTGAGAGTAGAACAAAGTATTATATAAAAACAAATTCTGATGGAATCCTTGTCATTATTTATTAAAATATTTACTATTATGTTTTAAAGTAAGCTCTAGGCCTAGTGTGGGGTGTGAACTCACAATCAAGAGTCATTTGCTACACTGACCAAGCCAGCCAGGAGCCCCTAAAATATTTATTTTGAAAATAAATAAAAGGTAAGAACATGCTGAGTATTGTGTTTCAAACTCTTCATCCCTTGGGAGAAATCACAAAGGGCAAGGGCAGCCCTTTTGGTCACTTTGGTCACTTTCGCTCAGCTGAGAGTAGTCTCATCTGTTTACCCAGTTGCAATACAATTGTTAGTACTATCTATAACAATGATGATGTAAAAGTTTGGAAAGCATTAAAGTACACCTCACTTATTTAATTAAAAAGAGTTCTAGAGATGAAGAAGTTAGAAATAATGGGTAAAAGTAAAGCATTTCTTAAACATAATGTAGCATTACAGTTAACATTTGGCTATTTTTAATTTTAAAGCTCTTGAAATATTTCAAATTTGTATAAAGTAACATATACTTACCCTAAATTGTCCATACAATGATATCATGGAAAAGAAAAGAACAACAGCCAGAGGACCCCAAAAGTCAGGATTGTCCCTCACCACTTGTCTGTTAAAACCAAGTGATGGCATTGGCATCAAAACACACCGGATTTTGTAGTAAATATCCTTTAGATCGATATCCAGTTCCTCCCTATAATATAAAATAAAAATTCTTGAAAAGCATGCATTTCTGAATACTGAGACAGCTGCAATAAAATTAAAGTTTAAATATGACAGTGTCATCTCCATTGGTCAACAAAGCACTGCATTTTAAGTACAGCATTTCCCTGATTCCATGGTGTACATTTTCAACATTTTAACCTCTCTAAAATCAGGATGCTTGTCACAACTGCTGGTGTCTTACCTTGTCAGCCTGGAGTGAAGCCAACTTCTTCCAAGATCTGCCTTTCCATTTTACAGTCTCCTGGAGCCACTATTTTGAGATGACTTTAAATAAAATCTTCTGCTTGAGCCCTTCTTGACCATACTGATAATTCAGACTGCAATCCTATGAGAACCGGTGTGGGGTTTCCATTCTCAGGGGATATTTTTCTTCTAACACCCCACCCCTGCCAAACTGAGACAAGCAAACATCCTTGCTGCCTCTTTTTGTAGGGTGGGTTGTTTCTCATTTATCCCTACACTAACAAGATAGCCTTCTGATGTCTTAGCTTTATGCTGCCTTACATACTGTTACCCCTTATTGATGAACATAAAATAACTGCATCTTATAATTCACTCTTTTAAATTTGATGAAATACAGTATATTAATATTAAGAAACAGAACATTTTAACACTTAATCTACCAACAATTACCACAGAAATTAACCTGATAATGCTTTGATTTCACAGAGCTACAGGTTCTTTCTAATGCTGTTAAATTCTTTACTTTTTTTTCTCAAATGATAATCACTTGAAAAATTTCAAGTACTATGAAGAAAGTGAAAGACTCCCTCTAGTCCTGCCAGTGCTACGTCTACAATTTCTGCATGGGAGAGATTTTGGAGTGCTAATCTTTGTGGAAGTTTTAATTTGCCTTAAACTTAATTTCCACAGCAAGCAGTCTGCTTTTTTACTTAGACTGGATGTTTACTTGAGATAGCTATAAGCCCAAGCCCTAACAGTTTGGAATATCTGTGTGTGTGTCTGTGTGTGGGCTTAGGTACCCGCATGTGAGCGAGACAAATATACAGAATTGCGATTCTGCATGTGAGCGAGACAAATATACAGAATTATGATTCTTTCCATTTTTGACACTCAATTGGGTTAAAATATTCTCATTATTTTAATTTTTCTAAATACTAGTAAAATTGAAAAGCACCTAATAGTCTAACCAAAACGGTTAAGATCAGCCATACCTGTATTTAAATAACACGAAAGAATATAATCATCCCATAAACTAGTTCTAAAAAACAAAGAAACACATATGATCTTTACATACAAGAGTGGCTTGTTATCTTCAGGATCATCATCTTCAACTTCCAAAAGCCAGCCATATCCTCTTTGTCTCAGAAATGTAGTAGCTGTAGATTCTTTAATAAAATCTCCACCGAGGTTTAATTTGACATCTGGGGATGCTATTGAACCACTGAGATCTTAGGAGGAAAGAGGACAAAACTATAAATCAAGGTAAAAATGTGTGAATCTTAACCAACATGAATATAATATTCAAGTAAAATAATTATAATTTGAAGATCTCTATGAATATCTGCTAATGCATATAATCCTATTTTACAGCTAATAAATATCTAAAAACCGTCTTTTATTTTACAACAAAAAAATGAAAGATGAGGGAAGTGAAGACACTTAAAAGATTTCAGATAATTGGCTAGACCGGTAAAAGAATCTTAGACTTATAACAGCAACTTTATATGGATGATATATACAAAATATATTACATGGTATCATTTTGGATTCCCTTCATTATTATGCACACTATGTGCTTCAGAACAAATTGTATAAATTCTAAAGGCATTATACATACACATGTAAGCCATTAAATAGAATTTGCTAAAGAAAAACTGCAAATGGCTTTCCCCTACATTTCATGTATTTATTTACACATTCTTTTCATTTAAATCACCAAATATCTATGCTAAGTGCTTTGTATATTAATGCTTGGTTCTGGATAACTTTGACTAGTAACAGTTCCCAGCTATTTCAGCCCTTTTCTTTACATAATGACATCATTCATCTTTAGTTTGGGCAAAAATGAAGATGTTTGGGGATTTTTGTTTTGCTTTTAGGGCAACTCTAAAAAGGAGTAAAGAGATTCAGTTACCCACATTACAAAATAAATTCCATTCATAGTCTCAACAGTGCCTTAGAGGTTACAGATAATTAAAATAGTACAAATGCATTATCTGGTTGAAAAACAAATGGCAATAGTAAAGGGATTGAGGTCATACAGAAATTAAGTATAAAAAAAAAAATCTGTAGGACCAGACAATACACACTGTTAAACAACCATCACTGCTGTTAACTAGAAGCCTCAACACTGGAGTGGTAGTTGAGACAAAAATCTTGGCAAAGACAAACCAGAATAGTCTTAACACACACTTTCCTTCCCTGAAGATCATATACAATATAAAGAGCTTAATTTGCACATTACTCCAAATTCTAGGTTACTTTTCGAGAACTGCTATTAAAATTTTGGCTTACACTTCAATTAATGAGTGGCTCAATTATGAGTCACATCTTATTCTGGTTGCGACAACTCCTGCAATTAATTGTAACAAAGTTTCTTTTTTTTTTTTTTTTTAAAGATTTTATTTATTTATTTGACAGAGAGAGATCACAGTAGACAGAGAGGCAGGCAGAGAGAGAGAGGGAAGCAGGCTCCCTGCTGAGCAGAGAGCCCGATGCGGGACTTGATCCCAGGAGCCTGGGATCATGACCTGAGCCGAAGGCAGCGGCTTAACCCACTGAGCCACCCAGGCGCCCCACAAAGTTTGTATTCTGAGGATAAATCCTGGTTTAGCTACTGATACAGCAAATCATTAATGTCCTCTGTCTCCAGTTTCCTACTCAAAATACTTTCCAGGTTTAGAAGTATATGATTCTAAAAAGTTTTTAAAAGGGAGTTAACTCAGCTTGAAATAAAATGCAAGTACTTTTGAATTCATGTCCTTCCCTATTTAGTCTAAAAATAGTTCCTGTAAATGCTATCATAGAATCTTGGGACTAAAATATTCCCTGAAATTACTTTCTGCTTGTTTCAATCTAAATTGAGAAATAAATAAAAGAGGTGAAATATAACTAAAATTCCATTTCCAATAGGTAAAAAGAGTGCTTTTCTCGATTTAACAAGAGGAAGATTTAGATCAGGAAGTCATCAGTATGGCAATACCATTAAAGGTTTTAGAATTATGAGGCAGGAAAGGACCTTAACAACTGTTTCCTGGACTCCAGAAAGGACTGCACCTAACAGTCCTTAATCTAAACCAAAAAAGGATATATAAACTATAGTACTAAAAAATGCTGTGGTGAAGAATTTGGTGAAGAATTTTATGTTCAGCAGTTTGTCATAGCATGGATGCCAGAACCTCAAAAAGGTACCTTTAGCTTCATTTTGTAGGGGTTTTTTTCCATCCCATTTACTATAAAGTAGGAAAATATCATGGACATATGCAGGAATGCCAGTAATAGCAGTTTGACACATCCCTTAGTGTTCCCAAGATATAATTCGGTGGGGGTATGAAAAAGCAACAGAAAGTCAAAAAACTTGTAGTTAGCTTAACATGTTAACAAGAATGTGAGAAAACAAGAAGATTCCAAACTACTCCAGGAGCACAGGTTTCTTAAGTTAAACCAGAGTTAAGAATCAGCTAGCTTGGTTGTCAACTCCAGGATAGGTATTATAAAACATTAATTTTAAATTAATTCCTTCTTGCTATACTATTTATAATATTCTTGTCATTTGCTAAGTAAAACCAATGTAAAGATAATAAATATAAGTAGATTTTTTAAAAAAGATTTTATTTATCTATTTGAGAGAGAGTGAAAGTGAGAGATATAGAAGGAGAGGGAGGAGCAGACATGCTGCTGAGCGGAGAACCCAATGTGGGGCTTAATCCCAGGACCCTGGGATCACGACCTGAGCTGAAGGCAGACACTTAACTAACTGAGCCACCCAGGCGCCCCAATATAAGTGGATATAAAATAAATTAATCTTTGAAAAAAATCTACTGCAAAAGGAAATCTTAAAAACGTTTCCACTAGTTTACCTGAGAATGAGGAAGAGTATGTGTGAATGTCAAGTTTTACTGAAAGCCACCTGGAAATACTGCAGGATAAGATTTAATAGTAATTTTCCCCTCCCTTTAAACTCAAGTATATTAAAAGATGAGGGATCTTTTCTGTGAATCTTCTGAGCCTGAGAACTTCACTTGGAAAGAGGAGGAAGAACTCGGTTAGTGTTATAGGATATTATACTCAGGATGAGATTTACTGATCTGCAACTAGATGAATTCTAAATTTCTGAGAAAGAAGAGTGTTTTGCAAAGAATAATTAACATTTTGTTGATACCTGTTAACATTATATATGTGGAGAAGCTTTTTCTTATTTAACAAGCAACAAGGGCAAGGATAAAAATTCTCATTTCATGTGAAAACAAAATTCATGTGTCCTTAAATCTAAAACAGAACCGAGTATTTGTGCAACAAAATAAAACAAGCACATGTTTCACACTGAAAGGATAAATTCTATTGTTCCATTTTAGAGATAAAAACATTTTAATGCTTACATAAGGCAATGAAAAGAGACAAAGAAACCGATGGAAGTAAATAACAATCTTGTAATTCCTAGACTTACATTGGATTTTGACGTTATTTCATAAGAAAGTTTTTTTTTTAGATTTTATTTATTTGAGAGAGAGAGAGTGTGAGAGCATTAGCAGGGGGAGAGAGCTGGAGTAGGGGGAGGGAGGGACAGAGGGAGAAGCAGACCCACGATCCTAGGATCATGAACTGGGCAGAAGGCAGATGCTTAACTGACTGAGGCACCAAGGAAGAATAATTTTTATTATTCACACAGTAAGAAACATTTTTAAAGCCTCATATGAGATTGTGTCTTAGGTTATATTTTTATTTATACTGTTTTATGGTTTTAGTACCTTTACTCTTCAACACTGTTAGTACATTTTTATATTGTATACAATATTAATTAAAATCAATTAAATCAGGGTGCCCAGCTGGCTCAGTTGGACAGCATGTGACTCCTGATCTCAAGGTCATGAGTTCTAGCCCCAAGTTGTATGTAAAAAATGACTCAAAAAGAAAAAGAAACTTAAAAAAATTCAATTAAATCTCCTGAACCTACCTTTGGAAAAATTAAATCTCATTTTGGCATAAACGTATTTAACAGAAATTTCTTTTGTCTTATGAATCTTTTAACCAAACTTTTTATTTTGAAATAATTATAGATTCACAGGAAGTTCCAAAACTAGTACAGAAAAGTTAGATGTACCCTTCACCCAGCTTCCTTCAATGGTACCATGTTATATAACCACCAAAACCAGGACCTTATCATTGATACAGTTTGCTTTTTTTTCATATTTTACCAGTTTTATATCCACTTATTTGTGTGTGTATGTGTATATAGTTCTGTGTAATTTTATCACTTTTATAAATGTATATAATGCCTTATGAATTTAAAATTTATGGAAATAGTTTAATTTTTTAAAACAGTAATAAACCTTGCTTAACTACCTTTCTTCTCCCCAAGAAAGGCTGTCTAAAAAGTCATTTTCAACTTTCAAACGGGAAAGAAAAGCTATTCTTGCCCCATTATACACCACATATCATACTTCATTAGCCAATTGTATAGATGATATTTGTGATAATATCTATATGGACACAGATATTTTTTTAAAGTAGGCTCTATGCCCACTGCAGAGCCCAGCCCGGGGCTTGAATTTACTACCCTGAGATCAAGAGTTGAGTGGAGATCAAGAGTCGGACACTTAACTGAGCCACATAGGAGCCCCACGTGGATATAATTTTTTAAAAATCAAGTAGGAAATTTTTATAAAAGAAAAATTAACAATTCTCTTGTCTACACTACTAACTTGTATTAGAGATAATATCTATTTTGGGGAGGGGGAAATTCACACAAGGAACAGGCTAAATGTTTGGGTACCTTAACAGAAAATTATCACTCAAAAGAGCATCGACAGTAACTATTGGATTATTATGCTATTACAATTTCTATGTAAGAGTGTCTTAGTCTGTTCGGGCTGCTGTAACCAAAGATCACAGACAGGTTGCCTTATAACAATAGAAATTTATTTCTCATAGTTTTAGAGGCTCTAAAGTCTAAGATCTAAAGGCTTACATGGCTAGTCTTCTTTCAAGGCTAAAGTCTAAAGGTTTAGAAGTCTAAGATCTGCTGGGTCAGATAAGGGCCCTCTCCTGGCTTACAGATTTTTCCTTGTATCCTAACACAGGAGTAGTGGATAGGAAGCTCTGTAGAATCTTTTTTACAAGAACATTATTCCCATTTATGAGGGCTCCACCCTTATAACCTAAATACCTCCCCAAAGTTCCCCACCTCCTAACACCATCACACTGGGCATTAGGATTTCAATATAATGAATTTCGGAGGGGACCCAAATATTCAGACCATAACAGGGGGCAAGAAGACTGAAGAAGACTGAGCTCAAAAAGCAATGTATTGAGCACAGTCCACTTCTACAGACTTATATAACCAACTATCAGCTTAACATTTCCTTTTAACTATGTCAGAAGCACCTAAAACTCAGTATTCCAAAACTAAATTCTTAGTATCTAAGGTCTTCCTCCAGTTTCTTCTTTCAGTGAATGGTACCATTATTCATTTAGCATTATAAACTGGAAGCTTGATAATCCTTGACAACTTCCTTCACTCACATGCTTTCTGCTCCAACCAATCCACCACTAAATTCTGTCACTTTCACCTCTAAATATTTTTGAACCTATCCACTTTTCTCCATTTCTACCCCAAGCACAAGCTAGACCAAACTGTATCTCCTGCCTGCCTGACTGTAATAGTCTACTAACCGCCTTCTCCCTAATCATTCTTGTCTCCTTACAATCCATTCTCTAAATTGTAGCCAGAAGACTCTTTCTAAAACGCAATTCTTTCACTCTCCTGTTTCAAATCCTTCAGTGGCCTTCCGCGGCTTTTTCAGCTCAGGTCCAACAATCTCTATGCACCCTACCTACTCCTCCAGAAAAATTTTCTGCACTGTGCTCTAACCACACTAGGCCTCTCAAGTTCATTAAACAAACCAGGATCCCTTTTACCTCCTATGAATACCAGGCTGTTTAATCCAACTTCAGATAATTAAATGCCATCCATTCTTCAGTTCTCATATGTACTTGCTTAAGGAAATTTTCCTTGATCTCCCAGACTAGATTAGATTCCTTTCATAATACCCTGGACTTTTCCTTCAGAGCATTTATCACTGTTTATAATAACGTATTTGTGTGATTATTTGGTTAATGTTTGTAAGTTCTATGATGGCAAGAACTAAGTGTTTTGTTGTAGTTTTGTTTTGAACATATCTCCCCACCACTTATAACAGTGCCTGGCCCATAGTAGGCAGCCAACAAATGTGTACTGGTTGAATTAACGAATGAACGGAAGGGCAAATAGCTTCCAATAGCTTAAATCAGTAAGTGATATTAAAGCCCTTAAAAAAGCAAATATCCAAAAAAAAAAAAAAAAGCAAATATACAAAACAAGGTTTGTATTTTGGAAACCTAATCTTAGCTGCAAGATGGAAGACTGACCTAAGAGGGGAGAGATCTGAACAGGGAGTACAGTCAGGTAGCTACAGCAGAGATGAGAAATGGTAAAGGCTCAAGGCAGTGAGAAGGAAGAATAGATTCATTATTTAGTTATTCTGGAGGTAGTATGAAATAATCTGATGACCAAGTAAATATGAGAAAGTGAGACACAGACTACAGATAAGTTTCTGGCCCTTAGCAAGAGGAACTATATCACAAACATTAAGTCATTTTTATTTTAGTATCGTCCTTTTTTCAATATCAATCAATTACTCTAACAGTTTCTTCTGAATTACTTAGCTTATTTCTTTGATGACCTGAGAGTGATATAAAGAAGTGAGATACTGTGAGGAGTTTAAAATCTAACTGATAGTACTATATATCCAAACAATGGAACATTTTTAATCCAGAAAAAGGAAAAGTCACTAATTCAGGCTGCGACATGGATGAAACTTGAAGACATTATGCTGAGTAAAAGACACCTGATACAGGGGCACCTGGGTGGCTCAGTGGGTCAAAGCCTCTGTCTTCAGTTTGGGTCATGATCCCAGGGTCCTGGGATTGAGCCCCTCGTCGGGCTCTCTACTGGGTGGGGAGCCTGCTTCCTCCTCTCTCTCTCTCTCTGCCTGCCTCTCCACCTACTTGAGATCTCTGTCAAATAAATAAATAAAATCTTAAAAAAATAGTTAAAAAAAAAAAAAGACACCTGATACAGAAAGTCACATATTACCCCACTTACATGAAATGTCTGGAACAGGCAAATCTATAGAGATAGAAAGTAAATCAGTGGTTGCCAGTGTCTGGGTGGCAACAAAGAATGACTAAAAACAAGTATAGGGTAGCTTTTTTTGGAGTGATGAAATGTTCTAGGCTTAGACAGTGGTGGTAGTTGTATAACTTTGTGAATAAACTGAAAACCACTGAATTGTATGCTTTCAAAGGGTGACACTTAGGGTATGTAAATTATACCTCAATTTAAAAATCTAATTGAGGTTAACAGGTAACACAAAACCCTCTTTATACTGTAAAACACACTCTTCTGTAGGTAAACAACAATGCAAATTGCCCAGTGATCATAGGTGCCAAAGGAGTAAATAGGCCTAAGCTACCAGAGAAGTGGGCAGGAAGGCTATATGGAGGCAGAACCTGAATTTGGCTATGAGGGATAGCCGATGAACAGTGAAGTAATGAGAAGAGAAATCACTCCGAGGAAAAAAAATGGCAGGAACAAAGGCACTGAAGCTGAAGGCTTCTGATAGGCACAGAGTTCATCTCCAAAAGCTGTAGAAGATAGGGTGGAGACAAATCATTAAGAACATAAATAATCAAGCAAAAAGCAAATGAACTTGTCTTTATAGCTTAAGTGTTTCTTTATACACATTCTGTGTATAAATCTGGAATCTGGATCCTATGACATGCCCTTCACGAAAGGCTTTTGATGTTCACTAAGTTTGGAAAATCCTGCATACCACAACCCCCACTTGGCGTTTTAGAACTAATACTGCATATTAAAGGCTCTGGGAATTCTGCATTAAGGAATTTAGCTTAACACATTATTTGTCATATGTCAAATTTATATTCTCATGGACCTTTTCCTGCTGGGAAACCTGTTGAAGATATTTCTGCAGATGAAAGGAAGCCAAGGGAAGTGCCAACAGAGTGGTAGGGATTGTTGGATGCTGAGGAAACAGGAAAAAAAACAGGAAAAAACAGTCTGGCTGTGAAAATAAGGAAAAAGGGAAGTAGATTTAATTTACAATTCGTCAGCTAGGAGGGTACCTGTGAGTGATGGTAGAGATGGAAAAAAACAGGAGACATTGAAAATGCTAGAGAGAAAAACAGTGAAGAGAAAGAAAGGTTCCATAAAAGGCAGGAAGATAATGGGCATAAAAGCACTAGTAGAGGCTTATCCTAGGAAAGGAGAGAAGAAACCTTTCCTTTCAGATTTGCAGGAAAGATAAATGTTTCAAAATAGATACAAAGACATTTAGAGGTAGAAAAATATGAAGACAGGAAAATGGCTATCAGGTGGCTTAGATAATCTTTCTTGCTTAGTTGTCTCTATTCATTACCTTTCAAACTATTTGTTGAATTTCTCTTGAATTAGTATTGGCTTCACTTCTAGGAGCACAACACCTTTATCTTAATCAAAAAGTATCATGTAGTCATTCATTCATCACAGAGTTCCTGCAAGTGTTGAGCTCCGTGCTAGGCAATGCAAATAAGCAAAGCACAGCTTCCAACTGTGAGGAGCTCATGGTCTAAATCAGCATTGTTTTAGGTCTGTGAAGATGAGAAAGTATAAGACCAAGGGACAGCCTCCAACAGGTACTGTGCTTGCACAGTTCTTAACTGAATGTTTTTCCCTCTGTTCAACTGGAAAAAAAACTTCAAAATATACCTCATCTCATAAGTCATCCCTGAAGACTTCCTTCATCCTTCCTGCAGAAACCACTTCCTCCTTTGAACCATACTTTTTAAACCATTTACTATGTACAATGAAATGCATCTCTCTTATTAGACCATTTCTTGCCGTCAGGGACTTCTTCATAAGCAGACCCCTGCACATGGAGGTACTTAGTCCATCCTATATATAAAACATTATCTATCCTTCAAAGTTTGGCAAAATATCTCCATTAAACTGTCCCTGATCTTACAGCTAGAAAAAATTTCCTTCCTCCCTTTCTAACCATTCATAACATTCTAAATCAGTGCTTCTCAAGCTTTAATATGCATATGAGTCACAGTGGAATCTTGTTAAAATGCAAATTTTGACTGAGGCAGATTCTTTATTACTAAGTGCCCAGGACATAAACCAGCTAAAGACTTACTTACTTTTCTGATACACAATAAAGTCAAAGGATCCTTGAAGACTTCTATACTACACTTTACATATATATATCATTATGTTCTTGCATTTAAGGACATGCATTTCATTGC
The DNA here is from genome assembly GCF_963455335.1 of Martes martes. Taxonomy (NCBI): domain Eukaryota; kingdom Metazoa; phylum Chordata; class Mammalia; order Carnivora; family Mustelidae; genus Martes; species Martes martes. The sequence goes on from NC_137896.1 coordinate 113,747,763, forward strand.
TGCTTTTGGATACGGTTTTTCACTATCAACTTGAGTATTCAGGGTGGATTTCACTATTCATTTATTTACTCATTTACTGGCTTATTCATACATAGCTCATGTCCTTTTAACTTGTACTTAAGGAACTTGCTTTTATACACATCTTAAATACCTCACAATATTATGTGTGCTTTTCATTTTTCAAAAGTTTTTTTCATTTTTGGGGCACCTAGGTGGCTCAGTTGGTTGAGCGTCCTCCTTCAACTCAGGTTATGATCTCAGGGTACTGGGATCAAGCCCCACACTGGGCTCCCTGCTCAGCGGGAAGCCCGCTTCTCCCCCTCTCTCTGCCGCTCCCTTTGCTTGTGCTCTGAAAAATATAGAAAATCTTTTTTTTTTTTAAGATTTTATTTATTTATTTAACAGACAAGAGATCACAAGTAGGCAGGCAGGCAGGCAGAGAGAGAGGGGGAAGCAGGCTCCCTGCCGAGCAGAGAGCCCGATGCGGGGCTCGATCCCAGGACCCTGGGATCATGACCTGAGCCGAAGGCAGAGGCTTAACCCACTGAGCCACCCAGGCGCCCCTAAAGAAAATCTTTTTTTTTTTTTTAAGATTTTATTTATTTATTTGACAGAGAGAGATCACAAGGAGGCAGAGAGGCAGGCAGAGGTAGATGGGAAGCAGGCTGCCCGCTGAGCAGAGAGCCTGATGCGGGGCTCAATCCCAGGACCCTGGGATCATGACCTGAGCTGAAAGCAGAGGCTCTAACCCACTGAGCCACCCAGGCACCTCCCCCCCTCTTTTTTTTAAATTTAAATTTTAGGTAGTTAACATACAGTGCAACATTGGTTCTTTTCAAACACCACCACTCACAAATCAAGAGGAAAACAAAACAGAGAAAAGGAAAACAAGCTACACTAACTGATGCACTCTGAAACCCTATTTCTTTCTTTCTTTCTTTTTTTAGATTTTATTTATTTGTCAGAGAGAGAGAAAGAGAGAGAGAACATAAGCAGGGGGAGCAGCAGGCAGAGGCAGAAGCAGGCTCCCTGCCCAGCAAGGAGCCCAGGTGGGACTTGATCCCAGGGCCCTGGGATCCTGGCCTGAGCCTAAGGCAGATGCTTAACCGACTGAACCACGAAGGCGCCCCTGAAACCAGATTTCTCGGCAAACTCCAGGTTCTTCTTCTCTAGACTGAAAGTTCTACAGCTTTATGTGTAATCTATTTTTTTTTTTATTATCAGGCAGTAAGTCCGCTATACATAGTCTAATAAAAGTAAAATTTGAAACTGACTAGCAGAGAAAGATTCGGGTTACAAAGAGTCTGGTAAGGAACAGAGAAGAGCAAAACAAACTTTCCTGTGATGTAGAAAAAAAAAAAAATCTAGCAGAACTGCTTCCTCACAACAGGACAAGGAATTAAGTAAAAGCCTTTGGGAACAACCCAACTGCATTACAAGAAGTTTCAAACATACTTGGGCCCACTTCTCTGAATATTGAGGTCAAAGACTATAAAACGGGAGGAAAACTGGGACCTCCGCAAGATATCAGAGTCCATAAAAAACCAAAATACAAAAAACCCCCCACGAACTCCCAGAGGGAAGTTTGTATTCGCAGTACCGAATCTAATTCCAGCATAAAGTTATCCATAAATACAAGAGGAACACCGCTCCCCTACACTGTTTTCATTCTGACACCTACCCTGGCCAATCCAACCACCGCTTTTTTGAATAACAGCAAGTCACTGCAGAAATAAAATCTTACTGTTGCGTGGGCTCACTTGAGGTGCGGGGCGAGTCAGAAGCCAAACGAGTAATTTGGGACGTCCCCCGCCCGCCACTCAGGCCCTTCCCGAAGGCCGGGCAGGCGCAGAGGGCTCCGGTCCCCAGTCAGCTTCCTGCCCGTCCCCACCCGGCCGCAACCACCTCAGCACCAGAGAGAGCCCGCCGCGTGGGACCCCGCGTCCACTGGGGGGGACAGGCCTTCTTGGGGCTCAGCCTCACCTTCCGCGTCTGCCGAAGAAACAAAGGTGAAGTCCCCGTTCGTAGGGGAATACGCCGGGGGCGGGCCCGGCGGCTGCATCTCGCGACCCCTCTGCGGCTGGGCCCAGGCCCCAAGGCGGCCCAGGCACCCGCCCGCACGCACACCCTACGCTGAGGCCCGCGAGCCGGGAAGAGCAGGCGGGCAGCGAGGCCGGAGACGAGCTGCCCCCGAGACTGCCCCACCGAAGTCCTTTTGGTGGCGACCGCCCAAGCACCACGACGCCGGCGCCCTGACAGCACCACAACAGTGACAGCGGCCCTTGGATTGGCTCTTTGTAATGTGCTCTCCCATTGGCTCCCGGGAGAAAGGTTCTGATTGGGTCTCTCCGTTGTTGATTCCGGAAGTTGACCCAAGGACGGGAAGTTCGCCTCTAATTCGTGGAACCTCAATGTTTCGCCTACTTTTTTGGCTGCTATTGTTTACTTTATGTCTCTTCGCTTGTAGCTTTTCTTTACTTGTTTCCAACGTTTTTGTTAAGTGGATGGGTTACAGAATTTTAGAACTAGGAACGTTCCTAGAGGTCAGCTCCGGTCTAGGATACCAAGATTGCTTTGCTTTCCCATTACATTGATTACTTGTAATGGGATTTTGAGTAAATTATATAGCGCCTCCGAGAGTCACGTGTGAAAGGAAGGGGGCTGGATTGGGTAATAATAAAGAAACAGATAAGTTGTAAATTACCACCCGGAAACTGGGGCTGTACTCTAGCTACATTATGAGGGGGACCACTGAGGCCCAAATAAGGAGGGAATAGAATTAGGATGGTACTCAAATCTGCTGACTTCTAGTCCAGTGCTCTTTTCACTACAAGGCCCTGTCTGTTGATAAACTTAACCAAATTTACGGACCCATCTACGTTTTTAAATGCTTAAATAAATATACTTAAATTTAATATACAAGTTACATTGTGGCTTCCAATCTGGAGAGAGAGGGTTTGGGGTAAAACATGAGACAGAGTTGCAGAGATGCATGATGCATCAGCAGTAGAGCAATGGGAAGGCGTGGTATGGCCATCAATGAGTAGAAGGAGATATTGAAAGTTTTTGCAAAGGAGATAACAATTAAGTTGGTACCTAGAGGATGGTGAAAACTTCTGGGGAAGAAGGCGGGGGGTGGGGTGCTGTCAGCTTGGGTCCTAATATTCCAGAGATCGTTTAATGGACTTGGGAAACCGGAAGTCATTTAGATTTTTTTGGAGTTTAAGTCTCATAGGAGAAAATGGCTACAGATGAGATTGCATGAATAGGTAAAGAAGAGATCATAAGGGACGCCTGGGTGGCTGGGTTGGGTAAGCATCTGCTTTTGGCTCAGGTCACGATCCCAGGGTCCTGGGATTGAGTCCTGCACTGAGGGTCCAGTTCAGTGGGAAGCCTGCTTCTCCCTCTGCCTGCAACCTTTGTGTGCGCTCACTTGCTCTCTTTCAAATAAATAAATAAATACAATCTTTTTTAAAAAGATCATTAATAATCTTGCATGCTATTCAAAAGATTGGCTTTTTCCCCCTTCTTTTCTGGAAGTGTTGGAGGAACCATTAAAGGAATTAAGCAAAGGAATGACATATCAGATATCGAGAGCACATACTTGTATGAGACTTTTGCAGAAATATAAGTATTGGACTATGGTTGCAGCATTGGAGATGGCAAAGAGGAAACATATATGAGATATACTAAGTTTAAGAACTCCCAGAACTTCATGATCAATAGGAAGAGTTTGGATTAAAGAAGAGGAAAGAGCCTAGTGTGATTTCATGTTTCTTGCTTAGGTGGTTGGAAGTGTTTGTTATTTGTCAAGTGATGAAACAGAAGAAGAGGAAGAAGAGGACCTTATATGGGGAGAGGGGAAAGTTTTGAACACTATGCATTTAAGAATATGCAGGTTGAGCTGACTAGTTACTCTTCGGTAATAAAGACTCAGTGCACAGAGTTCTGAACTGAAGATAAAGTGTTGTAATCATCAGTGTATGGTTGGTAATTGCATCCATGAATATAGATGAGATGTCCCAGGAAGAGTGTGGTGAGTGGGAGAAGAGTACCAAGAATGATACTCTTTGGAACACCACCATTTAAAGGCAATCTAGGAACAGTTAGCTTGCAAAGGAGGTGAGATGAGTTGCAATTTAAAATAGGATGGTCAGGTGCTCGCTTCGGCAGAACATATACTAAAATTGGAATGATACAGAGAAGAGTATCATGGCCCCTGTGCAAGGATGACATGCAAATTCATGAAGTGTTCCATATTTTTAAAAATAAAAAATAAAATAAAATAGGATGGTCAGAATAGGCAAAATTGGGAAAGTGACAGTTGAGCAAACATTTGAAGGATGTGATCACTTGTACTGGATACACTCAGTTAAGTTGGAACTATGATTTGTAGAATTTATATTCCTATATGCCTTCAGGTTAGAGTTTCTCAAAAGAATAGTTTGTACAAGATTTGTAAGGTAGAAGTGAAGCAGTAGCCATTGCACTGTGAGCCTCTTCTTAGATATGGTGATGAACAAATGCAGTGAGTTCCAGCTACTCCTGATGGTCCTGTGGTTTACATTCAAGTGTTCTTGCTATTTGCAAACCCTGTTAACCAACAGAGGCCACTAGACAATTAGCTGTGACCCCACAGAGGTGATAGTTACCCAGATGAACTGTCACGCTCACTTCAGGAGTTGGATGTGCTTAGCTTCTCAATCAGTTGGTGACTCCTCTGGTTCTTCAACTCTCTCTTCTAAAACCTGCACATTCCCAGTCATTTTATCTCCAAATAATTTCTCTATCCCTTTCTCTCTCTCTCCTCGTTCTGGTATTTCCATAATATGTATTTGGTCCACTCGATGGTGCCCCACAAACCCCTGATCACCTTTCTTCATTCCTTTTTCCTTTCTTTGGAAGCAAGATTCTCTCTCTCAAATAAATAAAAAAAATCTTTAAAAATATTTTCAACACATTGAAGATATTCCACTCTCTTTCGTTTCTAGTTGCTGTTGGGAAATGAGCTTCATTTGACTGAAGATGATTTCTCTATTTTCTTTGGTTGCTTTTAATATGTGTTTGCCTTTCTGTATGCAGAGAATGGAAATGGAAATGAGTAAGTGGTATGGATTTCTTTTTGGGTATACTGTTTGGAATTTATTGGGTAACCTGAACCTCAAGGTTGTTGTCTTTCTTCAGTTCCTGAAAATTTTAGTATTTTAGTTATTATCTCTTCCAATAGTGCCACTACTCTTCTCTCTCTCCTCTCCTTCTGAAACTCCAATTAGATATATAACAGTAATAGTGATCCTTCGAGGATACTTTTAGCTAACAGTTTCATGGCACTTACTATGTGCCAAGTAATACTCTAAGTGCTTTTTAAAAAGATTTTCTTATTTATTCCAGAAGAAGGGAGGGGGAGGGGCAGCGGGAAAGGGAGAGAGAATCTCAAGCAGACTCTGCACTGAGCATGGAGCCCAACACAGGGCTCACTTCCACAACCCCAAAACCATGACCTGAGCCAAACCTAAGAGTCAGATACCCAACCAACTGTGCCTCCCCCACCCCACTACCGTAAATGTTTTACATTACATCATTTAATCCTCATTACAAACTCATGAAGTAGGTATTCTTTTCCCATCTTACAATAAGGAATATGAGGCATATAAAAATTAATCACTTGCCAAAGATCACGGAAATACTCATTGGCAAAATCAGGATGTGAACCCTGGTAACCCAACTCCAGGGTTCCGACCTCAATGCTCTGAAACCTCATTGTGTTTTGCTACTCTTCAGAGTTCATTATTCCCCCTTTGATGTTTAAGTTTTATGGTGGTGCTGTTTTGTTTTGTTTTGTTTTGTTTGGATTTTGGCTCTATTCCAGTTAGTGGGTCACTTCACACAGCTCTGGTTGTTTACTGAATGTGACACCTTGCATTCAACTTGCAGTGGCCACAACAGCACTTAAAAGAGTAGTTTTGATGTTGCTGTGCAAGGGCTGCTGTATTCTCAGTCACTGGGTTGTCATATAATCTTAGTAAATTGTAGACATCCATTCCTCCAATCCAGACTTTGGGCAGCTGAGGTCAGGAGATTTTTAGACTGTGATTCTTGTCTGTGGAATCCTGTTTCAGGAATTCATGTCCTCTTTTGGTTCTTTAAATAATGGTTTTGTTGACCTTCAAATGCTATGTTTCGTTTGCTAATTTGACTTTCATGTTTTAACTATTGTTTAAGAGGGCTAGTTTACTCAGACTAAGAAACTTTAACTGTGATGGTCACTGAGATTACCTCAAACTCCAGTGGGAACCCCATGGCTTGTTTTTTGGTTGTCTTTATAACTTTTTTCATCTTAAAATTAATGCATACTTATTAGAGAAAATAGAAAGGAAAAATAGCCCTATTATATTACCTATAGAGGTAAATACCATTAACATCTTCATGTAAATTTTTACAATCCTTTTTTTAAGGATTTTGTATATAAAATATATTATCTCATACACAGTTTTATAACATTAATATTTTAAATGTCACCATATATTTTTCTATATTTATAATGCTGCCTTTTATTTCATTTAGTGAAGATGTTATAGTTATTAAAGAAAATTCCCTATCTTTGGACATTGGATTTCCTTCCAAATTTTCATAATTATAAACAGTACCATGATAAATAAACTTTCAGCTTTGTACATATTCGTGAATGTTTCTTTAGGATAAGATTTTCATTTTTTTTTTTTATTGGGCACCTGGGTGGCTCAGTGGGTTAAAGCCTCTGCCTTGGGCTCAGGTCATGATCTCCGGGTCCTGGGATCGAGGCCTGCGTCGGGCTCTCTGCTCAGTGGGGAGCCTGCTTCCCCCTCTCTCTCTGTCTACCTGTGACCTCTCCCTCTCAAATAAATAAATAAAATCTTTTTTTTAAGATCTTTAAATCTTAAAAAAAAGATTTTATTTATTTATTTGACAGAAGAGATCACAAGTGGGCAGAGAGGCAGGCAGAGAGAGGAGGAAGTAGGCTCCCTGCCAAGCAGAGAACCCAATGCGGGACTCGATCCCAGGACCCCGGGATCATGACCTGAGCTGAAGGCAGAGGCCTTAACCCACTGAGCCATCCACGCGCCCTAGGATAAGATTTTCAAAGAGAAATAACTGAGGTCAAAGAGGGTACAAATATCTATAGTGTTTAAATACATATTGTAACTTGTCCTGTTATAGAAATAACAAGAAGTTGTACCTCCATTGGTTGAATGTAAGAGTACTTTTTTCCCTGCTCCATTTCCATTATCAACACTAGCTATAATCATTTTTTCAAACGTGCTAATTTGATGAGTGATACATATTTTGTTGTTTCAATTTTCATTTCATTGATTTCAATTGCCTTATGATACTTCAAAGTATTTGAAAAGTGGACGGAATCTAAATAGTGGGTAGGAGAGACATCTGAATGGGAATGAAAGGAAGTGTTTTCAATTTTTAGTTAATGCTAGTGAGAGAAGAATATAACACGAAAACTGTAGTGTAAAGGTAAATAAATCCCTGACCCCAGGCAACTGTCATTAAACTTATAGCCAAGGAAGCAGATATTGTGTACACTTAAAGGAATGGATGGTAAATCTGGAAAAATGGAATTGAAAGCTCTCAGAATGTATTTAAGCACATTGCGGGGTCATTACATAAGGACCAGTATGCCATACCATTGCTAAATCATTTTTCACTTGTTGGTTTTCTATTTTGGTAAGTGGCACCCTCATCCACTTCATCATTAAAGCCAGAAACTTCAGTGGCATTGTTGACTCTTGTCTATCACTCACCGGGGTCCCATCCAGTCTTGTTTGTTCTTCCTCTCACACAGAGCTGGAAAGCACTTCTCTCCATCTTTGATACCACCACTCGTATTCAAGTTACTATTATCTCTCATGCGAACAACTGCAATCACTTTTTAACTGGTTTTACGATGGAGCAGCTAAAGCAGACTTTTAAAACACAAACACCGGGGCACCTGGGTGGCTCAGTGGGTTAAAGCCTCTGCCTTCGGCTCGGATCATGATCCCAGAGTCCTGGGATCGAGCCCCATGTCGGGCTCTCTGCTCGGCGGGGAGCCTGCTTCCTCCTCTCCCTCTGCCTGGCTCTCTGCCTACTTGTGATCTCTATCTGTCAAATAAATAAATTTTAAAAAATCTTAAAAAAAATAAAACACAAACACCATGATGCCATGTTTAATGTAGAATCATTCCATGGCTTCCCACTGTATTTAGGGTAAAATCCAAATTCCTTACTGTCTCTTGCTCACCTCCCCAGGCTCCTTTCATGTCACTCTCCTGCTTGCAATCTGTTATTCTGGCTTTTTTTTTTTTTCATTTTTTAGAATTAGCCAAGATCTTTCTTGCATCTAAGCCTCTGTGCTTGCTTTCTTCTGCTTGGAAGGTTCTTTCCTGGCATTTTCAGGGCTGGTTAAATTCACCCTTAAGACTCCAGCTTAAATGTAAACTTTCTAGATTCCTTGGCTAACACATCAATCTCTATTATAGTATCCTGATTATTTCTTTCCTAGCACTTATCACAAATATGTCATTGTTCTATTATCTACTAACTTATTTATTTTTTCATCATGTTCAATTAGCCAGCATATAGTACATCATTAGTTTTTGATGTACTTTTCAACGATTCATCAGTTGTGTATAATACCCAGTACTCATCACCACATGTGCCCTCCTTAATAACCATCACCTAGTTACCCCATTCTCCAACCCCCTTCCCCTCTATAACCCTATTTGTTTCCTGGAGTCCAGAGTCTGTCATGATTTATCTCCCTCTGATTTCTTCCCATTCAGTTTTCCCATTCCATTCCCATTCCCATTCCATTCCTCTATGGTTCTCTGTGCCATTCCTTATGTTCCACATGAGTGAAACCCTATGATAATTATCTTTCTCTGCTTGACTTATTTCACTCAGCATAATTCCCTCCAGTTCCACCCATGTCGCTGTAAATGGTGGATATTCATCCTTTCTGGTGGCTGCGTAATATTCCATTGTACATATGCACCACATCTTCTTTAGCCATTCATCTGTTGAAGGGCATCTCTGCTCTTTCCACAGTTTGGCTATTGTAGACATTGCTGCTATGAACATTGAGGTGAATATGGCCCTTCTTTTCACTACATCTGTATCTTTGGGATGAATACCTAGTAGTGCAATTGCTAGGTTGTAGGGTAGCACTTATTTATTTTTTACAAAAAAAAAAATAAGTAAAAGAACAAATGAATGCAAACAAAATGAGATACCACTTTGCACACAATAAGATGGCTGTAGTAGAAAAGACACATAATGAAAAGTGTTGACAAGGATGTGGAGATGGGATGCCTGGGTGGCTCAGTCAGTTAACTGTCTGCCTTCAGCTGAGGTCATGATCCCAGAGTCCTGGGATAGAGCCCTGCATCGGAGGTCCCTGCTCAGTGGGGAGCTTGCTTCTCCTTCTGGCTTTCCCATGCACCAGCTTCTGTACTCTCTGTCTCTCTCAAATAAATTTTAAAAATCCTTTTTTAAAATGATGTGGAGAAATTGGGACTGTCACACACTACCCTCATTAATGTAAAATAGTGCCACTGCTTTGGAAAACAGTATGTCATTTACTCAAATGATCTATATGATCTATCAATTTTACTCCTACGTATATACCAAAGGGAAATGAAGTATATGTTCACACAAAAGCTTCTACACTAATGGTCATGGCAGCATTATTCATAATAGCCAAAAATGAAGAAGTTCTAATCCACAAGAACAAGTAAAATTTGGTACATCCACATAAAGAAATATTATTTGGCAATAAAAAGTAATGAAGGGCAGATACATGCTACAATAGGGATAAATCTTGAAAATCTTATGCTAAGTAAAAGAAGCCATTTCCAGACAACCACATATTGTAATTCCATTTATATGAAACATTCAGAATAGGCAAGTGTGTAGAGACAGTAGATTAGTGGTTGTGTAGGGTTGGGGGGATTGGAGTTAGGGGTAATAGCTAAGGAGTACAGATTCTCTTTTGGGGATAATGAAAATGTTCTAAAATTGTAATGATGGATATAAAATTCTGAGAATATACTAAAAGTTATTGAATTATACACCTTAAGTTAATGAATTGTAAGGTATGTGAGTTATGTCTCAATAAAGCTGTTTAAAAATATGAGTGGATGGGGTGCCTGGGTGGCTCAGTCAGTTAAGCATATGCTTTCTGCTCAGGTCATGATCCCGGAGTCCCGGGATGGTGTCTCGCATTGGGCTCTCAGCTCAGCAGGGAGCCTGCTTCTTACTTTCCCACTCCCCTTGCTTGTGCTCTCGTTCTCTTCCTGTGATGAATAAATAAAATTTTAAAATAAAAATAAAGAGATAATTGGATGACCTTATGCAGAAAATGAAGAACATTTAAACTCAAATTTATTTTGGTAGTTACTGAAACATTGGCTTTTAGTTTTAATGTATTTCTGTTCAAATTTTACTTCTGCTATACCATATGGCCCATCAATTCTAATCCTAAGTATTAGTTATATTACTCTGGGGAGGTTATTTCATTTTTCTAAGCCTCAGTTCCTCCTCTCTAAATTGAGGATGATAATCACATCATAGGTAAGAGTTAAATGACATAGTAAGGGTGAAACACTTCACAGTGTGGGAAGCAAACAGTAAATATATGTGTCTTGATAAAATACACTCAGAAAATGGGTGAAGGGTTGAGGAAGATATAGTCTCCCAGTTATGGAATAAATAAATCACTGGAATGAAAGGCACAGCATAGAGAATATAGTCAATGTATTGTAATAGAGTTAAAGGGCAATAGATGGTAGCTACACTTTAGTGAACATGGCATAACATAGAGATCGTGAATCACTATGTTGTACGCCTGAAAGTAATGTTACATTGTGTGTCAACAATAATCAAATAAGAAAATTTGTCATAAAATAAATAAAAATAAAAATAAAAAGTAAAAAATTTTTAAACATTTTATTTATTTATTTGACAGAGATCACAAGTAGGCAGAGAGGCAGGCAGAGAGAGAGGAAGGAAGCAGGCTCCCTGCTGAGCAGAGAGCCCAATGCGGGGCTCGATCCCAGGACCCTGGGATCATGACCTGAGCTGAAGGCAGAGGCTTTAACCCACTGAGCCACCCAGGCGCCCCTAAAAAAATTTTTTTATTAAATCGTTTATTCATTTATTTTTTAAGTAGGTTCCACACCTAGCATGGAGCCCAATGCAGGGCTTGAACTCATGACCCCAAAATCAAGACCTGAGATCAAGAGTTGGCGGCTTAACCAACTGAACCACCTAGGTGCCTCTTAAAGTTTTATTTTTAAGTAACCTCTGCACCCAACATGGGGCCACAAACTCACAACTCCGAGATCAAGAGTTGCATGCTCTACCAGCTGAGCTGGCCAGGCACTCCTTTCCTTTAAGCTTGGCTTGTAAATCACCTATGGTGGAAAATTAATTGCATGTTGTTTGTAGGACACAAGTCAAATTTACTCACCCAGTTTCCCATATTCCAACCCTTTCCCACTCCTATTCATAGAATCATAAATTCGAGAGAGACATCAGAGCGAATTTAACTTTCCACATAAAGCAAACATTAACTTCCTAGAGAACCCATGCCAATTAGGGGCTAAGGTACAAGAGAACATATTCCAGAGCATTTATGCAGAAAAGAAACTTATCCAGGATATCAGACATTTCATAGAATCTTCAGGAAGCTCCAGTGAGTCAAAAAAGGAGGCCGTGCAGGCAAGCACAGTAATGTTAGTGCTGGATTGCTCACTTGGAAACCCTCCCGTTGCTACCATTGGACACAGGCTCCCCAGAACACTGAAACAGGAGCAGATGTGCTGCTGCTGCCCAAAGCTGACTGCCTCTTTGGAGTTACTCCAGGAAGGCTTTCTCCTTGGCACTGTCTTCGCTCCAAATTGCAGTCTCGTGTTGGCCTTCAGTCCGCACGATCCAAGGGAAACACGCACGCCGACTTCAAGGGAAGCTGTGAGAAAGGGTTTCCGGCTTCTACTCTGGGGATGTGGGTTTCACAATTTAGGAGCGCCCCCCCCCCCGCCCCATGTTGGAAGGTGTTCAAGAATTCAGAGAGAGCCAAAAGCATGACTAATTACCCTAAGGAAGTGCATTTTATCATTTGTCTTCTTTAGCATTTGAATGAACTGCTGACTCCTTGTAAATAACATTTTTCAAAAACATCTGAGACATGCTCCTTCTTCCCTATGCCATGTCTCTGCACTGCCTGAACACAGCTATCAAATATTCTTAAAGTTTTTTCTTCTTGCCCATATACTATATTAATATATTATATTATATAACATACAATATAATATAATATGAATTATATATATAATGTACAATGTATGTATGTGTGTGTGTGTGTGTGTGTATACATAATGTACAATGTAACACAAATTCCTAAGTCAAGAAGGTTTGAACTTCCTTTAGAGAGGCGTATTAGGAAGTTGCCAAACATGATTTGGCCCAGTAACTTCCCATCTCTGACCACATTGGCAGAAGATTAGCACAATTCTAGAATGATTATTAGAGTTATAAATTACAGGCCACCAGGGAGAAAAGTACTGTGACTTTTTTCCCCTCTTCCTCATTAAACTGGGAGTGAAAAGCATGAGTATCTATAAATGCTTAAAGTCACAGAATAGTTGCCCTGGTGTGGTGCTTTCTGACACAGTAGCTCAGCTGGTGTTTATGAACAATCCCAGGGCAAACTGGGTTGCCACCATTTTATTGCTAAGAAGCTTGTGACTTGTTTTAGTCACACGATGGAACCCACACTTGAATTCACATCTTTTGGCTTCAGAGTCCTGGGCATTTCCACCATTTTACACTCCCAGGACAGTAAGGGGTGGGAGAGACTGAGAGAAAGAGCAAAAGGGCAAGGGACATAGTTGTTGGAACTTAGTGTGCTGACATGTCTAGTAAATTATCTATTCTAAAAGCACTGAAAACACTTGATTGCAAATCCATTTGCAAAGGGAACTTGTGAGGGCCACTTGGAGGATTTGCTTGAACCAAAGTGGATAGAATTGTGTTTATTTTACCGTGTATAGCATGGCATTTGTTTCTTGTGCTGTAACAAAATGCCACAAACTGGATAGCTTAAAACAAGAGAAATTTATTTTCTCACATTCTGGAGACCAGAAACACAAAGTGAGTATCACTGGGCTGAAATCGAGGTGTTGGCAGGACCACACTCCCTCTTGAGGCTCTAGGGGAGAATCTATTTTTTGCCTCTCTTAGCTTCAGGTGGCTGCTGGACTTGCTTGACTCATGGTCACGTGATCCCAGTCTCTGCCTCCAAGGTCACATTGCCTCCTCCTCTTTGATCTCCTGCCTCTCTTTCATTAGGACACTCGTGATCCCATTTAGAGCTCACCCAGATAATTCAGGATTATCTCCTCAACTTAAGATCCTTAATTTAACCACATCTACAAAACTAAAACATTTATAAGCTCCAGGGGTGAAGAACTGATATATTTGTGTGGCCCACACAAATACACCACATTTCTACATTTCCCCTTTTTATCCTGCATTATAGAAGTTGTTATTATAAAAGCAATGGGTGGGGGCACGTGGGTGGCTCAGTCGGTTCAAAGCAATGGGTATTTGATACAGAAAATGAGTCCATACAGATAAAGAAGAAAAATTAAAATTACCATAATCCGGGCACCCGGTTGGCTCAGTGAGTTAAAGCCTCTGCCTTCAGCTCAGGTCATGATCTCAGGGTCCTGGGATCGAGTCCCGCATCGGGCTCTCTGCTCAGCGGAGAGCCTGCTTCCCCCTCTCTTTCTGCCTGCCTCTCTGCCTGCTTGTGATCTCTCTCTCTCTGTGTCAAATAAATAAAATCTTTAAAAAATAAAATAAAATAAAATAATCGTAATTCTACCCCCACCCTGGACTTAAGCACTGCTAATATTTGATATCTATCATTACAGTTCTTTCTCTGTGAACATATATTTACATGTAGGTTTCATTACAAGTTTAAAAACCCAGCTGATAGCACAGCCCTGATTTCACTTCAGAGGAGCCCACCTCGCAAGTTAGAAAAGACTATTGTTACTTTCCTAGAAAACCCAGAATGCAGAAATTTATTTAGGGGACAACTTAGATATCCCCCTATGTCAGACAGGTTAGTGTCAGGGCGATGTTTCTGAAATAGGTAGTTAAATAACATAAAAAGTTCAAGGCAGTTTGTGCAATGTCAGAAGAAAGAATAGGTAAGAATGTCCTTCTCAAGAGAACGCTAGGAGATGTCCCGTTTCCAGAACTGAATGTCAACTGGCTTCCTGGAGTCTGGGACCACAAGCTTCGAATGTGGGGGTGTCTGTGGAGCCTGACACCAAATAAGCCCTTGTTCACACTCACATGCTCCCCATTCTCGTTCCCAGGCTGTTTCTCCATGGCTCCTTGCCTATGTTGCTCCTCTGCCTAGAAACAGCCTTTTTCCTTTATTGCCTCGTGAACTTCAGAACAACTCAAAAGTCAGCTCTTCCAGGCAGAGTTAAATATCCCTCTGCAGGGGTTGTCCAAGAACACGGACCTTTAAGATTGCATTGACCTCAACTTGCAATAAGAAATACATCTTTTATCACTACCCAGGGTCAGGATACATAAACTATTGAAATAAAACTTTCATGAAAAAAGACAGTGCATTTTGGGACGCCTGAGTGGCTCAGTCAGTTAAGCAGCTGCCTTTGGCTCAGGTCATGATCCCAGGGTTCTGGGATCAAGTCCCGCTCCGGGCTCGTTGCTCAGCAGGAAGCCTGCTTCTCTCTCTGCCTCTGCCTGCCTCTCTGCCTGCTTGTGCTCTCTCTCCCTGACAAATGAGTAAATAAAATCTTAAAAAAAAAAAGTGCATTTTAATAGTTCTAATTCTATTTCATTAAAAATATATATACTGGGGCACATGGCTGGCGCAGCGGGAGGAACATGCAACTCTTGATCTCTGTGTCATGAGTTTGAGCCCCACATTGAATGTAGAGATTACTTCAAATAAAAAAAAAACTTCAAATATATATATTTATATGTAAATATATATATTCTTATATATATACACATATATTTATATTTATATATATTTATACATTTAATATATATTTGTATAAATGATATATTTATATATAAATTTATGTATTTATATAATTTATATATATGAATTTATTTTTATATATGAATAAATGTATAAACTTCAAATATATACATTTGAAGTTTATTTTATTTATTAAATAAATACATATATAAATTTATATGTATTAATAACTCACTTAAGTTGCTATCATGACCTGCTAATGAGTTGGCCAATTTGAAAAATTGCCCTAGAAGATACTCTTTCTAGTTTTGACAGCTTTTCTTGCTTCTCTCATCTCTGAAAGCCTCAGATCCTTTCGCCCCTCATACAAATGTGCTGGGGCCCAGTTCTTTTCTGATACTGGTTTCTGCTCATGTTGCTGCTCCTTGTGGGTTTCTGCTCGAGTAAGTGTGATTCTAGCTGCCTGACTGTCTCCAGTTTGGGGCACCTGTTTGCTCCAATTCTCTGACAGATCTAAAAAGATCTGTTGATTTTCAGTATATTCAGTTAACTTTTTACTTGACGTTAGGATGGAGTAACAATTTCTTTACATGACAGACCAGAAACTAGAAGTCCAAAAGGCTTCTTTTAAAAATATAAGTTAATCAACTGATTTTAAAATTTATATGGAAATGCAAATAATTCTTTTTTTTTTTTAAAGAATGTATTTATTTGAGGGGTACCTGGGTGGCTCAGTGGGTTAAAGCCTCTGCCTTCGGCTCAGGTCATGATCTCAGGGTTCTGGGATCGAGCCCCACATTGGGCTCTCTGCACAGCGGGGAGCCTGCCTCTCTGCCTGCTTGTGATCTCTCTCTGTCAAATAAATAAACAGTAATCTTAAAAAAAATGTATTTATTTGAGAAGGAGATAGTGCGTGACAGCATAAGAGGAGAGAAGGTCAGAGGGAGAAGCAGACTCCCTGTGGAGCTGGAAGCCCGATGAGGGATCCTGGAACTCCAGCATCATGACCTGAGCTGAAGGCAGTTGCTTAACCAACTGAGCCACCCAGACACCCCAATGCAAATAATTCTTTAAAAACAAACAAAATGGAAGGACTTATACTACCTGATTTCAAGATTTATTATAAGGATACAATAATCAAGACAGTGTGATATTGGCATAAGAATAGACTTATAAATCAATGGAATGGAAGAGAATCTAGAACAATCACAAATTCAATGGGTAACAGATATACTTTTCAATCAATCATGCTGGAAAAATTAGATATCTCTATAGGGAAAAAAAAATGAACTTCAACTTCTCATCTTACTTCATGAACAAAAACCTTCCCCAAAAGGATCAATGACCTAAATGTAAAAGCTAAAATTATAAAACCTCTAGAAGCAAACTTAGGTGAAAATCTTTGTGGCTTGGGATAACAAGGACTTTGTAGACAGGACACAAATAGCATGAATCAAAGAAGAAAAATTAATAAGGTAGAATTCATAAAAAGGAAAATGTTTTGTTTTTCAAAAGATGTAAGAGAATAAAAGCAACTGTTGTGTTAATCATGTTTTCAATTTTTTATATTTTGTGGTGCTTTGATGTCTTGGGAGTTTTGTTAGCTGGGAGAGGCTACCCTTATCAGGGCTAGCTAATTTCTAGGAACAGCAAAAAACTTGTCTGTGAGCCTGCCTTTCTTTTCTTTTTTTCTTTTTTTTTTTTTTAAGGTTTTATTTATTTATTTATTTGTCAGAGAGAGAGAGAGAGAGAGCACACAAGCAGGCAGAGGCGGAGAGAGAAGCAGGCTCCCTGTTCGGCAGGGAGCCCGATGCGGGACTCCATCCCAGGACCCTGGGATCATGGCCTGAGCGGAAGGCAGCAGCCCAAACGACTGAGCCACCCAGGCAGTCGGTAGAGCCTGCCTTTCTTATGCAAACCAACCAATCCAAAGACAATATCCCCAACCACCAGTTTTACTAACTCATGCACCAAGTCAGTATTTCCCTTGCCTTAAATCACTCCAGAGTCGCCATTCTGGCCCAGTGTCTGCCAAAATTATTCAAACTATCCAAACCTAAACTTGCTCAAACTTGCCTACCCTGCCTCACTCATTTCCTCCTGTGAAAAGAAAACTACACTGCAGGATCTGGGCTAAGGTTTCTCCTTTTCCCTTCTGCCTCCTGATCAAGCCCTGTATGATGTGGCATACACTCCTTCTACTGCGGATTTTAAGTAATAAAATTTAATTTATTGGCATTGACCTCTCCATGTTGTCACTCAGTTATCTTTATGCATTAACTTCTGGATACAATCAAAACAACCACAGGTTAGGAGAATATACTCATAGTACATATATCTGGCAAGCAACTTACATCCCGAATCTTTTTTTTTTTTTAAAGATTTTATTTATTCATTTGACAGAGAGAGAGAGAGAGAGAACTCTAGCAAAGAGAGTGGCAGGCAGTAGAAAATGGGCAAAAATCTATACAGATACTTCATAAAAGATTTATGAATGAACAATAAAGTACATGAAAAGATGCTCAACATCATTAAATGAAAAATTAAGGCAACATAATGAGAGGGGTGCCTGGGTGACTCAGTTGGCTAAGTGTCTGACTCTTGGTTTTGGCTCAGGTCATGATCTTGAGGTCGTGGGATGGAGCCCAACATTGGGCTCTTCACTGAGCGCAGAGTCTGCTTCAGATTCTCTCTCCCTCTGCCCCTCCCCTGCATACTCTGTCTCTCTAATAAATAAATAAAACCCTCTAAAAAACAAGACAAAACAAAAACCCTACATAAGGAGATACCACTATCCATTCACTGGAACCCTTGGAACTGTTGGTTTTACATGTTAGTAGGCATATAAAGTGGTACAACCACTTAGAAAAATAGTTTGGCGCCTTCTATAAAATTAACATACACTTACCATGTATATGACCCAGAAATACCACTTCTAGGTATTTATCCAAGAGAAATGAAAACATGTCCACAAAGATACTTGTAAATGAATGTTCATAGCAGCCTCATTCATTATAGCCAGAAACTGGGAACAAACCAAATGTCAATCAGTAGAATTGATAAGTCAACTGATTTGCTCATAAATGGAATACTGCTCCATCAGAAAAGGACTTAACTACCAATACATGCAAACAACAACGTAAATCTCAAGTCAAAGGAGCCAGATTCAAGAGTATATACTACGGAGATGCCTGGGTGGCTCAGTCAGTTGGGTGTCTGCCCTGGCCGGGTCATGATCCCAGAGTCCTGGGATCAAGTCCCACATTGGGCTCCTTGCTCAGCAGGGAGCCTGCTTCTCCCTCTTCTCCCTCTGCTCCCTCTGCCTGCTTGGTGCGCTCGCTTGTTCTCTCTCTGTCTCTGACAAATAAGTAAATAAAAATTAAAAAAAAAAAAGAGTCCGTACTATGTTTTCCATTCCCATGACTCTCTAGAACAGGCAAAACTAATTCTACTTAAAGAAATCTGATCAGTTGTTGTTTTGGTGGGCAGTAGGAGGGATGGATTATATAAGGAAACTTTCTGCAATGATGGAAATATTCTAAATTTTGACTGGGGTGTTATTGACTTGGGTGTAGACATTGGTCAAAGCTCCTTGCATTTTATTGTGTGCAGTTTATGTATTGTATGTAATTATACCCTAATATAATATAATATTATATAATAATGTAATAATATAATGTAATAATACATATAAAATGTATTATATATAACAATATAACAAACATATATATACAAATACATAATATAATAATATATAAATACAAATATACCATATATATGTATGTATTATATGTAATTATACCATAATGAAGTTGATTTTTAAAAAGATTTTACTTATTTATTTGACAGAGAGACACAGCAAGAGAGGGAACAAAAGCTAGGGAAGTGAGAGAAGGAGAAGCAGGCTTTCTGCTGAGCAGAGAGCCCAATGCGGGGCTCAATCCCCGGACCCCGAAACCATGACCTGAGACAAAGGCAGACTGAGCCACCCAGGTGCCCCGAGGTTGATTTTTTAAAATGAAACAGTTTAAGGGGTGTCTGTCTGGGTCCATTAGAAAGGCATATGAGCCTTGAGCTCAGGGTTGTGAGTTAGAGCCTCACATTGGGTGCAGAGATTACTAAAGTAAATAAGTAAACAAAAATAAATTTTAAAAAATAAAACAGTTGAGTTCAGATGGTGCCTTTCTTTTTTTTTTAATATTTTATTTATTTATTTGACAGACAGAGATCACAAGTAGGCAGAGAGGCAGGCAGAGAGAGAGGAAGGGGAGCAGGCTTCCCACTGAGCAGAGAGCCTGATGTGGGGCTCGATCCCAGGACCCTGGGATCATGACCTGAGCTGAAGGCAGAGGCTTTAACCCACTGAGCCACCCAGGTGCCCCCAGATGGTGCCTTTCAAACCAGAGAAGTCTTGGGGCCTTCAGGAGGAGCACATCCATTTGCGTTAGTCAAGCTTAAGATTTGAAAACCAGGAGCAGCCTAGTCCAGGATGAAAACTAGTATAGATGAGTGTCTACGAGTGAAAAACTGGGGAGACATTTCTCCAAGCTATGAAGGGCTGCTGGGGTGCAGTGTGATCTGCATTTGAGAGTTAGATCGTGGAAAGCCAGAAACAGAAGTGACACCACTTTTCCGGGGACTTGGAGTGGTGCCAGAGCTTACCCCTGGTACAGACAACGGTTTTGCTGTGATACTCCAGAGAAGACCAAATTCTATGAGAGGTGAAATGTGCTACTCCTCTGGGTGGTGACAGAAGAATAACGGCTAAAAATAGTAGCTAACATGTATTGAACTGTTCCTTTTATGAGATATGATATAGGAATTCTCATAACTTCTTAAGTTAAATACTGTTCTCAACCCCATGGTACAGATGAGCAACGAGTGGGGTACTGACGCTGGTTCTTACTATTTAGTCAGAACTGACTGTTGGATTCTCGTGGTTTTTGTTAGCCAGTTGACATATGTTGCTAGCTTAAGATCAGCCCTGGTGAAAATATTTCTAATGTGGAGATTGGTAAATGATACCAATCAGGGCCTTTACCCCCAGAGAACAAGTGTGTTCAATACTTAGCAGCATAGCACTGAAATAGGCTCAGAGAGGTTTAGCAGCTTGCCAAGGTTACACAGCTTGTAGCAACCGGCAGATCCCAGGCCAGTTTCATTACTCTAAAGCCCACAGTCTTACCACTAAAGACCCTTTTATATTGAGGCACAAGACTCCTTCCCTGACTTCATTTCCAAAGAAAAACCATATTGCTCAACAAAGACTCTCAGACTAAGGATGTGGACTTTGCAGAACTTTTCTTGAGGGCCTAGAATTCAAGCGTTTGGCATTTCCATAACTCAACATGTGTTGGAGGTGGGTGTGGGGAGGGCATGACCCTACTGCTCTGGCAACAGGCTGCTGAGATGCACATTTTATTTATTTCTTCATTTTTTAAAAGATTTTATTTATTTATGACAGCGAGAAAAGGGAACACAAGCAGGGGGAGGGGGAGCGGGAGAAGCAGGCTCTCTGCTGATGATGCAATGTGGAGGGCTAGATCCCAGGACCCTGGGACCATGACCTGAGTCAAAGGCAGACCCTTAATGACTGAGCCACTCAGGGGCCCCAGCACATTTTATATAAATAAATAAATGTGTATATTTTCCTCCATTCTCCTCAATGAATTTCATAAAGGAGAATACTCACGTCCTCATTCAAAGGACGGGAATGAGTGTCATAAAGCAAGTTGTGTATGAGCTACTTTTGTGGAATGTTCTGAATCACGAAGAAATAAACATCATTTGCTGCGAGAAGGTCAAGCAGGAGGCTGTGGGAGGGATCATTCCCCTGACTTTGAAGAAGGGTTCCGAATCCTATAACCTCTTTCTCAAATCCCTTGAGAAGTAGAACTACCCTCTGTTTCAGGATTTGAGTGGACAAGGCAAGTATCAACTTTCTTTTTTTAAAAATTTTGTCTTGTTTTACTTCTTTTCAGTATTCCAGAATTCATTATTTATGCACCACACCCAGTGCTTCATGCAATACGTGCCCTCCTTAATACCCACCACCAGGCTCACCCAACTCTTCACTCCCCTCCCCTCCAAAACCCTCAGTTTGTTTCTCAAGAATCCACAATCTCTCATGTTTGTCTCCCTCTCCAATTTCCCCCAACTCACTTCTCCTCTCCATCTCCCAATGTCTTCTGTGTGATTGCTTATACTCCACAAGTGAAACCATATGATAATTGGCTCTCTCTGCTTGACTTATTTCACTCAGCATAATCTCTTCCAGTCCTGTCCATGTTGATACAAAAGTTGGGTATTCATCCTTTCTGATGGAGGCGTAATACTCCATTGTATATATGGACCATATCTTCTTTATCCGTTTGTCTGCTGAAGGGCATCCTGGCTCTTTGCACAGTTTGGCGACTGTGGCCATTGCTGCTATGAACATTGGGGTACAGATGGCCCTTCTTTTCAGCAAGTATCAACTTTCTTATATCTGTTCTACAAATAGAATAAACTATGAAGAAAAGTCATACTCCCAATGAGAGAACCTCTGCTCCCCTCTCTCTTTATGTCATTAGGTAGTTGGATTTTGGTTCTGCAGAGGAAAAGCTCAGACACTCTCAGCAAAAACTACTAGATTACTTGTCGTTGAAGTCAAAAAAGTCACTCTAGGGTCAGGGATTAATGATTTAGTATAGTCTCATTTCAGAATCAAACTGGATAACGAAGGCATTTAAGAAGTTAACATGGTCATGGTTCTTGACATTCCTTAGTCCAGTGAGGAATTACTATTTTTAATAACACAATCATTAATGAGTGCTGTGAAATGTGTAAATCTGGCGATTCACAGACCTGTACCCCTGGGGATAAAAATACATTATATGTTTATTAAAATTTAAAAAAAATAATACAATCATTAAGTAATAACTTTAATTTTGTTTCATGAAGATTTTAATCAAGGTTAAGGGTTGATTGCGGGAAAGTTACCCTTAACCATCCCTCTCAGCCAAATCCCTACTATTCTCACACACTTTCCTTAGCCCAAACACAGGCTCCTCCCATTTCCGTTTGGCTGAGACAAAGATCCTGTGGTGGAAGGGAGGAAACAGAAGGCAAAAAGGGAAGAGTAAATATTTGGAATCCTTTGTGCAGGCTCATACTCATACTCTTCATCCTCGTGAACTCTAAGTTCTGGGGAGACACAGAATTGGGTCCTCTAACCTCACCTCTTCTCTTCCAGGGCTTTTCCAGCAGATATCAGAAGAAGACTTAGATGATTTGACTTACAACCTAAAGGATTTATACCATATCCCATCTTTTCTGAACTTCTATCCCCTGAGTGAAGATATTGACATTATTTTTAATTTGAAAAGCACTTTTACAGAAGGTGTTCTATGGAGGAAGGACCATCACCATCACCGAGTGGAGCAGCTGACCCCAAATGGTCTGCTAGACACTCTTCAGAGCCCCTGCATCATCAAAGGGGGTCAGGCAAATGGAAGTCCGCTCTGCTACAGCAAATCGCCACACTCTGGGCCTCTGGAAAGTGTGGGGCTCTGACCAAGTTCAAATTAACCTTCTTTCTCCAGCTGAGCAGGGTGCAAGGTGGGCTCTTTGCAACTATGTGGGATCAACTCGTGCATATACCTGACATAATCAGGAAGCCGACTTTCCTGGCCATGCTGCTGAAACGATGACAGAGTTCTTTTTCTCCTTGGTGGTCAGGGCCCACAACTGCCCAGAGACTGAAACCCTCATAAAGGAAAACCACCGCTTCCAGAATATGGGTGTTGTCGCCCCCCCACCACTGAGTGCCTGAGGCACATCAGGCTGTTTGGAGCTCTGACTGCTGAGGGGGTTATGACGAAGGACAGTGCCCAGACTCTCATCTGGAAAGTGCTAACAAAGGAGCGTGCTGAAGGCTTGTTGCTCCAAATTCAGAAATCCAGGTGCTTCAGGAGTCTGATGAAGACCCCTCGCTTTGTGGTCATCACTTGTGTCGTCCAGGTGGGGGAAAATGAGTTCCACTCGAACTTACAAACAACACTGATCCTTACCTTCTATGATCTGCTGATATATAAAAACCAGCACAAACATAGAGAGGGGGCTGCAGGTGACTTCACTCAGAGCCTGGACCACTGTGGAGACCTCGCTTTGGGGAGGGGGGGGACGTGTTTTCCCACAGGTTTGATTTCCAACCGGAAGACATGTCCAGTGTGAATAAGGACACCCTACCAACAACTGGACTCCTCTGTAAACACACAGCTCAACGGTTCAAACCCAAGTATAAATTCTTTCACGACTCATCCCAGGAGTACCTAGCAGGATGCAGGCTCGCCAATTCACTGAAGTCTCAAGAGCCAGAGGAGGTGACCAAGGGAAAGGTCACTTGCAGAAAATGGTTTTCGGTTCAGACATTACATCCAAGTATAGCAACCTGCTCCCGTAGACGGCTGGGTCAGCTACTGAAGCCACCGGGACTGTTTTGAAAGACTTCGCAGGAGCGTATCAAGATGGCAGCCTCCTCGGGCCTCGGGCTCTCCAACACCAAGAAGCCTCTCTGGAGGCAAGAATCTATGCAAAGTGTGAAAAACACCACCGTGCAAGAAACTCTGAAAGCCATAAACATCAATTCCTTTACAGAGTGTGGCATTAATTTCTTCTATGAGCGTATATCCGAATCAGACCTGACTGAAGAATTTGAAGATTCCTTTTGTGGTAAAAGCTTATATATCAACTCCGAGAACATCCCTGATTATTTACTTGACTTCTCTGAATGCTTCCTTAATTGGGTCAGTCCTCTGGACTTCATGAAACTCAACTTCTATGGAGAAGCTCTGGTCGCACGGGACAAGATCACAGGAGACACAAGCAGGCGTGGAGAAGAGTCCTCAGAAACCTACATTCCCAGCACGGCCATGGCTTCGTTCTGCCACTGGAAGCAGGAATTCAAGACTCTGGAGGTCACACTCCGGGACTTCAGCAAGTTGAATAAGCGAGAAATCAGATACCCGGGAAAGATATTCATCTCTGCTGCAAGTGTCAGATTGTGCATGAAGGATATGCTGGTGTGGCTGGAAGCTTTAGTTCTGTCCTCGGCACCCGTGAGAACATTCATTTTGTCATCGTGGAAGCCAGTGCCATCACCATAGAAGAGGAGCAGCACATCACACCCGTGACAAACCTGAAAACCTGGAGTGTTCAGGACCTCCAGACTCTGTGGCTGCCGGCATTGTAAACATCAGCAGTTGGGGTACAATCAAGCCTGTTGGGGTGCCATGGAAATATTAGGTATCATACAGTTTTGCTTTAAATGTTCTAAGAGTTTCAACCACATGTCAGGACTTGGAAGGGAGGCAGGAGGACTGAGAGAGCCGTCCATAAGGGGGGAAGGCTGTCATATTGGGAAGCACCAGGGAGGACTCCAAGAGCTGAAGCTGTAGTTTGAGAGAATGGCAATATAGTTCGCAGGGTTGTGTGTGTGTGTGTGTGGTGTGGTAGGTTCAGCTTGTCTTCACTGACCTCTCCCCTCTTCTCAGCATCTCCATTTCTACCCAGCACCCACGGCCTCCTTGCCAAATGATACCCTTGCCGGCTTCAAGACTGAGAGGAAATCCAGCCTGTAAACTAATCACCTGCGGAAGCTGGTAGCTAATTGTGTTACTGGCTTCCTGTCCAGGAAACTGCATAACATACCCAGCTCCACCCCACCCCACGTATTAATCATTTTGAATGAAGATTTTGGAGGGGTGCCTGGGTGGCTCAATGGGTTAAGCCTCTGCCTTCGGCTCAGGTCATGATCTCAGAGTCCTGGGATCGAGCCCCACATCGGGCTCTCTGCTCAGTGGGGAGTCTGCTTCCCCCTCTCTCTCTGCCTGCCTCTCTGCCTACTTGCGATCTCTCTCTCTGTGTCAAATAAATAAATGAAATCTTTAAAAAAAAAAAAAGAAGATTTTGGGAACAGATTTTGTCTGACATGAAGAACTTTTGGGCCTCAGACACACACATGTGGGGCCAGTCTTCCTGGGTAAAGGGAAGTTTTCCCAAAATTCAAAATGGTATTATAGGTGAATGTCTATCTGCCTTACCTGGGTAGACCAGGTTGACCTAGGTAGATCAGCCCTGCTGCCTCGAACAGGGGCTACTGGTGGTGTAAAGCTCTCAGCTGGAAGGAGCACTGCTCTTCTTGACTGTAATCCAAGGTTACTTTTCATTCACTAGATTTCCCATCAGGCTCTACCCCACTTGTCACCCTATAGAGAAAATTTCATATCATTTTAAAAAAAATCTAGACTCTTTTGTACAGATAATTTTTGCAACCTTTTTAATGCAGGAATCCCTTCCATAAGATTCTGCATGGTCACCGGGACTTCATTAGACTAACTTCTGTGTCAGGAAGCTTGCCTTCTCCTCTTGATGGCTATTCCTTTGTGCTGATCCTGCAAACTGGTTGTCTATGTGCTGAATTTGGCCTACGTGTTATACAGAATTGTCTTTTGAATGTTTGCCAATATTTCGTTCTTAATTTTTACAATTTATTTTTTGCGTAATATATTCACATGACCCAAATTATAAAACTATCTGCAATGAAGTCGCCTTCCCTTTCCCATCTCCTGGTCACGATTCTTCTCCCTGGAGTTGGCAGCATTTTGCAACTGGGAGATTGCAGTGTGAAACGACAGGTTACTCATTTCTCTTGACAATTGTAGGTCTGGCAACGGCATGCCCACATCTTCACTTGGTAACAATCAGCTAGAGCTTCCTGAGATGTTCCTACGCTTTGTGGACAAGATACATCATCTCCGTGTGGGCACAGCACCCACCTGTCCTACTTCTTGTAATGACGCTATCTCCCTGGCCTTCGTTGACATTTGAGTTTGTAATCAGTGCTCATTCCTTCTTAGAGCTAAAATCCAGTGCCCTGCCTTTGGCTCAGGTCACAATCCCAGAGTCCTGGGATCAAGCCTCACATCTGGCTCCTTGCTCATTAAGGAGCCTGCTTCTCCCACTCCCTCTCCCTTTCTCTGCTATCCTGCCTGCTTGTGCTCTGTGTGTGTGTGTGTGTGTGTGTCAAATAAATTTTAAAAGTTATAAAATCCAGTGCCCTGTCACTTCTACCCAAGGTTGGTTTCTATTTTTGCCCTCCACATTTCTTCAGAATATTCCTCATTCATCCATTTCTTTGCTGAATAGTGTTGCACTGTAAGGAGGTGCCACGGTTTATCTCATCATCACTGAAAGACATGTAGGTTATTTCCAGATTGGATAATTACAAATCAAGCTCCTATAAATGTTCGTATGCAGGTTTTGGTGTGAAAGTAAGTTTTCCATTTTTTAGAGAGAGAGTGTGCATGCCCCAGGTGGTGGTGGTTGGGGGGCAGGAAGGGGATGGAGAGGCAAAGAGGGAGGGAGGGAGGGAGACAGAGAATCTTAGGCAGGCTTCACACCCAGCATGGAGCCCCACCCTGAGATCATGACCTAAGATCATAACCTGAGCCAAAATCAGGAGTCAAATGCTTAACCAATTGAGACATCCAGGCACCCCTGAAAATAAGCTTCCAATTCACTTAGGTAAATACCTAGGGGTGGGATTGCTAAGCTATGGGACAAGTGCTTATTTAACTTTTTAAGAAACTTCCAAGCTATTTTCCGGTTTGTACCCCTTTACATTTCCAATAGCAATATATGAGAGGTTTTGCTGCTCTGAATTCTCACTAGCACTTAATAACCTTTGTGGGGTTTTTTTGTTTTTTTTGTTTTTAAGATTTTATTTATTTATTTGACAGACAGAGATCACAAGTAGGCAGAGAGGCAGGCAGAGAGAGAGGAAGGGAAGCAGGCTCCCTGCTGAGCAGAGAGCCTGACGCGGGGCTCGATCCCAGGACCCTGGGATCATGACCCGAGCCGAAGGCAGAGGCTTTAACCCACTGAGCCACCCAGGCGCCCCACCTTTGTGTTTTTATTTTTGTCATTTTACAATTGCCCTACAAGAAGAAATAAGAAAAAAAAAAGCAGAAACACCAAGTGCTGATGAGGGTGTGGAGCAGCTGGAATTCTGGGTGTACTGTTATTTCATCATACTTAGCTCATAAAAGTTGAAAACTTATCATGGGCTTGTTTGCCAACTATATACCTCTCTGGCAAAGTGTCTGTTTAAGTTTTCACCCACTTTTTAATTGGGTAATTTATCTTCTTAGTGTCGAGTTTTGAGTGTTCTTTATATATTTTGGATACAGGCCCTCTGTCAGACAAGTGATTTGAAAATATTTACTCCTAATCTGTAGCTAGTCTTTTCATTCTCCTAATGGTATCTTTCATAGAACAAACATTCTAGATTTAGTTGCAGTCTGTTGTTGTTTGTATGAATCATGCCTTTGGTGTGATTTCTCAGAACTTTTTGCCTAACCCCAGGTCATGAAGATTTTCTCCTATCTTTTCTTCTTAAATTTTTATGTTTTATAATTATATTTATGATCCATTAGAGTTAACATTTATGGAAAATATGATGTTTAGATCAAGGTTCATTTTTCTTGCGTATGAATATCCAGTTTATTGAAATGACTATTCTTTCATGTTTGAATTGCCTTTGTACTTTCATCCAAAATCATCTGGCTATAATTATGTGGGTGTATTTCTGGACTCTATACTCTTATTGATTGATCATTTGCCAATACCCTTCTCTATCCTTTGCTAATGTCACATAGTGTTAGTAACTGTAGTTTTAGAGTAAGTCATAAAACTGAGCAATGTTGTTTCTCCAACTTTGTTTTTTTCCAAATTTGTTCTGTGTATTTTAGTTCCTCTGCCTTTCACATTGTTTATAGTATCAAACTCTTCCTGGGATCTTAGTTGGAATTACACTAAATCTATGGACCAATTTAGGGAGAACTGACATCTTTATTTTGTTGAATCTTTCAATCTATGAGTATGATTTGTCTTTCACCTAGATTTTCTTTTATTTATCATCATTTTGTAGTTTTCTTTTTTTTAAAGATTTTATTTATTTATTTGACAGACAGAGATCACAAGTAGGCAGACAGGCAGGCAGAGAGAGAGGAAGGGAAGCAGGCACCCCACTGAACAGAGAGCCCAAAGTGGGGCTCGATCCCAGGACCCTGGGATCATGACCTGAGCTGAAGGCAAAGGCTTTAACCCACTGAGCCACCCAGGCGCCCCCATTTTGTAATTTTCATCATGTTGATCCTGTATATGTTTTATCAGATTTATATCTAACTTTTTCATTCTTTTGGAGCTATTGTAAATAGAATTTTAAAAAATTGGTTGCCAATCATTTATTGCTACTACATAGAAATGCAATTGATTTTTGTCTGTTGATCTTATACTCAACACATTTGCTATACTCACTTCATGTCACCCCTAAAAATAGCGGGTTTATTCTTTCCTTTCCAATTTGTATTTATTTTATCTTCTTGCCTTATTGCACTGATTATGACTTGTAGTACAGTGTTGAATAGGAGGGTTGAGAGTGAATATCCTCCTTTGTTCCTGATATTAAGAACAAAGCATTCAGACTTTTACCCTTAAGTATAATGTCAACTGTAGTATTTTTGTAGATGACTTTTATCAGGTTGAGGAAGTTCCCTTCTATTTCTAGGTTGCTGAGAATTCTTATTATGGATGGATGTCAGATGATGTCAAATGTTTTTTCTGCCTCAATATATCCGATCATGCAATTCTTCTTCTTTAGACTGTTAATATAATGAATTATATGGATTGATCAGCAGATACTGAAACAGCTCTGCATTCCCTGTAGGAAGCCCACTTGGTGGTAGTATAACATTCTTTTTATATATGGCTGGAAACCTTAGTAATATCTTGTTGAGGATTTTTGCTTCTATGTTCATGAATGATATATTGGTCTGAAGTTTTCTTTTTTATTATTATTATTATTTTTGAAGTTTTCTTTTAATTTATCCTCTTGGTCTGGGTTTTGTATCATTTAATGACATCATAAAAGGGCTGGGAAGTGTTCCCTCCACTTGCATTTTCTGGAAGTGATTTTGTTGGATTGGTGTTATTTCTTCTTTGAATGTTTGGTAGGATTTGCAAGTTAAATTATCTGTGCCAGCAGATTTCTTTTTTGGAAAATTTTAAGCCATAAATTCAATTTCCTCTAAGCACTGTGTTAGCTACAGATTTTGATATATTTTATTTTTATTTCTATAATTTTCAAAATATTGTCTAGTTTTCCTTAGTCCATGCTTATTTAGAAGTCTACTGTTAAATTTACAAGTCTTTGGAGATTGTTATCTTTCTGTTATTATTTTCTAGTCCAATTCCACTGTATTTGGAGAACATGCTTTTATAAAGAAGACACCCATCTCTGACCTTACTATGGTTTTTCTCATGCTGCTGAGAGAATAACCTTCACATAGGTGACCTTTGTATGGTCCAGGAGATGGGATAGTGAGT
Source organism: Martes martes (assembly GCF_963455335.1). NCBI lineage: Eukaryota > Metazoa > Chordata > Mammalia > Carnivora > Mustelidae > Martes > Martes martes. The sequence goes on from NC_137896.1 coordinate 113,777,251, forward strand.
TAAAAGAAGAACAACTCTCTTTAGCTTTTTACAACTCAAGGTCTCTACAGAAAGAACATGGCAAGATCTCTGTGCAATTGTTCTTTGCTTTCTTTTCAGTCCATTAATCAATGCGTAAATCAAATTAACCTGATGCCCTAATGTATTTCCTTTCCAACTTTTTGCAGCTGAAGGTCTGACAAAACTGAAGATGAGTTTACTTCATACGATGCATTTGTCTGACATTGGGAAGGGAATGGATTACATAGTAAAGTCTCTGTCAACTGAACCCTGTGACCTTGAAGAAATCCAATTAGTCTCCCGCTGCCTGCCAGCAAATGCTGTGAAAACCCTAGGTAACCATTGCCTGCATTAACTGAATGAGAACAGTGTAAGAGAACATGTGAGGACACAACAGATGTTGGCGAGAATGCGGAGAAAAGGAAACCCTCCTACACTGTCGGTGGGAATGCAAGCTGGTGCAGCCACTCTGGAAGAGGATAGAAGTTCCTCAAAAGTTGAAAATAGGAGCTATCCTATGACCCAGCAATTGCACTACTGGGTATTTACCCTAAAGATACAAATGTAGTGATCCAAAGGCGCACCTGCTACCCCAATGTGTGTGTGTGTGTGTGTGTGTCTATATATATATATATATATATATATATATATATATATATAATGCAGCCACCAAAAAAAAAAAATGAAATCTTGCTATTTGCAATGACGTGAATGGAACTAGAGGTGGCTCAGTCGTTAAGCATCTGCTTTCAGCTTGGGTCATGATCTGAGAGTCCTGGAATCGAGCTCCACATTGGGCTCCCTGCAGAGGGAGCCTTCTTCTCCCTCTCCCTCTGCCTACCTGCCTGCTGCTCCCCGTCTTGTGCTCTCTCTGCCAATAAATAAACAAAATCTTTAAAAAAAAATGATCTCACCGATATGTAGAATTTCAGAAACAAGGCAGAGGATCATAGGGGAAGAGAGGAAAAAATGCAACAAGATTAAGCTAGAGAGACAAACAGTAAGATCATAGGAAACAAACTGAGGGGTGCTGGAGGGGGGTGGGGGGGTAACTGGGTGATGGACATTGGGGAGGGTATGTGTTGTACTGAGCACTGGGTATTACATAAGACTGATGAATCATAGACCTGAACACCTGAAATCAATAATATATTATATGTTAATTAATTAAATTTAAATAAATAAATAAATGAAATGAAATAAAAGAAAATACTGTCCTGCCTTCAGGTTTTTGTTTTGTTTTTTAAAGATCTTATTTATTTATTTGACAGAGATCATAAGTAGGCAGAGAGGCAGGCAGAGAGAGAGGAGGAGGCAGGCTCCCTGCTGAGCAAAGAGCCAGATGTAGGACTGGATCCCAGGACCCTGAGATCATGACCTGAGCCGAAGGCAAAGGCTTTAACCCACTGAGCCCCCCAGGCACCCCCTGCCTTCAGGTTTTTAAGCACTGCATCTATCGTATTAAAGAAAAAACATTCCCATTACCTGACAAGGTATATTATGTTAGGAATTGCTCTTGCTAGCCTTAACTATCTGAAATTCAGCAGTGCCTCTCCAATTTTGGGAAATATTTTTAAGGAATGCCTGTTGGGTATTCAAAACATGTAAAGGTAAGTGCAACTTTATCTAAATGGGATCATGAATATCTTTAAGCAACTGTGAAATTATCCTGGAACAAACAGATCTGTAAATGACAGAAGATTGTACCAGACTCAGGCAGCTGATATGGGGGGGGGGGTGTCTTCATGCTATCTGTATTAGTCATCGATTTCTATAGAACAGATTAATCACCTCCCAAATAGTGGCTTACAACAAGTATAAATATTATCTCATAATTTCTGTGGGTGAGGAATGTGGGAGCTAAAGGGTTCTGGCTTAGGCTCTGTCACGAGGTTGCAGTCCAGATGGTAGATGGGACTGCTGGAGGATCTGCTTTCGAGGCAGCTCCTCAATGGGTTGATGGTTTAATGCTGGCTGTTGGTTGAAGGCCTCATTTTCTCATCCCTGGACCTCCCCATAGGCTGTTTGAGTGTCCTCACAATATGGCAGCTCGCTTCCCTCAGAGCAAGAGATCTAAGAGAGAACCAGTTGGAGGCTACAATGTCTTTTAGAACCTTGGAGGTTTTAGACAGCTTTGGAGGGTCATTTCTGCTTCATCTATTGGCTACCCAAGTCAGCTCTATCCACTGTGGGGAGTGGTACAATACAGGGGAGTATATAGTAGAAGGCAAGCATCCTTGGCACCATCTTGAAGGGTGACTAATATACTCTCTAAGCCTTGACTTCATTTCCCTCACAGATTGTCTAGAATATATTTGTAGTATACATATCATGAAACTTAAAATTTTAGCCAATTTTAAGAGTACAGTTCTGTGGTATTAAGTACATTCACATTCTTGAGCAACCACCATCACCTTCCATCTCCAGAACTTTTTCATCTTCTTTGACTGAAACTCTGTACCCATCAAAAACGAACTCCCCACCGACTTCTCTTTTTAAAACCTTTTCTCTTAGAGATGCACATGTCTCTAAGTGCTTAGGCTGCTGAGCCTAATAGTGCTTCCCTAACAGTGCTTTCAGTTCTGGGTCTTTTCTTCCTTTATTTCCTAAGTCTACCTCCATCTCCTTTACCTACTCCCTTAGCCCATCGAATCATATAATCCTGGGTGTCATTCTTACAGGTCCCTCCTCTGTTCTTGGTGATATTGGAAGCAGGTGGCTTCTGTGACAGACTAATTAGTTAGCTAATAAATAATGAGGTAACTTCATACCTTAAACGAGTTGAAAAGGGTGTGTCTTTTCAAGAGGGCCACTGGAGAGGGCATAGAATTAGAATCAGGGGCATTTGGGTGGCTCAGTCTTTAAGCGGCTGCCTTCCGCTCAGGTCATGATCCCAGGGTCCTGGGTTTGAGCTCCGTGTCAGTCTCCCTGCTCAGTGGGGAGCCTCTTCTCCCTCTCCTTCTGCCTGCTGTTTTACCTATTTGTGCTCTCTCTGTGTCAGATAAATAAAATCTTAAAAAGAATTAGAATCAGATGTTGGGGAGATATTTTTTAGGCAGAAGCCTTTTAGCATCCTTCAAATCTTTAAGTAGGTATCTGCCTGATTTGCCCACGTCTCAGGCTGGCCAGTGAGAGCAGAGAGGAGATGGGATATTTAATGAAGCAAGAACTGAGCTAGGCAGTAAGTCGCCCTTTGACTTGAGTTGCTTAGTACCTGATAGCCTCTACATGGAAATGAGGAAAATAAGCTTAACAGGAGGCAGCTGACTCTTGGAAATTTAGCTGCAACAATGTACCTTGAAATGCAAGTAAAAAAGATTTTACAAAATGAACAATCCAATAGGAGTAACTACTTTATTCTCAAAGTGTTTTTAAGAAGAGTTTATGGAATAATCATGACATCCCTAATAAAAGATAACATTATTCCTCTTTTATAAAGCAGCAGACCCAGAAGGTTGTCGTTCTCAAGCAGGGAAAGGGTTGGAGACAGAAGAGGAGGAGTTGATGACGTGGGGAGAGGGAGTAGATGCTGGCACTGCTCCCCTCCAGCTGTTTCCTCTACTTCGCAGGGGTATAAAAAGCAGTCTGCTTGTGCTTGAGGCATAAGCTGAAGAGGGAAAGCCAAACGTTCTCTCTCTTTGGTCTCTATCAGCTGATAAGACGGCTCTTTAGAGGCTCCATCTTTATAAAGTGGTCCAGTGCACCGGTTTTGGGGTCAGACCTGCCCACCCTTTCCACTTGATAGATGGATGACCTGAGCAACTTAAAAAGTCTCTAAGCCTCAGTTTGCTCATCTGTCAAAGGAGAGTCACTGTAACACCAACCATATAAGTAGTTACTGTGCTAATCAGTAATTAAACTAATGCATAGAAAGAAGTTCAACATTGGCCTACTGTAAATGCTCATGAATGGTATTGTTATTTTCCTCTGTGGGTTTCAAAGGGAACCAAATACTAGGTTTATCTTCCTTTTGAAGAGAACATTTCTCATCTTGCAAAATAAGTAAAATTTATAAAAGTAAAACCTGCTCACTTTGTGTATAAGACTCTTCACAACAAAACCTCAGCTTACCTTCCTCTCCACCTTCATCTCTTTTTTTTTAAGATTTTATTTATTTGACAGACAGAGATCACAAGTGTGCAGAGAGGCAGACAGAGAGAGAGAAAGGGAAGCAGGCTCCCTGCTGAGCAGAGAGCCCGACGTGGGGCTCGATCCCAGGACCCTGAGATCATGACCTGAGCTGAAGGCAGAGGTTTTAACCCACTGAGCCACCCAGGCGCCCCTCCACCTTCATCTCTGCCATGCCTCCTTCCCTGCATGAGGTTCCACCGTCATGGACTTCTTGCTGTTTCCCCAAAATGCCTTTGTACGTGCATTTCCTCTAGAATGTCCTTTACCTTCTCCACGGTCCCTTTAAGACCTAACTTAAATATCTCCTCCTAGGTCATATAGTCTCCATATGCCCTCTCCTCCATACCCTCATATGTAACTTAGCCTCTTGTCTAGAGTGTTTTAAGCTTTTTTTTACTATGACCCTCCATTAAAAATACATTTTATCTCATGATCTACTATTAACACATACATACACATTAAAAAATTTCACAGAAAGTAATTATCTTGTGCTCTGTATGACACAATCTGTTATTTTCTATTCGTTTTGTCCCATTTCCTTTTAAACAGATGCTGATTGCAACCCATTAAATTTGTTTCATGTTCCTCTAAAGGAGGGTACACCCTGCAGCTTAGAAAAAACAGTACCCTAATCCACATCCCACCAGGATGGCAGCCTAGATCCGGGGCTTGTTTCCATGGTCACTTCTGGCTCTGACTCTCTGCTCCCGGGTGTCTCTGGATTTGGGTCTCCTTACCTTCTGCAGTGGTTCCTTTCCTTCTTCTCCAAGTGATTTGGATGGGGAGAACAGTCACTTGTCACTGTCTACAAGAAGGCTGTCATATAACTGTGGATCTAGCAAGTCTACTGAGTGCTTGTGGGTAATTGTGAAGGATAATTGTGACAGTTCTGAGCAGCAGATTAGTTCAAGGTAACATTGGAACTTCTAAGCTCTCAAAGAGATGTTGAACTATTTCTTCTAGTTTAGGCTGCAGCTGCTGGTCAGTCGCCTTCCATCTCCATCTCTTATAATCCCCTGTGACACTCTCACAGCCCCCAGTACCATGAGCCAATTTAGGTATTAACATTTTGGGGGGGGTGGTTTGTGATTTTATTTTTTAATTTTTAAATTAACATATAATGTATTATTAGCCCCAGGGGTACAGGTCTGTGAATTGCCAGGTTTACACACTTTACATAGGCCTTAACATTTAATGATGGGCATGTGCGATAGACGCCACAGTGGAATGAAGAAAGTGTAATGAGAGACAGATTCTCTAATTAAAGAAAGACTACTTGATGAGATGCAGGGAGAAAATGAGATGTGGATGCGAGGTGTGAAATTAGATATAGTAGTTGGGATGTACTTTCCAGGCAAAATTCTAAGCCTAGGTTGTCCTTAAATTTCCACTTTTTCTGTGTCTATACTCGGGATACCGGGGAACGTCACCTAATTTGGCAGAAAGGTATACTACAAATTCACAGTGACAAATTTCAACAAAAATATTTAGAACTGGATGGTAAGAAAATGCTATGTACCAAAACTTGTGGCATGTAGCAATAGCAGGGCTTGAATAAAATTCTCATAGCCTTAAGTATTTATATTAGAGAAGACTGAAGATTAATAAGTTTCTAATTTAAGAAGCCAGAAAAACATCAGAGTAAACCCCAGGATAGTAAACATAAGAAAGTAAGTCAATGACACGGAAAATAAAAATGCACTAAAAAAGAGTAATAAAGCTTAAAGTTGATTCTTTAGAAAGAGTAACAGAATAAATAAAAGTCAAGCAAGACTGAAACACTTGGCTGGCTCAGTCTGTAGAACACGTGACTCTCGACCTTGGGGTAGTGAGGTGAAGTCCCACGTAGAGCTTCCTTTAAAAAAAAAAAAAAAAGTGAAGCAAGACTGCTCAAGAAAAGATAGAGTGACATAAATAATTCCATTAGTCAAAATGGAGACAGGCACATGAATGTTTGTAGTAGCTTTATTCATTATCACTAAAACCTGGAAGCAATGGAGATGTCCTTCAATAGGTGATGGATAAACAAACTGTGGTAAAGCCATAAATTGTATATTATTCAGTGGTAAAAAGATACGAGCTATGAAGCCATGAAAAGCCATAGAAGAAACTAAAATACATATTGCTAAGTGAAAGAAGCAAGTCTGAAAAGGCCACAAAAGGTATGAATCCAATTTTATGACATTTCTGAAAAGGCAAAACTGTTGAGACAGTAAAAAGTTCAGTGACTGTGGGTATTTACCCAAAGAAAAGAAAAACACTAATTTGGACAGATATATGCACCTCTAGGTCTATTGCAGCATTTTTTACAAAAGCCAAGGTATGGAAGCAACTTAAGTGTCTACTGATGGATGAATGAATAAAGATGGTGTATATAGGGACACCTGGATGGCTCAGTTGGTTGAGCAGCTGCCTTCGGCTCGGGTCATGATCTCAGCGTCCTGGGATCGAGTCCCACATTGGGCTCCTTGTTCGGCAGGGAGCCTGCTTCTCCCTCTGCCTCCCTCTGCCTCTGTCTGCCAGTGCTCACTCTCTCTCTCTCTCTCTCTGACAAATAAATAAATAAAATCTTAAAAAAAAAAAAAAGATGGCGTATATATACATAGTGGAATATTACTCAGCTATAAAAAAGAACGAAATCTTGCCATTTGCAATATGGACAGGCCTACAAGGTATTATGCTAACTGAAATAAGTCTGGGAAACAAAAATACTGTGTGATCTAAAATCTGAAAAATAAAACAAATGAACAAACAAACAACAACAAAATTAGAAACACAGTCACAAATACAGAGAACTAGTAGTTATTACGAGAGGGGATTCAGGTGGGAGGATAGGTGAAATAGGTGAAGGGATTTAGAGGAACAAATCTCAAGTTATAAAATAAATAAGTCGAGGGGATGAAAAGTACAGCGTGGGGAATACAGTCAGTTATAGGTGACAAAGAGTAACTACTCTCGTTATGAGGAGCATTGTGCAATGTATATAGTTGTCAAATCACTATGTTGTACACGTGAAACTAATATAATATAATATAATACAATATAATATAATATGTCAGCTATACTTCAACTTAAAAAAAAAGTTCCATGGTTGTCAGGAGGTCAGGAGGAGGGGAGAAAGGGTTGAACAGGTACAGCACTGAGCATTCTTTTAGGGCAGTTCAAATATCCTGCATGATACTGTAACTGTGCATATATGACACTCTTCATTTGTTGAACCCCACAGAACTCTGTAATGCAAAGAGTGAGTCTTAATGTATGCAAAGCATGCAATCATTTAGGGGGTGCCTGGCTGGCTCAGTCAGAAGAGCATGCAACTCTCGATCCCAGGTTCATGAGTTTGTGGCCCACATTGGGTGTAGAGATTACTAAAAAAAAAAAAAAAATCAACTTAAAAAATCATTTAGGGGTGTCTGGGTGGCTCAGCTGGTTAAGCATCTGCCTTTGGTTCACATCATGATCCCACAGTCCTGGGATCAGGCCTCACTTAGCATCGGCCTCCTTGCTCTGGGGGGAGCTTCTTCTCTCTCTCCCTCTGCCTGCAGCTCCCCCTGCTTGTGCTCTCTCTGTCAAATAAATAAATGAAATCTGGGAAACCTGAAGATGGAATTAAGAATGCAGAACATTCTAACTATACTAAAAATTGTGAAACAAGCTTGCTAGGGGATGAGGGGAAAAAATGCTGCCCTAAATGACTTTGGCAATGAATGGTCTGTAAAACTAAAGGCAAAATAAACTGTACATAAGTGCTATACTCTAACTGATAAAGTTATATTCAGTTGGGGTACAAGTTAACAATTTTGATACTGCTATATACATTTACACTGGAATAATTAAGTAAAAGGATGGCAGATGGTGGAAGCTGGGTTTTTCATTGCTGGAGTAGGAATTTATAGCAAGAGGAGGAGGTTGGAAAATCCATGTGGTATAAATTAGAATTGGAGACATCAGTATGGACTCATTTCATGTTTACTTAATAACTATGGTCACATATACATACACACCGTGAGATAATAGAAAAGAAATATTGGTCTCTGACCCCAGTTCCTGGCACAATGCCTGAAACCTCTGTAAGTTCCTAGATGATAAGAGCACTAGGAGCATCTTTTGTTCCAATGCGGTGACTCTAGGTGGGCTCCTGATGGCTCCTGGATGGGAGCTGGTCACAGAGAGACCAAGCCACGATTAGAAGCTTGGAATTTTCATTCTCACTCCTCATCCTCCAGAGAACAGAGAGGGGCTAGAAACTGAGTTAACAGTTGATCATGCCTACGTGAGGAAGCCTTCAAAAACTCCAACAGCACAGGGTTAAGGTAACTTCCGGGTTGGCAGACAAATCCATGCTGGGAGGGTGGCACACCCCAAACTCCACGGGGATAGAAGCTCCTATGCTTGGGATCCTCCCAGACCTTGCCTCAGGTTAACTCTTCATCTGGTTGTTCATCTGTATTCTTCAATAAACCGGCAAATGTGGTTCCTGGAGTTCTGTAGCCACGCTAGCAAATTAATCAAACCTGAGGAGGGAACATGGGAACCTCCAATTTGTAGCTTAATCAGACAGAAGTTGTGGATAACCCGGGGACTACCACTTGTGATTGGCATCTGAAGTGGGACGGACGCAGTCTAATGGGACTGAGCCCTTGGCCTATGAAACTGGACAAGATTTCCAGACTGATAGTGCTAGAATTGAGTTAACTTGTAGGACATACACCTAGTGTCATGGAATTGCATGATGTGGGGAAAAGCTTTCACACACTTGATGACCAGAAGTGTCTGAGTGTTCTGTATGCATAGTTAAAGGAGACACACGGGGAGGAATGGGAGCTAGCATGAACGGAGTTTTTCTTACATGTGTACATACACATATTCTTTGCTCTGTCAGCTGAGAGGACTTAGAAGCAATGACACCTCGGAAGCAAGAAGCACTCACTGTACCCAGATTTTGGATTCTAATACCATCCTCTAATAAAGGGAACCAGGGGGGACACCTGGGTGGCTCAGTCAGTTAAACATCTGCCTTTGGCTCAGGTCATGATCCCCAGGTCCTGGGATCGAGTCCCACATTGGGATCCTTGCTCAGCAGGGAGCCTGCTTCTCCCTCTGCCCCTCCCCCTGCTCCTGCTCTCTCTCTGACAAATAAATAAAATCTTAAAAATAAAAGGGAACCAGGGCCCTTGACAAAATGGCTAATTCTAGGACTAGGGCAGGAAATGTGTAAGCTTAGAACATCATATAGGGCCACAAAAGTAAGGAAGGTCTCAAAACAAAGAATCAAACAAAAGACACCCACAGTAATAGGAGGAAGTCAAAGTGACACAGAAACCAACTGAAAGAGCTCACAGTAAAGCTGAGCAACTGGAACAATAAAATAAATAAAGTAGCATTGGATTATATCCCAAAGCATAAAATAAATATCCACAAATCCATACTGATATAAATTATTGAATAAATGAACAAAGTGTGGGGGAGATAAATCTCCTATGCAAAGCTGCAAATAATTATGTAGATAACTTTGCCCACAAGAAAGTGGAGCCTATCTCCAACTACCTAAGTGTAGACTGCCCATAGTGACTTCCTCAGTGCTGGTATAGACATTTCACAGAGGATAAATGGAACACCACCTTAGCCAGGTGATCAAGGTCAACATTAGTAGCATTGACAGACTGTGTTGATAGTAAGTACCCTGGACATATAAGGAAAATGATACTTTACACTTCCGTGATCTTCCTCTCCCAATTGCAAAACCCCAATCTAATCAGAAAAACATCAGACAAGTCCTACAAAATACTTGACCAATACTCCTCAAAACTGTCCAAGTAATCGAAAACAAGAAGAATCTGAGAAATTGTCACAAGACAAGAGGTTCTATGAGGAATGTAAGGATACATGATGATTAAATGTAATGTGGTATCTTGGATGGAATCCTGGAACAGAAAAAGGACACTGGTAAAAACTAAAGAAATCTCAAAAAAAAAAAAAAAAAAAAAAAAAAAAAACTAAAGAAATCTCAATACACTACAGATTTAATCAGGTATCAGTACTGGTTTATTAATTGCAGTGAATATGCCATGCAAATATAAGATGTTAATAATAGCAGAAGTTAGGGGTGGAGTGTACAGCAACTCTGTGTACTATGTTTGCAATTTCACCATAAATCTAAAACCATTCTAAAAAAAGAGTTTGTTTAAAACATCAAAGGCAAGGGTGCCTGAGTCGTGCAACTGGGTTAAGCATGTGACTCCTGGTTTTGGCTCAGGTCACGATCTTAAAGTCCTTAGGGATCTTAGGGATGGACCCCTGCATCAGGCAAGCTCAGCATGGAGTCTGAGACTCTTTCTTCCCTGCCCCCTCCTACCCACTCTCTCTAAATACATCTTTTTACAAAGGTCAAAGGCAAAAAAGGAGTCATATTCCAGATTAATCAGAAGTTTAAAAGATAGAGAAATCCATCGACTGTGATACCAAAAAAATTGAAACAAAGAAAACATGTCTTTAGAAAAATATAATTTCCCAAACTGATTTAAGAATTAGGAGAAAATTGGGGCACCCGGGTGGCTCAGTCAGTTATGCCTCTGGCTTTGGCTCAGGTCATGATCTCAGGGTCCTGGGATGGAGCCCTATTCAGTGGGGAGTCTGCTTCTTTCCCTCTCTCTCTGTCTCCCCTTCTTCGTGCTATCTCTCTCTAAAAAAAAAAAAAAAAAAATTTAAATAAATGCATCAAAGATATAAATGTAGGAGCTGAAACGAAAAATTTTGAAGAAAATCTAGGAGTAAATCTTCATGACTTCAGGTTAGGCAAAATCTTAGATATGACAAGCAAACACAAATAAGAAATAAGTTGGACTTTATCAAGATTATAAACTATTGTGCTTTAAAGGGCATCGTCAAGAAATTGAAAAAAGAACCCAGAGAATGGTAGAAGAGTTTTACGTAGTGGCAAGTTATGTAACTGACAAAAGACTACTGTCTAGATAAAGAACTCTTACAACTCACTGATATAAAGATAAATAATTCAATTTTTTAAGTAGGCAAAGGTTCTGAACAGACATTTCTCCAAAGAATATATATAAACCATAAAAGATTCTTAATCATAGGAAACAAAGTGAGGGTTGCTGGCAGGGGAAATGTGGTAACTGGGGGATGGACGTTAAGGGAGGGCACGTAATAATGAGCACTGGGTGTTATATAAGACTGACGAATCACTGAACTCTACCTCTGAAACGAATAATATATGTTAATTGAATTTAAATAAAAAAAAAATCACCTGCAAATGTGTGTGTGTGTGTGTGTGTGTGTGTGTGTGTGTACCGTCAATAAGCCAGAAAGGATGCTCAAAATCATCAGGTATGAGGGAAATGCAAATCAAAGCCATGATGAAACCCCTCTTCCGAACCATTAGGAATGTTTATAATAAAAAGGACAGATTGGGGCGCCTGGGTGGCTCAGTGGGTTAAAGCCTCTGCCTTCGGCTCAGGTCATGATCCCAGGGTCCTGGGATCGAGCCCCACATCGGGCTCTCTGCTCAGCAGGGAGCCTGCTTCCCCCCTCTCTCTGCCTGTCTCTCTGCCTACTTGTGATCTCTGTCTGTCAAATAAATAAATAAATAAATAAATCTTAAAAAAAAAAAAAGGACAGATAATAACAAGTGTTAACAAGGACTTGGACAAATTAGAACCCTTATATCCTGGTGGTCGGAGTGTAAAGTAATGCAGCTCTTAAAAAAAATTCCAGCTTAAATTCTTTGTTAAATTCCTTTGAGGTGGCAAAACCTGCTGCTAATAGAGGAGAAAAGCTGCCCTTTAGGGAAGGAGCCTTCCATAGCGACAAGAGATGTGGCTGAGTGCATTCCATGCTGGGAAGCACATGGAAAAGAAGCAGAGGCTGAAAGGATATATATGTGAGTCCGAGAGAGAGCAGGGCAAAAACTGCTTACAACCAATAAAGACGGGCTCCTTATGGGAAGGAGGAAGAGAGGAAAGAGGCCCTAGGTATGAGTTAGGTTAGGCACAAGCTTAAGCTGGTATAACAGGAGACCCTCCCACACCATGACTTACAGAAGACAGAACTTTATTTCCTTCTGTAACAGTCCAGAAGTGAGCAGTCCAAGCGGTGGGTGATGTTCTGTGCAAGCGTTCACACCGAGAAACCTATTTTTTTGGACCCCTCCACTCCTTAGGCTATTGTCTTGGACTTCATGCCTAAGATATCCATCTTCCCTTTGCAGGAGTGCCCTATTCTGAAAGGAATGGAGGAGGTTCCATTAGGGAGCATTAAAAAAAGACAACCCCCAAAACTCAGGTCTGAAAGAGGCTCACTTACTCAAGTTTACAGTTAGGAACATACCATACCCAAGAAACAATAGTTAGTGTTTGGTTCTCAAGAAGAAGAAATGATCTAAGGTTGATGAAGTCTCACTCCAGTTTTGAAAAACTGTGACAAATATTTAACAGCATCTCTTACACCTCAATTTTAAAGTCATTTTCCATTTCCTGGAGGAATCAGGAAAAGTGAAAAAGTATATAATTGGCTTATATTGGTCTGCTATACTGGTACCAATTACTATCTATCAGATTTTCTTACACTTTAGGAAAAATATAACTTGTAAATATAATGGAGCAGACTCACAATCATTGCCCTACCTAGAGAGAATTCTAGGATTTCTCTAAGCAAAACACAGTCCAAACACAGCCATTTCTCTTAAAAAAAAATTGTTTCACTTCCAACTAACATACTTACTTCTACTTTTTCATCCAGGTGCATTTTTGAAAAGAAACATTTGAAAAACTTTCAGCAGTTGGATTTGGCGGGAAATTATATGAGTAGTGATAGATCGCTTGCCTTCACGAATGTATTTCAGAATCTTAAGCAATTAGTTTATTTTTTTTTTTTAACTTCAGTACTACAAGATTTTTGCCTGGTACAGCATTAGTAAGGAAACTTAGTCATGTGTTATCAAAGTTAACTTTTGTACAAAAAGCTAGGCATGTTGCATGGCAGTTTGATGGTGACGATGTTAGTGTTACTAAAGGTGCTTTTAAACTAGTAACTTAGGGGCACCTGGGTGGCTCATTCGTTAAGCATCTGCTTTTGGCTCAGGTCATGATCCCAGGGTCCTGAGATCAAGCCCCACATCAGTCTCCCTGCTCAGCGGGAAGCCTGCTCCTCCCTCTCCCACTTCCCTTGTGTTCCCTTTCTCGCTGTGTCTCTGTCTGCCAAATAAGTAAATAAAATCTTAAAAAAAAAAAAACAACTACTAAATAAAGGCCATCATGAGCCCATGAATGCTCTGGGTAACCCATTACTTTTAGCCTGGTGACTTAATAATCTTTGCTCATCCAGTGCAAGAGTCTGAAAGTCTGGGGCAATCCATTATATAACCTAAAAATGATCCTTTCTCAACAGTGTCTGCCTAACTTGCCCTTTGCAAACTTTTTCTTCCTTTCCTGATAACAGGATGATGTGTGACATCATGACCCCTAGCTGGTCTTTTCCATGGAAACTTACTTCCTTAGTTTCATCATTTAGGGGGGGAAAAAAAAAAAGGAGGAGGATGCCAGGAAAATAAGACCAAAGAAGAGGAGGAAGTAGGAGGGAGTTCCATCTGACAACATGTGCAATAGTTCTGTGTCTTATCACAAGTATGATTACTAGGTACTTGAAGGGATTATTTGTTTATCCTTATGTTCCCTTTGGTCTCAAGAATAGGTCACAAAAATTGATATACTGTGTGAACATTTACTTAGCACAGTGCCTGGCATGTACTGGATGCTCAATAAGTATTTGCTGAATAAAACGAAATGATCAATAAATAGCTACTGAATAAAGAAACAAGGCAAAATTATTTAACATCAGGGAGAAAAACCCCTGTATGTCTTTATTCAAACAGTGTGGTTCAAACAATTTGGAATGTAAAAAGAATTTCCTTTCCACTAAGAAGTGGATTAGACTCCCAAAAAGATCAGCATACCTTAGTCAAGCAAAAAATTGGCAGTTTACGAGCAGCTAAATCAGAGGCTTGAAACTCAGGACCCCTCCATTTGCTGATACATGTATGTAATTCCAACTGTATCTTCGGAGACTTAAGGAAGAAAGAAAAATGTAGCCCATTCTTTTGTACCCTAGAAAGCTAAGGGTACCCCATCCTAAACTTTTCTCCAACACCCTCCAAAATAATCCTTCCCCACAAAGAAAGATGTCTAAGAAAAATCTGTTTGATCTTAACAGATTTAACTCAAGGCAAGTCTGAAATAAACAAAAACCTAAACGGTGTTAGCCTGCAGTTCACCTCGATTCTCATGGCACCTCAAATTAATGGCTTGGGTGTTGGTGTAGGTAACACTTGGCCTGTATGCTGAGGTAGTCACTGGAAGGGCGTTCTAGGGACAGTACTGTTTAGCAAAAATGGGCATAGTTTGTAGATTTAGTCATAAAATTGTAGAGCTGTTAGTTTACAGATCAACTAATTCATTCCCCACCCTAACTTTACAGATGATAAAGCTTAGAGAAGTTAAATGACTTGCCCATGGTAACCAAACTACTTACATAGTGGCAGCATCGGGCTCAGAATCCAAATCTCTTGACTTCTAACCCAGTGTTTTTTTCCGTTACAGTGTATTACACTATGGTATTTTCTCAGACGGGGTTAATTACACTCCATGGAACTTGCTCTTAATCACAAGCCATGGGCCAAGTAGTCAATTCAAATTTCTTTGTTTAGTTTCACGTGACTCTGGTAAGATTTACTAGTAAGACTACTGCCTTTAGACCTGTGTTGGCCAAGTTTCTTGTTTTCACATCCAGATGCTTGGGTAGAGGTTGGCAAATAAGACTTTGTTATATAATAACGTATGGACCAATGCCACCTGCAGCAGTTGGCATTGGTGAATTTCAGCAAGTAGAGCCAATTCCTTTAGAATCCACAGGAAATTTCTTAGTGTAGGTGGGTATCAAAGCACCTTTGGTGGGACAACTACACAGGTGTTGCCTCTGAATAGGTGTTGAGGAAAACAGGCATTTAACATCATGCAAAATTGTGTTCAGTACCTGCACATTTAAAAATCCCATGAGAATGGAAAAGACATGCAAAGGGTGGCAGCGCAGACCTCTTAATGTCCACTTAGCACATGACAGTTCTTCAGATTTCATGTGTGACCCACTTGGATGAGGTCAACGGAGGAAAAATCACCCTGTAATAGTAGACCAATAATAGGTATACTAATAGCTGGAGGACGTAAGACAAAGGAGAAGGAACTGGTTGCCATAGTACATTTTACGACGTCTCGTTTTCCCGAGCAGTCAAGGTCGTGTGTGCTCTAGTTCTTCAGCAGGTCAAATGCCTGAACAGGATTGCAGATATTAAAGACAATGACCAACTCTTCACCATGCAAAAGCTGGGACACGGTCACTTATTACAGGATGACGGTAATTCTGCTTGACAGAGGTGGCTTCTTGGATGTTTGTGAATCCACCATGAAATCCGATTTGGAAATGTTGTTCATATTTTTGAAAGGATGAGTTGACTGAAGAAACTGGCAAATTCTTCAAAAAACAAAAATCTCCACATAGCTAGCTGATGGCTGGAAAAGCCATAAGTCTCCAGGACTACTAGATTCCGGAGAAGTTGAATCCACTCTCGTTCTTTTTAAAACTCTAGTTATAAAACTTGTGATAAAAACAAAATACAAAAAACACCTCAGGTAATTTTTGTCATTTGCTGCTTGTGATATTTTTTATAAGTAATACTTGCCATGTTGGCAAGTCCTTAACATTTGCATTTGGAAAATAATCAAAAAATAAAATAATCCATATGATTCTTACACTTCAGCACAGTTAACAATTTATGATTTTGACAAAGCAAATCAAAATAAGTTAGAAATTGCCTGTATTCTATAACCTAGGGTCTATTATGTTTTGGTAAAATTATATAACATAAACTCATATTGTTTATGCAACTCTGAAAAGATATCAAATCCCGTATTATGCATGGAATTCCACAAATTTTATAATATATTTGATATATCTTGTTAATGAGAGATTAAAAAGTCAACCAATGAAAGGGTGACAAGATAAATTCCATCATTATGTCAGTATTTGGGTGTTTGGTGTTTTTTGTTTGTTTGTTTTATTATGTCAGTATTTGATTAAATGTAAGTCAGAAAACTGCGATTCCTTCATTTCACATTACCAAAGGATTTGGTATTCATTTAAGCAAAATGAAACACTTTGAGAACCACGGACTATTTATAAATGTACTGAAATATTTTAATGAGAAAAACTATAAAAAACAATATTTCAAATTATGCTAGATAGAATATGGTCTAAAATTTCTCATAAAAAATTCTACTTTTCTTTTGCAAGACATAAATCAAGAGGACCTCAAAGACAAATGTAGCAATTAAGTTTGGAAAAGCTATAAAAGAGACTTTTAGTTTTGGAATGGACATTTTTTCCCTTTCCTAAAATGTATATCATTATTCAAGAAGCATGTTTATAAATTTCACTGAAGAAAACATTATACTTTTAATAATGTGACAGATCTGTTCCATTAAGTGGTTCTCTTATTGTAAAGATGATGTCTATCACACTGCAGTCAACTATAAAACCAAAAATAGCAAAATTCAAATTTAGAGAAACACACTTTCTATAGGAAGCCTATTTAAACCCTATGACATTTAGAAGGTTCTCACAGCCCCAAATACATTTTAAAAAAATAAAGTTTCATCAGTTTCATGTAATGGGAACAAACCCACTATTCTCTAGCATTTAGAGTAAATGATTGAACAGTCAATGCACAGTTGGATTAGTAAATAAATTGGAAGTCAAGGAGTCAATATTCCTCATAAAAATAAATTAAATTACAGTACATCATGGTCTTGGTTGTCCAATTCTATTATTAGTTCCATATCTACTTGGCACATTTGTAAAACCAGTCCTGAATCCTTGGGTTGCTCCAATTCCTGGAACTCCAAGTCCTTGATTAAGCACGCTGCTATAAGGTGTGTGTCCATGATTAAGACCCAAACCATAAGGTCTTGTTTGGGTATTTAGGAGAATAACTGGGTTTATGTTTTTTCCAGGGGTGTTAAATGAAAATTCTGGAGGTGGACTACTAGGTTTAGCTGGAGTCGATGTGACAGGGTTTGAATCATCAGCACCCTTTGAAGGAGGCATTGGAATTATGTGATGATCTGAAAAGTTTAGGACGTTGGCAGCAACAGGCCCAGAGAGTAAGGCAGGTCTAATCCAATCATCCTTGAAAATCTGAACAGTCAAGGTAGACACTAGAGTGTATAGCCTGTTGGTCACATGAGCAAGAACCATTTGTTCATTGGCATCTCGTCGAATTCTTACATGAACTGATCCAGCCTAAAAGAAGCAAAATCATAGGAAAGAGATCCTTAAAATTATATCACTGAAAATTCCATTAGAAATAAACATTTATGATTTAGTTATAACTGTACTTGGTCTTTTCTTTATTTAAAAAAGCTTTTTTAAAGATTTTACTTATTTATTTGAGAGTGAGGGAGAGAGAGCAAGCATAAGCAGGGTGAGGGGCAGAGGGAGAAGCAGACTCCCTGCCGAGCAGGGAGCCTGAAGAGGGGCTTGATCCAGGGACCCTGGGATCACGACTTCAGGTAAAGGCAGATGCCTAACTGACTGAGCCACCCAGGCACCCCTCAATATTTTCTTAAAAACAAGAGAAAATATAGTATCTCAGTATTCCTTAAAGACTACTCAGTAATGATTATCAATGTGAAGAGTTAATGAAGTTCTTTATGTCTCTTTAAATAAAATGTGACTTTTAAAAATATGTAAAAAACAGAAATACAAATAGGAGGAGGGCAGGCATGCTATAACTTAAGGCAGAATATAAAGTATATAGAAAATGCAGTGGAAGGATAGAAAAGGTAGCTACTAATTCAAATTGAGGAAGACTTCAAAAAAAGATGGCATTTGATCTACGGTTGATGGTTAAATGTAATTTCAAAAGGTGGAGACAGGCATTTTAAGCTGAGAGAATAGCAATTAAAATGCATGGCATATTTGGACAAGAATAAGCAGTATTACTACTAATAAAATAGTACAAATATTTTAGGGGGCAGAAAAAGAATGAAAGAGAAAAACAAGAAAGAAGGAAAGAGGAAGCAAAGAAGAAAGAATATAGAAGGAAAGAAAGATAAGCAGGTAGTAAGGTTAAAAGAAATGCTAGCAGAGGACTCTAAAAATCACAAGTTTGAACAGCAGCAATCAATCAGAAGTAAAATAATCAAAGTTCAGAAAAGCTATAGGTATGAATGATTGGAAATTAGGTAGGAAATGAGTGCAAGTCTAGGTTAGAAATGAAGAGGGCTGAGATGGGACAAATACAGTGGGATAAGAGAGGGACAGATGGATTGATGCTATCCCATGGGTTAGATGTGTGGGAACCTGATACCCAAATGGATGTAATGGTGAGGGATATGGACCAACTAATCAAAGATGATCTCAAGGTTTCTAGCCTGGGTTACTATGATGATAGAGAACCCCAGGCATTATAATAATGGCTAGAAGTCTATTTACTGAAAAGACATTTATCATACATTATGTTTTTCTTAATTTTTATATACATATTTAAGAGTTTATTATTTATTTGAGGGAGAGAGAAAGCATGAACAGGAGGGAAGGGTAGAGGGAGAAGCAGACTCCCCGCCAAGCAAGGAGCCCGAGGCAGGACTTGATCCCAGGACCCTTGGATCATGATCCGAGCTGAAGGCAGACGCTTAACCAACTGAGCCACCCAGGCGCCCCATACATTATGTTTTTAAAGTAGGTAATAAAACAGTAGGTACAACAATGATCCTATTTTGTTTAAAACACACAGAGACAGAAAAATAGCCAAGAGTAATAGCACTTATCTCTAGAGGGTGGAATTATGAAAGGTTTTTATTCTCTTCTCTTTGACCTAGTTGTAAGTTTTAATTTTTCTAAGAATCAGGTACTCTTTGCATAATGAAACTTAAGTGAAAAATATATAGTAACTAAAATTAAATAAAATGTCCACCAGAAAGGCACCTGGGTGGCTCAGTCAGTTAAGTGTCCAACTCTTGGTTTTGGCTAAGTTCATGATCTCAGGGCCATTAGATCACGCCCCAGATCAGGCTCCATGATGAGTGTGGAACCTGCTTAGGATTCTCTCCTTCTCCCTCTGCGCCTCCCCTCCCCATTTTCTCTCTTGCTCTAAAAAAAAAAAAAAAAAAAAAAATTCCAGCAGACATTCAATGTTGACTTTTAGATAAACTCAGATCTCAGATTTTCAAAAAAGAAAAAAATTATAACAAAGAATAAAGTGCATATAAATTAGCCAAGTAGTTCATTTAGTTAAAATGTGTCTGAATCTGTGACTTTAGCAGTAGTGAGAGAGTTACTGTCAATCATAAGATGAAGAAAATATAATCTTCAATTTGACTTCTAGTTTATTATTTTTATGTAAGACAAACCATGTCTGGGGCGCCTGGGTGGCTCAGTGGTTTAAGCCTCTGCCTTTGACTCGGGTCATGATCTCAGAGTCCTGGGATCGAGCCCCACATCAGGCTTTCTGCTCAGCAGGGAGCCTGCTTCCCCCTCTCTCTCTGCCTGCCTCTCTGCCTACTTGTGGTCTCTCTGTCAAATAAATAAATAAAATCTTTGGAAAAAAAAAAAAAACGACAAACCATGTCTAGAAATGAAATCATCTTTGATTTCTCCCTTTTCTTGGCCCCTACCATCTCACAGTCATCACTAGACAAAACTATAAAAGATACCGTAACCTCTTTCTGTCGGCTACGGAAATTAAAGCAATTAAAATAAGAGAAAACCATTTCCGTGCAGGAGCTTGAACAAAGTCGGCTATGACTGTGGTGTTTGCATTAATTTATGGCTTTTGTGACAACTACTCTTGGCAACTTACAAGCTTGTTTTATTTTGTCCTCGGTCTTAATTAGGCACTACATGGGTGCAGGGTTAGGCAGACATATTCTGAACGGCTGGGTGGCTATATTCTTTGTGTTTATAAGCCACCTAGCTAAATAAACACTTATCTACTATTTTATTAAGATTGGTAAAATTAAAAGAATGACTGAAAATGAACTACATTTGGGGGTGCCTGGGTGCTGCAATCAATTGAGCATCTGACTCTAGGATTTGGATCAGGTTGTGATCTCAGAATTGTGACACTGAGCCCCTTGTTGGGCTCCGTGCTCAGCGCAGAGTCTGCTGGGGACTCTCTCTCCCTCTACCCACCCTCCCACTCTCTCTCTCTCTCTCAAATAAATAAATAAATTTTAAAAAAAATGAATTACATTTCTGAAGGAATGTAAACTGGTATAGCCATTTTTGGAAAGTGATTTTGGCTATATCAAAAGTATAAAAATGTGAATATCCTTTTTTTAAAAAAAGATTTTATTTTTAAGTAATCTCTGCACCCAACCTGGGGCTCAAACCCACAACCCCGAGATCAAGAGTCGCATGCTCTACATGCCAGCCAGGTGCCCCAATAAGAATATCATTTAACTCAAAAAAACAACTTCTAAAAAATTAATCTTAAGGAATAATCACAAGTTTGTGCAAAGACTATTCCACAAAAATGTTCATCCTAGCTCTTTTTATATGGGAAAAATGGAATAATACTTTGTCCATCGGGGACTGATTAAATAAATGATGGCATATTCATATAATGTAAAAACTGAAGCCATTAGGGGCGCCCGGGTGGCTCAGCGGGTTAAAGCCTCTGCCTTCGGCTCGGGTCATGGTCCCAGGGTCCTGGGATCAAGCCCCACATCGGGCTCTCTGCTCAGCAGGGAGCCTGCTTCCCTTCCTCTCTCTCTGCCTGCCTCTCTGCTTACTTGTGATCTCTGTCTGTCAAATAAATAAATAAAATCTTAAAAAAAACAAAAACAAAAACAAAACTGAAGCCATTAAAAATTATGTTGGGATTCCTGAAAAACACCAGTAGTAGTGGCATTTTTTTGAAATGCCCCAAATATCCCCAGAAAAAACAGAGAAACTAAGATATTAAATCCAAAATCCTATGGGCGATATCTATAAAAAAACTCTACATAACATGGTTCCCCTAAGGAACCCGAATCACAAGGCTTAAGACCTGCAAGGTATCAGTGTCTGTGGAGGAGGAAGTGACAGGAAATCTGACTGACCTAAAAACCTCAAAGCAGCTAACCTGTACTTAATGGAAATCTAGGACAGCAAATTTGAAAAAGGCAGCTGGGAAACTGGGCAGGGTTCTACACATTTCAATAGTGGGTGAATACACGGAGTCTGCAGTAAGAAGAGCTGGAGCAGCCTATGCCCTTGAGCTCTCCAAAGTAACCAAGCAAAACTCCCATTATAAAGCCCCAGGTTAAGAACAAACAATTGTTTCTGAACCTACAAATTCAAATTGAGCAAAACAGCAGAAAGAAAAGATAAACAATCCAAACTGGGCAACACAGTAGAAACAAATTCAGATACAAATGGGGGGGAAAGAACCAGGAGAAAGAAAATTTTCACTTCACAGACTCATCAGAAGAGGGAGCTTTAGAACCATAAATTCAAACACACTACTCTAAACCACTCCTCGTTTTGAAGTTCAGCATCAGAAAGGAAGAATCCCCACCATTTACATTGATGAGGTTGGGACTGGAGGGTACTCTGCTAAGTGAAATAAGTCAATCAGAGGAAGACAATTATTATATGGTTTCACTCTTATGTGGAACATAAGAAATAGCACAGAGGATCCTAGGGGAAGGGAGGGAAAATTGGGAAGAGATTAGACGGGGAAAACCCATGAGAGACTCTTGACTCTGGGAAACAAACTGAGGGTTGCGGAAAGGGGAAGTGGATGGGGGGATGGGGTAACTGGATGATGGATTAAGGAGGATGCATGTGGCGATGAGCACTGGGGGTGATATGCAACTGATGAATCACTGAACACTATATCTGAAACTAATGATGTACTATATGTCGGCTAATTGAATTTAAATTAAAAAAAATAAAGTTCAGAAATACAATTTTTTATAAAAAGGAGCAAGAGAAAAGGACTGAATCCAAATCACACACAAAGTTATTATAAGAAAAGAGAGAACAAGTAAGAACTATAGCCAATTTTTTCAAAACAAGCTGAAAGGCATAAAACAAGAACATAAATCAGCATTAGAAAACCTCAGAAATGAGTGGTGCTTGGGTGGTTTGGTTGGTTAAGCAAATGATGATTTCAGCTCAGGTCTTGATCTCAGGGTCATGAGTTCATGCCCTGTGCTGGGCTCCACTCAACCGTGGAGCCTACTTTAAAAAAAGAAAAGAAGGGGCGCCTGGGTGGCTCAGTGGGTTAAGCCTCTGCCTTCGGCTCAGGTCGTGATCCCAGGGTCCTGGGATCGAGCCCCACTTTGGGCTCTCTGCTCAGCGGGGAGCCTGCTTCTCCCTCTCTGTCTGCCTGCCTCTCTGCCTACTTCTGCCTACTTGTGATTTCTCTCTCTGTCAAATAAATAAATAAATAATCTTAAAAAAATAAAAAGAAAAAAAAAGAAAAAGAAAAGAAAACCCTCAGAAATGAGACGACAGTAAGAAATACAAGAAAAAAACCAACCACTTCAGAAATGGGAATTCCCAAAGACGACAAAAAAAACCCAAAAACAAACAAACAAAAAAACCAACAACCTAGAAAACAAATATTATAAAAGAAAACTTCCCTGAAAGTTAAAAAAATTTTTTGAAATAAAATTACTGAAAGGATATATTGCATACTTAGAGTAACTAACCCAGAAAGACCAACACCAAAACATAGTCTAGTGAAATTATGGGATTTAAAAAAAAAACACCCAAAAAACTTTGGGCATTTAGGCAAAGATCAAGTCATATTTAAGAGAAAAAAAAATCTGACCAGAACAGTAATATTTAGTGACACAGAAAAACTGTTCATGATATATTATGTGAAAAGAACAAATTATAAACAGCATGGTCTCATTTTCTAAGGAGAGTACATATATGGGTATAAATAAGAAAATGTCATGGCAGGTTTCTCTACATGAAAGTATTACAGTGATTAAAAAAAGTCTTTTTCTGAGTACTTTTCTGTATTTTCCTCATTACTTCTGACAGAAATGAAACCATGCCATAATAGTCTCTCTGGTAATGGGTCCAAAGTGGATTTGTGAAAATTAATTAAAGGAAACCTTACTAAAACAGGAGTTGGGAAGCCAGAAGGGAGGGGGCTTCGAGGCACTACTGGCCCTAGTCAACTGCAGACTCAACAGGAAGAGAGGTCAAGTCCATACTACTTTAGCTACAACTTTATTAGCAGGAGAAAGGAGGCTTTCCTTCGTCCCCTACAACATCCCAGCCAATGAGAGACTGTCACAACTCAGCAATGAAAGCCACAACACTTGAACTCCCAGTTTCCTCCACTGAATTTTTCAGTTATAACTCCCCCCTTCCTTCTATAAAAGAGCATTCTTTCTTTTGTTCTTAGACTTGCCTATGGTTTTGCTGTAGCTTGCTTGTGCCAAATTGCAATTCTCTATTCCCAAGTAAATCCGTTTTTTGCTAGTAAAATAACTGGTTTTCTTTTTAAGGTTAATATAAAAAATATGGAATTTTATGCTGAAGCAGGTTGTGTTATTGTAACTCTTTAACATATTCAGCAAAATCTCCAAAAGCAGAACCACAATTTAAAAAAATTGTAGTTTTTACTTTTCAGATATTTTCATATCCAGAAATGTGTGACTAGAGATTTGTCTTATCTGGACAACCCAGTATTAAGATCATTAACAATACTTTGAAAGGAAAAAAAGAAAAATATCCTTCAATTAATCTCAATTAGGTTACTGAATCCATCTACATTTTAGACTCTATTGAACAGAAATGGTAATCAAAGACTATAAAAAATTTAAAGAAATGCTTTTTTAGTTTTAAAAATTATAAACTATACTGTTAATTATCTAAATTAATATGGAAAACATACCAATGAGCCAAAACCCAGGGTCCAAAAATGCTCATTTCGAACTTCTAAAACTCCATCCAGGGTAGATACCTAATCAAAAACAAAGAAATAGGGTTTGTATTTGTCATATCCAACACAGTTAGTCACATTATGGACTTGATCAAAGCCTAGAAATGACATGGCCAAACTCTGCATGAGGACACTCATTAGCCAAGAGAAGTCTCAGACCACTCACGACATCATTTCTACTTGTTTGGTAGTGAGCCAAAACCTTGGATTCTGATTCTTGTCTGGCCCAATCCCTTCAGAATCAGGTCTTCACCATCTACCCCCAGCACCACCTTGTTCAGCAATGTATGGTTCTTTTCATTTTGTCAATATGTCATATATTTATATCCAGCACTTGTGGTATTAGATTTTTTTCCCTTTGGGGGGGTTTTCTCTATCATTTCTTTCTCTGCATCCCCTTTTAACAAGTTTCTGCACAACAGAGGCTGTTATTTGAATGTGGGCCAAAAAGAAATTCTAAGACCAGACATATAGTGTATGGCCCACTGGTATAAAGACACAGGCTTCACTAGCTAAGACAAGTAGCCAGCTATATTGGCAAAAGTGGCCTTTGTGATACCAACAACCAATAGTTTGAAAGATTTCAAATATTTCAAAATCCAAATAATTTAATTATCTATTCCTTCATTAGTAAAGAGGTAGATATTTATAAAATAAAAAATCTAAACTCACAGATCAATATGTTACATGGTGAAATAATCAATCAACATGTAATAGTGGCCTTTGACTTAATCAAAGTCCTGGATTTGAACACAGACTCATAAAAACTATAGCATTTAGAAAGCTAGTAGTATGGTCTCTAGACGAGTACCTTCCCTTACACATTTATTTCAAGCTTCCAGGCTGAGCAATTCCTCAAATTTTTTACTTTTGTCACTGTATTATATCTCCTACTATGTTATTATAAACAATACAAACTCCCCTAAAATAAAATGTAGGTAGGACTGAATAAAATATTATTTGTACCCACTCTTTCCATCCTCTAATTATAAATTAAAATGATTTTATCTACTATTCCATCTTACCTCTCTGATAAGTTTGTCCAACTGGCCAATAACATGGGGTGGTGTTGTCTAGAGAGAAAATAAAATAAAACACATAAAAAAATTTTGCGGGCGCCCGGGTGGCTCAGTCGTTAAGCATCTACCTTCGGCTTGGCCCCACGTCGGGCTCCCTGCTCAGCGGGAAGCCTGCTTCTCCCTCTCCCACTCCCCCTGCTTGTGTTCCCTCTCTCACTGTCTCTCTGTCAAATAAATGAATAAAATATTAAAAAAAAATTTCTCTTGCATAGTGGTCCTAAAACTAACAGATTGGCTTATACCAGACTTTGCATTGTATGACATGTGCCCTATCATGATTTAGTAAAGAGCGGTTTCAGTAGGCTCCACTAGTGGGGCAATATCAAGAATCAGCCCATACTTATTTTTCATCTCACAGAGAAGCATTATCTCTAGACCCAAACAACCCTTTTGAAGAATCAAGCAACCAACTAAAAATCTTTTGTATATGGCATAGTACCATATAACTATTATCTTATTGTTATTACTACTTCTGGAGCTGAAGCTAGTACCCCTAAATTTTAGAAAAGGCATGAGGTAAGACAGAAGGAAAAGCAGTGCTTACAAATATTTGCCCCTGGGAAACTATCTTTGTGTTCAGGTGCTTGTCTATAGGTGTTCCTATTGTTTAAATATATAGTAATCTGTCATTTTGAATTTTAAGTTTGAAATTTAAAAGTCTCATTAATTCAAGGACAGGAAATAAGAAAACAATCGCAACCAGATTACAAAATAGATAAAGCACATTTACTGGGGGAAAATCAGTATGTAAAAAAAAATTTCTAATTAACATTGTTTTCACTTGAAACATTAGAGGCAAAATATTTTTAGCTTATGATTTTGTATTATAAATATGAAAAGATTTGTGTCTATTTTACGGGCCAACAGAATTATCTGGTTCTTACTCTACAGACTTCAGAGATTATTGTTCGACTTTATTTCTGATGGGGACTTCCAGTAGCTAAAAATTTCACAATGTGATAGAAGAGCACATATAATTTTGTAATCTGGTAGAAAACTGTGACTAATATTAAGCGTGTAATTGAAAGAAGACCCTTACCTGCAGTAACACTTTGCCACTGTACACGCTCATGGGATACATAGTGCCAAACGTCATCAGAGCAATGGCTATGGCAGAAGCAGTGTCTACAGCAAAATAATTGCTAAAAGGAAAAAACAATTCTGAATTTTAAATGTATGCCTCATTGGGCTACTTACAATTCAACCTTCCAAAACATCAATTATCTAAAGCAACAGGACTGTTCTAGCAACACTGGCCACTACTGGCAATGGGAGTGTCTCCAAAAAAACCCCCAAAAAACCAACCAAACAAAAAACAACAACAAAACGTTTTCAGAATCCTTCCTGCCAAATTTTAATAGAAAATAGTAATTATGTTAAGCAGTGTGAAGAGATGGTGAAAGAAAAAAAATGTGAATATTTCCCAACTATGTATTCTCAATCTACTTGCCAGGTAGAAAGATTTCACATATATCCACTTGCTGCCACAAATAAAAACCTTCACCTAGTAATTTCTTATACAGAGAAGACTAATGTATTTCATCAGTGATTCTGGCAATTTCCTGTAAGCACCACCTTTCCAATTATTAGTACTAAGAATTTTTTTGAAACTCCCGGAATTACACAACGTGGAATTCCACAGGAGTCTGTCAGAGGAACACTGGCCACTAAAGTGCAACACTCATTAGCAGTTCAGGCTGTTCTATTAAGAAGACAGACCAAAATGTTTATGAGCTGATCATGCACTCTTTTTTTACTTTTTCCCCACATGCTGGGAACAGAAACAGGAGGTAAGACATAGTCCCTACCTTTGAAACAGCAAGAGATACCCATGTAAAGAAAATAAAGCAATTTGGGAACAAAGTAGTCCTACAGGGTGTCATGGATGCACGGAGTGAGCGACAAGACTCCTGAGAAAGGGATAATCCAAAAGGGCTCAATATAAAAAGAGGGGACATCTGAGCTGACTCCTCCAAGAAGAGCGAGCAGATAGGAGGAAGATGCCGCAGACAGGGAAAGCAGCATGCGCAGAGGCATGAAGTCCTGATACAGCACTGAAACAAGAGCAGGTAAGTACACACGGCTGGATGGCCAGTAAGGGTGGCAGGGGCTTTATTATTCTAACAATTTTATATTCTTAAGTATGTAAAGAAGAGGATTTTGAAACAGGAAAATGTTAAGGTCAGACTGCAATTTTGAATGATGACGTTAGCAGCAAAATAGGAGGTAACTAGGGGCGCCTGAGTGGCTCAGTGGGTTGGGCCGCTGCCTTCGGCTCAGGTCATGATTTCAGGGTCCTGGGATTGAGTCCCGCATCGGGCTCTCTGCTCAGCAGGGAGCCTGCTTCCCTCTCTTTCTCTCTCTGCCTGCCTTTCTGCCTGCTTGTGATCTCTCTCTGTCAAATAAATAAATAAAATCTAAAAAAAAAAAAATAGGAGGTAACTAGAGAGGTGTGAGAATGATAGAAGACCAGAAGACTATTCTAATGAGATCAAGGAAATGGTAAGGCCTCAATATGGGCAGCAGCAAGGAGAATGGGAAAGAGCAGACAAATTAAAAAGAAAGATCTAATCACACTAGCTGACAAGACTGTTTGTTATTTACAACAGCCAAGATATGGAAACAACCTAGTATCCAATGACAGATGAGGGGATAAAAAATGTGAGTTATACACACCCAAAGACATACACACAAAACTGGAAGGAAATCATGCCATTTACAATAACACCATAGAGAAAGATAAATACTATTATGATCTCCCTTACATGTGCAATCTAAAAATCGTAAGAAACAGAACAGTTTGGTGGCTGTCAGATGCAGGGGGGGAAAATGGGGAAGAAATGGGTGAAGGTGGTCAGAAGATACAAACTTGCAGTTATGAGACATATAAGTTCTGAGGATGTAATATACAGCATAGTGACTATAAAAACTTAAAAAAAAACAAACACAAGGGGCGCCTGGGTAGCTCAGTGGGTTAAAGCCTTTGCCTTCGGCTCGGGTCATGATCTCAGGGTCCTGGATCGGGCCCCACATCGGGCTCTCTGCTTGGCAGGGAGCCTGGTTCCTCCCCTCTCTCTCTGCCTGCTTCTCTGCCTACTTGTGATCTCTGTCTGTCAAATAAATAAATAAAATCTTTAAAAAAACAAAAAACAAAAACCAAACACAAGACCGGGTGGCCAATTAGAACTGGCTTTGGGAGGAGTGAGAGGGGCGGAGGGAGAAGTAGGTTATTTAAGAATGCACTGGAGTTCCTAAAAAAATTAAACACCGAATTATCATATAATCCACCAATTCTACTTCTGGGTAATTGCCCACAAGAATTGAAAGCAGGGACTCAAACAGATATTGTAGACCCACATTCACAGCAGCACTAGCCACAATAGCAAAAACGTGGCAACAATCCAAATCTTCAGCAATGGGTATGTCGACAAAATGTGTTTTTATGTACAATGGAATATTATTCAACCTTAAGAAGGAAGAAAATTCTGACACGCATTAAACATGGATGAATCTTGAAAACATTATGCTTAGTGAAATAAGCCAAACAGAAAAGGTCAAATATTGCCTGATTTCATTTACAGGAAGTACTTCGTCAAATTCATAGAGACAGAAAGTAGAAGAGTGGTCTTCTCTTCTACAGGGGTTGGGGCAAGGAAGAGGGAGAGTTACTGTTTAATGGGTACTTAGTTTTAGGCAGGGAAGATAAAAAAGTTCTGGAGACGGACGGTGGTGATACTTATACAATGATGTGAAGATACTCACTGTCACTAAACTGTGTGCTTAAAATTGGTTAAAATTTTAGTTTTATGTTATATATGTTTTAACACAATTTAAAAAAACAAAGCAATGGAATAGATGGCAGTAGGATTCCCTGAGATGGGAAATACAAGAACAAACAGCTTTGGGGATGGGGAAAATAGGTTCAACTGCTATAGATAAGAATAGAAGTCAGTAGGATACACCTTTTGGAATTCAACAGACATCCAACTAGAAATAAAGGTTTAGGAAACTCAGAGGTTATAAATAAAAACAAGTAAGAGAATGTAATCTCCCAAGAGAGTATGTAAAAGAGGAAAATTAGTAATTAAGGAAAGATCCTAGTAAACACTAATATTTAAAGGGTAGGTAGTGAAAAAATCATATGTCATAAAACACTAAGCTTAAAGCAGCTATAAAGTATATTTCCTAAAAGGCTTGCCGTTTAAAAATGGTTTCACACCTACTTCCTCTTCCTTCTCTAAGCAATAATAGCCATGGATGCTCTCTCTCTTATTGACATCTCTGTTTCACTCACTAGGTCAGCAGTAGGGAATTTAAACAGTTTTCTAGTCTGAATTATAGACTATGATGAAAAATACGTATTGACTCCAACCCCCTTAATTTTTCAGATGAAGACACTTAAGGACAAGACTTAACCAAAGTTACACAGGCCACAAGCAAACATGCTCTAAGCTCAATTCTTATCCATCCCACAGATGCCTTTAAAAGTCAGGCCCCCAAAACGGAAACCACTTGACAGTAATAAAAAATACTTACTTAATTTCAATTAGCATATATGTAATACAAAGAGCAAATGCTCCAGCGAGATCAATCAAAACAAATGGATTCATCCGGGGAAGGAAGATACTGCTAAGTCCTGGAATAATTCCACACAAGCTATGAAGAAATAAAGAATATTCATTAGCAAAACTCAAAGTAACATTGATGAAAATCTTGTAATTTAGTAACATATGTCTTTTACAGAAAGCAAAGAAGATTTGCGAACAAAGCGCTCTCACTCATAAAGGTCTCCCACATCATCAGTTAAAAAGTAATTGGAATGCCTAAGTGGCTCACTCAGTCGGGCGTCTGCCTTCAGCTCAGGTCATGATCCCAGGGTCCTGGGACCCAGCCCCACACTGAACCCTGCCTCCCCTTCTCCTTTTGCCCCTTGCCCACCCCATGCACTCTCTCTTGCTCTAAAATAAATAAAAATCTTAAAAAAAAAAAAAAGTTAGAAAAAGTAGGAGAATAAGAGTCTGATCTGTAAGATTCATGTAGCAACTTCAGCAACAAATAATATAAGTTCCCATGACAGATGAATTTCTTGTGCATCCCTCTGAAATTATGTGTATCATGAAACCCCATACATAACATCTTACCTTCGACTAAGATCTGCAACATGCTCTTGAAGCCAACTCGTACTAGCAGCTTTAAGAAGAAAACACTTAAATTACCTCTATAGAAAAATAAAGCACTATCAGAAATATTTTATTTCCTTAATTAAAAAATAAGTTTGGCAATGACTGTATCACATTTTACAAAAGGACACACTATTCAAATCTAGACCTTTTTCCTCTTTTAAGCCTTCAAGATAATAAAATAAAAGCAGTTTCAACTATTTGTATCACTACCTGAAGGAATTAGTAAGCTTACATATGCCACTGGTACTATTAATTTTAAGTTTTAAAGGCTCCTTAAATGTAAAGCAGAACTTCCTAACCAGTGTGCTGAGAATGGCTTATAGGTAAACCAATTAATTCTCTCAGCTCTCAGAAAGGGCAAGTAGGGATCTGGCTACATGCAGACACCAGCCAGATACTGTCCCTGAGTAAGTAGCCTCCAGGTTCAAGCACCCTCTTACACTGATCTCAGGGTTATAGAAATATTCACTTTTTAATGTGTAACATGATGTAAAAAAGATCGGCAAACTTTATACAAAAGCCATATAGTGGAGCAGTTAAGAAAAGACTCTGATGCTAGACTACCTGGCTTAAGATCCAGCTCTGCCTTAGCTAAATGTGTCGCCTGGGGCAAGTGATTTAATTTCTCAGTGCCTCTGCATAAAATAGGAATAATAAAATTGTTTACTTCATATGGTTTAGGGAGAATTAAGTGGGTTAATCTACATAAAGAATTTAGCACAGTGCCTGGTAGATAGAAAGTGTTCAGTATTATTTTCCACTCAAATTTCAACTAATGTCACAAATATTAATGCTTCTGGGAACCTGAATATCCAGCTAATGAAAATACAAATTAGATAACCCTTCTGAAATAAGTCTGGCACAATATATATCAATGACTTAAAATATATTATATTTCCAACCCACTTACAATTTCTTCTCTGGGAATTTATCCCACAGAAGACTCAGAGATGCATACAAGATATTTGGTATAAAAAAGCAGATTATAGCATTATTTATAAAAGGAAAATGTCTTTCTGATCTTTAGGGAGAGATATCATTTCTAAAACACTGTACCTTCTTAAAATTTCTAGAATGAACGTTATACTATTTAATAATTTGTAGTTTTTTTCAACATAATTCTGGACATTACAAATATCACTATTTAATTTTTTAGTTCATGCAGTAATTCTTAAACTCTAATTCATATAAATACAACTCATGCTTCATAATATTCATAAAGTTGTTTAAATTTGAATGGGCAACTCAGAGAGCTTTCTTCTCTTGGCTGTCCTAGTGTTCAAGTCAGTGAGACCTAAAAAGACCCTCTCCTACCTTTGCTTCAAAGTGTGGGTCTGTGCTCACAGCCCACTTCTGTTTTTACCTCACTTCTCCAACAATTAGTGATTAACACTTTGTTGGTTAATGGAATTCCAGAACATGGAGATGACTGAAAAATGGTAATAATTTTGACCACTGAAGTGAAGTATCAGTCTGAATTTTTAAAGACTTGAAAATAAATGAGTATTTCAAAACATATATGCTACTTTACAAAGATGCCCATCCACCACTGACAAAGAGAAGTTCCTGAGAATTTAACCGAATACAATTATTTGCAAAGAGTACATCAACTATTTCAAGTATACTGATGCTTCCAAAATGCTTGCAATAGACTTTTTGTAGGTAGGTTATACATCTAAAATCCCATTCGTGTTTTTTGGCAAATGTAATTTTTCATGATATAAATTAGTCAGTTCTGCCTGTTTTTAAGTAATACATTATTCTAAAGTTTGAAATAATTAGATTTTGTTTTATAATTCTCTACTTAGAGAAGACCTGAGAACCTCTAGGGTAGTTCTCTCTTCTCTTCACGACAAACTTTCTCGTTGATTTATGAGTTAATGAAATAAGCACAGACTTGTTTTTATAAGAGATTAATTGGATTTTTAAATTAATGGTAAATAAAAATCATACCTTCAGAGACATAAGCAAAAGGTTTATTCCGAATAGAAAGCATTGTGAACAAGTTGAAGGAAAGAGCCACAAAAGTACCAACTAATAATCTTCCCCTAGAAAGAAAAATAACATTCACCATTACTTTTATCTTGTTAATACCAATATGCAACTGCAGCATGCAGACAAAGAGATGGGAAGGCAGAGTGGTCTGCTTCAGTGGTTTGGGATTTGCAGAGCCACATTCTGAACTTGCTTTCGAGCTCCATAATCCATGTCCTATTGCTCCCTCTTACATAGAACCAAAACTGACTCTTAGCATTAACAGTATCCTCTCACAGGTATCTGCTGTTATAAATCCATATAAATGCAATGGTGTTTGGTTTATATTATACTAGACAGGTCAGGATACCCTGAATTAAACTGATCAAATAGGTAAGTCCATATATTTGGCAATTATGTGTAGAAGATCATAACAATTCATCTTTTCTAAAGATGCTACTAAAAGATTTGGGGGCATCAAATTTTAAATTAGAGGAGCTCAGTGGGGCTAGTTTAGTGTGTTGACCTAGGCCTGGAAATAATGAGGGACCTAAAGTCAGAGTACAAAGCCTGAGTATGAAAGAGCTTGGGAATAGTTAAGGGTGAGAAGTTGTCTTGGGATTTGGGAATTTTGTTTGTGAAGTATCTGTGAAATGTATATTGCCACACTCTGAACTCTGACATTGGCCAAAGTAACCATTATTCCTAATATATCACTTAATAACTGGGAATCAAACATAATAGTTACATATTATGTCAAAAGCAAAATCTCACGTGTGTATCTCAGGCTGCTCCAAAAAGCGCTCTGCACTAAAAGAAAGAAATAATGTATTAGGTTAGTTCTACAAATTATGAAATTAAAAAGCCTTATTAAATACAGAATTAATCCAATAAGTGAACAAAATCTTTTTTTAATTAATTAATTAATTTCTACATCCAACATAGGGCTCAAACTCAAGACCCTAAGATCAAGAGTTGCACGCTCTTCTAACTGAGTAAGTCAGGTGTCCTGGACAAAATCTTTTAATATGATATCCAACTGCTGATTATTAGCAGAGATCAGGCAAAGAGACTTACAAATTATTCTTAATATGTAATATCAATTTTCTCTAAAAAACTTTTATTTTTCTTAAGATTTTATTTATTTGACAGAGAGAGAGACAGCGAGAGAGGGAACACGAGCAGGGGGAATGGGAGAGGGAGAAGCAGGCTTCCTGCCGACCAGGGAGCCCAATATGGGGCTCGATCCCAGGACCTGGGATCATGACCTGAGCCAAAAGCAGATGCTTAACGACTGAGCTGCCCAGGCACCCCACAAAACCTGTTTCAGTGGGTTTGTAACTCAGCATTAAAACATGTCTGACTGAAGCCCTTTTTTTCATACCTGCCCAGGATTTAGTAGCATCAAAATTAAGTAATAAAAGAAGAGTGAAAAGAAGGGATAAAAGTCATACTATCAAATAAAAGGGTTACTATCATACTATCAAAACTCCAGTACTGTTCATCTGAATTTCATCGTTAAATCAATCCAGTGTCTCATGAATTCATGTTCTCAAAGGCAGCATAGGTAGAATTTACAATGACAGTAACATTGTATACAAATGTACCTTTCTTTTAATATAAAGAGAGCTCCCAACTGTGCCAAGACTGTGGAGGCAAATACAGCTAAGACTTCTAATCTTTCAAATCTGAAATCAGAAAATTAATTAGATCAGCACAATTCATAAACCAGTATCTGCAGAACACATTTTCATTCATTTCACTTCATTCATTTATTCACTACTCAATTTTCCAATGTGCCTACCATAAGCCAAACACTGTTCGGACAGACTACAGATTTTCTAGAATGAAGATAAAAAGAACATCACAGATTAAGAAAAAGAGTGCCTATCTGTATAACATCTATTCCAGGACCCAATTATGGCTCTTATTTTTCTAGAAATAATTACTATCACAATTAACAGCTAACACTGGATTGGCCCATCTTGTGTTAGACATAAATGCTTAACACTATCTCTCTCTCTTTTTTTAAAGATTTTATTTATTTGAGAGAGAGACAGAGAGAGCACATGATCAGAGGGAGGGGAAAGGGAGAGGGTGTCGAGCCTGAGGCAGGGCTCAATCCCAGGAACCTGAGATCATGACCTGAGCCTAAGTCAGATACTTAACTGACTTAGCCACCCAGGCACCCCCATATTATCTCTTCTAAACTTTCCAACACCTTAGGAAGGTTACTTTATCCACTTTTTTAAAAAAGAAGAGATAAGGAACTTGACACACAAAAGAGAAAAGTAACTGTTTAGAGTCATATAGCTAGCAAGTGGAGGAGTCAGGTTTCCAAACTTAGGCACTCTAGCTCCAGAGTTCATGATTTTAACCACTTATTATACTGTCTATTACTGCTACACATAATTGCAGTTAATTATATATATGTCTTATAATCCCTAAACTGTCAGCTGCAGGCCAGGCGCTGTAGTCTTATTCATCTTAGCTTTTTCCAAAACACATAATTTAATGGCATTCAATATTTGTGGTATGAATAAATGCTTGAACTTTCTTGAGGAATTACATATCTTCAGAAAAGATAATAAAATAATTAAGGATATGCATCACACTGCTGTTTGTAAAGGAAAAAATGTTGAAATCAACAGAAGAACATATATATATTATTAAAAATACAACAGAAATTGGGGTGCCTGAGTGGCACAGTCAGTTAAGCCTCCAACTTTTGGTTTTGGCTGAGGTCATGATCTCCTGGGTTGTGAGACTGAGCTCCGCAATGGGCTCTGTGCTCAGTGCAGAGTCAGCTTGGAGATTCTCTGCCTCTGCACCTTCCCCTACTTGAGTGCATGTTTTTTCTCTTTCTCTTTCAAATGAATAAATAAATCTTTAAAAAATATATAACAGAAATGCACTTATTGACATGGAAAGATGTAAGTGAAAAGAATGAGTTATAAAAGTATAAAAACAGTATGTACATGAAACAAACTTATTTGTGGAAGTTGATAAACTGATATTAAAGTGCATATGGAAATGCAAAAAGTGAAGGAAAGCAAAGATAGTCTGAAGAAGAACAGAGGTGGAAGATTTACACTGCCAAATGTCAAGATTTATTTCAAAACTATCACAGTTAACACAGCATAGTACTAATGCAAGAACAGACAAACGTACAAGATTAAACAGAACAGAAAATCCAGACATAGAATTACATATTCATAATCACCTAATTTATGAAAAAGTTAGAGACAGAAAAAGCAGTAGAAAAAGGATTAATTTTTTTCCAATATATGTTTTATCAGTTGAAAAACTAGATAGAAACAAATGTGCCTTGAACCTCTACCTCAACCAGTTTGACTACAGGTCTTAAATGTAAAAAGTCAAATAAGAAGACCTCTGGCTAATACCAGAATATCTTTATGACCTATGAGTGGCCAAGATTTCTTGATAAGTACACAAAAAGGACTAACCATAAAAGACTGATAAACTGAATTTAATCATTGAAATTAAAAACTTTTCATTTATGGGAAAGATATTTATATATAAAGAACCCTTACAAATCAATAACAAAAGAAAAAGGTAATCCAATTTAAAAATGGGTAAAACACTTTAATGAGCATTTCACAAAGAAGATAATCTGAATGATTTAAGAAGCATATGAAAAAAATCAATAAAAATATGAGAAAGTGTTCAACTAGTCATCAGGAAAATAATTTAAAACCACAAGACACATCTACATACCCCAGAATGGCTTAAAAAAAAAAAAAAAGGTAATTATCAACTGTTGCTACAAGCATCAAACAACCAGAACTCGCACACATTGACAGTAGGAGAGTAAACTGGTAAAACTCTAGAGAACTGGTATTTTCTTATCTTCTAACAATGAACATCAGCAAATCCTATGACTGAGTAACTTCACTCAAAGATATGTACCCAACGTAAAGGGATAAACATGTACACCAAAAGACTGTACAAGAATATTCATAAGCAGTTTTATTTATAACAACTAAAAGCTGAAGATCATCTAAATGCCCTTCAACAGCTGAACATAAAAAGAAATCATGGTATATTCATAAAATGGAATATGAGAGCAATGGACCAGAGTGAACTACTGCTATTGAGAGTATACACTGTAATCCCATATGTGCCTTCAAAAACAAACAACAATAATCTGCAAAGAATAGTGGTCAGAACACTGATTACTTTTGTTGGGTTTGGACTAAGACTCAAAACAAAGGGAGACTTTTTGGGGGGACTTGTGGTGTCTTATATCATGATCTAGACAGTAGTTATACAGGTATATTCATTTATTAAAATTCACCAAACACTGGGGCACCTGTGTGGCTCAGTGGGTTAAACCTCTGCCTTCATCCCAGGATCCTGGGATCGAGCCCCACGTCAGGCTCTCTGCTCAGCAGGGAACCTGTTTCCCCCTTGCCCTCTGCCTGCTTCTCTGCCTACTTGTGATGTCTCTCTCTCTGTCAAATAAATAAATAAAACCTTTAAAAAATAAAATAAAATAAAATTCACCGAACTGTAGAAGGATGTAAGACAGAAGGAGATATAGCCCTGCTACCATGAAATTTGTATTTTAAAGGGGGAGAAAGAATAATAGTTTATAAGTTCTAGTAAATTGTATATAGAGAATTATAGTAGTCTGATGTGAAAAGAGGCTAACTAGGATTCATTTTAGAATCTATTTTAGATTGGGCCCAGTCACTTAATGACACTGGCATTTAGTGATATTAGGATTGAAATAACAAGATGGAGCTCATGTTGTAAAGATGATGTGAAGAACATTTTAAAGAAAGACAACAGCTTGTACAAAGAATCTAATGCAGGAATAAATTAGTTGTACACAAACTACAGGAAAAAAGTGTGGTATGGAGGGCATGAAAATGGTGACTTGAAGAGAAGTTGGCACAGAACAATTTATATAAGAATTCTGTAAATTAGAGAAAGGACTCAGGATTCTATTCTAAGTATGACAGCAAACAACTGGGTGGTTTCAAGGAGGAGACTTAAAGTATAACTCAGATTTAAAAAAGAACATTCTGACTACCAACGGGGTAAGAGCAGAGGCAGTTAGGAGGATGGATTAAGGCAAGAAATGAAGGTAGCTTGATTAGGAAGTTAGTAGTTGAGATAGAAATGGGGGGAGGGGCAGATTCTGGATGTGTTTGTAGGTTACCCTGATGTAACCTGCTGATGGATATATCCATGTGACGCTGTAAAGGCGGCAGTCTGAAACAAGACAGATCTCAGGGCTAAAGAACTAGGGTTTGAAATTACTAAATACAAATGATATTTCAAGCTGTATGACTGATTGAAATTATAGTCAGAAGTTAATTTTATTGTTTAATTGCTCCCTCCTTTCTTGTTCACTCTAAGTAGGCCAAAATGGGAGCATCATGTCCTTGCTTAATCTTGTCTCCTGGCCATAGTATCTGATCTAAAGACTAATACCTGTTCCAAGCTGGACCAATCAATAGTTCTTTCTCATGACTTTCTCTTTATTTAATTAAATCAAATTAACTTATTTATTTGGGAGAGAGAGCAAGGACACAAGCAGGGGAAGTGGCAGAGGGAGAAGCAGGCTCCCTGCTCAATGTGGGGCTTGATCCCAGAACCTTGGGATCACGACCTAAGCCGAAGGCAGATGTTAAACTGACTGAGCCACCCAGGCACCCCTCTTTCTCATGATTTTCCTAACTAGAGTTGAGGAAAATGCTTTCCTTCTCTAAGATGAAGGCAATAAGGTTCCAGTTAAGGTCTTGCTAGGAGTTATTCCAGGATGGTAGGGAAAAGTGGTGTGAGAACTAAACCTGACATGCAGAGAAAAGCAGCCTGAGAGGGAAGAGAAAGACAATGTCCTGAGTGTACTAGTCCCTATGCCAGTCACTTCAGTCTTCCCACATTTTGATTACATAAATTATAAGAGTTCCCATTTTCCCCCCATACAAGCTTGAGTTGGATTTTTGTCACTTACAAGCAAAAGCTTTAACTCAGATTCACAGACTTCTATATACAGGTATCTATATGTACCTTGTAACCAATTATCATAGTAACAGTCCAAGTCTATCAAATCTCAGTGACACTTTTGAATATCTTCTCTTTGCATTAAAATTTCATGTTTACTTTGCCCCCTTGTTTAAGAAATAAAACCTGATTTTGTTCAAAAGACTAATTTTGGTTCAAAAGTTTATTTGCCAAAGTTAAATTCTTCTTTCAATGGGAGAAGATATTTGCAAATGATATATCTGATAAGGGGTTAGTATCCAAAATATATAAAGAACTTATACAACTCAATACCAAAAAAAAAAAAATTGAATTAAAAATGAACAGAAGACATGAACAGACATTTCTCCAAAGAAGACATACAGATGGCAATAGACACATGAAAAGATGCTCCACACCATTTATCATCAAGGCAATGTAAATTGAAACCACAATAAGATATTACCTAACACCTGTCAGAATGGGTAAAATAAAAAATATAAGAAACAAACGGTATTGGTGAGGTTTTAGAGAAAAAGGAACCCTCGTGCACTGTTGGTGGGAATGCAAAGTGGTGCAGCCACTGTGGAAAACAGTATGGAGGTTCCTTAAAAAATTAAAAATAGAATGACCGTATGATCTGGTAATCCCACTACTGGGTATTTACTCAAAGAACACAGAAATACTAATTTGAAAAGGTATGTGCACCCCTATGATTAATGCAGCATTGTTTACAATAGTCAAAATATGGAAGTAGCCCAAATGTCCATCAACAGATGAATGGATAAAAACTATATACATATATACATGTATATATGTATATATATATATGGAATATTACTCAACCATAGAAAGAATGAAATCTTGCCATCTGCAACAACATAGATGGATCTAGAGGGTATGATGCTAAATGAAGTAAGTCAGAGAAAGATAAGTACCACGTAATCTCACTCATATGTGGAATTTAAGAAACAAAACAAAATTTAAAAAGAGAGACAAACCAAAAACCAGACTCTTAACTACGGAGAATAGGTAGTTATCAGAGGGGAGGTTGGGTGGGGGGATGGCTGAAATAGGTGAAGGGGATTAAGAGCACACTTATTGTGATGAGCACTTAGTAATATATAGAATTATGAATCACTACATTGTACACCTGAAACTAATATAACACTGTATGTTAACTATATGGGGATTTTTAAAAATTTAAAAAAAAAAAGAAAAATGACAAGTGTTGGTAAGCATGCTGGCAAGAATGGAAAACGGTGCTGCCACTGGATATAGTGGTTCCTCAGAAAGTTAAAGATGGAATCACAGAGTATGATCCTGGGATCAGTATACACCCAAAAGAACTGAAAGCAGGGATTCAAAGAGATCCTTGTACACCAATGTTTCTAAAATTATAACTCACAATAGCCCAAATGTGAAAACAAACCAAATGCCCATCAAAAGAAGAATAAACAAAACATCATATATACATACAATAGAAAATAATTCCGCTTTAGAAAGTAATGAAATTCTGACATATGCTATAAACACAGATGAAATTTGTAAACATTAAGTAAAATAGGCCATACTCAAAAGACAAATATTGTGTGATTCCATTTATATTAATAACCAGAACAGGCAAATTCATAAACACAGAAAGTAGAATGGCACTTACCAAGGTCTGAGAGATAGGGGAATAGGGAGTTATTGTTTAATGGGTACAGAGTTTCTGTTTGGGAAGGGGAAATATTTCTGAAAACAGTGGCAGTGCTCACAGAACAATGTGAAGGTACTTAATGCCACTGAATTGTACACTTGAAAATGATTAAAATGTTAACTTTTATGTTACATATATTTTATCACAGTAAAACCCTCCACAAACTTAAAAAGAAATTCTTCTGTCAAGTTTTTTCCTGGAATCCAAAGGATCTCACTTTTTCTAATACATTAATAAAAACCTCTAACACAAAAGATTATCTTCCAACTTCCAACTTTTAGTAATTTCTAAAACTACAGAAACAGAACCTCAAATTCTTTGTTAGTCTATTGCTATC
The DNA here is from genome assembly GCF_963455335.1 of Martes martes. Taxonomy (NCBI): domain Eukaryota; kingdom Metazoa; phylum Chordata; class Mammalia; order Carnivora; family Mustelidae; genus Martes; species Martes martes. Next base: position 113,817,668 of record NC_137896.1, read on the forward strand.
ACAAATCCAGTCTTAAGATAAAAATACATCTCTACCACTATATTAATGTTAAAATATATCACATTTACTCTAACATTTACAGGACACACCTAAGGAAAATCCTTTGTACCTTCTCTAAAACTTAAGGGATTACCGAAATATTAAAGAACTTAATGTGCACATTTTATGTTAATATTTGTTTTATAAAACAGAAAAAAACTTAATGTGAACATTTTATTTTAATATGATTTAAATTTACATATTCATGTTCCTTATCGAGAATCCTGTGGAAGACGTCTTTTTAAATCTACTTTCACTATTTGACCCCCATCCCACTACGCAGAGAGCATTTCTTCTCTACAAACACTCTAGCTAGCTCTTTCCTGCCTGATAATAACTACCACTTCAATAGCAGTAAGTTAGCAAAAAATAAAACGACTTGAACTTACCCAAATGAATAGACAGGGCTAGGTTTCCTCATCATTACCCAGTAACTTATCAAACATGTCATTAAACTAAGTAAAAAGGAAAATAAATTTAGTTTTAGAACTATAGCAAAAGGAGAACACACAAAAAGAAATTGAGATTTTGGAATTCCTAAATTTGCTGAAATTTATCAGTGTTTGCAGACTAAATTAATAAATTATTCTAATAAACTGTAATCTAATCACCACAAGCATCCTAATATATGAGTTTTAACATACAGAGAAACTGAAAAAAGTCATCATCCATCAAGTCAGTAAATAGAACCTAAACCCATACTTTCTCTACTCAGTAAGTTATCCACCCTAAATGGTTTCCATAACTGAGAAAGCAAAAGTGACACAGTAATAATAAAGGTAATATATTTTAATTTAGACACAGACAATAAACTTTAACTCTGATACACTCTAATCTTTGTTAAAAGTTAAACTAAATATTAATGACAACAATATTCTGGATAGGATAAAATTATGTTCATTTTCCAAGTACACTGAAGATTCACTCTAAAACAACTTACTACAATGTGAAATCCAGGTGGTAACTGTATGCTTTAGATGAGTCAAGTAGATTTAGTTACAGAAGTGATGAAAAGACATACTTATACTCCTACAGCATGGATCCTGAAGACATCAAGTATCTTGCAACCCTAACATAGTGATATGAAAGGTCCCACAGGGAGCCAAAGGGGTGTCTCCCTATTCACAATTGCTCACTTCTTAGTTATTAATGCCCACCTACATGGTATGTTCTTACTTGACCCTGCTCCCTGGCCACAGCTGACTCACCTATAGGTAGGCACCCAAGGCATATGATCTAATGCCTAGGTATTACTTTTTCTGATTCTCTATAAATGGGATATTTTCTTCCAGTATATCTTCTAATAGTATTATTTGTATATATGTTCTATGTTGATAATTTTACTTATTTCACAGATTACTTTTCTTTAGGCAGAGAAAACAAAATTGAGTGCAACAAATTCCTTAGTTTCAAAATAGTAAAGAGACTTTTTAAAACTTACCTAAAAAGATCAAAAATGGTCAAGTACGTATAGGCAGTTAAAGCTGCAAAACAACAGAACAACTGATTAAAATGTTGCTGAATCCACGATGGTTCATACCAGGAGTATCCATTACCAAAAAAACCTGAGTCACTAATTAACCTTATATGTTGGCAATTACCTAGATTAATATTTGTAGCCAAACGTAGTAAATACAGAGACATCTGACTAGCCTGGTTGATAGAGTAGGGGACTCTTGATCTCAAGGTTATGAGTTCAAGCCCAGCATCAGAACCTAGTAATTAAAAAAAAAAAAAAAAAGTTTGGCAAGTATGAAAGCTTACTCTAGAACCTGATTTTGCCATCAGGACAAAGGAAGCAGCACATACCCAAAAGTGCTATGATCACTTTGGGTTTTTTTTTTCCCCTTCTTGTCATCTAAGTACTATTTTAAATATATTCTTGGGGCACCTGGGTGGCTCAGTGGGTTAAGCCTCTGCCTTTGGCTCAGGTCGTGATCTCAGGGTCCTGGGATCGAGTCCCATATTGGGCTCTCTGCTCAGCAGGGAGCCTGCTTCCCCCCCTTCTCTCTCTCTGCCTACCTCTCTGCCCACTTGTGATCTCTGTCTGTCAAATAAATAAATAAAATCTTAAAAAAAAAACCAGAACAATAAATATGAAACTAATGATTAACTCCAACAAAATAAGAATGGTGACATACCTATACTGTTAGTGGAACTGCACCACATAAGCAGGAAGCCGGTACATGTTAAGTTTATTGCACCAAAGAGCAGTATCTTCCAGGACTGTGAAAAACAAAATCATTCTTATTTGCATAGTGCTGATAAACTTCACTGGGTCTGTTCAAGTTGCTCAATTCCCACTCAACAAAGGAATAAGCACAACTTCCTTCAAAAGGTCATATTTCCTATATCTACAAAAATTACCATCAACCAAGTTATTATTTTATTAATTAAAAAAAAGGTAGTTCCAGAGGACGAATTCAAGAGAAGAAAATTCTGCCATATAAACTTTCAAACAGTTGAGAAAAATAGGCATATAGTTTAATATCATTTTGTCTCTATACATAGAGACAACAATAGCACATGGGGCAAAATATAAAGCAACTGGTGAATCTGAGTAAAGGGTTTAAAGGAGTTCCTTACACTAATCTTGTGACTTTTCCATAAGCTTGAAATCATATCAAAAAAGTTATTCTTCCCCTCTCCCCAAAAAGGGCTACACTTACTTATTTACCAAATAAGTCATATGAAATAGGACTGCAAAAGAGGGAAAGACTACTGTGGGTTAGAAGTTCGTAGACCTGAGATATACCATGCAAGTAGCGAGGATTTTGTCAGAGGAAGCAGAAAGAGCATTCTAAGAGTAAAAGATCAAGTGAAGTGTATTAAAACTTTTATTCCACTGTATTCCCTACAAAGGGAGACCTATAATTGTGTGAAAGTAGAAGTGAAGGAAATTAGTGAAAAGGGAGTTATCTGGAGGTGTTAAAATTAAACAGATATAATTCCAAAGGTCAAGTGTGGGATAGGATGGCTTTAGAACACAGATGCAGAGTGTAGGTTTAGGATGAAGAACACCTTCTCTGAGAAAGGTGAGAAGGGTAAAAAGGTTGACTAAAGGGACAGAGAAACTGTGATGAGAAAAGAAGTGACAGCAAAGCAGCACAGAGCTACCAGCCTCTACATCTCTAGAAAAGAAGAAACAAGGCCACTTTCTAAAATTAAGGGATGTGGTAGAATAAATAAGACTAGAAACTTAAATCCAGCAGTTCTAGTGAGCATACTTCTGAATCATCAGAGGAGAACAAGAATGGCCACCATGAATTTAGGGTAGACAACATTCTGCACCTTCCTCTACCCTGGAGCAAAACCAGAGAAGCAGGTGAGTTAGCGATGTCAGAGAGAGCTGAAATGATAGGTTAATGGGACCAGGGACTCTAATAGTAAGGACATTAATGAAGTGACTGGACATGGGCTCTAGTCAGGACAGGGATTCAAGAACAGTCAGAAAAGGAGGATAAGGCATGTAATTTGAAAATGACATTCTCTGCAGCTCTACTCAGGAATCATGCTATTTATCAACAAATACTTGAGTACCTATTTTGCAAAAGATGCTTTTCCAGGCACAGGAGATACAGGGGTGACAGACAATTAGCAAATATGCAAGGTCAGGTGGTGTAAGTGCTACAAAGGAAAAATAAAGTACGGTAAAAACACCGTAATGGGAGACATGGAAAGGGTGCTCAGCCACACAAGGTGGTCAAAAAGACCCCCTTGGTAAGGTAACATGTAACCAGAAATCTTACAGAGGCAAAGGTGCTAAGCATGCAGATATCTGGAAAAGAAAATGGGAACTACAGTGTGAATGCCCTGAGATAGAAGAGGACCTGGCTGAGGACAGATAGACGAGAGGCGAGAGGAAGTCCAGGGCTCCATCAAGGACTTCTTGTGTTTCAGATAAAAGAAATGGGATTTATTCCAAATGAGATGGAAAGCAGCTTAGTCTTCATTTCTAAAAGATCATTATGGCTTCTCTTTGTAGAATACACTGAATAGGGGCAATGACAGAAGTAGGAAAACCATTTAGAATGTGACTGCAGAAATCCATGTGAGAAATGGTGATTCTGAAGTTGGTAAGAAAGTGTTAAAAAAGTCATATTCTGTGTATTACATTGAAGACAGACCAGCAAGATTTACTTACAGAATGGATGAAGAATGAGAGAAAGAGAGGGAGAATGACTCCAAGGTTTCTGGCCTGTGCAGTGAAAGAAGAGAGTGGCCATTTAGTGAGGAAAGAACAGAAAAATCAAAGTTCAAGTTTGACCATATTAAATTTGAGATGCCTATTAGATACTCAAGTGGAAATGTTGAGACAGCCATGATATATATAGGAATCTAGAAGGAGGGGAAAAGTTATGGACTGAGATGTAAATATGACGTCATGAGCATGTGGCAGACAAAGCGTCACTTAGGTGTAATGAACAGAAACGACAGAAGCTGGAGCTCTAAGTGCTGGAGCTTAGCACTTAGCTCTAAGTGATGGAGAGTATCTGCACAATGCAGGTGTTCTCTAAAACTTAAGAGATCAGGAAGATGAGAGGGAAGTGATGAACAACGGCCAACTAAGTAGGAAGAAAACCAAAAGTGATACTTCAGAGCCGAAATGAAAAAGTGCTTTAAGGAAGAAGTAACAAATTTTTGTTAAATATTATTGAAGGTTAAGTAAAGTGGGAAATGAGGATGACCATTGATTTTGGTAACACAGTGTTTACCAGTTACTTTGTTAAAGCTGTTCCAGTGGATTGGTGGGGGGCTAGAACCAGACTGGTATATGTTTAGTGGAGACAAGGAGAAGAGAAAGTGAACAGGTAGTAAAGACAATTAGTTTAAGTAGTTTTGCTATAAAAGGAAGCAGAGAAATGAGGCAGTAGTTGAAAGTGGAAGATGTGGCATGTGCTCACGATGCAGGAAGGAACTGTAGGAAGCTTGTCTTTGAGTAGGCAACAAGTGGAAGCGCAGAGAGCCCATTCATAGAAACAGGAGCAAAGGCAGAATGTTGGGAGAGGACAGGATGTGGAAGTGTTTTCTGATTACTTCTTTTCCTTTAGTGAAACAGGAAGAAAGATCAACAGGTCAGAGTGAGGATGAATAAGATTTTGGAAGTTTGAGGACAGAAGACTATGAAAGACTATGGCATAAAATAACCACCCACAAAAATGGAAAACTGAATGATATACTATGGGCAGTACTAATGGCGCACTTGGGCATGAATTTAAAGTGAGACCAGTCACCATGGTTTTGTGTTTCTCTCAGGCTACATTCAGTTGCTTGGGTGCAGGTACAGAACATTAGGAATGTTGACTTAATGATGTTAAGGATTTGCCATGGAAGTATGAGAGGAAGAGTTACAGATGGAAGGGAGGGCACAAAGGAGTTGAAGACATATGTAAGAAATCAGTAATAATGGACCAAAGAATCTAAATTGGATAATTAAGCAGATAAGGATAAAAGAGGTGGAAAAACAGGGAAAATATGGCATAGTCAGTGGATTGTAGATCCTAGTAAGACTGAAGAATTACTGGAATTGGGATAATACAAGGAGTGAACTGGAATAACAAGAGATGGTGACTATGAGTGAAATAATTGAAACTGAGACAATGGGAAGATATAATTATGAATAATAATGGCGGTGGTATGGTCGTAGGAGTGGACAGCTGGAAGGGATGCAGGACAAGATTATTTGTGGTAAGGAAGTAAGGAACTGAGAAGTATGGATCTTCCTCATGATGTAAGGAATTACCATGAACCAAAACAGGAGTAGTAGTAAAGAGAGGTGAGCTAGGCACATCTTGTAAGATTTAAATTATGATGGACAGTATCTGCACAATGCAGGTGTTCTTATACCAGTTTTGCTCCTACTATCTATTCTGTGGTATATTGTGCTTCAATAAAGCTTATGGTTCAAGAATTTCCTGTTTACTTCTGTAATGTAGTTGCTTTCCACCAAGATTATAAAGTTCTATCTATCTGTTCTCAAGAGATCATCCTAAGTGGACTAGACACAGAAGCAGCAGATGAATTTCCTACTCTTGGCTCATTAACATCCAGAATATGACACTATTTTCAAATACTAGAATTACTGAGTTCTGACTATATTCCAAGGTTTTGGCAACAGGAAATATCGTGATAAGAAACAAAGAACAAAAGCCTCTAGTCTAGTATCATACATAATACATGACCAATGTCATAGGTACACTTACGTTCCACTGAAGCTAGGCTTATTTAAAATTCATCATGTATTTATTGGGTACTTATTTTGTACTTTTATTAAAAAGTGAACAAAACAGACACAGTCACTGTCTTCAGCGAGCTTATAGTATAATTTAGACAATAATGAAAATAGAACAGTAACTAGAAGGTCTATATTGGTGACCAAAAAGGATACTAATTATCTTTTTTTTAAATGTATGCTCTATGCCCAGCATGGGTGGGGTTTGAACTCATGACCTCAAAGCATAAGTTATTTTTCCTTCCTTACACCAAAAATGAGAAAACATGGCTTTAAACTACATCCATTAAGCTTTGCGCAGTGGCAGTATCGTAGCCAATGAGATTTATCCGAGGCGCGATTATTGCTAATTGTAAACTACATCCATTAACTTTGTAAAAAAAAGTAAAAGGCAATCATAAAATAATTTTTCTTTATAACTCATTAGAATTAGAATAAAAATCTTAACCAAAGCCTAGCTTCCTCCCAAGCAAAATAACTACATATCAAAGTAATTGATTTTTACATTACAATTTACATTAAATTTACAACATAATTTAATTTTCCATTAATATTTTGCTTAGCCAGCGGTGCCTGGCTCACTGTCAGTAGAGCATGAGACTTGATGTTGGTGTAGTGAGTTCGAGCTCCATGTTGGGTACAGAGATTACTTTTTAAAAAAAAATTGCTTATCCAACAACAACAACAACAAAAAATGAAAACAGTGTGGCATGGAGCATCTGGCTGGCTCAGCTGGTGGAGTATACAACTCTTAACCTTGGGGTTGTGAGTTCAAGCCCCATGTTGGGCAAGCGTTTACTTAAAAACAAAAGGTGTATGGTGGGATCACAAGTAATTTCTATAATGCCTTAAAAATTATCTTTTTCAATGTCATAATGTTGTCTGTACAGTGATTAGAGTTAATAAAGATAACTTACCCTTCGGTCTGCTGCTACAAGTCTAAATTCCTGTAATAACTTGCCAAAAAAAGATCTTTGTGGTTTTCTAAAGAGATGAATTGTCCCCTTTAAAAATAAACAAAAAATAAACAAATCAACATTGAAGCATCTAATCTTTTTCATATCCTGTGATGTGATACAATAGTAACAACTAACATTTACTGAATGCTTAATATGTGGCAAGCAATTATTCTAAATACTTTATGCATATTTATCTATTTCTCACAATTATCTATGAGATAGAAACAATCTTTTTTTTTTTTGAAGATTTTTATTTATTTGACAGAGAGAGATCACAAGAAGGCAGAGAGCCAGGCAGAGAGCCAGGCAGAGACAGAGGGGGAAGCAGGCTCCTCGCCGAGCAGAGAGCCCAATGGAGGGCCCGATCCCAGGACACTGAGATCATGACATGAGCTGAAGGCAGAGGCTTAACCCACTGAGCCACCCGGGAGCCCGTGGAAACAATCTTTAATTGTCCAAGGGAACAATGCTAACAAATGGCTGAGCAGAAATTCAAACCCAGCCATTTTATTTTTTTAAGGGTTTTATTTATTTCTTTATTTATTTGAGAGAGAGTGAGAGAGGACAAGCAGGGGTAATAGCAGAGGAAGAAGGAGAAGCAGACTCCCAGCTGAGCAGGGAGCCTGATGCGGGCCTTGATCCTAGAACCCTGGGATCATGACCCTAGCCAAAGGCAGACGCTTAACCGACTAAGCCACCCAGGTGCCCCCAAACCCAGGCATTTTAACTCCTGGCTACACAATTCTATTTTTAAATGGATTTTAGGTTATTTTGAACCATAAAATCAAACCATTTGCCAGATAGGCCTACTGGAAATAAAATACTACAATTAACTTAGTAGAAGTTTTATATGTGAAAAGTTTGGAAACTATTATTATAGTAAAATCTCTGAGGTTCTCTCTTAAGCATTCAAAGTCAAGAGACATCCTCGCTAGTCTCTGCAGTCCTTGCTAGAACACTGTATGGGACCAGCAGAGAAAGGGCATGATAGTGGGGTTACTGACAAGAGAAGAAATATAAGTGGAGACTACAGAGGAATCTGCCACTCAAGCTTATGAAATCTTAGAATAAAAGATAATTTAAGTATATATGGGAAATTAGCTTATGATTAAGTCAGTATCCAACATAAGCAGGAGAAAATATGAGTTACCCAATAAATGGTTTTTGGAAAAGGTAACATTGGATCCTTACTATATTTCTTACTCTAATTTTTTATTATGTTAAAACTAAAATACAAAACTACAGAATACTTGAAGAAATTTATGGATGTACAATTTTATAATCTTGGAGTTGGAAAAGACTTTTCATAAAAGGATATAAAACCAAGAAGCTGTAAAGGGAAAAACTGATCAATTTTACTATTTTGGGAATATAATAACAGACAAAAACAAAGAAAATCCTAGAGAGGGAAAATAAACTGGGAAAAAAAGTATTTTAATCGTTATTTCAAAAGGTAAGTATTGTTTCTAGGGAAAAAAATCTTTCACAATTATCAGTGGGTCATATATAATAACTTGATTGCTAAGTGCCATGCACTTAAATATTTATTTGGATTTTAATTTTAGCAAAGTGCTTTCCTAGATAGTAAGGCCACAATCACCATAACAACTGTTTCTACCTCACTACTGTTGGCCAATTTGACTTAAACACTTACATTCTACAGGAAGCAGTGGAACTGGGTGTTAACAGAAAAAAAATGAGGAAAACTTTCAGATCCAACTCCAGCACAGGTCTGATTTTCCTAGGTAATAGTAGGAACATCTCAGTAGCTATATAAAAAGGTATATCCCATTTCTTCAAAGCTCAGACATGTCATTAGTTTCATTAGATGAAACTCAGAAGAGGCAGAAGATAAAGTTGAGCACTAGAAATCTGGCATTTAAAACCAGAATGTTGATCATTGTTGAGGCCAAGTGATGGCTACATGGGCGCTTATTATATTATATTCTACTTTCCTGTTTTTGCAAATTTCTATAATAAAAAAAATTAAGTAAAACATACTTTAAAATATAAAAATAGAGGCGCCTGGGTGGCTCAGTCATTAAGCATCTGCCTTGTGCTCAGGTCATAATCCCAGGGTCCCAGGATTGAGCAGTGAGTCAGGTTCCCTGCTCAGCAAGAAGCCTGCTTCTCCCTCTCCCACTCCCCCTGCTTGTGCTCCCTCTCTTGCTGTCTCTATCAAATAAATAAATAAAATCTTAAAAAGTAAGTAAATATAAAAATAAAGCATTAGAAAAAAGTGTTACTAATTTTTGCTATCCAAATAAAGACCAGTGTGTGTGTGTGTGTAACTCAAAGACTTTGCTAAGCTAATTCAGTTGAGAAGGAACAATATGCTATTTTCATCTGAGATGCTAATGAATGGTCAATTAATAAATATACTCCATTTTTAATGAATTATGTGTGGGATATTTGGTCCCAAAGATAAGTTCTGCTTAATACTGTTATTCCTGGGTACCTTCTAACATCATCCCACTTTAAATGATTTAAGCTACTTTAAGTTTCAGGTTGAGAAAATAAGGTTTCTAAAAGGTAGAATGCCGTTTCTGATGCCATTCTGGTATTGGTTAAAAGAAGTAAAAACCCACAAAAATCCTAATGTTCATGTCACTTTCCAAAATTATATTGGCCCTCCATTGCTATCACCATAAACTCCTAATTTTACAACCTGAATTTCAATGCTTTCAATCACTTAGCCTGTTTCTTTCCAGTTTAATCTCTTGCTCCAGACAGGGAATCAACTCTAACTAAACTAGTGTACCCCTTGTCTAATGATCATATCACTCTAGAGTGAAAAGGCCAGACTTGTCTAACCAAGCTCTAACAGCCCTGTAATACTTAACAAATTACTTGACCTCTGTTTTCTCATCCAAATGAGAGTAATGAACAGTAAGATTAAGAGTAATAGAGTAGGGAGAAAATACTGTTTCATGGCTGACCTTCTACGTGAAGCCTTCCTAGATTATTCCAAACTATACTGTTCTTTATGCCACTTGCTTTGTAATTGACCAGAGGACAGCCTTCTTTACCCTATCATCATGGATTTTAAGTCAATTTTTTAGTAACTTCACTAATGACAAGGGCTGTATTTCCTTTACATTTTCTAAGATAGCATTGTGCTTTGCATATAACACCTTAATAAACAAGAGGGACTCCTAAACCCTTTCTTCCCCAAAACTTTTAAAATAAACTTTAAATGCTACTATTTTTCTGTATTATTAACGTTTCAAGCATAAAAACTTAGTGCCATAGCTATTTATTTGGTGTTTTATAAAACAGGTATTTATTGAAAACCTCCTCTCTGAGCCAGGGACAAGGCTCTGGGAATACCAGAGTGAATACAGAGGTCCTGCTCTCAAAGAGCTTACAGTCTAGGAAGTGAGAAAGACAAGTAAATACACAATTTTAACATAGTCTGGTAAGGGCTACATATGTTATTGGTAAATAACACCAAGATATCACAAGCACAAAGGAGGCACCTAACAGGATCTTGAGACACAGGCAGGAAGGCTCATGAGAGACTAAAGGGCTTTTGAGGGTTATACTGATAAGGATGAGGGGTAGGAGATGATTGGTTTAGGCAGATAGAACAGCATATACAAATTAGGTGCAAAGGCCTAATCCTGAAAACATCATGTGCAAGGTGTTCACTCTGACTGAATATGAATATATGTATGTGAAAAAAGAAGCTATAAAGAAGCTTGGCCCCTCTCCCCCAAAAAGCAGCAGCAGCAGCAACTTGACAACAGATAGCTTTGTATGCCATGCCAAATAGGACTTTATCTTGAGGACTGTGTGTGTGTGGTGGTGGTGGTGGGGTTTATGCAAGGGAGCAAGGGAGTGCCATGGTCCCCAATTTTAGAAATTTAATTCTGGCTACACAGTGGTGAATATTTTGAAGGAAGTAGCTGGAAGGCTATTTGGTCAGCACCCCCCCCCGCAAATAAGCTTTTACCCACTTTCTGTGTGCAAAAAACGGATTACAGAAAATTTACAAAAGAAAAAGCATAAGTAGGACATTTTTCTTGACCATATCCACTCAAGGAAAAAACTTACTAGAGTGACAATGGCTTAGGAACTGAAACGTGATCCTGTTCTCACATGGAGGCCATCAATAAGAGATCCATTAACTTCTCCGATAAAATGGGACCTCTTTTGACGCTAAAATTACAATCAATTTATCTTTTGATAAGATTCGGAGAGCTATACATTTGATCCGTAAAAGCATAAAAAGAATAATTTCTCTAAAAAATTTTAGGCTAAACATCATATCCCCGAAACCATAAGGTATACTGGGCTCTACAAAAGTAGGAAGAAACATGCAACAAAGATGCTCTACCGACACCGGGACTTTCTCCAGTCACTGGCCTTCTGAAAGTCGCGGCCGTGTCAGGCTATCTGGCACTCCATAAAGCCAAGTCGCGGTGTGGGGTGTTCACCTCAACATCCCGCTCATAACCCTCTTTATTAACGCCAACGGTATTGTCCCCGGTGTAAGCATCGCTAATTACGGTCGCTGTCGCTGTGGACTTGTTTTCAGAGCCTTCGTGGGTGTAGACGCTGACGCCGGCCAAGACTTTTAGCTCCGTATGAAGTAAATCTCGGCAAGGGAAAAGTCATAAGCTCGCTAAAAACTGAAAGCTCGGCCCCGAGCACGGCCGGGATCCCCAGCGTCTCACCAACCGGGTGAAGGAGACTGAGGGAATCAGCTCTGGGGGGAATGCTTCCGCCGTCACCGCTTCTCCTGTGGGGTGTGGGGAGCCAAGCACGACTCCCAGGACCCCACCTCTGGGCAGCTGAGGCCTGTCAAGGCCGCACTGGGATGAAAGACGGTAAGAGGAATCACCTAGGACAGAACCCCTCATACCCGCAGCCAACTCACCATGATAAGGAGAGGCACAGCTCCCGCCGGAAGACGCTCTGGGAGCTGGTTTTCCCTAGAGCGGAAGGGGTGGGGCATCAGAGGCCGATTGGCGGAGAGAGACGCGGGGGCGGAAATGCGTGCACTGTCTCTTGTTCCCGCCCTCTCTCAGGCTGTTCCGGCGTTCTACAGAGGTGAAGGCGGAGGCTAGGGTGACCCCACCGAGGCATTTGAGGGGTAGGTGGAGAGCCAGAGAGCTTGTTAAGGAGCCCTTAGGTTTTTTGTGTTGTTTTTTTTTTAAATGTATGATGTATTTTTATTTAAATGCAACTAATTCACATATAATGTATTATTGGTTTCAGAGGTAGAGGTCATTCATTAGTTGTATACAACGCCTAGTGCTCATTACATCACCTGCCCTCTTTAATGTCAATCACCCAGTTATCCCTTCACCTGCCTCGCTCCCCCCCCTCCCCTCAAACAACCCTTAGTTTGGTTCCTATGATTAAAAGTATCTTGTGTTTTGTCTCCCTCTCTGATTTCATCTTGGTTTTCCCCCCTTCCCTTCCCCTAGGACCCCATTTTGTTTCTTAAAATCCACATATGAGATCATGATAATTACCTTTGTTTTTTCACTTCACATAATACCCTCTAGTTCCATCCACCTCTTTGCAAATGGCAAGATTTCTTTTTTTTTGATGGCTGAGTAGTATTCCATTGTATATATACATACCACATCCCCTTTATCCATTCATCTGTTGATGGACTCTAGGTTCTTTCCATAGTTTGGCTGTTGTGGACATTGCTGCTATAAACATTGGGGTGCAGGTGCCCTTTCAGATCACTACATTTGTATCTTGGGGTAAATACCCAGTAGTGCAATTGCTGGTTAGTAGGGTAGCTGTATTTTCAACTTTTTGAGGAACCTCCATACTGTTTTCCAGAGTGGCTACACCAGCTTGCATCCCCACCAATAGTGTAGGAGGGTCTCCCTTTCTCCACATCCTTGGCAACATCTGTCTGTTCTGAATTGTTAATTTTAGCCATTCGGTTTGTGAGGTGGTATCTCATTGTGGTTTTGATTTGTATTTGGTTAGGGTTTATTTGTAATGTTAGGAAAATTTCATTTAGTGCTGAAGCGCTTTTACCTATGTTGTGTGATTTAATTTTTTGCCATACTTTGTGAAATAAATAGTATTTCCTTTTGAGGAAACAGGAAGAATAAGAAATTTGCATAGAGGCATACAGCTGCTTCTCCACAGTAGCTGAATTTGAAATGAGACCAAATATAGAATACCATGTACTGGGGCGCCTGGGTGGCTCAGTGGGTTAAGCCTCTGCCTTCGGCTTAGGTCATGATCCCAGCATCCTGGGATCGAGCCCCACATCGGGCTCTCTGCTCAGCCGGAAGCCTGCTTCCTCCTCTCTCTCTGCCTGCCTCTCTGCCTACTTCTGATCTCTGTCAAATAAATAAATAAAATTTAGAATACCATGTACTATCCTAAAACACTACCTAAATTCCCATGAAATTAATTTTATAATGGAAGTAATATTAATTATTTAGAGAAAGAAAACTTTAATTACTTAAAAGAGACAGAAAACAAGTAGGGAGGAAAAAATGTTTAATATGTTGATAGTGTCATGTAGAAAATGTTATGCTATAGAGAGTGACTGGGTTGCTGATTCATAGTAGTCCAAGAAGCTTCTCTAAGGAAAGTAAATTTGACTTCTGAATGACAAAGTCTTTCTGTGAAAATTATTCCAGGCAGGATAAATAATCCAAATATGTAAGTCAAAAACAAGCATAAGTGTTTCAAGGTCTCAAAGAAGGCAGTGTGTCTGGAGATCTAATGAAGACATCTAAATGGCAAACGGATCAGATCAAACAGGAATTTCTAATGTAGGGGTAAGGAGACCGATTTTGTTTTGTTTTGTTTTGTTTTCTAAGTGAGACAGGAAGCCTGTGAGGGTTTTAACAAAGGAATGACCTTTACATGGTGGTATGGAGAATGGATTGTAGGTGGATAGTAATAATGAACATTTACTAAGCACTTACATGGTAGACACTGTTTTATGAGTTTAACATGGATTAGCTTATTTAATCCTCCTAACCGGCATTTGGTATAGGTACTATTATTAGCCCCTGCTTGGAAAATTGTATGCCAACATCACATACTTAATGGCAGAACTAGAATTCTATGTTACAGAACCTAATTCTAAAACCTTACCTGCTACTCTGTGCTTACTACGCCTGGACAAGATTGGAAGCAATAGGTTGGGACATTATTGCCTTATTTACCCAGAGCAAATCATTCCTGATTTTTGAAGTTTCTTTATAGTCTTTTTAAAATCGGAATCAGATAGTATATACTGTAGTCTGCCTACTTCATGTAAGGGTGTATTCTAACTTTTCCCTATATCTTAATTTTTCCAGAATGTTGTTTTAATGACCTTAAAGAATTCAATCATAGGCATGTTCCTTTACATAATTCCTTATTGATGAGTGTAACAGGGTTTAGACATATCAAAAAGAAATCTCTCAAGCTATTTCAAGAAAAAAATATACTACAGGCAATTGGGTATAAAATGATAGGAAACAACTACAGAGGAGATCAACAAATAGAAGACTTGAACAATACTATATACCTATTAGACCTAACATATCTAGAATATACCACCCAACAGCAGAATACACATTCTTCTCAGGTGCACATGAAGCATTTTCCAGGAGAATACATATGTTTGGCCATAAAACAATCATCAATAAATTTGAAAGGATTAAAATCATAGACAGTATGTTCTCCAAACATACTGGAATGAAATTAGAAATCCATAATTAAAGGAAATTTGGGATTTTCACATTTTATGGAAATTAAAAAACATAGTCTTTAATAGTCAGTGGGTCAAAGAAGAAATTCCAACAGAACTTTGAAAATACATTAAGATGAATGAAAATGAAAACTCAATATACTAAAACTTATTGGATACAGCAAAAGCTGCAGGCAGAAATTTAAGCTATAAATGCCTATATTTTAAAAGGAAGAAATATCTCAAGTCAATAATCTTTTTTTTTTTTTTCAGATTTTATTTATTTGACAGACAGATATCACAAGCAGGCAGAAAGGCAGGCAGAGAGAGAGGGGGAAGCAGGCTTCCCACTGAGCAGAGAGCACGATGCGGGGCTCAATCCCATGACCCAGGGATCATGACCTGAACCAAAGGCAGATGCTTTAACCCACATGAGCTACCCAGGCACCCCTAACCTTTCATCACAATAGAAAAAGAGCAAACTAAAGCAAACAAAGGAAGTAATAAATCTTGGAGAGGAAATAAATGAAGTGGGGAATAGGAAAACAATAGAGAAAAATTCACAAAACCAAATATTGGCTCTTTGAAAAGTTCAACAAAATTGACAAAGCTTTACTGACCATATAAAAAAGAATACTGAAAATACTAAAATCAGGAAAGGAAGAAGAGGACAAGTTACTGCTGGTCTTACAGATATAAGGAGGATAGGGAATATTATAAACAATTGTATACCAACAAATTAAATAACCTAGATGAAACAGACTAATTTCTATAAAGACACAAACTACTGAAACTGACTCAAGTATAAATAGAACATGTGACTAAATGTTTAGCAAAAGATTGAATTTATAATTTAAAAACTTGGGCACCTAGGTGGCTCAGTGGATTAAAGCCTCTGCCTTTGGCTCAGGTCATGATTCCAGGGTCCTGGGATTGAGTCCCACATCAGACTCTCTGCTCAGTGGTGAGCCTGCTTCCCTTCCTCTCTCTGCCTGCCTCTCTGCCTACTTGTGATTTCTCTCTCTCTGTCAAATAAATAAATAAAATCTTTAAAAAAATTTAAAAACTTCCCACAGGAACGCCAGGGTGGCTCAGTCAGTTCAGTTCAGGTCATGATCCCAGCATCCTGGGATCAAGTCCCACATTGGGCTCCTCACTCGGCAGGTAGTTTGCTTCTCTCCTTCTGCCTCTGCCTGCCACTCTGCCTGCCTGTGCTCTCTTTGACAAATAAATAAATAAAATCTTAAAAAACAACAACAACAACAACAAAAAACTTTCCACAAAGCAAAACTCAGACAAAGATGGCTTCTTTACTTGTGAATTCTGCCAAACATTTAAAGAATTAGCACCAACCGTTCACAAACTCTTCCCCCAAAATAGAAGGGAACACTTTCCAATTCAGTCTACAAAGAATTACCCTGATACCAAGACTAGAAAAAGACAAGAAAACTACAGACCAACATCCCATGTGAATATGGATGCAAAAAACAAAAAGCAAAAAACGAAAAAACCTCAACAAAATAGCAAAATGAATCCACCACCATATAAAAGGAATCATACACCACGAATGAGTGTGAATTATTACAGGAATGCAAAGTTGGCTTAACAAATCAAAATCAAACAATGCAATACAGCATACTGATAAGGGGGAAAAATCACATGATCATCTCAATAGATGCAGAAAAAGCATTTGACAACTCCAACACCTCTATTTGGGGGGGGGGGGAAAACCACCCCACACTCAACAAAGTAGGAATAAAATTACAGAAATGGTTTATGTTGAATAATTAGCCCTTTTAGTTTGGAAGTATACTGTTTTGCAATTAGATCTAGATCTTTGTGTAAAATCATTAGACTTTTATTTTGAAAGTATTTTTGCCATTATTCTCTTTCCAGCTGCTTTTGCTATTCTTTATCTGTACTATAAAGTCTTGTTCTGTTTTGTTTCTATTGTATTATTTCTATTTAATGTATAAGGGAACATTCCAAAGGAAACAGATGTTAAGTATAAACATGATAAACCTTCAATTCAGGCTAGCTCTAAGGCCTAACAGTTGGAAGTTCCATTAGACTGGCAATCAATGGTTTAAAAAAGTGACTGGTCAAACTTTGCTTTAGTTATCCTGGGCCTCCGTGAGGACATTCCCTGTCTTGTCCATTTACCATTTTGATTAATCCATATTCTGAGGTCAATGATTGTTTGTTTGAATATAATGTCATTTCCCCTGACTGCTTATAGATTTTTTTTCGCTTTTCTATTTTTTGGCAATCTGATGTATCCAGACATGGTCTTTGCTGTATTTATTATGCCTGGGGTTTACTGAACTTTTTGGATCTGTAAGTTGATGTCTTTCAACAATTTAAGGGAAACATTAGGCATTACTGCATCAAATGTTTCTTTTCCCCCATTCTTTTCCTCTCCTCTCCTTTTGGGCCTCAAACCAGAGGTAAATTAGATTGGTATTTTCCCACAGGTATCAAACCTTTGCTATTTTTTCTCTCTGTGCTTGAGTTTGATAATTGTATCAGCTTGTCTTCCAGCTGTCTTTCCTCTGCTGTGTCCAGTTCACTCTGAAGCCCATCCAGTGAAATTTATTTCAGATACTATGTTTCATTTCAGTTTTTTTTATTACCAGACTTTCCCTTTCCCAGTGAAATTTATTTCAGATACTATGTTTCATTTCAGTTTTTTTTCATTACTATACTTTCCCTTTGGTTTTCAGTATCTATTTCTCCATCAAAAATCCTAATCTGTTCATTCATCTTTTTTTCCTATTGTTTTATAAGTTTTAAAATAACTTTGAAAAAAAATTTTTGTTAATTCCACCTTGTGAATCATCTCTGCATTTGCTTCTACATGTTTTCTATTGATTATGGATGTACTTTTTCATGGTATGTTTAGTAATTTTTTTATTGTGTACTGGACTTTGTGGATGTGCTGTGAAAACTCTGGATTCTATTTTCTTCTAAAAAAAAATGTGTTCTTGGGGGTGCCTGGGTGGCTGTCATTAAGCGTCTGCCTTCGGCTCAGGTCATGATCCCAGGGTCCTGGGATCGAGCCCAGCATCGGGCTCCCTGCTCAGCGGGAACCCTGCTTCTCCTTCTTCCATTCCCCTGCTTGTGTTCCCTCTCTCGCTGTGTCTCTGTCAAATAAAATAAAATCTTTAAAAAAAAAAATGTGTTCTCGGGGCGCCTGGGTGGCTCAGTTGGTTAAGCGGCTGCCTTCAGCTCAGGCCATGATCCCAGCGTCCTGGGATCGAGTCCCACATCGGGCTCCTTGCTCAGCAGGGAGCCTGCTTCTCCCTCTGCCTGCCACTCTGTCTGCCTGTGCTCGCTCTCTCGCTCTCGCTCTCTCTGACAAATAAATAAATAAAATCTTTAAAAAAAAAAATGTGTTCTCTTCTGGCTAGCTATTAAATTACAGTGGATAATCTTGATGCTGTGAAAACTTGATTTTAAGCTTTGTTACAGTGAGTTTATCCTTTTGGCCACAGTCCTAACTAAAGTATGGCCTTTACATCTAGGATGTTGTCCTTCTTCCTTATTATGGTCCTTTTTGGGTTTCAGTGGAAAACCCAACGTATTTACTAACCCCCTTTTAGTGGAATTTGAATTTCAAACTCTGTATTCCCCCAGAATACAGTTCCTCTACAGTTCGTTAGATTTCAACTATTGCTTTCTGGTAGGTTCCTTTGAATATTACACTACACAGGTACAATTTTGGAGTCCACCAAGGATTTGAAAGAAATCTGTAGGCATATCCTGGGGCTTATATCTAAAACTCTAAGATTTCCCTCCTAATTTCTAGCTGTTTTACAAGTCCCAAATGACTCCTCAGCCCAGAAAGACTGTTCATTCTGCTTGAAGTCTGTTCCTAAGCACATTGCACAAACTGGAAATTGCCCTTGGTGTAAAATCTAGTTAATGTGGATCTCTTCTAGTACATGATTTTGTGCAGTTTCTGCCTGTTTTTGCTTGCTCTCTAGAGTTTTCTAGTCTTTGCTTTTATATTTTGTTCAGATTATAATTATTGGCAAGAGTTAGTACAATACAAGCTACTCCTTCACTGCTAGACTGCAACCTCTGAAACCTCAAAAAGTTTCAAATAAAAAAATTAAAAGCAAAATAAAATTTATCGTTTATTTCTGAGCCATTAGGATAAAAACCTACTTTATGCAGCTAAACTTTTTAGTTCATTTTTTTCCTGAAGAAAAATACAAAAGACCAGATTAAAAGTTGAGCTAAGCATTCCAAGGAAAATACTTTGACTCAAGAGTCCAAAGCCAAACTGTAAATGGTTCATTCAACCAAAAGAATTAATTTTTGTACAAAATATAAAGAATTTTACCCTATAAATAAAGACTGCTGTTTATTTACTTAAATTGTAATTCTAGTATCTGTTTTTCCTCTACTTCTTCCTAAGCACAAAGCATAGTGAGAAATCTAATAACCTCAATGGCAGACTTAGAATAAATTTCTACTGTTAAGGTATCTGGGAAAGATAGTATTGACTTCCCTTGTCTCAAAGTCCAGTACAACAATAAGTTTCAATATAGTTTACAAAACACTGCCATATTAACATGAGCACACTAACCTTTCATGTTTAGGCATTATCTTCTAAGAAATTAATGACAGGAAGCTCAATGTAGAATCTAAAAGGTCACAACCTAAGTCTAATATTAATGCAGAAACCCTCGGCAACTTCTACCTTTATTGAAAAATACCAGACCAATCCCTTTCACCTCCTATTGTATCATTATCTTATTTTCATAGTCATTCTATGAGGAGAAAAAAAAGCCCAGCTTAAACTAAAAATAAAATAAAGTAAAGTAAAAAGTAAGTCATAGAAAATAGTTCACTAGCACTAAGTTCAACTTCAGACTTTGGTCAGGGAAGTAAAATAACTTCTATACTGTATGAATTGTTATTCATACAGTAATATAATTCTGACTCAGTGTTTATGACAATATTAGCTTGACTTTTAACATTTGAAATCTTTGTGATTTAAAAACTATTCCAATAAAAATAGTGAGGTACATTAGTGCAGACAGAATCACGATAAATTTAAAGATTACATTTTAAAAGTTGAACGTGAAGCACAGACTTTTAATATAACCAACTGTTATTTAAGTATCAACAATGTTAATCCTTTTCTAAATGAAAATACAAAGTGAAATTTTATGAACTTTATTGAGAATGTTTTAACTTTGGATATTCTTAATTCTTGTCATCATGTATACTGCATCATCTTTCATTATCAGTATTTTATAATTGATGCTTTAATGTTTGAGATCTTAAAAAGATACAACATATGACTGAAAATGGGCATGGGTCTGGCTTAGTTGTTTTTTTTTTTTTCCCTATTTATTTCAACCCTCACTTCTGTTATCCAGGGAGTTCTAAGGTCATGATTAGAGAGACATTTAAATTATAGCTACAAATAGCACATTACCTTAAACCATACATCTTCTATATGTAGGTAAATCTTTAACAGGAACAAGATTAAAATTAATAAGAATGTATGTCTTCATTATAAAATTCTTATCTAGATGGGGCAAGTTTTTAATTTTAATGTATTCTCTCAAAACCAAAGATGTTTTTCCTAAATGAAAAAAATCTTTGTTACTACTATGAAATTATTCTTTCCATCCATGACATTTTACATAAAAGCACCAAAGAAAATTTCTGTAAACAAACTTTTAACCAGTAAACTAAGGGCAAATATCCATTTGCCTTTATTACAATATTTAAAAAGCCATGATATGAGTCTCTACCTCCTACAATGACAGTTTTATAATAAAACTCAGGCATACTTATACAAACGAGAAACAGAATTACTGTACATTCTTGGGGAACAAGAGACAGATTAACAGACTAACTTTTTAGTTAACAAAGTGAGCACAAGAAACCTATAAAATGTATGCAATGTATAAAAATTCATTAATTTTTTAAAGGTTCATTGAGGGGATTAATAATTATTAAGAATAAAAGATGGTAGATCCATTGGCTTATAATTATCCTGTAAACAGTAAGAAAGCAATAAGCAATAAATTAGAAATGTCTTAGCTCTCAGTTCTTCCCTTCTCTCACACAGGAACCACTTTTACAGCAGTTAAACTTGGCCTTTTTAAATATTAGAATAATTCTAGCAGAAAATAAACTCCATTAGGAATAAATTAACAGTCTACAATAGATTTCTGACAGATATATTAGAAAAAAATACTTTCAGGTCACATGAGGACTGATCTACATGTTGTAATGACAGAATGACTCAAACCTTCTAACCATCTCTTTTTCCATTTTACTAGATTTGCTTTGTTGCTATCAACAAATTCTTTTCTAAATTGGTAACAAGGTAATAGAAAAATGAAAAGTGAAACACAATGTTTTATGTGTAGATTTATGAAAAAGAAAAACCTTCAAAATACTTTTTCCTATTACTGTTACATAGGAAGAAGTTTCATTTGGCACAATGGACTTATAAAAGAAAAGAACAAAAAGGAACTTATAGAGTGTTTGGCATTCTAATCATCTGTAGTAAAGACAACAGTAGGAAAGGAAAATAGAAAAAATTACTATTTTAAGAAAAGACATCAGAAGACAAACTACCAAAGGCGCTTGTGTCTTCTACCATTCACTGTCTCTGGAATACTTTCATCTGCAACACAATATACAAATTATTATTTACATCATGATTATATTGGTAAAGAAGACCAGAATCAGTTTTTGTTGTGCTCTAACTTACAGCGCCCATTGGGATAACCATGAACAGGCCTTCAACAAAATACTCCATTTGCACTGTATATTTTATTTAAATTTTGTTTTATGGTGCATCTGCTGGGGTGCACAAGTAATTGTAAGACTCTGAAAAGTCCTGTAAACTTAGGCTCAATTTCTGTAGCTGATAACTATTCAATTAACATGGCATGTTTCTTTCTTCAAAAGCAAAGTGTTCTGCAGGCTTATAAAGGTCTTTCCTTAAACAGTGGTATCGCCAAAGTCCTTGTTCCAACGTATGTATGCTTCTAAGGTTTGAGGGCTCACGCTGCGTTTTATCTTTTTCAAGGATTCAGTGAAGTCAGATAATCGAATATTTCTCATCTAGATTTTAAAAAAAACACATGACAGTACAAATGATGAAAATATATTCAGTAGTTAACCCAAAGATGGATTAAAGTAATGATGCTGCTTATTATTGTTATAAATATATATACATGTATTCTTAGACAATCATGCCAATCATCTTATTTTACATATTATTATATGTTAGGCAAGTTTGCTATATAAGAAATCTTATATGCTATATTAATATACTTTTATTATATGTGTTTAATTTCTTAGGTATTAAAAATTTAAGTCCCAATATTTTCCCATTATAAAAACAGAAAACACTCATTATAGAAAATTTGACAAATACAGACAAGCAGAAAAAAGAATTGCAATTACATTATTCAGAATTCTCAAGTCTCACCACAAGCATACTCTAGCTAAATTCATGCTGGGTTTATTAGAAAGGAAGATGGTTTACAAGAAGCACATGAGACCTTTAAGGAAATAATGTTTTTCACAACATATAGGATGCTTGTATCTGAAATTTTCTAATACTAATATTACTTATAATACATTTTGTATTAATTTGGCCTCATTTTCTGACCTTTTAAAAAGATTTTATATAAGAGACAGAGAGAAAGAGAGAGAGAGAGTGCGCACAAGCCAGGAGAAAGGCAGAGGAAAAGGGAGAAGCAGACTCCCCACTGAGCAGGGAGCCCCATGTGGTGCTCAATCCCAGGACCGTGAGACCATGACCTGAGCCAAAGGCAGACACTTAACCGACTGAGCCACCCAGGTGCTCCTCATTTTCTGACCTTTTTAATTGGCTATGAGAATGTAGAACAAAACAATGCTGAGTCAACATGTATCTCTAATTACCTGAATACCTTGAAAACTCAAAAGGAGCTTGGCACAAAATTAAACAGTTTTAAAAACTGTCACCAATATATACATGTGCATTTTTTAAAAAAAATATTTTATTTATTTATCTGACAGAGACCACAAGTAGGCAGAGAGGCAGGCAGAGAGGAGGGGGGGAGAAGCAGGCTCCATGCTGAGCAGAGAGCCCGATGTGGGGCTCGATCCCAGGACCCCGAGATCACGACCTGAGCCAAAGGCAGAGGCTTAACCCACTGAGCCACCCAGGCGCCCCATACATGTGCATTTTGCCCAAAAATAAGTTAAAGGACAATTTGAGATAAAACATCAACTGATATTCAGATATATTCTTTTTAATACTCTTATAAAACCGAATCTAATTATTTCACACCCTCTGATATCTAAATGAGCACAGATTGAGAAAATCACCCACACTTGTAAACTGCAGCCTAATCTTAGTCAAAAAGGAAAAGGACATATTGTTACCACGTAATCATATAAGCCCTACTCGTTTTTTTAACTAAAACACACACTGGCTCTTCCTAAAGCCCAAAGAGTAGAAGGATGATGAATGTAATCTACTACCTATGATATTCTTTTTTTTTTCTCTTTTTAAAAATTATTATTATTTTTTATTTTAATAAACATATAATGTATTTTTATCCCCAGGGGTACAGGTCTGTGAATCGCTAAGTTTACACATACCTGTGATATTCCTTTTTTTTTTTTTAAAGATTTTATTTATTTATTTGACAGAAATCACAAGTAGGCAGAGAGGCAGGCAGAGAGAGAGGAAGGGAAGCAGGCTCCCTGCTGAGCAGAGAGCCTGACGTGGGGCTCGATCCCAGAACCCTGGGATCATGACCCGAGCTGAAGGCAGAGGCTTTAACCCACTGAGCCACCCAGGCGCCCCCCTATGATATTCTTGAATAAAATTTATTTGTTGCAGAAATTAAAGTCTTAAAAGCTTTTGATGAAATTTCAGTTGAACTGTATAGAACGGTGCACATAAATATATATGAAATTTATATGTGATATTTTGAAGTTAGTAACAGATGAATATATACAACAGGAAAAGCAACTAGTAGCTAATTTGAGAAAGAGAAAAATAAGTGGCAAAGATATCTTATCAAAACAAACTAATGAAATAACAAAGTCAAAGTTAAGGTGGATACAAACTGTGCTTTATTTATTTTATTTATTTTTAAGTAGGCTCTGTGCCCAACATGGGGTTTGAACTCATGACCCCGAGATTAAGAGTCACATGCTTTACTGATTGAGGCAGTCAGGCACCCCAAACTTTGTGCTTTAAAAACAGAGTACATCGTACCCTGAATTTATAGCCAACAATTTTTAGCACTACCTTTTAAAAACACAGAATTCCAATATAATTATTTGTTGCTATTCTCATAAAATATTCTTTATATTCTATAAAAGTCAAATTGTGCTTATCTCACCTAAATGTGTGTATATATACCAGTGCCTGATAATACCCTTAGTTATTACAGTTGTACTGAATAATGACTAAAAAAAATTCTAGTATAAGATTTTAGAAACCAAACTACGTATTTTCCTCTCCTCTCATAAATGTGACTGATAAAATAATTTATTTAATCTCCATAATAAAATGTCATTATTATTATTTATGTATTTTAAAGTTATTCTATGGACACTTACATAGC
Source organism: Martes martes (assembly GCF_963455335.1). Lineage (NCBI taxonomy): Eukaryota > Metazoa > Chordata > Mammalia > Carnivora > Mustelidae > Martes > Martes martes. Next base: position 113,842,178 of record NC_137896.1, read on the forward strand.
ATCCACTATTGCCAGACTGGTTTAAGCATTTTATAAATATTAACTCGTAAGTCCAAAACTAACAGTTAAAAGTACTACCAAATTATTAATACTTAAACTGTTAGATTAGAGCACCTGGGTGGCTCAGATGGTTAAGTGTCTGCCTTCGTCTCAGATCATGATCCCGGCGTCCTCGGATTGAGCCCCACATTGGGCTCCCTGCTCAGAGGGGAGCCTGCCTCTCCTTCTGCCTCTGCCTCTCTGTCTCTCATGAATAAATAAAATCTTTAGAAAAACCCATCAGATTAAAAATAAACTGGATAAAAGTATACAGTAGAACTAAAACTTTTAACAATGTAACCTAATATATAATTAGTACAATGATCACAAACGATACCAGTAGTATAATTTCTTGTAATTCGTTCAACAGTTTTACTAAGTTTTTAGTGGTTCCTCTCTAAAATTTAGTCTAAAATAAGGTTCTTCCTTATATATTTAAAAAAAAGTGGATAAAATTATATTTTAGGTGTGGGATTAAAATTCAAGTAGATGTTATGCTGAAATATTGAAATAAATGTACTCTATCAGAGTGAATTAATAATTTTTTAAAAGATTTATTTTAATTTTTTAAAAGATTTTATTTATTTGACAGAGATCACAAATAGGCAGAGAGAGGTGAGGGGAAGCAGGCTCCCGCTGAGCAGAGAGCCAGATATGGGCCTTGATCCCAGGACCTTGAGATCATGACCTGAGCCAAAGGCAGAGGCTTAGTTAACCCACTGAGCCACCCAGGCACCCCGAATTAATATTTTTAAAATATGTATATTTTTCAGGCTCTTATCATTGGAGTAGGCTAATTTAATACCAGTACTAATAAAAAACAATGAAGTATAAGTTTCTAATCCCAGAATCTTAACATTATTCTCCATTAAAATGAATGAGCGTTCTTGGGGTGCCCTGCTGGCTCAGTTGGTAGAGCGTGCAACTCTTAAACTGAGGGTTATGAGTTCAAGCCCCATGTTAGGTATAAAGAATTAAAAATCTTAAAAAAAAAAAATGAAGCAGGGTCCCTGTAGAGTTCCTGATTCCAGGTGTTGAGATTAAGTGCCCTGCTCCCAGAATGCAAGAATGCGTCTCAAAGTTCAAAAGTAATGTTAAGAGGGCACACCTTAATGTGAAAAGCAGATTTCACTGGCCAAATGTAACCCTTTAAACATTAAAAAAATTTTAATTGATTTACAGATGTGTTGGGCATCTTCTGACATGTAATGATTCCCACCTCTTGTTATATATATGCCCTTCTGTAATTCCTTCCCCTTGAATGTGGACTAGACATTAAGAACAGACTACTGCAAAAGTGATGGGAGGTCACTTTCAGGATTATAAAGACTTTGACTTCCATCCTGCTGATGCTTTCTCTTCTTCCTGGCTTGCTTGCTTTGATGAAGAAAGTACTGTGTTGGAGAGGCCTATGTGGAAAAAGCACTGAAGGAGGCCTCCAGCCAAAGACTAAGAAAACAGGCTCTCACCTCAACAACCCACAAAGAAGTGAATCTGGCAAAGAACTATGTGAGTGAGTGTGGAAGCAGATGTGCTGCAGTTGAGTCTTGTAATGACTACAGCCCCAACCAGCGTCTTGATAACAGCTCTGTAAGAGACCTTGGGCCAACACCTTGATTGCAGCCCTCTGGCAGAGCTCAAAGCAGAGGACTCAGCTAAGCTATGCCCATATTCCCAACTCCATGAAAATGTGAGATAATAAATGTGGTCATTTTAAGCTAAGTTTTTGGGCAACTTGTTATATGGTTATTCATACCTATAGCAACAGAACTATCTTGTTTTAAAGTCATGAGTTACTAAAAAAAGAAAACAAACTCAAAGTTTCTTTCATCTTCAAATAAGACAGGAACTATATTTAGGCTGATATTGTCCAGTGAAGAAAAATGTTGCTGGGGCACCTGGGTTGGCTCATTCAGTTAAGCATCCGCCTTGGTTTCAGCTCAGGTCATGATCTCATGGGTCATGAGATCAAGTCCCACGTCAGGCTCCCTGCACAGTAGGGAGTCTGCTTGAAGATTCTCTCCCTCCACTCCTCCCCCAACTTGCTTGCTCTCCTTCTTTATAATAAACAAATGTCTTTAAAAAATAGAAATGTTGCTCAAATTTGATTGTGTATATATTCTCAGGATGGGCAAAATATACACAAAGGTTAACAGAGCCACTATCAGTAGAAAACTGGTCTCTTATCTCATGCAATAATGGACAGACTTGTAAGAGTTTCTATTCCCTAAGCAGCCACCTACTTATTGTAAGTAATAAGGCTGCCAGTTATTGTAAGATAGTAATCAAAGTGTATCAAAGCATTCCATTTATAGGTACAAGTGGACTTCCCAACGGACTTCCATAAGAAATGCTATGGCCTTAGAGCGTGAGACAGACAGAATACTTGCAGATGAAGAGGTGAGTGGATTTTGGCTGTTAAGACATTTGAGAATTTATAGATTGGTTCTTACTCAAACTTATTTGCCAATTGGTGGTTTTAGCTCATTACTGCCTTAATTAGTCCCTTTATTCCACATGGTCTTTCCAAGGGACAAATACAAAGGCCTAAATTGTCACATAGTTGGCCTCTCCTCAGTATGAATCTAGGGGGCCAGAGTATAGGAGGTATCAAGATTACCTGTCCTGGGTCCAAGGTAGGGGAACAGTGTGTGGAGAAGAAATAGTTCATGCATGATGCTTACTTTTTGGGTAGAAAGATACTATCAGATTTATGCTTTAAGAACAATAAAAAATGTATTTATGGGATATTATTAATAAATTATACTTAAACTATTTTTAAAAACCCACAAGACACTTTGGGAACACAAACTGTACCGTACTTACATGTAAAGAAAGAATTTTAAAAATGTGGAATTAACGGGGCGCCTGGGTGGCTCAGTGGGTTAAGCCTCTGCCTTCGGCTCGGGTCATGATCTCAGGGTCCTGGGATCGAGCCCCGCATCGGGCTCTCTGCTCGGCAGGGAGCCTGCTTTCCCCCTCTCTCTCTGCCTGCCTTTCTGTCTACTTGTGATCTCTCTCTCTCTCTCCCCCCCCCCCCGTGTCAAATAAATAAATAAATAAATCTTTAAAAAAAAAATGTGGAATTAAAATTATAAGTCAGATAAAAGGGACTTGAAACTTACATTTTAAATGTGCATTTTTAAGGAAATAGCAGCAAAATGCCAGAGAGAAAGCATGTGGAATTCTCCATTCCTAAGCTTCATTCATATCAAACACACTCTAGGTAAACTAGACTTTTAAAATGGAATGGTAGGGGCGCCTGGGCGGCTCAGTCATTAAGCAACGGCCTTCAGCTCAGGTCACGATCTCAGGGTCCTGGGATTGAGCCCCACATCGGGTTCCCTGCTCAGCAGGAAGCTTGCTTCTCCCTCTCCTACTCCCCCTGCTTGTGTTCCCTCTCTCACTGTGTCTCTGTCAAGTAAATAAAATCTTAAAAGTTAAAAAAAAATTTTTTTTTAATGGAATGATGGTTGCAGTAAGTGTGAGGGTATTCTTAGTAATGCAGCTGATTAACTACCACACACAAAATACTGCAAAACAACTAAGTTTACTCTTTAGAAGCTTGAAGAAAAAAGACTGTCAAAATGTACTCAAATATATTCATTCTCTATGTTAAGAGTTCACTGTCTCCTCAATAGCTGTTGAAACTTGGGCAGTAAAAAATATCTGACTTATAAATTATAAATATAATACTGATTTTAAATGTTTGCTTACATAGTTATTACAATAATTCTGCATGTCCAACTTTATATTTTGCAGGCAATCTTTTTTCAAAAGAAATGTGTTAGCATTTCCTAAGAGGGCCTACCATATTAAGAAAATGTAATGAATTACATTACAATGGTATTGGTTTTATAAGGACAAAAACAAATGCTGAAAATCTTACAAAATAGAATATTAAGGGATTAACTTGTTACAAAGAACAAAATTTTTAAGTTTTCTATAATTTTTTTCTGTTTAATATTACCAAAAAACACCATTAAGAGATTGTAATTTGATACACCCCTATATTTTGAAATAAAGCAAAGCTAACTTTTTCTAGCTTCTATGAAATCCAGACAAAAGATAGGTCTTACAATATAGAGAACCAGAGCAAAGAAAAGATAACTAGAAAGTAATATACCTCACTGGCAGACATATTCTTTACTTGTTCGGGTTTCAGTTCTGTAAAATACAAGACAGCCACTTAAAAAAAAATATTTCTAAATTTAAATTGCTGAAGAGCAAAAACGGGTACAATGATCTAAAAGTATATGTTCAATATAAGTTATCTCTATTAAAAGGAAAATACACATTAATATTAAGAGCACAATTTATAAATGCTTAGGATAAGTCTTTAGGAGTAACTGGGAGGCATTCACTTTCTCTGCATATTGCCTAAGAACAATAAATTTCACAACTTTGAGAGTGAAGTTAAAAGAATGTACTTTTTTTCTTCACAAAGGCTTTATTTTTTTTTAAACCCAATAACTTTTATCTGCTTCAGAATAGCTAAAATTTTCTGAAAAAATACAAATGATTTATGTATTATGTATTGGTTGAGTGCACTCTCGTGACATGTACCAGGCAGCAAGAGTTTGAGTAGAATGCTTTTTGCCCAGAATTTCAAAATATATTGTCAAGGTTACACTTATTATTCTGCAAAGCAGCAATTCTGAGTCAGTACACTGTATCACTGCAGATGTGTTCCAGAAGTTGTCCATTCCATGTTCTATTTAATCATCATAGCCAGCAATCTGAGTGCATACCTGAGAGCATCACCCACCCACTGCCCATGCTGGCTGTGGAAAAGCAGCCAAGAATATCTAGTCTAAAGTGGTATCATAGTGGTATTTCAGAAACAGCAAATGACCTTGCATCAAAACAAAGCAATTTCTCAAAAGATAACACATAATAATACAAATAAAAGCTTCTCCTAGACACTTTAATTTCAAGTGATATCAGAATATTGAAATGAAAAAAGCCAAAACAGATAAGAACACTTCCCCTTTATTTTTCTTTTTTGCTTGCTTAAAAATGTTTTCTTTTCCTTTGTGTTTTCTGCTGGTTGCCTACCACCAAGAAGTGAAACATAGGGCAGATGGTGATTTATCGTGAACATCATTTAATGTACAGAATTGTCTACTCATTATGTTGTACATCTGAAATGAATATAACCTTGTATTTTAAGTGTATTTTAATAATAAAATTTTTTAATTAAAAAAAATACCCTGAAACCTGTTGTTTGAAACAGGAGTCATGGTCTACACACCCATTGACTGTCTTTATATGGTCTGTGAGCTAAGAATGGTTTCACATTTTTGTTTTTGTGAAAACAAACAGAAACCAAAAGAACATGCAATGGAGAACATATGTGGCCCCATGAGAAGTCTATAAACCACTTTGTATCAAGTTTTCTAGCAGCTTAAATGATTTCTTACTAAAACTAAAACAGAAACAAAACCTCTCAATAGGGATTTCTTAAACTTCTAAAGTAGTCTAACGAATAGGTCTAAATGTTTCAAGGTCTATACACATACCTCGGATAGGACCCAGTGCTGCATCTTTTGCCAAAGCTGTTAGATCACTTCCTGAATATCCATCAGTCATTCTAAGAATGGGAAGGAAGAAAGAGCAAATTATTTTTATCTTTGCAGATTTAAAATTTCCATGTAAAAAGAAGGTAGCATCTAGTTTGCCTCTGTTATCAAGCAGAAAGTTATGCAATTTGAAATGTAGGACAAACAGGGTGAAGGAAGGATCTGGGGTAGAAGATATTGGCAAAAAGAGGCACATCTGAATGGGATGCCCACAGTAGAGTCCTGGGCAGCCAGGAGATTATCAAAAGGAACCTAGGGGGGCAAAGGGGAGAAAAATAAGACAGGAAAAGAAAGCATTTACTTAATCACGTACTATGTTATGTAACTACAGAGATCAAATATTAGCTGAATTCTTCATTGGAAAGACAAAGAAGAACCTCAGTGTTTCTAAGTATTGAATTCATTCTTTTTTCATAGGTATCTGGGAACTCAAAAGAGTTTTTACTAAAATTACTAGTTATTCACATATTTTTGAGTATTTAAATTACCTTATAAGATTTTTAATAACTAAAACTCAACAAAACCACCTTCCATATTTAGTTTCTACTTAAGTATACCACTCATAAAAAAAGCTGAAGATACAAAAGTTAAAAAAAATTATGTGTAACATGAAAAGAAGTTTATATGAAAATACTTGTGTTGGTGTGGGCAGAGATATAAGACATTTTAAATTTTTACAAAATTATTATCATTTTTTAAAGATTTTATTTATTTATTTGACAGAGAGAGAGAGACCACAAGTAGGCAGAAAGAAAGGCAGAGAGAGAGGGGGAAGCAGGCCCTCTGCTGAGCAGAGAGCCTGATATGGGGCTCGATCCCAGGACCCTGAGATCATGTCCTGAGCCGAAGGCAGAGACTCAACCCACTGAGCCACCCAGGTGCCCCAAATTTTTATAAAATTATTTTAATAACACTTATAATAAGTGTTTTTTTTTTAAGATTTTATTTATCTATTTGTCAGAGAGAGAGAGAGAGAGAGTGCACAAGCAGGGAGAGCGGAAGGCAGAGGGAAAAGCAGGCTTCATGCTGAGCAAGGTGCCCAATGCAGGACTGGATCCCAAAACCCTGGAATCATGACCTGTACCAAAGGCAGACCGAAGGCTTAACTGACTGAGCCACCCAGGTGTCCCTTTAAGTTTTAATAAATTTATATAAAGAATATAGTATCATCATCAGATATGTAGGTCAGGTCTTGTAGAGTATCTAGAGATTTAAATTTAGATATATATGTAAGAATAAGAGATAAGAAAAAAGGTGAAATAAAGTATGAGATGAAGTTCTCTGAAAAATAAAATACTCATTTCATACCTGAGTTTTCCTTAAACAAAAAAGAATTCCTAAAAAAAAAAAAAAAAAGTAGAAGAGAAAAAAGCTTTAAGATAGAACAAATCAAATTACTCACCTAGCAAGTTGTGCTAGTTCTTTTTGGGTCAATGGGCTTCCTTGTTTACATAATAGATTTTTAAGTAAAAGTAGTCGTGTCTGAAAAAAAAAATTAAAGAATTATCAGTCCCAAGAATTGGCTTAATGAAATATCCAAAAATTATGTTCAATTCCTGACCCTTATTTATGAACTGAATGATCACAAACAAATCACTCTCTTAGAGCCTCGCTCATGTCTATTAAGTGGAGTTAAAACTACCATTTTTGGGGGTGCCTCAGTGGTTCAGTCAGTTAAGGATCTGACTTTTGCTCATGTCATGATCTTAGGGCCTGGGATCCTGCCCTGCATCAGGCTCTCTGCTTAGTGGGGAGTCTGCTTCTATCACTCCCTGTGCCCCCCGCCCACTTGTGCTTTCTCTCTCTCTCAAATAAATAAAATCTTTAAAGAAAAATAAACTACCATTTTTTGAGAGTTCTTGAGAGACTTAAAGATAATCCAAATAAAACACTAAAGAAGTAGCTGCTACTACTATCAAGGATGTTAAGGGTCTGAGCTAGAGAACCACAATTTTTAATTGAATACTTTTATTTTTTCTAAAGAGTCATTTATTTATTTTAAAGAGAGAGAACGTGCAGGAGTACAGTGGGGAGGGGCTGAGGGAGAAGGAGAGACAGAGAGAAGCTTAAGCAGACTCTCTGGCTGAGTCAGGTTTGATCTCACAATCTAAGTGGAAACCAAGAGTTGGATCCCTAACTCACTGAGCCACACAGGTGCCTCAACAATTACAATTTTTTAAAAACACTTTTATAGAGGTATGAATTCATAGAACATTAATCTCCCCATTTTAAATATATAATTCAATGAATTTTAATAAATAAACAGTTGTGTAACCACCACCACAATCTACTTTTAGAACATTTCTATCACCCCAAATCAGTTCACTTATGCCTGTTTGCAGTTAATCCCCACTTCCACCCCTAGCCTTTGCAAACCATGATTTCCTTTGGTTTCTAGAAATATGCCTTTTCTGGACATTTCATACAAATGGAATTATATGATAGGTTATCTTTTACACGTGGTGTCTTTCACTTAGTGTCTTTTTGAGGTTTTTCCATATTATAGCACGTATAAATATTTCAATCCTTGTATTGCTAAACACTATTCCATTAAATGCATCTGCCAAATTTGCTTATCCATTCTCTGGTTGATGAACATCTTAGATTCCTTACAGTTCTTGGCTATTACTTATAAATATAAAACTTTTTATACACATCTTTGTGTAGACATATGTTTTCATCTGTTGTGAGCAGATTCTTAGAAAAGGAATTATTGGGTCTTAAGTTTACATTTGTCTTTTTAAGAAATTCCCAAACTGTTTTTCAATATGGCTATATTAATGATTGGAAGATCAATATTGTCAAGACAGTAGGTCTTGTTTCTGTTTAAAAAAAAAAAAATGCAGATACATACCTCCTCATTTGGCAAAGACACATATACCCGTTTGATGAAACGCCTAAAAAAAGGATTCACACAATTTCAGAAATACAGTTTTGAAAGTAAAAGTAACTCAGTTCAAGTAGCAGATGACCAGAAAAAAGCTTCAAGTATAACATTTGAAAGCATTTTAGTAGTAATCAGTACAGTTATTTTTAGTTATTTGGGTTTTTTTTTTTTTAAAAGATTTTAATTTCTACACCCAACATGGGTCTCAAACTTAACAACCCCAAGATGAGGAATCTCATGCTCTACTGACTGAGCCAGCCAGGCACCCCTTTGAGTTACTCTTTTAAAACTCTCCAGATAATGTTTTTAAAAATCTTAATTCAATATTGTCAGAATTAAAGTAACCATTTATGTGTATCTTTTTTTTTTTTTTTTTTAAGAAAGAGAATAAGAGTGTGAGTGAGCACAAGTAGGGGATGGGCAGAGGGAGAGAGGAAGAAAGAGAGAATCCCTAGCAGGCTCCACACTGAGCCTGATATGGGGCTCAATCTCATGACCCTGAGACCATGACCTGAGCTGAAATCAAGAGACTGACTCTCAACTGACTGAGCCACCCAGGCACCCCTGTATGTGTGTGTTTTCAATAGCAATGTTTTAATTAGCAATAATCGCGCCTCGGATAAACCTCATTGGCTACGATACTGCCACTGCGCAAAGCTCAATTAGCAATGTTTTAAAACAAACAAATATCCGTTATAAGCAGAATAAAGAAATCTCTGCTACCTTCTTGAAACTGAAAACAACTAAAACCAAGGACCACAGGAACAGAAATGTAAATTTTACCATCAACAAACTTAGGTAACATATATACAACTAAAGTGTATGAAGAAGGGGTTGCCTAGGGCAATGAAAATTATACTGAGGAAGGTGGATATACACAGGATCTGTTGCTGCAGATTCCAGACATGGCTATCAGAGCACAGAGTATTCCAAAGGAAAGAGAGTATACTCTGAAGAGTAATAAAGTCAGCCTCCCATATTTAAACAAGCATGTGAAGAATGGCTCTGCAAATCATGTGATACCTAGTAAGGAGCAGGGGAATGGCAACAAGGTGATGCCAAAAAAGAAATTCAAAGACACATCATCTTTGTAAGAAGACATCAGTCAGTCTGGGACGATCACAAGCTGTCTTGTGCTGACTAATCTTTATCTGGTAGGGTTTGAATGTGAGTTAGGGAGACTACCTGTTAGTCCAGGCTATTCATATGACAACTCAAGATACTTGTTCAGTATCTTATTTTTCTAGCTCTTTTCCTATAGTATTACTCCAAAACTACACTTTCCAAGAAAATTCTCCTTTATTCAAATAAAAATAGTAAGCAAAACAGGCAAAAGCACACAGCTAATCTCTTTAAAGTGCCAAAGAGGGAAAAAATGACACATAGAGAATATACACAAGAACAAATTAAATTTGTGATCAAATATCTTTTCATGATATAAAATAATTCAATGAAAAAAATCTAATAAAACAAGAATTCAGTGAAATATAAGGGCTCAAGGCAATGACTTCCAAAAGCTCAAGGAAATAAGACAAAAGAAGATGAAAAAAATGGGATTGCAGAGATCAGGAAAGCAATGAAAATGAAGAAGACAATCACTACAGACACAGAGGTTACAAAAGTAGTAGCACAAACAAGATTAGACACAAACCCAGTGAGCAATAAGGACAACAAACAAAACAAAACAAAACAAAACAAGACCTAAGAGTTAAAAAGGATTAAAAGGAAATTAAAGATATGGAAGACAAAAAGATGCAGCATAATACAAACACTGTGTGTGAAAGAAAAAAACCAGAATGAATTAGGAAAAAATAATTAAAGACAGTATTCAAAATAACTTTCCCAAAGCAACAGCAATTTAAACAAACACCAAATCCCAGAAAAAATAAAGACAGATCAACATATTTTTCAAATAACTAGATTTCAATGGTTAGAAATTATATCCAGTAAAAAGAAAGAAATCAAGTCAATCCATAAATGTGAATAAAAGCAGGCTGGCTTCGGGCGCCTGAGTGGCTCAGTCATTAAGCATCTGCCTTCGGCTCAGGTCAAATCCCAGGGTCCCGGGATCGAGCCCCTCATCGAGCTCCCTGCTTGGCGGGAAGCCTGCTTCTCCCTCTCACACTACCCCCTGCTTGTGTTCCCTCTCTCACTGTATCTCCCTGTCAAATAAATAAAATCTTAAAAAAAAAAAAAGCAGGCTGGCTTCAGACTTTTACTCTGCAACATTTAATCCTAGAAACAATGGGGCAATGTAATCAATTCCTCAGGAAAAGAAAGGGAGGCCCAAGAATTTTACACTGACTCAAACTGTCCTCCCAGTAGGAAGGGAATAAATTTGTTCAATCACACAAGAACACAGAACAGTTCCCATAAATCCTGCTTTTATCAGCTTCTCATGAAGCCCAGTAAAAGGGAATAAGAATCAATTCTAGAGTTTTAAGATAATTTAATCCTAATCAGAAGAAATAAGAATGGCTGCCTGAAACCAGAGTGTGAACTAGTTTTTGTGGGATCATGGTGGTTCTGTCTTCAAAACCTTTAGTAGTCAGTAAAAGCCAAAGGATGGATACTAGAAGGAAAATAATGAATTTCGTCTTCAAATTAAGAGTGAAGGAAGTAAGATATATGTGAGAGGAACACAGGAATAAATACACCTGTAACTGATGTGTGTTTCTACATCATCTCCCTACCTGAGAACAGCCTCATCAAGCTCTTGTGGCCTGTTAGTTGCACCCATTACAAGCACTCTGTCATCTCCAGCAGATTGTACCTATAAGCCAAAAAAATTTTTCAGTACTTCTAGATAGAGTAATAACAAAAACATGATAAAGGTATCTGTATTTCTAATTTGGGTCATTTAACTGTACACTAAAATACTACCACCTTAAAAATACCATAATCAGTACTTACACCATCAAATTCTATTAGAAATTCAGTTTTTAGACGTCTACTAGCATCATGTTCTCCTTCTCTTCTTTCACACAGAAGGCTATCAACTTCATCTAATGGAAATACAAGAACAAGACTTTAATTAAAAGCCAAGCTATATGAGTCATATGAGATTAATCTTGTTTACTACTTAAATTATTAATATCCTGGGTCCTACTCAATTCATTAGTATTTAACTTTGCACTTCTTTAAAACTTTTTCCTTCTGAATAATCTTTCCTATCATATCTCTCAAATTTGGAAAGGGGAATTTCATAAATACTCAACTTAGCTATAAAACATGTTCTTACCTATAAAAATTATGGAAGGCTGAAGTTCTCGAGCCACAGCAAAAAGAGCTCTCACCAATTTCTCTCCTTCTCCCACCTGAAACAAGGCATTATACACTGTAATACATATAAAATGCAACATTATTCCAGCTGCTTAAATTTCATGATTGAAAATCTAGAATGTAGGAATTTAATTTCCTTTCTTTGCAATTATCAAAGATTTGGTTTAAGGAATTGGTGGGGAGTGGGGATACTGAATTGCCTTTTATAATAACAAAATTGACTATTATTTAATACAGTCTGGTAAGTACTTTACTATTATTATTATTATTATTATTATTATTATTTATTTTTTTTTTTTTGGTGCTGAAACCTGGATCTGGCCTAGTAAGTATTTTAAAAAATGAAATACATTTCTGTTCTACTTGACCCTGCATTCCCAAGACTTGAAAATGAAATAGCTATTACAGGTATAACTAGTGAGAAGACAGACTATTAGGGTAGAGAAAGAGATACTGTACAGATTTCTTAAGCCCTCAGTTGTAGGGTATATTTATAGAACCAGTATGAACTGGAAAGTGCTCTCCTAAACTAAACTTACTTAAATTCATTCTCACCAGATCATTGTTGATAAGCATACAAATATTTCTAGGTAGCCCAAGAGGTCTAAGAACACCCCTTGAAATAGCCAGGGGCTGAGACACTACTAAAACCATTCTACACACTAAAAGCATCTAATGAAAGTGTCATGAGGTTTGGAGTAATCTACTGTAAAAACTCCTCTACCCTACAGATGGCACCTATTTTTTTAATTGAAAATTTCTTTAAAGAAGAAAAAAGAATGGCCTCAGATTTAGAATCATCAAAACAAATATTCACAGAGCTAGAAGGAACTGCAGGAAATTGCCTTGTGCAACATCAACACTTCACAAATGAAGTGAGACCGAAAAGTGGTATCTTCTTAAGGCCAGCTCAGTACCCAAAAATTAGGCTGGAATTCCTCTCCCCTAACTTCCAAGACAGTGTTTTCCAGTGTATAATGTTGGCTGTACCTATTTTAATAACAATTTTACTTATAAAACTTCAAACAGAAAGTAAAATTTAACCAAGAAAAGAGGTATCATTTTACAGTTACTTTTAATTACTTTACAAAAATGAGAACCCTACCAATACCTGATCTTGGACTTCTAGTCCACAAAACTCTAAGACAATAAATTTCTGTTGTTTAAGCCAGCCAGTTTATGGTACTCTGTTACACAGCCCCAGCAAACTAAAACAGCATTTGAGAGCACACTTCTATCTTTAAAACAGCCTAAGTTTCTAGTTGGAAGAGTGACTGATTTTCATCATATCTAAATATAGATATAAAACCCCAAAATATCATTGTGTAATGTTATTAAGCATTTATACTTAGTAACATTTAGACGGTAACATAAAACATGACAATATTAGAAAAAACACTCACATATTTTGAAGTTAAACTTGCAGCACTTATATTAAAGAAGGTTGCATTGGATTCTGCAGCTACTGCTTTAGCCTTAAAAATGACAAGGACAAATATTACATTAGTTTCAATGTCTTCCTTTAAAAAGATAAACACATATGATCAATTTAAACACTAGCAAAGATTTTCCAAAAATATAACACAATTCCTGACATGTGGCAATCAATGTTTCCTTCTCAGCAAAGAGGAAAAGGTCTAGGAAGAGCTTTGCTTCTTTCTATTTTCTTTATTTTTTCTAAGGAGGAATAGATAAGGAGAGCTTTAAAAAATGGTGTTATGCTTTTCTTAATTATAGAAAGACAACTTTTGGGAGAAAAACAGCTAAACTCTTTGCCTCTTTACTTTTCCCCTCTAGAAGAGCTGTGCAGGAGAAAGAGGTATCCAGATCCCAGTAAAAACTTGGGCAAAAGGATATTGAAAAAGATCTGTTATATGTCAATTATATTAAAAAAAAAAAAAAAGAAGGAAAGAAAAAAGTACATAATGTGATTATTTATTTATTTTTAAAGATTTTATTTATTTATTTGATAGATAGAGATCACAAGAAGGCAGAGAGGCAGGCAGAGAGAGAGGAGGAAACAGGCTTCCTGCTGAGCAGAAAGCCCGACGCGGGGCTCAATCCCAGGACCCTGGGAACATGACCCGAGCTGAAGGCAGAGGCTTCAACCCACTGAGCCACCCAGGTGCCCCTATTATGTGATTATTTAAATAAAGCTGTTAAGATAGTGAAAAAAACGAAAAAAAAACAAAAAAATGGGTTAGAATGATACCCAATAAGGTAAGGTCTTCTGAAGCAAAAATATTATTTAACTTGGGTAAATAATGAAAAATATACTGTTAAATTTAACCAGCCCAAAACATACTACTGAAGATAACATATTTGGTTTTTCATATATTTCTTCATTAAAAACATGTTTAAAAACTTAAGAGAAGTGTATTATAGCAAAAAGCAAATCATAAAAATAATCAACTCAGGGACAAAGTTTCTTTTTTCATATTACTATTTCTGATTATCTAAATAGAACAATCAAGGGGCGCCTGGGTGGCTCAATTGGTTAAGTAAGCATCTGCTTTCAGCTTGGGTCATGATCCCGGGGTCCTGGGACAGAGCCCTGCATTGGGCTCCTTGCTCAGCAGGGAGTCTGCTTGTCCCTCTCCTGCCTACACCCCGCCGCAACTTGTGCTTGTGCTCTCTCTCTCAAATAAATACAATCTTGAAAAAAAAAGAAAAAAACCCTCAAATTTTAAAAGAATTCTTACCAGCATTGTTTTCCCATTTCCAGGTGGACCAAACAGTAACAATCCTCTGGCAGGAGCTCTAAGCCCTGTGAACAACTAAAAACATACAGTTTAGTTTATAACTATCATTCTGGAGACATTTCTTTCCAGACATTTTAAGTACTGTCATCGAAAAAGCACCAATTTTCTGTAGCATCCTCCCAAACAGAACTCGTCAGAGCTCTAAAGAGAACACGTAATCAATAAATTGGTGCAATTATTAAAAACAGAAGAAAAAATTTTAAAAGATCTCACTGAAAACGAAAGCAAACTGGCTAAACAAGACATCCTGAACATAGGTATGCTTCTCTACTTCCTTTGGAAATCTCACCAAAAGAACAGTAAATGAATATAGAAAATATAAATCTTCAAAATAAAAAGAGGGAGAAAGGAGACAACAGAAGACACAATACATTTTTGTGTGGTAAGTTATTTAGCAGATCTAAGGGAGCTAAAACCCAAGCTCCGCTTGTGAAGGGATATGGAGGATACAAACAGCAAGCAGATGTGAAGAAAAATCCTGCAAAAGCTCAGGAGGTGGAGGCATGATGTATCAGAGAAAGCAGCAGGAAGGCAGGCAGCCAAAAACAGAGAAACTGGTTAACAGTTTCTATGAAGAATAACTCAAATCACGTGCCTGTCCCCTATACCAAGATCACTCAGGCAAGTACTCCTCTTCCATAGACAAAGGAAACAGAAGTTGTGTTCTTTAGAGAAATTAAACCAGGGTCTATAGACTCAGACACCAGGGGTGGCAGGGAATCAAGAGTGAAGCATGAGATTGATAACACTTTGCTTAATAGTGAAGGTGTACATATTTTTAAGTTGAACCATATGAAATGGCTCATATTCAAGTTTTTAAAAATATATTTTTGAGTGGTTTCAGATTTACAGATAATTGAGTGGAAAGTACAGTGTTCCCACATAACTCCTTACATCCTCAATTTCCTCTAATACTAACATCTTACCTTAGTGTGGTACATTTATTATAACTGATAAACTAACACTGATATTATTAACTGAAGCCCATAGTTTTCATTAGGGTTTACAATTCGTGTCATGTCTCCATCATTACAGAATCATACAGAATAGTTTCACTGCCCTGGAGAATCCCCTGCACTCGATCTGTTCATCCTTCCGTCTTCCCCCTGGGGGAACCACTGATCTTTTTACTTTCTCCAGAGTTTTGCCATTCCAGAATGTCATATAGTTGGGATCATACAGTTATTAGTTGTTGCCAATTGGTTTTGTTAACAACATGCATTTAAGGTTCCTCTGTACATCTCTAAAGCTTGATAGCTCATTTCTTTTTAGTGCTGAATAGTATTTCATTATATAGATATACCAAGTTTACCCATTTATCTATTGAAGAGTATCTCAGTGGTTTCCTAGTTTGGGAAATTACAAATAAAGTTGCTATAAACATCTGTGTGTAGGTTTTTTTAATATGGGGATACATTTTTTACTCATTTTGGTAAATATTAAAGAACATAATTGCTGTGTAGCATGGTAAGAGTATGTTCAGTTTTTTAAGAAAGTGTCAAATTGTCTTCTAAAGCAGCTGTAGCATTTTGCTTTTCCCTCAGCAATGAGTCAGTCCCACGGCTCCACATCCTCACCATTATTTGGTGCTGAGAGTGTTTTGAATTTTAGCCATTTTGGTAAGTTTGTGGTAGAATCTTACTGTTGTTTAACGTGCAGTTCCCTAATGATGAATGATGTTGAGCATCATTTCTTTCAAATGCTTGTCATCTGTGTATCTTATTTAGTAAGGTATCTATTCAGATATTTGCCCACATTTTAATCGGGTCATTTTTTTTCTTATTGTTCAGTTTTTTTAAAGTTCTTTGTCTATTTTCGGATACCAGTCCTTTATCAAATGTTAATGTTTTGCAAAGATTTTCCCCTTGACTGTGGCTTGTCTTCTCATTCTCTTACTGTCTTTCAAAGAAAAGTTTTTAATTTTCATGAACATCAACTTAATTTTTTCTTTCAAGGATCATGTTTTTGGTGTTGTATCTAATAAGCCATCCTCACACCAAAGATCACCTAGATTTTCTCCTATTTTATATTGCAGGAGTTTTATAGTTAGCCTTTTACATTTAGGTCTGTGACCAATTTTGAATTAACTTTTGTGAAAGGTGTAAAGTACCTGTCTAGAATTTTTTTGCACATAGATGTCTAGTTGTTCCAGCATCATTTGTGGAAAACACTATCCTTTCTCCATCAAATTGCTTTTGTGCCTTTGTCAAATGATAGCATTTGCATCTCCGTATTTCTGGGCTCTCTATTCTGTTCTATTTATCTATTTGTCTATTCTTTTGACAAAGACACATTTTCTTGATTACTGTACCAGTTTTTGGTTTTTAAAATTTTCCAATTTTGAGATATAACTGACATAAGATTGTGTCATTTTAGTGTGTACAGTATGATTTGATACATACATAAATTGCAAAATATTCACCACAATAAGTTTAACACATCCTTCACCTCACATAATTTTGTTGTTCTTGTTATGGTACAAACAAACAAACAGAAACATAATCATAAAAACAGAGCAAACTGGTGGTTTCCAGAGATGAAGGGGCTGGGGATGAGCAAAATAGGTGAAGGGAATTAAGAGGTACAAGCTTCCAGTTACAAATAAGTCATGGGGATGAAAAGTACAGCATGGGAACTACAGTTGATAATACTGCAATAACATTGTGTGGTGACAGATGGTAATTATACTTATCATAGTGAGCATAGCTCACTGTACACAATTGTCAAATCACTATGTCATACATCTGAAACTCATATAACACTATTTCAACTATGATAAGAAAAAAAAGGTCCTCAAACATAATAATTTTATCTTAACTTCCCTTTTCTCCAGTATGATTTCTGTCTCTTAATTTTAAATCTCTCTTACCTTGATGTAAAATTATTTTATGTTACCTACTTTCCCCTCCAAATGTTAAAAATGGATTGGTTATTAGGAATCTTTATAGACATTCTTCTCTCCTATAATAACAATTCTTGGTTTTATATATATACACACACACACACACACACACACACACACACACATATATATAAAATAACATTATATTATATATTATATTGTATGTATTATATATAACACATATTTAATATATTATATATAATATATATAATAATCATTCAATGACTACAATATAGTCATTCTCTCCTACAATAACATCAACTGCTAATGTTTTTTTCTTTTAAAAACATCAAATCTGTTTCATGAATTAATCATTCTAGCACAGCTCACACATTTCTTTACTGCTAATATGGATTCAGTAGTGAATGATGTTATAGGAAAATGATACTATGAGCACTTACCTCAGGCCTCAGAGAAGGAAGAATAACAATTTCTTGCAAGGCTTGTTTTGCCAACTCTTGCCCAGCTATATCATCAAATTTGACAGCTGTTCCACTAAGAAACAGAATTTCAGTTAGCTCCACAACAAAATATGCTTCAGTTATTATAATATGAAGTCTAAATTCTATGAAATAAAATTATTTATATATTAACTGTGAAATTATAATTAAATCAATAAAACAATGGCTTTCTACATTTATAGTAACTAAAAACCATCATAAAATTAAACATGTACATTAAATAAAGTATTATCTATTTTATCCATGATATATTGTATAAATAAATTAAAAACTAAAAACTATTAAATAAAACACTTTAGATGGTAAAACTTACTTGTCCACAATTTCGTTCATTATAAGATTAGCAAGGTTGCTGTCCACATTCCTAAAATTCTTCAAGTCTTTCTTTTTACGAGCAGCAGTTGTAGGGGTAGAAGGTTTATTTGTTCTATTTGTTTTTGGTGTACTCTTAAAGGACACAAAATTGTAATGTAAAAATTTGACCTAATATTAGCACTTTTCATAAGTGAGTTAATCTTCAAGTTCACAGAATTAAAAGTTTAAAAATAGGAAAAAGGATATAAAAAACCCAAAACTGTGTATTCCCTCCAGGGTAAAATGGTATTCACTACAAAACTACATTTGGCATGAAGTGTGTTTACAGAGTGTGTTTACATCCATAGAGATTTAGGTACCATAAAATAAAAAGGCCCTATGACAATTCAGTCATATAATTTTGATTGTTAGAATTGTAACAAAACTATGTTTAATGTTATAAAACATTTATACAAATTTAAATAATTAAGAGAATAACAAATTTAAAATTATACATATTATATAAAATAGACTAGATGAGCAACTTACTACAAAAAACCTAATTAGGTCCAAAGGAAGTTAAAATAAGATTTGCTTTTTAATATCAAGTTGTCCTTGTAGATTTAAAAGAAAGAAAACTATAGTCAATTTTGTAGAACTTATCAGTGCTCCAAGATATTATAAAGTACTTGTAATAATCTTCAGCAAGCACAGCATGTTCAAAATCTTCTATTTGCAGAAGCACAACAATTAACGTTATGGTCTTCAAATACCTTATGAGTTCCAGCTGCAGGACCAGGTCCCTGTCTCACTCCAGAAACCATGGATAAGCCACTACAACTAGGTGCTCTGTGGTGGCCTGACAGACCTGTGGATCCAGTCTTCATAACAGTTTTTGAACGAGGCAGTGAATTACTAGTGTGTGTTAAGGGATCTTTTCTTTTTGGAACAGCTCCACTTTCTAGCAAGGAAAAAGTAAAATCATGATGGTTAGAAAACTGTGGTTAAACATTATAATATAAAGATGGATACAAATTTGTAAAACTAAGCTAATACTATTTTTTTTACATTAGCAATATTTCAAAATAAGATTTTAATTATGATGTTCATTGGGATTATCACCTGGTGGACAAGATTATGGTTATTTAATTTTCATTTCACTTTTCCTTTTCCTGATGTATATTCTAATTTTCTTATAAGGAATATGTGTTTGTAATAAGAAGAAACACTTTCATTTGTGGGGACAGAGGAGGATATAAAAAGATTCCCAAATGAAGTTGCCAAACAAATATTCAAGAAACAAAATGCAATAAAGGCATTAGAGTTATAATGTTACAGAGTTGGGGGGAAAGCACTGCATTACCTTGGTTCCAAACTTTTAAAACTGTAAAACAGTATGAAATTCCACAGTCTATGTCCATCAAAAGTATTTCTAGAAATAATCAATTTTTAATTTAAATGGTATAAGGATGTGGGTTGTAATATGCCAAGTATTCTATGTGCTGTATATATATATATAAACAAATGAAACATCATCAATTAATCCTAAAAGTTGACCTACCTATATTGTACTTCTACATAAATTATAGGCTCTCAAATGTTCAAAAATACCACTGCTTCGAATATTTGTATATACTCCATAACAAACATAAGTTTACTAATAAGTGTTTATAGTAAAAACAAATGTTAAATCAAGCAAATCAGAATAGCCTAGAGAAAAGACAAAAACTTTATTTTTGTGTTCATCATCAAATCCCTTAAGGTGTTTTAAGGAAACTCAAAGGAAGAGAACTTCAGAGCAGAGCAAGGTGATCAAGACTTTTCCCCCATAAATAAATGTAAAGTTCTGAACCATATGTTCAAGGAACTAGTGGATGGCAACCCTAAACGACAAAGCAAGAAAGCAATCCAGAAAAGAGACTAACAGTAAGCAAAAGCAAAGACACGAAAAAGAGCAAAATCTGTCTAGGCTGAAGATAAAGATCATTCATTTCAGAGGAAAAAAAGGAAAGTGGAAAAGAATTTCTTCAGACAGTAAACATACAGTCCTGAGACTATAAGTGAACAGGAATTTCCATGTGGAACTGAGAATGATAGGAGACTTTTCATTAAAAATAACAAAAGTCATGGGGCGCCTGGGTGGCTCAGTGGGTTAAAGCCTCTGCCTTCGGCTCAGGTCATGATCTCAGGGTCCTGGGATCGAGCCCCGCATCAGGCCCTCTGCTCAGTGGGGAGCCTGCTTCCTCCTCTCTCTCTGCCTGCCTCTCTGCCTACTTGTGATCTCTGTCTGTCAAATAAATAAATAAAATCTTTAAAAAAAAAGTAACAAAAGTCAGTAGGCAATGGAGTATGCTCAAAATGCTGTAGGAAGAAAAAGTGTTAACCTTTATCAATTTTATATCCTGGTAACCTGTCACATAAGAATGAGGGTATTTCAGACATTAGAAAGACTAAGAAAGTTTGCCATCTACAAACTTTCATTGAAAGAACTACTAAAGAAGGTCTTTTGGTTAAAAAGCAAACAGAGGGGCGCCTGGGTGGCTCAGTGGGTTAAAGCTGCTGCCTTCAGCTCAGGTCATGATCCCAGCGTCCTGGGATCGAGCCCTACATCGGGCTCTCTGCTCGGCGGGGAGCCTGCTTCCTCCTCTCTCTCTGCCTGCCTCTCTGCCTACTTGTGATCTGTCTGTCAAATAAATAAATAAAATATTAAAAATAAAAATAAAAAATAAAAAATAAAAAAAATAAAAAGCAAACAGAAAGAAAGAAGGAATCTGTGGGAAGGAAAAACTAAAAAAAAAAGCATAATTAGAATACACTATTTGGCTCTGGGTAAATAATACTAAGTCATTATAATGTTAAATTTGATTTTTCAGCATAACTAAAAATAGTGGTATTTACGTATCAGGAGATGAAGGGTAATGTTGGCATAAGAATTAAACCTTTTTTCAGTTGAATAAGAAGTCAAAACATCAAAAACTATTCAATCAGTAATAGCAATATAAGCATAATATCTGGAAATACAGTAGGAAACAAAAGAAAAAATAGCAAGAAGAGTTAGACATTGTACGAGGAGCCAGCCTAGGGATGAAGGCAGGAAGAGAAGGAAGAGATGGGAAGAGGAGTACTGTTTTTCTTTACAAGCCTCTCAGTATTTATTTTTCTCTCAACTCTTTAAGGTATAATCCACGAATAATAAATTGTATCCATTTAAAAAAGGTCAATTTAAAAAAAATTTAAAAAAAGATCAATTTGATGAGTTTATAAAGATGAATTTAAAGATGAAATAGCCACTAACATCCAAATATGAAATGATCCCATCATAGCCAAAAGTTTTCTTGTACTCATTTGCACTCCATCTCTTACTGCAATTTCTATTGATCTAGCTCAAGGTCGCTGAAGCTTCCATTTGACATCTCCAATCTGCTGTTGAGGTTATCTAGTAAATGTATTTATTTCAACAATTTTACTTTTCAACTTTAGAATTTCCATCTTTTTATTGTGTAGTTTACGTTATGTGCTAAGATTGCAGGTTTGTTAACTGATGCCCTATTTTCTTTTAATTCTTTGAACGTATTTATAATAGTTGTTTTGAAGTCTTTGCTACATCAACATCTGGGCCCAGTCAAGGGTGAGCTTCTAATGACTAATTCTTTTCTTGAATAATGGTCACACTTTCTTAATTCTTTACATGTCTAGTAATTTTGAGTTGAAAACTGGACACTGTAGATACCACTAAAGTAGTAAGTGGACTTCAGCATAACTATTTCCTAGGAGAGATGAAATAACTCATCCAGTGAAATATCACAGAATATTCCAGAAGTGGGTGACATTTGTGAAAACAGGCCCAGTTAAGCCAGCTCAATGACTAGGGCTCAATGGGTATCAATTACCAGTATTGCAAAAATTAGCTGTGCCATCAGTATGCTACCCCCCCAACAAGAGAACAGAATAGAACAGATGGTTACTAGAGATTTAAAATAAGATAGGTTAACATAATAGGAGGAAAAAAAAAAGAAATATCCAGGAATAGAGAGGAGTTATACAAAAAAATAAAATAGGTTGATTTTTTTTAACATAGGTCCCAGGAAGAGAAAGTTTTGAAGGGCAAAACAAAACCATGAGATCTCATATGTAGAATGAAGTGGAAGATAAGCAAGATAACAAAGCAAAGGCATACCAGCTCTTTAGGGCTAAGAAATTTTTGCTATTTACCTTGGCAGGATTATTAGGATCTCAAATTTATATCTTGGAAACTTAATTATTTACATGTGGTGCATTATTACATTTTTAAAAGTTCCTTATGCAAATATCAGCTCTTCATATCTGTGCTAAGAGATACAGGCAAAGATATTTATTTCTATACTAGAAATGGTGTTTTTAAAAAATTTTTTTATAAACATATAATGTATTATTAGCCCCAGGGGTACAGGTCTGTGAATCGCCAGGTTTACACACTTCACAGCACTCACCATAGCACACACCTTCCCAATGTCCATAACCCCACCACCTTCTCCCTACCTCCCTCCCCCGGCCCCCTTCAGTTTGTTTTGTGACATTAAGACTCTCTTATGGTTTGTCTCCCTCCCGATCCCATCTTGTTTCATTTATAGAAATGGTGTTTTAAATAATGTACAGGAAGGAATAAGAAAAGAAATATAGTCAATGACATGGGGCTCTGTACTTGAACAACAAACCAAAGAACTTCCTAAGAGGTAAAACCAGAAGGGAAAGATTTGATGACCTATTGTCTCCAGTCCATAGAAATCCACTTACCATAATTCTTCTCTATTGAAGTCTTGAAAGTTTTGTATTACACATGAATAAAGACGGCAGGTGTCTTATAGTCTAAACTAAGGTTTTTATGTTACAAATTGAATAAAGCAATATTTACTTTAATAAAATGTAAGCCCTGAATGTGAAACTAAGGCTGAAAAATTCATCAATAAAACTAGCCAAGATGTCAGAGCACTTAGGAAATGAAGATCCCCCCCTGCACCTAAACAAAACAAAAAAGCATGTGATCTCTGTAAAAGCTGATACCCAAAAGTTCATGGAAAACAAATTTAACCCATGATAAATTAATAGCATTCTAATGTGTGCTCACTTCAAGCAGTACATATACTAAAGTAGTATTCTAATGTTTCTCCTCACTATGTGAACTCAGCTTCAAATTTTCCCTAACAGGGGGCGCCTGGGTGGCTCAGTCGGTTGGGCATCTGCCTTTGGCTCAGGTCATGATCGCAGAGTCCCAGGATTGAGCTCCTTGCTCATCCTCTCTCCCTCTCTCTCAAATAAATAAAAATCTAAAAAAAAAAAATAATTTTTTTTTCCCAACAGGTATTATGGTAAAGCAATCATGTGTGGTATACATGAAAATTGTGCAATTAAAATTGATATATAACAAAGAGGAATTAAAATTTCTGCGTTGGGGCACCTGGGTGGCTCAGTTGGTTAAGTGAATGCCTTCAGCTCAGCTCATGATCCCAGGGGCCTCGGATGAAGCCCCACATTGGGCTCCCTCCTGAGCAGGGAGCCTGCTTCTCCCTCTCTATCTGCCTGCTGCTCTCCCTGCTCATTTTCTTCCTCTCTATCCATCAAAGAAATAAAATCTTATAAAAAAGAAAGAAATTTCTGCCTTAAAAAACACTACTTCATAAAAACTTGGTATAGGTATGCATGAAAAAAATCACAAATGGTGAAAATACAATAGAAACCGAAGAAGATGTTAGTAATTTAGAAAAATGAACCTTTATATTTTATAATCCCAAAAATGGGAGGTTGCAAAATAAGCAAATAAAGCATTTTGAGAATGGTTATATCTATTATATATGTATACACCATGAATCACATGGACACTGTATTTTCCACCAACCAACCAAATCCACCATTATAAAGTCAAATCAACATTATCAGGTTATGCAGGACTCTACTCCACATGCAAGCTTTATTATTTTACATGTTAGTTAACCTAAACCCACCTGACTGGAGATGTCCGTTGCGGCATGTCAAGTTAGTACTGTCATTATAGACATCCGTTTGTGACTTGGAAAATTGCAAAACTGGTTGCAGCTTCTCTATGCAACAGAGGGGGTAAGAAAGAACAAAATAAACAAAAAGAAAAAATACATAATGAAAAAATAAGATGTCTATGTGAAAACAAAAAATAATTCAAGGTGTTAGAAGATGAAGGGTTTTGGTACTTACATAAAATTTTCTTAAAAATATAGTTAGTAAAACTCAAGACGTTAAAATAGCAACAGAAATTCACCGGTTGGCTATGTTCAAAATATGCTTTATTCAGGTTTGGTAACCTGAGGCAATTTCATAACCCTACTATCACCAGCAAATATTTTCTGAATGTCTAACATATCCACATCGTTATGTAGGGAGAACAGCATGGAGACAAAAAAAGAAATATGGTTTTTATCATCCAGATGCTTATTAAATATGGTTGGCCACTTACAACACAAATATATTTTTTAAAAAAGACTATAGCACAAAAGAAAGTTAAAAAAGCTTTATAGAAAAAGTGGGCTGTGAATTGGCTAGGATTTGAAAAGATAAAAAGAAAGGACACTTGAGGAAAGGAAAACAACACTTAAAAAATGACACAGTTAAAAAAACCTATAAGGAATGTCTAAGAAATACCGTATTCAGCTACATATTAATGATGTGAGGCAAAAAAATAAAGGCTACAGAGCAAAGGGTATTAGCATGCTTGAGAACAGTAGCATTTACTTAACTACACACATGTGCACACTTGTATACATGAAGGTTATCCCTAAAAAGGACCCAGAGAAACATAATAGCAGCGGCCTATGGGGAGGGGAAATGGGTGGCTAGGACATAGTATGAGATGGATACTTTTCATATTTAAACTTTAATAATGTTATAGCATGTCCTTTTATTACCTATTTCTAAGATTAATCAAAGATTTAAGAGGATTATTTCAACTCTACCCTCACTTTAAATAACAAATCCTCTCAAGATCCAGGTCTCTATGTCCAGCGCCTGAAGTCCAAGAGGCCAGCAGTTTGAACTGTCTTGCCCCTGTACATTACTGCTACACTCTTTCCCCATTCAAGTCATCCCTACTGCTTGCTATTTGACAAACACCCTGCTCTACCACTTACTAGTATGAACTTACTTGAACCTCAGTTTTCTGAGAATCTCAAGTATTAAATAAAATAATATACATAGAGTACCTGTTCTGCGCCCCTATTCATAATAGGGGCCCAATGTTTACCATATTTATTTTATTTTATTACAGTACTCCAAGTTTTCATACTGATTCTTTTCTTTGGTACTGGGAAGTCAATGAATATATGCAAATATGTAGCACATATATACTAACTCTCCTAAACTTTCATTTCTAAGGTCAGACAAGCAGGCGCCATGCTTGGTTTATGGTACAACCACATATGCCTTTGGGACAGGTTAAATAGCAGCTAACCTTTCTGCACAAAGCACAAAGTACTGAACAGCTTTTGTAGCCTAGAACTGGCTGATACAATATACCTTGGAGCTTTTTGTTGTTGTTGTTAGTTAACAGATAGGTCATCTGATTTTCCTCAATGATAATACTCTTCACCATACTGAGAAAGAAACCATTTATATTGGTAATAGACATAAATTAGAAAAAAAAAACCACCCTGATTTATAAATGTCTTCTTTATCAATTAATGCTTTCTTCAATGAAATGTCAGAAAAAGATCATGTGAACATTCATTACATAATGAAAATAAGTAAATTAAATCCTTGTTTTTGATAACTAATAACTGAGAATAAAAAGCCACAGAAGTTGTTCTGGTATATAGGGTTTAGATTTGTATGTGTGGAAACACATATATAACACATTAGTAGTTATACTGCTAATATGAGCCTGCTCCAACTCATTTTTGTTAAATAAAGTTAGTTTAATGCTTCCTTTTGCAATCACTAAAGGTTTATAGATTAATAAATGATTTAAAATAAAACCATCACCTTGCTTCTTGATCCTTTCACATGTAATCCCACGCAACCATCTAAGTCATCTACTTAAAAGCAAAATCTTACCATATAACTCTTCCATTTAAAACCCTTTAGTAGGGGAGCCTGGGTGGCTCAGTAGGTTAAAGCCCCTGCCTTCGGCTCAGGTCATGATCCCAGGGTCCTGGGATCGAGCCCCACATCGGGCTCTCTGCTCAGTGGGGAGCCTGCTTCCTCTTCTCTGTCTGCCTCTCTGCCTACTTGTGATCTCTGTCTGTCAAATAAATAAATAAAATCTAAAAAAAAAAAAACAAACCCTTTAGTAGCTTCCCATTGGCCACAGATGAATGTTTAACCCTCTTTACATAACATTAAGGCCCTCCATGATCTGCCTACATCTCTTATACATACTAAGCAATCCCAAATTCACTTCTGCACTAGCACCTTTCCCTACCTGCCATGCCATTTCTTACCCTGAGTTTTTGTTCATGCTATAGCTTCTTCTTGAAATGTCTTTTCTCCCAAACATTCTTTAAAGTTTCACCTTTTTTAATCTCCCATTTAGGTTTCATTTCTTTCAGGAATACTTTCCAGACACCTATTTTATCATCCTACAAAATATTTGTATATCTCCCTAAAAATATTATATCTCCTCTTCAGTGAAGAAGATTTATCTATTCATGTGTCTACGTCCCACAATATATCATGAGCCCCTTAAGATAGCAACATTATATCCAGTCTATCTGTAAATCTGTTTGGTCAACCTTCAAATATAATCATAATCCAACCATGTGTTACAAGTTTTCTTCCTATCACGCCGGTCCAAGCCTCCCATCATTTTTCTCCTAGCTTATTGTAATTCAGCAGTGGTCCTATTTACTCTTCTGGCTCTACTCTTGGGAGTCTATTGGCAACGTGATCTTTTTAAAATTTAAGTCAGGGAGCGCCTGGGTGCCTCAGTCAGTTGGGCGGCCAACTCTTGATTTTGGCTCAGGTTATGATTTTGAGGGTCATGGGATTGAGGCCCATAGGGGGGCTCTATGATCAGTCAGGAGTCTGCTTCTCTCCCTTTCCCTTTGCCCCTCCCCTTGCTCGTGCTCTCTCTCTAAAACAAATAAATCTGTTTTAAAAAACAAACAACGTAAGTCAGATTACATCATTCCTTTCCTAAAAATCCTTATAAATGCTCCCCATTTCACAGATGGTAAATGCTCAAATCTTCATGGAGGCCGATAAGGCCCTGTGCCTTGTATTGAACCCTCCCTGCCCCATTAGTTCTCTCATCTTATCTCTCCCATACTCTCTTTGCTGGGACACACTGGCCTCTTTCCTTTTTCTCAAACACACCAGTTATGTTTCCTTAAGGGTTTACATCAGGTCTTCTCTCTGGACCAATCTCCTCCCAGACACCTGCATGGTTAACTCATGTCATCTTTTCAAAGAGGCATATCTGACAATGCTATTTAAAACTAAAAGCCCAGGGGGAGGAGTCAAGATGGCGGAGAAGTAGCAGGCTGAGACGACATCGGGTAGCAGGAGATCAGCTAGATAGCTTATCTAACCATTGTGAACACCTATAAATCCAACGGGAAATCGAAGAGAAGAAGAGCAACAATCCCAGAAACAGAAAATCGATCACTTTCTGAAAGGTAGGACCTGCGGAGAAGTGAATCCAAAGCGACGGGAAGATAGACCCCGGGGGGAGGGGCCGGCACCCGGCAAGCGGCGGAGCGACGGAGCACAAAACCGGGACTTTTAAAAGTCGGCTCCACTGGGAGACATCGCTCCAGAGGCTAAACTGGGGGGAAACCCAGGCGGGGTCAGCATAACCCCAGGACCCGCGGGGTCACAGAAGGACTGGGGGTGTCTGAGTGCCGCAGAGCTCGCAGGTATTAGAGCGGGGAAGCCGGCTATAGCGACAAAGCCGAGGAGTGAGCTCTAAGCCCGGGGTTACCTTGTGCGGTCGCAGGCTGGGTGGGCTCGGAGCGCGGCCGGAGGCCACGGAGACAAAAGCGACCCGGCGCTTTTCTCCAGCTCCAACAATTGACTGCTTTCCTCGAGGCGCGACCGCAAGCCAGGGAGGCGGGGCTATTGGGCGCTTTGCTCTGAGAGCGCACTGAGGAGCGGAACCCCAAGCTCTCGGCTCCTCTGGGCCGAGAGATTGGGAGGCCGCCATCTTCATTCCCGTCCTCCGGAACTCTACGGAAAGCGCTCAGGGAACAAAAGCTCCCGAAAGCGAACCCGAGCGGATTACTTAGCCCGGCCCCTGGCAAGGGCGGTGCAATTCCGCCTGCGGCAAAGACACTTGAGAATCACTACAACAGGCCCCTCCCCCAGAAGATCAACAAGAAACCATCCAAAACCAACTTCAGTCACCAAGAACAGCGGAATTCCACAGCAGGAGAAAGCAAATCCTACCTGGACAAAATGACAAGGCGGAAAAACTCACCTCAAAAAAAAGAACAAGAGGCCGTACCGAAGGCTGGAGACCTAATCAATACAGACATAGGTAGCATGACAGATCTAGAGTTCAGAATGACAATTCTCAAGGTTCTAGCCGGGCTCGAAAAAGGCATAGAAGATATTAGAGAAACCCTCTCCGGAGAGATAAAAGCCCTTTCTGGAGAAATAAAAGAACTAAAATCTAACCAAGTTGAAATCAAAAAAGCTATTCATGAGGTGCAATCAAAAATGGAAGCTCTCACTGCCAGGATAAATGAGGCAGAAGAAAGAATTAGTGACATAGAAGACCAAATGACAGAGAATAAAGAAGCTGAGCAAAAGAGAGACAAACAACTACTGGAACACGAGGAGAGGATTCGAGAGATAAGTGACACCATAAGACGACACAACATTAGAATAATTGGGATTCCAGAAGAAGAAGAAAGAGAGAGGGGAGCAGAAGGTATATTGGAGACAATTATTGGAGAGAATTTCCCTAATATGGCAAAGGGAACAAACATCAAAATCCAGGAGATGCTAAGAACGCCCCTCAAAATCAATAAAAATAGGTCCACACCTCGTCACCTGATAGTAAAATTTACAAGTCTTAGCGACAAAGAGAAAATCCTAAAAGCAGCCCGGGAAAAGAAGTCTGTAACATACAAGGGTAAAAACATTAGATTGGCAGCGGACCTATCCACAGAGACCTGGCAGGCCAGAAAGAACTGGCATGATATATTCAGAGCACTAAACGAGAAAAACATGCAGCCAAGAATACTATATCCGGCTAGGCTATCATTGAAAATAGAAGGAGAGATAAAGAGCTTCCAGGACAAACAAAAGCTGAAAGAATTTGCAAACACCAAACCAGCTCTACAGGAAATATTGAAAGGGGTCCTCTAAGCAAAGAGAGACCCTAAAAGTAGTAGATCAGAAAGAAACAGAAACAATATACAGTAACAATCATCTTACAGGCAATACAATGGCACTAAATTCATATCTCTCAATAGTTACCCTGAATGTTAATGGGCTCAATGCCCCAATCAAAAGACACAGGGTATCAGAATGGATAAAAAAACAAAACCCATCCATATGCTGCCTGCAAGAAACTCATTTTAGACCCGAAGACACCTCCAGATTTAAGGTGAGGGGGTGGAAAACAATGTACCATGCTAATGGACATCAGAAGAAAGCTGGGGTGGCAATCCTTATATCAGATCAATTAGATTTTAAGCCAAAGACTATAATAAGAGATGAGGAAGGACACTATATCATACTCAAAGGGTCTGTCCAACAAGAAGATCTAACAATCTTAAATATCTATGCCCCTAACATGGGAGCAGCCAACTATATAAACCAATTAATAACAAAATCAAAGAAATACATCGACAGTAATACAATAATAGCAGGGGACTTTAACACTCCCCTCACTGAAATGGACAGATCATCTAAGCAAAAGATCAACAAGGAAATAAAGGCCTTAAATGACACACTGGACCAGATGGACATCACAGATATATTCAGAACATTCCATCCCAAAGCAACAGAATATACATTCTTCTCTAGTGCACATGGAACATTCTCCAGAATAGACCACATCCTGGGTCATAAATCAGGTCTCAATCGGTACCAAAAGATCGAGATCATTCCCTGCATATTTTCAGACCACAGTGCTCTGAAGCTCGAACTCAATCACAAGAGGAAATTTGGAAAGAATGCAAATACATGGAGACTAAACAGCATCCTTCTAAAAAATGAATGGGTCAACCAGGAAATTAAAGAAGAATTGAAAAAATTCATGGAAACAAATGATAATGAAAACACAACAGTTCAAAATCTGTGGGACACAACAAAGGCAGTCCTGAGAGGAAAATATATAGCAGTGCAAGCCTTTCTCAAGAAACAAGAAAGGTCTCAAATACACAACCTAACCCTACACCTAAAGGAGCTGGAGAGAGAACAACAAAGAAAGCCTAAACCCAGCAGGAGAAGAGAAATCATAAAGATCAGAGCAGAAATCAATGAAATAGAAACTAAAAAAACAATAGAACAAATCAACAAAACTAGGAGCTGGTTCTTTGAAAGAATTAATAAGATTGATAAGCCCCTGGCCAGACTTATCAAAAAGAAAAGAGAAAGGACGCAAATAAATAAAATCATGAATGAAAGAGGAGAGATCACAACCAACACCAAAGAAATACAAACAATTATAAGAACATACTATGAGCAACTCTATGGCAACAAATTTGACAACCTGGAAGAAATGGATACATTTCTAGAGATGTATAAACTACCACAACTGAACCAGGAAGAAATAGATAACCTGAACAGACCCATAACCAGTAAGGAGATTGAAACAGTCATCAAAAATCTCCAAACAAACAAAAGTCCAGGACCAGACGGCTTCCCAGGGGAATTCTACCAAACATTTAAAGAAGAATTAATTCCTATTCTCCTGAAACTGTTCCAAAAAATAGAAATGGAAGGAAAACTTCCAAACTCATTCTATGAGGCCAGCATCACCTTGATCCCAAAACCAGACAAGGATCCCACCAAAAAAGAGAATTACAGACCAATATCCTTGATGAACACAGATGCGAAAATTCTCACCAAAATACTGGCCAATAGGATCCAACAGTACATTAAAAGGATTATTCACCACGACCAAGTGGGATTTATTCCAGGGCTGCAAGGTTGGTTCAACATCCGCAAATCCATCAATGTGATACAATACATTAATAAAAGAAAGAGTAAGAACCATATGATACTCTCAATAGATGCTGAAAAAGCGTTTGACAAAGTGCAGCATCCCTTCCTGATTAAAACTCTTCAAAGTGTAGGGATAGAAGGCACATACCTCAACATTATCAAAGCCATCTATGAAAAACCCACCGCAAATATCATTCTCAATGGAGAAAAACTGAAAGCTTTTCCGCTAAGGTCAGGAACACGGCAGGGATGTCCGTTATCACCACTGCTGTTCAATATAGTCCTAGAAGTCCTAGCCTCAGCAATCAGACAACAAAAAGAAATTAAAGGCATCCAAATCGGCAAAGAAGAAGTCAAACTATCACTCTTTGCAGATGATATGATACTATATGTGGAAAACCCAAAAGGCTCCACTCCAAAACTGCTAGAACTTATACAGGAATTCAGTAAAGTGTCAGGATATAAAGTCAATGCACAGAAATCAGTCGCATTTCTTTACACTAACAACAAGACAGAAGAAAGAGAAATTGAGGAGTCAGTCCCATTTACACTCGTACCCAAAACCATAAGATACCTAGGAATAAATCTAACCAAAGAGGCAAAGAATCTATACTCAGAAAACTATAAAGTACTCATGAAAGAAATTGAGGAAGACACAAAGAAATGGAAAAATATTCCATGCTCATGGATTGGAAGAACAAATATTGTGAAAATGTCTATTTTACCTAAAGCAATCTACACATTTAATGCAATCCCTATCAAAATCCCATCCATTTTTTTTAAAGAAATAGAACAAATAATCCTAAAAT
Organism: Martes martes; assembly: GCF_963455335.1. Classification (NCBI taxonomy): domain Eukaryota; kingdom Metazoa; phylum Chordata; class Mammalia; order Carnivora; family Mustelidae; genus Martes; species Martes martes. The sequence continues at coordinate 113,874,315 of NC_137896.1, forward strand.
TTATATGGAACCAGAAAAGACCTCGAATAGCCAAAGGAATATTGAAAAAGAAAGCCAAAGTCGGTGGTATCACAATTCCAGACTTCAAGCTCTATTACAAAGCTGTCATCATCAAGACAGTATGGTACTGGCACAAAAACAGACATATAGACCAATGGAACAGAATAGAGAGCCCAGAAATAGACCCTCAACTCTATGGTCAACTAATCTTCGACAAAGCAGGAAAGAATATCCAATGGAAAAAAGACAGCCTCTTCAACAAATGGTGCTGGGAAAATTGGACAGCCACATGCAGAAAAATGAAATTGGACTATTTCCTTACACCACACACGAAAATAGACTCAAAGTGGATGAAGGACCTCAATGTGCGAAAGGAATCTATCAAAATCCTTGAGGACAATGCAGGCAGCAACCTCTTTGACCTCCACCGCAGCAACTTCTTCCTAGGAACATCGCCAAAGGCAACAGAAGCAAGGGCAAAAATGAACTATTGGGATTTCATCAAGATCAAAAGCTTTTGCACAGCAAAGGAAACAGTTAACAAAACCAAAAGACAACTGACAGAATGGGAGAAGATATTTGCAAACGACATATCAGATAAAGGGCTCGTATCCAAAATCTATAAAGAGCTTATCAAACTCAATACCCAAAGAACAAATAATCCAGTCAAGAAATGGGCAGAGGACATGAACAGACATTTCTGCAAGGAAGACATCCAGATGGCCAACAGACACATGAAAAAATGCTCCACATCACTCGGCATCAGGGAAATACAAATCAAAACCACAATGAGATACCACCTCACACCAGTCAGAATGGCTAAAATTAACAAGTCAAGAAATGACAGATGCTGGCGAGGATGCGGAGAGAGGGGAACCCTCCTACACTGTTGGTGGGAATGCAAGCTGGTGCAACCACTCTGGAAAACAGTGTGGAGGTTCCTCAAAAAACTGAAAATAGAGCTACCCTACGACCCAGCAATTGCACTCCTGGGTATATATCCTAAAGATACAAACGTGGTGCTCCGAAGGGGCACGTGCACCCGAATGTTTATAGCAGCAATGTCCACAATAGCCAAACTGTGGAAAGCGCCTAGATGTCCATCAACAGATGAATGGATAAAGAAGATGTGGTATATATACACAATGGAATACTATGCAGCCATCAAAAGACATGAAATCTTGCCATTTGCGACGACGTGGATGGAACTAGAGGGTATCATGCTTAGCGAAATAAGTCAATCGGAGAAAGACAACTATCATATGATCTCTTTGATATGAGGAAGTGGAGATGCAAGGTGGGGGGGTTTGGGGGGAGGTAGGAAAAGAAAAAATGAAAAGATGGGATTGGGAGGGAGACAAACCATAAAAGACTCAATCTCAAGAAACAGACTGAGGGTTGCGGGGGGGAAGGGGGATGGGAGAGGGTGGTGGGGAAATGGACATTGGGGAGGGTATGTGCTATGATGAGTGCTGTGAAATGTGTAAACCAGACGATTCACAGACCTGTACCCCTGGGGATAAAAATACATTATATGTTTATTAAAATAAAAAAATTAAAAAAAAAAAAAAAAAAAAAAAGAATACTTCACCATCATCACAAAAAAAATAAAAAAAATAAAAAAATAAAAAATAAAAAAAAAAAAAAAAAAATAAAACTAAAAGCCCAAACCACCTCCCATCCACTCCTAATCCCCATTACTACGTTTTACTTTTTCTTTTCTTCATGTATTTATCACCTTCCAACATTTTGTATAACTTATTTATTTTTTATGTTTATTCCCTCCTGCCAGTCTTCCCCCTGTTGGAGTAAAAACTCTATGAAGGAGGAATCCTTTTCTATATCCTAAGTGCCTAGAACATGGTAATCGCCCAATAAATTATTTACTGAATTACTAAATAAATTTAATTAATATCCTTGGCACTGTACCTGGTCTAGAGTAAGGACTTAACAAATGAATGTTGTATGAAGCTATTTATTTTTTAATAAAAGGGTAACCCCAGGTATGCCAAAATTATCTTCTTATCTATAACAGGTTTTACAGTTAAGCTTTGTTTGAAGGTTTACGATTACTAACTTGAATATATATAACATATAGGAACTCTTTCCATTTTATCAGTCTGCAATCTCTCAAAACAGTCTGTATGGGGAACTCCCAAAATGATTCTCCAAACTAATTAGACAACTGTTGGGTGTGCCATCTCTGAAAAACTCCATTTCTTAATCAACATACAGTACCCGAATATGTTCTACTATGTACCTGTACACAGTTCTTTTTTTACTATCTCTGGTATATATACTTCTAGACTTTCTGAGTTCTCAGAAGACAGGAATATGTTGATGCCTTCTATTCCACTTCTTTTTTAAAGTAAGATCCTTCAACAGGCATATAGCATTTTTGAGGATGACAACAGATGACATCCAAAAGATCCATTCTTTTAATGCCTAGCTTCACATCATATATCCTCTTTCTGTCCTCTCCTTTAATAACACAGATTAAAAAATGACAAAGTTGCATTTAAAGACAAGTCCATATTAATGAGATGCTTCCAACAATTTATCGTATCACATCTTCAAAAGATAACAACTAGCTAATAATATTCAATTTGAAACATGCTACAAAATGTTCCATAACCAATCTTAACCTGCATCATATATATGTATATATAGTGAAACACATTATAGCTAAAACACACAGAAAGTACAAAGTAGAACAATTATTTTACTACAATAACCTCTGATATAATATTTAATTTTACGTGATATGATAATAATCTTCATGTGTGAGTAAGAAGGGAAACACTGTCAGCCACAGAAGCCAGGGGAACACTGCCTTGCCAACCACCTAAAAACATTAAAGGATTTCTTTTCACCAGTGTGGGGCAAAAAACTTATAAAACACAATGGATCATATAAGAATGAATGAATGAATGAGTATGTAAATACACGATATTTATGTATACATGTATAAATACATTTTTCCACAAAAGCAAGATAAGGAGGAGAATAAAACCCAGCATTTTTGAGTAGTTACTATGATTAGATTCCTTTAATAATTTAATGGTCACATATGATGAAATAAATATTATCTATTAGCATATCATATAAATGAGAAGAAAAAGGTTCAAACATGCTAAATAACTTACCACAAATCGCAGAGCAATAAATATATAAGGTCTGCCTGTTTACCAAATATCTATTTCTATCACATGAAGTTACAGTAGAGAACCATCCAAGAGGGGTGGCTTTTAATTCCACTTTGTCTTAGAAGAAGATTTATCTTAGAAAATATTTTAAAAACTTAAGCATTCAAATAGAAGATGAAAACCTTCTCTTTATAGACCTATTTCAGCTGATAAATATAGAAAGAATGATAGAATTATGTATGTCACTAGGCATCAGTCATCAACTGCTACTAACATCACAAGATGTCGGAACTACTGACAAATAAACACAACCACCTATGAAGTAGTCTTATCATTAAAAAATAAAAATCAACTTTTAATCCAATCAAGGGTCTATATTCAACTATCAATTTACAGGGAGGACAGAAGAACATATTAAGATATCATGGAGGGGCGCCTGGGTGGCTCAGATGGCTGAATGTCTGCCTTCAGCTCAGGTCATGATCTTCAGGTCTTAGTATCGAGCCCCACATCAGGCTCCCAGCTCAGGGGGGAGTCTGCTTCTCCCCCTCCCTCTGTCTCTCTCCCTGCTCACGTTTTCTCTCTTTCTGTATCTCTCTGTCTCAAATAAATAAAATCTTAAAAAAAAAAAAAGATATCATGGAGAGACATAGAGCAAAAGACAGACTGCAGGAAACCACTGTGTCAAAGATCTGGTTCATCAACAAATAAATTACAAGGAAAAAAACAGATGAACTTGTATATTAAAAAAAACATATCATATGAATCTTCTTGAGATTCTGATGCAAAAAATTATTAGAAAAATAGTAAGAATTATTAAATTTTGAGATATTAACTATATATCATAATACACATTATATATTACATATTATGTATAAACTATATTTGGACACTGATCATTTCTTTGGCCATAATTTTTTATTACTATTAAAAGAAATTACTGGTTATAACTTTAGATGTGATAATGGCATTTTGGTAATTTTATTTTTTATTTTTAAGGTTTTTATTTATTTGTCAGAAAGAGAGAGAGAGTGCACAGGCACTCACTCAGGCAGAGGGAAAAGCAGGCTCTGCACTGAGCAAGAAGCATGATGTGGGACTCGATTCCAGGACCCTGAGATCATGACCTAAGCTGAAGGCAGGCGCTTAATCAACTGAGTCACCTAGGTATCCCGGTAATTTTATTTTTTAAGCATCTTTAGCTTTTAGAGATACAATATGAAATACTTATAAATTAAATAAAAAGATGTCAAGAATTTGTTTCAATATAATATCGAGTGGGGGTGAGTAGGTAGGGATTTATTGGGGCTGGCAAACTCTTTCTGTAAAAAGCCAAATAGTAAATATTATAATATTTTTTAAAGTTATATATTAAAAGGTTCTGAAGGCTCTATGATCTCTGAATCAACTGCTCAACTCTGCAGTCACTGTAGCATGAAAGCATCCTAACAATAACAGAGGAATGAGTAGCTGTGTGCCATCTTATAAAAATAGGCAGTGAACTGGGTTTAGTCCATGGGCTGTAATTTGCCAGCCCTTGAGTACAGATAAATCAAGACTGACTATGAGTTGATAATTGTTAGAGCTGAGTGATGGATAATTAATCCATTATACTCTTTTGTAGATGTTAGAATTTTCTGTAAGCTAGGAAAAAACATAGAACACATTTTCAAGGTTACTGATCTATTTCCAACTACATTTAAAGTTTCACTGAACACACATTTCAAAAACATCTTATTCCAGTTATACAATTTATTAATTGATACCTAGAAGTTGTAAACGGTCCTTGGCCATAACCAAATTAGTCATCATTTTAGCTTGAAGGCGTCTAGCTCTTTCACACTGTTCACCTGAAAGAACAAAGAGGAAAAAAATTAACACCTTTGTTTCCCTACTAATATTATTTCAAGATAAAATATTACCCCAGCTAATCTCACAGGGAGTCAGTTTTTTTTTTTTAAATTCATTTATTTATTTGAGATAGAGAGTGGAGGGGCAGAGGGAGGGAGAAAAGCAGACTCCCGCTGAGTACAAAGCCAATGTGGGGTTTGATTTCACAACCCTGAGATCATGATCTGAGCTGAAATCAAGAATCGGATGCTTAAGCAACTGAGCCATCCAGGTGCTCTGGGAGTCACAGTCTTTATAAAGTTTAAAAAATTAGTTACAGTTCCTTATGATGGTTTCAGATCTACTGTGGTATTATTTCATGGGTTTCACATATGATTTCATGGATTTTGAGGTGTATTTTTCCTCCCTACATTAAAAATAAATCTCTGAAGTTGAGGTGTGTGTGTGTGTTTCAGAGAGTGAGAGGTGTGGGGGTAGAGGGAGAGAGAGAATCTTAAGCAGATCCACTCCCAGAGCAGAGGCTGAGGCAGGGCTTGACCTCACAGCCCCGAGATCATGACCTGAGCTGAAATCAAGAGTCCGACATTTAACCAACTGAGACATTCAGGTGCCCCACGAGATGTGTTTTATAACCAGTACAACTTACTAAAGCTATCAGCCAGGATGCACTCATACCACAGTTTGTCACAGCCTGTGCAAAAACATATTTGGTCCTTGATGTTAATATTGCTATTACAGCTATGTCTAAATAGGATAAAGACATTACATACAATAAAGTAAAAGTCAAATTCCAAGTGGTAAGAAGAGAATACTGTCATAGTTCAACTGACACAGTTTTTTCTCTTAGGTGTACAATTAGAGGCATACTCGATTCGATGAGATACTATTTTTCTTATTAACTCATTTTCTTCTAGCTCTGCCTCCATGCAGTTGACAAAGAACAACAAATACATTGTATACATAATACTTAAAAAAAGTCATACTGAGGGGCGCCTGGGTGGCTCAGTTGGTTAAGCAACTGCCTTCGGCTCAGGTCATGGTCCCAGAGTCCTGGGATCGAGTCCCACATCGGGCTCCCAGCTCCATGGGGAGTCTGCTTCTCCCTCTGACCTCCCCTCTCATGCTCTCTCTCACTCTGTCTCTCTCACAAAATAAATAAATAAAAATATATTTAAAAAAATAAATAAATTTAAAAAAAAAGTCATACTGAAAAACTAATGAAAAGTCTCAAAGGCCTAACCTCCCACATTGTTCTAATTTGCTCTCTTTTGTGCAGTATAGAGAAGTACTCAAAATAAAAAGGGGAGAGAAAAAAACCTGGCAAATATTAGATACATAGTAATTATTAGAGATTAGCAGATCAAAGTAATAGAGTCAGCCAACCAGACAACAAACATCCACTGAGTGGACGGGTGCATAGTGGTAAGATTCTCAGTCTATACAACTTTTTCTTCTGAATCTATTTTAGTTGTGATAAAGTGAAATACTTTATTTAATAGTGGTACCCACACACTACATAATAGTCACAGCCCTGTATTTAAAAATTCAGGCTCTGAAGTTAGATTGCCTGGGCTCAAATCCTGACTCGACCTACCACTTACTAGCTATGAGACCGTAGGCAAGTACAAATTTCTTTGTACTTAAGATTATTTATGTGAAAAGCAAGGATAATAGCAGCAGTCTCAGAATGTGCGGTTGTGGTGAAGATTAAAAAAGATAACACACGAGAAGCCCAGACAATGATGCTTGGGCACAGAGCACAGTGTGCAATAAATGTTACCTATATATTTAAAAATATTATTAGACTCTAATTTTTAATTTTAGGTGATAAGAAAGCAAAGATGACAAATAACCTTTTTGATTTTAAAAAGCCAAGGTGAATCTAAGCAAGACATTTATAGCTCATATTCTAACATGCAGTCAAGCATTACTAACCACCCCTTCCCTTCCTCAACAATGAGGGAAGGACCAGGTTTCAAAACAGAGCTAAAAATGAGGCTAAAACATCACCAACAGTGGGTTCAAGGATGACAGAAGTAATATATTGGTTTTCATCTGACTGCTACCTGGTAATCAAGTATAAGCATAGCTGGTTATAATTTCAAATTTAGCACAGGTAATAAAGCATTAACCGTAAATCTATATATGTCAATAATAACATTTCAAACGCTGTCAAATACTTTTAGTAAGATAGGTGTATCTGAAATTAGGGCAATCAGGGGCGCCTAGATGGCTCAGTGGGTTAAAGCCTCTGCCTTCGGCTCAGGTCATGATCCCAGGGTCCTGGGATCGAGGCCCGCATTGGGCTCTCTGCTCAGCGGGGAGCCTGCTTCCCTTCCTCTCTCTCTGCCTGCCTCTCTGCCTACTTGTGATCTCCGTCTGTCAAATAAATAAATGAAATTAGGGCAATCATGTGAATATAATTCGGGATGGCTACGAAACAAATGTAAATATAATCTTACCTTGTCCTGTAACTATGACAGCTATTCCTTTCTCTAGTTCTTCAATACCTTTCTTATACCATTCCACAGCTTGCTCCTTTTGTCCTGCTTTAAAATAGAAATAATTATTTGTATATATACTAGACATTATATATTAGAATATACTAAACATTTCCCAGATCTTACTGTTACTGATACATGAAAAAGTGGGTTGTGATCAAATAAATCTGAGAAATATCACTATACGACTTCTTAGTACCTTTAGCATCCTAATGTACATGTGAATTTCTGAGAAAGGGGTATAGACTTCAGTGTTTCTCAGAAGTTTAGGGCTGTGAATCTTTTATTTTGCCATCTCATGGCACTGATGCTTATAACCAGTGAAATACTATACTATGGAAAGAAATTTTAATTAGGAAGAATTTATTTTAAATAAATGGTCTTTAAAATACATACTATTAGAATATACAAACATTATTTCAATAATGAGAAAAAAACACTGTTTAACCCGATTGTACTGAAATCTGATGTAATTTGTTCATTGTTGGGTGCCTCCTTTCTGGAGTGAGTTTTTATTTAACAAATGATTGCATCATAAGAACCGATACATGAGATTACAAATGTGGCACTTAGAGTAACATTTAGTAACACATCCATTTTCTTTGAAACAAATGACTGGTTGACAACTTAAAAAGGATCTAAAAATACAGCCAATCAAAATGTGTGTAAGATAGCTCTCTCTTTTTTTTTTTTTTTTTTTTTGAGACATCTGGGTGGCTCAGTTGGTTAAAGCATCTGCCTTCATCCATATAGACAATGGAATATTACACAACCATCAGAAAGGGTGAATACCCAACTTTAGTATCAGCATGGATGGGATTGGAGGAGATTATGCTGAGTGAAATTAAGTCAAGCAGAGAAAGTCAATTATCATATGGTTTCACTTACTTGTGGAGCATGAGGAATACCACAGAGGACATTAGGGGATGGAAAGGAAAAGTGAATTGGGGTAAATCGGAGGAGAAGATAAACCATGAGAGACTGTGGACTCTGAGAAACAAACTTAAGGTTTTGGAGAGGAAGGGGGTGGGGAGATGGGTGAGCCTGGTGGTGGGTATTCAGGAGGACATGTATTGCATGGAGCACTGGGTGTGGTGCATAAACAATGAATCTTGGAACACTGAAAAAATAAAATTAAATTTAAAATAAATAAATAAATAAGTAAGTAAAGAAAGAAAGCAAACAAGCATCTGTCTTCAGCTCAGGTCATGATCCTGGGTCCTGGGATCAAGCCCTGCATTGGGCTCCTTGCTCAGGGGGGAGTCTACTTCCCATCTCTCTCCAGCTCCCCCTGCTTGTGCATGCCCTCTCTCAAATAAATTCTTCAAAATTTTTTTCTTTTAAATAAATTACAATCTAACAGATACAAAAGTTCCTTTTTTGTGCTTCTTCCCATTCCAATGCTCCTCTCCTTTCTAGAAACCATGATAATATATTCAGAGAATATCTTTTTGGTACCTGTTTTTCTATTGTTCCTATTTTATTTGTATAGTTTCATTTTAAAATTTTATATTGCTTTTGAGATCTACGTTGGTAAATAGAGATCTAGTTCATTCACTTCTACTTCCATGTAGTATCCTTTATCATCCTACAATTTATTCAACTATTTTTCTATTAAAATATATTTAGGTTGTTTCCAGTTTCTCAGTATTTCAAATAATGCTGCAATGAACATGCTTATACCTGTCCTCTTATGTACATATGCCAAATTCTCTAGGGTATATGTTTAAGAGGTAGAGTTAATAAGCCACAGTTCATTTCCATTCACTAGAAATGAACAAGCTACTTTTTGAGAGTGCTTGTACCAGCTTCCACTCCTAATAGAGTATGAGAGTTCTTACTGGCAACATCCAAACCAATGTTTTAAGGAGTTTTAGTACATTACTGTAGGCAAATTAAATGACTGATTACATGGGGCACCTGGGTGGCTCAGTGGGTTAAGCATCCGACTCTCAGTTTCAGCTCAAGTCATGATCTTGGGGTCATAAGATTGAGCCCCACACTGGGTTCTGTACTGAGCGTGGAGCCTACTTAAGATTCTCTCTTACCCTCTCCCTCTGATTCTCCCCATTCTGCTCATGTGTGTGAGCACGTGCATGCACACATGCATGCACACTACTCATTCTAAAAATAAATAAATAAATAAAGTCACATGCTTAATAATGAGTCAATTACCTAACATTCTTTGATAGGAGGTCGTTGACTTGCTACATCAGTTGAATCTCACAAATTAGTATGATGGTAGAAAATGCCTAAGTAATTCTCACAAGACTTAAAAGTACAAAACTGCTGGCGAAAGGACAGACATATAGGTCAGTAGAACAGAAGAGAAAATACAGAAATAGACCCACATATATAACACTGACTTTGACAAAGATGACAAGGTAATTCCTTGAAGAAAGAATAGCCTTTAAAAAAAAAAATGCTAAAATCATTGCCAAGGCATGCCTTGGTGGCTTTGTCATTAAGCATCTGCCTTCAGCTCAGGTCATGATCCCAGTGTTCTGGGATTGGGCCCCGAGTTGGGCTCCTTGCTCAGCCAGGAATCTGCTCTCTCCCTGCTGCTCTTGCACTCTTGCTCTCTCTCTCTCTCTCCCACTCTCAAATAAATAAATAAGATCTTTTTTAAAAAATGATGCTAGAATGATGGCCATCCATATACAAAACAAAAACAACAACTTTAACACAGAAAAAATTTGAAATGGATCACACACCTAAATATAAAACCTGAAACTATATAACTTATAGAAGAAAACAGACAAAATTCTTCATGATCTTGGCTTAGGCAGAGATTCACAACATAAAAATCACAAACCTTAAAAGGATATAACTGATAAACTAGACTTCATTAAAATTAAAAGCTCCTGCTCTTCAAAAGACAGAGTTAGATAATGAAAACACAAGCCACAGACTGACTGGAAGAAAGTATCTCAAAAACAACATGTCTGGGCGCCTGGGTGGCTCAGTGGGTTAAAGCCTCTGCCTTCGGCTCAGGTCATGATCCCAGGGTCCTGGGATCGAGCCCCACATCGGGCTCTCTGCTCAGCAGGGAGCCTGCTTCCTCCTCTCTCTCTGCCTGCCTCTCTGCCTACTTATGATCTCTGTCTGTCCAATAAATAAATAAAATCTTAAAAAAAAATAAAAACAATAAATACTCTAAAAACATGTCTAATAAAGGACACGTAACCAGAATATATAAAGAACTCTTACAATACAATGATTTAAAAAAAGCAAATAATTCATTAAAAAACAGTGGGCAAAAGACTGGATAATGTATACTTTATCAAAGAGAGACAAATAGCAAATAAGTATAAGAAAAGATGTTCAATATCATTAGTTGTTAGGGAACTACAAACTAAAATCACAAGATATCACTAAGTACTTAATTTAAAATTGAAAAACAAGATATCAACTATACTAAAAAAATTTTTTTAAAAGATTTTATTTATTTATTTGACAGACAGAGATCACAAGTAGGCAGAGAGGCAGGTAGAGAGAGAGGAAGGGAAGCAGGCTCCCTGCCGAGCAGAGAGCCCAATGCGGGGCTCGATCCCAGGACCCTGAGATCATGACCTGAGCCGAAGGCAGAGGCTTTAACCCACTGAGTCACCCAGGCGGCCCTATACTAAAAATTTTTTAAAGCACCTAAAATTATAAGACAAAATATAAATGGACCTCACATATGTTTCCAAGTGTAAATACAAAATGGTATAGCCACATTGGGAAAGAATTTGGTAGCTGCTTATGAAATTAACATATATTTCCCATATGACACAGCAATCCCTTCTTCTATGTATTTACCCAAAGAAATGAAAACATCAAAGACCAGTATATGAATGTTTATGGTGCTTTATTCCTAAGAGCTAAAAACTGGAAACAACCCAGATATCCATCATTTAGTGAAGGGATTAACAAACTGTGGTACATCCATACACAGAATATTACTCACGATAAAAAGGAACAAACTACTGTTAAGTGCAGGAACATGGGTGAATCTCAAAAACATTATAAATGAAAGAAGTAAGACACAAAAGGCTACACGTACTGTATGATTCTATTTATATAACACTCAGTGAAGACAACACTATAGGGACAGATCAGATCAGTGACTGGGAATGGGAAGGCAAGAGGACTGATTACAAGGGAGCACAAAGGAGCTTTTGGGGTGATAAAACATTCAGTGTATCAGTTGTTGTCATGGTTACCCAACCGTTTGCCAAACTCACTGAACTACAAACTCCTAAAAAGGTTAAATTTCACTGTATGTAAAATACACCTCAATAAATCTGACTCTTCAAAAGTGCAATACTCCCAACATTCATGTATAAGGATATTCACTATGGCTTGGAATATAACACCAGAACTATAATTTTCATTATAAGAGTAAAATTAGACTACAAGACAAAAGGCAGAAAATTCTTTTTAAAACATCTGTTTGAGAGACGCCTGGGTGGCTCAGTGGGTAAGCCTCTGCCTTCAGCTCAGGTCATGATCCCAGCGTCCTGGGATCGAGCCCCACGTCGGGCTCTCTGCTCAGTGGGGAGCCTGCTTCCTCCTCTCTCTGCCTGCATCTCCGCCTGCTTGTGATCTCTCTCTCTCTGTCAAATAAATAAATAAAATTTTAAAAAAAATCTGTTTGAAGGGATCAAAGTTTTCAAAACAGTGAAAATTACCCCAATCTGGAAAGGAACTATGTCACATTCATTAGGATGCTATTTTCAAAAATTACCAAAATATGGAAAGGAAAAAAAGCCAACAGAGGTGGGCCTGGCATTTGGGGCACTTTTCTACTAAAAGCAACTGCCGATTCTGAAGGCAAAAGTAGCCAAGAAACTAAACAGAGCTTTCAGCAGACTCAGAACTCAGCTGACCAAATGTGAATTCCAGGGCATGCCCAAGAGAAGTAGTGGCAAAGATTCCAGGATTTGGGTTGGGAACCTGAATTAACTAAAGAGTTAAGAACTAGGCCAGCTTGCACAAGGGCTGGAAATCATATTCAAATCACTTACCTTAAAGTAAGGGAAACTACAGCCCCTACTATCCACTGATCACCCTTTTGACTAAATTATGGTAGAAAAATCAAATCTTCCAGTGGTCTCCAAGACACAAAAGGCCCTCAAGATACTTTACAGTCCTTAGTTTCCCATACATTTCTCTCCCCTCTATAGCCCCAACTAACACTCAAACTCAACCAACCAGGCTATATCAAATAAAAAGAAGATTGGGGTGGAAGAAATTTACATTCACTGTTGCACTTGAAATTATTAGCTAATAATTTAGTAGACTACATAATCTAAGGCAAACAATGGCCCAAAGGTCAAATATTGTCAGCCATCTGTTTTCGTATATAAAACTTAACTTGGCAGGGGTGCACCTTGGCAGGGGGTGCACCTCAGTCAGTTAAGCATCCAACTCCTGATTTTAGCTCAGGTCATGATCTCAGGGTCCTGAGATTGAGCCCTGTGTCAGGCTCTGCGCTCAGCACTGAGTCTGCCTGGCATTCTTTCCAACTTCCTCTTCTTCCCCCTTTGATCCTTCCCCCTGCTCATGCATGTGCTCTAAAATAAACAAACTCTTAAAAACAAACAAACAAACAGACTTTGGAGAAAGGGGAACCCTCCTACATTGTTGGTGGGAATGCAAGCTGGTGCAGCCACTCTGGAAAACAGTATGGAGGTTCCTCAAAAAGTTGAAAATACAGCTACTCTACAACCCAGCAATCTCACTACTGGGTATTTACCCTAAAGATGCAAATGTAGTGATGAAGGGGCACATGCACCTGAATGTTTATAGCAGCAATGTCCACAATAGTCAGACTATGAAAAGAACTTAGATGCCCCTCAACAGATGAATGGATAAAGATGTGGTATATATATATATATACAATGGAATAGTATGCAGCCATCAAGAAACCCCCAAATCTTGCCATTTGCCATGATGTGGATGGAACTAGAGGGTATTATGCTGAGCAAAATAAGTCAATCACAGAAAGACAGTTATCATATGATCTCTCTGATATGAAAAATTTGAGAGGCAGGGTGGGGTGTCGTGGTGGGCAGGGAGGGGAAAAAATGAAACAAGATGGGATCAGGAGGGAGACAAACCATAAGAGACTCAATCTCAAGCAACAAACTGAGGGTTGCTGGGGGTGATGGGGAAGGGAGAGGGTGGCTGGGTGATGGACATTGGGGAGGGTATGTGCTATGGTGAGTGCTGTGAATTGTTTAAGACTGATTCACAGAACTGTGACCCCTGAAGCAAATAATACATTAAATGTTAATAAAAAAATTTACTAGATCACACCTACTATATGAGAGTTTTGAATGTTCAGAGATCTTAAAATATTGTGACAGACAGCTTAAAATATTTGCCAAATGGCTCAATAAAAAAATCAAAACCAACACAAAAAGTGACAAAGGACTTAGGCATTTTTCAAAGAAGACACAGAAATGGCCAATAAGTAAGTGAAAAAACACTCACCATCGCAAATCATTAGGGAAATGCAAATCAAAACCATGATGAGGCAGTGCTTCACATCCATTAGGAAGACTATTATTTAAAAAGCCCTGAAACTAACAAATGTGGAAAAATTGGAAACCCTTGTGCACTGGTTGTGGGAATGTACAAATGGTACAAGTGATGTGGAAATGTTTCTCAGTCCCTCAAAAAATTAAACAGGGAATCACCATATGATCCAGCAATTCTACTCCTAGGTAGACACTCAAAAGTACTGAGAGCAGGGGCGCCTGGGTGGCTCAGTGGGTTAAGCCTCTGCCTTCGGCTCAGGTCATGATCCCAGGGTCCTGGGATCGAGCCGTGCATCGGGCTCTCTGCTCAGCAGGGAGCCTGCTTCCCTCTCTCTCTGCCTGCCTCTCTGCCTCCTTGTGATCTCTGTCTGTCAAGTAAATAAATAAAATCTTAAAAAAAAAAAAAGTACTGAGAGCAGGGAAGCAAACAGATAGCCATATATTAGTGTTCACAGCAGCACTGTTCACAATAGATGGCAAAACCCAAAGTTTATCAACAAATGATTAAACAAAATGTAGTAAATACATATAATGGAATATTATTCAGCCTTAAAAACGAATGAAATCTGATACACGTTGCAAGGGTGATGAACCTTGAAAACATTATGCTAAGTGAGACAAGTCAGATACAAAATACTGAATGATTCCATTTAGATAAGGTACCTGAAATAGGAAAATTCATTGGTACAGAAAGCAGAACAGAAATTACCAAGGACAGAGAGAAGGAGAAAGGGAGATGAGTGGGGAGTTATTGTTTAATGGGTACAGAGTTTCTGTTTGGAATGATAAAAAGTTCTAGAAATGTACAGTGGTGATGGTTGCACAACACTGGGAATGTACTTAATACCACTGAATTGTACACTTAAAATGACTAAAACAGCAAAGTTTAGATTATCTATGTCTTACAAAATGAAAAAAAAAATTACTAACTGGCCCGTTCTAAGCACTGTGGTGACCCTTGGTATACAACAATGAAAATGAACGAACTACTGCCACATGCAGCAGCACAGAATAAATCTGACCAGCATATATTTTTTTTTCCATTTTATTTCTTTTCAGTGTTTCAGCATTCATTGTTTATGTACCACACCTAGTATTCCATGCAATACGTGCCCTCCTTAATACCCATCACCAGGCTCACCCAACCCCCTATCCCCCATCCCCTCCAAAACCCTCAGTTTGTTTCTCAGAGTCCACAGTCCCTCATGGTTCATCTTCCCCTCCAAGTTCCCCCAACTCCCTTCTCCTCTCCATTTCCCTACGTCCTCCGTGTTATTCCCTATGCTCCACAAGTAAGCGAAACCATGATAATTGACTCCCTCTGCTTGATTTATTTCACTCAGCATAATCTCTTCCAGTCCCATGTCGATACAAAAGTTGGGTATTCATCCTTTCTGATGCTTCGAAGCCTAATACTCCATTGTATATATGGACCATATCTTCTTTATCCATTTGTCCGTTGAAGGGCATGTTGGCTCTTTCCACAGTTTGGCGACTGTGGCCATTGCTGCTATGAACATTGGGTACAGATGGCCCTTCTTTTCACTACATCAGTATCTTCAGGGAAAATACCCAGTAGTGCAATTGCAGGGTCATAGGGAAGCTCTATTTTTAATT
This sequence comes from Martes martes, assembly GCF_963455335.1. Taxonomy (NCBI): domain Eukaryota; kingdom Metazoa; phylum Chordata; class Mammalia; order Carnivora; family Mustelidae; genus Martes; species Martes martes. Next base: position 113,889,957 of record NC_137896.1, read on the forward strand.
TCTTAAGGAATCTCCACACTGTTTTCCAAAGTGGCTACACCAACTTGCATTCCTACCACCAGTGTAAGAGGGTTCCCCTTTCTCCACATCCTCTCCAACACATGCTGTTTACGGTCTTGTTTATTTTTTGACCAATATATATTGAGCCAAAGAAACCACACACAAAAGAACACTTACCATGTGATTTCATTTATAAAACTCAAGATCAGGCAAAACTAATCTACAGTGTTAGAGTTCGGACTGTAGATATCTTTGCAAAGAATGGGGAAAGGTAGTAAGTGGAAGAGAACATCACAAAGGCAGGCTTCTGGAGGAATACTCTTTTATTTCTTGACCTGGTAGGGTTTCAAACTGCTATGTTTACTTTGAAAATTCATTAAGCACTACAGTAATTATACATTTTATATATAATTTAATCAAAGTTTACTTAAAAACTAAAGAAATAGAAGGGGAAGGTAAAGTATATATTTTTCTCAGAAGATTTTATTTATTTGACAGAGAGACAGCGAGAGAGGGAACACAAGCAGGGAAAGCCGGAGAGGGAGAAGCAGGCTTCCAGCTGAGCAGGGAGCCCGATCTGAGACCCTGGGATCATGACCTGAGCCAAAGAAAGATGCTTAGTGACTGAGTCACCCAGGCACCCCTGATAAAGTATACTGAAATGGAAAGAGTCCCAATACATTAAGGAAAAGGTTACAGATCAGTCTGTATGTAACATTTTTTCCCACAAATAAGTATTTATGTTTATATAAATACACAAGGTCAGATAACTTATTAGGTAATCATCTCCCTAAGGATAAGATTACAGAGGATTTTCACTTTCTATATGTGTATTTGTTCATTATTTTAATTTTTTAAAAGATTTATTCATTGGGGGAGGGGGGAGCACACCCACGCACAAGGTGGGGAAGGGGCAGAGGGAGAGGGAAAGAGAATCTCAAGCAGACTCCACACCAAGCACAGAGCTACAGAGCCAGACACATGGCTCAATCCTACCACCCCAAGATCATGACCTGAGCCAAAACCAAGAGTTAGATGGTTAACCAACTGAGTCAACAGGGGCCCCCATTATTTAAATTTTTTTTTAAGATTTTATTTATTTATTTGACAGACAGAGGCTCCCTGTTGAGCAGAGAGCCCGATGCGGGACTCGATCCCAGGACGCTGGGATCATGACCTGAGCCGAAAGCAGAGGCTTTAACCCACTGAGCCACCCAGGTTCCCCCATTATTTTAATTTTTGAGTATATGCTAGTGTACAAGCAACAGAAATAGTAATGATCTTTAGATAGAGGTAAGCATAGTAGACTAAGTTATGAATTATATACTGCATCTTTTCATTCAGATAGTAGTAGTAGTACCCACACTGCCACAAGAAGGGACAAAATAAGAGCAGTTTGGGATGGAGAGAGAGAGGATGTGTGTTCATGATGTTACAATATGGGGACTTAAGCCCTTGATTATCCTTTAATAGCTATATGACTTTGGGAAAGTCAGTTAATCTCACTGAGCTTTACTCTGCTAACCTAAAAACAAGATGACATTGCTTTTACCTAACCCTGAGTTGTGGCAAAAATCAAGTGAAACAGGATATGTGACAATACTTTAAAAAATAAAGCAGCACATCAATATTACTTTTACTATATTTATTATAATTGGTACATCTGTTGTCTAATTTAAATCCTTCTACTTCGGAACTGCATGCACAGTGTATGTTTGTGATTGTTCCTCATTTTAAGTTATGTAAAGCCACTGCTTTTACTTATTTAGTCCTCTAGTATCTGCCTACAAAAAATTCCATGGAACAAATATACTAATTTTCCTACACAATTTTCTTTTAGGAACTTACAAGTGTCACAATGAGCAGAATAACAGGTATCTTTAAAAATCCTACAACAGGGGAGTCTGGGTGGCTAAGTCTGTTAAGTGTCTGCCTTTGGCTAAGGTCATGATCCAGAGGTCCTGGGATTGGGCTCCCTGCTCAGGGGGAATCTGCTTCTTCCTCTCCCTCTGCCGGACTCCCTACTCATGTTGGTTCTCTCTCAAATAAATAAAATCTTTAAAAAAAAAAAAAAATCCTACAACAGATTTCATTGTGTGCTAAACCGTAATAAACCACAGGATCATGAAGCATCAGTGAACAGCCCCCATTTTGGACATTTTCTTTAAACCTTAAGAATGTCAACTAATTTATCTCCTTTGAAGTCTTTTGTATTTACTATGGGTAGTAGGTAACTTTAATTTTTTTCTACGCATTTTCTTTATTTTCCAAATTCTCTGAGACGCTTGCATTATATTCACTTATGAGTACAAAATGAGTAGTTTTATCTCTTTTAAAATAAAAGGTTGGGGTGCCTGGGTGGCTCAGTCGATTAAGCAACTGCCTTCAGCTCAGGTCATGATCTCAGGGTCCTGGGATCGAGCCCACATTAGGCTCCCTGCTCAGTGGGAAGCCTGCTTCTCCCTCTCTCACTCCCCCTGCTTGTGTTCCCTCTCTCACTGTCTCTCTGTCAAATAAATGAACAAAAATCTTTATTTATAAATAAATAAATAAAATATTTTAAAAATAAATAAAATAAAATAAAAGGTTAGGATACTAAGTGAGCTCAGGGGGGACTTCCATCTGTTTTTTTTCTGAACTGAGGGTCACAATTAGCAAACATATTTTTATATCACTCTTTAGATAATTCCCCTTCTTCCTCAAATGTCATTTATGTGGCTGCTATATCCTAAAAAGCGTAACAGAAACCAGGTATCAAGGTTTAACAATAACCCACAGGGGCTATAATCTTAAAAGGATTGTTGAATAACAGCAGTCCTGTTTTCTGAGGACCTACTCTGTGCAGGCACTAAGTATTTACAAACACTGACTCAGTGCAGTAACTTCGCCAAGATCTTGAATAGTCAGAACTCAAATGTCATTTTGAATACTAGGCACTACAATTTTAAAAGGATAAAATTAGGTCCTCAAAGCTGAGAAAGAGAAAAGCAGGCCCTGACATCCAAGAGCTGGCCTGGTACTATCAGGCAGGCCTTGGTGTAACTAGGAGCTGACTTGGCATTACTGCCAGACCTGGTACTCTGTTGATCATAAACAATTTCATAGAACATCAACATCAGATAAGGTCACTCTGTGATTGTGATGGATGAAGACAAAACATGACCACTCCATAATCATGTCTAAACACAGAAAAACATGAATATTGTCCAAGCCATGAAATACCAAGCACCTTCCTCTTCAGGCTAATGAGTGCTTTTCAATCAGCTACAGCTTTAGCCTCATTCTGGCCTTCCCTCTTTCTAGATCACATTCAAGATACTTAATCATAGAATACCCCTCTTCCTGACAGCATCCAATGCAGGACAAAATCCTGCTTCCTCAAATCCTCTTCAAAATCACCCGATATAAGCCCAAATCCTCCAAGTTATTTCTAGCACCTTCCCTGAGATGCCATGGTCCCCATCATGTGTGTTCTCCCTGCTTCTATAATAAATCCCACTTGTTCAGCCACAGGGGTTCTAGTGATGGTTGACTGAAAGACACTGACAAAGCCCACTTAAGAACAACAGTTAATTCTCTCCTTTTCTATTATAGCATAAAATATTTGCAAAGAGCTGCAAAGACACATGAATAAATTTAACATGTCTATGCTATATCTTCCTACCCGTAAATCAGTCTCTAGGATAATCACAGATTTTGTTATTTTTCTTTCCCCATTTACCAAATGAACAACTGCTGAGATCTGAGTGTGCTCAAAGTTTCATTCTATAGGATGCCTAGTGTGAGTAGTTAATTCACAAGGAGAAAAAAAAGGCTACCTTAGCACATTAATACCTCCACTGGTATTATATAGGTCAAGGAGTATATAGGTCAAAAAAGATGAAAAGTAGTAGAGAAATAGAAAATCTGTACTTTGCCAGATGTCAAAAAACCAACTACCATGGGGTGGAACATGGGGAATATGATAGTGAAAAAGAAGCAGGAAGTGTTAGGGAAGATCCTTTTTCAATAATTTAATATCCATTTACTGCCTGCCTATCCCTTAACTGTTCTCAGGATGACTAACAATAGTCTTAGGAATCTAGTTACCAGGTGAGCTTTATAGGGTTTAACTGTATTCTACATTAGGAAAAATATAAATTGCAATTTAAAAAACTAGAGCAAGGGACCAAGTTCCTAACAGTGGCTGACTTTTTGTCTCTTTAGTGCAAATGCCATTAAATATTCTTGAAGGGAAATGGGAAATGTATATTGTGTATTTAATAGAAGGTGATGCTTTTCTTTTGGAAAAGAGTGATATTATGTAAATATCCATCCATCAGGAGCACCTGGGTGGCTCAGTGGGTTAAAGCCTCTGCCTTCAGCTCGGGTCATGATCCCAGGGTCCTGCGATCGAGCCCCACGTCGGGCTCTCTGCTCAGTGGGAGCCTGCTTCTCCCTCTCTCTCTGCCTGCCTCTCTGCCTACTTGTGATCTCTGTCTGTCAAATAAATAAGTAAAATCTTTAAAAAAATATATCCATTCATCAGAATAATTCTTTCTTTGTTGTAATCATGGAAACTTTAAAGCAGAATCATTAGGCCCAAGAAAATTGTCTGAAATCAATCCTTTCAAAATAGTGACTAGCAGTTTTTAGGGGTAAAAGAAAGTATACCAAATCTGTCATTTCTGATCCTTATTCTCTATCATCACTCTGAAAATATAGTTAGGCAAGGTATTTTGTGTGTGTTTTAAATAGTGCGAGGTTGAGTTACATAGGAATACAAATTTATATGACAACATTTTAAAAGCCTAATGTTTTAAATACGAGCTGACTAGGAATTTAAATATAAAAGAATTCTATTTAGACCATTTCTGTCCTTGATCCCAGGTTCTTCATTCCTACAATATCCTGAGAAACCGGCTCTCTTTCATACAACACACTGGGCCCTTACTGTCAAGTTCTACATACTCCAGGTAATCAAACCACACCTAGAAAACCTGCACCACTCTATTACCCAGGAGATCTTAGGCTTGTCTACTTGCAGGCGCCATGCCAAACATGTTAGATCATGTTCTGGTTAATCCAAAGACCCACTATGACAACCTCCTCTTTTCCCCCAAGAATTCCAACGGGCCCAGTACTAGGATTACAAAACAGAAAACCTGCTTAAAGCAAAACATATAATGAGTGGCATAATTTTCTGTTTACCTAAACTCTGTTCCTGGTTCTGCTAATGTGAGTTCACTCTTTAAATTTCAGTTTATCTATATACATCTATATGTATCTATATACATCTATATATATAAAAGGTTATCAGCTTTCCAAGGATGTTCAACAATTATATATCCAAAAAAATATTTAAATCCTTGAAAAAAATGAGACATATAATTTGCATGAAAACACACACACACATTTTAATGATCATAGAGCAAATACTGTCTTACATCTTACTGGAGAGGAAGTGAGTTTTCTTAAGTAGCATCTAGAATGCATAGAGCTGTGCAAATTAACTGGTATCCAATAAATGCTTTTTTTAATGACTGGAACTCAAATATCCTTACACTGGGTAATTAACTTTACTGTGTTATTCTTCTCTATCTTAAATAGTTTGGTTTCAGACAAATTTAGGCCTTTTCGAAAATTCAGTGTCAAAGCTGACTATGCCATAAGAATAAAATAAAAAATAAACAGTCACCATATAAACCACATTTATACACTTTATTGAAATGAGATTTAATTTGGCCTTTATTATTTCAAGGCATCAAATGTTTCAATTAATTAACACCACGACAGTCTGAAATAGCCCACTTTACCTGATGAAATAAAGTGGCTTTCAATATAGTTAGAAGCTAAGTCAGGTTACTAAGGGAATGGCAGTGCACGACATTACTAGCCCCTTGATGGTTTACCACAAAGTTAAGAAACCTTTGAAGACTGCTCTAAAGACAACTCATTTCTATCTGTTCATATCTATTTTGACACAGTGAGAAAGGAGAAGCAAATTCTCTTATTTTACACTGTCAAGGGTGGTTGAGAGATAAGCATACTTTAAATGTAAACTCTTGCAACTACTGGATTAAGGCTAAAGTATAAAAAGTTTGAATATTCTAAGGGAAAATTATGAGAAAAGAACTATGACAATATAAACTTAGCTTTAATTCATTTTTTAAGGAAAAATGAATATTTAACTAATTTGTTTCAGTTTGAACTAATTAGTTTCAGCACATAATACATCAGTTGTATAACACAGACTAAAAAGTTATCATAGTCCATTCTAACGTCTACTTCAGAAACTAAAGTATCGGGGCACCTGGGTGGCTCAGTCGTTAAGCGTCTGCCTTTGGCTCAGGTCATGGTCCCAGGGTCCTGGGATGGAGCCCTGCATCGGTAAGCGGGAGGCCTGCTTCTCCCTCTCCCACTCCCCCTGCTGTATTCCCTCTCTCGCTCTCTATGTCAAATAAATAAAAATCTTAAAAAAAACCACAAAAAAACAGAAGTATAAATAAAGCAAAAAACTTTGAATAGAAACATTAACAGTAGAGAGTCGAGTATGTGATCTATGGATTGCTGAAAATATACTTTAAAAATATTTTAGAAGATTTAAATATAATAGGTGTAGTCATATATGTAATACTCTATAAGACAAGTCATAAGTTTGAAACCAAAGGTCTGATTTCTACTTCTGTCACTTATCCCTCCTTACGGAACTGATTTTCTTTTAAATCTAAGAGCGTCGGGTCTTTTTTTTTTTTTTTTAATACCTAGGTTATCCTTGTCCTGTCCTCTTATCTTACCTCCCAGCTGTCATCACCCGGTGTTAAAAAAAATTTTCCTTGTGTTTTCTGGCATTCTCTTCCTAAATACTACAATGAATCTACTCTTAAACATATTCCCCCTATTCTAAAACATCTTTTGACCTAGATTAGTAAACTTCTGGGGACCCTACTGTAATTGGATCGTGCACTCATACAGTGTTTCTCTAGGAAGGGATGATGGTACTCTTATTCATCCTCACCAAGGATCCTTCAATGTCCCAAGAGATGGTACAGAATGAAGCAGTTAACAAAAACTTCCTTCCACAACCACATGGTATTTTTTTCTTAAATAGAACTCTTTCCTAGAACTCTCTTCTTGTATAGATTTTTAAAAAGTAATCTCCAGATCCAACGTGAGGCTTGAACTCACAACCCCAAGATCAAGAGCTGCACGTTCCACCGACTGAGAGCCAGGTGCCCCCTTCCTAGAACTCTCTTAAACTCCACTGTCCTTACAATCAAAACCATGAACACCTGCCTCTTTTCTTCTATCATACTTCTCACTCCTAGGTTCCACAAAGGAAATAGGTTTCAACAAAACTAAATTCTAGAACAGTTTCTGCAGTTGACAAGTAGTAAGAGAATCTACAAATGACCTGCAGAATGTTGTTGTTGTTTTTTGGATAATTGACAGTGCAAGTGAGCACCTAATTGAAGTGATACAAAAATGTTCTTTGGTAGTTACAGGAAAAAGATCTTTGCATATTGGAGGCAGGGATGAAAGGAGGGATTTTCAAAATGTTGCAAGACTCCTAACTTCAGTTCTCATCTTCCATAAAAAAGTATTCATTAGGAATTAGCATGGGTTTGGAATGACCTGCTTTAATCTTTTGAGCCTCAGTTCCTTCATCTGTAACATGCTGATACTAACAGTACTTTCTTTTTTTTTTTTTTTTTTTTAAATTTTTTTAATTTATTTATTTGTTAGAGAGAGAGAGAGAGAGCGAGCACATGCAGACAGAGTGGTAGGCAGAGGCAGAGGGAGAAGCAGGCTCCCTGCCACGCAAGGAGCCCGATGTGGGACTCGATCCCAGGACGCTGGGATCATGACCTGAGCTGAAGGCAGCCGCTTAACCAACTGAGCCACCCAGGCGTCCCTATACTAACAGTACTTTCACCTCACAAGGTAATTGTGAGGATTAAATAAAGAACACATGCAAAGCTAACAGTACAGCACTTGGTGCACTGAACGACTTAAAAACGTTAGTTTAAAAGAAATCTGAAGGATATACTATTCTTGCCTTCATTCAGAAATAAAAAATCTTAAAAAATAAAAGAAATATAAATCTGTTTCAAGTTTTATTGAGAAACTTAGAGGCTACCTTGGAATACTGATTTAGATAAAATAAAATCTAACAGGGACAAAAGTTTCATGTTAAAATAGGACGTTATAAAAAAATACTTAGAAGTCGTTATATTGATAAAATGACTGTCACGAAACTTTAAAAAATGCCAATTCAGCTATACTCATATGCAGCTGTTCCTTTCAAAATTGTCACCATTTGTTCTTTTTTTTTTTTTTTTGACACTACAGTACTCTGCTTTCATTAAAAGCCTATAACAAGACACAGCTTCTCCGATACCGAAACCTTTTGGAAACCTGGCTCAGAGGAAGCCACACATTGTTTATTTACAGTGCAAGAAAGAATCTGTGTGGTCATTCTAGAACAACTGTCACTGTCAATAGCACGACTGGCTGTCTCATAGGGACTTGGTTCATGCAGAAGTGTAGGGGAAGGCTCGTGTCTGAAACAAAGTCGACAGCCAGGGTGCCTGAAAGGCGAGAGGTTTAACTGAGAATCATAGAGGATGAGAGTCTGACTGCGGTGAAGCCGCCCGGGGTGGGCGGGGGGAGAAGATCAATTCCGGGGTTGCACCGCCCGCTCCCGAAGGAAAGGGACGCAGGTGTTGCCCTCCCTGGGCGACCCCACAGCTTTCTTCCCGGCGCCGCCTCCCCCTCCCTCTAGCCCCCCACTTACCTTTCTCGTCCTCATCGATGCGCAGGGCAATGGAGATGTACTCGAAGGCCTGTTTGTGGAAAGCTCGGACGCTCTCGGCCTCCCCGCCCGGCACTGGCGCCTGGGGTGAGGCCGAGGCCGGCGCCGGCGCGGCCCGGGAGCTCCTCTTGGCAGCCATGAGGGCGCGGGAGAAGCGCTGGCAGAGCCACACGAAGAGGAGCCCCAGGTGGAAAGCGACCAAACGCAGCAGCGCGAAGCCTACGAACAGCGGGTAGGAGAAGTAGTACAGGTTTCGCTTATGCAGCGACTCGGGAGGGGGGGCCGGTCTGGGGGCGGGACGGGCGGGGGCCAGGCAGGGGGGCGGAGGCCTGGGAGGCACCGGGCTGCTGCAGCCGCCGGAGCCTTTCTTCTTCCCTCGTCCACCCGGAGAATTCATTCACAGCTCCCACTGCCGCCGCCGCCATAACCCGCCTCCCGCAGACCGACGGCGACCAAGCCACGGCGGCGGCCACTGGGACGGCGAGGGCCACAGACGCCCGCGCGCCCGCCGGTCCCGAGAGCTCGGCACCTCCACGCGCTGCTCGCCGGCCCCGCCCCTTTCTCCTCGCTCGGCCAGGAGCACAACCCCTTTCCTCCTCCTGCGGTCGGTGGTTCCTGCCCCTCCCGCTCTGTGTCCTCTCAGCCTCCTGGTAGCTCCGAGCGGTGGCCGCGCACGCGCACGCCTGCCCATGTCTTTCTACAGCGCGCGCGCGCACGCCGCCGTCTTTGTTGCCCTGAGCTCCTAGTGCGCGTGTGCAGCTCCCGCCCCTCGGGCTCGTCCGTTGGAACTACAGTTCCCAATGTGCAATTCAGCTAAGTCGTTCTCAGGGATCCGTCGCTCTACAGACTACGCTATCCCCGGGGAGTTGCTTAAGCTGAGATCTTTGGTCATCAATTTATCGTGGGGACAGCTGCGGTTTGGGCTCGCTCGACTGGTTCGCAGGGCTACTATCTCTTAGTGCTATCGCTCTTATATTTCTTTCAGCATTTTCTGCCAGTCTCCGGCAAAGGATGATTGATCTGACTTCCATCTCAAAAGTAATGGGTACCATGAAAACAATCTCAATGTCCATCAATAGGAAAAGAATTAAATGAATTTTGGAATACCCATATGTAATTCTGTGGAGCATTTAAAAAGAATGAGGTGGGTCTTTATGTACTGATAAAGAAGGGTGTCCATGATTATTTGTTAGGTGAAAATAGGATATTACAGACCCGTGTGATGTGATCCTATTTTGTATTAAAAAGAATAAATGGAAAGAAAAAAGTAATGGAGACCAATCTGGGAATTATTCTCTGAGAGGGAAGCAGCTGTAGAGACATATAAACTTAAAGTCACCCAAACCAAAAATGTTAGTCCAGTGAAACGAAGTGAACAATTCTAGAGATTGAGTTAGTATGTGTTTAGATGTCTATTTTGAAGAATTAGTTTGAATAGGGGCATTCCTAGGTTTCAAAAAGTGATCATCCCACAGTTTACTGAAAATCCAAACTGGGCTTTGTTTGTTTGTTTGTTTGCTTTTTTAACCTACTGGATGTCCCTTCCTTTGGGAACTACCCACTCACCTCTGCTGCCTGTATACCAATGACCTGCAAGCACTGAACCCGGCCTCCTAGATCAGAGATGGAAACACGAGGTTACTATACTCTCCTAGAAACTGGAATTTGGGATGGACACACTGGAATAGAAGGTACTAGGAACTGAGTGCTCTAAAAAGCTGGTCTGTCAGTTTGTCTCATTGAGATCCCCAGAGCTGCCAGTTTCCTGGACTGGTCACTTGATAGTGTAACCTATCCAATAAACTATTCAGTGTTTCTCTATTTCTCTGATTCTCTCTCCCTTTGCCCATCTATCTCCCTTTTCTCCTTTCTTCTCTTTTTCTTTTTACTTGGGTTAACCATAGTTGTTTCTTATTGCCTAAAAATAAGGAATCCTAACTGATACAGTGTTCCCATTGTTTACAGAGTGAGATTTGCAAAAGCTTCATACCAGCTTCCAAAAATCTCCATATTCTGGCCACAACTTTATTTAAATTTCCCCACCACTACTCCCCTACAAACGTAAATTATTGCAAAAACGACCTGTCCCCCATTCCCCTCCAACTGCTCCCTACCCCTTTTCCTACCTCTGTGTTTCTACCAATTTCTCATTCTCAAATGTCCTCTCTCACATCTGATTTTTTAAAAAAGATTTCACTTACTTATTTGACAGACAGAGATCACAAGTAGGCAGAGAGTTAGGCAGAGAGAGAGAAGAAGCAGGCTCTCCGCTGAGCAGAGAGCCCGATGCAGGGCTCGATCCCAGACCCCGGGATCACAACTTGAGCTGAAGGCAGAGGCCTTAACCCCCTGAGCCACCCAGGCGCTCCTACATCTGATTTTTTAAATAAATTTTTTATTTATTCATTTGAGAGAGAGAGTGCGCACAAGCAGGGGGGAGGTGCAGAGCAGAGGGAAAAGCAGACTCCCTGCCCGATATGGGACTTGATTCCAGTACCCTGGAATCATGACCCAAGCCAAAGGCAGACAACCGACTGAGCCACCCAGGCACCCTCTTTCACTTCTAATTAATTTCAATTCCTGACTTCTCTCTTTGGAAACCCATAATACTTTTTGTTGTTATGTGAAATCTATAAGTATATCATGTAAACAAGATGTATATAACTTTTTTTTTAGGATTTTATTTATTTATTTGACAGAGAGCGAGCACAAACAGAGGAAATGGCAGGCAGAGGGAGAGGAAGAAGCAGGCTCCCGCTGAGCACAGAGCCTGATGCGTGACTCCATCCCAGGACCCTGCGACCATGACCTGAGCCCAGGCGCCCAAGATGTATATAACTTCTATGTGTCAAGAAAAACTAATGTAACCAGTTCCTTGTACTTTTTGAGCCCCTCCCTAATCTCAATTTCATTTCTCCCTCCTTAGAGAAAGCCACTGTCCTGAATTTTGTATTTGTTTTTCCTATGCCTTTCATTTTAGTTTTGCAATGTACATATGTATTTCTTAACAATATATTGTGTAGTTTTGCCTGGTTTTACCTTATACAAATGCAACCATGCCACATGTATCCTTAATTAGCTTTCTTCGTTAAGTATTTGCAATAACTCCTTGTTAATTTGTATAGCTATAGTACATTTATTTTCACTGCAATGTAGTATTCCACTATAGAAATTTACAATTTATTTTACCATTCAACTGTTGATGGATATTTAGTTTGGTGCCACTTTTGTTTTTGTTTTTCCTTAAATAACTTTTTAACTTTAACACAGCTCAAAGTAGAGTAGCTCTGGAGTCAGACTGGTTGCATTTAAATCCCTGCTCTACCACTTTTTGTGATCTTGGACTACTGAGTGACTCAGCTTTCACATCTATTACATTATAACAGAGTAGTAGGCAGTGCCTGGAATGAAATTGCTGCTTGACATTTATTGATTGAAGAATGGTTCTCTCTCACATCTACACATATACTATAATCCACTAAAATGAATTACTGTCAAGTTTCCAAACATTCTTTGCTCTTCCTAGGACCACAGTTGTCCTTGGGTCATTTTTCTTTCTCTTAGAATTGCCTCTCCTCCTACTTCCACTGTCAAAATCCTTCATGGCTTAACTGTAATGTTAACTTCTTGATAAATCCTTCCCTCATCACCTCTTGCAAAAACAATCCTATCTTTTAATTCTTCTTTTTTTAATATTTTATTTATTTATTTGACAGACAGAGATCACAAGTAGGCAGAGAGGCAGGCAGAGAGAGAGGAAGGGGAGCAGGCTCCCCGCTGAGCAGAGAGCCCGAGGCAGGACTCGATCCCAGGACCCTGAGATCATGACCTGAGCTGAAGGCAGAGGCTTTAACCCACTGAGCCACCCAGGTTCCCTCTGACTCTTTTAATATATTGCCTGTGTGATAGTTATTTAAATACTTTATTTCTTCCTGCTATAAATTATGAATTTATTTCAAGACAACTTATTTGAAGCCAAACGTTACACATTTTGGCTTACTTTCTGCACCTAGCTTGATGCCTTTCTTACGGTACTCGATATTAATAATTTGAAAAACAATTTAAACAGGTGATTGTTGTAGATATCTGTTGCCATGTAATAAAACATTCCAAAAATGTACTGGCCTAAGATTATAGCCATTATTTACTCATGATTCTGTGGGTGAGCAATTTGGGCTGGGTTTACCAGGCAGTTCTGTTGGCCTTGCTTGGGGTCATTCACATGGATGTTAGTCATCTGATGGGTTGATTGGACCTGGGTGCCCTAGCTATCTATCCTCCCTCACATGTCCAGATGGTGGTGGTGGCTGTTGGTTGGGGCATGTGTCTCCAGTAGGGTATTCCAGACTTCTTTACATAGCATCTGCCTTCCAAGAGAGCAGGAGTGGGAGCTGCAGGGTCTCTTGAAGCCTAAACTCCACATTTGCACATTATCATTTCTGCGGCATTCTGTCATCAAAGCAAATCACAAGGCCAGCTCCAAAGTAAGAGATGGGAAAATAAATTCTATACTTTTTTTTTTTTAAAGATTTTATTTATTTATTTGACAGACAGAGATCACAAGTAGGCAGAGAGGGAGGAGGAAGCAGGCTCCCCGCTGAGCAGACAGCCCGATGCGGGGCCCGATCCCAGGACCCTGGCACCATGACCCGAGCCGAAGGCAGAGGCTTTAACCCACTGAGCCACCCAGGCGCCCCAATAAATTCTATACTTGATGGAGGAGTGGCAAAGTCACATTACAAAGGGGCATATATACATATATATTTAGGGATGGAAGGAATTATTGTACCATCTCTGCAAGGAATCTCTCATAGTGATTATGTGTAGAATTTCCTTTTACCTTAAATTCAGATTTCAACTTAAATCTTAGATGGATTGCTCATCTAAGAAAGCATTTCCCAATGATTTTGTTGAATCATAAAAACCTTAGTTTTAATCATGAGGTAAATTAACACACTTAATTTTTTAAAAATATTTAATTTATTTATTTGACAGAGAGATAGCACAAGTAAGCAGAGTGGCAGGCTCTCTGCTGAGCAGGGAGCCCATGCAGGGCTCGATCCCAGGACCCTGGGATCATGACCTGAGCCAAAGGCAGCTGCTTAACCAACTGAGCCACCCAGGTGCCCCAACACACTTAATTTTTTAAAGATTTTATTTATTTCTTTGAGAGAGAGAGAGAAAGAAAGCACAAGCAGGGGGAGGGGCAGAGGGAGAAGGAGGCTCCTCACTGTGGGGGCTGGATCCCAGGACCGTAGGTTCATGACTTCAGCCAAAAGCAGACCCTTAACCAACTGAGCCATCCAGACACCCCAACACACTTAATTTTAAGATTATTTACTACCAGCTAATATTTATTGAATCCATATTCTGGGCTAAGCAGGTTAACTTATACTGTCTTATTCAACCATCGCTATTTGAGTTAAGCATTATTGTCTCATTTTAATTTACTTATTTTTCTTTAAAAATAAGGAACTTGGAGATCTAACAGTTTGTTAAGTAGCATCACATATTAGTTAATGACACATACTACTCCAGAGAGTTAAGGTAAAAATGTAGGCTTCCAAAGAAAAACGTTTTTACATAGTCTGTTTACATATTATTAATTATGAAATAAATGTATCTTCGGTCCCTAGAGCAGGAGATCTTTCATTCCTTGGCATCCTAGTGTTGAGTCTCTGGCCTCTGGATTCCCACTTGCTAAGTCTCTGCTATTCCCTTGTGCTTAATATTGACTGTGCCAGTATACTTCTGCCAATTTTTTTGTAGAGTAAAAATATGGGAAAGAGAGTCAGAAAGATGGGTTTGGTATTCTGGTTCTGCTAGTTATTAGCTGTGTAATATGCAACAAGTTTTTTAATCAGTTAATTCCTCTGTAAAATGGGTGGACTAAGAATTAAATTTCAAAATGAAAGAGTTCACTTAGAACCTCCAGCATAGTACCTGAGATAGAAGAGTCCTCGATAAATTTTGTTTCTGTTTTTTATACCTCTAGTGTTGTTCCAGAAATCAGACTTTCCTGGGATTTCAGTTTTGAGTCATCTCAATCCACATTTCCTGCCTCTTGGAATTACATCCCAGGCAAACCCATTTTCTGAAGTGACCTCTTCCTAAATCTGCCTCAAGAGAAATAGTGTCTGGCTGTGATCCCGGCCTTATAGTCCCCCTGGACTGAAGATCCTAACCTGTCATTTAACACACAGTGTGATGGCCTCCCAATTTTCAGATGGTAAGAACTTGCAGGACACTTAATCTCAAAGGGAATCTGGTCCAGTTTCACCAGGACAAAAAGGAGGAGCTGAGTACTGTGCTAAATAATCCAGGACATTTGGTCACCTTATCACTTTAACCCATTAATTTATTTACCAAGTGACTATCACCAGGCAGGTTTTTTTTTTGGCTATTTTAGCCCGACTTCTCTTCTAAGGAATTCCTCAGACTTTCAGCTTGAGAGATGCTGGATTATTTGAAGTAGAGACCAACGATAGATATTAAGGACCTCTTTTCAATTAAAAGTAAAATAAAATGGCACACTTAGAGTCAAGAGATTACTGATTTTGAAAAAGGCAGAAAACAAAAGAGAAGCAAGAGATGGGGTTGGAGGTAAAGGAGGAGTAGAGTAACAACTGGGGGATTATTATCCTATAGTTGTGTTACTAAGCGAAAACACAATTGTGGGCAATTAATCACTTCTCTTTATTCAGTCCACATTGTCGTGCACATTATTCATTTATTTGTTCAACAAATAGGTATAAACCACAGACGGCATGCCGGGCAATGAGTAAAATGCCAAGATTATAGTAAGGGATAAAATTAGATTTATTGTCTGGTATAGGAGCTTAAAAACTCAAGCAGCAACTAGCAACAGTGGTGAGACGTAGAACATACAGAAGTTTCAGGTGTGATGTGCAATTTAGAAGTATATGCATGGTACGAATGATGAAGATTATGAAAAATGGGAGGGTAGCATCCCCTTATTAAATGGGACATCCTGTTACTTAGCTCTAGCTGATTTTTGCCTTTCAAGAATGTGTGGCATACTGGTTTCAAGAGAAATCAGAATTCTGAATTTTTATGTGGAATCTATGGGTGAGGAGATATTGGCTTAAAATTTAAAAACAAACCCAAACTGAGATACCAGTTTGAGATTCTCTCATTTCCAGAGGATTTGTTCCTAGTGAAAGTGTGAATGAGCTCATGGTTTTGAAACAGTAGTAGGTGTAAGAGTCATCTAACCTGCTCAACTTGATTTTTAAAGCTTTGATGCTGTAGAGACATAAGAAGAGGCAGTTAATACAGAATATGAAATGAATGCCCTAGAACAGCAGTCCAGACTCTCAGAGGCTGTATTCAGTTATCACTGTAAGTACTTGGTTATAGAAGTAGAGTGTTACATTTCTATATTTATGGTGGGCAGGGCATGTTTACTCTAGCATACATCAAAAGCAGGGTAATGGAAACTGGTAGTACGGGGTGAATGTTGGGGCATGTAAACGGAGTTGTCTGTTTTCAAGAGTGGTTTCTACCAACCGCAGTGATTTCAGAAAGCCTTCTTTATCCTGAGATCCTCCTCTCTACCTTGTCAGGTAAGCTCAAATCCTATATTCTGGTAAGGGTACCTAAGTTTTTCCATTTACTCTCCTCTTTAGTATTTCAGTCTGTATTATGGCCTCCTACTCCTCCCAGCTTTACTTAAATACTTGGTCTTTGTTAATACTGCTCCAAAGACCCCTACTTACATATATCTCAGCCTCATCTGAACTTCTTCAGAATTTATGCTCTGTATCAGTCAACTCAACCTTTAATCAGTTACTATACTGTCATTTAAATGCATCACATATATATGTATATATATCTAATATAAATGAACTAGAATACAAATTTATGAGGGCACGCATTGTAATTTATACTGATCTTAAATTCCCCAACGTTTAAGATCCCCAAGATCACCTTCTAGGTGATTTGCTAGAAGGACTCACAGGACTCAGAATATAGTCATACTTACAGCTATGATTTATTACAGCAAAAGGATACAAAGCAAAAGCAAAATTAACAAAGGGAAAAGGCACATGGGGCAAAGTCTGGAGAAAACTAAGCTCCAGCTTCCAAGAATCTTCTCTCAGTAGCACACAGGACACACTAAATACCTCCAGCAATGAGTTCTGACAACATGTGTGTAATACTGTCTACCACAACTCTCATCACAAACTCAGTGCTTGGGTTTTTATTGGAGCTGATCATGTAGGCACCCTCTGACTAAGATATACCAAAATTCCAGACTCGTAGAAGGAAAGCAGGTGTTTAGAAGAAACTACTGGGTTTGCAAAAACAGTTTAAGCTACTGTCATCATTTAGGGAAACTTTTGTATTTGTGTAGGGAGCTGGTTATCATTCAAATTCCCAGATACCAACCAACCTTGCAAGCAGGA
This sequence comes from Martes martes, assembly GCF_963455335.1. Classification (NCBI taxonomy): domain Eukaryota; kingdom Metazoa; phylum Chordata; class Mammalia; order Carnivora; family Mustelidae; genus Martes; species Martes martes. Next base: position 113,907,180 of record NC_137896.1, read on the forward strand.
CTTTCTAAGCACAGCAGTCTCAGCCTGCTCTGTCAACTCTTTTCTGCACACCACCTACATATATACTTGGGTGAAGAGAAGGATGAACTGGAAGATTTTTCTTTTAATACTATCATACAACTGATTAGACTCATTACTCACATAAATATTCTTCCCCAATACTGTATGTGTTATGTATAACTACATATTTTCCAATTACGGAAAACTTATCTAAATATTTTTATCCTTTTTGGGGCACCTGGGTGGCTCAGTGGGTTAAGCCTCTGCCTTCGGCTCAGGTCATGATCTCAGGGTCCTGGGATTGAGCCCCGCATCGGGCTCTCTGCTCAGCGGGGAGCCTGCTTCCCCCTTCTCTCTGCCTGCTTCTCTGCCTACTTGTGATCTCTCTCTCTCTGTCAAATAAAAATAAATAAAATCTTTAAAAAATATTTTTATCCTTTTTATTTTAACTAATTTTTTAGAGGGATTGAGAGCATGTAAACGGGATGTGGGGGAGGGTAGAGGGAAAGGGAGAGAGAGAATCTTAAGCAGGCTACATACCCAGCACAAGCCCAACAAGGAAATCGATCCCTCTACCCTGAGATCATGACTTGAGCTGAAATCAAGAGCTGGATGCTTAACTGACTGACTCACCCACGTGCCCCCACCCTTTTTATTTTAAAGCAAATTATGCTTTTGGGAAAAAAAAAGTTCAAGAAATATACAAGTTTGGAAAAAGCAAAGACTTTCCCTCAACATTTTCCCTCTTAATACTTTGTTTTATATCTCACCAGGCATTTTGCTATGCACATACAAATATATACAGGCAAAACCAGATTCTACTATAGAGACTTTCCTGCAATATGCATTTTTTCACATAAAATTATGTAGCAAGTGCTTTCCATACCAGTATCTATAGACCTTTTCAATTTTTTTCCAGGGGTCACACAGTAGCCCATTGTATTGAGATATCATAATTTAACTTATTCCCAATCTTTTCCTGCTAAAAACTATGGTATGATAAGTATCCTTCTATTCACACATTTTTGTATTTCTATGGGATAAAGTCCTATAAGTAGAAATGCTTTGTCAAAGTGAATATTCTGTTTTAGTCTATCCCTTTTATGGTAAGCTGTATTAAACGCTTTACATAACCTGCAGCAGTAAATTTTTTTTTTTTTTTGAGAGAGAGAGAGAGAGAGTGGGGAGGGGCAGAGGGAGAAGGAGAGAGAATCCTAAGTCCCTTGAGTCATGGGGCTCAGTCTCACAACCATGAGATATTGACCTGAGCTGAAATCAGTGGTTGGGCACTTAACCGACTGAACCACCCAGGCATCCCAACAGTGAATATTTTTTGACTGACTATTCAGCATCCATTCCCTTTCTTTCCCTTTCTGACCCACTCTAAGGTTTTCTCTTGTAGAACTGATCCTCTCCCATTACCTAATGTTCATACAATTCAGGTGGGATCAACTACTACCAGGTCACATCCTTGTCATTGTTCAGGAATGGGCAGTAATTCAAGACTGTGCTAGTCAGCACATGACATCCACCTTATCAAAATAACTGATTCAAGATGCGTATATCAAAGCAAAGTTCAGACTTTTGGTACATGGGTAGACCTAAGAGAAGTGATGCTTTCTGTCTTTGCATGTGAAAAAGAAAGCACGTTTTCCTGAGTACTTCTAGCAATGATCTCTTCACCATGAGAAAGCAGTTTAAGAATGAAGCTGATAATACAGAAGATATGAAGGTGAGAAAATTGTAGAGAGACAGTATAAAAGCCACAACTAAACCTTCTTAGATACCCACTTTACTACTGGGATTTTCAGTTGTTAGTCAAAAAGTCTTACTTGTTTAACAGACTGGAGTTAGGATTTGTTGCTGGAATCCCAAAGAATACTAACTGATACACTTGTCCTCTAGGCATATTCTAGGAGCACAGTCTTTGGAATTAGGTGGAGCTGGGTTGAAATTTCAACTAGCCATGGGGTGCTTGGGAGGCTCAGTTGGTTAAGCACCTGACTTCGGCTCAGGTCATGATCCCAGGGTCCTGCGATTGAGCCCCATGTCAGGCTCCCTGCTCAGTGGGGAGCCTGCTTCTCCCTCTGCCTCTCCCCCTGCTTGTATCCCCTCTCTTGATATCTCTCTCTGTCAAATAAATAAATAAAATCTTAAAAAAAATAAAAAGCCCATTTGGCATGTTCTTTGTTATACCAACATTTCTGAGATGATGATGTGGTAAGGGTGCTTGGGCATGGGGTTTGGTAGTGGAGACAGGGAACTATGGGTAAAGCAGTTGTTTTCTTATACCAGCCCCCAAAAGATACTTCCTTGGAAAATGATTAACCAAACCTGGAATATGTATTTTCAGGTCTTCCTCAGAGGCGATTGGTGTTCCTCCCAACAGACCCTTCTCAGAGGGCCTATTTACACTCAGTAAATTCTATGTCTTCCTTTGCAAAGACATTTGTGTTTGTATGTATTAATGTGTGCGGAATCATGTTCTTATTTGAGCACATTCTCACAAATTAATTAAAAGAAAAAAGAATAGGAACAAAAAAGGAGGATATTATGATAATGAAGCAGTAGTTAGGTATAGATAAAGCAGAATGTCTCACATAATTCATATAGCTTCGCACAAAACAGTTTCATCTATTTTATCTAGTTTGATCCTCTTCATGAAGAATTGTTATCCTCATCCACATGCGGGATTTTTTTTCTTCCCCCATTCTTCTTTTTCTGAAGCCCAGAAGAGTTGAATTATTTGCTTACTTCCACATGGTAAAGAGTGAAGGAACCAGGTTCTAATACTCATCTAATCCCAAATCAAGTGTTTTCTTTCTTTCTTCCTTTTTTTTTTTTTTACTATACACATTGTATTATTCCTAAATAGGTATTGTCTAATAGGTTAATGTTTTATAAATGGAATTTGCATCAAGTCTATAAAAAGGGGGTCAAGCACTAATTTTTCTTTATTATTCTAGATTCTAGAATTCTAGTTCTAGAATCTCTAAATTACCATTTCCCTAAAACCCCAAGAAAGACAGAAGTCTGGAGTTGTGCTTTGGTGCAAGTCCTTGCCTTCCCTAAGAATTCGCTTCTTTTGAAAAAATATTTATTGATTATAAGAAACAAATATGAAGATGAATATAGTAAGATTTTTGCCTTTGCAGAACTAAAACATCTAACTGTTTAACTGCAAACAATATATAAGGCAGAAAGAGATAAGTGCTGTAATAAAAAGACATAAAAGAAGCAGATGAGAGGAGTCATAAACCAGGTTTAGTATGACAAGTCCATACAAGAGTTCTTCTCATTCTTTTAATTTATCCCTCTCTAGTTAATACACATTATTGCAAATTTCTGTCATAATCATTGTTCCCAGGGCCCATTCTCTTTGGAATCTTTAACTTCATATAAGAACTCAGCATTCTGCAGTTAATCTTCAATTAACTTTATACTTCCTATGATTTTCTTGCTAATCCATTGACATCATTTCTAGCTGTCGTTTTTCCCCCTCCCATCTCTCCTCTGTGATGGTGTGTTCTCTGAATTTTTCAAAAGTTGTAAATGTAAAAAAATTTGTGAAAAATTTTTGTAAACCACACTTATAAGTCTGTTCTAGATTGAGAGAAACCTGGTTGGTAGTTCATTATTCTGTGCTGCTCCCTTTAGTAATCATATATGCATGTATCTTATACACACATACATGCATACATAAACATATGTAGTCTTTAGTAGTGTCAGGGTAAATATCTGTATTTGGTTTTGACTGTGCATCAAATACATATATGTTGTAAACCTTATGATGTACTAGGTGCTGTGTGAAGTACTAAGTTATATAAAACAAGGTCCCTATCTGGAAGAAGCTCCGTCTAGCTTTCCATTTTACTAAAACTGTCAGTACTTGGAAAATATATATAAGCAGCTCTCAATTACTTTCTGGAATTTGGAAATATTTGAGTGTCTACCATGTATTGGGAACTGTACACATAACTATTCTCTTAACTTTCCCCAACTAGTATCTAAACGTCTTCGCTGTTATTTCCCACTCCTGAAAAGCATTTAATCTTACTTTGAGATAATATATGCACTAGTCAATTTCTACAGCTTGTACATATGCATCTACATCTTTGCATAAATAAGTTCTACGTGAAAAATCCCCAAGCACCATATGGTAACTGTCACCAATTACAATACTAATCAAGTATCCATTATAAAATTAAACTTTAAAAACATACCCAAAAGTCTAGTTCCTAAACAAATTTATTTTAGATCTTTATCTGCTCAGTTTTTGCAGAGTAGCAAAATGTATTCTACCGTTCTCAAAACTTAACATTATCACAAATGTTTCCGTATTTCTAGAGTCATGACTTTTAATAGCTTACATTTCCTTATACTGATATGACATATTTAGTCTCCAAACATTTAATATTAGGTTTTCAAATTTTCATATTACCAAGTGCTACTACAAATGGGATTGTTGAATTAAAGGTAGGAAGGTTCATGAGTGTATCGCTTGTATTTACATGAAAATAAATGGAATTTATTGTAATTAAAACAATCCTCTTTGCTATTTACGAATGTAGGAGGCAAATCATCCTTTGTGTTTTTTACAAATACAATAGTATAACAGTATCACACTTTGGAAAGCCAGTTGCTTTTTGCTAACTTTGATACAAATGGAAGGTAGCATTAACATCGCATATTCACAGATTTAAGGACCTGATCAAAGCTTACCACGAAATCCCCCAATACTGCTTCTTCCCCCACCTTTTTAGAATAAAACACTGACATTCTTTCGTAGACTGCTTAGCTTAGGTCTGAGTTTTTTGTAAGAATCACCCAGCGGATGGATGATTTCGCTTCCACGCTGAAGAGCTTCCGCGGAAGACTTCAGGCAGCACTAAGAGATGCGCGGGCGGAACCCCTGCGAGCTGCGGGGGTCACTGCGTCTGCAGCTGGGGTGTTGCTCGCCTGGGGTAGGCAGGTTGAAGAACTAGCCTCCCGCAACCTCTGGGGTCAGATTTTTGCCACTCTGTGGACCACACCGGGAAGAGTAGGCTCAGCACAGAACCCAATCCTTCCCCGCCCAGACCCGCCGGGGAGTTCTGCGCAGGCGCGGCGGTTGTGCGACATCCGTCACTTACGGCTGAAGCGGTTTGTGCTGGGAGTTGGTGGAGCGGTGCAGCGCTCTTAAGAACCAGCGGCTTGGGCGCGGGTAATCAGCTCCCTTCCCCCCACCTTTTCCACCTCTTCTAGGTTCTTGGGACAGCTGCGGAGCTTCCGGACCTGATGCGGACGCCCTGTGTTGGACTGTCCCACCTTGCTCCTCTACGGCTCCGGGTGCTCCCGCGCCCAGGTGGGGGTGAGGGGCGGGGTCGGGGGCTGGGCTGGACTCCATCCTGGCATCTTCGTGTTGAAATCTCCCGGGTAACTCACGGTTCTTCTTGTTTTCCAAGACTGGTTTCCGGGGATTGTGACTTGCAGGGTCCGCCATGGAGCCAGAGCAGATGCTGGAGGGACAGACGCAGGTACCAGGAGGCCCTGGCTTCAGGGTGGCGGTGTGTAGCGTGAAGGGGTGGCTCACGTCTCAGTGACCTATGTTTTGTTTTCTAGGTTGCAGAAAACCCTCACTCTGAGTACGGCCTCACAGACAATGTCGAGGTAATTCGCCCGGGTCTTATGCCGTATCTGAACGTCTCTTACGAGCTGGAGAAAACTTGGGATCCATTTTTACTAGGTTGCTTTGCGCAAGGGAAAACTTTATCAGCATGAACTAAATAGTATCAAATTATGGGTAGCCTGTTTTATTAGCGGTGCTAATACTTGGTGGTAAACGGACGTTCAAATTAGTTTTGAGTCAAGAGGTTGAACTTCTGAAAATGATATAAAGAAACGAACATGCATTACTAATGGCACAATCGTTTTCCTTGGTGGGTACTAATGAATCTGTTGGAATATGTTTTGGAAAAACTGCACATTAAAATTGCACCCATTGTCTTTGTAGTAGAATAGTGTGCTGGTGGAGTCAACGTTTAATAAATGTTGATTTCTTTGCGTTCAGTAGTAGATGCCATTGGAAGGTATAACACAAGTAATAGACATTGTTTTTGCTTTACATAGTTAAGTCTGAACTCAAAGAATTCAAGTGAAAAACATAAAAAGGAGGTATATTTTCTTAGAGCTTTTTCATATAAGTGCCAGGAGGTTGTTTAAAAGTAGAAGTTGTTTGTAAATGAATGAATAAATGCTAGGACAAATGAATTAGCCAAAGCTGGGTGGAATAGGAAAATAGGTTTCCGGGGGATGTGTGTGTTTTACTGGGGGGCCAGGGGAGAAGATATTGCCAGTGATTAAGTTTGGATAAATGTGGGCAGGAGTATTATCAAGCAGAGTAATAATAGTAACAGCTGCTAACATTTCTTTACTTTTACTGTGTGCCAGGCACACTGCTAAGTAATTTTCAGTCCTGTAAAGCTCGGAGAAGTTGAGTAACTTGTGTAAGGTCACCACGAAATAAGTGGAGGGCTGTGTGTTAAACCCAGGGAGGTTGACATTTTTGAGGTACAGTTAAATTGTGTTGATGATCTTGAGTTCCCTGGCATGTGGAATGACCACTCTGTGCCTTATGAAATTGCTAGGAATGTTTCTGCATTTGATATCAGTATTAAGAAAATAACTTCTTTTCATAATGTAATCTTTAATTGAACCTGGTGAAGATCCTCTACACCACTTTGTATTCTGTTCATTTAAGAAACTTCTTTATAGACATCAGCAGTCTTTTTTTTTTTTTTTACTTTTTATTATTTTTTATTTTTTAAAGATTTTATTTATTTGACAGAGAGACAGTGAGGGGGGGAACACAAGCAGGGGAAGTGGGAGAGGGAGAAGCAGGCTTCCCACCCAGCGGGGAGCCTGACTTGGGGTTCGATCCCAGGACCCTGGGATCATGACCTGAGCTGAAGGCAGATGCTTAACAACTGAGCCATCCAGGCACCCCATCAGCAGTCTTTTCTTGATGGTGCTTGTATATGAAGGCAGAGTCATGATACATTAGAGCAGTGATTCCGAGAGTCTTTCTCTCAGGTCCTCAGACCAATTTCCCTGGTAAAGTGAGAAAAAAGGTGAGAGCAGGGGAGTGTTTGATAATGATACATTGTTTGGTGATCAGTCTTCTGCTTCTGTAATTTTAAAATTATAAAATTGCCCATTCTTTATGAATTAATGGTAGTAAAATAAGAGTTTATTTATTTGTAAGTTTTTACTTGGCAAAATAGAGTAAACATTCCTATGTTAGTCCCTTTGTTCATTGTGTAATCTTTAATTTGTTGTGGTATTTGAAGGTCTGGAAACCACTAGTCTATAGCTGCTGCTACTTTTTCTCTTAGTCTGTTTTATTTCCTTTATTGGCTTGTATGTTATAATTTCTTTTTAGGTGCTTGCTTTATGGTTTATAGCATGCAAGTCTAACTTCACAATTTACCTTCAAGTGGTATTATTTCATTTTGTGTATAGTACAAAAACCTTACAAAAAGGGTGCCTGGGTGGCCCAGTCGGTTGAGCGTTGGACTCTTGCTTTCAGCTTAGGTAATGATTTCTTGGGTTGGGGGATCCAGCCCCCAGTCAGGCTCCTAGCTCAGCAGGAGCTTGAAAGATTCTCTTCCTCTGCCCTTCCTCCTGTTTGTTCTCTCTCTCTCTTAAATAAAATAAATCTTAAAAAAAAAAAAAAAAGAAAAAACCAAAACCTTAACAACAGTATTCTCCCATTTTTCTCTCAACTGGCATTTGTAGTGCTGTTACATATTTTACTTCTCCCATCCAAGTACTAACCAGGCCCGACCCTGCTTAGACATATTTTCCTTCTATTTATGTTATAAATCCTGTAATTAACCTTTTAAAGAAAAATAAAAAGTTAATTATCTTAAAAGAGATTTAAACAGTAAGAGAGGGGTGCCTGGGTGGCTCAGTGGGTTAGGCCTCTGCCTTCGGCTCAGGTAATGGTCTCAGGGTCCTGGGATCGAGTCCCGCATCGGGCCCTCTGCTGGGCAGGGAGCCTGCTTCCCCTTCTCTCTCTGCCTGCCTCTCTGCCTACTTGTGACCTCTCTCTGTCAAATAAATAAAATCTTAAAAAAAAAAAAAACAGTAAGAGAAAGGAGTATTTCGCAGTTACCCACATATGTACCATTTACCATATTTGCCATCTTGACTCTTTGAGATCACAAGTAGGCAGGCAGGCAGAGAGAGAGGGGGAAGCAGGCTCCTAGCTGAGGGAGCTGAGGGGAGCCCAATGCGGGGCTTGATCCCAGGACCCTGATATCATGACCCGAGCTGAAGGCAGAGGGTTAACCCACTGAACCACCCAGGTGCCCCTCTTCCTTTTTTTTTTAATTAAGATTTTATTTATTTGAGACAAAGGGAGAGTGTGCTCAAGCAGAGGGGAGGAAGGGGGAGAGGGAGAAGGAGGCTTTCTGCTGAGCAGGGAACTGAATGTGGGGTTTGATCCTGGGAACCCAGGATCATGACCTCAGCCAAAGGCAGACGCTTACCTGACTGAGCTACCCAAGTGCCCCTTGACTCTTCATTTTTTTGTGTAGATCCAGATTTCCTTCTGCCTTAAGGTCTGCTTTTAACATTTCTTGTAGTGTAGGTCTGCTGGTCTGCTGGTAAGGAATTCTTCAAACTTCTGAATGTCTGAAAAATCATTATTTTGTCCTTTTTTTTTGGTCTTTATTGCTGAGATATTTTCCTAGGTATAGATTTGCTCCACTGTCTTTTCGGCTGACACTGTTTCTGACAGGATATCTGCAATCACTCCTTTCTTTGCTTCTACATACTTAAAGTGTATTCTTTTGGTGCGTTTAAGATTTTATTATGGGTTTTAAATGGTTCAATTATGATATGTCTTCTTTTAAAATTTTTAAAAATTTTTTATTTTTTTAAAAGATTTTATTTATTTATTTGACAGAGAGAGAGAGAGAGATCACAAGTAGGAAGAGAGGCAGGCAGAGAGAGAGGAGGAAGCAGGCTCCCCACTGAGCAGAGAGCCCGATGTGGGGCTTGATCCCAGGACCCTGGGACCATGACCTGAGCCGAAGGCAGAGGCTTTAACCCGCTGAGCCACCCAGGCACCCCATATTATGATATGTCTTTGTGTAGTTTTTAAATAAAAATATGCATGTTGTGCTTAGGATTCGGTGAGTTTCTTGGATCTGTGGCTTTAGAATTTTCATGAAATTTGGAAAAATTTCAGCCATTATTTCTTCAAAAGTACTCTATAAGCTTGTTTTACTTATGTTTTCCTCTTCCTTCTTAAAGGTGTGGAAGATGTTATAATAACTGGTTAATAGCACTGCCTGTTCTATCATCTGTATAATTTCTGGGTCTATTTCTGTGGGTTGAATTTTTCCCTCATTATGAGCAATATATCCTGCTTCTTTGCCTGTATGGTGATTTCTTATTGGAGGCTGGGCATTGTGCATTTTACCTTGTTGGGTACTGGTTATTTTTATTTTTGTATTCCTTCGAACTTTTTTTTTTAAAGTTTTTATTTGTTTGTTTGTTTGTTTGTTTTTTAATTTGAGAGAGAGAGTGAGAGCAGGAGAAGGGGGAGGGTCAGAGGGAGAAGCAGACTTTTCCACCAAACAGGGAGCCTGACATGGGACACGATCCTGGGACTCCAGGATCATGACCTGAGTTGTAAGGCAAGTCGCTCAACTGGCTGAGCCACCCAGCCACCCTCCTTCAGACATTCTTGAGCTTTGTCCTAGGACACTTAAGTTACTGAGGAACAGTTTGATTCTTTTGAGGTTTGCTTTAAGCTTTGTTAGGTAGAACAAGACCAGCCTTTAATTTAGGCCTAATATCCTCCTCTTTCATTTCCCCCAGTGTTCCATGTATTATAGTTTTCCAATTTTGGGTCACAGGAACATGAACTATTCCTGGCCTTGGATGAGCTGTAGGGATTATGTCCCCCGCTCATTCTAGGTGTTTTTTTCCTTGGCCTTGCATAGTTTACTGTTATGCGTACCCTGATAAGTATTCGCTTGAAGACTGCTAGGCAATCTCTTTAGTCTCTTTCTGCACATCTCTCTCCTCTCCATGCATTTTGCAATACTTTGTCCTAAAAATTCTAGTTGTCTTGATCTCCCTGAAGTTTCAAGTCTGGCTTCTCAGCTCAGGGAGACTTCTGGGCTCTGCTTTGGTTCTATAAGTTTTCTTTGCATCCTATCAGTTTTCTAGGCAGGAAGCCTCCTATAAGTTTTTGAGGCAGGAAGCAGTAAGCTGGGACAATCCTAGGGCTCCCCTTATTTTTTTCCCATTTTTGTGGTTATTGTTGTATACCGTTAACATCTTTTACCTTTTGGGGGGGTGGTAATTTGGATTTTTTTTTTTTAGATTAATTCAGGATTTGGGCTGAACTAAAATTAATCATGGCAGTTGGCACATAGTAGATGTTAAATATTTGAATTAAAGAATGAGAGGATTTGGTCAAGAGATTTATTATAAAGTCTATGGGAATTGTTCAGGTGTTGCTGTTTCTTATTGAAGACTTTGGAATGTCATGTAAATGGTTAGTTTTTGTTGTATGTGAGTATTATCTGTTAAAATTTACCAAGGAACAATAAATTTCTTAATCCATGAGCAAATAAATAACTGTTTTACCATTAGTTAGGTATAGAATATTATTGTCTCAAACATTATAAATCTCAAAAAAGATGGAAAATGAGCAAAATTAGAATAGTTGATAGACATAGTTGTGAGACCTATCTTTGGAAACCATGGTCTATATATTATTTTAGGTATATGATTAAAGTTTTATTTTTTTTACCCCTTTTTACAAAATAAAATTGTCTAAAAAACTAAGTCTAGAAAATGTTTTCTTTTTTGTTGTTGTTGTTGACTCATTTATATCCAGTTTGAGTATGATTGAAGTTAAAGTTCAGTTTTTTAAAATGATTTTATTGATAAGTAATCTCTATACCCAATGTGGGGCTCGAGCCCACACCCCAAGATCAAGATTGCATGCTCTACCAACTGAGCCAGATGCCCCAAAAGTTCATTTATTTTATTTTATTTTTAAAAATTTATTCATTTGAGAGAGAGGGAGAGAGTGAGCACAAGCTAGGGGAGGGTCAGAGAGAGAGGGAGAAGTAGGCTTCCTGCTGAGGGGGGAGTCTGATGTGAGGCTCGATCCCAGGACCCTAGGACCATGACCTGAGTCGAAGGCAGACCCTTCGCTGACTGAGCCACTCAGGTGCCCCCAGAAGTTCATTTAAATGAAAATATTCTTAATAATGTTTTGCCTTTTATTTATTATTTTTTAAAGATTTTATTTATTTATTTGACAGACAGAGATCACAAGTAGGCAGAGAGGCAGGCAGAGAGAGAGGAGGAAGCAGGCTCCCCGCGGAGCAGAGAGCCCCACTCGGGGCTCCATCCCAGGACCCTGGGATCATGACCTGAGCTGAAGGCAGAGGCTTTAACCCACTGAGCCACCCAGGTGCCCCAATGTTTTGCCTTTAGATATGCTCTTATTTCTAAGTTTCTAAAATGGTCAATTTGTAAAAGAATGCGAAGTTTTTCAATAAAGCAGTTTTTGATGTTCTGGGTGTCAGATGAATCTATGTCAAAGACCTAAAATTTGGGGGTTCTTTAGGAGTAGAAATTATAAGTTGTTTCTTAAACATCACTTAAATACCACACTAATGATCTTTTCCAGATTAGTAATTTCCCCCATTTTTTGGCTATTGTTTACTTAATAGTTTTCTTGATTCTGTTCACTTTTATTTATTCTATTTATTTTTTAAAAAGATTTTGTTTATTTATTTGACAGAGAGAGATCACAAGTAGGCAGAAAGGGGGATCTAGCCTCTCCACTGAGCAGAGATTTTATTTATTTATTTGACAGACAGAGACCACCAGTAGGCAGAGAGGTAGGCAGAGAGAGAGGGGGAAGCAGGCTCCCTGCTGAGCAGAGAACCCGATGCGGGGCTCGATCCCAGGACCCTGAGATCATGACCTGAGCTGAAGGCAGAAGCTTAACCCACTCAGCCACCCAGGTGCCCCAATTCTGTTCACTTTTAAAAATCACGAAGGTTGGGGCGCCTGGGTGGCTCAGTGGGTTAAAGCCTCTGCCTTCGGCTCAGGTCATGATCTCAGGGTCCTGGGATCGAGCCCCGCATCGGGTTCTCTGCTCAGCAGGGAGCCTGCTTCCTCCTCTCTCTCTGCCTGCCTCTCTGCCTACTTGTGTTCTCTGTCTGTCAAATAAATAAATAAAATCTTAAAAAAAAAAAAAAAAAACTCACGAAGGTTGGGGCACCTGGGTGGTACAGTGGGTTAAAGCTTCTGCCTTCAGCTCAGGTCATGATCTTGGGTCCTGGGATCCAGCCCGGCATTGTGCTCTCTGCTCAGCAGGGAGCCTGCTTCCCCCTCTCTCTCTGCCTGCCTCTCTGTCTACTGGTGGTCTCTGTCAAATAAATAAATAAAATCTTTTAAAAAAATCACGAAGGCACTTCTTTAAAAAAGAAACAAATGGAAAAACATTCTCATTTTGATAGAGGATAACCATAAAAATAAAAACTGAGTACAAAATGGTGGTAATAAATTTTACGTATATTCTATTGCCATTGGAAAGCTCTGTCTGCTCTCTGGGTTAAGAGAGTTTAGCAAATGTTACAGAAGTGTTACAGACCTATCAATGCCAAAGTGAGTCTTTGTCCTTGATACTGTCTGTAATGAAAGAATTGAAACAGGTCTAGCTTTCTCAGTGATTCAGTGCTACTTAGTGTCCTGTCCCGATTTTTTGAAGCATCGTGGAAGAAGGTATTCTTATGAAAAAAAAAAAAGAAAGCACTTGTATTTACTCCTAAAGAGGCAGAAGGAAAGGGAGAAGGAGTAGGATCTGGAGATACTGGAATGTGTGGCATACTCAGTCCATAGCATGTGCAGTGCTTGATCTCAGGCTCCTTAGTTCAAGCCCCACATTGGGTATGGAGCCTACTTAATTAAAGTAAGTAAATAAAAGAATGAGATACTGTGTTGCCTTCAGAAAGGAAACGTTTAAATGGAATTTAGAGACGGGTCTGATTTTATTTGAGATTTGCTGTTCAGTGTCAGCTTTCTAGTCATTGATTTGCCTTTTTTATTAGTGTCATATGTCCATTAATTTTTGTTTAGCACTCAGAATAATCTAGTTATTTGTAATATACATGCATGTTTTTTGAATCCACTAGAGGATAGTAGACAATGAGAAGATTAATGCAGAAAAGTCATCAAAACAGAAAGTGGATCTCCAGTCTTTGCCAACTCGTGCCTACCTGGATCAGACAGTTGTGCCTATTTTATTACAGGGACTTGCTGTGCTTGCGAAAGAGAGGTAAGATGATAATGTCTGCAAATGGAGTTACCAGAGAAAGCTAAATAAAGACTTCCCCCATTGAAATATCATTAGTTTAAAAAAAACTATCATTAGTAGTGTTATTTTTAAAATAGAAGAAAATTATGGATGTTAGAATTAAAAGTAAGTCAGCCATAATCTCATCAGTTCAGACACTTTGATTTATCTCTACTAGTGTTGGATCATACGTCTATTTGTAAAGCTTTGGAATCATGGTATATGTGTAATTATATGTGTTCTTTTTACTTAATATTATAACTTAAAACTTTTTCCTTATCTCTGCATAGCCTTTGTGATGATATTATAATTATAACAATACTGCAATTAACTTAGCCATTTTCTCATTGCAGAACACTTAGGTCCAATTTTCTTTGTTAATGTAAATTAGCAGGCACTTTATATGTTTTAAAGCTTCTTTTGCCTTTGTTTCGTTTTTCTTTTAAGATTTTATTTATTTGAGAGCATACTAAAGAGAGCAAGAGGTGGGGGGGAGGGACAGAAGTAGTGGGAGAAACAGGCTCCCCACTGAGTAGGACCCTGGGATTATGACCTGAACTGAAGGTAGAAACATAACTGAGCACCCAGGCACCACTGTTTAATTACTTTTTCTTTTTTTAAAGATTTTATTTATTTATTTGACAGAGACACAGTGAGAGAGGGAATACAAGCAGGTGGAGTAGAAGAGGAAGAAGCAGGCTTCCTGTCCGCCCCCCCCCCCCGCCCCCCGCAGTAGGGAGCCCGATGTGGGGCTCGGTCCCAGGGTTGGTGATCATGACCCAAGCGGGAGCGGAAGTTAGATGCTTAATGACTGAGCCACCCAGGGGCTCCTAATTACTTTCTTATGATAAATTTCCAAGAGTTGATTTGCTAGTTTGAGGAACATGACTATTACAGTGTTTGACACATAAAATCACTTTTCTGTCCAAAAGTTTGTTCTCACATTTCTTCCATTATCATAACCTCAACAGCATGAGTGTTATTATAAATTTGTCTTGCCAAGCTATTTTGATTTATATTTCTTTGTTAACAGCATCACAAGTTTTTTCTGTACATGTTTTTTCCTTGTAATTCTACCCAAGTTCTTTTTGGATAAGCAAATCCAATAAGAAAAATGTTTTCGTAAGTTGGTTATGTGTATAAAATAGGATTTGTTTATGACTGCAGGATATGTCTTGGCTCTAATGCTGTTAATTAAAATATGGTATCTTTTATATATATTTTTATTCTTTATCTACAGAAGGTCGATATAGGGGGATTATAAATATTGTTTTAAATGCTAGAAGGAAAAATTTGAAGTTTTTAAGTAACATGCTATTGGTAAATACACTTAAGTAAGGAATTCTGGCAAAATTATTCATGAAATTAATCATAAATATATGAAAAATTGTTTATGTCTAGGTAGTTCAAAAGACTTTAAAATCTAAGGGAATGTTTTGAGATCATTGTAAATTAATCCTAAATATGCCTTTTCATAGTAGGATTTTAAATAGCTGATTCCCCCAACTTTTTGTCTTTTGACTTGTTTTCTTAGCAAGAATACTTTAAAGAAAAGTAATGATATGAAATATATTTTTTATTAACATTTTTTCCTTGTTTTATTGAGAAATAATTAATATATATCACTGTATAAGCCTAAGGCATATAGAATAGTGGTTTGATTTACATATATTATGAAATGATTCCATAGTGGGTTTAGTTAACATCCACCATCTCACATAGATGCAATAAAAAGGAAAAAAAGAAAAAAATTCTTCTGATGAGAACTGTTAGATACTACCCTTAACAACTTTGCTCTCTATCCCACAGCAGTGTTAGCTGTGCTCATTTTGTCGTACATCATAGCCCTGGTGTTTTTTCATCTTGTAACTAAAAGTGTGTACCTTTGAGCACCTTCCTCCAATTTCCTTTCTCCTACCACTTGATTTCTTTTCTTTTTTTTTTTTTTAAAGATTTTATTTATTTATCTGACAGAGATCACAAGTAGGCAGAGAGGCAGGCAGAGAGAAAGGAGGAAGCAGGCTCCCTGCTGAGCAGAGAGCCCGATTCGGGGCTCGATCCCAGGACCTTGGGATCATGACCTGAGCCGAAAGCAGAGGCTTTAACCCACTGAGCCACCCAGGCGCCCCCCACCACTTAATTTTTTTTAAAGATTTTATTTATTTATTTGACAGAGAGAGCACAAGTAGGCAGAGCAGTAGGCAGAGGGTGAGAGAGAAGCAGACTTCTGTGGACCAGAGACCCAGGACCCTGGAATCATGACTTGAGCCAAAGGCAGATGCTTAACTGCTTAACTGAGCCACCCCGATGCCCTTAATACTTCTTAATTTTAAAATATATTTAACTTCTCAGTTGTACTGTGTGGTAGCAGTATTAGAACTATTATTGACTTAAGTATTTGAAGTAAAATAGAGGTGACTTTGTTTCTTTTTTAAAAAGATTTTATTTACTTGTCAGAGAGGGCACAAGCAGGGGGAGTGGCAGACAGAGGGAGAAGCAGGCTCCCTGCTGAGCAAGGAGTCTGATATGGGGCTTGATCCCAGGACCCCAGGATCGTAACCTGGACTGAAACCAATCGAGCCACCCAGGCATCCTGAGAGGTGCCTTTTTAAAAAGAAACATACCAGTACTTTTTTGTCCAAATAAATATTGAATCCTTTGATTAGTTTTTGGGGGTTCATCCACTTGTCTCAGTGATGCTATAGCCATTTTCCTATATTGTTTTTGTACTCTTATTGAAAGGTAATACCTGCAGGAAAAATTGTGTGTATCATAGGTGTACAGTTTGATGAGTTTTCAGAATCCAAACGTAGCCACATAACTTGGACTCAGATCAAGAAACTGTATACTGTCAGGATCCCAGAATTCTCCCTTGTGACGCCTTTTAGTCATTATCCCCCCTGTGTAATTGTTACCCCATTGCCAAAAATTACATTTTTGAAACTCGTGTTTTAGAATTGTGTTATAACCAGATTTAAGCCATAACAAAACTTTCAGTCTCTTTTCACTATGTTGTTGACTAATTTACTTGCATATTTCATTCACCATATTTACCACAAATGGCCTTTGAAAGTAAAATGAAAATTAAACTGAAAAAGATGTGTTTTTGTTATGCAACAGTACATTTAAATTGATATGCTTAGAATATAAATTTCTAAACTTTGGATTTCTTTTCCCTTACAGACCACCAAATCCCATTGAATTTCTAGCATCATATCTTTTAAAAAACAAGGCACAGTTTGAAGATCGAAACTGACTTATTGGGAAGAACAGAAAATTTTGATTTCTACTGTAGATTTACATGATTAAGAGGCAGCTTTAATTGCCACGATTTTCCCCCCTTTTTGGAAGTATAAGAACCGTCAGGACAACAGAACTTATTTCCGGAATTGCAGAAGAAAACATATATTCCTTATTTTGATTTAATCACCATACTTATTTAATGAGTATATTCTGTGCAATTTTTTCTCAGATTGTCTTTAACTTTGTTTTTAAATGACCTTCAAAATAAACTGTTAAAACGTCACTATTTGAAAGTAGTTTTTGTTTTATATGAGAAATATTTTATATGGTTCAGTTATTTTCATGAATTGCTTCTTTCTTGGGTCTTAGAATGCTGCAGAGTTTTACAACATGAATATACACCAGAGTCCAGTTCAACCTAAAGAAAAAGCTCAGCCAGTTTTTCTCAGCGTTATCCTTGGACCTCTTGGAGGGTGGGATCTAGGCATCTTCAGTTTTTAACATCACAGTTGACTCTAATGCACAGTGAAGTTGGAGTATTGCTATGAGCATTGTGGAGGTTGTGCAATATCCTTCATTGCTATAAAACTTTGTGGTAGTAATATAATAATAGCTGTCTTTTATTATAATTCTATGTATCAGGCATAAGTACTATTTTACTTAAAGTATCTTTAATATAGCAACTCTACAAAGTAGATATTGTTATTCCCATTTTGCAGATGAGGAAACATTTGGAGAGATTAAGTGACTTGCTCAAGACCACACTGCTGGTAAGTGCTTGAATGGCATTCAAACCCAGTTCTGCCAGTGTGTTGCTGATAGAGAGCCATGTGAGAAGTACTTGTGTGAGTTCACGTCATTGCTGCTTTTGGCAATAAAAAACACCAGCCAGTCCTTTTTTGGGGGTCTGCTTACTTTGTCCTGTATGAAAAAACTAAGATAATTCATTAGCTCTGGAAAAAGAAAACTGAAGAAAGCCAGGCAGGAAGAATATTAAGGGAAGTAGTTCTCAGCAGGGAATGACTTTGCCTTCTCACTCTAGAGCACATTTGGCTGTGTCTAGAAACATTTTGGTTGTCACTGCTGAAGTAAGGTGGAGTTCTACTGGCATCTAGTGGGTAATGTCCAGGAATGCTGCTAAATATTTCACAATACAAGGCCAGCCTGCACGCCCCTCCCATCCACAAGAATTATCCAGTTCAAAATATCAATTCATGCTAAGGTTGAGATACCCTGCCTTGGGGGCTCCTGGCTGGCTCAGTTGGTAGCAGGCAACTCTTGATCTCAGGATCATGAGTTCAAGCCCCACACTGGGCATAGAGTTTACTTAAAAGAAAAAAAGAAACCCTGCTTTGGAAGCACATTAAAGATGTGTGTCCAAGCTAAACATGTGAAAACAAAGTTGAAATACGAACTATGCTAATGAGGTATGTCTTAAGTTTAATACCGGAAGAGCTTACTTCAGTAGGAGTGACACTTGTGGCGAGGTGACATGGTTTTGATTTAAACTTGCAGATGTGTATAATTTGCATAGGAAAAACCTGCGAAGATTGGGATCTCTTGCTTATGTAGTAGTTTCTGCAAATATTAATTCTATCTGATACATTTTGGTTATTTGGCTAACTTCCTACATTAATCTGCCTAAGTCTTTTTTTGTGGTATTTTAACATTTGATTAAGTACTAATTCGGTAATATTTCATTAAAGCATTAATAGTTTTATCATCTTACAGCAGTTCTTCATCCGTGATTTACATCAGAGCCACTTGGGAACTTTTCATACACATTTCATATATAAATAGCCCTGGAGAACCTGATTAAATTGTGATAGAACCTGGCTTCTGAATTTGGCAAAAACTCTTCAAGGCATTCTGATAGAACCTCTGGTGAAGACCATTTAGAAGTAATGCAGTACTCTGCCTAGTACTACATTACTTCTAGTGTTATATTATCTTTGAGTTGGGGCTTAAATTACTCAATATTGAAATTGATACTTTTTAAAGTAACAGCTGAGAATAGACGTATCTTTTGCTGGCAGTGCACATGCTACTTAACCAAGCCCTTATCATGTGCCAGGCACCATGCTAAATACATGAATTGTAAATCCACAAAACCCTGTGAGGTAGGTTTAATTTTAATACCTCATTTTCAGATGAGAAAAATGAGATTTAGTTAACTTGCTCAAGGTTATAGGGGAAGTAAGTTTGGGGCAGGGATTCAAACCCAGCTTAATGCTACTTTCCCTTAATGTTATATTACCCTCTGCTCTAATGCTCTCAGGTGTGCTTAGAATTTTTCTTTGGGGGGAAATCAGTATCCTCTTGTATGTGTATAGTAGAAGCCCTTTTATCTAGTTGGTAAATGAAAAAGTGAGTCATGGTAGTAAATCATAAATGACACTGAACAGTTTCTTTTTTAAACTTAAACATAATAATCTATATTAACTTGTTAATATTTCTCTTCCAATCTTTTCTCTGTGATTGGGTTCTCTGATTGGAATTCTGTATCATTTTTCTTCCTCAAACCACCCCTGTAGTGTATGGTCTGCACATTTAGTATCAGGGTTTTTGAGAGTAGACTATGCTTTTAGACATTTGAGCAGTAATTTATAGAATCTTATGCCTTTTTTCATGATTTTTTTCTCTGGCCTTCAGTCCTCTTACCTGCTTCTGATTTGACAGTTTTTACTTAATCTTTGCAAAGCATTCCACCTAATTTTTGTACACCTTTTTCATTATGTGTTTTTATTTCATTGGTTTATGTAATATTTAATTAAATTATGTAATGGTAGTACCTAGTGCAACTGGCCTAAGTTAGCTGGAGAACACTATTGACCTGTGTTAGTTATGCACACAAACCTGGGGAGGAGCCTGCAATCATGTGAGAATTTCCTAAAAAGTGTAGTCTGTAAGCTTCAAGAGTTCAACCTTATTTTACCATGGGAATGGAGAACATCACTTACTCCTGTGAGCTGATGAAATAGGAACCAGTTAAGCAAATTTCTCTATACTTTGATGATGTATTTTACATGTAGCTGGCAATTGTATTATAGAAACCATTTCTACCCTTCGAATGCTTAATGGATAGGTTATTGTTTAGTAAACAAATACAGAAATAGAGTAGAAAGTCCTATATGTTATAGAGTGAATTCTTTTTTTTTTTTTTTAATTTATTTATTTGACAGAGATGACGAGTAGGCAGAGAGGCAGGCAGAGAGCGAGGGAAGCAGGCTCCTTGCTGAGCAGAGAGCCCAATGCCCATGGAGCAAAGGGCTCCATGCGGGGCTCAATCCCAGGACCCTGAGATCAGGACCTGAGCACCTGAGCGGAAGGCAGAGGCTTAACCCACTGAACACTCAGGCGCCCCTATAGAGTGAATTCTTGAATTACATTGGTAGGTAGGTTAGTGGGAGGACCAGTAGAGCAAGTCAGGCATAGATTCATAGAGGAAATGGAGAACTTGAATTGAAAAAAAGAAAAATGGTGTGGATAGAATGAAGCATTGTTTACTTAATTCTGATGATCCTATGGGAAGAATATTGAACCTTTGCTTAAATTTCATTTAGGAAAAGGTATAGTGGGATTTTAAGATTGATAACTTCCTGTTAGAAACATGATAGAATGGCTGTAGGGATAGTATAAAATATTATAGCCAGATATTTTTCTGGACTGGATTCCAAAAAGGCATTAACAAATTGGGAGGCCTGATACATATATCACACTGTAGAAATAAGGGACCAAGTTGAAAGCTGCAAATGGCTATCACTGAGAATCTATTTATTTAAAAATCTCTACATTTAAATTAGGCTTCTGGGATATGAAATGAGTGTTTTGCATTATGTGGATCTCCATTAATTTAGGGGAGGTAAGTGAATAGTTTCAACATATTTCTTTCAAGAGTCTGTCCTTGAATAAGGTAGGTAAAAAAGATGGACAGAAGTAATAATGATGGGGTATATTGAGAGCATTCTAGGTCTTTTAACCTTTCACTTTTCTTGGCATTTTGGTCTTTGCTGAGTTTGACCAGTTAAAAAAAAAGTAGGAAAGTAATATAATAGTGGAAAATAGGTCACCGGATATAAAGGGGCCAGGCAGTAATGAATATGTATTAAAAAACAAAAAACAAAAAACAATTCTTATCAGCCTTAAAAATAAAACCCATTTCATTTCTGGGAATTTGAAATAATATTAACAATAAATATGAAAAAAATTTTACAAAATTTATTAAAAAAATTGGGAGTGAACAAATTTTTATCTTAATAAGAATCACTAAATATGTACTTAGCTCAGTGTCAGGTACATAGTTAAATTTTAATAAATATTAGTTAATAAGCTTAGCTTCTGATGGAAGGGCAAACAACGCTAGATTGGAGTACTATTTTTTTTTTTTTTTAAGATTTTATTTGAGAGAGAGAAAGAGAGCACAAGCAGGAGAGGCAGAGGCAGAGGGAGAGGGAGAAGCAGACTCCCCACTGAGCGGGGAGCCTGACAAGGCTCGATCCCAGGACCCTGAGATTATGACCTGAGACGAAGGCAGACGCTTAACCATCTGAGCCACCCAGGCGCCCCTAGGTTGGTTTTGTTTTTTTTTTTTTAATTGAAGTATAGTTGACACACAATGTTACATTAGTTTTAGGTTTATAGCATAGTGATTCAATAACTCTGTAAGTTATGCTGTGCTCACAAGTGTAGCTACCATCTGTTACCATACAATGCGATTACAATACCATTGAGTGTATTCCATATACTGTGCCTCTCATTCCTGTGACTTATTCATTCCATAACTGGAAGATGCACCTCCCACCCCCACCCTACTCCCCTCTGGCAACATCCAGTTTGTTCTGTGTCTGTGTTGATGGGTCTGTTTCTGCTTTTTTGTTTATTCATTCGTTTTGTTTCTTTAAGTTCTACACATAAGAGAAATCATAATAGTGTTTGTCTTTCTTAGAGTACCAGTTTTAATTGAAATCAAAATAGCATCTTTATGCTAAACTTGTCTCTCAGCCTTGATTTTTTTCAAAACTCTGTGGTTTTATTCTAGAATATCTTTTCGGCATGGGGCTTTTAGTATTTAGTGGACTCCTCAAGCTGTCCACCATGGATAAGTAAATTATAAAAATGTTCAATTTACTATTGCCATTTAGATTCCAAAAATCAAGCCTAAAGATGTATTTTGTGTGTGTGTGTGTGGTTAGGTACTATATGTGGCACAAAATTCCAGAGATACACAAAATTTTAAATCTTTTATCCATCCTTGCACCTCAGCCACCTAAACAAGTACTGTCACCAATTTATTGTGTTTCCTCCTAGAAGTATTCTGTGTATATGCAAGTGTATGGGAATATATTTTTAAAGTATTTATTTTTACATGAATGGTAGCATACTTTATACATTGCTCTGCAATTTGCCTTTTCCTTTTTTTTTTTTTTTTTTTTAGCTCTCTATACCAGTATACAGCACCACCTTTTTCTTTCTAATGGGTGGATGGGTGGATATGTAACAAGTCTCATATTGATGGATATTGTGGTTGTGCTAGTTGTTTTCTAATACAGACTGATGCAGCAAATATAGGACATGCTTTTTTAGAACATATGTTGGGTTCTAGGACTAGTGGTGCCTTATTAAAAAGTCTGCTTTATATAAGGACTCTCTTATTGAGGAATTCCATCTTACATTTTGCTATGACTGTTTATGGAGTGTCAAACCCAAATCCCTGGTGGATATAATGGAAATTGTTAATATGGGAATTGTACATATTGCCAAACAGTTTGACTAGTAAGAATAATCCTTTGGGGGAAAGAAGCCTCCAACAGAGCGTTTTCATAGGGAGGAGGCTTAAATTTAAATTAGGTTACTAGTTTGGAATGAGTCCTAGGATTGTTGCTAGGAGCAGAGGATAATGATAAGAAACAAAGATCAGCTTATAAATTGTTTTCAGAATATTTTCACTTTAAGTAAAGTGAATTAAAATGATTTAAGTAAAATGATTCTTACAGCAAGCCTGTGAGTTAGATATTGCTGTTTGCATTTGACAGATGAGAAGACTGAAGCTTGAAAAGGTTACATTACTAAATGCCCATGATCACAGCTGGTGAGGAACAGAGTCATGACTCAAATCTGATTTTCTAGTTTGACCAGCCTGAAATATGAAGTTTTCTTAGTTCATTGTATTCCGTGTCCCTTCTCCTCCTTATTTCGGGTCATAGAAACAGAATCAGGAATCATTAACTTCAAGAGCTATCACTGCTTATCAATGCCATGTCAACCATATCGACCATTTTCCTTTTTTTGAAATTTATGATGAAAGTTTACTAGTTTACCATGCCATCATTTACCACTGATTTTTGGTGCTCGGGGAAGAGTATGGTGGAATTAGAGCTGCAACCCGCCTTTTTGTTATCTTTAAATCGGCTATTTGGCACATCCTTTTTGTCTTTTTCTGCTATTTTGGCAGGTTAGTGGCGAAGTGAGAGGGTTAAAAATTCAAAAAGAAATACATATTGGTGGAGATTTAATCTAATAACTGTAGAAAAGGTGTGAAAGTCAGAAATGTCCCGGTAATTGATGAGGCTTTTAGGCCTGGGATTTCACACAAGATCCTTGGGGCTTAAAGTTGAAAAAGTGGGAGGAGGGGTGGGAGCAGGACAGTAAATTAAAAATAAATATATTATGGCGCTAGGGAAACTTGAATATTAGGCAGCCAGGTATTTGCTTTGAACTCTACCAACGATCTGTTTAGTATGAAATTCAGATATAAAAATTTTATGGTTTTAACCCAAATCTTTCATCAAAGACATGCAAATTTCGTTTATTTTCTTCCCAGATTTGGAATGATCTACTTCATAACACTTCCTCCGAGGTCCAAGATACCCCACTTTCCTGTGATTCTTCTGTAATTTTAAAGGAATTCTTTATTCCTGACACTTATGTGAAATACTGGGATTTATAAGAGAAGGAAGGGTTGGAAATAATGTTTGTTGTATGCATACTGTGTCAGGCTCTACATTTATTAACTCTTGTAATCCTAGGGACAGCTCTTGAATATATTATCCCTTCTTCATAGATGAGAATAACAGGCTAGCTATATCACACTTGAATCTAATTAGGGAGTTAAGACATGCACCTACATCCGTATAAAATGAAACAAGATAAATGTTTACAGTGTCAAAGCCAAGATTAGGTGGTAAGGGTGGCCCCGTGAAGCAAAAACTAGCATTTGCGGAGACCACAGGCACACTACCATGTGCCTGCTTCTACAAATGAACTTCCCAGCGTGGCCACAGGCTTGTATCCCTAGGATTGAGACCTTGGGGGTGTGAATCCACTGAAGATTCGTGTGTATGAGGAGGTGAGGGGAGGAAGAGACGGACTGTCCTCTTGGAAAGCCGCATCGGCGAGCCCTCTGTGCTCTTCATTTAAGGAAGTTGGCTGGGGGAGGGGGCTTGCCCTGCGGCTGCGTCCTGCCTCCCCCCCCCCCCCCGCCCCGCGCAGCTCCCCCCTCAGCCGCTGCTGCCGCTAAACCCCGGAGAGCGGAGCGCGCACGTTGAGATTCCTCGGCGGGCCTGGCCGCGGCTGCTGGGCATGCTCAGTGGGCAGGACCCGTTAG
This sequence comes from Martes martes, assembly GCF_963455335.1. NCBI lineage: Eukaryota > Metazoa > Chordata > Mammalia > Carnivora > Mustelidae > Martes > Martes martes. The sequence goes on from NC_137896.1 coordinate 113,931,404, forward strand.
AGTGGCGAGTAAGGAAGCGTTGATCTTCTCTGGGTCTGCCTTCCCCGGTTCAGGCCCCGGCCCTGGGCTTTTGTGTGCGCGGAGCTGCAGCCGCCGCTACCTCCTAGCGGGGCCGCCCGACCCCAGATGCCGTCTGGCCTGTCCGGTTTCCGCCGTTAACCTCGCCGCGCGGCTGGAGGAGGAGCGGGGCGGGGCGGGGCCCGCGGGCCGGCGGCCGGGCGGGCAGGAGGGCCCTGCCGGGGGTGGGGGTGGGTGCGGGGAGTCCCGCGGGGGGTGGGGGGAGGGGGCGGGCGCGGAGTCACGGGGGTGGGGTCACCGGCGGTGGCTCGGGGAGGCCAGCTGGGAGGGGAGGGGGCCGTGGGGGCGGCTCGGCGGAACCAGCCGCGGCTGGGGAGCAGCGGCGAGTCCGGGGGCCGGGGCCGGGGCTTTCCGGGCCTCGGTGAAGCCGCCGCGGGCCCCATCTTCCGGCGGTCGCCGGAGTTTGTGGTGATTGTTGCTGCCGCCGCCACCGCCCCGGCTGCCATCTCCTCCTCCTGGGCCGCCGCCTCCTCCTCCTCTTCCTCCTCCTCCTGGGCCGGGCTGATCCCCTCCCCGCTGCCGCCTCCTCCTGGGCTGGGCCCGTGGTGTCTCGTCCCCTCGCGGAGCCGCTCCTGCCGCCGCCGCCGCCGCCTCCTCATTCATCCTCGTGCACCATAGGCGGCACAGGCACCAAGATGTCCAACCGAGTGGTCTGCCGGGAAGCCAGTCACGCCGGGAGCTGGTACACAGCCTCAGGTAGGGCCCCAGGCCGGCCGGCCCGTCAGCCCGCCGCCGCCGCCTGGCCCGGCGCCCGGCCGCCCGAGGTCGGCGGCCCGGCCCCGCGCGGCGGCGGCGGGAGGACCGCGTGGGGAGGGAGCGGCCCGGAGGCCGGCCTCGCCGCCTCCCCCACCCGGGTGGCATCCCGCCGGGCAACCCGGGGCCGGACGCCCTCTCGCTCACCCGGAGTTGGGCGAGAGGGAGAGTCGCCGCCTTGGCAGCCTGCGCCCTCCCTCGGGACCGGGCTCGAGGCAAGAATGTGCTCCCGGAGCTCCCGGACCCGAGCCCACTTGTCGCCTCCTGGGGCTCCGGGGAAGCGGGCGGCCGAGCGCTGCCACCCCCGGGAGGACGGTTCGCCCGGCGCCCGAGCCCGGCTTCCCCCACCCGGAGCCGAGGGAGGGACGCGCGTTCCTGTGCTCGCGGTTGCTCCCCGCCGGCGGTGCGAGAGGCGCCCGCGACCCGGGCGGTTCTCCGGGTCTGGCCGTGTGCGCCGCCGGCTCTGCTCACCCGTCTCCTGCGAGGAAGTCTTCTCCCCCTTCCGCCGGCGGTTCGGAGGCGGGCAGCGTTCCCCTCACCTTTCAGGTGCTCGGCTGTCTGGAAAGGAGTGCCGGGTAGTACTTTTTCACGTTGCCAGACGAGGGACGAGGTCTCCGCCTGCGAGGTCTGGTAGAGGAGGGCCTTTTCTGGGCTGTGCAGCTCCTGTGTGCTGGGGGTAGGGTAGAAGTATTGCCAAGCAGTGGCTTGGGGTGGCCTCCCAGCTCTTTTGTCAGTGTTTTCATTGTTACTGTCATTCGCGGAAAGGGGCAGCTGGAGATGGCATCAGCACTTTGCTCAGCAGCCTCGCCAGTCTCTAGTCGCTCACCACCGAGCAGGTGCTGGAACTACCTAGCGAATTAGATTAGGGTCTGCGCGAATTTAGCCTTCTGTCGACACTGCAAACATTTTAGACGTCTTTATGTAAGAAAGCCTAGGGACTTTCCCTTTAATGAACGTCTTGTTAGGACGACTGTTTCCTGGGATTACTTTCAGGAGTCACATTTCTGGTAAGTTAACAAAGAAAGTTCCACTGTGATTCCTAATAGTGTTCAGTCATTTGCTATTGGCTTGTCAATAACTAGACCTAACTTTAATGTGGATCGCATCATGTTTTCTTTTGCACATAGTTGGGTTGGGTGGTGACATGGCTTGTGAGACAACAAAGATTTGGAAGAAAATTCATTTCTCTGAAGTTGCTAAACGGACTCACATATACATGCACTTTACTGACTCACTGAAGATTTGCTGTGTTAAGAAGACACAAAAGAATCCTAATGATTGGATTTGCAAGCCTAACTGGTAGCTGTATTTTTGTACTGAGCAAGTGACATTTGGCTTCCCTTCATGGTCCTAAAGTACTTCATAAACGTTTAATCAATTCCCACAGTCTGAGAATGTCGGTTAAGCTTTTCTTGTTCTACATATGGGGATGTGCCCAAGACTCGGTACTAGCCAGTGGCAGAACAGAAATTGAGAAATAGAAGAGTCCCTGGCTCCTGGGCTTGTCCTCCATTAAGTGCATTATTAATATTCAATTTATCAGTGCATAATTGCATTTCTGGGTTACAAGTCAGTAAGCTGCTTTCTTCAATGTGTTTTCAAGTCTCAGTTTTCACTTTCATGGCCATCTTTTGATTTATTTCTTTTGGTTTTGTTTTTATATCTTTCTATAAGTGTTTTATACTTTTTTATGTAGTTTGCCTTGAAATTTGGGCAAATGATTCTGGAGGAATTTTTATAGATTCTTGAATATTCTTTGGGTAGTAAAATAAAGCATGGCTCACACTTTGGACTTGAAAAGACTTCTTCAGTAATCTCAGTTATAAGAAGAATCCTTTAATCCAGCTCAAAACATTCTCTGATTATAGCTATTTATCAGTAATGAATGAAAATGAACTACTTTCTTTCTCTTTCTTTTTTTTAAGGTGTTATATTAGTTTTAGCTGTAAAATACAGTGATTCAACAATTCCTAAAATGGACTATTTTCTTAAAAATTTGAAATGTAATCTTCTTTCCCTAAATTCTCAATGAAATCAATAATGCCATTTTGATAATGTGAGTTGTCCTAGAGAAACTTACTGTTAAAAAATTCAAAGCATGTGTGGCATGTGTGTCTGTCTATGTGTGATTTTAAACGTAAGTAATAATAAAGGGTGAATTTAAAGCAATGTAGTTGTTAAAGCTTATTTTATATTTTGAAAATAAATGAAGTAAAAATAGTTAAGTAAACTTTGACTTGGTCTAGTAACTTATTTAACAGTATCGCAGTGTGCCTACGTTGGTAACATTGACCAATGGAAAACTTTTACTTGTGTTATTATTGTTTACCTAGTGAACTAGTTCTAAAAACTCGAGTAATAGGAGAGACAGATGTGATTGTGGATTGTCATTCTATCCTTCCTACAGCATTCAGATCATGTCCATAGAATTAAAGTATTCAGTTACTGTTATAAGTAAGGGTGAAATCACATTTGCTTCAGTTACATAGCTGGCTCAGAGGAGAAAAAATGTGTGTGTGTGTGTGTGAGTATATGTTATGTATATATACACATATATGCTTTCATTTTTATTTATCTCTTGTTATATGCTAGCCCTTTGATAGAAGTACAAATTATTCCTTCTTTTCAAAGAATTTACAGTTTATTTGAAGTAAGCCATAAGATAGCAAATAAACTTTGGATCCATTGAGGTAGTGCTTTTAGGAGTTCTGAGGATTATGGAATCACTTCAAGGTAGGATTTGAATTGTGGTTTGAAGGAATGGTGTTTAGTTCAGTTAGAGAGGAGAAAAGAACATTGGGGAAAACCACAAAATACAGAGGCAAATAATGTAAGGAGGTCAATTTAATAAGAATGTAAGATTCATTCTGGAGTATATAGTTCTTGAGGCTGGAGTAGTAGGTTGGTGCTAGAGTATGGATGCCTGTGAGTGCTGTGCAGCATAGTGATTTCACTTACTCAGTAGGCAGTCAGGACCAAGGGAGAAGTTTCTGAGTAGGGAACTAATATGGAAGTAGCATTTTAGGAAAATTAATCTCCTGGGAAGGTTAATCCTCACTTCTTTACCCATGTATAGCAGGGATCAGCAAACTATGCCCGCAGCCCAGATCCAGCCTACAGCTTTTATCTTGGTCAAGTCTACTAGCTAAGAATGGTTTGTAATTTTCAAAGGGTTTAAAAACAAACATAAACCAAGAAGTGTAGTAGAAACTGCCTGTGGCCCATAAAGCCTAAAATATTTATTATTTGGCCCTTTAGAGAAAAATATGCCGACTTCTAGTGTAGATTAGTGGTTTTCAAAGTGCGATCTCTAGACCAGCAGCATAATGTGTCTGAATTCTGTATTTCCTCTATATTTTGTATAGCTTTTATTTTATTTCAGGCTCTTACTATCTTCTGTCAAGACAGTTATAACTGCCTTTTAACCAGCCTTCTTTCTGCCAGCCTTATCCTCCTTCAGTTCATCCTCTACATCACTACCTGAATAATCTGTCTGACCACATAATTCCTTTGCATAAATCTTATTGACCCATCTTGCCTGTTGGAAAGGTCTGAGTTTCTTCATGACTTGGCATCCTCCTATCTCTTGGGCCACTCCTTCTCACCCCATCCCAGTCCTTGTTTTTACCACCCTTTAAGCAACATGTAGCAGCTGCAGTTGTTTCTTTAAATACACTGTGCATTTACACTAGCTCTTTGCTCTGTTGGAATGCACTTTGCCTGGATAATTCCCACTCCTTTAAAGACTCAGGTGTTCATACCCCCACGAAGGCTTTCCTAATGCCTGACCTCTCCCAGGCTGTTTTTGTTGTTCCTTTGTACTTCCATAATGTCCTGTGTGTATCTCTGTACATTTATTTGGTTATCTGTATGTGTGGTTGTCGTCATCGTCGTCTTCTTTCTTTTTTTAAGAAGATTTATTTATTTTAGAGAAAGAGGGAGAGAGTGTGCATATGAGTGAGGGGAGGGACAGAGGGACAGAACCTCAAGCAGACTTCCTGCTCATGACCCATGAGATCATGACCTGAACCAAAACCAAGAGTTGGATGCTTGACCGACTGAGCCACCCAGGTGCCCTTGTGTGTGTGGTCTTCTATAAGGTTAGGAACTCCTCGAAGCTACAAACATTGTCTTGCTCATTTTTTGTATCTTAAGTACTCAGCACAGTAGGTGCATAGTAGGTATTCAGTAAGTATTTGAATGAATGAATGAATCAATGTTAAAGTGCTTGGCATAAAGTAACTATGGACAAAGATATTGATTGTTTCAGTCCCGAAGAGCAGTGGGGGTGATAAAGGACTACTGCTAGTTAAGTCTCTGAGTATGGTATCGGTGAAGAATATTGCTGGTGGGAAAGGATTAGAAATCTTGATTCACCAGTTGAGTCCCCATTTTATCTAAGATTTTCAGAGAATTGTGACATACATATAGAAAAATGTACAACTAGATGAATTTTCACAAAATAAGCACATTTATTTCATCAGCACCCAGCTCAAGAAACATATCAGTACTGGAATCCCCAACCCTTACTGTGTTCCTGCTAACAGTAGAAAAGTTTTGTCTGTTTTTGAAATCTACATAAAATAGAATCATAAAGTATATCTTATTTGAGCTTCTTCTGTACAATATTACATTTAGGAGATTAACACTTGTTGTGGTTTGTTTCTTCTCATTGCTGTATTCTGTTATGTGAATATACCATAGCTTATCCATTCTACTGTTGGTGGATGTTTGGTTGTTTTGCCGCAATGAATTTATTTATGTATGTATGCAGGCTCCATACCTAGTGTGGGCGTGGAGCCCAATGCAGGGCTTGAACTCACGACCCTGAGATCCAGACCTGAGCTGAGATCAAGAGTTGGATGCTTAACTGGCTGAGCCACCCAGATGCCCCTGCGATGAACATTTTTGTACTTTTTTTTCCTGATGAACATGTATATGCATTTTCATTGGTTATGTACCTTAGAGTAGAATTATTAAGTCATGGTTATGGTATGTTCATTTTTAGTACATTCTGCTAAAGTTCTGCAAAGTGTTTTTACAAATTTACACTCCCACTACCAATGTATGAGAGTTCTAGTTGTTCTGTATCTTTGTCAGCACTTACTATTGTCAGACTTTTTATTTTTAGTTATTCTGGATTGGTGTGTAATGGTATTGCATATAGTTTTAATTTTATTTTCCTGATGACTAATGAGGTTGAGTGCCTTTTTATATTTGGGACCCGATGTCATTGGCCATTTGGATTTCTGCTTTTGTGAAGTATCTGTTAAGCCTTTTGCCCTTTTTCTGTTAGGCTGTTTACTTTTTTCATATTGATTTGTAGTTCTTAACATATTCTGGTTACAGTCTTGTTGGTTATGTGCATTGCAAGTATATTCAACTCTAACTAGCTCTTCCAGGATGTTGGTGTTTTGGTGAATCAAAGTGCTTAATTTTAAAGTCTTGTTTATCAATTAATTGGTTAGTGCTTTTTTGTTTCCATTTATGAAATCTCTGCTTGTATCAATGTCATGAAGTTACTTTTCTGTGTTTTCTTTTAAAAGCTTTATCCTTTGACCTTTCATATTTAGATCAAGAATTCATTCAGTTGATAGCTGTATGTGTATGGAGTAGGTACAGTACATAAATTTTTTTGTTGAACTAAATGTAGATACAGAAAAAGTATACAAATCAAGTGTACAGTGTGATAAATGTACACAAGTTCAACATACTCTAACCTGCCCTTTAGATCGAGAAATAGAACATTTTCAGCATCCCAAAAGGATACATTCCATTTTAATGTTCTTGAAATTGGTATATCTACATTAGCTATTTGTATCCAAGTATGTGTTTAATGTTGGGGCTCTCCCCCACTGCATTTCCCCGTGAAAATGGTTGTTATATTGGTGGTACCTCTTATAATTACTGTTGTCCTAGAAAGTGAAATGCTTTCAAAGAACATTCTTGAAATGTTTGTATGATCTATATCTTAATTGCAGTTTTACTTTTTGAGTTGTTTTCATTCATTTTGCCATATTTCTGAACATTTGATAAAATATATCATGGTTCTGTAGTTGGAAAACCACAATTGTTTTATTTTTTTCATATGTGCCTTGAGTTTCGAGTGTCAAAATACATATTGGTGTGTAAAAAATTAAAGAACTGACTAATAAAAATGATGTTCTTTGAAGAAAAGAGATTATATATTTAGATTAAAAATTAACTTTTTTGGATTACTAAATATGGTGTTTTGTATGCTGATATTTCTTTGCATTTCATACTGCTGTTTTACTTGGAGAAAGGCAAGACAAAGAACAAACTTAATAGGCAAACTGTTGAGATTATTGCTTGATTACCTCTGGCTCTTTCTCACTTTCCTTCTTTTTTCTCATATAATTTCCAAATAAAAATCATCTTCTTTCCTAACTCCATGGTGTAGTTTGTATTTATCTGTTTTTGGGGTTTTGTCCTTTTGAAAGACAAAGATGAATAACAAAAGTGTCTTTCATTAAGCTTATTCCATAGGTGCATTACATATGTTTGTATATAAACTGTAATCCTCAAAAGGATCTTACAAGGTTGGTATTATCTCCATTTATGGATGTGGAAACAATGACTCAGAGAGGTTGAGTAACTTGTTTAAGGTATAGTAAGTGGAAGAGGGACTCCAGGGAGCAGTCTGACTCCAGAGAGGTATGGTGAGATATGCTCTCCCAAACATTGACTTTTTCTGTTCCATTTCAGGTTTTTCTCAAACTTTTGACGTTTACCTATACTTGTATATGATTTATGGTTTAGAAAGCATTTTCTCATATATTTTTGATTTTCACAATAATCCTGTGATTAGGTATAGGATAGGTAAGGCAGGTAGGGCTTTAATCTACTTGTTATCCTTGCTATCTTTGATGAGGAACTAAGACTTGGAGGAGGCTAAAACTTCCTGAGTCATACTACTGATAAATGGTGAGCTAGGATTTGAACAAAGGACTTCTGGCTGAAGTCTGCCATTTTTTCTATTTGTAGTGGTGCTGGAGTAGGAGAGAAGTTGAATTGTTTGGAATCAGTAAGCATCTCTATAATTGTTAAGTAAATATCTTAGTTTATAGAATAATAAAAGTGTGACTAGAAACACTTAGGAATATTGAATATTATTCATGGAATATAAATACTGACACAGGATTTTTTTTTTTTTTTTTTTTAATTAGGCTAGTCCCAGAATTTGATTCGGGCCTAGCAAAACTTTTTTTTTCTTAAGATTTTATTTATTTATTAAAGAGAGAGAGGGCGCAGAGCATGAGTGGAGGGGGTGTGGGGCAGGGGGAGAAGCAGACCCTGAGTGGGGAGCCTGATGTGGGGCTTAATTATGAGATCATGACCTGAGCTGAAGGCAGATGCTTAACCGACTGAGCTACCCAGGTGCCCTGGGTCTAGCAAAACTTGACATTTCTGGAGAGGCTATACTTAACATTCAGTGATTCAATATTGAATAACCGAGTTCTTTGTGAAAGGTACTGCTCTAGGGACTAGTTTTGTAACAGGAGATGAAACATAAAAATCCCTAGAGTGTGTGTTCTATTTGGAGGAGACAGACAATAGATAAGGTAAATAAGTAAAATATATAGTATATTAGATACAGGAAAGTATATAATATTTGCTTTATAATAAAGCAAATAAAGCAGAGCTTGCTGGTATGTAAAGAGTTTTAAGGATGGCAGAGAAGTTTGCAATTTTTTAAATAACATTGAAAGGGAAGACTTCACTTGAATTACATTTGAGTGAAGACTTGAGATAGATGAGAGAGTGAGTCTTGCATTCTAGACGATTTTAGGGGCTGGAATAATTTTAGGCTGAGGGTCCTGCAAGTTTAAAGGTCGTGAGCCTAAAGCAGGCTTGGAGTGTTTGAGGAACAGTGAGGAGTCCTTGGCAACTGGCATGAAGTGACCTGGGACAGAGCAGTGTGATAAGAGGTTCAAAGTAAGTGGCTAGAGCAGAGGCACGGAAGTGTTGTGATCAGGTAAGTCTTGAAGACCACTGTAAGGGCTTTTGTTGAGCAGCTTTTGGAAGGTTTTGAGCAGGTGATGACATGATCTAATTTAGATTTACTAGAACCACTTGACTGCTATTTTGGTCCTTGGGGAGTGGTGAAGGCTGTGGCAAGGGCAGAACTGGAGAGACCGGTTGAGGGGAAAGCTCTAGTCCAACTGGACTGAGAAATAGCAGGGGAGGTGGGTAAGAAGTGGTTGGTTACTGGATAGATTTTGAAGGTAGAGCTGAAAGGATTTGCTGCCATACTTGAAAGTGTGCTGTGAGAGAAAGACAAGAGTCATGGGTATTTCTTAAGGTTTATCCCTTAGCAATTGCAGGAGTGGAGTAGCTACCATCTGAGGTAGGGAGGACTTAGAAAAAAATGGGGGGAGGCAGGTTAGGATGTCAATTTTGGTTTGTTAAATTTTAAGATGTTTACTATACAATCACCTGGCTACATGAGCCTGGAGTTTAGGGGAGAGGCCTAGACTGGAGATGTAAAATTGGGAATTATCATTATATAGATGGGTGGTTTTAAAGCCAAGTGTCTGGGTGAAATCACCACAAGAATGAGAATAGCTAGAAAAAAGGTTCATGACCTAAGCCTTAAAACATTTCCAGCCTGAACAGTTTGGGGAGATGAGGGAGATCACTTAAGGAAGGCAGATTAAGCATCTCAGTAGGTGGAGAGTGAAATATCCTGGGAGCCAGGTAAAGAAAATACTTAAAGACATCTCAGCACAGTTTTCTTTACAGAAAAAACTGGGCGTTTTTTCTTTGACATACACATTTAAGTCTGGTCTAAGCTGCTGTATGTAGTCTTTGACATCGTTTATGGTTTCCAGAGCTTCCTAACTGGTTGCCTAGTTTCCATTCTGTTCTTTACACAGCAGAGAGAGGGAGATCTTTTATTTTTTTTCATTTTTAATTAATTTTTAAAATTAATGTATGATGTATTATTTATTTCAGGGTATAGGTCAGTGATTCATCAGTCTTAAACAACACCCAGTGCTCACTACAACATGTGCACTCCCCAGTGTCCATCAGTCAGTCACCCCATCCCCCCTCACCCCCACCCCCCAACAACCTTCAGTTTGTTTCCTAAGAGTCTCTTACGGTTTGTCTCCCTCTCTGGTTTCATCTTGTTTCACTTTTTGAGAGGGATATCCTTTAAATATATGAATGAGATAATATTCTTTTCTCAAAGCCCTCCCCTCATACTTAAAATCACATTCACAATTTTTACTCACGTTTAGAAGGTCTTACATGCTCTGACCTCTGCTGCGTAACTTTCTGATTTCATCTCCTAGTCTCCTAGCACTTATCCTTTATGCTGTTCCGGCTGTTCTGGCCCCTTAACTGTTTCCCAGATATGTCAGGCTTATTCCTGCTTTAGGACTTTTGCAGGTACTTCATAAGATTGGCTAGTTCTAGCTGAGTAACCAAGGAAAGGATCTTTTTATCGATTCCCTTATTTTGATAGTTACAACTAGGAGGAGAAATAGAAGAGGTGAAAATGGGTGGGATAGCTTTTCCCAAAGTGTTCTGAGAAACAGTAGTCCCTGGAGATGCCTTTGCAGAAAGGCTTTATGGTCAAGTAAGTTTAGGAAATGTTGCATCTGTTTTTCCTCCCTTGGGCCCAGACAACTAACAATAGACCTGTTTTATGGCTCATTACATGGTCTATCTTGGTGAATGTTCTGTGTTCATTTGAAAATAATGTATGTTTTCTGTAGTTGTGGGGTGGAATGCTTCCTAAATGTTAATTAGGTTAAGTTGGGTTATTGTATTTAAATCTTTTATGTTCCTGTTGATTTTCCTTATTTTACTATTTATGTTAATTCCCGAGAGCAGTGTTGAAATTTCCAGCTATAATTCTGGATTTGTGTATTGTTGCTTTTAGTTTTGTTGATTTGTTGTTTCCTGTAGTTTGAATCTCTGTTATTTGATTTACATGTTTGGGATTGTTTCTTGAATTGACTGTTATTATGTATGTTCCTCTTTGTATCTGGTAGTAATTCTTATTCTGAAGTATTCCTTGTTTTATATTCTAAAGCCAGGCCAGCTTTCTTATGGTTAATGTTTGCATGGTACATGCTTTTCTCTCTGGGTCAGGGGTCACCGAGACTACCTTCAAGTTTGATGATTCCTTAGAAGGACTCAAAGAACTCAGAAAAGCTGTTATATTTACAAGTATGGTTTTTTCCAGAGAAAGGGTGCAGATTAAAATTGAGGAAAGGAAAAGGTGCATACTGTGGAGTAGAGGAGAAAACAAGTGTAAGGGTCTAGTTGTCCTCTCAGTGGAGTTGCTCTGACAGTGTTTAATTCTCTCATCAGTGATGCATGACAACAAAATGAAGTCCTGCCAGCCGGGGAAGCTCATCTGGGCTTTGGTATCCAGGGTTTTTATGTGGCGGTGGTGGTGGGGGCAGTGGGGGGGGTACTGTTGGTGAACAGTTGCGGGGGGCAGTCTCGTAGGCATGAAGCACCCGTAGTGACTTACCTCAACTAATCAGTCTTCAGCCCTCCTGTCTTTTGCAGAGCTCATAGTAATACAATGTGGCCCAGGGTACCAGGAAAACAAAAACAGGCATTTACCATAAATCACATTATTAGTGTGAACAATCTAGCAAGGCCTTAGGTATACAAAGAAATTTTTTATTTATTGTGGTAAAATAAACATAGCACAAAATTGTCTATCTTATTAATTTTTAAGTGTACACTTATGTGGCATTAAGAGCATTCATACAGTTTGCAACTATCACCAACATCCATCTCTAGCATGTTTTCCCCAACTGAAAGTCTGTACCCAGTAAACCCTAACTTCCCATTGACTCCTCTCCTCATCTCTTGGCAACCACCATTCTCCTTTATCTATGAATTTGCATATCCTAGGTGCCTCAGTTAAGTGGATTTACACAGTATTTGTCCTTTTGTCTGGCTTACTTCACTTAGCATGTTTTCAAGGTTAATTCATAGCATAGCATGTATCAGAATGTTATTTCTTCTTTTTTTTTTTTTAAGATTTTATGTATTTATTTCACAGACAGAGATCACAAGTAGGCAGAGAGGCAGGCAGGGGTGGGGTGGGGTGGGGGGAAGCAGGCTCCCTGCCGAGCAGAGAGCCCGATGCGGGGTTCGATGCGGGGTTCGATCCCAGGACCCTGGGATCATGACCTGAGCTGAAGGCAGAGGCTTTAACCCACTGAGCCACCCAGCCGCCCCAGAATGTTATTTCTTTTTAAGGTTGAATAATATCCATTGTATGTATATACCATATTTTGTTCATTCATTCACTTATTTTTTTTTAAGATTTTATTTGTTTATTTGACAGAGAGAGATCAGAAGTAGGCAGAGAGGAAGGCAGAGAGAGAGAGAGAGAGAGAGAGGGAAGCAAGCTCCCCATTGAGCAGAGAGCCCAATCCCAGGACCCTGGGATCATGACCCGAACCGAAGGCAGAGGCTTAAGCCACTGAGCCACCCAGGCGCCCCTCATTCACTTATTGATAGATAGTTGGGTTGTTTGTACCTTTTGGCTTTAGGAATAGTATTGCTATGAGTGTTGGTGTACAAGTATCTGCTTGAGTCCCTGCTTTCAGTTGTTTTGGGTATCTATCTAGGAGTGAAATTGCTGGGTCATATGGTAATTCCATGTTTAACTCTTTGGGGAATTAGCAAACTGATATTAACAGCAGCTGCACTATTCTACATTCCTACCAACAATGCTCAAGGATTCTACTTCCTTCACATCCTTGTGGACACTTGTTTTTTCCTTGTAATAATAGCCATCCTAATGAGTGTGAAGTTCTATCATTATGGTTTTAATTTGCATTTCTCTAATGACTAATAATTTTTTTTTGAAGATTTTGTTACTTATTTGAGAGAAGAGAGAGTGCACATGAGCAGGAGGGGAGAAGGGGAGATAGAGAGAGAATCTCAAGCAGATTCCTCCTGAGGGAGGAGACCATTGAGGGGCTGAGATCATGACCTGAGTAAAAATCAAGAGTTGGATGCTCTACTGACTGAGCCACCCAGGTGCCTGACAGTATTTCTTTTAGCACTTTATAAATAGTCCATTGAATTTTGGCTTGCACAGCTTTTGAGAATTCTGTGAGATTTTTAAAAAATATTTGTTTCTTTCAACAGAGTAGATTTTTGCTTTTCTTGTGGTTGTGTTAAGATTTTTTTTTAACTTATTACCATTTTCTTGCTATTTTATCATCGTGTATATGCCTTTGAGTAATCTCTGAGTTTATCCTTTTTGGAATTTGCCAAGTTCCTTGAATCCATGGGTTATAGTTTGCAGCAAATTTAGAAAAATTGTCATTTTAGTCATTATTACCTCAAATATTTTTTCTTTTTACCCCCTTTGTTTTTTAGACTCCAGTTAAAAGTATGTTAAATAGCTTGATACTGTCCTCTAGTTAATGGGGAATTATTTTTTTTTCCTTTTTTTCTCTCTGTGCTTCCTTTTATTTATTTATTTATTTTTATTTTTTATTATTTTTTTATTTTTAGATTTTATTTATTTATTTGACGGAGAGAGAGATCACAAGCAGGCAGAGAGGCAAGCAGAGCGAGAGAGGGAAGCAGGCTCCCCACTGAGCAGAGAGCCCGATGTGGGGCTCGATCCCAGGACCCTGAGATCATGACCCGAGCCAAAGGCAGAGGCTTAACCCACTGAGCCACCCAGGTGCCCCTGTGCTTCCTTTTAGATAATTTTTTTTTTTTTTAAGGATTTTGTTTATTTAGGGCGCCTGGGTGACTCAGTTGGTGGGGTGACTGCCTTCAGCTCAGGTCATGATCCCAGGGTCCTAGGATCGAACCCCACATGGGGCTCCCAGCTCCATGGGGAGTCTGCTTCTCCCTCTGACCTTCTCCCTCTCATGCTTTTTCTCACTCTCTCTCTCACATGGTTAAATAAAACCTTTAAAAAAAAAAGATTTTATTTATTTATTTGACAGAGAGCAAGGGAGGGAACACAATCAGGGAAGGTGGGAGAGGGAGAAGCAGGCTTCCCTGCTGAGCAAGGAGCCTGATGTGGGGGGCTCGATCCCAGGACCCTGGGATAATGACCTGAGCCTAAGGCACATGCTTAATGACTGAGCCACTCAGGTGCCTCGGATAATTTTTATTTTACTTTGTTTTCATGTTCACTGATTTTTTTGGTCATGTGCAATATCTGAATTTGCATTTAATTCCATCAGTGACATTCTAAAATAACTAGAAGTTATTTTATATAAAAAAGTTAATAAAATAACTTCTAGTTTCACCTGAATATTTTCTTGTTATTTAGCTGTTTTGGCTTTTTCAGATGGTAAATTTATTTATAGGTTTAAAAAACATTTCTGTATTGTGTCCTAGAAATCAGATTGACCAGTGCTTATTTTTCTGGGATAAGTTTTTAGTTGCGAGCAATACTGTTTTGCTTCAGAGCTAATAAAAAGAGTCAGCTTCCCCCTGCTCCCTCCCTGAGATTAGGGCAACCTAGAAATTGAAAATACATGTGAATTGTAGCTTAATATTGGTTTAGGATTCTTTTCTTTTCTTTTTTTTTTTAAAGATTTTTTTTTTTTATTTTTTTATTTTTAAAGATTTTATTTATTTATTTGACAGAGATCACAAGTAGGCAGAGAGGCAGGCAGAGAGAGAGAGGAGGAAGCAGGCTCCCCGCTGAGCAGAGAGCCCGATGTGGGGCTCGATCCCAGGACCCTGGGACCATGACCTGAGCCGAAGGCAGTGGCTTAACCCACTGAGCCACCCAGGCACCCCAAGATTTTTTTTTTTTTAAATTTATTTGACAGAGAGATCACCAGTAGGCAGAGAGGCAGGCAGAGAGAGGGGGAAACAGGCTCCCTGCTGAGCAGAGAGCCTGATGCGGGGCTCGATCCCAGGACCCTGAGATCATGACCTGAGCCGAAGGCAGTGGCTTAACCCACTGAGCCACCCAGGTGCCCCTAGGATTATTTTCTTTTAAATGGGATTATAAATTTAAAAATATTGTGAATACATTCAGACATTTTTAAAAATTAAGGGATTAATTAAGAGGCTCATTCCTTTGCCACGCCGTATGTTTCATATTCCCCTTCTCTTAAATAGGTATGTGTTTTTATCAATTTCTTGAGCATCCATTGTTTTGTTAAGCATATACAAGCACATATGAATATAGTCATTTCCTATACCTTTTCAGCAAATAGTAGTATAGTATATTGTATAATTGTTTTGTACTTTTTGTACTTAACAAATTTAATAATTGAAGATATTTTTGTGTTGTAACATAGTCATTCTACCTATCACACCCTCCTTTTCGGTTATTGCTTATTCTCATTCTCCAAAGGAAGATTGTTATGGTGTATTCAGTAAGGTGACCCAAGTTGAATAGCTAAATAATGTATTATTAGATCTCCAACAGTTATTTTCAGACTTTTCAGTCCGAGAGTCCCTTTACACTCCTCAAAATGACTGATTACCTCAAACAGCTTTTAAAAAAAAAACCCGAATTATATGTATCAATATTTGCCAAATTAGAAACTAAAACTGAGCTTTTAAAATATTTACTTAAAATACTTTAAAAATAAAAACCCATTACATGTTAATATTAATAGCATTTTTAATGAAAGTAAATTTATTTTCCAAAACAAGGAAAATATGAAAGATTGGCATGTTACATTTTTGCAAATATCTTTAATGTCTAGCTTAATAGAAAACAGCTGGAGTCTCATATCTGTTACTGCATTCATTTTGTTGTGATATATTTTTAACCTGAACCATATCAAGAAAATCTGGCCACATACAGATATGAATTGGAAAAAGGCAGAGTATTTTAGTGGACTTTCCAGATAATTGTGGATATCCTTTTATGATGTTACACTAAAACTAAAGTTGTAGTTTCTTTTTTTTTTTTTTTTTTTAAGATTCCATTCATTCATTTGACAGATAGAGATCGCAAGTAGGCAGAGAGGCAGGCAGAGAGAGAGGAGGAAGCAGGCTCCCCGCTAAGCAGAGAGCCCGATGTGGGGCTCGATCCCAGAACCCCGGGATCATGACCCGAGCCGAAGGCAGAGGCTTTAACCCACTGAGCCACCCAGGCGCCCTAAAGTTGTAGTTTCTAAAAATTGTTTTATTGAAATACAGTTGACATGGGATGAATTATACATATTTAATATACCTGTGAGATTGTCAGCATCAGAGTGGTGTGCTTCTAAAGGCAGTTTTAGAAAGATTAATTCCAATCTGGAATTTGAAATCCTAGCAATGAAGTTTTTTCTTTTTTCTTTTTTTTCTTTTTTTTTAAAGATTTTGTTTATTTGAGAGAGAGAGTGAGAGAGGAGAGACTGAACAAGTGGAAGGGGCAGAGGGAGAAGGAGAGAGAATCTCAAGCAGACTCTGCATTGAGTGTGGAGCCCAACACGGGACTCAAGTCTCACAACCTGGAGACCACAACCTGAGCCAAAATGAGGAGTCAGACACTTAATTGACTGTGCCATCCAGGTGCCCCAGTAATGAAGTTTTTCTACTGTTTTCATTAAGATCTGTCTATCTTCCACTTAAAGTGGATCTATATCTCTGCAGAATTTTTATAACACATGCATTAGTTATTTGGAAAATATTTGTTCCTTGGTTTATGCCGATCTTGCAAGTGTTACACATGTTATCATTCATCATTAAAGAATCACATTTGTTAGTATCACCATTCTTATCAGAAAAGTCTAGTTGACTTGGGAAGCTTTTAAGCCCATAATGGTAGAAACAAATTTTGCAGAATTTCAGTTTTCTCAAAGCTTGAATTCATAGTCAGCAATACATACTGACAGTTGTTTTTCTTGATGTGATAGGCTCACTGCTGATTTTCAAGGAAATTCTGCTAAATGCCCAAGATTAAGTAACCATTATTTGTCAGTCATTCCTTCAAGAAAAATGTTGTTCCATAAAAAAGTGGCTAGGTCAGCTTACAACTCAGTCATGTAAGTGCTTTCCTTTGAGACAGCCATCGTGCTTTCCATTTCAGCACACAGAATATTGAAAAGTGTGTACTCAAGGGTTGAGATATAATAAAATGTGTCATATTTATAGCTATAGTTCATCAAAGACATTCCTAAATGAAACTGGCTTTTTTTTTTTTTTTTAAGTTTGTTATGTGTGTGGTGGCGAAGAATGTAATGGCTGCTAATATTGTCTAGTACCCTTGCTAATAAGAGGCTTAGCAGTTGGGGCACCTGGGTGGTACAGTCATTTAAGTGTCTGCCTTCAGATCAGGTCATGATCCTTGTGTCCTGGAATCGAACCCCATATGGGGCTCCCTGCTTAGCTAGGAGCCTGAACCATCTTCTCCCTCTTCCTCTGCCTCTACCCACCTACTCATGCTTCTCTCTCTCAAATAAATAAAATTAAAAAAAAAGATGCGTAGTAGTTTTACCTACTTTTGAACCATCAGAGCAAATGTCAATACAGTGAAAGAAGCAAATAATATTTATAGTATTATTATGAAAATGATTTTAACTTGATAGACCTTCTGAAAGGATCTCAGAGATCCCCAGGAATCTGCAGATGTTACTTTGAGAACTGCTGGATTATAGAAATCCTTGCTTTTCCTTGGCAATTATATTAACCCTCCTACCCCCCCCCCAAATTCTCTATTGTAGTGACTGTCAATCTGACTGTTTATCTTTATATACACTCCCCACCCCTCCACAGTATATCCTGTACTATATTATATACTGCTTTTGTCGCTCATTTTGACCTGATTTTCAAGAGGACAATGATATAAGTGATTCTGATACACTTCTTTCACCTCTGTGGTGAGGGATTATTGGAAACCTGCTGAATTAGAATTGCTGTTAAGTGGGACCCAGATATCTGCATTTTTACCATACACCAAAGATAGTTCTAATACACAACATAGAGAACTACTGTTTTGAGCCTTTAAGAAGAAAACTGGCTTGCTCGGTATAGAAGAAGGTATCACCATCATCAGTTTTGTATTTACTGTTCAGAATAGATGACATCACCATTACCGGTTCTGTATTTATTGCTCAGAGTGAAAGGTGACATCACTGCTGTCATCTTTGTATTTCTAGCACCCAAAGCAGCATCTGGCACACAGCAGGAGCTCACTAAATGCTCATGACTCTTGTTATGTTATTTGTCTAACACTAACTTGCCAAATATATGATGATAAAGTTAGCTCTAAATTATGTATTTAATTATATTTCTTAGTGTGCTGTAAGAGTATGTTTTAGAACTTACAAACCAAGGAAATCAGATGTGACTGTACTGCTTTAATGATTCCTGCTTCAATGATTTTTTTTTTTTTTATTTTTTGGTATTTGTATTTAAGCTTCTGATTATAGGTAGCCTACATGATTTGGCTTATTCCTGCCTATTGTACATTATCTTTTGTCATCTCCCCCTTGTTTACTAGGATTCGTGGAACTGGTTGTTTTTTCTTCCTGATTCATTTAACATGGCGAACTCTCTACTCAGGGCTATTTTACTCGCTATTCTCTCTTCCTAGAAATTTCGACCCCCAAGTCTTTTTTTTTTTTTTTAAAGATTTTTATTTATTCAGGGACAGAGAGAGATCACAAGTAGGCAGAGAAGCAGGCAGAGAGAGAGAAGGAGGGGAGGAAGCAGGCTCCCTGCTGAGCAGAGAGCCGATGCGGGACTTGATCCCAGGACCCTGAGATCATGACCTGAGCTGAAGGCAGAGGCTTAACCCACTGAGCCACCCAGGCGTCCCTTTTTTAAAGTTTTTATTTACTTAGAGAGAATGAGAGAGAGCATGAGAGGGGGGAGGGTCGGAGGGAGAAGCAGACTTCCTGCTAAGCAGGGAGCCTGATATGAGACTTGATCCTGGGACTCCAGGAGCGTGGGGTATGAACCGAGCTGAATGCAGTTGCTCAACCAACTGAGCCACCCAGATGCCCTCCACTCCCACTTGGCTCTTTTTACTCCAGAGGTCTCAATTCAGTTGTTAGATACTTGAGGTGCCTTCCCTGCCCTTTTTTTTTTTTTTTTTAAACTTTTGTCTTCTTGGGGCACCTGGGTGGTTCAGTCGGTTCAGTGTCTGCCTTTGGCTCAGATGATAATCCCAGAGTCCTGGGTTTGAGCCCCATGTCAGACTCCTTGCTCGGTGGGGAGTCTGCTTCTCCCTCTCCCTCTGCACCCCCCACTAGTTCTCTCTCTCTCTCAAATAAATAAACAAAATCTTTAAACTCTGTCTTCTCTACTAGACAGAGTGGCTACAAAGTAATAGTTCTGTTTGATAGCATTGATCAGAATTTGAAGTTACTTTGTTTACTTTGTTGTTGCCCCAGTGTCAGAAATAGTCTCGGTGTGAAATAGGACTATTTTGTAAACTTCATTAAATAAATAAATGAATGAATAAGTGAAGAGATTATATGGAAGAAAATTATTTTGGTTATTCAGTATATATCTTAAACTGACTAGAAAAGATAATGGCCTATTTATTTATTTGTTTGTTTATTTATTAGAGAGAAAGAAAGAGAGAATCTTAAGCAAGCTTCATGCTCAGTGTGTCCTGACATAGGGCTTGATCTCATGACCCTGAGATCATGCCTTGAAGTGAAATCATGAGTTGCTTGCTTAACCAACTGAGCCACCCAGTATTTGTTAATAATTAAGGACTTTATGTGAATAACTTTCTTCAGCTAGATTAAGTGAAATATCACATATGTATTTGGGTTTTCTGGTTTATAAATTTGCCTGTGGAGTAGATGGTGTAGAATTTTTTAACTGAGTTAAGACAGTTTGTGTTTTAGATTTCTATATAGTCTATTTACCAGTTTGTCCATCCGGCAGTAATGAATGGTTGTTTTGTACATATTAGTTAATCAGGAAGTATTCACTAAATACATGGTAGTGTCTCACTAAAAATTTTGGGGAGTAGAAGATAAGTACAAATGAACCCCCACCCAAGTTCAGATGCTCCATATGCTGGGGCTTCTGGATTCTCTTGAATGATTATAGCCAACATATATTGAGTCTTTGCTGTATGTCAGGCATTTGCACTTGCATTTCTCTTTTAGTACAACAGCCCATGAAAATGATTAGGTTATTCAGCGTCACAGTGTTGGTGCTAGTGTTCCAACCAGCTCGATCTGCAGTTGGAACTCTTAAGTACCATTCCATATTGCATCCCATACAAGGCTTTTAGTAAATTAACATCTTAGATAATTAAACATATATATTTCTTTGAAAATAAAATGTTAGGGAATCATTTAACTTGTAAAACATTCTGTTTTGTGGAGTTTCATGGCATAAGATCGATAAAAGCAAGATAGTCATAAAAAAACTCCCAAATATGTAAAGTTCTTAACCCTGTATGTTGTATAAATTATATAGTGCACAATGTTTTAATATGCTGTCTTGTAATTAAAACACATTTTCAAGTGTACGAGTTTTCAGTGGTTATCCATTCTCTATATGGGAAACAAGCAAACTTTAAAAAAAATTTTTTTTAGGATAATAATACTTATTATCTCACAGTTTCTGTGGTCAAGAATCCATGTGTGGCTTAGCTGGCTCCTCATGCTAAGGGTCTTCAAGCAAACTCCTTAATGTCAGCTTAAGGGGTTACTTCTTCTAGCTCCCCCTTCTCAACTATGCGGGCTTTTGTTTCATGCAACTGAGATGGTCATTTCCACATTTGTGCTTTTGTTTATTGCTTCCTTTTGTTTGGAAATACCCTGCCATCTTCTGCTTTTCTGGTTCTACCTTAAGACCTGAGTTAATTTATTTTTCTTCCTGACACTCTTCTTTCATCTGAACTCTTAAATCCCTCATTAGGCACTGTATTTTTAGCTTATCTTGTTTTATATAGCTATTTCCCCAACTGGATAAACCTCTTGATGGAAATGGCTGTCACTGGTATCTTTTTGTAGTTTGTTGTGTCTTACACACAAGGAGTTCAGTAACTGCTTGCTAGTGGAAAAGATAATAAAAAGCCATGTATGTAATGTCAGGAATGTTTTTAAATAAACATTTCATTTTGTTCATTTTGTCTCATTATAAATCTTAAGTTTAAAATCTGAAAATTTATATTCTTGTAGAAGATTTTAGTGTTTAATTTTGTGAAGAAATGAAAAGTTGGCACTCTAAATGGGAAAAAAAAGTATGTTATATGTCAGTCTGTATAAATAACAGGAATATGATCATAGTAATTAATATTTTGAACATTTTTTTTCTTTTTCTTTTCTCTTTTTAAAAGCAGGCTCCACTCTCAGTGTGGGGCTCAAACTCATGACCCTGAGGTTAAGAGTCACGTGGTCCACTAATTGAGCCAGCCAGGCACCCCAGTATTTTGAGTTTGTAGAAATGGGTATTTTTTTGACTATATATATATATATATATAAAATATATAATAATAAATAAATAAAATTTTTAAATATATTATATTTAAAATTTTATTTATTTATTTATAAATAAATAATAAATAAATAAAATTTTTAAATATAAATAAATAAATAAAAATTTTAGATATATATTATATTATATATATTATATAAAATATATAAAATATATAATATAATATATATTATATAAAATATATAATATATATATAATATATATATTTAAAAATTTTATTTATTTATTTGACAGAGAGAGAGAGAGAGAGAGAGAGACAGTGAGAGAGGGAGCACAAGCAGGGGGAGTGGGAGGGAGCACAAGCAGGGAGCCTGATGTGGGGCTCAATCCCAGGATACTGGGATCATGACCTAAGCGGAAGGCAGATGCCTAAGGACTGAGCCACCCAGGCAGCCCGATATGTTATATATTTAATTAATAATCAAAACAGTTTTCTCGTATACTCTAAATTGGCTTGAAAACATTCTTTATAAATGTGACTTATATTTATTTATTTTTTTTAATATTTTGTTTATTTGACAGAGAGCGCGTGCAGCTCGCCTGGTGAATTCAGTCTGTGAAAATAATGTGAAATATACATTATAAGGACATAGCATTAGGAGTCACTAACAAGCCAAATTTCTAAAATGCACTAAAAAATATGTGCCCTTTGATTAAAAATATATGAAGGTAATTTAAAAAGAGCCTACCATGTCCAAAACATTGGATTGTACCTTCAAACCACTTTGGCCATGTGATTTAGACTCACTTTAAAACCACGTGGTTTTGGAGTGCCTGGGTGGCTCAGTGGGTTAAAGCCTCTGCCTTCAGCTCAGGTCATGATCCTGGAGTCCTGGGGTAGAGGCCTGCATCAGGTTCTCTGCTTGGCGGGGAGCCTACTTCCCCCCTCTCTCTGCCTGCCTTTCTGCCTACTTGTGATCTCTGTCTAATAAATAAAAAAATCTTAAAAACGAAACAAAACAAAACAATACACGTGGTTTTAACTCTGTTGGTTAAGGGTCTGCATTCAGTTGGAGTCATGATTCCAATGGCGCAGGGCATCAGACTTCCCGTTGGGCGGGGAGCCTGCTTCTCCCTCTCCTTTTCTGGGGAGCCAGGAGCCCCTGACTTAAATTTCTTTCTAAATCTGGAGTGTACATGGAGAAAGCTTTTAAATTCAACTTGTTTATTTTCTTCATTAGTGTTTTTCTACTTTGAACTCTATTTAAATATTTTAAATTTCCTGTGAGAATTTGCTTCCTTATTTGCCACTTTATCTTTACCCTACTCAGTGTTTTCTCAAGGAACACTAATTTCAGGAGCCACATTTATTGAAAGTAATTAAAATTATCTACAGTAAGAGTCTAGAATGAACTTGAACTTATCTTGTTTACATTTTATGGGCCACTTGAAGAGAAAGTGGTTTGAAAGTACAATCCAATGTTTTGGACATGGTGGGTTTTTAAAAAAATTACCTTCATATATTTTTAATCTAGGGCATATATTTTTTAGTGCATTTTAGAAATTTGGCTTGTTAGTGACCCCTAATGCTATGTCCTTATAATGTATATATTTCACATTATTTTCAGCATTAACCATTGTTTCATTATTATTTTTTTAAGATTACTTGGCCATGCAACTAGTTACTAACATAGTCCTGACCAATGTTTTCATTCTAAAGCTCTGTTCACAAGATTTTTTTCTTTGAGACAGGTTAGCTTTTTATACTATTGGATTGACATTCTTCATAACCTTTGGAAATTCACATGGATAAAATGATATTGATTGTGGACCCTGAATGAATATTTCTGTTATGGCAAGAAACATTAAGTATTAGATACTACACACATTTTTAATATATTAAACCAAGGATTGATGCATTAGATTTTTTTCCTCTCCTGTATTTTTTTAAAAGATTTTATTTATTTATTTATTTGAGTTAGGGAGAGAGTGAGCACACAAGCACAAGTGGGGTGTGGGGTAGGAAGAAGCAGGCTCCCTGCTCACCTGATGCGGGGCTCAATCCAGGACCCTGAGATGATGACCTGAGCTGAAGGCAGATGCTTAACCTACTGAGCTACCCAGATGCCCCTCTCCTATTGTATTTTTTGAGAAATGTTTGAGGAGGATTTACGTAATTTCAGCTGTCTTAATTTTGCCATATTTAAATGTGTTTAGAGTCTAGACTCATTTCTCAGCTCACCATTGCTGTGTACTTCTTCCTTTCTTTTCCTTTCAGTCTGTCTAGAGACTGTTTCTAGGCAAAGATACTTTGTTTTTTAGTACTCCGCCCACATAATGGGGGGGGAGAAATAAAACTAGGACATTACTGCCATTTTCTAGATACCCACTAGGATGTGTAAACTAAGTACTGGTGAGATCTAGGTGGCACCTTCTGTGTGTCTATGCGGCAGGGCATGAATTTAGGAGTGTAGGCATTCACTTAATGGGGGGGGTGGCAGGCAAGGGAGAAGCAGGCTCCCCAGTGAGCTCGATGTGGGACTCTGTTCCAGGACCCAAGGATCATAATCTGAGCCAAAGGCAGACGCTTAACTGATGGAGCCACCCAGGCATCCCTAAATTGTCTTTTTTGGTTTGTTTTATTGAGGTGAAATTCAGATAATATAAAATTAGCCATCTTAAGATGTGTGTTTCATGTGCATTTAGTATATTCACAGTGTTGTACAACTACCACCTGTATTAAATTTCAAAATATTCTTATTACCCCGAAAGAAATTTATTAAGCAGTTAACCTCTTAAGCCTATTAAGTTGCTCCCCATTCGCATGTACCTATAGTTGCTGTCAGCCATCAAATCTGCTTTCTGTCTTTATGGATTTACCTATTTGGGATATTTCATATAAATAGGACCATACAGTATGTGACTTTTTTTTTTTTTAAGATTTTTTTTAATTTGAGAGAGAGAGAGTGATTGAATGAGCACATAAGCAAGGACAAGGGCACAGGGAGGAGAAATAGACTTCCTCTCTTTACTTCTCTTCTCTTTTTTCCTTTTTTCTTCCATTCTTCTTCCTCCTTCCCTCCTTCCTCTTCTTTTCTCTTCCCTCCCCTCCCTTCTCTTCCCCTCCCTTCCCCTCCCCTCCCCTCCCCTCCCTTCCCCTCCCTTCCCCTCTCCTCCCCTCCCGTCTACTCTCCTTTGTCTTTTCTCTTTTCTCTATGTCCAGTGTGGGGCTTGAACTTATGACCCTTTATGGCCAGCCCACCTTCTATTTCTTCTTTTTTAAATAGCCATCCTAATGAGTGTGAAATGGTATCTCAATGTAGATTGATTAGCATTTTCTAATTACTAATGATTTTGAACATCTTTTCAGGTGTTTATTGGCCATTTGTATATTTTATTTGGAAAAATGTTTATCCAGATCTTTTGCACATTTTGAAATTGGGTTGTTTGTCCTTTTGTTGTTGGGTTATAAGAGGCATATATTCTAGGTATTAATTCTTTACCAGATATACGATTTGCAAGTATTTTCTCCTTTAAGGTTGTTCTTTTCATTCTCCTGACAATATCTTTTCATGTGTGGAAGTTTTTCATTTTGATCAAGTCCAGTTTTATCTATTTGTTTCTTTTGTTTGCTCATACTTTTGGTGTTCTATCTAATAATAAACTGTTAGCAAATCCAAGATCGTGATGATTTGCCCCTGCGTTTTTCTTCTGAGAGATTTATAGTTCTGTTCTATTTAGGTTATTGGTCCATTCTGAGTTAAATTTTGTGTATGGAGTGAGGTAGGGGGTCCAGCTTTATTCTTTTGTTAATGTGAATGTCCAGTTGTCTCAGGGTTTAAGAGGTTCATCTTTCCTCATTGAATTTTCCATAGGTGTTTGGGTTTATTGCTGGATTTACAGTTCTATCCCATAGATATTTAGGTTTATTTCTGGATTTTCAGTTCTGTCCCGTTGGTTTGTCCTTATGCCAGTACCACACTATTTGGTCACCGTAGTTTTGTAGTTAAGTTTTGAAATTGGGAATGTGTGTCTTCTACCTTTGTTCTTTTTCAAGATTCTTTTGGCTATTCAGGGCCCTTTGAAGTTCCAAATGAATTTGAGGATCAGCTTTTCCATTTCTGCGAAAAAGGCAGTTGAAATTTTGATAGAAATTGCATTAGATCTGTAGATCACTTTGGGGAGTATTGCAATTTTAACAGTATTAAGTGAATATATACACAGGATGTCTTTATTTCAGTATTATTTATAGTTTTAATATATATGTCTTTTACACCCTTGGTTAAATTTATTGCTAAGTATTCTTTTTGAGTCTATCATATATGGACTTGTTTTCTTAATTTCCTTTGGGTTCATCATCACTAATGAATAGAAATACAAGTGATTTTTTTTTTTTTTTGGTTGATCTTGTATCCTACAACAGTCCTGAATTCCTTTATTAGCTTTAATAGTTTTAATGTGGATTTAAAAAAAAATTTTTTTTTTTAAGATTTTGTTTATTTATTTGACAGACAGAGATCACAAGTAGGCACAGAGGCAGGCAGAGAGAGAGGAGGAAGCAGGCTCCCCGCAGAGCAGAGAGCCCCACTCGGGGCTCCATCCCAGGACCCTGGGATCATGACCTGAGCTAAAGGCAGAGGCTTTAACCCACTGAGCCACCCAGGTGCCCCTTAATGTGGATTCTTTAGAATTTTTTTGATTCTTTAGAATTTTTTAATGTAAAATATCATGTCATCTGTGAATAGGGATAATTTTACATTTTCCTTTCCAATTTGGATGCCTCTTACTTCTTTTTCTTGCCCAATTACTTTAGCTGAGAACTTCTAGTACAAAATTGAAAAGAAGTGGCAAAAGTGGGCATTCTTGTTTTATTCCTCGTTTTCGGGGGGATGCTTTTATTTTTTTGCTGTTGAGTATATTAGCTGTGGGTTTTCTCATAAATGTTCCTTTCTTAGGTCCAGGAAGTTTCCTTCTATTCCAAGTCTTTTTTTGTTTGTTTGTTTAATTTTATTCATTTATTTGAGAGAGAGAGAGCGTACAAGCAAGGTGAGGGGCAGAGGGAGAAGCAGACTCCCCGCTGAGCAGGGAGCCTGATACAAAGCTGGATCCTGGGACTCCAGGATCACGATCTAAGCCGAAGGCAGATGCTTAACTCATTGAGCCACCCAGGTGACCCTCCAAGTCTGTTTTTATCATGAAAGGGTGTTGGGTTTTGTGAAATGCTTTTTCTATACCAATTGAGATGATCATGTGGTTTTTTTTTCCTTTAATTTTATTAATGTGGTGTATTGCATTGCTTGGTTTCAATATATTGAACTGCCCTTGTATTCTTGGAATAAATTCCACTAAATTGAGGTATATAATTCTTTTACAGTGTTGCTGGATTTCATTTGATAGTATGTCATTGAGGACTTCTTTATATTCACAAAGGATATTGATTTGTGGTTTTCTTGTGGTGTCTTTGTCTAGCTTTATAATCAGGATAGCCTCATAAAGTGAGGTAAGAAGTGTTCTGTACTCTTCTGTTTTGGGGGAGAGTTTGGGAATAATTGGCATTAATTCTGCTTTGTATATTTGGTAGGATTCACTAGTAAAACCATCTGGTCCTGGACTTTTCTTTGTTGGGACATTTTAATTACCAACTCAGTCTCTTTGCTTGTTATACATATGTTCCAATTTTCTATTCTTGAGTCAGTTTGGATAGTTTGTGTGTTTCTGGGAATTTATCCATTTCATCTAGGTTATCTAATCTGTTGGTGTGCAGTTGTTCATAGTGTTCTCTTAAAATTCTTTTCATTTCTGTAAGGTGGTTAGTATTGTCTCCTTTATATTGGTTTTTAAATAAAGCTTTTACTTTTTGTTTTGTTAGTTTTTTTCTTGATTTGGTATGTTTCTAACTCAGCCCAGTTTGTTTCCCACACTTTAAAGGTGGAGGAATGGGAAACATGACAAGTACATCATCCAGAAGTGGCTGTATACTGGTGTTACTGTGCATCATTTCAAGTAGAGTTAAGTTCATTAGACTCCCAGACCACATCCCAGCATTTGCATGAAAGATCATTAACATTAGCATCCATATGAACATATCAGTTTTAAGAATCTGAAAATATAAAAAAATATAAAATATTATATAAAATATAAAAAAAGCAAGCAAGGGGCGCCTGGGTGGCTCAGCGGGTTAAAGCCTCTGCCTTCGGCTCGGGTCATGATCCCAGGGTCTTGGGATCGAGCCCCATGTCGGGCTCTCTGCTCAGCAGGGAGCCTGCTTCCTCCTCTCTCTCTCTCTCTGCCTGCTTCTCTGCCTACTTGTGATTTCTGACTGTCAAATAAATAAATTAAAAAAAAAAAAAAAAGCAAGCAAAATTTTTAGATGGGGTGTGGAGAGAGTAAAGTCTGATCTAGTTGATGCATTACTATATGAAGGAAATTTTCAACCTGAGATGTTGCTTCAGTTTGGTCAGGGTGTTAGTAGTGGCAGTAAAAGGTATTTTGCTCGTGTATCTGCAGTGTTTTTTGTTGTTATTGTTGTTTTAAACTTTAAAATTTTTTTTTTAAGATTTTATTTATTTGACAGAGAGAGATCACCAGTAGGCAGAGAGGCAGGCAGAGAGAGAGGGGGAAGCAGGCTCCCCATTGAGCAGAGAGCCCAATGCGGGGCTCCATCCCAGGACTCTGAGATCATGACTCGAGCTGAAGGCAGAGGCTTAACCCACTGAACCACCCAGGCACCCCTCTACAGTATTTTTTTAATTGATTCCCACAGGGATGATAGTGCTTTCTGAGCATGAATGAGAACTATGTATGCTATTTGGTCAAGAAACATGTTAATAGATAGTTACCTCAAGACCCTCAAGCCGGGCTGTGACAGTGCCCAGCAGTGAATGGTTATTTAATAAAATGTTTGATTATGTGGAGGAATCAACAAAACAAATGTAACAATAAAACTGCTGAGTAGTTGTCTGAAATATGACAGAGGGTGAGATCAATTAAACTAACATTAACTGAAAGTTCAACATATGCAACTTTCTGTTAAAGTATTGGAGATTAGGAATCCTCCCAGAAAGTTTCCTGTGGAATTAATATAGTCTTAAATGGGTAAGTGGATGTAGTAACTAGCCTTTTCTATGTAAGAGCCAGTATTGAATTATTTATGACACTTACCTAAAATAAACTTTATTAGTAAATACTAATAAAAATATATTACCTATATAAGATCAAATCAAAATGTCTGGTATTTTAAACATTTTAGTAGTTCATCAGCCAACATTTCTCTACCATTTATATAACATTTTAAAGTTTTATTTTTATAAGTATGCTGTAACCTGAAATGGGACTCTAGTATTTTCTAGATTCTGAGGAAAGGTTAAAAACTTGGAGTGGGGGCACCTGGGTGGCTCATTGGGTTAAAGCCTCTGCTTTCTGCTCAGGTCATGGTCCCAGGGTTCAGGGATCAAGCCCCGCATCGGGCTCTCTGCTCGGCAGGGAGTCTGCTTCCCCCTCTCTCTTTCTCTCTGCCTGCTTCTCTGCCTAGTTGTGATCTCTCTCTCTCTCTGTCAAATAAATAAATTAAAAAAAAAAAAACTTGGAGTGGTATTCTTATTAGAGAATGTATTTACTATCTCAAATTCTATCTATAGTGGATAGCATTGATGATAAAAAGAAGATTAAAAAACCCCCCACAAACGTTGGATTGCGAAACAGAATGTTCTTAGTTTATATGTTAAGAGTTTGGGGGAAGTTATGGAGTTGAAGTGGAGGGATATGAAATGTGGAGTGTAGTTTTATTATCAAGGGGATAAAAAGTAAGAGAGAAGGAAGCCTCTTTGGTAATTAATCTGAGGCACTTCTTGGAAGATTTATTACTCTACAGTTTGGTCACTAATAGGACACTCTATAATTTAGTCATTAATAGACGAAATAAACTAGGTTTGCTGCTAGGAGAGGGAAACCTGCTAACACTCTTAGGAGTTGCAGGTACTGCAAGATTCAGAGACTTCTAGGTTCGAAGATTAGCGTTGAGGGGGGTTCCTGGGTGGCTCATTTGGTTATGTGTCTGACTCTTGGTTTTGGCCCAGGTCAAGAGCTCCAGGTTGTGAGGCAGATTCCTGTGTCTGCCCGGCACTTAGCACAGAGTCCCCTTGAGATTCTTTCCCCTCCCCCTCAGCTTCTCCTCCTCCTCCTGTGGATGCCCTCTTTCTCAAATAAATATATAAAATCTTAAAAAAACAAAACAAAAGAAGATCAGCATGAAAGCTCCTGAGCAAAGTTGTTAATGCCAGGGTGGAAGCTGTTAGCAGTCAGTCCTGCCTAGGCACAGGCAGCTCTGGGTCTCTTGCTGTTCACTGCAGCCGGAAGGCTTTCAGGTCTGTGGATGTATGCTGTTGCCAAGAGAGACATTTTCAGATACCAGGATCATTTCAGAAGATGAGATACTTGGAATTATTTAATTAGTGTGAGATGGTTTCATGGGTTGGGGGAAGCTATTTAAGGTTTTAGGAAGCAAATAAAAGATTCTTTGGTGAAGTGCTGTTATGTGACATGATAATTTCATTTATACTCTGATTCGGTCTTTTTGGGTTAGGCTTTGGGGAGCAGGGGCTGGTTTTTTATTAAGCACACCAACTGATTTTCTTGAATGTGGTTCTTGAACTACAGACTGAGACACACAGGCAGGACTCCTTACTCTTGGTTAGGACTTGTAAGTTTTAATTTCTGTTGTCTACGCATCCTGGTCAATCCCCCATTCCTCTGAGGCCTCAGATAGCTCTCCAGGATAATATATGAGAATAGAGGTCAGAACAGTAATTTTATAGTGACTATTTTTGGAACTGTGTTTTTTTTTTTTTTTTTTAATAATGGATCAAGATTTTTTTTTTTTTTAAGATTTTATTTATTTATTTGACACACAGAGAGAGAGATCACAAGTAGGCAGAGAGGCAGGCAGAGAGAAGGGGAAGCAGACTCCCTGCTGAGCAGAGAGCCTGATGCGGGGCTCGATCCCAGGACCCTGAGATCATGACCTGAGCCGAAGGCAGAGGCTTAACCCACTGAGCCACCCAGGCATCCCTGGAACTGTGTTTAACTACATAAATGTCAACTCAAAATTGTAAAAGTTTCCACTAAATACAAACATGAAAAATCTATCAAGTTCTGTTAAAAGATTATACTTCTATTAAAAACAGTAAGAATTAATCGACTGCAAAATGATTGGGACCTATTAACATCTCTTACATAGCACTTCTCATTTAATGAAGTTATGCCAATAACTACAAAACAATTCAGTGTTCATTATTGTTCCATGTGCCATTTATAGAATTAAGTCCTATATTATCCTATATTTATACAAAGCTTTTTTTTATCGTAAAAATACTTGGTTACTATAGAAAAATTCAGAATGTATAGAGTTGACCAAATAAGTATCCAGAATTTGACACCTCAAAATAACCATTAAAACCATTTACAGGGCTCCCTGCTCATTAGGGAGTCCGCTTCTCCCTCTCTCTCCCCACTGTCTGCCCTGCTTGTGCTCTCTCACTCTGTCAAATAAATAAATAAAATCTTAAAAAAAAAAAAAAGTTTACAAATGTTGCAACATCTACTAAGTTAGGTTGTTTTTGCCTAAATACGTTATTATTTTCCAAGATATTTAACTTAAAAGAGTTGCGAAAAATTTTTCATAAATTTTAACTAAAATGTATGTGAGATTCTTGAAATCCATATAGAACTGGCATCAAGTGATTTAGTTTTCTCTGGGACATGAATATCAGGCCTAGTTTTAATGGCAAACACTCATTAAGCTATTATTTAATCGCAAAAGTAGTAAGTATCACCTGTTATTCACAAGAAGGATGTCTGTTTGGAACTCTAATTATAAATTACCAAGAAATGGGTAAAAGTAGCTAACACTAGCTGATGAATGGTAAGTTTGTAAAATTCTTTTTATCTTAAAGTAAGTCACCATTTAAGCATGGTGAATATGTAAAGTATTTTCTGAATAAAAGTGGGAATATAGTGTATAAACTGGGAATAAAAGGATGGTTTTAGGAAAGAGGAGCCAACTGCATGTAGACTTTTGAGGATTTACTTTATTTTTCTCACTTTTCAAATGAGGTTAGGCCAGTTGAGTTAGTGTTTGTTTAGAACTTTAGGAAAGGGTGAAAGAGTTGAGTTTTAGGAAATACGTGGTTTTTTTCTCTCCTTCCAATTTTTATTTAAATTCTAGGTAATTGACATACAGTACAGTAATGG
Organism: Martes martes; assembly: GCF_963455335.1. NCBI lineage: Eukaryota > Metazoa > Chordata > Mammalia > Carnivora > Mustelidae > Martes > Martes martes. Next base: position 113,962,817 of record NC_137896.1, read on the forward strand.
TTTCAGGAGTAGAATTTAGTGATTCATCACTTAACATACAACACCCAGTGCTCATTATGACAAGTGCCCTCCTTAATACCCATCTCCCATCTAGCCCATTCCCCACCCACCTCTTTTCATCAACCCTGTTTATTCTCTCTTGTTTTGTTTTTTTTTTTTTAAGATTTTATTTATTTATTTGACAGAGAAAGACACAGTGAGAGAGGGAACACAAGCAGGGAGAGGGCAGGGAGCCCGGTGCGTGGCTCCATCCCAGGATGCTGGGGTCATGACCTGAGCCGAAGGCAGACGCTTAACGATTGAGCCACCCAGGCACCGTTATTCTCTATCTTTTAAGTGTCTCTTACGGTTTGTTTCCCTCTTTTTCCCCCCGTCCCCTATGTCCATCTGTTTTATTTCTCAAAATCCACGTAGGAGTGAAATCATATGGTATTTGTCTTTCTCTGACTGACTGACTTTGTTTAGCATAATATACTTAAGCTCTATCCACGTTGTTGCAGATGGCAAGATTTCATTTTTTTAAAAGATTTTATTTATTTATTTGACAGAGATCACAAGTAGGCAGAAAAGCCGGCAGAGAGAGAGAGGAGGAAGCAGGCTCCCTGCCCAGCAGAGAGCCCGATGCGGGGCTCGATCCGAGGTCCCTGGGATCACGACCTGAGCTGAAGGCAGAGGCTTTAACCCATTGAGCCACCCAGGTGCCCCAAGATTTCATTCTTTTTGATGACTGAGTAGCATTCTGGTATGTAAATATACCACATCTTTATCCATTCATCAGTCAATGGACATTTGGGCTCTTTTCATAGATGGGCTGTTATTGATCATGCTACTATAAACATCAGAGTCCATGTACCTCTTCGAATCAATATTTTTGTACCTTTGGGTGAATACCTCGTAGTGCAATTGCTGGATTGTAGGGTAGTTCTATTTTTAACTTTTTGAGGAATCTCCATACTGTTTTCCAGAGTGGCTGCACTAGTTCGAATTCCCACCAGCAGTGCAGGAGGTTCCCCTTTCTCCACATCCTCACCAATATCTCGTTTCCTGAGTTGTTAGTTTTAGTCCTTCTGGCAGGCATGAGGTGATATCTCATTGTGGTTTTGATTTGGGTAATACATGTGTTTGTATGTCTTATTCCATTTAATGCTAAGCCACCCTGTATAGGTACTTAGTGTTTTATACTTACTTTTATAGATGAGAAAACTGAAACTCAAAGTTTTTATTCAGTTGACAAACTCAGGTATTTTTGGCTTTGTTTCCATTTCTCTTACTCATGTTCACCATTGTCTGATTTCTAAAGTTCGTTCCACCTGCTGAAATTCCGTGATTTTGCGGAAGTGGAGAGAAGAGTGTAATGAATTCCCATTTACCTATTATAGAACTACAAAATGATTAGCCTACTGCCAATTTATTTTACCTGTATCCCCTTGCATTTGACCTCCCACATTATTTTTACCCCCATATTATTTTGACACAGAATATCATTTCATCTATAAACATTTCAGTATATAGCTCTAAAAGAAACTAAGTTAAAAAATTTTAAAACATAAATTACTAATATTATTGCTGTAAAAAGTTATTAATTACTTCATATTCAGTTAATGCTCACATTTTCCTGATCGTCATAATTTCTTTTTAAACTCTTTTTAAATTGGGAGTCAGATGAGGCTCATATGTTGCAGTTAGTTAGTGTGTCTCATAAGTATTTAAAAAATGTTATTATTTAAAAAATTTTTTAAAAATTTCTTTGGAACAGTTTTAAGATCACAGCAAAATTGAGTAGAAGATACAGAGATTTACCATATAACCCCTTGATGTCTTCTTGTTCAGCCTCCATTTGTTGAAAAGGGTCTTCTCCATTTTATTACCTTAATTCTTTTGTCAAAGATCAGGTGACTATTTCTGTGAGTCTATTTTTGGCTCTCTGTTCTGCTACATTGCTCTATTTATTTGTTCTTTTGCCAGTACCACTATGTCTTAACCACTATAGCTTTATAGTAAGTCTTAATGTTGGTAGTATCAGTTGCCCTCCAATTTTGTTCTCCTTCAGTATTATGTTGGCTTTTCTGGATCTTCTTCCTCTTCATATGATATTCAGAATCAGTTTGTTGGTTCCTGTATGGTAACTTCCTGGGCTTTTGACTGGGATGCACTGAATCTTTACCTGAAATTGGCAAGAACTGATATCTTGATAATGTTGAGTCTTCCCATCCAGGAACATGGAGTATCTCTCCATTTATTTATTTAGTTCTTTGGTTTTCAGATTTGTAGTTTTCCTCATATAGGTATCATACAATTTTGTTAGCTTTATGCCCAAGTATTTCATCTTTTTTTGTACTAATATAAATGTGCACTGTGTTTTCATTTCACATTCAACTTGTTCATTGCTGGTATATAGAAAAGCTTTTGTATTTTAACCTGTATCCCACATCTTTGCCGTACTTGCTTATTTATTCCAGGAACTGTTGTTGTTGTTGATTCTTGTGGATTTTTTTTTACATGGATTATCATGTCATTTGCTTAGATGGACAGTTTTTATCCTTCTTTCCCATCTGTATATTTTTTATTTCCTTTTCTTGTCTTAATGTATTAGCTGGGATTTCCAGCATGATGTAAGAAAGCTGTGATAAGGAGAACTTTTTGCCTTGTTCCTGATGTTATATCTTTTGTTCAAATCTACACATTCCCTTTCTATCTCACTTTCTTTTTTTTTTCCAAAGATTTTATTTATTTATTTGACAGAGATCACAACTAGGCAGAGAGGCAGGCAGAGAGAGAGAGAGAGAGGAGGAAGCAGGCTCCCTGCCAAGCAGATCCCGATTTGGGGCTCAATCCCAGGACCCTGGGATCATGACCTGGGCTGAAGGCAGAGGCTCAACCCACTGAGCCACCCAGGCGCCCCATCACTTTCTTCTTCTTCTTCTTCTTTTTTTTTCTTTCTTGCAGTTTTGTTTTTGTTGTTGAAGAAACTAGGTCTTTTGATTTTTAGAGATTCCAGCAGCCTGGATCTTTGTAATTGGATCTCTGTCATGGTGTTCAACATATTTTTGTCACATTTACTATATAAAAATAGTTAATTAGATCTAGAGCAGCATTGTCCAGTATAAGTATAATGAAACCCATAAATTTGAGCCACGTATTGGTATTTTTCGTGTATCCACTTTAAAAAAATAAAAACAAACAGGTGTGGGGTAGCCAGCAAAAAATTTTTTTCAAGTGTCATTGTGAACTTGTAGACTTAAAAGATAGATATTCAAATTGTCCCATCTTTAGCCAGTGGGAACCTCTTTTTTTTTTTTTTTTTAAGATTTTATTTATTTATTTGACAGACAGAGATCACAAGTAGGCAGAGAGAGAGGGAAGCAGACTCCCTGCTGAGCAGAGAGCCCAAAGCAGACCTCCATCCCAGGACTCTGATATCATGACCTGAGCCGAAGGCAGAGGCTTAACCCACTGAGCCACTCAGGCACCCCAGTGGGAGCCTCTTTAAGCTGGTTTTTGAGTCTAGACATGACCCTAATTGTCTTTGATAGCTTTCTTGCATTCTCGTGTATTAGTCTGTATTATCTAGAAAATCACAACCAATGGGATATATACACATATATAAAGAGATTTATTATAATGAATTTGCTTATGAATTTTAGAGGCTCACAAGTTATCTGCGGTAGGCAAGTTGGAGGCCCAGGAGCCAATGTAGTTCCAGTCCTCAAGACTCAGGAAGTGCCAGTGTTTTTAGGTTTGAGTCTGAGGGAAGGAAGAAAAACAATGTACCAGCTTGAAGTCTGTCAGGAGGTGGAATTCCTTCTTATTTGTGAGAGGGTCCTGCTTTTTTGTTCAATTCTGGCCTTCAATTGATTGGATGGGGCTCATACCCACATCAGGGAGGGCTGGGAGGTATTTGTTTTACTCAGCCTACAAATTCAAATGTTAATATCATCCAGAAACACCCTGACAGACACGCCCAGAATAGTTTTTGAACAAATGTCTGGGCACCCTGTGGCTCAGTGAAGATGACATATAAAATTAACCATCAGATCTGGTATAAGATGTTTCATACTCATTTTACATGTTCTCCCCCAGATGTACAATCAGCCATTTTTCCAAGGAGCCCCGGTCTTTACTGTCTTAAACAAAATCAAAGCATCAAAGTCTTATAAATAATGTTGGCAGTTAATAAATGACCTCTGATGATTCTTTTGATGATGACTATACACTGGAATTCATAATTTTCAAAGCTTTACTTTAAAATGCTTTGTTTTGGGATTTTTTTTTTTAATCAAGAAAGATGTAGTTTCTTAAAAGTCATTAAATTATCTTATATAATACCCAATTTTCTTATTTCCTTTTTTACTTTTGGGAAGGAGGTTCTTGGTGTCCGCTGTGTTACTCCTATGTTGATCTTCCCTCCATCCATCCATCCCCTTCCTTCCTTCCTTCCTTCCTTCCTTCCTTCCTTCTTTCCTTCCTCTATGTTCAATATGGGGCTTCAACTCATGATCTCAGATTAGAAGTTGCCTGCTGTGCTGACTGGGCCAGCCAGGTGCCCTCATGTTGATCTTTCTTTCTTTCTTTCTTTCTTTCTTTCTTTCTTTCTTTCTTTCTAAGATTTTATTTATTTGACAGACAGAGATCACAAGTAGGCTGAAAGGCAGGAAGAGAGAGAGAGAGGAGGAAGCAGGCTCCCCACTGAGCAGGGAGCCCAACGCCTGGCTTGATCCCAGGACCCTGGGATCATGACTTGAGCTGAAGGCAGAGGCTTTAACCCACTGAGCCACCCAGGCGCCTCATATGTTGATCTTTCTTAAATTTCTGATACAACACTCAAGGAAGGCATAGAATGAAAGGTGATATACCCCAGAGCTATACCTAGTAAAGTGAATTCAAGTGATTGGTAAGTATCTTTAAGCATCAATCTACATAATTCTAGGGGTGCTTGGGTGACTCAGTTGGTAGGACATGTGACTCTTTATCTCAGGATTATGAGTTTGAGTCCCATATGGGGTGTCGAGATTACTTAAAAATAAAATCTTAAAAAATATAATTCTACCTGTTGTTATATTACAGTTACCTAGAATTACAGACACAATTGAGTTTACCCTCTTCATTTTATAGATGGGGAAATTGAAGCCTAGATCTATGGGAATGTTCGTACTGTAACCTGGATCACTTGCTTTTTAGAGTAGGCAGTGTACTGAATAGGACAACTTCACAGCTCAGAGACAGACTGGTGTCGCTCAAAATCTTGGCATTGCCATTTACTGGCTATATGAACTTGAGGAAACTGATTTTCTTATTTGTTTGTAAGCTAGAAATAATAATAACTATATCATGGGATTGCTATGACAGTTAACCAAGAATAACATTTTAAGGAACCCAGTACTGTTCCTGTCATATTGTAGATACACTGTAAATTCTGGCTATTCCTAGAGCACCTGGGTAGCTCAGTTGGTTAAGTGGCTGCCTTTGGCTCAGGTCATGATCTCAGGGTTTTGGGATTGAGTCCCACATGGGGCTCCTGGCTCAGCAGGGAGCCTGCTTCTCCCTCTTCCTCTGCCTGCCACTCCCCTTGTTTGTGCTGTCAAAAAAAAAAAAAAAAAAAGAAAAAGAAAAAAAAGAAAAAAAAGAAAAGAAAAGAAAGAAAAATCTTTAAATTCTGGCTTACTGTCCTCCAGTTTGCAGTTCTTTTTGCCATATCATTACCTACTTTTAAAATTGAACATGAAGTATATCTAAAATAGCTGAAAACAGTACTTTTGTTGTATTTTTTTACTGTGTTCATGTTATTAATTTAGCAGATTTTTTTAATAGAATTTAAAAAGTCTGGTGCCTCTCTGAATTTTTCTGGATGACAGTTAATGAAGTTCAAATTGAGATTTTACTTTTCATTCGAAGTACTTATCTAGAATAACTTTTGTTGTTATATCCCTATTTATCATAATTGTTGAATATTAAACACAAATGTTTTAAATAATATTTTGTGTCATCAAGGTAAAATATAATCATGTTCATGCTTGTATTCTGCTGCAGCAAACAGGATAGTTTAGAAAGGCTATAATTAATAGATGTTTAAAAGTTGCTTTGATGTTCTTAGATGAAAGCTTGGCTACTAATACCCAATGCTAGTATTTTAAATTATCACTGTCCTCTTTAACATGAACTATTGGCTTGAGTTCTATAGAACTAGCTACAGGATTGTTAATGTGTAGAGCATGTTTAATGTAAATGTGTAGAGAAAATCTTAGACACTATTTATTTCCAAAAAATGCACTCTCATATTCATGCTGGTTTTTATCTATTTGGATACAATTCCAAAAGCATACTTGAATGTTGACTTTCTCATGATAGTAATAGTTGACTTTCTTCATTGGGAGGTATAAAAATATGATTGGTGATGCCTAAGGTTTTATTTCATAAAGTAAATTAATTAATTGATGTATTTGAAGTGTTGGGGACTTCAGATTGGGAGACCTAGAGACCTTTTTTTTTTTTTTTTTAATAAAAAAGGAGACAATGATAGTGCTGCTTTCAGCTCTTCTTGGAGTGTTTTCATTTTCTTTTAATTTCTCTGGTCTCTCAGTACTTGTAAGTTTATTTTCTACTCTTGGTACTGAAAACTAATTGCTTTCAGGTTTCTGATTTCTCATAATCTCCAAATACATTGATTAGCATTTTCTCTTTTCTCATTGTGTTCATTCACTGCAGTGCATGAAAGTCTGTTAATCTTGAAGATTTTATCTCTTTGCTTTCCTTCTACTGTATTTTCCCTGTTTCTTGAGCTTTACCTTCTTTCCCTCCCTCACTGACTCAACTTCTTGTGTGCTGAAGTGTCTGCATATGAAGACACACTTTGAACAGTCGTGCCCTCTGTCATCATCATTCTGTGTGCGCTCAGATGGCTCAGCCATTCTCATCTCTCACCACTAATTAAATGACTCTGAAATCTGTGTTTCTGTCATTTACCCCTTTTCTGCGCTTAAGGCTCTTACTCTTTAACAGCTCGACATCTTACATAGCTGCCTTACTGTCTCCTAAAACTTGCAATGTGTCCAAGTCAAAATCTTCATCTTAGAACAGATTTCATGGTCTTCCTTAATTGTCATTGGTCTTGCCCCCAAGTTTAGTCATCACTGACTTTCACTCACCCCCTCCAGTTTATTTTGGTACAAAGTTCTATAAATCTAAATTTTGCTTCAAATACTTGGGGAAATGCTGGCTTGTAGCAAGTTAAGGTTAAGTTGGTTATCTACGTGTTTGTCAAATTGGCCTAAGTGTAGAGGGGTTTGGGAAGGAGTTTTTATTTCTTTAGTAGAATTTTTCTGGTGGCTGTGGCTTAAAAGAATGTGCCAGTGACATTGTTTAAGACCCCTTAAAGATACTAGTTCTTGAGCATGGCTGAGGCTTTCAAAACTTTTCTGGTATGATCTTCTAGGAATGGGAGAGGTCCCACCTGGGTTTAAACCCAAGTATTTATTCTTCCATCTGGGAAGCTTTTACATTAAAATGTTTGCTTTTGTGATAGTTCAGTGAAGACAGTCCCAGAGGGTTTGGCAGAGTAGTAGATGCACACATATAACTCAACTTCCATGTTTAACCACGTTCCTTAGTCTTCAAACTTGGTTTTCCTCCTAAATTATCCATCTGTGAACTCCTTGGAAATCCTTTTATCTTAGTAGCTGTTAAGCCTGACTACCTTTTTCTTTTCTGTATATCTGATACCTGGCATGCCCATCTCAGTCCACATTAGGCATGTTTTCTTGGCTAGTTATCAAAGAAGAACTTGCTGAGATTCTTTTTGTTTACATCTTATGATTGCAAAATCAGAAACATAATTCTTAGACGGATGAGCTGGCACATGCATTACCAATGCTTAGTGAAAAGAAAACAGGCCTCAAACATGCCACAACAAAAGCATAAAAACAAAAATTGCATTCGATTATAGTTAATTACTTCAAAAGGCAAATTGGCTTCTCTGTATTATTTGGTAAATGACTGCTGAAAAAGTCAAGAGTGGAGAATTACTTGTCCCTGGGTGGGCAAGTGAAACAAAACAAAAGAAAACTGTTGAAACTATTACATTTTACATATTACATAAAGAAAGATACTAATAAGGTGTTTAATGTCCTCTTTTCCAGGTCATTCTTGTCTAGAATGTTTTCTTGTCCTCTGATTATATCTACCAGAAATTTGGTGATGGACATCATACTTAGGCAGCTGATGTAAGAAAGGGGAACCCCTTTTGCAAGTAGGGAAATCTTGTCAGATTGGTCTGTATCTTAATACTTTAATGTATATTCTATTGGACAAATAGCAATTTTCAACAGTTGGGTTTTGGGTAACTTAGATTATTAATATAGGTATTGTCTTAGGTCTAACAATGATTTGTTAGCTGGGTTTAACATTTAGAGGCTCTTTTTCCCATGTCAATTAAAGGGATGTCTGCAGCACCCCCCCCCCACCTTTTTTTTAAAAGCAATCTCCATGCCCAACCTGGGGCTCAGACCCACAATCCCAAGACCAAGAGTTGCATGCTCCACTGACTGAGCGAGCCAGGTGCCACATGCAACATCATTTAAAAAAAAAATTCTCATTGTGTAGTTGACATATAATACTAGCTTTAGGTGTACAACATAGTGGTTCAACAGTTATATACATCATAAAATGCTTTCTACAAAAAGTGTATGACAATAATATTGACTATATTCCCTATGCTGTATGTTTCATACTCGTCACTTCTTTATTTGTAATTGGAAGTTTGTACTGTTGGGTCCATGGTCAAAGGAGCGAGACTGATACAAAGTGAAGGTCAAGCAAAGCTTTATTTCGCGCCGAGCATCGGGAATCCAACTGACCGGCCAGGGCTGTCTCTTACAAAGAGGCGATCTCTCTGCCTTACAGAATAGCTTTTAAGGGCAAAGGCCATGTGGTTGAGCCTGGCCACGCACAGGTGGCCAATGAGATTGTAACACACAGACAAAGCTACACAGTCATGCTAGGTTACACATAACTGACCAATTGAATTACAATTTACTGTTTAGTAGCTATTTGAACTAGCCTATCACCTTGGTCAGAATTGGTGCCCAAAGGGCACCCAAAGGGCGGGGCCCATACTCCTTGGTAGCTAGGGAGACCGTATGCTCCCCCACTGATTGGATGTCTCTACCTGGCCTGACCCACCCTTGTATTTGGGCTTTGTTACCTGGGACTGGTCTCCCGGACTTGTTTTTAAGTAAGTTCCCTGAGGGGGGGCGGGGGCAGGGTCAGGATGGTGCTGCTCTGGCGAAATAGGCCCTTACAGTACCTCTGTAAATCATTTTTTAAAAGATTTTATTTATTTGAGAGAGACAGTGAGAGAGAAAGAGGGAGAGAGAGAGAGGGCAAGAGCAGGGGGAGGGGCAGAGGGAGAAGCACGCTGCCTGCTGAGCAAAGAGTCCGATATGGCACTGGATCCCAGGACCCCGGGATCATGACCTGAGCCAAAGGCAGATGCCCAACGACTGAGCTCCTCAGGTGTCCGGGAAGTTTGTACCTCTAATCCCCTCCACCCATTTTGCCCATCCCTTCACCTCTTTCCCCTATAGCAACACCAGTTTGTTCTCTATATTTATGAGTCTGTTTCTCTGTTGTTGTTCTCTGTTTTTCTGCTGTCTGTTCATTTGTTTTTGTTTTTTAGATTCTAAATATAAGGGAAATGATAAGGTCTGGAGTATTTCATATAGTGTAATACCATCTAGATATGAATGTCAAGATTTCATTCTTTTTTAAAAAAAAGATGTATTTTTAAATTTTTGATTGAGACAGAGAGAGAGAGAGGGAGAGAGAGGATGAGGGAGCAGAGAAGTTTTAAGCCGACTCCATGCTAAGTGGGGACACCAACTTGGGGCTGGATCTCACGACCCTGAAATCACAACCTGAGCTGAAACCAAAAGTCAGATGCTTAACCGACTGTGCCACTCAGATATCCCATTTCATTTTTTTAAATGGCTGAGTATTATTCCACTGTGTATACATACCACATTTTCTCTCTTTTCTTTTCTTTTTTTTTTTTAAATGTCCTCTCTGTGAGGGCATTTAATTAATTAATTAATTAATTTTCTAAAGATTATTTATTTAGGGGCACCTGGGTGGCTCAGTGGGTTAAGCCTCTGCCTTTGGCTCAGGTCATGATCTCAGGGTCTTGGGATCAAGCCCTGTATCGGGCTCTCTGCTCAACAGGGAGCCTGCTTTCCCCTCTCTGCCTGCTGCTTTGCCTACTTCTGATCTCTCTTGTCAAATAAATAAAAATCTTTAAAAAAAGATTATTTATTTACTTATTTGGCAGAGACACAGAGAGAGGGGGAACACAAGCAGGGGCAGAGGGAGAGGGAGAAGCAGGCTTCCTGCCGAGCAGGGAGCCCAGTGTGGGGCTTGATCCCAGGACCCTGGGATCAAGACCTGAGTTAAAGGCAGATGCTTAATGGACTGAACCACCTAGGCACCCCCACATTTTCTTTATCCATTCAGTGGTTAATGAACTTATGTTGCTTCTGTATCTTAGTGCAGCATCATTGTTTATGACTTCATGGTATTATATGACTGCACCATGTTCTTAATATTTGGATAGATAGTATATGTACATAGTACAAAGTATGAAAGATACAAAAAAGTACAGAGTGAAAAGTAAAGTTTCCCTCTACTCTTAATTTCCTTGTCAGGATACAGTCACTGTTATCCATTTCTTTTATGTTGGTCCAGAGATATTTTACATAAATATAAACCAGTACATAATCTGTATATGCACATACAAGATGACAGCATATTGTACCTTCTATTCTATACAGTGCTTTCTTTTTCTTCCTCATTAGGAGATCTCCCATACGGTTTCATAAAAATTTCCATCAGTGTTTAACATTGTTTAATCTTCTACTCTATGGATCTATTATAATTTATTTAACCAGGCTTTTTTTGGGGAATTGACACTTAGATTGTTTCACATCTGTTGTTCTATCAGTTCATAGATATGCAGTCACAGTATACATTTCATTTTGTGTAGACCACTGGGCCCAATGACTTTCTGATTAAATTCTGTAAGTGAAAGCCTTTATGGAAGAACTGTATTACACAGAATAAGGTGAGAATGTGGTAATGTCTGTAAATCTGTTTTGTAGTGGAAATATATGGAAAGTGAAAATTCTAATTTTAATCTTAAGAAACATTTTTTTTTTTTTTTAGTGAAAGAAATATTGCCTTGTGTGGGAAGTGTAATTTATCTTAGTCCTGATTCTGTCCAATAAGGCAGACTTGTTTTATTTTTCCACAGATTATGTTTTTAGATTTGATATCAAAATACCCAGATTTACTAGTATCAACTAACTGTTTGTAACCCAAAGAAACATTTAAAAAAAGGGAAAAGAAACACACTAGCTGCAGTTGGAGGAAAATGATTCCTGGTTAGATATGCATGGAGGAAGTATTGTGGACCCAATGTTAAGCACTTATATAATTTAGGTGGTTGCCTTTTTATGATTCAGGTTCATATTTCCTCACTAGAGTACCTGACTCTGTGTTAGAGGATAAACGTGGTGTATTTTTCCCCGAAGCCTCCATTTAAGTTGCAAATAGGAGCATGGGAGTTTTGAGATTATAGTCATTATTGTATTGTCAGTCTATTACATCCTCATGAATTTTTGGATTAAAACAGAAGATTTAAAAGAGAATTTGAATTTGTGTATCAATCTATTTTCTAAGAATCTGAGTTTACTTTGTCATCATGGTTGTCTGAGGGGAAAAGCTGGAGAGGCACTGATCCTAATGGGAGGCTACAGATACCATTAAAAATAAACTTATGGAAACTTTAAGCAACGGAAGTCACTTAAGGCTTCAGAGTAGTTTGAAGATAAAAGTTTATGCATTTACTTATTGCTCATTTGTAGATTATTTGATTTTTTTTTTTTATGGCATTGAAAAATCTCAGTTATAAACCTTCCAAGAGCCTGTTAGCTACATTCATTCATATAGCATGGGCAAATAAACTCCTTTATGGCAGTGGGCCTCACATTTTTTTTTTTCCTTATTTTTTTAAGTTAACATATAATGCCTTTTTTGTTTCAGGAGTACAGGTCTGTGATTCATCAGTCTTATATAACACCCAGTGCTCATTATAACACATACTCTCCCCAGTGTCCATCACCCACTTACCCCATCTGCCTTCCTCCCTCCCCTCCAGCTACCCTCAGTTTGTTTCCTAAGATTAAGAGTCTCTTAAGGTTTGTCTCCTCCTCTGGCTTAATCTTGTTTCATTTTTCCCTTCTCTTCCCCTATGATTCTCTGCCTTGTTTCTTAAATTCCAGGTATCAGTGAGATCATATGATAATTGTTTTTCTCTGATTGACTTACTTCGTTTAGCATAATACCCTCTAGTTCCATCCATGTCCGCATTTTAATATTAATATCAGAGTCACCTGGAGAGCTTGATAAAAGCTTGTTTTTGAAAAATGGTTGCCGTTTCCAGAGATTGTGATGACAGTAGCTCTGTGGTAAAACCTAGAGATCTCTTCCTTAAATAAATACATCAGATGATTCTGGTCCGCAGACCTCTTTTTGACTATTGTTGGAGGACCCCCATTAGTTAAAAATCTAATTATAGGAGCATATCAAAATCTCTAGGATTATAATTTAAAATAGCAGCATGATGCAGTAGAATAGGCTTGATTTTGAATTTGACTTGCCTTCTATAAAGACCTGTGGTTAGTAGTTGTTTGCTAAACACTGGTAATGGGAAATTTGTGGCTGGTAAGAATCATATTGCTATTCCATGGTCCAAGTAGAAAATAAATATCTCAGAAGCCAAAAATATATTTTTCTTAGAAGTTAAATTGCTCTGGTTCAAGAAATAAAATATTGTGTGGTTTTTCAAATGCTAGATATAAGGACATTAGATTTTAATTTTTATCAAGTGGGATAATGGGTTAAATTACTTTCTCTTTCAGAACATTTTTTTTGATGAGAATGTTGAGGTTATGGTGCAACAGTCGTTGTCATACATGGTGAATAATTATGAATGGATGAAATTTTGGATAGCATTTTGAATATATGTATGGAAATCTTAAAACAGCTCATACTGATTTACATAGTAATTCCATTTTCTGAGAAATTCAAAAAAAAATTTAAATATGAAATAGAGACACATACTACAGAATTTTTTTTTTAAAAGAAGCATTTCTTTTTTTTTTTTTTTTTTTAAGATTTTATTTTATTTGACAGAGAGAGAGAGATCACAAGTAGGCAGAGAGGCAGGCAGAGAGAGAGAGGAGGAAGCAGGCTCCCCGCCGAGCGGAGAGCCCGATGCGGGGCTCGATCCCAGGACCCTGGGATCATGACCTGAGCCGAAGGCAGAGGCTTTAACCCACTGAGCCACCCAGGCGCCCCCAGAATTTTTTATAATAGTACAGAAAAATTGCAAACAACCTAAACATCTTATATTGGAAAAATATTTAAGGACGAATTGATCCATTCATGCAATGAAATGCTATTTAGCCATAAAATGTCTTTAAGGAGTTCATCATATAGGGAAATGCTTATGCTGTAATGTTATTATGTAAATAAAAGCAGGGTACAGAATTGTAGATCATTTTAAAGATTTATAAGGAAATTTGGAAAATACTAATTTTCAGATTTTTATCATTGTGGGATTGTTGGTTTTTACCCCATAATATGTATTCCCCCAATTTTCTATACCAAACATATTTTTTACAATAAAAAATAGCAAACAGAATCAATATTTTGATCCTAAAAAAACAGTTTACATAAGATACTACAGCCAGGCACTATCAAGGGATTTAGTCACATCATTTTATAGGGATAAGGAATTTGTTTATCAACAGAAAATAGGAGTAGGAATAGATAATTCAAATTAGTGGACTATTAATGGGATCACTGTTAAACCTATTTTCAGACTACAGTTTTATAAGTGACTTGAAGGGAGAAATACACTGTGATCCTCCAAATTTGAACCCTTTTAGGTAGGAAATGCCAGTGGAGTTGCTATTAACTTTGTCAAAATTTTGAGAAACTATATGAGCAGTCTGAAGAGTGGTCAGTGATTTCCAGTTGGACAAATATAAGAGTTGGTTGATTTACGTTAAAGGTTATTCATTGGAGGAGTAATTGCCCTTATGCAACTGTATTCTGAACTACAGAATTTAACTAAAAAATATAAATAAATTCTTAAAATGTTTTAAGTAAATTGGTCGGTAACAAGGAATCCAAGATATTTGGATTTGGCCTAACCTTTGAGGTTTTTGTCAAGGAGAACAATCAATGTTCTTCATAGCAAAGGTTTTTTGGGAGGGTTGATACAGTAATGCTCTAGACAGTTTTGGGTTAGATTCAGTGTGACACTTCTTGTGGTTTCAAGAGCATGTTATTTTCTGTGTGAGGAGTCCTATCACAGATACATAAAAACAAATAGTATCCCTTGAGATGTATCTAAAAATAAGATACTATGTTAATAGCATAGCAATAAATTTTAGGTATGTGATCATAGTACAACATCAATAATGAGAGAAAGAATCTGGAGAGAACTGCAGAAATGTTACTTTTAAAATTAAATGAAATTATTGCACTTGCTAAGGCTTCTCAGAAATACTTTTCATTGTAGTTAGTGTAGTGGTCTCAAATGCTGGTTTTTGATGAATTTTTTGCTATTCTGCATTTGAAATAAATTTCAGAATATTATAGTGAGTATAGTTTATATTGCTTGCCTTTTTTCATCAATTTTAAGGTGTATATTTTCCCACATTTTAGCATTTCTGAAATTGAGATGTTCTATAATCAATGGCACCTAAACATCATTGTTGGTTGTGAAATAGTTGCCACTGTGTACATATATGTGAACTCAAGGATCAATCCTGCTTGTATGACTGGACAACTGCAGTCCATTGATGTTTTAGTTAACATGCCATTTAAGGACCATTTACGGAAGAGATTACCATTGCCATTCCCAGCTGTCTTCTGAAACCTGTGGTTAGTTGCATCTTGTGACGCTTTTTGTAAGATCAAGAAATGTATGGCATGGGAACTTGTATAGGTAGTTGGTTGGACTAGAGTCCCAGAGGCAATAGAAGAACTCCTTCTTTTCTTCCTCCCTTCCCTCCTTTCCTCTGTCCTTCCCTTCCTCCTTCCTTCCCTCCCTCCTTTCCTTCCATTCCTTATTTACTTATTTATTTATAAAATATTTTATTAGAGAGAGAGAAAGCGCACAAGTAGAGGAAGTGTCAGAGGGAGAGGGGCAAGCAGACTCCCCAGTGAGCAGGGAGCCTGAGGTGGGTCTTGATCCCAGGACCTTGAGATCATGAACTGAACTGAAGGCAGATGCCTAACCAACCGCGGCACCCAGGTGCCCCTAGAGGAACACTTTTAAAAGAAATATTGCATCACTAATTATCCAAATGGTACAGAGGATGATTTTATGGAAGAACAAAGAGCACCAGTGACTGTGAGTTAAAAAACAATTTAGATATCAGATTGTGAATTTGAAGACATTTTTCAGAATCTCTTTTTTTATTATTATGTTCAGTTATCCAGCATATAGTATATCATTATTTTTTTAATTTAAACATCTCATTTATTTTTTAATTGAATTATTAACATACAATATTAACATTAGTTTCAGATGTTAATATTGTGTACATAGATTCGACAATTGTGTGTATTACTGGATCATCACCACAATAAGTGTGGTCACCATACAGTGTTACTACAGTATTGTTGACTATATTCCTTATGCTGCACTGTTCATTTCCATGACTTACTCATTCTATAACTGGAAGTTTGTATCTCTCAATCCCCTTTATCATTAGTTCTTGATGTAGTGTTATAGCTTCATTAGTTGTGTATAACATCCATTGCTTATCACCACACGTGCCCTCTTTAATACCAAGAATACTTTGAATTTATTTTGCTTTTTAAAATATAAACATGAGTATCATAATTCATGTTTAAATAAGTTGAAAATAGCTTTTCCAATAAAAAATTCTAAGTGATAAGTAGCCATATGCCCTTGTTTGATTGGGAACTCTTTTGTCTTAGTGATACATAAAATAAAGGTGCATGTTAATACTGCTGGTATCTTGAAGACAATGAAATGTGGTTAATTTATTCAGTTTAAAGGACTGAGATTATCTTAAAATTGTACTCATCTTACTTTTTGGTTTTATTTATTTTATGAAGTCATGGTGATCATAGATAAGTGGTTGATATATTTTAAATGTCCTTTCTTAGTAAACTAAAAAAACTGACACCCCTGTGTTGGTTCCCCCATTTTTTTGGGAAATTTTATTGGCCTGTGAAATTCAGAGATCCAGCAGCCACTCTTAAAAAAGTCTAGCATAGGGATGCCTGGGTGGCTCAGTGGGTTAAGCCTCTCCCTTCGGCTCAGGTCATGATCTCAGGGTCCTGGGATCAAGTCCCACATTGGGCTCTCTGCTCAGCAGGGAGCCTGCTTCCCCCTCTCTCTCTGCCTACTTGTGTGCACTCTCTCTCTGTCAAATAAATAAATAAATCTTTTAAAAAAAAGTCTAACATAAATCTTTTTATTTTTTATTTTTTAATTTTATTTTTAGATTATTTATTTATTTATTTGACAGAGAGAGAGAGAGAGAGAGAGAGACAGACACACAGTGAGAGAGGGAGCACAAGCAGGGGGAGTGGGAGAGAGAGAAGCAGGCTTCCCACGGAGAAGGAAGTCTGATGTGGGGCTCGATCCCAGGAGTCTGGAATCATGACCTGAGCTGAAGGCAGATGCTTAATGACTGAGCTTCCCAGGTGTCCCTTATTTTTTATTTTTAAAGAAAGGTTTTATTTATTTATTTATTTCACAGAGAAAGAGAGAGGAGCAGGGGGAGCAGCAGGCAGAGGGAGAGGGGGAAGCAGACGCCCCACTGAGCAGAGAGCCTCACAGGGGTCTTGATCCCAGGACCCTGGGATCGTGAACTGAGCCATAGGCAGATACCTAACCAACTGAGCCACCCAGGTGCCTCTGTCATCATTATCATCATCTCCTCCTCCTCCTCCTTCTTCTTCTTCTTATTATTATTTTAAAAGATTATTTATTTATTTATTTGACAGAGAGAGAGAGAGATCACAGGTAGGCAGAGAGGCAGGTAGAGAGAGGGGGGAAACAGGCTCCCCGCTGAGCAGAGAGACCAGTGTGGGGCTTGATCCCAGGACCTTGAAATCATGACCTGAGCCTGCCTAACCCACTGAGCCACCCAGGTGTCCCCCCATCTTATTATTTTGACTACAGGTTAATTTTTCTAGTTTGAACAGGTTTCACAGAATGAATGCCAGTAAAATACTAGGTGCTGACAGTGTGCTTTTGTTTGGATTTATATTTTTTGCTTCTGTTTTGTCCCTTGTTACTTTGCCTTAACAAATCCCATGGAATTAAGTTTACTGTGTTAATAGTCAGGTACCACCTAAAGAAGAATGGTATAAAAATTTTATGACTGTTGGTCATTCTTTATGTGGGATACTTTGAGGCACACTAGAAGGTTCTTCTAACCAAAAATGTCTTTTTTTTTAGCTTGCCCTGGTGTCTGAAGTTTTTAACTTTAAGCCATTCTTTGTGTTTGAGACACTGACAGAAGCTCCATGAAGGCAGACATTGCATCTGTCTTTTTTTATTGCTATAACTATAGCATCCATACCACTTCTTGGCACATAAATAGGTGTCCCATAAACATTTATTCAATTAAAAAATGAAGGCAAGTGTTATTTGTTACATTAAAACATTGTTAGTCATAGTTAAGACAATGATGTGCTAATTTATTTAATAGAAGAGAAGAGCTTATAGAACACATGACTTCTGTTCAGAGTGAGCAGACCACTAAAATTTTTTGTTTGCGAAGAAGAATAGGAAGAGCAAACCAATCAGAAAAGTGTAGAAAACCATTTTGGCTTACTTCATTACATGTCTTAGAATGGTTCTGTTAACAAGTTGCATAGGAAAAGCAGGGCTGAGGAGGGGTGTGTTTATGTGTGTATGTGTATGTATGTTTAATATCTCTATAGTTTTGTCACCATGAGAATAAATTTCCTTGTGAAATTATCCAGCTCAAGTAGGATAGAAGCAGAAGTGTTGTTAGTTTGCATCATAGTAAATACAGCCCATTATTTATTGCCTATTTCCTAAGGAAGTACCTGAAGCATTGATCCTCTGGGAACCTACTTTTAATATCTTGTCCAAAGAAGTAAATACCCATTTATCCTTCTCAGGGCAAAATGACATAGTCATTAGTTTTGCTAGGATTTAACAATATTTCTGATTTTTCTACTCATCAGTGTACCTTCAAATCCAGTGATATTTGAAATACAAATCATATTTTGTTCATCATCTTCATGTGTTAAGGTTACCATATTGCCAAGTATCGGTCTCTCTGGAAGAACTCAAATTCATTTTTTTACTTGATATTTTATAGATCAACAGTTAAGCAACCATAATAAATAGATATGCTCAGCTGTCTTATTCAAAGACAATTAAGAAACTTGGAGGTTAGCTTTTACCTTAGGAACCTTTTATTAAGGAAATTGGTCCTTTTATAGAAGGACTACTAAAAGACCTTAATTTAATGCTTAAAAATCAGTGAATTTGGTGGCAATGGAGTGGCTAAATTGGGAGATAATATGTTCTTTGCTTTTATCCATTATTCAGTTTCTGTTTTGTAAACTTCCTGTACGTGGAAATATTTAGAGCAATACTTCTTTTAAGTTAATACAGAGTTTATTTGGCAGCTAAAAATTTACATTGAAAATCTGAACTTTTTTCCTTGAGTTACTAATGAGGTTATGTAATTTAATGGTTTTTGGAATTGTTCTTAATTTTAAGTTATTAAAATGAACTACATTGTTTGCTGAAATCGGAACTTTTTTGTACTTTGGCATTTTATAGATGGGCTGTTCATTATAAACTTGACTTGTTTCTGTATTTAGTCCTAAATATATACAGAGGGATAACCAAGCCAGTAGATGTTTAATGTCAGTGGATATCAGGGAAAAACAAATTAGAAGAAATAAAGGGATATTATTTCATACCTATCATTTTGCCAAAAAATTTAAAAATTCTGTCAGTATCAAATATTGATAAGGATGAGGGGAAATGGGAATTTTTAACCATTGCTGATGTTGGAGAAATATAATTTAAACCAAAACCTCCATTTCAGAAAAACTTCTCTTCAGAGGCAGAAGAGAAAGAAAATAAGCATTGAGCCAGAATGTGAAGCACATCACAATCTGCTAAGAGATTTCAGAGATCTAAAGAGAGCTCACCCTTTTATATGGCCAGATACAACCTATTACATACATGTTCTCAAGATAAATTGTAAGTAGTGCTCAAGTCAGAGGACTTGATAGCAACATTTCTTACACATAGTTCATTCTAAATCAGTTGGTAATTGCGGTGACCATATGTATTTGTAACTGGCTAAAAATAAACTTGTGTTCTTATGATAGGAGGTAATTTTGCAACTTGGAAGTAGATGGTCAGCTAGTTAGGTTCCTGTCTTCCCACAAAAACTGGCAGAAAGGGGCACCTGGGTGGCTCAGTCATTAAGCGTCTGCCTTAGGCTCAGCTCAGGATCCTGGGGTCCTGGGATTGAGCCCTTCCCTGCTCAGCAGGAAGCCTGCTTCTTCCTCTCCCACTGCCCCTGCTTGTGTTCTTTCTCTCACTGTGTGTCTTTCTCTCTCTATCAAATAAATAAATAAATACAAATCTTTAAAAAAAAAAAAAAACTGGCAGAAAGAGGGTGCTATCTCCTTTGGTGCGAATCACATTTCAGAGAGTCCTGGGTTGCTGGTTAGAAGCTTGCTTGCTTGCTTGCTTATTTATTTATTATTTAAAGTAAGCTGTGTACCCAACATAGGGCTTGAACTCAGGATCCCGAAATCAAGAGTCACATGATCTACTGAATGAGCCAGCTCAGGTCCCTAGAAGCTTATGTAGCTTTTAAAAACATTTACATATATTTCAAGAGATAGAGAAAGAATTTAGGATTGCAAGTTTTCTAGAGAAAGTGCTCTAAGACAAATGTGTTCTAAGACAAATCTCTTCCCTTACTTTTTAATTTTATTTTAAGTAGGCGTCATGTCCAGCGTGGAACTCAAACTTATAACCCTGAGATCCAGAGTCTCATGTTCTACTGACCGAGCCAGCGAGGGCCTGCATTTCCCCCTAATTTTTAACAGGAAGACTTCTCATTTTTATGCCCTTACACTGATGGGTAAATTGATCTGGCCACTTTAGTGGGCAATTTGCAGTGTTCTGGTGATCCAGTACATTTATTCGTGGTTAAACCCCAGAAAAACTCTTAAAACATTTTTTATTTATTCATTTGAGAGCAAGAGAGAGGGAAAGCAAGTGAGTGTGGTTGGGAGGAGCAGAAGGAGAGGGAGAAAGAGAGAATCCTTAGCAGACTCCCCACTGAACATGGAGCCTGACACAGGCTCTATCCCACGATCCTGAGATCCTGACATGAGTGGAAATCTGGAGTTAGTTGCTAAACCCACTGAGCCAAGCAGGCTGCCCCCAGAAAAACTCTTAATACATGTTTATAAGACACTTGTAACATTGCATATTAGCAGTGAAACAGTGGAAACAACCAAGTGTCTGTGAAGAGAATGAATAGATAAATTTTGGTGTATTTACACAGTATAATATCGCATTAAAGTGAGTGAACTAGAGTTACACAATCAGCATGAGTACCTGTTATCAGTAATGTTGTGTACTAAATCAAATTATGGAGGAACATGCACGGTATATTTATGTAGTATTTAAAAACATTCAGAACAATACGTATGCAGAACAATGCATATTTTTATGGGTATATACATTAGTAAAAATATAATGCAATGATAATCACCAAAATCAGAAAGTGATTTTGATTTCCCTCTGAGGAGGAAAATGTATAATGGGATCAGCAAGGTTTTAAGTGTGTCTGTAATATTTTATTTCTCAATAAAGGAAGATCTTAAGTAAAGAATATTAAAGTTTAATTTTTTGGGGTACTGGGTACATAGATGTTTGTTTTATTATTATCTAGATTCTTCTGTAACATTTAAATATTTTACGATTAAATGCTTAAAAAAAGAGGGCCAGAGGGAAAATGCTAATGGTAAGGATCTGGTAAAAAGGGACAAGTTTGTGTAGGAGACTAGGCCAATTAGAGGAGCAGAGTCCTTGAGAAGACAAACAATGGAACCCAGTGGAGAAGGAATTTGTTTGACTTTTGATAGGAGTAATGTCAATGTGTTGACACAGGAGAGAAGGCAGAATAAATGGTAGGAAGAGGAAGTAGTTCTCTTTTGAATTTAGGATGACTAATGTCCAGGTTTGCCTGCGACTAGGAGGATTCCCTAGATGCAGGATTTTCAGTGCTAACACTGGGAAAGTCCTTGGCAAACCAGGGTGGTTGGCTATCTTCTGATTTTCCTTGACAAAATGAAAAATGATGATGTGAGAGGGGAATGAGGCTTTAAGGTAAAATGAGAAGCTATATGAAGTAATTATCTTAAGACTGGGAGAGCAAGTTCATGAGGTTAATGTGGTATGATTTCTGAGCTTTGCTAAGGGTCTGCAATTCATGGGTATAATTTTAAATTTCATATGGTTGTGTTTGTCATTTCATTCAGCTGAACAAGTGAAGATACTGTGTTTGACTGTGAGGGAGAAAGAGGAGCAAGAGTGAGGGCACAGGTAAAGAAATGATTCAAAGTGATGGAGCAAGTCTCAGGCTGGGTAAGAGGGGAAGAAGAAAGGAGAGGAAGGATAGTGAGGAAAGTAACTCGGAATCTGTTGGCAATCAACAGATTTCTAGAAGTGAACTGAGAAGATATGCAGTGAGGAGAGTGGGATGCTTGAAATTGAGATTTTTGACATGGCATAGTCACTGGTTATCAATGTGATCATCAGGGTAGGGGCTGGACTGGATAGAAGGAAAGGTTTTGGGTATGGGAGTGATCACTCCATGGATGTGATTTTAGTGATTAAGGCAAGTTTTGGTGCTCTGTAAACAGTCACTCAGGTGTTTTCTTTTCATATGCCTAGAGTCTTTTGTTTCTTGTTTTATTTTGTTTAAACAGTGCCTCAATTATAGATCTTATTGTTCTGGAATGAAGATGGTTGTCAGTAAGTAAATGGATAAAAGCAAATTTTGTTTAATCAGTACATGGCCTTCTCTATGGCTTGCTTAAGTATCAAACATTAAGTATCAAACATTAACGTACAAACTAATGATCCCAGTGCCCATTAAGCTATTTTAGTCCCAAATAGGTTCAATAAGGATTTTGTGTCATGTATGGTTATATATAGTACATTTCTCTGCTAACTCCAGTTTCCTTCTTTCTCTTTTTATAGGACCGCAGCTGAATGCACAGCTAGAAGGTTGGCTCTCACAAGTACAGTCTACAAAAAGACCTGCTAGAGCCATTATTGCACCGTAAGTTTTAAGGGTCTTTACCAGAATGTTTCATATATTAATTATTAATATAGAATAGTATCTACAGATGGCTCTAAAAATTTAATAAATGCTGTATTGTGAGCTGAAGAAATTATATTTAGTCATTTTCATGATTCCTTTGGCTTTCACTTTAACTCAAGGATAAAGGAATTGGCTATTTTCTCAGGTGCAGTAATTTTAAAGTTTATTTTTTTATAATAAAACTGACTTTTAAAACAGAAGGTAATTTGCAGTGTATAAACTTGGTGATTTCAGATTGATATAAATGACTAAGTTCTGTTTTAAATAGTAAAAAGATCTGCTTTAATTAAGCTAACTTTTTCCTTATAATGGAAATTATAAATTGTAAATTATAGCCTGGGTGGCTCAGTTGGTTGAGTGACTGCCTTCGGCTCAGGTCATGATCCTGGAGTCCTGGGATCGAGTCCCACATCGGGCTCCCATCTCCATGGGGAACCTGCTTCTCCCTCTGACTTTCTCCCCTCTCATGCTCTCTCTCACTCTCAGATAAATAAATAACACCTTAAAAAAATAATGAAAAAGATATGTTAAACAATACCATGCAATATGGAATAGTGACCAGATATTTGGAGAAAGGGGTAGCTTTTTTTTGTTTTTAATGAAGAAAATCTGTGATTGTTTTGTCTTTGAATCTTAGAAGGCATTCTAGAACTACAGGCTAACAAATACAATTAACAGTTTATCTGTAAGTGATAGGAATTCAGTTCATTTTGATTTGGTTTCCAGTGCTAACTTTCAAAACACATTTTTTTAAGCACATGTTAACAGTTTTCCGAGAAGAGTAAAGGTTGGAGTTTGTCCCATTTCTTTCATAGCAATGTCTTTTATGTAACTTCTGTTGAATTAAGTTTGGTGCCCTGATAAATAAAAAATAGTGAAAATAAGAGCATCTACTTATTGAAGAATATGAGAATTAAATAAGTAAATACACACAAAGAACCTACATTAATGTCTGTCACATAACAAGTATTCCATAAGTGTTAGGTAATTTAATGTGCCAAATGTTTTGTTAAGTGGTCCATTTGTGTGATCTGACTTGATCTCATTTAATAGATAGGAGGCTGACTGTACCACTTATATGATATGTGACATACAAGTAACTTAATCTCTTATGCCTTTGTCTCATTGGTAAAATTGGAATATTAATAATACCTCCATGTAGTTTTTTGGTGATTAAATGAGTTAATCTTTATTAACTTATAGCATAGTAACTTCAGCTATTATTTATTTAGTCATTCAGCAAATATGTACCCAGCAATATGCCAGGTGTTCTTAATGCTACTTTTTGTTTCATTGAGGTTTTGGGGGGAGGTTTTATCTTGTTCTTTTTGGGGGGGACATTTTCCTCTTTTCTCAGTTTGCTTGACTCTGTGTTTCTATGCATGAGTATTCAAAGAGTGGCCTCCTGTAGCAGATGAACCTTATCTTTCAACCTTGCCCTAGCTCTTGGTTTTCTCTGAAACCTTTGTGATTGTCTAAGCAGCCTGATTTATTCCTGATAAGTCCCAGTTGTTGAGAGTGTGCCAAGACTTGTCAGTGTTCTGGGGGGTGGCTCTCAAGCAACCCCCAGTTATAGGCTGATTGGAAGCCAGACCCTCAGGCAGCAGGTTTTAAAATATGTAGGCATTTATAGTCCTGTAGGGCTGTAGTTTTACACCCTGTTGGCCTCCAGACCAGGTGATCTAAAGATGTCCTCTGGGCGACAGTGACAGGGCTTTAGATGAGTGTATAAGCTCCTTTTTGGAGGTCCTGGCGAAACATAGTGAGGCTTAGGGAGAGCGTAAAGATGGTGTCCCCTGGCTCCCTTTCCCTGAAAGCACCTCCACAGCCTCCAGATGTGTAGCTGATGTGAAGTGTGATGCTCAGTCTGAAGCTCTGGGACAAGTAAATAGGCCTGTTTCACATAAAGACTAGGGATGTGTTTCAAACTACTCTCTCTGTAGTGAATTGTCTCTCTGATTGTTAGAGCCCTTTCGGACCCAGGAACGCAGGCCCCCCGGCCACCAGAGCAGGCGATTCGAGTGCCCCCTGTGTAGACTGCATGTGCCTGCCAGCTTTAGCAGGCCCATAGGAGAGCGCATGGCTCATGCAGACACAGCTTTCACACGGGCATGGGGGAGCACAGCGGTGGGTTACCCTGTTGGTGCTCTCAAGGCAGAGGGAGAGAACCATAAAGTCCCTGCCAGTGCCTCTGTCCCTGGACAGAGGTCCAACAGGCCCCTGCCCCTCTGACAGATGCTTTAGGATTAGCCAGTGAAACTTCTTCATGTGTAGTCTGGGCGCTTTTCAAATTGCTGCTTTTGTGCTGGTTTCCAGGGTGACTAAGTCTACATGTGAGCCCTTTAAGAGAAGTATCTCAGTTTCCTACAGCCCTTTGGGTCTCTTGGATGTGAGCCCTGTTGGTGTTCAAAGCCAGATGTTTTGGGGGTTCATCTCTCTGTTACAGTTCCCAAGGATTAGGGTACTTGATGTGGGGTATGAACCCTTCACTCCTCAGGAAAAAAACTGCATTTGTGAGATTCCTCCTGATTGTGGGTCCCTGTGCCAGGGGTGGGATTTTGAGGAGACTGCATCTTGCTTTTCCTTCCGAGCTTGAGGTGGCCCTTTTACCATTTGTTGCAAAATGTTCAGCTAGTTTTCAGGTCTTTTCCAGAGGGGATTGTTCAATTTGTGGCAGTAGATTTGGTGTGTCCATTGGGTGTGAGTTTAGCATCTTCCTCTTCTGCCATCTTGGACTACCTCCCAGTGCTGCATTTTGCATAAACTAAAATTGCTACTTTCATGGTGCTTACATTTTAGTACTTGGGAAAACAGACAGTAAACAAATAATTATAGGCATATATCAAAGATAGTGTGGGTTTGGTTCCAGACCACTGCAATTAAATGAATATTGCAATAAAATGAGTCAAATGAATTTGTTTCCCAGTATGTAAAAGTTATGTGTATACTGTAATGTATTCTATTAAGTGTACAATAGCATTATGTCTAAGAAAACAGTGTATATACCTTAATTAGAAAATACTTATTGCTAAAAAACATTTTCAGTGAGTTATAATTCCTGACAACAGATAGCCATAACAAATAATAGTAATAATAATAATAATAAAGTTTAGACTATTACAAGAATTACCAAAATGTGATACAGAGACACGAAGTGAGCAAATATTGGAAAAATGGTGCCGATGAACTTGCTGATTCAAGGTTGCCACAAACCTTCACAGCTTGTAAAAAACAACAACAATGCAGATCTGTGAAGCCCAGTACAGCAAAGCACAATAAAACGAGGCGTGCCTGTATGTTCTGTATCAGGAGCTAATGGATGCTGAGAATAATAAAACTGATAAGAGGATTGAGAGTGACAGTATGGGTAGAGAGGTGCTGGTTTATATAGGATAGTAAAAAAATGTGGTGATAAGGTGACATTTGAGCCTAAATAATGCAAGAGAGAGGTTCTGCCGATATCCAGGGAAAGGGTTTTCAGTTTTCAGGTTGAGGAATAGCAAGCACAAAGGCTCTGCAGCAGGATATGCTTAGTGTAGAGGAAAAGCAGGGAGGACAGTGTAGCTGCAGTGACGTGTACAAAGGGAAGAGGGGTGGATGAGATTGGCTAGATCATGAGGAGGCTTTGTGGGCTATTACAAAAACCTTGGTTTTTATTCCAAGTGATATGGCAAGTCATGAGAAATTTTGAGCAGAAAAGTGACATGACTTGACTTAGGTTTGAGAAAGATTGTTCTTGCTATTGTATGGATGGTCTGTTTTGTGGAAACAGAGTCTAGGAGGCTTATTATAATAGTACAAGAGAGAAATGGCAGTGGCTTTGGTTGGGGGCTAGTGGTGGAGGTGATAAGAAGCAGTGCACTCTGGATATTTTACAAAGTAGGATCAGTAAAGTAAAATAAGAGTCAGGAATGACTCTTGAGTTTTGGCCCATGAAACTGGAAATATGGAATTGGTTTTATACTGATAAGGGACAGATGGGGTAGAGGTGGGAAGTAGACTTTATGGTGTTTATGTAGAATCTAGGATTGTATTTTGACCTTGGTAAATGTTGAGATGCATATTTACATATCTGTAAGTGGAGATTTCAAATGGGCAGCTAGGTGTATGAATCTGGAGTATAGAGAAGAAGGGCCAGACTGTGTTGAGATATATATATATATATATATATAAATATATATATATATTTATATATATATATTTATATATAAAAAATATATGGGGTGTATATATAGGTATATACATATAGATATATATTGGTATATATGGGGGTATATGTGTGTGTGTGTGTGTGTGTGTATGAATGATACTTAAAGTCTAAACAGGCTGTGGTTGCCTAGTGAAGAAAATTTGGACAAGAGAAGAGGTTCAAAGACTTAAGCCCTTAGACAAACATTTTATTTAGAGATCAGGGTGAAGATGAGCATTTGCAAAGGAGGTGCTAAAGGAGGACCAGTGGGACAGGAGGAAAACTAAGAGTGAGTGGTGTCTGTAGGAGGCAAAAGGATGAAAATTTTTTCCTCAGTGAGGAGAGAATTAATTAGTTGTGCCAAGTTCTGCCAATAGGTCAAATAAGATGAGGATTGAGAATTGAAGATTGGATTTGGCAATATGGAGATCACTGGTGGCCTTGATACAAACAATTTCTGTGGACATGGAAGCACGATTGCAGTGGGTTCGAGGATCAGAGAGGGAAATAAAGTGAGGATAGGTTTTTTTGTTTTGTTTTAAGATTTTATTTATTTGAGAGAAAGAGAGCATGAGCTGGGTGAGGGAAGGAGGGAAAGGGAGAGAGAACCTCAAGCCGACTCTGTGCTGAGCATGGAGCTTGACACAGGATGCGATCTCATGACCCTGAGATCGTGACCTGAGCCACAATCAAGAATCCAGCGCTTAACTGAGTCACCCAGGTGTCCTGAGGGTAATTTTTTTTTAAAGATTTTATTTATTTATTTGAGAGAGAGAAGGAGGGGAGGGGCATGAGCATAAGTGGGGGGGAGGCAGAGGGGGAAGCAGACTCCCCGCTGAGCAAGGAGCCTGATGTGGGGCTTGATCCCAGGACCCTGTGATCATGACCTGAGCTGAAGGCAGATGCTTAACTGACTGAGCCACCCAGGTGCCCCAGGGTAATTTTTTTTTTTAATGAACTTTTCTGTAAATCAAGGGAATGGGGCACAGGGAATATGTTGTCAGGTGAGAAATTTTACTTAAGGTGGGAGATATTAAAGTGTTTATAATATAGATGAAATGATCCAGTAGAGAAAGAAAAATTGATGCAGGAATAAAGGGGGAAGTTTGCTTTAATCCTTGGTTGGGTGAGAAACAATGGGTTAATAATCATCTCTTTATAGTAACTCATGACATAGGGTCTATGTCATTCTCATCACTTTGCTGGTATTTGACTATTGTATGTGACCTTCCTAGTTAGAACTTGTTTCAAATGTGGGAGGTGTGCTAAATCAACATATAATTAAGTCAAGGTTAGTTATTCATGAAAATGTAGCTAGACTTGTTTCCTTTTTATAGTTAGCTCTAAGTTGAAATTGGCAGTGGCCTGGGAAATGAAATGTTTGAGTCTAAGTTACAAATATATTGATTTGTAAAGGATTTCCAAGTTACCTTAAGTTTTAAAATGAGTATTTGAAAATAGTTTTGGGTTTGGTGTGCATGTTTCTGTTATATAGTGACTTTGTAGTTATGTTTATGCATATATAATGCAATTTCCATTTTGTTAACATGAAAACTTTAAATATAGTCAAGTTTATCTTATTATGTGGTTTCCGGAAGAAATTATTTTCCTTTCCAGAGGAGGTTTTTTTTTTTTTTTTGGTAGAAAAGCAACAACAAATACTTTATTGTTCTGTAGGCACAAAAGGGTCTTTGTTAAGAACATGCTTATTTAGTAATTAGAAAACTTAAAATTTTAAGATTCTACTTTTATTTTTTTTTGAAAGATTGTATTGTTAAGTAATCTCTACACCCAACACGGGACTCAAACATACAACCCTGAGATCAAGAGTTGCATGCTCTAGTATCTGAGCCAGCCAGGCATGCCTGAAAAACATTCTTTAACTTTTATAAAATTTAGCTCTCTTGGACCAGCTTTTCTTAGATTTTTGCCTTCATAGGCGTAAATCATGTAAAGGGAGCCTTAAATAACAAACAGCTCAGAATCTAGAGAGCATACTTTTAAAAGTGCTTAAACAGATTGCTTATTTGTATATAGATGTAGATTAAATAGAATAATGTCATTAAAGAATAAATATTGACCCATAATCTATCTATTCATCAATCTTAATGATTCTAATCTATATGGCACATAGGCAGGTGTAGTTGGGGGTTCAAAAGAATTTAATTTGATTTAAAAATGTCCTTTGGGAGGCGCCTGGGTGGCTCAGTGGGTTAAAGCCTCTGCCTTCGGCTCAGGTCATGATCTTGGGGTCCTGGGATCGAGCCCCGATCGGGCTCTCTGCTCAGCAGAGAGCCTGCTTCCTCCTCTCTCTCTGCCTGCCTCTCTGCCTACTTGGAATCTCTGTCTGTCAAATAAATACATAAAATCTTAAAAAAAAAAAAAAGTCCTTTGGTTGAATTTAGGACTTTAGTTGTCTTGAGGTATACGAAACAGTATGTTGCCCAGGGATATATATTGAAATGATCTCATGAACTGGAAGTTCCAGAAGCCTTCCTACCATGACTGTCAGACACCCTCATGCCAAAATTATTGTTTATCTTGCAGTATGCAGGAATAACTCAGCAGCCCTTAGAATGGTGCTGGACATTAAGTATGTATCACTTAAGAGACCTCTTACTGAATATAAAAATATAATCAGATAATTAGGAGGGGGCTTACTTATACCATAAAGCAGATACTATGGATATTGTAGCTGTCCTCATACATTTAAACTAGAGTTTGATTTTTTTTTTTTTAGTAGTGAACCTAGTAGAAGTAGTATAAAGGATACTTTCACTTTTCATTGTGTACCTTTCTCTGTTATTTGACTTTTTAATACTGTGTGCATGTATTACTTTGAACATAAAAACTATTTTAAAAAATTAAAAGCTAGGAAACATTTATATGGAAGACCAGTTTACATATAGTGAAGTACACCAGTTCAGCTCTATCGGTGTATATGGTGAAACAATGAATCTTTATAAATCATGTAGTTAATTTAAGTTACTGGAGATGTGCAACTTGTTTATTTCTAGTCCTTCTTTATTTTAAGCAGTAGATTATTCATGGCAGTATCTCAGGTCCTGCATTATTCTAGCAGTAAAACAATCTAGATGTGCAACATTGTGGTTAGTTTATTCTTACTTGACTTGAATAACTTTAATAACTTTCCATAGTTCATAGTATTGTTCACTTAATATTTGTGAGATTCATTTTGTAAAAATAAAATATTTGAATAATGACTTTCTAACCTGAACATTTCAGGGGAATATAATCATCTAATATTTTTTTATGAAGCAGAAATCTTGAGGGCCCCCAGGGAATGCCTATGAAAATAAAAGAACAAAAGACGAGGTGCAGTGAAACAGAATGGAGAGTGTCATTGTGAGGCTGCTGCTTCTGGAAACTGCTTAGAGCCATTGTTGTTCAGGTGGATCCCATATGCTCACAAGTGTTTTTTTGTTTGTTTGTTTTTTTAAGATTTTATTTATTCATTTGACAGACAGAGATCACAACTAGGCAGAGGCAGGCAGAGAGAGAGGAAGGGAAGCAGGCTCCCCGCTGAGCAGAGAGCCTGATGCAGGGCTCGATCCCAGGACCCTGGGATCATGACCTGAGCTGAAGGCAGAGGCTTTAACCCACTGAGCCACCCAGGTGCCCCCACAAGTGTTTTTAAATTTCGTTTCTAGCTTTCTAGATCATAGCTTACCTTAGGTAGATCTTGTAGACTTACTGCTGCAGGAGAGAATTTCATCTGGTCCAGTCTTCTCATTTCATCTACTTCAATCTTTTTATTTTGCATTTTTGCTGCTATTAAGAACTAGGACTATGAGAACCTGATTTTGTTGAATCCAGGGTTTTTTTTTGTTTTTGTTTTTGTTTTAATTGTTCTCCATATCCTTTTTGATGAAAAGTCTCTCATAGAACGAGTGGTAGAGGGGTGCCTGGGTGGCTCAGTGGGTTAAGCCTCTGCCTTTGGCTCTGGTCATGATCTCAGGGTCCTGGGATCGAGCCCCACATCGGACTCTCTGCTCAGCAGGGAGCCTGCTTCCTCCTCTCTCTCTGCCTGCCTCTCTGCCTACTTGTGATCTCTGTCTGTCAAATAAATAAAATAAAATCTTAAAAAAAAAAAAAGAACGAGTGGTAGACTTTTGGCATTCACACTTTATGCTATTCACCTGTAACCTTGAAAGTTTCAGGATGAACAAGTGAAATTCCATGTCATGTAGTAATTGGTAATTTTCCTGACATAGGAATTTAAATTATACCCACACTGCAAGGTTGCTGTGTGGGAAACTGTCCTTTAACCAGTAAATGAACATAGATGATGCCTTGCATCCTGATTTGATTGCATTTCTGTGTGGGGCACAGAAATTTTGGAAAATTAGGAGCTGGACTTCGTGATAAAAAGTCTGCTGTGAAGGAGTAAAGGGAAAAGCAGAATTACCCTCTGTTACAAGAAGGATCAGTTTTTAGAGGCATGGTTTTAGTCTAATGAGAAAGTGATAGATATTAAAGTATAATTTTGAGTTTGCCTTCATTGAGGTTACACTGGGAACCAGAGTGACCTGGAAAAGCTAGCAGGAACAACTTTGCATTAAGGTTTTAAGAGCCCGTGAAATACTGATTGGGATACACTTTTACAATGTATATTCAGTTATTTGTAGAGCTCGCATTTTCATTGCTCTTCTGACTATAATGCATAAAACAAAGAAATCTTAGATGTTCTCTTAGTGAAGCCTCTTTTATTATGCGTGATCCCTTAATGAAACCTTGTTTCCACATGTATTTAGAATCATAGATTCTGTTAGCAAGAGAGAAGGGTTTAGGAGCAGAGGATCAGTGGAGAGATTTGATGATTATTACAATGGCTCTGTTCATTACCATGTATCTGGGCCAGGATAAAGTAAAGTAGTAGAAATTCTTTCCTTTGGCTATGATCTTGGTCCTTTCATGAAGTAGAGTTTCTCATGATGTGGGTAAAGAAGGATGGTACACTTAATGATTTTTTAAAAAATACTCTGCACTATATTCTTTTTTTTTTTTAGTGCTATCCAAATAGATGTTTTATTCTGTATTTTTTTTAAATTAAGTTGCTTTTTTTTTCAGTGTTCCAAATTTCATTGTTTATGCACCACACCCAGTGCTCCATGCAATACGTGCCCTCCTTAATATCCACCACCAGGCTCACCCAACCCCCTCACTCCTCCCCTCCAAAACCCTCAGTTAACCCTCAAGTTAAGACTCTCCCTCTCTTTTTGCAACTATTTTGTCTTAACTTCAAGCAGACTTTTAAGCCCTCAAATTCAGAAAGGACTGAAATATTGAAATCTGAGTTCTATTATAAAACGTATTTACATCAGTTAATCCTGGTTTCAAAACCATCCATCTTCCTACAGTCTTATAGGATATATGGTATTCTTCCAGTTTTTAGGGTTGTTGATTTTCCTACTGCATGGAGACCTTCCCTTCTTCCTTAAAATGTATAGAGGTCTCTTATGGTGGTTCAGAATGCATTCTGGAGCTGTACTACCTACCTTTAAGTCCTGCTGTGACCACTTACTATTTGTGCCGCCTTGAGCAAATGTCTTAACCTTTCTGCTTTAGTTTCTTCATCTATAAAAGAAAAATAATAATTCCTATCTCAAAGAGTTGGTGTGAGGATTAAATGAGTTACTGCTATGAATTACGTGGATGAGTGACACAGAATAAGCTGTCAGTAAATGTTAGTTATTACCATTATCGTAATTATCCTCTTTCTTCTCTTCCTCATTAACTCTGTACCTACTTGGTCACCAAGATATGTCGGTTTTTCTTTTTTAGATTGTAGAACATTCATGTCTCATTTCCCACTGGCAGTGGGACCTTTCTAGAACACGACACTTTGCTACCTCAGGCCACAGTTTCCAAGAGAGACATTTGCTACCTCAGGCCACGGTTTCCAAGAGAGCATCATTTAACACCTCCTGCTTCTGATCTCATGTTTTTCAGTACTAGACTAATAACAGTTTTGTATTGTCACTACCCTGCTCTGGAGTGTATAGCAGTTTTTCAGTAACTTGTTTTATCAAGCCCAGACTTCTCTGTCTGACTGTGGTTTAACCCTACTTCTTGTTCCACTCAGGCCAGTCTCCTGTTTTCTCAGTTACATCAGTCACTTGAACATTTGCTCATGTTCTTCCTTCAACTTTTATGCCCTTCCTTTGTGCCTTTACCTCTCTACTCTTAGTATTTCTATTCTATCTATACTTCAAGAATGCAGTGTTTCATTTTTCTATTTTTTTTGGTATGATTTTATTTATTTATTTGAGAGAGAGGGAGTGAGCAAGAGAGGAAGAGAAGGAGCAGGAGGAGGGGAGAGAGAGAGGGACAAGCAGACTTCCCACTGAGAAGGGAGCCTGACTTGGGGCTCAATCCCAGGACCCTGGGATCATGACTTGAGCCAAAGGCAGATGCCTACTGACTGAGCCACCCAGGCATCCCAAGAACCCATTGTTTCTAAGATGACTTTCTGGCTTTTAAGAACTACACGTGGGTAGGAACAGGATTGGTAAAACTGGGAGATAGTCATGCTGCAAGACTGATTGAGAGATCAGAGTATGGGCTGAGGGTCAGGGCCTTTAAATTCAAGAACAGCAAATAAGAATTAAAATCTGAGAAGCAGATCTAAGATGGAAGGACTAGCTTAAACTGTAAGGTTGGGATGTGGAGGGATGGTATATGAGAGACAACTGAGAATGAAGCAGTATTGAAAACATGAGATGTTATTCAGGTTTTAGACAGACCAGGACACGTCCTGATGGATCAAAGAATTTCTAAGGTCCATATGACTGGGCAAGGTAATGTATTTCTGAATTGAGAAGGGGAGCCAGTTATGTTAAGATTAGGAACAGCTGTTAGGAATCTGAAGTCAGTTTTGGGGTGTTGGACACTGGAAGACTTGGGACATAACTGGAAAAAATTGAGCCCCTGGTTAGGCTAGAATATCAAGATGAGGAAAACTGAATGTGCTGAGGCATACAACAACTTACATTTCTTCTGGCTAAGATTAGAACTGGGTTGTGAGAATGTTGCTATACTGAAGCAACTTGATAGGCTCTCTTGCCAGAGGGATATGGATAGGGTGACTACCATTAATCCAACCAATAAGGCCTTCGGTGACTTCAGGTGCTTTGTGTAGGTCCCACATTACTTAACTCTTGATTAAGCATCCTCCTATCCTGTATTGCTCTGACTGACTTATGTGAATCTCTTTTTCTCCATTTATAGTTCAAGCTAGATCAAATGATGACCCTTTTAAAAACAGAGCTCTATTTTGCTAGGATTAACATACAGCTGCCTATATTTAAAGTGTACAGAGGGATACATTTGAAATATGTATACACCCTGTGAAACCATCACAATTAAGGTAATAAACATATTCATCATCCTCAAGTTTCCTTGTGCCCTTTTGTAACTCTTCCCTTCTGTACCTCTCTGTCTCTTCTTTCTACCCACATGCATTGACTTACTCTTTGTTGCTACATGCTAGTTTTTATTTGAATTAGTAGGATTATACAGTATGAACTCTTTTTGTCTGGCTTTTCTCAGCATATTTCCTTCTTTCTTACCATCTTTTTTTGCATCATCATTTTTAAGTTTATCAGTAGTTCATTCCTCTCTCTTGCTGAAGAGTATTCCACTGTAGGACTAACTCCTCAATTTGTTTATCCATTCACCTTTGGAAGAACATTTGGTTGTTTCTGGTTTTTGACTGTTGCAAATGAAGCTGGGGTGAACATTTGTGTACAAATCTTTGTGGTTATAATGCTTCCAGTTTTCTTAGGAGTGGAAAGCTGGGTCATATGGTAGGAGTATATTTAACTTCTTAAGAAATTGCCAAACTGTTTTCAAAAGTGGTTGTAACATTTTATATTTCCACAAGTGTAGCCTGGGTTTCAATTCTACATCCTGAGCATACTTGGTATGGTTACTCTTTTCAATTTTAGCTATTCTGCTGGGAGTTTAGTGGTAGCTTTTTGTAGTTTTAATTTGCCTTTCCCTAAATGATACTGAGCATTCTTTTTGTGTGCTTATTTGCCATCCCACTATATTCTGTGTTGAAGTATTTGTTCAAAGCTTTTCCTATTTAAAAAAATTGTAGTAAAATATACATAATATAAAACATATCATCTTAGGCATCTTTATTTTTTATTTTTTTCAAAAAGATTTTATGTACTTATTTGAGAGGGACAGTGAGAGAGAGAGATTGAGAGAGCAGGAGAGGAGGGAGGGTCAGAGGGAGAAGCAGACTCCCCATTGAGCAGGGAGCCTGATACACGGCTTGATCCCAGGACTCCAGGATCATGAGTTGAGCTGAAGGGAGATGCTTAACTGACTGAGCTGCCCAGGCACCCCAGCATTTTTATTTTTATTTTTTTAAAAAGATTTATTTAGGGGCACGTGGGTGGTTCAGTGGGTTAAAGCCTCTGCCTTCAGCTCGGGTAATGGTCCTGGGGTCCTGGGATCGAGCCCCGCATCGGGCTCTCTGCTTGGCAGGGAGCCTGCTTCCCCCCCACTCTCTGCCTATCTCTCTGCTTACTTGTGATCTCTCTCTGTCAAATAAATAAATGAAATCTTAAAAAAAAAAAGATTTATTTATTTATTAGAGAGAGAGAGAAAGAGCACATGCGTGTATGTGTGGGGTGGGGCAGGGGAGAGAGAGAATCCTCAAGCAGACTCCCCACTTAGTGCAGAGCCTGACTTGTTGCTTGACCCCAGGACCCTGAGATCATTACCTGAGCTGAAATCAAGAGTCAGACACTCAACTGACTGAGCCACCCAGGCAGCCCCCTCCATCTTACAGTTTAGTAGCATTAAATATATTCTTGTTATTTTGCAACCAATTTTCAGAACTATTCGTCTTACAAAACGGTTACCTGTTTTAAGTATTGGGTTTCTTTTAAAATTTCTTTACATATTCAGATATAAATTCTATGTCAGATCTATGTTTTACAGTTATTTTCTACCAGCCTGTGTTTTGTCTTTTCAGTTTATTGTACATCTTGTAATCAATTATGGCAGGAATGAATTACTCCACATTAATTGGCAAGTTGCTATAAATCAGGGCTAGATTTACCTTTTATTGACTGTTTGTACTTAAGAAATGGGGAAAATGTTAATAATGCAGATTAAACTGAAAAGTATGTTGTGTCTGAAGCTCTTACGTTATAAAAAGTGTAAGAAAGTATGGAAGGAAATACTCCTAATATTTGAAAACTGTTATCTAATCAACAGAGAATCATTCAGGTCAGACATATGTCTTCATTGTTCCATCGTTTGGGTATGGATATGAGAATTCAGCAAAAATCAGTGGAAGCCTTCTGTGACAATCAGTTGACTGTGGAATTGGCGATAAAGAGATTTATATTTTTTTCATTATTTGTAAATTGTGTGGTACATATCTTTTTAACTCAGTAGAGTTTATAGTAAGCTTATGTACACATGTGTACATTTTTTTTTCCTGTAGAGACAGTTGTTAAGTATTTCCCAGCATACCACTGGCCACACACTAATAAGTAAGCACCAGGAAAATGTGTTAAACTCATGTAACTTGAATGAGTCAAGAAAAAAAAAATGAGGTCAGGAAACAAAGTCATTCCATAGGTGATAAGAGAACCAAATCTAATTCTGAAACCAAAAGATGAAAGGGATGAATAGTAGGGGGAGAAAATGAAAGGCATAATACATAGAAAATCAAGTCAGTTCTCTTATTACTAAAGACATAGTAGAAGTGAGTTATTTTCTTCTAGGAGTTTTATGACTTCAGGTCTCACAGTTCTTCAGTCCATTTGGAGTTTTTGTATATGGTATAAGAACATGGTCCATTTTCATTCTTCTGCTTATAGTTGTGCAGTTTTCCCAGTACCATTTGCTGAAGAGACTGTTCTTCCCTATTGTAAATCCTTGCCTCTGTCATAGATTAATTGAGCATATAAGCATGGACTTATTTCTAGGCCCCTATTCTGTTCCATTGATCTGTCTGTTTTCATTCCAATACCATGCTCTTTTAATTACTACAGCTTTGTGATATATCTTGAAATCTAGGATTGTGATACCTTCAGTTTTGCTCCTATTTCTCAAGATTGCTTGGCTGTTTGGGGTCTTTTGTGGTTCCATACAAATTTTAGTACTATTTGTTCTAGTTCTTTGAAAAATACTGTTTGTATTTTAATAGAGATTGCTTGGGCTGTAGAAATATTTTTCTAGATATCTCTTCAGGCAAGGGAACAAAAGCAAAAATTAAACTATTAGGACTACACCAAAATAAAAAGCTTTTGTACAGTCAGAGAAACCATCAACAAAACAAAAAGTCAGCTTATTGAATGAGAGAAGATATTTGCAAATGATATATCTGATAAGGAGTTAATATCTAAAATATATGAAGAATGTCTACAACTCAGTAACAACAACAACAAAAACAAATAATCTGATAAAAATGGGCAGAGGACTTGAGTAGACATTTTTCCAAAGAAGACATACAGATGGGCAGTAGACACATTGGGAAGATGCTTAATCACTAATCATCAGGGAAATGCAAATCAAAACCACACTGAGAAATCACCTTATGTCTGTTAGAGTAGCTAGAATCAAAAAGCCAAGAAATAAGTGTTGGTGAGGACGTGGAGAAGAAGGACCCTCTTGCACTGTTGGTGCAAATTGGTGCAGCCACTGTGGAAAACAGGTTGGAGGTTCCTCAAAAAATTAAAAGTAGAGGGGCACCATGATGGCTGAGTTGGTTAAGTGTGCCTTTGGCTGAGGTCATGATTTCAGGGTCCTGGGATTGAGCTCCTCTTTTTGGGCTCCCTCCCTGCCCTGTGGGGAATCTGCTTCTCCCTATGCCCCTCTCTCTTCTTGTGCACACTTTCTCTCTTGAATAAAAAAAGTAATAAAATCTTAAAAAAAATTAAAAGTAGAATTGCCACATGATCCAATAATTCCACTACTCAGTATTTACCCAATGAAAACGAAAACACTGACTTGAAAAGATACACGCATTCCTGTTTATTGTAGCATTATTCACAATAGCCAAGATACGGAAGCAACCCAAGTGTCCATCGGTATAGATGAATGGATAAAGATGTGATATACACACACCCACACATGCACGCACGCATGTGCACACATATACAATGGAATATTAGCCATAAAAAGAATGAGATCTTGCCATTTGCAACAACATGGATGGACTTAGAGGTTATAAATGCCAAGTGAAATACGTCAGAGAAAGACAGATACAATATGATTTCACTCATATGTAAGAAAAAATATGTAAAAAAAAAATGAACAAGGAAAAAAAGAGATAAAAAACCTGACTATTAAATACTGAGAACAAACTCGTGGTTGCCAGAGAGGGGGAGGTTAGGAGGATGATGGGTGAAATAGATAAAAGATTAGGAGTGTACTTGATGAACAGAGAAATGTATAGAATTCTTGAATCATATATTGTATACCTGAAACTAACATAACACTGTATGTTAATTATACTTCAGTTTTTAAAAAGTATAAATAAAAAGAAAATAGAAAAAGAAAGTGAGTTGCTATTGTAGGATATTTGTTTTGGTCTGATTTGATTTGCTCTGGGTCTCATTGCTATGTAATAGTCTGCTAATGATATTGAAGAGGAATGTTAAAAACTCACATATTATTAGTATTACATAGCAACTTCCAGTAAGCCTGGAATATCTAAATTTAATTGTTCTTAAGACCAAAAAAATTACAAAATACTTTTTAAAATTTAAAATTAGAACATAGAACTATTATGTGTTCTCTGTTGTGTGCTAGAGTTTGCATCATTAGCTACATTGCTTTTCTATCTTTACACTTAATTCTGTAATGTTTACCATAGTTACTATATTTCTTTCAAGAGGTTTTTTTCTTTTGAGAATATCTTGATTTTGAATCTGATGATTAAGTTTAAAAACTGTTTTGTTTTGTAGCCACGCAGGATATACATACTGTGGGTCTTGTGCTGCTCATGCTTACAAACAAGTGGACCCATCTATTACGTAAGTAATATACAGTTTTGTTTAAGTGAGAGAAGGTGGGGAATTATAACCACTTGGTCACAGAAGTAATTTGTTTTGGCATGCTTATTGTTATATACTCTATCTCATTAAGAATTTAACTTTTTATATATTTATTATACCTTATATAGGTTATGAAAAGCTTTTGTACTATTTTTCATTGTCTGAACATTTAGTTTTTACTTTTCCTTTTGTTGGTAATATGTTTAGTTCTGGAAATGTTAGAAGGTTAAGTGTTTTGGTTTTTAAATTTTTTTTTTTTTTAAATTGGGAGATGAACATCTTTGAGAATGCATAGCACTTTGTTCTGTTAATCATTTTGTAATTTAAAATTGTTTAATCTGCTTGTTAAATTGTGGTTAATGAAAAAATAATTTCTTATTGGCTCGATGAGGTAGCTGAATTATTTTAGAATCTGACAGTGAATGTAATATGGTGTTTGAAGCATGTTAGCTCTTAATTCAATAAAAGCTCTGAAATTAGCTTTAAAATTTTTTTCTGGCAGATTGAGACTTATTAAGTAATATACAACTCTCTAAGAAATTTGTGGACTTTCAAAAACTTCTGCTAGAAATAGCCACCTAAATTACTTAATTTGCTGACCAGCATTTTATTTAAATATTTAATTCACAATTGTGAACCAGTATCAGGCTCCAGTCTGTATGCCAGTTATTAAACACTGTAGGAATAGGTAAAATCAGCCATCTTCATTCTGTCAAATGTTGATTGTTAGGTTAGACTTGCGTTAGTAGAGGTGGAGCATACTCATTCAAAAGAAGTTTTTTTGTAGTGTGCTCTGCATATTGAATCATACCTTTGTTGGAAATTATTTTTAGTAAGTTTTTTAATAATAAAATGATAATGTTGCCAAATTGATAAGGTTTTGGTTAGCCCGGCCTCATTTATGATGTCTTGAGGAGTGTCTTTAACAAGTACTTCTTAATACATATTTATTATACAATTTCAGCTAATTTATTTCATGAGTAAGAACAAAAATAAATAAATTGGAAAGATTTCCAAAAGTTTCCTTCATTTCAGCCTATAAACAGCTATAATGAAAGTTAGTGAATATGATAGCCTTTTCAAAACCTATTTGATGATGTTATTTTCTAGAAGGGTGGTCCTGAATTAAATTTGGCTTAGTAATATGTAGAGAGATATAGAAACTATATTGGTAGATGCAGAAAGCATGTATTAAATAAGTTGATAGAAAATGCAAATGGAATGAAGAAGAGTAAATGGAAGAGAGCCAAGGACTAAGATGATGATAGAGGAGGTGAGTAATAAGAGAGGCAAATGATGCATGAAGATGCGATCAGCTTATTTCTATAATTAGTATTTAATAATTGAATTTTGAAAAAGTAAATCTGAAGGTCCAAGGGTTAAAAATGATTGGTAGTCATTGACAGTATTCTCTTACACATGGCCCTCCTTGAGATTGGCAATGTTTCAGAGTCCTTTGAGAAAAATAGCAGAACGTCTTTCTGGGAACTATGAGAAGTTTAGAGAAAAAATAACAGTCTAACACAGAAGATTAAATTCTCTGCCACTAGCTTCCATTCTTACCTTCCACACTAATCCATTCCCTACATGTCAACTAAGATCATCTTTTGTACTCTCTTGTACTTTGAATGGATTTTTTAAAAGATTTTATTTATTTATTAGACAGATCACAAGTAGGCAGAGGGGCAGGCAGAGATAGAGGAAGGAAAGCAGGCTCCCCACTGAGCAGAGAGCCCGATGCGGGGCTCGATCCCAGGATCCTGAGATCATGACCTGAGCCGAAGGCAGAGGCTTTAACCCACTGAGCCACCCAGGCGCCCCTGGATCTTTTTTTTAAAGATTTTATTTATTTATTTGACAGAGAGATAGAGAGAGCTAAGCAGGGGGAGGGGCAGGCAGAGGGAGAGGGAGAAGCAGGCTCCCCGCTGAGCAGGGAGCCTGAGGTGGGGCTCCATCCCAGGGCTCCAGGACCATGACCTGAGCTGAAGGCAGCTGCTTAACTGACTGAGCCACCCAGGCGCCCCTTGAATGGATCTTTTACCTTTGCTTGATTTTGTCATACCGTGCATAGAACATTTAGAAGATATTTAATTGCATTATGCAGATCTTTTGAATGTTGACATTCCATCATACAGTGCCAAAAAATCACATTTGTTAATATCACCACAAATATCATCAGAAATATCTTTAATTATTGGAAAGCTGTCCATCTCACAGTGATAGCAGTTTTGCAAGAGTCTGATTTTCACTTAAAAGCTTCAGTTATGTCTTAGGCAATGTTTTCTTTGAAGTGGCAGGCCTATTTTGTTCATTTTCTAGAGAGTTTCTGCCAAATACCTAAATTGGAATAACCGTAATTTGTCTACAGTCATTATTTGAAGTAAAAATTGTGTTCCATGAAAAAAAAAGTTTGGTTTAGATCACACTCATAATCACACAAATGTTTTCCCCATGACATAATTCAGTATATTGCAAAAGTGCTTTATGCATTTATCACCATTAATTTAATACATTTTGTTGTATAGAATATTTTTATAAAACTGTACTCAGAGTTCAAGATTTAATGAAAGTAAGTGAAACTGGCCTAAAAAACAAACAAAAACCCAACAAACCTTGGTGTGGGTGAAGGTAAAGAACACATGACTAGCTGTACATTTTGATTCCATTACCGTGATCACAGTTCTTATGTGCCAGTGGTTTACCCAGGCTCATTTTTGTACCATAAGTACAAATGTCAACACAGTGGAAAAGGCAAATAAATTCCTGATTATTACGAAGATAGTTTTGATTTTGTGGGCTCCTTGAAAGGGTCTTATGGAATCTACAGTTCACAATTTGAGAAGTTCTGTTATACAGGGTGATTGGATTTAGTTTATGTGCTGCAGAAGGAGCACAGGGTGATTGGATTTAGATCATGGGCATTGGGGAGGGCATTTCTGAGGAAATGATTTTTAAGCCAATCCAAAGGAACAGTAGCACTTGTGAAGGCTTTGAAGTAGGCTGAGTTGTGTTCCAGTCATCAAGGAACTGCAAGACCAGTATATGCAAACTATTGTGACCAGGGGTAGGGGTGGGGAAAGTCGTGCAAGATGGGGCCAGTACATTTGAGACTTCAGAACCCATTGTAAGGAGTTTACATTTTATCTTCTGATTAGGAGAAGTCATTGAAAGACCTTTTAAGCAGGGGAGTGATGGGATCTGATTTATGTTTAAAGGAGTACCTTGGTTGTTTAAGGAATTTAAAAAATGGTATATTTAAGTAAGTTCTTTCTCATATTTATTGTTGCAGTGTCTTTTCCTGTTACTGAAACTTTAATTGAAAACCTGGAACTTAGGATGTACTTAGATAGTAACTTGATTTTGATTCATATCTTTCAGAAAGCCTTTCAGGGTAGAAAAAAGAGGAAAAGGGATCTGCTTTGGGGCCAAATGACATTTAATTTAGTTAAAATATCTCTACTTGCCAGGAAACATCTTTAAAAAATTACTTATTTTCCATTATTTAGAATAAATAGTTGAATATTTATGAGGGCAGATACTTAGGTAGCTTGTTAATGGGTTGCACAGGCTATACTTCTCATAGTAAGTAACTCTACAAATGTGAATTCTCTGGAGGTATTATACATAAATTACATTTATTTCTAAGAGAATACTTCGTGACTTTTTCCCTTTTTTTTCATATTAAGGGTTTTTTTTTTTACATGTGTGACAGCATGACAACAGTGATGATATGCTAAATTTATTAGTTACTCATTTAAAGATCAAGTTCTTTGCAATTAATTGAAGGGAGAGAAAGTGGCATTGCTTCCAATGCCTATATTACTCATTTTTCTCCAAAATATTCCTGAGGCCTTGATGTTAATGGATCTAGCAATCTAGCTCCCCCCAAAAGAAAATGCATTATTTTTTTTTTTTAAGATTTTATTTATTTATTTGAGGGAGAGAGAATGAGAGAGAACATGAGAGAGGAGAAGGCCAGAGGGAGAAGCAGACTCCTGGTGGAGCTAGGAGCCCAATGGGGGACTTGATCCCGGGACTCCAGGATCATGACCTGAGTTGAAGGCAGTCGCTTAATCAACTGAGCCACCCAGGTGCCCGAAAATGGATTATTTTTTATTTACATTGTTAATTTTCTTTTTGTTAGCATATAGCTAACAAAGAGACCCATTTTGAGATTACTACTAATAGGTGCTCCCCCCACCCTTCTTTTCAATGATGTCTAGCCTATTTTTGGTTTATTTTTGGGTTTATCACTTATGAAGATTTCATATTGTTATGACCTAAACCTCTTTTTCCTTGTGTTGCATATGAGTGAGTTTCTGTTAGGATGGAAAGAATTGAGTACACAATTGGCTAATTCAGATGGTGGGAGCTCTTTTCTCCACCAGTCTTATCTTTTCATGTGGGTTGGGTCTGGCAATAAAGGCCAACAAAGTAAATTGTTTGGTATTGCAGGGGACAGTTAGGCTTTCCAAGCTGACCTTTGGTGTTTATTTCTGGAGTAGTGCTCATATTTTGGTCACTATTAGAACCTTGTTACACTTACCTAGAAATGTATCTTGTCTTGAGTTTAAATTGATGTTTTATTTTATTTTTTTTTAAAGATTTTATTTATTTATTTGAAAGAGATCACAAGTAGGCAGAGAGGCAGACAGAGAGAAGAGGGGAGGCGGGCTCCCTGCTGAGCAAAGAGCCCGATGCGGGGCTCGATCCCAGGACCCTGAGATCATGACCTGAGCTGAAGGCAGAGGCCCTAACCCACTGAGCCACCCAGGCACCCCTAAATTGATATTTTATTTTATTTATTTATTT
This sequence comes from Martes martes, assembly GCF_963455335.1. Classification (NCBI taxonomy): domain Eukaryota; kingdom Metazoa; phylum Chordata; class Mammalia; order Carnivora; family Mustelidae; genus Martes; species Martes martes. The sequence continues at coordinate 114,006,376 of NC_137896.1, forward strand.
TTAAAGATTTTATTTATTTATTTGACAGACATCACAGTAGGCAGAGAGGCAGGCAGAGAGAGAGGAGAAAGCAGGCTCTCCACGGAGCGGAGAGCCTGATGCGGGGCTCTATCCCAGGACCCCAGGATCATGACCTGAGCCGAAGGCAGAGGCTTTAACCCACTGAGCCACCCAGGCGCCCCTAAATTGATATTTTAAAAGTCATTTCATATTTTAATTATATATGCTGGATTTCCTAGGAGTGTTCTGATTTTAAATATTCTGTTCCTCTGTCTTGTCATAGAAATGCATTCCTCAGTCATAAAAATGCCTTCTTTTCATACTTGATTCTTGGTTCATGTGATACTTGTCCTTGGGCAAATCATCTAAACACAACCATTATCTGTGTCCCTCATTAGACTTTAATTTAAAAAATTGTGATGATGTTTATATACTCTTAAGACAGGAAAGCATAATGATATCTCTTTTGTTCATTTAGGAATCTAAATTTGATTTGATCTCCCCCCCCCCTTTTTTTTTTGGAAATGGCTGTTGACTTCGCTCATAGTGGTGATGATAAGAAGTGAGTATTAGCAGTGGAGGAGGAAGGGGATGAAGAGAGATTATGGTTTTGACTAGGAATGGCCTGTGGATGAAGTCTTATGTTTGCGATCTGTGACATCTTGAGGAAGTTTTGGGACTCTAAACTGAGAATCTCTGTTTTTCTTATCCACATCTTCCTTACCGTCTCTTCTCCTACCACAGCAAGTAACATGTAGCAGACAGTGAGTTAATTTTCTTAGCTGTAATTGGATTTTATGAAAATAAATATATCGCCTAAGCACATTCCTTATCTTGTAAGTTTTTGGTATGAAAGAACTAGCTCATGTCTTAGTCTTTGTCCATTAATTGAAAAATGAGTATAATTAATTTTTTTCTAGGTACATTTTTCTAGCTTATCATTTATTCTTTCTCATAGTTTTGGTTTTCAAATCTGTAAGTTTGTATGTGTGTGTTGGAGAAAGATTTTGTTCATTTGAATCTGGGAGAACAGAAAATGGGTAGTTTTGGAATTTAGATTGTAGTGATATTTGAGATAAAAGGAGGGGAAGTTAATTTTACTCTTGATGTCAAGATAAAGGAATTGTAAAGATTTAAGCTATAGTTTAGCCCAGTTCTTTTCTTTAGCTACAGTGCAAATAACACATAATCAAGTTTCTTTGTTTTTGAGAATGACTTCTATCTACTTGAATGGGAACAGAGAAAGCTTATTATACAGAATTTTTTCTCAACAAGATTCCTTTTTTCTCTGCTATGGTAGAAATGTGGAAATAGCTTTATCAGAATGGTTCTTTGTAATGATATTTTATAGGGAGTTTTAGAAATTATACTATCATGTAATTTTACTAAAGTGGTGGTGGATCTTATGAGGCAAGTTTAGAACGTGTTAGAATTTTGGGCTTTTATTTATAGCTGAAATGTTTAAATTCAATGAATATAGCTATTGAAAACCTTCTGTATCCTGGACATTGTGAATGCAGAGATGATTTTAAACGTAGCAGTTGATTTACTGTAGGTCAATAAATCAGTAACTAGTATGCCCAGGTGTTGAAAACGGTTCTTTTCTTTTTTTTTTTAAATGGTTCTTTTATTTTTATTTTTATTTTTTTTTAAGATTTTATTTATTTATTTGACAGACAGAGATCACAAGTAGGCAGAGAGGCAGGCAGAGAGAGGGGGAAGCAGGCTTCCCACTGAGCAGGGAGCCCAATGTGGGGCTCTATCCCAGGACCCTGAGATCATGACCTGAGCCGAAGGCAGAGGCTTAACCCACTGAGCCACCCAGGCGCCCCCTTAAATGGTTCTTTTAAAGGCCTTTCAACAAAAAGACAAAGATAAGGAATTGAACTTAATTAACTGAGGAGCAAATCAGTTGTGTGTATAGTAGTTCTCTGGCCCTCTTATAATAAACTGCCACGAAGTAGGTGACTGAAAACAAATTTATTTTGTCTCAGTCTAGAGGCTAGCAGACCCAGAGGAGGGTGCTCTTAGGATTGGTTTCTCCTGAAGCCTTTCTTCTTGGCTAGCAGATGGCTGTCTTCTTGGTGCTTCTTCCCGTGGTCGCCTCTCTGTGCATGTATGCCCTTGATATTTCTTCCTCCTCTTATAAGAACACCAGTCATTGGATTCAGGCCTTACCCGAATAGCCTCATTTTTACTTAATGTTCTGTTTTAATACTTTATCTCCTAAAATGGTTATATTCTGAGGTACTGGCGTGGAACTTCAACATAAATTTTAGGAGTACATAATTTAGCTCATAATAGTAAGTAATGAAATCAGTCAAGAAAGAAAATGGTGCCACATGTGATTTTTAAAAATTACTTATTTTTTCCCCTTTTATTTAATAAGGTTTGTGTAGAAGTACAATTGTTCTGTGCTTTTTGTTGTGTATCTCCTAGCCGGAGAATTTTCATCCTTGGGCCTTCTCATCATGTGCCCCTCTCTCGATGTGCACTTTCCAGTGTGGATATATATAGGACACCTCTGTATGACCTTCGTATTGACCAAAAGAGTAAGTATATAGACATCTTAGAGCTTTTAAAGGGCTAAAGATTATTTAAAATAAGTTAATTTAAAAAATTAAAAATATGAATAGTATAAGTAAAATCTCAGTTTTAAAGATAAAATTGATTTCAACTTATCTGCAAAAAGCAAAAACAAAGGTAGAAGATCTTCTGTATGCCTTATAGACAGCCAGAGTTTTTTTGCCAGCTGTAAAAATCTGTCAGGTCCATTAGTCTCCAGACTGTTCATATTACATGTGTATTCAGGGAAGTGTCTTGTACTCACTGTACCATGAAGACAAGCAATTAGTACCCACTACAACTTGAAGAAAGATTCTGGGCATGTTAGTCTGACTCTGTGTATATCACTTTCCTCATTGTAAATAGGTCATGGTGACAATGCCTTAATTTCTTCTCAGATGATTTTTATGGGGGGGAAAGTGAGACACTGAAACAAAGGTGCTTCATAAATCTTGTGTATTTTATTTTTAAAACGTATCTCTTACTTTGTTACATAGCTTTTATTTAGTTCGTCTCATTTTATACATTGAATATGTAAATTAAAATCTTTTTACTTTATAATAGTATTTTTGGAAGAGTGGGAAGCATCATTTTAAAAATGTAGAACAGTACAGAGAATAGCAAAACAAACATTCTTGTACTTACCATCCACAATTGACTCAGAGTTTTCCCCTTAACTGAACTCAATTTGCTTTCTCAAAAGCCATCTTCATGAGCTTGCTTTGTATTCCTCCAGTTCATCACATCAGATTTCAAGTATGTTGGGTGTTTATTGTTTCAAGAAATCTTGGAACAAATTCTTTTCTAGGATGAAAGAAGCCATTTGCAAAATTGACAATCACCTCTTTTTCTTTATTTTTTGGGCCCAATTTTCATAATTTGGGGTTTTAATTGTTACTGAGTATTAGTAATTTGTTGTTAGAATAATTTTTACTAATGAAGCTGGAGTATAACCAGCCTTATTACTCCCTGTGATGCTTTTAGGGAACACACTTTATTTTTAAAACCTTGTTGGGGCATTCAGAAAATTTTGGTTTTGGATAGCTTCCTAGTAAAGGAATGGGTGATTTTTAATCAGGCAAAACTGAGCAGAAAAAAAGTCATGCCATCATTTGTTTCTTTAATATTGGTAAACCCGTTTAAGGATGTAGTTATAAAAATGGTTCTGTTCTATGACAAAACAAAAATATTCTTATATCACTTTTTTACATATTAAATTTCATCTTACTATATCACATCTATTTTTAAGTATAATTCATCAGAAGGGTCTGAATTACTAGATCATTTTAGAATTATTTATGGCATGGTATTATGGTGAATTTATGTTCTGGTCTGTCCCAGAAGCTTAATTTTTAATTTTGAAGGAAAAAACATGCTTAATAGGAATTTTCTGTTCTTTGTGTGGCAGGCATCTGAGATGGGAAATAATAATCCCACAGATTTTATAATAAAGTGAAACAAAACTTAAAAACTGTATTATGAGCCTCATGAGTAGGTGGAGCAGGGGCTTTGCCATGTTTTACTGGGAGTTCTAATCAACTGTGTTCTTGCTGGCATGTGCTGGTTGAAATCAAGGGAAAGCTTAGACCCAGAGGTGATTTTAGATGTAATAAAAGAACTGATGAACGTTTTAAATGATTATTTTTATATAGCTGTGCAACATATGAAAATGCTGAGTAGCCATCACATGTATTATTGCTTTGTTTAGTTTGTAAAAAGCTAGTTTTTTTCTTTTTTAAAGATAAAAATGAAGGAAAATATGTGATTCTTCTGTCTCTTGCCAAAGCATGTAGTATTTTGTTACTGAGTGGAGTCTCACAGAATAAGGATATACATTAATATATTTGTTTTACTATATTTTGAAATCTCTTTAGTTTACGGAGAACTATGGAAGACAGGAATGTTTGAACGCATGTCTCTGCAGACAGATGAAGATGAACACAGTATTGAAATGCATTTGCCTTATACAGCTAAAGCCATGGAAAGGTATATTGATTAATATAAGAAATCCCAGAGAAATCACAAGTATTAAGTTCTTTGGAATTATTTTCACTGGGTAAAATAATCATTAGGATAAAGAGATTTAACATTTTTTTTATTATTTGAGGGGTGGCTGGCTCAGTTGGTAGAGCCTACAACTCTTCAATCTCAGAGTTGGAAGTTTGAGCCCTACATTGGTTCTAGAGATTACTAAAAAACAAAGAAATCTTAAAAAAATTTTACTATTTAAAATGATATAAAATTTTGAGATTGGATATTTCTAATGTTGATTGAAGTTGGTTTTGAGTAGTTTGCCTATAAAGGCTGAACGTGTGAATTGACATGGTTTTTTTATTAGGTGATAATGTTTTAAAAACCTCTGTGTGCATTTATATGTGAGTACGGGGGTGTGTGTGTGTCTGCCTTTTATTTTATTCATTAGACATTTATCTCAGAATAACAAATTCTTTTATGCTATAAGTAAGTAATCAAAAATTTTAGATTTGGAGGTAACATTGGAGCTCATTTATTTCAGCTTTATGCAAAGTACATGAATATTTTTTATGATATACTTGACAAATTATTATTTGGTACTTGCTAAAGGTCTTCCAGTGATAGGATGCCCATAAGACTATTAAGTAGGATGAGGACAGGGACAAAACCTATTTTATTCTCTACTTGTATCCCACTGCCTAGCACAATGCCTATTAGGTAATAGTCAGTAATTTATTTTGTAAAATGAAAAAGTTTATTTATTTAATTTATTTAATATTTTAAAGCTTTTATTTATTTGTCAGAGAGAGAGAAAGAGCAAGAGAGAGCACAAGCAGGGGTAGCAGCAGGCAGAGGGATAAGCAGGCTCTCTGCTGAGCAAGAAGCCCAATGTGGGACTCAATCCTAGGACCCTGGGATCATGACCTGAGCCAAAGGCAGTCACTTAACCGACCGAGCCACCCAGGCATCCCTGAAAGAATTTTTTAAAGAGCTTTCTTCTTTTAGAGCAATATTCAAATTAGAAAGTCTTCCTTTTGTAGGTCACATTTGTTTAATTTTTTCAACCATTTCCTTTACATGGACTTAATATTCCATATTCAGTTTGACTAGTTCTTAATATGGTGAGATTATTCCTTCTCTGGATCTGGTCATTTTATTCTCTTAGTTAAATACATGGTGTACTATATAGGTTTACAGTAAATATTTGTTAATTAAATGTACTAATGAAGTCCAAGATCACATTAATATTTTTCATGTTGATATGGCTTACTTGTTATTGGGTAATACCCTTGTGGCCAGCTAAAGCCCAAGTCTTTTTCCTACAGTTACGTTGGATTATTTTCTCTTTTGTACTTTTGTGGTTTCTTTTTAACTCTCAATTACTACTGTTTAATTTTTTCTTGTTGGTTTTAGTCTATTGTGGCAATCTTTTTGGATCATTTCCACTCCAAATTCTGTTAGGAAAAGGTTATTTAATTTCCATCTATTCACAATGATAACTGTGATGCATTGTGTAAACCTGAAGAAGTTTCCAGAAAATCAGTGTGATATTAAATTATAAGCAATATAATTTTAGGTTAATTGTGTTTTACCACATTCTAATCCTTTAGAAATTGTTAAACCAATATATGCTGTTTATTTCCTGGAATGCTACTACAGTCAGATCATTCCATTCTTCAATTACATAGAATAATAGAAAACTTTTGTTATTTCTTGGAATGTTTGCATATTTTATCATGAGAAAATATATCTTAGACTTAATAAGGCCAACAATATCCTTAAGGGACTTTTAACAAAATAATATTTTTGTTGTTATTTCAGAGGTAAAACATGTAATGTTGAAAATTCAGGAAAACAGAAACTTAAAATCAACCAAAATTCTTGTTCATAATTCCCCCTCTATTAAATAGTATTAAATAACCACTGTTAAGTATATCACTTCTCAAGAGATCTTCCCTCTCTCCCAGATTACATTTGCATCTCTAATACTGACTCTTAGAAAGTACCTAGTACTTTTCCTTTGTAGTCTTTGCTGTACTCGCTACCTGTATTAGTTGTCCATTACTGTGTGAAAGATTGCTTCAAAACTTAGTGGTTTAAAATCACAGCTCTCATTCTATAAATTATTGCTCACAAATTTGGGGTCAGGAGTTTGGGCAGGGGATACCTTGCTTTGGTCCATGAGATGTTGACTTAGGTAACTTGAATGGGGCTAGTTGATCGAAAATGGCCTTGGTGCTAGCTTTTAGCAGAGGCACCTCATTTCTTCTCTAGGTGGTCTATTTGCTCATCAGCCAGGGCTTTTCTCTCATCTTGGCTTCTCTCTAGAAGGATAACCTGGATTTCTTTACATGGTGATTTAAGGTAACCAGAGAACAAAAACAAAAGTTCTTAGCCTCTTAAGGCCTCAGCCTGAAACTAGACAGCATTATTTTTATCACATTCTTTTTTTCAAAGCAGAACACATTAGCCAAGATTTAAGGGATGTAGAAATAGATTCCACTTCTTGATGGGAAGGAGTAGCATGTGTAAAGTCAGGAATAGAAGGAATTGTTGGTAGCCGTCTTTGTAGATGGACTGTATCACAGTTGTTCTAATGGACAGTATGGTGTCTCTCCAACGTGCAGTACTCAGTCCTCATAAGATGCCCAGAAGTCTTGTTCAGTTAGGACCTCAGTTTCAAAGTCCTTTCCTTATGATCTACATTAGGTCAGCATGTGGGTGAGGATTTCTGGGTACACCTCCTCTTGATTTGGATACCTGTGATCTAAGAAGACGAGTTTTACCCCACCCCCACCCTCCATTCACTCCATATACAATTTTGAGACAGGAATTAAAAAAAAAATTTTTTTTAAAGATTTTGTTTATTTGACAGAGAGTGAGAAAGCATAGACAGGGGGAATGGCAGAGGGAGGGAAGAAGGGAGGGGAGAGAGAGAGAGAGAGAGAAGCAAGCTTCCCACATAGTAGGGAGCCCCAATGAGGGGCTTAGCCCTAGCACCCTGGAATTATGACCTGAGCCAAAGGCAGACACTTAACCAACTGAGCCACCTAGGCACCCCGAGACAGGAATTCTTAACCACACAGTAGATACTCCCAGTGGAGAGTGAAAGAATGGGAAGCATTATAGCAGCCTCTGGTCCAAAGCAATTCTGAAATCTAATCAGGGAACAGAGAATGTTCTTTGATTAGGTCTTGGCTCTGACTTTTGGTAGTGCTTACATAATTCTTTACTTTTCTCAGCTCTTGGCTTGGTCTTTTGGGCTTTTGCCTCTACTTGCTGACTTATTTTTACTTCTCCATATGAAATGGGCCTTGTTTACACCTGAGTAGTCATTTCTGTCTGATTCGTGTATGTGACAGTTTGAAAACTTAAAGGCCTCTTTTCATTTGGGACTATGTTTATTTTAGTCTAAACATTGTGGGTCTTCTGTGTGTCAGATTATAAGTGCATTCCATTAGGCAATAGTCACATCCACATCACAGTTCTGTGAGTGACAGGACTCTCTCTACTTTGGATCCCAATTTAGGGTCCTGTAAGGTTCTTAGAAGCCCTTTTGCCTACCTAAGAGAGAATGTAAGCCCTATCTTTCTGTGGTCTTAATAAAGGATTTTATAGATGAGTTTTTGATTTGATGATTGTGTGCCCATGACTTATTGGCAGTGCTCTGGATTTGATCTTTGTCTTCATGTCATTTCTTTGACCGTCTTTTGCTCTCTGTAAAGGCTAGTGATGAGAAGCAGTTATTTTCCAACCAAGCAACTCCTGGTTAGAAATATTTCCTTTAAATTCTGCTTGTAATTCTTTAGCTCATGTTTTTCTTCTTTTACCTTCACATACTTGGCTATAAAGAAGCCAGTGACACTTTAAATATTTTACCTAGAGATCTTAGCTTATCTATAGGTTCGCTAGGTATATTTTTAATGTTCTAAGTTATTTTTACTTGTGATCATTATGCTAATTGTTCTGCCAGTTTATAATATGGGCAACTCTTCTTCTGGCTTTGTGCAGCAGTTTCCTTACCACTCTAACAGGGCCCTGTCTCCTCCTTGCCCTTCCAGCTTCTGCCTGCCTCAGTGTCCTCAAAGCCAGTGTTTCAGGTTTCTGTTCCATTAGCACCCTTTTCAAGGACCACTTTTTATCTCATGTACCTATGGTAGTATGACAAATCACTTCAAAGTGTCTATGTTTTTTGCTTATGACTCTGTGAACTAGAAATTTGGTCAGGGGTGAGTGGTGCCAACTTGTCTCTGTTTCATCTGCTGCCAGGTGAAGTAGGCTGACTAGGCTGAAGGCTCGTCACTTCTTTACCTCATTTCTTGTCTGGGGCTGCGATGCTGGAGCTACTGAAACACCTTTGTTCTTGTCTCGGTGCTCTCCATTTCACCTGTTGTCATTGTCCTTCAGGGCCTCTCTCTTCTCATGGTGTCCCTCTCCTCAGGTAGTCGTGGACTATCATGAAGTACATGGCAGTAAGAAAACAAAACTAGAAACTTTCAGACATCTTACTGTGTGGGATTGGAATTGGCACAGTGTTACTTAGGCCACATTTTTCTCATCCAAGCGAATTGCAAGGCTAGGTTCAAGGGGAGGGAAAAAGAGATTGTACTTTTGATGGGAGGGGTGACCTGGGCATTCAGAAGTGGGACGAATTTTCAGGGATTATACTTAAAGGCAGCTTGCTACGGTACCACTGTAGTTAAATAGCTCTTTTGGTGATTGCCTGCATATGTCCCCCTTCCTTGATAGTTCCCTAATCTGTTCCCTGCCTGAGGACAGCTAGTCTTCACTGTACTTTCTGTGCCTAACACAGGACCTCTACACCAAAGGATTCTCATAATTAATTGTTAAATGGAGTAATAATGATCTTCCCATTATTAAATATTAAATATTTTTCCTAAAATGAGTTCAAATGTTCTTATTAACTCTGTTTCATATTATGAAGCTATTTCCATGTCATTTTTACTCCTATTTATTGAGTACACATAGAACTTTCTAGAATATGTCTATATAATACTTTCATCAATTGACCATTTAATTTTCTAACTTTTCTTTCATTTTTTTCACTATAGTCATTACAGATTTTTAAATTAAATACCTAAGGTAGTCTTTATAATTCTCTGTGTTATCGTAAATAGATTTAAAAATAATCATTAGAACTTTTAAAAGAAATAATGAGTAGTATAAAGGTGAAAACATGAAATGATCCGTAATCTCCTTGCTTAGTTAACCCTATTGTCATTAAAAAAATACTTGTACAGTACTGTACGTGGCTTGAAAATGTAAACAGCATCAAGAAGTATAAAATGGAGAATTAAAGCCTCTCTGCCAGTGTTCATTTGATAGTAAACCAGTGTTCACTAACAAGTGTTCATTTGATAGTAAAAATTGTTATGTATATACTAACATATATATGTACGTATGTTTGTATTATCTGTGTAAGATTTATATATACACATACTTATTTGTGTAGATTAAGATATGTAAATAAGAGATCATATCTTACATACTTTATTCTGATCCTTTTTTCCATATATTATCTATACTATTGAAATGCATAATTTTGCATTGCTTGTAATTGTATTGAGAGAGTTAAGTTAGGATATGTAGAAACCATCTATCTTGAAAAAAAAAACTGGTTAACTCTGAAGTTTAATAGCACTGGATTAATAGCATTTTATATTCTTTTTTCTTGTTTAGTTATCTTTAACATCCCCCCACGTGTTCCTCTCTCTGTATTATTCCCATTCCTGTTTACTGTTTGTTTACAGTTTAAAATTTTAATGAATTGTTTTGGGTAATTTATATGCAGTAAAATGTACTCTTTTTTTTTAAAGACTTTTTTTTTTTTAAGATTTTATTTATTTATTTGACAGGTAGAGATCACAAGTAGGCAGAGAGGTAGGCAGAGAGAGAGAGAGAGGAGGAAGCAGGCTCCCTGCTGAGCAGAGAGCCTGATGTGGGGCTCGATCCCAGGACCCTGGGAACATGACCTGAGCCGAAGGCAGAGGCTTTAACCCACTGAGCCACCTAGGCGCCCCAAAATGGACTCTTTAAGGCATAGGAATTCTATGAGTGTTGACAAATTCAGAGTTGTATATATTCATCGCAGTCTGGATATAAAACAATTCCTTTCCCTCAACTTCACTACTTTTTGTTCAGAAAAATGCGCAGAGTAAATAGGATGCTTTAGTAACTTTGAAAGTGTTTCATTGAGAAATACGGCACTATAAAACTATTCCTGTTCACTATGAAAGTATTATCATTATCTTCTTGGCCATTTAATACTTTTTGTTACTGCTAATAATTTGGAACTTAGACAACTTGAAAATACGGTACAGTGTATTTAGATATGTTCCATCTTCTGCTTTAGGTTCTAGTCAATCTTACAAATTCATTGTGGTTAGGATTTGATCAGTCTTGGAGTACTTAGACTATTATTAAAAAAGAGCAACTTGATTTTATGCAGTTTACCCAGATTGATAAGCTACAGTCTTGTAATTCTTATGTTTACCCATATTGATTGTATGTTTGACTTCTCTGAGTGAGAAAACCACTATAAGAAGGTATCGTCTGAACAGTTTTTCCTGTTCTTAACATCTTCTGTTAGTATGGTACATTTGTTATAGTTGATGAAGAAGTGTTGTTACATTAATAATAACTAGGTCCATAGTTTAATTAGGGTTCCCTTTTGGTGTTACATAGTTTATGGGTTTTACCAAATGCCTGAAGTATTTGTTATCTACCATTATAGTACCATACAGAATCATTTCACGGTCCTAAAAAATCCCCTGTCCTTTTCCTGTTCATCTCTCCCTCTTCATTCCCCCCAGCCATTCCCTGGTACCCACTTCCTTTTCTACTCTCTCCATAGTATATAGTAATATAGTTTCTGGAAAGTCATTTAATTGGAATCATACAGTATGCAGCCTTTGGCTTCTTTAACTTAATAGTATACTTTCAAGATTCTTTCATGCCTTTTTTTGGCTTGATAGCTTATTTCTCTTTATTGCTGAGGAATATTCATTTTATAGATGTATCACAGTTTATCCATTCACCTATTAAAGGATTATTGATATAGTTGGATTAATATCTCTCATATTTGTTACTGCTTTCTACTTATTGCCCTTGTTCTTTATTTCTATTTTGTTTTCTGTTATTCTGCCTTTTGTGGTTTTAATTGAGCATTTTATATGATTCCATTTTTTCCTCTCAACATATCAATTATAGTATTTTTTAAAAGATGTATTTATTTATTTGACAGATAGAGATCACAAGTAGGCAGAGAGGCAGGCAGAGAGAGAGAGGAGCAAACAGGCTTCCTGCTGAGCAGAGAGCCAGATGTGGGTCTTGATCCCAGGACCCCAGGACCGTGACCTGAGCCAAAGGCAGAGGCTTTAACCCGCTGAGCCATCCAGGCGCCCCAATTACAGTACTTTTTTAAAAAACCTTTTATAGTGGTTAAATGGGTAGCAATCTGAGCAGATGGTGGGAGACTTTGCAAAGTTAGAGTCTGTAGAACTTGGTAAATGTTTCTGTGTGGGAGATTAACATGATTTTAAGGACATGCAGAAGTAAAGGGCCTAATATGCCATTATCAGAGATGGTAAGGCCAGAAATAAGACAACATAGGGCATGGAAACGTTGACTTGTTCCTAATAAAATGTCAGAGTTTATTATTTTGACAGCAAGCTTAACCAATTTATAAGATTATTTTGCTTCAGATGGTTGAGTGGTACCTGAAATACTCCCGCCCTTGTGTAAACCTTTTTTCTCAGTATTCTTACTCAAATGAAAATTAAGAAAGCTATCTAACCTTTGAAATTCATTTTGATAATCTGATTAGATTCACTTAACTGATGAAGCAGTGGGGACTTAAAATGACCTAAGTCTTAATCTTAGTTGTCACTGAGAGCCACCTTGCCTCCTCCTTTCCCTTCTCTCTTCCTCCTTCCTCAGTTCTTTGGTTCTGCCTGATGTTTTCTGGATCTTTTTAGTTTGTTCTTTCTTATAGTGAATCAGAGTATTCTATACAAAGTCTTTATGCTTGTCTCTGTGGTCTGAAGGTGAGTTTGATCAGGAAGAAAAGATGAGAAATTATTTTATATAAGGCTCCCCTAAAACTCTGCTGTTATGATTCCTTTATGCCACTTGGCCTTTACCACCTTTTTCAGGGGTTCTACCAACAGACTTACACTTGAAGCCTTGTTAGAAGGATTCACAGTTTATTCATGGTTATGGCTCACTGGAAGAGTTAGGATACACAAGGGGACACCCAGGCAGAGTCTGGAGGAATCCAGGGGCCGACCTCCAGCATTCCCCCTCTCATAGTCAGATAGAATGTGCTTCCTCCGCCAGTGTCACACAGGTGCGGTTTTTCTGGCCAGAAAAGCCTGCTTTAAGATTCAAAATCCAGGATTTTGATGGGGGCTGATCATGTAGGGACTCTCTGCCTGCCTAAATAGCCTCAGCTACTGAAATTCTAGACTCTCAGAAGGAAAGTGAGTGTTTGCCATTATCATTTTGTTTACAATCCAGGCAAGCTGGTACCATGTCCCAAGTGGGTAAAACAGCCTTAATCAGCATAAGGAGGAAACATTGTAAAAGCCAAGGGCTAGTCTTTACAAGCAGCTCCTTCTAAAAATTGCTGCAACAGACCTGTTAGGTTAACTTTCCTGCAAGATTCCCAATCCTCTTTTCCTAATAGGAAAGCCTGCCATAAGTTTCTGACTCAATTAAATGGCGTTCTAACACTTCTTAAATCTTGGGTTTGTATTAGATCTTAAAATTTTACTTTTCTTTCTGATTGTGGCCTCAGTCAATGTCCTTGGATACTAGAATGTAGATTTTTAGTGCTCTGTACCTTCAAGACTATTGGTGATATAGTGATATTATTTGTTTTTAGAGCAAGTGCTCCTCTCAGGGTTCTGGGATTTCAGTTCTTTTTGGTCTGTTACACATCTTGGATATATTAATTTTCTGCAGTATGGTTTAAGGTATAGGATAGAAAAAGAGCTAAAACTTTCCTCTACATTACTAAAGTGCTCATAAGAGCCTTGTAAGTAAGGTAAGTATTATTAACTCTGTTTTTACTGATGACCAGATTGAGGCTTAAGGTAGTTTTAGGTAACGTGCTGCAGGTAAGGGCAAGGGGCAAGGGTGGATTTTCTTTCTTTCTTTTTTTTTTTTCCTTTTAACAGCTCTATTGAGGTATGATTTACATCCTATAAAATTCACTCACATGAGTACAACTCAGCGATTCTTAGTAAATTTGTAGAGTTGTGCAATCATTCTCATCATCTAGTTTGAGAATATTTTCATTACACAAAAAAGAAGCCCTGTGTGCATTTGAGGACAGTTGTGGCTCTGACTCTCAATCTTTTTTTTTTTTTTTTTAAGATTTTATTTTTTTGAGAGAGGGAGAGAGAGAGAGAGAGAGCGAGCGCGAGCGAGCATGAGCTGGGGGAGGGGCAGATGGAGAGGGAGATGCTGGCTCCCTGCTGAGCAGGGAGCCTGATGTGGGGCTCCATTCCAGGACCCTGGATCATGACCTGAGCCAAAAGCAGAAGCTTAATCGACTGAGCCACCCAGGTGCCCCTCCAACTCTGAATCTTAAGCAACCATTTATCTGCTTTCTGTCTCTACAGATTGTATTTTCTGGAAATTTCACATAAATGGAATCCTACGAAATGTCTTTTGTATCTGTCCTTTTTCACTTAGCATACTGTTTTTGAGGTTCATCCATGTTATGGTATATGTCAATAGTTCATTCCTTTTTATTGCCAAATAGTTATTACATTATGTGAATATACCGTATTTTGTTTATCCATTCACCCGTTGATGGACATTTAGATCACTTCCATTTTTGGCTATTAGGAATAATGTTATAAAGATTCTTGTACAAGTCTTTATGTGAACAAATGTTTTCATTTCTCTTGAATTGATACTTAGGAATGATGTGTCTAGTCATATGAATCTATGTTTTAACTTTCAGAAACTGCCAGACTATTTTCTAAAGTGATGACCCCATTTTATATTCCAGAAGCAAAGCGTGAGGGTTCTAGTGTCTCCCATTCTGGCCAATACCTGTTACAGTCAGCCCTTCTGATAGATGTATATAGTGTTACCTCATTTGCTGTTAATTCTCATCTTCCCAGTGACTCATGATGTTGAGCAACTTTTCAGTGTGGTTTTTAGTCATTTGTATGTCTTCTCTTGTGAAATATCTGTTCATATATTTTGCCCAAGTTTAAATTTGATAATTTGTCTTCTTACTGAGTTGTAAGAGATTTTACATATTCTAGATAAAGGTCATTTTGCTTTGTTGAAGAGCAAAAGTTTTTGATGAATTCATTTTATCTTTTTTTTTTCTTGTGTGGATTTAGCTTTTGATATCTTATTTAAAAAATCTTTGTCTAATTCAGGGTCACAGATATTTTCTCTTCTTGAAAAGGAATCAGCAAACTATAGTCTGCAGACCACATCTGGCCCACCACTTGTTATTGTAAATGTTTCATTGGGCAATAGCCATCCATACCCACTCATTTACATATCATCTGTAGCTGCTTTCTCTTTACAGTGACAGTTAAGTAGTTAGGGAGATTGTATGTCCCCCAAAACCCAAAATATTTACTTTATTATTTACTTTATGGACCCTTTAAAAAGATTGTTGCTGACCCCTGTTGCAGAAGTGTTATTATTTTAGCTCTTATAGTTATGTCTGTTACTGAATTTGAGTTATTAATTCTTATGTGTGGTATGAGGTAAAGGTCTAAGTTCACTTTTTTTAATATGGATATTCAGTTATTCCAGTACCATTTGTTGAAAACACTATCCTGTAAGTAATGGGTCATTTTCCTTTTGCTGCTTTTAAGATTTTCTCCTTGTCTTTGGTTTTCATCAGTTTCATTATAGTGTATCTAGATGGGGATCTCTTTGTGCTTATCCTGCTGTGGATTGTTGAGTCTCTTGGAACTGTAGATTAATGTTTTTCATGAAATTTGGAATGTTTTCAGCCATTATTTCTTTTTTTAGTTATCATATAATATATTTTTGTTTCAGGGGTGCAGGTCTGTGATTCATCAGTCTTACACAATTCACAGCACTCACCATAGCACGTACCCTCCCCAGTGTCCATCACCCAGCCACCCCATCCCTCCCACCCCCATCCCCTCCAGCAACCCTCAGTTTGTTTCCTGAGATTAAGAGTCTCTTATGGTTTGTCTCCCTCTCTGGTTTCATCTTGTTTCATTTTTCCCTCCCTTCCCCTATGATCCTCTGTCTAGTTTCTCTCATTCCTCATATCAGCAAAATCATATGATACTCGTCTTTCTCTGATTGACTTATTTCGCTTAGCATAATACCCTCTAGTTCCATCCATGTTGTTGCAAATGGCAAAATTTAATTTTTTTTGATCAGCCATTATTTCTTCTTAAAGTTTTACTGTACCTTTTTTTGGAACTCCCATTGTACGCATCCTAGTATGTTTGATGTTGTCTTCCAAGTGTCCAGTGCTCTGTTCATTTTTCTACAGTCCCTTTTTTTTTCTCTCTGCAAGTTGGATGATTTATCTTATCTTTAATTTCACAGATTCTTTTTGTAATATTTTTAGACCATCTAGCAAATTTCATTTGCTGTACTTTTTAACTCTAAAATTTCCGTTTAGTTCTTTTTAATAGTTTGCATATCTTTGTTGATATTTACTATTATTTAGTCATTGCCATATTTTAACTTTTTAAAGCATAGTTTTCCTTGATTTTTTTGAACATATAATAATTATTTTGAAGTTTTTGCTAAATATGGTCCCACATGGATATAGCTTCTATTGGCTACTTTTTTTTTCTTTTTCCCCTGAGAATGTTTTACACTTTCTTGTTTTTGTAGCTCATAATTTTTTTTTAAAACTGACTTCTAAAAATTTGTATTATAGCAACTCAATTCTGGTTTTATTAAAATTTTCTGCAGGTGGTAGTGGTGGTGGTAGTTGTTCCATTTGTTCATTCATTCAATCATTTTTTTTTTTTTTTTTTAAGTAACTTTGTTGCCCTTATCTGCAGAATTTCTCTCTCCCAAAGTTGTGGCTACTGATGTATCTTCTCAGCTTTTTAAAATTTCTTATAATTTGGCTTTCTAGAGTTTACCTATGTGTCTGCATTGCTTAGTGCTTCAGTAATGATTGGTTGGAGGTTGTGACTGAACACTGTGAGCCAGTAAGGCTTTCATCCTCTGCTGGTGGATTGGGTATAGTTTGGGGAACATATTCAAAATTTGGGCCATTTTCTTGCTTGCCTCCTTTCATTTCTGGTGGGTCTTCCCTGGTCTCTCTGAGTGTGCACATGGATTTCCAGTCAGCCTGGGATGTGTGATGTTGCTCTCAGGTCTCCACTTTCCCTTGGGTGTGCTCTCACCCTTCTGATTAGCTGGCATTTGGGGGGAGCTTGGAACCTTATGGGTTTCCCCGGCACATATGTGCTTGCTGCCTTCTAGTCAGGAGGAGTTATGTGGAGTTATGTGGAGGCGTTATCCTCTCCTCGGAATATGTGAATTTATCAGGTCCTTCTGTGGCTCTCTCCTTTGCAGAATTTCCATGTTAAATTTCTAGGTAGTCCTCAGGTTTGTGGCTTGCCTCCACTGGTACTGTAATCTCAGGCTATGAGAGCTATAGGCTTTTCTGTTTCCTGCTGGATGTGAGTTTTCTGCTCTCTGCTCCAAATCAAAGTCAGCTTCCTTCGGCAAGTAAAAGCTGCTGGCTTTCACAGCCAACCCCCCCATGCTGGTGGAGTGGGGCAGGGGGATAGAGAATGCTCCTGGTAAGATGCCAGACTCCCACAGTTCTTCCTAAGAAGGTCACTTATTTTACATGAATAAACTATTCTTGTTGTGTTTTTTGTCTTTGGTTAATTTCTAGAGCACAAAATGTTTTTTTTTTTTTTTTTTTTACAATTTTATAATTATTTTTCGAGGGTGAGATTTTGTACACCTTCATTGGGGAAGTCCAGCCTGACAACTTGAATTCTAAAATCTAGAAATATTACATTTCAAAGCCAAATGCTCTTTTTTCTAATTCATACTTTGTGGAAATACAGAACCAGAAGTAAATTTTTTTTTTTTTTTTTAAAGAAATGACAAGGAGGTTGATGGATAGATCTTGATTCAAAGCTTAGATTTCTAAGTAGTATGAGCTTTTTACATTGGTGGAGACAGATTTGCAGGCTGAGGCTGAGGGTAAGGGAATGCTGGTGGCTCTGTAGAATAGTAGACACGTATTATTTCTTTAGGATGAGCCACCAATTGTTGACAAAGTATTTTCCAGTAGTGTTTCTCACTTTGTAGCAATTTTAGAAAATAGATATTGTAATTATGATCATTTTACAGATAAGAAAATACATTTTTAAGTATTTAGTAATTTACCCACCCTCTCAACTTTTATTATGTGATGGAGATGGTACTTGAACCGATTTCCTCTGACTTCTTTTTTATACTCGTACGTAACTGCATCCCTACCATGTCATAATTACTTACATACTCCTTGATGATCTTAGTTTATTTATTTATATAGATAGTACTTGAGTTAAAACAAGTCATAGCAGTCTTCTTGAATTTTTACTAGAGCCCAGATTCTTGCCCTTTGAATGATAATCACTCTTAACTTATTGAAGAGCCCCTGTTCATTCATGCAGTTGTTCAGCAAACTGGTAAAAGAGTCAGAGAAGGAGATATTCCATGGCAGCTTCCTCTGCCAGCTTCCTCTTTTTTTCTTACTCCATAGATGCAGATTCTGCCCAAGAAGCCCCTGCATTGCAGAGGGACTGGAGATCTGTATGATCTGTTTATTTCGCAATTGACAAGGGTAAGGGGGTCTTTCTGGGGGAGGTGCTTGGGTGCCCTGGCTGTAGCTTTATGAAGCTGGGCTAACACTTACTTTGGGAATAAACTTAAACTTAGTATTTTTAAAAACCTTTTTATGAATTCTGTTTGTCCTACATCAGTTAAGTGTCAGATTAACATATTAAAAAGCATTTATTATAATGGTGATTTTTTTTTAAAAGTCCTGTTCAGCACAAGTCAGACAAAAATGACTCACGCTTCTAAAATTCCAATCTGGGATCATTTAGAATATAAATAGTATTGAATATACGTAAGTAAAATTTCACTGCAATGAAAATTTTAAAAGGTTTTGGATGAACGTCTATTTCTATAGCCCATGATAGTTATGATAGTTATTCTTTATTAATCTGCTCTGTTCCTTTTCCATAAATCTGTCAATCTGTAGAGTGAAAAAGGGACTTGTGGAAATGTCATAAACATTGTGGGTGGGTTTGGTGTCTTTTTCTTGCTGCTAGAAATTAATACCTACTTCCTTGAATTCTATGTCCACCTGAGATGCCAGTGAAATTTGAGTGGTATCGTCAGGCTGTCCTCTATCTGTGTATTAGTGTAGGTTTAAGGTGCAGTTGGTGTATCTTACGGGAGCCAAGATTAAGTTTGTAGGTCTCACTTGGCAGGTTTATAAAGTGCCAGAAGTGGTGGTATTTGTAACAGGATAGGATTAAAATATTGAGGAAGAGTTTAATGCTCTTTTAAAGTTGTGGAGGGATTAGGCAGATGATTGTAGCTCTAATGGGTAGTAGAGAAGACTTGTCTTGGTGATGGTCTGATGGGGTTATTTTTATATTGGAGGACATTATTATACCTGCTAGTAAAATAGCTTTGTTTACCTAAAGAAGTATTGTACATTTCTGTAATTTAAATAGATCTTTTTAGTATTCTGTATCTCTCTTATTTTTAAACGGTCTTCTTTAAACATTTCATTTGTAGATTAAAAAATTCAACAGTATGTATCTTATCCTTACCATTTTTAATAAATGTTCCACTTTTTAGTGCCAACACATTGGAAAACTACTTTTATTCTTATACTTCTTAAATGACTTTTTTTTTTTTTTTTCTGTTTTCTTTAAGCCATAAGGATGAGTTTACCATTATTCCTGTACTGGTTGGAGCTCTGAGTGAGTCAAAAGAACAGGAATTCGGAAAACTCTTCAGTAAATATCTAGCGGATCCTAGTAATCTCTTTGTGGTTTCTTCTGATTTCTGCCATTGGGGTAAGTTCTAGATTTTAACGTATCATGGTAGATAATATATACTTGTGGTTAATGGTATCTTTTCACTCTAAGCTCAGATTTTCAGTTCCTTATCACTTCCCTTGGAAAGTTTTACTTTTAGCTGCAACGGTTTAAAAGTGAATAAAAAAGTCTTTTAAAAAGGATCAGATTATGATAGATTATAGATACATTTCCAAAGGCGACTGGTATAATTGGATTCACACTGTGAGGGCATCCTTGCTTAGCCACTTATATTAGTGGGAGTTAATATCTTTTAACCCTATTTCCAAGTTGAGTTGTGTGGTAGATTCTCTGAAGTTAGTTTTTTCGTAGATAAAACAAATGTTCTTCTTTAGAAGGTAAAAGAGCACTGTGTGCTATGCCAGTCCTTTTCCACATTTCCTTTTCTGTAATTAGTGTTTTTTGCTTTCTACTTTTCCTTTGGTGCTTAATTTTTGCCATCAGTTTAGAGCTACCCTCCAAGAATGTAACATGTGAGCTATTAGCATTGTGGTCTTCATTGGTAATGGTTTATAAGGGTGAGAACTCTTAGGTGATTTTTGTTATTTTGTGAATAAAAAGAGAAAGGAAACTTCACAGTGAACTGATGATAAAGAAAGACATTTGTGAATGCCTCTTTGAGTAAATTTTATATTTTGATTCTTTGAATACAGTTTGCTCTCCCTTATCTATGGCTGTTCTAGAATATTTTTGAATCCTGTTCCTTTTAGGACATCTTTCATTGGCTTGAGGATGCCAATACCTGTTCATCCTTCAGTTATTTCTTTGATTATAGAGAAAATGTAAGGCACAAGACTATAAATTTTAAGAAAGAGTATAGAGTGGCCAGAAAAACATCCTCAATGAGATATAGGGACCCCTGGCTTTTATGTGTCTTAAGCATTGATTACCAGAGTTGACTCAATATTTATCTATTGTGGTTAGGCTGGTATTTTCTCTTCCATTGCTCTGTGAATGGTGTTGAGACCATCTTAAGAGAGCCATCCTCCTTTATAGATAAGTATTTTGGTTTAAGGGACTAATTTCTCATCTGAGGCTGATTATCTTATGAAGGGGCATTTGGAAATGCCTGGAGACATTTTTGGTCGTTACAGTGGGGTGGGGGTTGGAAATGG
The DNA here is from genome assembly GCF_963455335.1 of Martes martes. NCBI lineage: Eukaryota > Metazoa > Chordata > Mammalia > Carnivora > Mustelidae > Martes > Martes martes. Next base: position 114,027,152 of record NC_137896.1, read on the forward strand.
GAATGCTTTAGGCATCTACTTAGTGGAGTCCAGAAAAGCTGCTAAATAAACATTCTCTAGTACACAGGACAGCCCTCTTCATCAAAGAATTATCCTGCCCAAAATATCTAGTGCTGAGGTTGGGAAGTCCTGGTTTAGGATATGCAGGCAGCTATGTGACCTTGCCAAACTCCCTAAGAGGGTTCTCAGGGTTCTTTAATAATCAATTCTGTTGGCTAATTGGTTTGTTACCTTTGGCAGAAGTTATTTTTTATGGATTATAAGTATATTACTTAGATGTGAGGACTAGGTAGATTCTTGGAAATTCTGATATTTAGTCATAGTTGATCTTAAAAACTAAGGAGTATCATTGTTGAAAAAAGGGTATTTTTCTTAGTATTGTGAATTTATGTTGGTAATAAAGCATATCCATATGTTTTAGAATTAAAAATTCTTGAAGCATGTGCCCCCGCCCTCTTCACTTTTAAGGCTCTTATGAATCACTTTAAATTACTTTCAGATTTAAATAATTAGTTCCTCTGATTTTGTTTTTTAGAATCTGGGTTCTCCCTCAAGATGGGGTACCATGTGCAACCACAGCGTAAATCCACACAAAAATCCGTAGATGCTTTAAAATCACTCTTTTCTGTTGAATCTTTTTTTTTTTTTTGCTTCATGAATGAATTCTAAAGCAAATAAGCCCTAGTCCAAGTACTGTATTTAAGTACAATATTGAGAGAGAAAGATGTATTTTGTTTTGTATTCTACCTAGGTTCTTGGAAAGTTATTTAGGCCTTTCTGTGCTATAGAAAAATTTGGCATTTAAATTATAAGCTAGGATTTCCCAGTGATAATTACAAATAAGAACTCAAAATTTCCAGAGGTTGGTAGGTGTTAGTTATGAGAATTATCCAGAGCCTAAAACACAATTTTATTTACATTTGGTGGCTAAGTAATAGAACTTTTCCAGGTGTTTATTTTTTTAGTATCACTTTCACTAACGATACTCATTAGGTGCTTGCTTTGCACTTATGAAAAGCACTGTACTGATTCTTGTTAGGAAATTTGATGAAGATCTGGGGATAAGTGGAAGGTGTTGCATGGATACTATTCCAAGATTGGTAGTTTCCCTTTACAATAGCAATAATAACCATCATTCTTGTAAAGTAAGATTCATTTTCTATTTTATATGCCTAACTGAAGTAATATGAATTTTTGACTAGTTACAGGTTAAAATAAAATGTCTTAGAAATTTTTGTATTTTTCAAGTTTCATGCTCTGGTGGCATTGGTCATCTTTTCTAAATTTTAATGAATGTTATACTCCCATTTCAAAAATCAAGCTTTTTCTTGTGAGGGTATTTCTTAATAGTTCTTCTTCGTCATCGTCGTCTTCTACTTCTTCTTCTTCTTCTTCATCTGCTTCTGCTGCTTCTGTTGTTTCTTCTTTTTTGGTAAAGATACTGTATAGATTGATTTTACCATATCAAAGTAATGATAACACTGAATTCTAAATCATTTCACAGGAAGAATTCAGTTACTTAAATACTCAGAGATCTTAAAAGTTTCATTGAGTTAAGCTGTCAACACCCTTTACATTTCTAAATAGCTGATTATGGTACAGTTGACAAATTACTCAGATGCCTACAGTGGAATTTGTTTTGTTGAATAACAGAGTACTAGCAGTGACAACATTTTTCATTTCTAGTCATTATTTCTATTATGTCCAGGTTCTGTTAAAAATAAGGCAAGAGATTTGGTGATTAGAGACAGTGATTGGAAGGGTTTTGGCTGGTTGATTTTACTTGTTAGCCAGTGTCCATTACAAGAATGACTTTTTTAAAGTGTACTTTGCTTTAAAGATTTTCATCTTTCAGATCCCATTTAAATTTTATGTGGACTTGAACAAGACATTAGAGAGAGAAAAAGTAGAAAGATTAAAATATTCTCAAATTTTCTTTTTGGGTTGGGAAAGCTAAGGGAGAATGGGTACCTAGATTCTATTATGCCCCTTCTTTCTGTCCCTTCATTTGAATACCCCACCCTAACAGAAAAAAAACCTTCACCATTTCAATTCCTGTCTTTTATTTTATCATTAGTCTAATCCACATGAAAATTCATTAGTCAGCCCAATAGGGTGATGTTTCCTAGTAACACTTCATGAACTACCTCATTTCACCCTTCCTGCTACCACCAGGGCTTGTGGTGTAAGTGAAGGACATTTGCTGCTAGTATTTGATTTTTACTGTGGTTAGGTAATGTTATGTCCATACTTTTTCTGACCAAGTTTCTTTTCCTATAAGATGGCTCCATATAAGAGAATTTTTATTGGGCCTATTTTAGTTTTTCTAATTGTAGAATTTTCATTCTGTTTTCCTTTCATTTTTGCTCTTCTCCATATATATAATATATAATGTTAATATTTGTACTTTCCTGATCTCCTTGAAATTTATATTTTCACATTTAGATCATTGACAGCTTTCATTAACATGATTTCTGATTAACTTCTAAGAAGTTTCTAAATGAAACTGCATCTAACAGAAATTGATTTTTTTAAAGTCGATTCATTCTACTTAATTTTCTTTTTATGGTGGTTTTAAGTGCAAATTGACTTCAGTAAATTTACTTGGTAAATGTTAATGATAAATTATTTTATTAAATATGAATAAATTTTACTGCACTCAATTCAGCAGTTTTGAATTTTTACATAGGAACTTATATTTGTATAGGTTTATTTAATTTCTTTTTTTGTGTGTGTCACCTATCAAAAGTAGCATTCCCCAGAATATTTATGAATTTATATCTTTATTCAGATTTCTAGTTTAATTTTCCATAGCAAGTGATTATGCATGCCTGCTCTTTTTTCCTTTCTGTTGCTAGTCTCTTAGGTACTAGGGTGTTACTATTTTCTAAGTAATTTCAATTAGTTTGAGTATAAGTTAGCTAATTCCTGAAATACATCTCATCCAAGCTTTCATATTTGTCTTCTCAAATTTTATACATACTAATTACACATATTTAGGTTTTTGATCTTTTGAGGGAAGGCTAATACTTTTTTTTTCTTTTTACATTATAACTAAGACTTTAGAATGAAAGGACTGTAGTTTTTCACGATTTCAATTATGAATGTCCTTAGTATGGAATGACCTAATAATCTATCTCATAGGTTGTTGTGAGGATTAACTCAAATAATTGAAAATGCTTTAACATACAAACATAAAGTGATTAAGTGAATGTGTAACAGTACAACTTTTACTGGACATATGTCTGAAAGTCTGTTTTGTTCACTTATCTTTTTGGGGGCTTTAAAATCAACTTTCCAAACTCATTGTTTATTTCTGCAAACCAGTGTATAGCTTAATGTTGAGGTATTTGCTATTTTTTTATTTTTTGTTTTGAGGCACTTAAAAAGCAGTGTTGGTTCTTGTACCATTCATTGTTATGTTTGTCCTCATTAGTTGATTGTTGTGTGTTGAACAGACATCCCTGGAGCTTACTCTCCACACTCTGTGAATCCACTCATTAATCACCAGTCACCTTTGGAGATGGGAAAATTACTTACCTGTATTTCTTTTTCTCAGAAAGCGTGCTCTGGAATGGATTCACAAATGAGCTACCCTCCTTCCCTCAAAGAGTAAGGTTTCTGCTTTACAGGATTTTTTTTCTTGGGTTATTTTTCCTCTCATCTTTTGAATTTGAAAAGAACTGAGGGAAGGCACCTGAAGAAACTACTGACATACTCACTAGGGGAGTTCCAAAGCTTGTGCTGCCCCTAGGGGCAGTGTCAATGGCTCTTAAAGCTAGAAAGCTCATACTTGGAGTTGAAACAGGGGCTCAAAGAATCCATTTTCCCAGTGTACCTTCTGAAAGGATAAGTTTCAGGTAAGTAATTTTCTCTTACTATGTGATATGCTTTATTCATACTTACAAAAGTATACAAGTCCACTTCTCCAGGTACAGAGGCACCTGTGTTTGCTCAGTTTAGATGCATAAGCTTTACTGAATGTTAGAAGTGTTATAAAACAAAATGTCTGCTTGTGAGTTAAACATGAAGTCATAATACATCAACAGTAAATATTTGATTTAAAGGTGCATTTATGAACAGTGTATTGTGCTAGTGTTGTCATTTCTTTCATTTCTCATTAAATAAAATCTTGATAAACTTCTTTTTGGTAATTAGATACAAAAGATTTTTTGCATTCAAATTCCAAGAGGTGTATAACTAAAGTGGTGTGTGTGTTTGCACATGTGTGTGTGCACACACCTCCTACTTCCATCCCCACGGATAGGCTAGGATGATGGAAACTATTTACTTTGAAGTAGATGCTTTCTGTATGTATATTGACCAGAATGAATCACTCAAGTAATTTTTAAATGCTTATATAATTTTTAAAAATTATTCTAAGTTGAGCTGTTTAAGATACTTTTTCAGTGTAGTAGCTCTATGTAGTGTGGATTTAGCTACTTAATTGATACATTATTTAGAGCTCATAAAATATTTCTACTTGATTCTTCAGCTACAAAATGCAAACACCTAAAGAGTAGCAAGAGGTAGATAGCAAAATGTCAAATATTTCCTCATCGATTTCCTGTGCATTTTGTCATTCTTTTTAAATCACATGTTGATTTGGTATTTTAAAGTATTCAAAACATTTTATGTATTTTTCTCTTACTTCAGAAGTAGTTTTTAAGTCAGAGTTACAGTGAAAATTGTCCATATGAACATGGCAGCATTTCTAAGTATAGTTGTACTTTCCACTTATGATTAAGGCAGCTTTGACCAACTTCAGTCATTTGAAACAGCAGTTCTGAACTTGGAAATAAGCAGGAAAGACTTGAGTAGAAATGGTTATCAAAAAGTACATGCATTTTTCTGTACACCTGAAGAGTAGCAGTTTTCAGATTAGACAATTACGTCCCAGTCACAGGGATTATTGACAGCTAAAACTAACAGCTATCTCGTGAAGCAAGAAAAAGAGAATGTATTAGTATAAACTTGAAGTAGTTCAGGTTCAAAAAATATTCATCTTGATTGCTTCCAAAGATATTACTCTTACTACAGTTGACAGTGAGTCAGAAGTTTCTTGTCTAAGATTAATAATTTGTTTGTTTATTTCACAAAAGATTTGGGGCAACTCTGTCAAAAGACCTTTGAAATCAAAGTAGAAATTTAGTACCGGTGAATTGAATCAAGAAGTTATTGCAACAGACTTTAGATTTGACTTTGAGCCTTCCAATAGCCATCTGGCAAGTAGGAAAAATAGGGTCCAATTATATAGTTCTCACTATTAGGTAGGTAGGAGTAAGTGTGTACATTCTGTAAAGAAAAACAAAACTATACCTAACTCTAAATTTTGAAAGAAATGTCTGATGAGTTCATTAATATAAGGGCATTGAGTAATGAATTGTCACTGTTTAAGAATTTTTTTAGTGCAAGGATTGTAATTGATCTCATAGTTATGGTGACATATAGTAATCCTCAATGTTTATAAAAATGGTTGCTATATTCTGGTTGTTATATTCAGAAAGCAGATAATTGTTTCAGAACCTTATTGCTTGATTCTAGGATATCATGAATTATAAGATGCAATACTGATTTAATAGAAGCTCGAGGGAAAATAAGAACTGGTACATGAGTAACCATACGTATTAATGTGTGTGCAAAGCTAAAATGTGAAAGTTAAGGAAATACAGTATAGTCTAGAAAGATGACCATCAAAGATGATCAAAATCAGCAAGTAAAGGAAGTGTGGATAACTGTGATGTGTGGTTTTTTCCAAAAGAGAGCACCAAAAGAGTTTTGTTATTTTGCATCACTCATCATTTATAAGATGATCATTTTTTTAGCAAGATAAACAGAGAACTTAAAAATAATAAGTATCCAGCCAAAGAAACCCATCTTCTCAGCTGTGAGGATAATAATTGTATATGTGAACTTTGCTCTAAAAATGAAGCACAAGACACAGAATGTGTGCATACATGACTGGTGTACTCACATACCTTTAAAATGTATTTTGGTGAATCTTTAAAAATAGCTAAATATGAAAGTAATGAGTTCTAAGAAATAGAGGCATCACAGATATACAAATGTAGATGTGTCTGAAATACAACATAGTCTGTGGAATAACATACCACAATTATTTATGAATATGTTTAACTTTTGGTTTTTATACAGCTATAATAGGGAGCCAAATTTATTACCTGAGCCTTTTGTTTTCTGTCTTCTTTTCAAATTTCTTCCAGCTTACCCTCTGTTTCTTGGAGAAGAGCTAAACGTGAATGTTCTGTGCTTGTACTCTTATTGAGATTTTATTGTCAGAGCAGGACAATTGTATTTATCCTTTTGTGCCTCCTATTTTAAGGCACTTGTATTGATCTTTTTTCAAGTAGAGAGTTTTGCAAAAATGAGATAAATTTTTTTATTGAGGTCATAAAAATCACATAAGCCACAATATATCTCTGACCTGCACATTTTTTTTCTGTAATAGAGATCAAATCTTTGCATTTATACAGCAAAAGCTAAGCTTTCATTGATTTGTTACACTGAGATAGTTTCCTTAAACCAGATTTCCTTGAATCATATTCTTTGGGTTTACCTTCCATTACAGAGTGATATAATATGTTTAACAATGCTTCTAACTTTTAAGCTGTTTTGTTTCCTTAGTCTTTTGTATTGCTTGTGACTTTAAGGTTCTACAGTTTGAAGTAGTTTTTAACATCATAAAACACTGGTGATATATCATTTCTTTATTACTTCCCAAATATGCCTTTTATTTTTATGTACAAGGGCTCTTGGGAATGATTCTCTCAGAGGCTTAAGCTGTGCTTTGCCTTCCATGAGAACTGAAATTATTTGGTAAGCGCTTGCTTTCTTTTTAGCTTCTAATTTTTCCCTATTTTATTTTGTACATGATATTTGTTTCAAGGTCAAAGGTTCCGTTACAGTTACTATGATGAATCCCAGGGGGAGATTTATAGATCCATTGAACATCTAGATAAAATGGTAAGTCTTTCAGGTGTGGGGTTTTAATGCTCTAAGGTATTTTCTTTGATTTCAGATTAGTGATTCAAGACTTAATATGTTGAAATATACAGTAGACTAATAATTCTTTCCCTATCTTTATTTAACTAAATGTGCAAAATATAATTTACAATCATATGACTATTGATTATAAAAATAATCCCTTTTTTATTAGTTGAAATTTCCTTTATCTTAATTTTATTTGATTAGTAAGACAAAGAATAATATATAGATTTTTAGATGCTATTTGGGGGAGTGTCTCAGGTTTAGGGATGACAGGATACTAATGCCATTACTTATTTTTAAGCAGAAACAACCTTAGCAAATTCTAAGTTTATTTTATTATTATATTTTTTGGCCATTTGGATTTTCTTAAATGGTATTTCATTTTGTTGTTTAAATAAAAAATTTAAAAATATGATTGTATTCTTATCTGGCCTGGTAGTACAATTGACACTGAATCCTGCTGTCATTTTCCTTAAAATAGTATGGTAGTTGGAGTAATTGTTTTCATATTTGAAAAGTCATGCAGATCATTTTGTGTTTTTAAACTTATAAACAGAATATTAAATATAGGAAGTTTATCACTTATTGGCTTTGACTTTTGACAGATCATTTCAGTTCTCTAGTCCTCAATTTGTCATCTCAAAGATGAGAGACTTGAAATAGGTGGTCTCTAAATTGTCTTTAAATCTGTCAGACTTTAAGTCTGTGATATGTTGAAATCAACTTTACCACTGTTTGAAAAGCTTTATGCATATGTTTTAGTACAAGACTATTTAGTCTAAAGTAGATAAAACATTTTAGTGAGGAATTTGGATCTAAAACCATAGGTAGGTTATACCTTGTATATTTTATTAAAAGCCAAATGGAATGAACGCAAATTTAGCTACTCAGGAGATTTTATTATATGTAGATTTTATCATATTTAAATTTATCTTGTTACTTAGATCCAATTACAGCCTAATACTTTTACCTTTGGAATTTTGTTTGGACTTAATCTACTGACATTTCTTTTGGATTTATGATGTCACGTCAGTCATTTAATCCTTTCCTGGCTTCTAGTTCTCATCTTACTTTTCTGAGGCGTAATTCTCAGTTGCGTCAGAAAACTTTTCTGATTATGTCATCATTTATTTTCTTCATGTAGCAAGTGCTTAATGGGTGTCTCCTGTGTGTCTGGTACTGTGTAAAGTACTGAAGACGTTAAGAAGATAAAACATTGTCTTTCACTTAATGGAACTTTCAGTGCAGTCGTTGAGCAGACTTAGAAAGAAGCTACTCCAATACGGAGCTGTAAGAGTTACTTAGGGCACACCCTCTCCTTATTGTTCTGTGAGGATGATGTGGATGTGCCTACCTTAGGGCTTTGGCCCTTTTTGTACTTGACTGTCTGACTTTGTGGCTTTGCTCAGCTTTACCTTCCCAGCAAGATACACCGACTACCCAGTTTAATTTTGCATCATACACTCTACCTTCTCAGCATTCCCAACGTACCTTACCGTGCTGCAGTTTTTCTTTCAACAAACTAAATATTCTACTTATTTATTATAGTTTTGTTAGTCAGGATATTTATTTTGTTCTCCAGTGTATCCAGAGTGCTTAGAATAGTGATTAGAACATTAGTAGGTGCTCAGTAAATACTTTCAAGTGAATGAAATAATGAATATAATTTTCTTATATACATAATTAAATTAAGTGAATACCCTAACTGTAATATGAGAAAGAAATAAGGGGAAAGTAATTTATGATAAACTAATAAATTTTTAATACTGTAAGGACCCGAATTCTAACTATATTAGAAGACACTATGAAGTAGATGCTTACATATTGTATCATTACTATAACAGCTATCAGTCCAAACCTAAACAATTATTTTATGTTTGTGACTCATATTACTAAGGTGCATTGCTGGGTGACTTGATTTTCCAAAATGGTGAGCAATTCCTAGTAAAGTTGTAAACTAGACAAAGTACAGCCTTCCCTTACTTTATATGAATATGGCCATTCCTTGGAAATCTGTATATTAAAACCATGTAAAACTTATTAGTATTTATGTATAAAATAGAGTTAAGGGTCTAGATAATTATTAGCAGGGTTTTTCTTTTTAAGATTTCATTTATTTATTTGACAGAGAGAGAGATCACAAGTAGGCCGAGAGGCAGGCAGAGAGAGAGGGAGAAGCAGGCTCCCCACTGAGCAGAGAGCCGAATGCGGGGCTCCATCCCAGGACCCTTATATTGTGACCTGAACCAAAGGCAGAGGCTTAACCCACTGAGCCACCCAGGCACCCCAGGTTTTTCACCTATGTAGACATGTCAAGAGTGTTATGGTATGAGAACAATTATTTGTGTGTGGGACTATCTTGTATTATAGGACAATCAGCATGCCTGGATACCACCCACTAGTATTTTTAATTATTGGGACAACCCAAAAATGTACCCATAGTTTTCCATTATGCCCCTACAGTAAACAGTTGTTCCATGACCTTACCCTACTTAAGTTTTCTTCTCAGTATTAATTACTGTGTGACTTATTATCTGTTGATTTGTTTGGTGATAACCTCTCCTATTAGACTGTAAGCTTCCTGAGATCAGGATCTTTGTCCATTTTGTATCAGCCTTTCATTGGGTACTCAATATATGCAATTGTTGAGTGGATCGGTGGATGAATGGACTGGGGGTAGTGGTGAGAAATGAAGCTAGAGGATCTAGAACAGGCTATTTATTTTTTTTTATTTTAAGGGTTTTATTTATTTATTTATTTATTTTTATTTTTATTTTTATTTTTATTTTTATTTATTTTTATTTTTTTTTAAAGATTTTATTTATTTATTTGTCAGAGAGAGAGTACACACAAGCAGGCAGAGAGGCAGGCAGAGGCAGCGAGAGAAGCAGGCTCCCTGTTGAGCAAGGAGCCCGATGTGGGACTCGATCCCAGGACCCTGGGATCACGACCTGAGCCGAAGGCAGCGGCTTAACCAACTGAGCCACCCAGGTGTCCCAAGGGTTTTATTTATTTATATATTTTTGTCAGAGAGAGAAAGAGAGCATGTGCATGTACAAATAGTGGGAGGGAGTGGCAGGCAGAGGGGAGAAGCAGGATCTCCGCTGAGTAAGGGGCCTGATGCGGTAATCCCAGGACCCTGGGATCACGACCTGAGCTAAAGGCAAACGCTTAACTGATTGAGCCACCCAGGCGTCCCTGTGTTTTTTGAAGATTTTATTTTTATTTATTAGAGAGAGGTGAGCATGAGCAGGACAGGGAGGGAGAGACGCAGGGAGCAGGGAGCCCTACACGGGGCTTAATCCCAGGACCCTGAGATTGTGACCGGAACCCAAGACAGACGCTTAACTGACTGAACCACCCAGGCACTCCTAGAACAGGCTGTTTAAAGGGTATTAAATAGGAAAATGATAAGATCAAATTGTTTGAATAGCTCATACAGCTGCAGTGTCACAGGTGGGTTGGAGGGAGGTCAAAGGAAAAATGAGTAGACCATTTTGGTAATCCAGGTGACAAATGGTAATTCAGACAGTGGATGGGGTGGTGATGGTGGAAGAGAGGGACAGAGTGGATATAATCAGTACATATAAGAGACAAATTGATGATGGGACTTGGAGATTGATTGAACTTTCTGGGAAAGGAAGTGTCAAGAATAACTCCTAAATGTCTGGCTTATGCTGCTGGTTGGGTATTGGTACTGTTCACTTAGATTTAAAGCCCAAGAAGATAGAACTGATATTTTAGGAGGTAGGGAAATCATAAGTCACATTAAGGATATGTTATATTTGCTGTTGCCTTTAAGATATCCAAGTGGAGATGTCAAATTGGCATTTGGATTTTCATTTTTCCAATTATTTTTTAGTGCATTTATAGTCCTAGGCACCATTGGAGTTAGGGCAGTAAACACACACATTTACTCTTACTTAACACTTACTTACAGAACTTTTATTCTAACAGAAGGAGATATGTTAAAAAAAATGAGTAAAGAGATATATACACACACACACACACACACACACACACACATATATATGTGTGTGTGTGTGTGTGTGTGTATATATAACATATATATATGTTATATATATATATATGTTAGTTTCCAAAAGTGATGTGTGCTGTACAGAAAATATTGAAAGGATTTTGAAATAGTAAATGATTCAGGTGATTGGTGGTTAAGTGGTTGGAGAAAGACTGCCCTGAGGAGAGACATTAAACTGAGATAGAGATAAGAAGGACCAAACCAAGTAAAGATCAGAGGAAAGAGCATTCTGGACAGAAGGACCTGCCTGTGCAAAGTCCTTAAGATAGGAAAGAGGCTGGGTGTGAAGAAAAAAAAAAAAGGCCAGTGTTGCAGGAGTATGGTAGATAAGGATAAGAGTGGTACAAGCTGTGGCAAGAGGGATAGGCAGAGGCCGGATAATGTAGGGCTTTATATTCCAGGGTAAGAAATGTATGTAAGTACAAAGAAATGATGTAGTTACATTTTTTTATTTTTTAAAATATTTTATTTATTTTTGAGAGAGAAAGAGAGAGCACAAGATTGGGGGGGGCAGAGGAAGAGGGAGAAGCAGACTGAGCCACCCGGGCACCCCTAGTTACATTACTTTAGAGGTCATTCAGAAGGGTTTTGCTACAGATTTGACTGTATTGGTTGGAAGCCTGGGAAAGAGGTCTGGAATAAGTTCAAGAGGTCTGGAGTTAAGTAAGTAACATGTAGATGGTCAGAGAGATTGTCTACTATAGTAATCCTTAACTTTGTCTTTATAATTTCAGTCACCCATGGGACTTTTTCAAAGTAGACTTGCCCATTGTGCCCCTGGAGATGTGCCTTCTGGTAGTGTGGAAAGAGTCCCAACATCTTTTTATTCCTAAATTGGCTTTGTAGGTGAATTTGCACTGTCCTGCTATGGCCCCTAATCTGTTGAGTAGAACAAATTTCCTATTTATCTCCTCTTGCTTTCTGTTCAGCTCTTTAAATCATTTGCCAGCTTTAATTAGGCAGCATTTAATTTTGCACACGTAAAAATTTGTAAATCCATGAATTAATGCTTTTAGCACAGAGAGATGTTTTCTCTAAAACATTAGTTTACCTGGTGCTCTGAAGTCACTGAACATAATAGCATCCTTTGGAACTCTTTTAGAACTGTGGTCACATTTAAACACTTTAGTATTATTTTACTAATTATTCTATGTGTTATATATAAACATCCATACTTAACTATTCTTTTAGCCTTTCTTCTAATGCTATATTGATAGCTTATATTAAGAGGACTAGCTTTACTTACCTTTCTTGAGGTATATTTTTATCAGACAGATAGACCTTGGTTTCCTACTTTGAGGCAGAGCAAAAAGGGTAACAATTACCCATCGGCATGAATCTCATAATTCTATAGTTATTGCCTTTTTTGGTAGTTTCTAAGTCTTTGAAATTAGAAATTTTTGCTCAAAAAGGGTACACAGAACCAGTAAGTTTAATATTGACTTCTAAATCTGCATCTGATTTACCTTACTTTAGATGTCCAAAATCAAGGGCATAATTTTTAAATTTTTATTTAGTCTGGAATATAATTTCTGAATATTAAGTATTTGCTTCTTGTTAACACATTTGAATTTAATATTTGATATAATATTTGACTTGGAGTCAGATTTTTGTGGTCCTTTTCTGTTTATATATAGAATTTTTAAATGGTTCGTAAGTGTTTTGTTCTTTTATTAGCATGTTCTTAATTCAAGTTGTAAGTCACTTCTGGGGGTTAAAGTGGATTAAAATAATAAGAGTGGATAGGTCTATACATATAGTCATGTATGTATGTTTATATATGTGTGTTTTTATATATTTATGTATACTCACTATTAAGCTCTTATATAACGTGTTTTCTTAATTGATTTATATAACCAAATGGTGACTATCCCTCTGTCTGTTCCTTTTCTAAAGTGCCATTTTATGTTATAAATAATTTCATTCATTTGAGAACCAGTATCTTAGTTTCTCTATGCAATCTTTCAGAGCAAATATAATTGGAAATGTTCTCTGTATAAAGTATTAAAACACGTTATCAATTCTGGATTGTAATCATTATATGTTTTGAAAGTTTGATAGGATGAAAAATTATTTAGGTATAAAATCTTAGGTATAGTCTTTTCAAAATTAGTATGTTAATTAGTTTTAGCTCTTTTTTTGTTATCAGAAAAGTCTTATTAAATAGAGTTACTAAAATAAGTAAAAGTGTTTCTAGGTTCCAAAGCAAAATAAAAATAGCTATTCCTCTTATTGCAAAATAATTACATCTCTAGCATTTGAATATCTTGGAATCGAGTTATGTGAAAAAAAATATGTAAAGAAAAATATATAGTAAAATAAACTGGATCTTCCAAATGTTATAAGTGGGGAAAAAAGTAACTAGTTACAGGAAATTCTAAAAGTGTTATATTAGTATTGGCTGCTGATCATGTTTTTGGTAATTAGAACTTTGTAATTTCAGTAATTACAAAGCAGAACATATTTTAAGACATTCATTTTTGTGAACTTTTGATATTACATACTGGAAACATTAACCGTACATAAGTACATACATATATGTTTTATATATATATCACATAATCATGGTTTTTTTTTCCGGGCCACTTTTGATATAGACCAATATTTCATTATGGGCATTGTCAAATTATTTATGATTTGGCAAAGAGAGTCTGAAAATGTCATTGTAGTCATCCTTAGGATATGTTTTCCTTCCAAATTTATTAGTAGTCACTTCATTTAATTTGAACTTCAGCTACTGTTCTTTCTTTCAACTCTTTTGAAAGGGAAATTGTTCAGATTTGTGTACTTATACTTCTTTCTTGAACTCAAGCCAATAGTTTCATTAGTAGTCTTTGGTATAAGGTTTTATAATATCATCTTTTAAGATAGCTACTTATTAGTATATTGCTTCTTAGCACTGATATCTTTAGGGTGATTTTTTTTTCCCTTAAAATTTCTTTGACTGTAAGATTTTCTCTTGATGCCTCTTACCGAAAGCAGAATATTTCCTTTTCCCACCTTGTCCACCTAAATGTACATCCATCTCTCCAACATAAATATATATACTTACTTTAAAAAATGAGGCCTACTCACAAGATAATATGGTGATTAATTAAGTGGTTCATAATAAAAAGACCTATGGTTCTAGTTCTAATTTCTTAAAGTCCTCTAAAATAGTTTTGTTTCTTTTTTGTATTTGTTACTATAGATGGAGATTGCTTCTGGTGATAGTATTTAAAATTAAATTTAAATAAAATATTTTATAATGTACGAACTTTTAAAATTTTTTTTAAAGATTTTATTTATTTATTTGAGAGAAAGAGAGAGCGTAGAGGGGAAGTGAGAGGGAGAAACAAACTCCCTGCTGAACTGGAAGCCCCATTTCAGGCTTGATCCCAGGATCCCAAGATCATAACCTGAGCTGAAGGCAGACGCTTCACCAACTGAGCCGCCCTGGTGTCCCTATATATAAACTTTTTTAAAAGGGAAGATCTTTATTGTCTTATCAGAGTCCTGAATTTGCAGCTCTATCAGTTAAAATTGTTCAGTTTAGGATTGTCACTTGGGATTTAACATTATAAGCTTTCACTCGTTGCTTAGAGAGTCAGCATAATGATGGATTCCCTCTGCTCTTGTTCCCCCTCATAGTACGGAGTTAGCTTTCAATCTGAGGATTTCTTGCTGAAGCCCCTAAATTTCTCAGAAACCCAAATCATGATGGATATTGGCTTTTGGTGTTTATGGTATCTGCTTTTTATCTTAGATCTTCACTGCTTCATATTGGATTTAAGTTCATGTGAACAGATTCTCAATATGCTAGGCAGTAGGTAAGATTTTCATCACCTGGACTTCAGATTCACTGATCGAGTATTTTAAGTAATAGAAGAGTTAACTAAGCTTAGTAGGGAAGTACTTTGTTTCTTCATCTTGGAATTTTGGCTGTTGGCAGTAGTATCAAATTAACATTTTCATCTTCTTGAAATTTTGGTAACTATGATTTAAAAGTTGTTAACATCAAGATATAAATATATACAAAAGTATATTTGCCAGTGTTCTGTATTACTTAATAGATGCCCTGTCTCTCATTATCATTATTGCTATTGTTTGCATACTTTGTGAATTTTCCAATTGGAGAATTTCACTCTTGAGAAAAGCCTTATTTTTTCTTTATATCCCTTCTTTATAAAACTGCATGCTTGTTCACTATCTTTATTTGTCAGAGAATGATTGTAGTGGAATTGATTCTTGCCCTAGTAGGTACATAACATACTTTAGGGGATTAAATATTTAAATTTTATCCCTTAATTTCCATCATCTCAATTTTTTCTTTCCCCCATTCTCATTTAACCATTATATCTTAATTTCAAACACTTTATTTAGTAGTGTCTTCTCTGCATTCATAACTTTATTTTATATTTTTCTATATGAAATTTCTTGAATTCTTTGTTTTTAACAAATTTGATCATTAGTTTTCCTGTCTTTGAATTCTTCATGTCAGCATATGAATGTGGTAAGTTTGTTCAAAATGTACTTTAAGATTTTAACATTAACACATACCTCAGAACCTCAGTGTCACATAATGTATTAATGAGTAGAGTTCTATTTAAGGTAAGCTGTCCTAGACTTCATCCAAGAACATTAAAAGTTCTCTTAAAATGTGTGTACCAATTATAGCTGTGAGAGTATTTAAAGAATTGTTAGTATGTCTCTTATGCTACATGAAGCAGACTAGTGAGTGAGAAAGAGCCTCAGATTAGAAATTCAGAGGCAAGCTTTTAACCTTATTTATGCCTCAGTTCCTTCATTTTTAGGGAGTTATATCTTGATTATCCATATGTGTGGAAGAGATTTGTGTAACTCCATCTCTGCATTACTGCTTGGTTTAGAAATATATTGTGTGATATTCTTTGAACCAGAATTATGGTATTAATTATTTATCTTAGGTTTAATTTTTAAGTTTGTTCATATTTCTCTGAATTTGCACCAAATGTCACTGGAGACTGTTGACTTGGAAGCCTCTTAGTTTGCAGGGGAAAACAGCTTAGCATTAAACACTGATAGTGGACAAGTCTAGAGTGGCTAATTGATGTGCAGTCAATTGAAAGTTGATTACATGCACATACCTGTCTTTTCCTGTTTGCAGGAAAGTGTGATGATGTTTATGAATGACTTGAATGCTCTGAAAACAGGTTCTTTATAAAATTAAATTTTGATGCCACCACTGCAGTATTTTTATGTCACCTACTGATTGCTATCATTTTTCAGATGAGTGTTCATCTGATTATGCTAGGTGCTTTTCCACTGTGGTTGTTTTAAAACATGTTGAAATATAATTTAAAAACCACACAAAATATATCAGTTGATTCCCTAGTTAAACCACCATTTACATTTCTCTCAGAATATGTTAATCTGGTTTGTAGAACACAAATGTAAAACATTTTACCTGAATAAGAAACAAGGTAAGATAATTGGTGAATGAATGAGTGAGAATCATTGATTTATTTGCTTGATTAAAATTGCTCTATATTACTGTATCATGAACACATTATTTGAATGCATTTGCAGGGTATGGAATTTAGGGTGAATAAATGTCCAAGTTTTAATAGTAGTCCTAAAATTTTTTGATCCTGAATTAAAATCTTAAAAATAAAGCATTCCAGTTGAAAGTGTAAAGAGATAAAAAGGTTTCTTTCTTTCTTCTTCTCCTTTTTTTTTTTTTAAAGATTTATTTACTTATTTGAGAGAGAGCATGAGCAGGGAGGGAGGGCGGGAAAGGGACAGAGGAAGAGGATCTCAAGCAGACTTCCTGCTGAGTGCAGAGCGCATGGCCAGGCTCATTTCCAGGACTCTGAGATCATGACCTGAACCAAAACTAAGAGACGCTCAGCTGACTGAGCCACCCAAGCACCCCAAGAGATAAAAAGCTTTTAAGATAATTTGGCTTTCCATTATTTTGCTTACATGAATAAAGTTATTTGTTACTGGGAGACAGGCCAATACTTTATTTTAAAAAGTTCATAAAAGGCCTATTTTGCTTAAGCATTTATCTTTTTTGAGCTTTAAGTTAATTAAAACCATGTTAACATTTTTCTTAGCGGTATCTTCTTTTTATCATGTACTGATAATTCAGAATGCCTTGCACACTGTTGATATTTAAGTGTATGTTATGGAATTAGCTAAGTTACAGTAAACTCTTAACTATTTATGCCAGTGGTAGGAGGAATACGATGGTTATGAGAAAAAAACTGCTAGATAGCAAAGTTAATTTTTGCAACAGATTTACTTTTTATAGAAGAAAAATGTAAAATTGTGAAATGTTAAGGGTTGTGAGCTAAGTGGTAATTGGTGATGGTGGTGTGGAAACATAGCAGGAGGTCAGAAAAAACTAAACTGAGGACTGAAAGTTTTCTGTTAATCAAGTGTACATATTGTTGAGAGCTAACCATAATGAGATTACTTTTGATGAATGAGTTTGATATTTCACATGGATTATTTAATGTATTTTCTTTACTTCGCCTTAATTGAAAAGTTATGTTTAGCTCTGAGTAACAGTTTTAAAATGTAATTAGGGAATAATAAATTGTGTACTTTTTTTTTTCTTTCATTTTCTTTTTCTCTTCTTTTTCTAGGGTATGAGTATTATAGAACAACTAGACCCTGTATCTTTTAGCAATTACTTGAAGAAATACCATAATACTATATGTGGAAGACATCCCATTGGGGTGTTATTAAATGTAAGTATCCTTAGGAAGTCTTGATTTCTAGCATTTGATCCTATGATGTTTCAAAATGTCTTAATTGTTATCATCTGTGATACCTTATTAATGAACATTGCTTTTAGGTAACTTTTTTTCCTAGTATCTTTAAGATAATTTGGCTTTCTTTTATTTTGCTTACATGAATAAAGTTGTTACTGGGAGATGGGCTGGTACTTTCTTTCTTTTTCTTTTTTTTTTTTAAAGATTTTATTTATTTATTTGTCAGAGAGAGAGTACACACAAGCAGGCAGAGAGGCAGGCAGAGGCAGCGAGAGAAGCAGGCTCCCTGCTGAGCAAGGAGCCCGATGTGGGACTCGATCCCAGGACCCTGGGATCACGACCTGAGCCGAAGGCAGCGGCTTAACCAACTGAGCCACCCAGGTGTCCCTGGTACTTTCTTTTAAATACAGAAAAATTATTTAGAATAGAAACCTACTTTTTCTCTTGACTCACAGCCAGTTCCAATATGTTCTTTACAAATATAAATCAAAGTAACCCTTGGTAATAAATAACCTTACTAATTTTTTGGTTTTATTTAATGTTCTAGACTTTATTAAAAATAAACGGAAAATTCTGTTCTTGAACTTCAGATACTCACAATTTAGTAACATGAGACAGATCGCATGTTATGTTTTTCTCTTTACAACAAAAACAATATTTCATGTAAATAATAGTAAGAGGCAGAAGTTTTGGGTAGCTGGGTTTTTGAAAGAGATAATAATATTCATTTTTCCTGTAATAAATAAAACAGTATGGCTTTCCTAAAGGAAAATGTGAGACTTTTTAATAGAGAAGAAAGTGTGTGTATATTCAGGAATGGGAGGAGGAAGCAATAATGCCTTCATTGTTTGGGGAGGCAGAGAAATAATGGAGAAGGTAATGTTAGTCTAGAATGGTGCAGGGTAGTAACCTACTCTACAGTGTTAGTTCAGTGTAATTTGAAAGATAGTACATTGTGGATTTTTAGGAATGATTTCTTTTAAGAAGTATTGACTGCAAGTAAAGCCTGTTCAGGGCTTAAACTAATTCTTGAAATTTAAACTAGGTAAGCTACACTAATTTCCTAAATTGGAAATTTAGATTGAATTGGATCAAATAAAATTTTAATAAAATAAATGATGAACCAGTCTACAATTAAAGTAAAAATTGTGGTTTACCCCTTAGATCTGGAAATTAATTTATATATATTTCACATTTAGTCAAAGTTAGACAAAGAAGAGACCAGGATTTCATGACGGAAGTGGCTATGATTTGGTTTAGAGAAAAGAGAGAAAGGTCCATGTTTCTTGAAGTGGCTTTGTTAAATATAACAAGGGTAGGGTGGGAGATGACTGATATTTATCAAGAAGTCAGATTAGGGGAAATTCTTTGAGAGAATGAAGTAAGGAACTCTCTTTTTCCTGTTTAATAATGTGCAAAAAGAAGCTCAAGAAACAAATCAAGAGAAGAGTAAAAAATCTAGGCTTCAGCTGTGAAGTGGACAAAGTTAAGACACCAATACAGAGGTATTTACTTTTTATATGAGATCTGTCATAACCAGTTTTTTTTTTCCCCTAGGCTATCACAGAGCTCCAGAAGAATGGAATGAATATGAGCTTTTCCTTTTTGAATTATGCCCAGTCAAGCCAGTGTAGAAACTGGCAAGACAGCTCAGTGAGTTATGCAGCGGGAGCACTCACGGTCCACTGAAGCTCTGAATCCTCAGGGATGCCACCTGCACATACTCATTCTCTGTCCGGGGTCCCCGCCTAGCCCTTACCAAGATACTGGTCCTGGTTTGGGGGGATTCTGAAACCTCAAACTAATAGAACTTTCTTCTCTTCTTTTCTAGTAGGTGTAGTCCTTCCTTAATTTCAACTCATTAAAAAATGCTTTATAGTTTAGGGCAGTGGAAGGAAGGCTGGCATCAAAATATTTTGATCAAAAAAGTTGGCAATGTAAAGGCCCAGTTGTGGCAGACAGTTTCTTGAAAGTAACTTGTAAAGCATTTACCATATCCTAAATTTGCACTCTTTGCAGACTTGTGCACATATATTCCGCTTTCAGAATAGTTTTGCAAATTGTACACAAACAAACAAAAAAAGGGTG
The DNA here is from genome assembly GCF_963455335.1 of Martes martes. NCBI lineage: Eukaryota > Metazoa > Chordata > Mammalia > Carnivora > Mustelidae > Martes > Martes martes. Next base: position 114,047,024 of record NC_137896.1, read on the forward strand.
GAAGCTTTTTAATAAAGAAATTGCATTTATAAATGATCTGTATTAGAATATAATAAATCTCCAGTTATAGTCAATTACTACCCGTGTTGTACAACAGATACCTTCTATTTTAGTTGCTAATAAAGGGCTACACAACTCAAAATAGTCTGATTTAAACTTATTGCTCTGTGGTACCTACGAAAATTGTTTTTTTTATTAATTCCATCTCAGAATTTTTATGTTAAAAGTGGTGAACTTCAGCTCATGTAAAAACTATGTTAGGATGTATTTTATATTTTACATATTTATGTGATTTTTTTATCACAGACATTAGAATCATATTTTGAAGTTAGCTTTTAAAATTACATACAGTTTGGCTTTTTGTGTGTGACATCACTTTGTGTCATTACTATATTATAATAGAATATAAATTCAAGATTGGTAAAAGAACAGATGTAGTCCTTTCCTTCAAAGATCGTGTTTGATAGGCAGTAGTCTGCAAATGAGGAAATATTGAAGAGTGTTCTTAGTGATTTTCAAATCATTGCAGACTGTATACTACTGCTGTGCTTTTTTAGTGCTTTAAACAATTTGACTCTCTTACTTGAATTTTTAGCAAGAAATCATTAACAGTAACAAAAACAAAACAAAACAAAAAACCACTGGATTTTCTTATAGTTCTACAAATTTTTTGTCATGATTTTTGGTGCGGCTCTTCCAACTAAAATAATGGTATGGTGTTGTATTTCTTTTTTTAGTATAGACCATTTCTAGTCACTTTGGGGGGAAAATATATATATAATCTGATTAGGTAATTATTGGCCACCATGCATGTAGTGGATTATACCTATTTCAATCTAACATTGGGTATCTACATTACATTGGAGAGCATTTGTATCTTCAGTGTGATGCCGGAATAGCACAATTTTTAGACGCCTTGCACCAATTTTATTTAAAGATTTGCATTTCTTGTTTACTAAATATCAACTTTCTATACTCAAGAATTGAGAAAAAATAAAAAATAATGTTATCTTTTGGATTCAAAATTATCCACCTATACATGTGTGGAAATTATACTCTTACATATTAATGATTTATTTCCCATCACTTAGGTATACTTTTGAGTACTATAAATATTTATTCCTTATTTATTATATAGACTATAAAAATTTCAAAATTGACTAGAGTGAATTTTTATTATTTTCTGAGTATAAAACTGATACATGATTATTACAGAAAATTTAGAAAGTACTGAAAAGGATAAAGAAGAGAAAAAAATCTGCAATTTCACTATCCAGAGATAACACTGTTAATATTTTTTGTATTTCCTCTCAGTCTATGTCTATGCTATTTATATGTATGAGTGTGTTTATGTGTTTGTGTGTGTGCATAACAAATTGAGATTATACTGACCATATAGTTGTATACCCTACTTTTTATAACTTCCTAAGTACTTCCCCATGTCTTTGAAAATGTGATTTAAAAAAAAATGGCTGCCTAATATTTTATTGTATGAATACATACACCATGATTGAACCAGTTCTTTCTTTGGATATTAGATTGTTTCTAATATTTCACAATTATAAATAATAGAGGGATGGACATCTTCATAACATTGTAAAATTTGAACTCTATAATAGATTAGTTCTTTAGGTTATATTCCTGGGAATGGGATAATTGGTTTTGATGGTGAGAACTTTTTAGGCGCTTTAAAATATGGCCAAATTACCCTTCAGAAAGTTTGTACCAAATTTGCAATACGTGAGTTTCCATCATACTGTCCCCTCTCCACTATTGATTATTATTTTTAAAAATTTTTGACCGTTTGTTAAGGATATAATTGATTGTTCTTTTTCATCATTCTGATAAGTGGCTTTACCATCAATCAGTTTTTTTCCTTCTGTCATTTCATAGTTGATTGATTAGTAAAAAACACAAGAGGGTTGCTTAGGCTGAGTGGGCTACATGCCCCTGTGAATATGTTTACTGCACATTTAAAATTCTAGACTATTTCAACATCAGTCCACCCTTTTCTAGAATATGAGCATGTCTTTCATACTCAATCATGAAGTAGAAAGAGTTCCAAAGTGAGAGTTGAGTACTGAGTTCTAGTTCTATTTGTGCCAATAATTAGTTCTCTTACATAAATATTTCATGTTTTATTGAGACATTGTCATCTGTAAAATGTGGGGGGATCTTTTAAGCACATTCTAGAATGTTAAAAAGCTACATGATGAAATTAGATTAGATGTTTTATCTTGATTTCAACTCTACAAATATAAAAATGAAAGTCTTTTTTAACACAAAAGGGAAATTAATTTGCATTACTTAATGCAGTTAATATTACCTAAATTGTTGAACTTAAGCTTTTCTACTTTCAGTGCCTTAAAAGTGTTTTGTATTTGAAATCTAAAATGTAAAGGAAATTATTCTGTGGTTCTGTACAGTTTCTTCTTTATTACATGCATTCGAGTTACTTGCAGCAACTTTTTTTTTAACCGTAGATTGCACAGAGCAGTATGTTCATGGATTCTTCACTATTCTACTAGTGAGTCCTAGACACATGTATGTTAAAGATTAGCTCAGTGAGCAGGTAAGTGAATGCTTTGTCTTGGGTGGGCAACAAATCTTCATATAGAGTAGGATAAAGGACTATTCAGATATTCCAATATTCAGATTTAGATATTCCAGTATGGGTGGTGGGTCCTGAGTTAGTCACTGATTATTGTTGAGGTCACAAAGTTTTCTTTGGTGTCAGTAGTTCATTGCTCTAGATAAGAGGTTAGCCAATGTTTTGTGTGAAGACCAGATACTAAATATTTTGGGTTTTCTAGGCCGTATGGTCTCTGTTTCAACTATTCACCTTTGCCATTGTAGCACAGAAGCAGCCACAGGCAATGGGTACACAAGTAGGTGTGGCTGTTGTTTGACTGAAACTTCAAACTCTGTTTACACAAAAAGACAGCCGATATGGTCCATGGGCCATGGTTTACTGTCCCCTGTCCTAGATGGTATAATTTACTTATAGTTCAAATTATTGTCTAGCAATTTAAATTGCAACAAATGATTGTACGTTTCTACTTTTCTAACCCTCTCTTAATTTGATGTAGTCTACTTGGCTGGGTTTGAATGTTATTCAGAATTATAAAGGAAAATGGGAAGTGGGTAAAGAAAAATAGGAAGTCTTAGGAACTAGTGTTTAAAGCACTTTGAAGCCCTTTTATTTGCTGAATCCCACTGGGAGGTTTGCTTTGCTGCTATAAATTAATCAAAGGAGTGATGAGATTGTGATTAGTTGTTGCAAATTATAGAAATTATTCTAAGCACTTGGCTACCTACACAGTACTAGAGGATGGATGAGATTAACCTTCGTCCTTGAGTATTCTAGGACATAAACCAGTGATTTAAGAGAATCTGTGAAATGCGAGACTCTCTATTGCCATGTAAAGACTTTGGAAAAATAACTACCATCTTCCATCACTGTCCGTTAATATTTAGCCCTGTAGCCCCAACCCCCAATATTTAGGAAGGACATAAACTGAGAATAAAAGAGTTATTTAGCTTGAACAACTTTAAGTTGATGGAAGAATTACTACACTCTTATGTTCTCATTTACTCTGGATCAGTTGGGAAGTACTATGGTATGGTTGCTGAGGGATGTAATGTGGTTAGGGAACTATTACTGATTGGCAGGCATGCACTCTGACATTCGGGCTAAAGCTTTAATATTATTGTGTTAAATTCTAAGAGCCACCTATTAAGAGGGACATGATGAACTATAGTATTCATAGGGAGGCATCTGGAATGATGAAAGGCCTGAGTGCTAGGAGAGTGGAATGCAATCAAAGAAATTGGTAATATTCATTTTGGAGAAGATATATCTAAAGAGAGGGAATGTTTTGTTTTGTTTTCAAATATTTGGGTGACTACCATGTGTAGGAAGGAATAGAATTGTTCTGTGTTGTTCTAGATGGAAAAATTAAGAAATGGAAATTTTGGTTCTACATTTAATGTTTCTATATGAGAATTTCCAAATGCAGATAAGCTGTGTCCTCAAAAAACATTGGAAGTCCTCAAAAGCTAGATCAGTGGTTTTCAGAGTAGTATCCTATGCTGTCAGCATCAGCATCACCTGGGTATATTATTGGTGTTATCTAAAATTATGGAACACCAAGCTGAAAAAAAGCTAATGGAATTAGTACAAATAAAATGGAATTTATTTCATGTGTATAAAACTATTAAGGCCAATAATTTTTAAATAAAAATCAATTTGATCATTTAACTCTAACTTTCAACATAGATTATAAATTGATGATTGTTACTTGTTAGTGGTGGAATAATGGACCTTTAGAATAAAAATATACTTTTGTTTTAGTTCAAACATTTAAATACAAGCTAGAAGTTTCTATTTACTAAAATGAATTTAAGTTGGTCTTCAAATCAGTGACTTTACTTTCTTAAACAGGTGCTTCTTGAACATTAAAACAGAGCCATATCTGTAGCAGAAAAGTGTATTAAAGGAGCTTGCTATTTTTTACCTATTAATGTCAGAATATTAGGAAGGGAACCAAGAGGAGCTGGCAGATACATTCTGCCTTCTATCTCTTTTACCCTGTAAATACAGCTGAGTGGAGTGTCACACTGTGATCCCTGACTGTGCTCTACATTTGGTAATACCGGTAACTGAGACTTCTGCCTTTTCAAAGTCACTGTTGTGGATGGAATTTGTTTGCCTATCTGAGTTTATTGATACATGCTGCTCCTTGGGGTACTATGTGAATAATTTTAGAGTTTTAGATTTGTCATTTATTTAAAGGTTCTCTGGGAATTTCAGAGTGGCTTGTGCCCAAGATGTATCACATTAATTATATATATGTGTGTGTTTAATTCTAATATAAGGTTTTGGCCTTCATACTATAAAATAATAGAAAAAACTTTAAAAGCCAGTTCTTCTGATTTTGAAAGCCATAATATAATACAATTGGTTTTTCATTATAAATTGTAAATTATGTTCAAATGTATATTTCATACTGTATAGTGAGGTTGTAACTTTACTAGTTGTAGTCCTGTTTCTTTCCTGTCATCCTAATAATAAAACCAAAGAGCATATAAATACCATTATTAAGCTGTTGAAGGCCAAGTGTACTTGGCTATGAGCAAGACCTGAGTTCTGGTCTTTATACCTGCCAGTGCAGCTTTTGGAAAATATTTTAACTTTTCTGATCATAATATTCTCTGAATTATGTACTGAATGTGATGTTATCTACATTTAAGTAAAAAGTACTAAAATATGAAAACTAAAAAACCTAGAATAATATACGAATGACATGAATGACAGAGTTTGGTGAGTTTTTAAATTAAATGCTTAGACTGTTGAACTAGACTTTAATAAAAGCATTTTTAGCTTAACAATTTTATAAATGGAAATTTTTTTCTAGGAAGTTTTCTTTCCATTTAAAGTTTATCCATTCAAATCTAACATAGTAGACGTTCAGTTGTATTTGTTCAATTTTGATGAATTTTAAAGCAAGGAGAACAAAAGGCAATCTTCATGTGGAGTGTTTTCTTAAGGACAGGAAAGCATAAACCTTTTAATTGGAAATACTTTTTTAATTGGCTTTTTCCATTTTCAGTTTTCAATTGTGGAAATCAGCTTCCTTGCTAATTTTAAAAGATGGTAGAATTTAATATTCCTAGGCTCTTTGTAGGGCCAAATGAAATGAATGGTAGTGTAAGTGATCCATCCCATGGTTCTCAGCTCATATTTTGCAGGATCTTTTGATGTTTACTGGCATTTAAAAATGGTATAAAGTTTTAAAAGCAATTAATTAAAATCAGTTTTAGCTGATTCTTGCCCAGTGACATGTTCAGCTAACTCTCAAATAGAAAGATACCGTGAACTCTTTTTCATTGGAATTCATTTTCAGATTTGCCGGTAAGTTGCCATTGATTTCCTGGAACAAGTCACTCTTCTTTCCTAGAGCAGAGTTTATTTCTATATTAACATGGGTTAGAATTGAATAATATAACTCCTTTCCACCTTTGATGTTTTTGTGAAAATAATAAGATACCTTATTTAATGTATTGTACTTTTAATTTTTAAAAAGTTTCACAACTTTTTTCTTTCCTCTTAATCTCAACAATAAGTAGGCCAGACATTATTGCCTTATTTTTACTGGTAGAGAACCTGAGGCAAGCCCATACAAATAATATGACTTAACCTAAGTTTGTATGTCTAGTTAGTATCAAAGCAAGGACAAAAATTCAGGTCCTCTAATTTTCAGTCTGTTACAGATGCTGTACCGTATTATTACTCCTGTATTTTGTTTTTGGTGCTGACTGAGGTATGTTGAATTCAAAATAGTGATGGGATTTTGCAACTTCAGTAAAAATGGGAATCATTCATGTCCATGTCCACTTTGATTAATTTAGGTAAAAACAGACTAATTTTGGTGGATTAAAGTACTCCATACTTTTATTAATTCTGAAGATGTCTATTTTCTTTTCTTGGAAGGGCTAAAAATTCTGTTCTGTTGCTTATATAAAATGTACTGCTGCTTTGTAATGGGACATTGACAAAATGAAATTTAAGATACTATTTGGTATGTGAGTTACTGATAGTGAGTCTTTGCAGCAGACACTTGGCTCTCACCCTTCCAGTCCATGCATTAAGTGTCCTGCAAGCACCTGTGACTCTGCCGTGGATTTTCTTACCTACACACAGAGCAGATTGGAAGTGCTAGGAAGATAATACCCGGGGCGCAGACCTCAGCCAGTGATGGATGGGAGTTGGAGGATAATTACTCTAGCTTCCTTGCCCTTCTGGTGATACTCTGAGGCATGTTTCACATTGTCTCCTAGAGTTTCCAGTGGGAAAGAACTTCATTGCCCACAGCAGAAAACTGTTAAATATGTATTCTTTATTTTCTTCTTCCTCTTCACTGTCTCACTAACATTCCTTTATCAGTGCTCCCTGGGATTACCTCCCAAATGAGCTTCTTGTCTTAGAATCCTGTCTCAGAGTCTGTTACAGAGACCACCTGAAATACTTTTGACTTTGGAAATAAGTCATTACTAGCATTTCTAGATATGAAAGATTTTGTTTAAAAAGACAATTATTTTGAACAAGATCTAAAACAGGTATTTTAGTATTCTGTTTTAGCTTGTCTCGTAATTACATCCACGTTCAATTTAATTTCCTTCGCTTCATTTCATAGCAAAGGAAAGATTCAAAGTAAAAAATCTTAGGTAGAAATGCAAGCTAAGTATCTTCGGTGAAACTTCTTCTACTGGATCTGTTTGTTCTTTCCTTCTAAAAAAATATAGACTGATTATCCAGATGACTTTAAGTCATAGTGGGTTATCTGTTTTGGTAGAAATTAAACAGAATTTGGTTCAGCCAAAATTATGGGTTATTTTCTACTTGGATTCTACTTTTTCATTTCTTACCAGAACCTGCTTATTTATAATCAGGGACCAGGATTAGCCTTGACTAACACTGATTGTACAGATAATTTCCCCAAAGATTTTTCTGTGATTATTGTTAAAACTTGAGGGGCATTTGGCTGGCTCAGCCGGTAGAGCATCTGACTCTTCTTGATCTCGGGGTTGTAAGTTCAAGCCCGATGTTGGGCATTGAGCTTACTTAATTAAAAAAAATAAATAACTTTTTTTGTGATATTATTAAGGATTAAGGAATATGTAGTTTATAATTTGAATAAACTCTACATTAAATTTAGTACAGGATAAGTTTATCTTTTATAATTCTTTGATACCTTTTTTTTAAATTAGGAACACTGTTTTATATGTTTTTAAAAAAAACTGTGGGAGATATTCATTTTAGTACATGTTAATTATCAGCCTTCTTTCTTTTCTCTTGTAAAAATTGTGATGTATGTGTCTGAAATATACACTCTATTCATGTGGTTTGTGAAATGGAACAGAGGTGAAATTAACCAGGTTTGTAGTTCTGTTTATAGGGCTCTCCTAATATTAGCATGCACAAATATTTTCCTATAGGAAAAACAAAACACTTGAGGAATATATTTTAATTAGTTATTCTGATTATAAAATAACATCTTAAAACACCTCTGTATTTTTTTAAGCAGAAATAGCAGAGAGTGTATACATAGTGTTTTCCCTCAATGTAATTGCCTTGTGGTGCCTTCAGATTCTGCTATGTCTTTGAGTACGTGATGGGACATTTTTGACCTTTGAGGTTGTATTTGTCTTTTAGACGTTGTCAAAATTCAGCTGGGTGATTAGACTGGATAATGTGGTTTAGAGGGCAGAATGTTAGTTATGAAAGAATAAGTCTACCTTTCTCCTGGGATACATTAAACTGCTCTAAAGTGGAAACTCTCTTTCCAAAATCTCCACAGTGGCATATTGGAATAAGCTTAGAGTCTGTTAAAGTGCATTTGTTTGTAAATGTAAGTTTTATTACTTCAAAAAATTAATCTTAATACTTTTTAGATGTGCTACATCCATACAGCTATCTAATTTATTACTAAGTCCAGACAAGGCTTTTGGGATTTCAAATATCTCAACATGATAGATTGAAATCTGGTGTAAGAAAGAAGCAGAAATGATTTTTAAAATGTGTAAGAAAGCTGGCCCGTTTCCTGAACACTAAATGTTGAAGTGATTAAAAATGGGGAAAATCTTTTTATAAAGTTCTTACTGGAAGCTGACTTCTTGTGTTAAATGTGAACAATCTCATGATAACTTGATGGAAATAAAACAAGCTTCAAAAATTGTCTCTTTTCAAAAGTTTACATATTTTCTGTCACCAGTAGGCCAGTTATACAATACTTCTGATATCAAGTATTTAAATAGAACCTGGCCTTTTTAAGGTTTATAAAGTGCTCCCTGCCTTCCATTAATGTGAAGTACTTGTATTTGAGAATGTTGTATTTCTGGATGCTTGTTAATTTGATGGGTCTTGGAGGGTAAGTCTTTTCCTGAAAGTTCTGGTTGGTACAGTTGTCAGAGAAAATTAACTTGGATAAAACAATGATGCAGTTTTAACAGTTAAAAATTTTTAAAAATTTCTATTTAAAATCAGATTTCCATAATTGCCACAGCTGATTTTGTAATTTTTGTTCTCAGAATTGTTTGTATGGTGGGAAAATATTGTACCTTGTCATACCTGGTTTGCCTTTTTTTTTTTTTTTGCTGTTTAAAAAATCTTCACTTTTATTATCCCTTAAAAATAATTTTTAAATAAATGTTTACATTTTGAATGTGAAAAGTTAAACCAATTATTAGTACTAAAACAAGCTGAAATTTAGGTCTGGCATTTTGGATAGAGTTCAGATTGAGTATCTAAAGGCTATCAGTTTCTACTCAAGTATTTACAATAGAGTTAACGTTGGACTCAAAATTGCTTGATGGTAATTTATATTTTAAGCATAGTGTAGAGATTTTTCATTAACAAATGTTTTTTTTAATTTCCACATTCATATATGATTACTTTTTAAATGGAGGTTTAAATTCTTTTTTTGTAATAGAAGTATAGGTAAATAAGTATTGTATTTAAATCATTGCTAGTTTATTACTTGAAAGGAACTTTGGTTCTGTGCGTGAAATTTGACCTCTAAAGAGCTAAATTTAGCTGGGGAGATGTCTGTCCATAATAGCTTCAGGTTTCTGTGCCCAACTCATATGACTGGAGTTACTGTAACTGTAAAATGGCTTAGAGTGATATTTTTTAGCAGAAATTTTAGAGTAATTTCAATACTACATGGTCATGAAAAGCTTTCTGGTTAGCATCTTTAGCTTTTCTTGCTAATTTCTACCCTATTATCCCTCCCTCCCCCAACCTTTTTAATGTCTACATTGTTGGCCTCTTCTCTACAATTTTAGGAAAACTAGGTATTTGAAAAAGGAGTTATTTTCACTGAGTTTTAGTCTTTCTGCCCAAGATGAACAGTACTGTGACTAAGGGGATATACTTTACTTCCCTCTTTTATAACAGAGCTTATATCACTTAATATTCTTAGAAAATAAGAATTTTTTTGGACTTCCCAAGTTTTGGACTCATTTGCAGATCAGCCTAGGAACACCCTCAAGAAAGTAACAGATGGATTGTGTAGTAAAATAGAGATACTGAGGTTTTTGAGCGTGTGGATTTTTGTCATGTTCAGTGAAGAAAATGTTCTTTAGAATGAAGATAATTGAGGCTTATAATGCAAAATATGGGACAAAAACCATGAATAGTCAAGACTGGTTTTAAAAATCTAAGCTCTGTTGAAAACAAATAGGTTATTCCTAAGAAAAAGATACTGTATGTTTTAATTATCTTCTATCTGTGTAGGCACTAAAGCAGTAAAAGCCAAGATCTGTTTCTCTTCCCGTTTTTAGTTAATTGGCACAGGTAATTCACTTGTGTTACTGGCTTAATTCTGTAATGCTTGTTATTTCTTAACGTTTAAGAAGACATTTCCTCTGAGATAAAAGAGAGAAAAGATATTGATCTGTGTCCCTTCCTCTTTGTTGTATTTTTTTCTTTGTATATTAGAAACAACAACAACAAAAATAACAAAAGCCTGCTTTTAAAGTTCTGAAAAGACTGCCCTTACCTGAGAGAAACGTCCTCCTTCAAGGTAGCTCTAAACCCGTAGCTTCTTGGAGAGGTAATCTGTTCATACTCTGGTATCCTTAGCCGGTAACTGTATTTAATGGAGACTGGGCTGCAGAGAAGAGAACACCCTGACAGCAGAGCCACGCTTGCTTCGACACACGACGTTGGGCTCATTCTCCCTCTGTCATGGTGTTCTCAGCTGCTCCGGCTCCCCCTCCCCACAATCATAGCTCTCCCCTCCCCTCAACCAACCTCCTTCTTGCTCTTTCTCCCCCTCACTTTTTGCTAATCCTTTTCTTCTTTCTCCTGGAGAATAAGACCCTCTAAGTATGGAATTACTGTATTTCATATTCTTAATTACCACTCATAACTTTTGTGCCATCTCCTAACAGGACAGTCCTACCATCAACCACACTGCTTTAGTTCATCGTTCTTCTAAACATCCGTGTCAGTTTACATAGCCTCTAAGTGTATAGAAGATATGACCGTTTCTAAAGGTGCTGGCTTTCGTTGCTTATGGTAAATAATGTTCTAATCTTTTTGCCAAATGAAAAATATAGCTTTTCAAAGGAAAGGAAAAATCATTTTATGCAAATGTTTGTAAACATGTATGTAATATGTTGTTTCCCTTTCCCTCAAAAAACTATTAATAAAAATGGATTTTTAGTTTCTTCTTGAATGGGGTTCCTTTGTGTATAGTAGAGCAAATTGTGCAAGCCTAAAGCAACACAGCATTCTGAATTTTTTTAAATCACATCACATCAGAAGGGGTGCAGCTTTTTTCCCCTATTTGTCATTTTTTAAACAATATTATCCCCCTTTATTTAAGAAAACAATGTCACTGATTTTTTCTTTTTTTAAAAAATTGAGGTATAATTGACATATAACATTAATTTTAGGTATACAGCACAATGATTGAATATTTGTACATACTATGAAATGATCACCATAGTAAATCTAGTTAACATCTGTTACCATACATAGTTACAAATTTTTGTGTGTGATGAGAAATTTAAGACTTACTGTTTTAGCAACTTTCAAATATGCAATACAGTATTATTAACTATAGCCACCATCCTGTAGATTACATCACCATGACTTACCTATTTCATACCTGAAAGTTTGTACCTTTTCACCGCCATCACCCATTTTGCCCATCCACTGCCGCCACCTCTGGCAACCACCAGTCTGTTCTCTGTATCTATGAACTTATTATTATTTTTAGATTCTATAAGTATATAAGATCATATGGCATTTGTCTTTCTCTGACTTATTTCACTTAGCATACTGCCCTCAACTTCCATTCATAGTATCACAAATGCAAGATTTCATTTTCTTTTTTATGGCTGAGTAATATTCTAGTGTGTATGTTTTTGTATGTATGTGTACACATGCACAGACACCAGATTTTCTTCATTCATCTGTTGATGAACATGTCTTGGCAATTGTAAATAATGGTGCAGTGAACATGAGAGTGCATATATCTTTTTGAGCCTGTGTTTTCATTTTCTTCAGGTAAATACCCAAAAGTGGAATTGCTGGACCATATGGTAGCTCTGGTTTTGATTTCTTGAGGAACGTCTGTACTGTTTTCATAGTGGCAATACCAACTTAACATTCCTACCAGTAGTGTGTGAGGTTTCCCTTTTCTCCACATCCCCACCAACACTTGTTACAACTTGTCTTTTTGTTAATAGCCGTTCTAACAGGTGGGAGTTAATACCTCATTGTGGATTTGATTTGCATGTCCTTGATGATTAAGTGAAGTTGCAATCCATATGTTTTTGGAAAAAAGTCTATACAGATCTTTTGCCCATTTAATAAATCAGATGGTTGGTTCTTTTTACTATTAAGTTGTGTGAGTTCTTTATATATTTTGGATATTAATCCCCTATCAGATATATGATTTACAATATTTTCTTCCGTTCCGTAGGTTTTCGTTTCATCTTGTTGGTGATTTCCATTGCTCTGCAGAAGCTTTTTAGTTTGATAGAGTCCTACTTGTTTATTTTTGCTTTTGTTGCCTTTGCTTTTGAAGTTATATCTAAAAGTTGCTGCATCAAAATGCTTACTCACCTGTTTTCTTTTAGAAGTTCTATGGTTTCAGGTCATACATTCAAGTTTTTAATCCATTTGGAGTCAGTTTTGTGTATGTAAGATAGTGATCCAATTTTATTTCTGTGTTGGTTTTTGTACATTAGGTGAAATAGCTACCTCTCCTAGTCTTGAAGAAGTGGGCTTGTTTAGGGAGATGAGCTTTGCTATTCAGCTCTGCTCTAGCTCTTGGTTGCTTCTCTAACCTTTGTGGTTGTCCAAGCAGCCTATTTTATTTTTAAGAGCTCCCAGTACTTAAGAGTGTGCAGGGACCTGTCCGTGTTCTAAGAGGAGTCTTTTGGTCAGCACATAGATTTAGGCTGATTGGTAGCCAGAATCTCATCTCATTCAGCAGCTTGTAAATTATGCAAATATATACAGTTCTGTTAGACCACAGGCATAAGCCCTGCTGGCCACCAGAGTCAGCTGATCTGGGGGTTACAGTCACAAAAATTGGGACTCCAGCTCAGCATGTAAGCTCCTTTCTGGAAGATACTGCTGATCTGTAGCAAGGCAGAAGGAGAGCGTAAAGATGGCATCTCCCGGCCTATATTCCCCAAGAGCAGTTCTGTGGGCCTCTAGATGTGTGCCAAACCTGAAGCCTACCCCTTGGGCTAAAGCTCCAGCACAAGCAAATAGGCTTTTCCTCGGAAAGACTGGGTGTGTCTCCAGTCTTTGCAGCGCTCTGAGACTGGAAGTCTGCCAGGAACTAACTGTCTTTTCAACTGTGACAGTCCTGTGGGACCCAGGAATGCAAGTCCCCCTCTCCATCAGAGCCAGGTGATCAAGAGGCATTTCCTGATTGGCACCCACAAAACTGGGGCACTGGATGCATGTAAAAGCTTCCCTCTGGGTTTTTCTGGTGCTGGAGCTCAGCAGAGGGAGAGTGTAAAGATGGTGCCCATTGAGAAAGAAAAAAAGATGGTGCCTCCAGTGTTTGCCAGGCAGAGGGAGAGCATAATGATGGTACCCACCAGCCTCTGTCCTAGAGAGTATCCCAACAGGCCCTACATTCTGGCTGATACTTTAAGATTAGTGAGTGGATCTCTTACATGTAAATTCTGAGCACTTTTCAGATGGCTCTTTTTGCCCTGGGTGCTGGGGTAAGTGATCCCTGTGTGAGCCCTTTAAGAGCTGCTTCTCAGTTCACTACAGCTCTGTGGGTCTCATGGATATGAGCCCCATTGGTTTTCAAAGTCACATGTTTTTGAGGCTCATCTTCCCAGGTGCAAGTCTTAACAGTTGGGGTGCCCATTGTAGGGTATGAGCCCTTCACTCCTCAGGGAGAAGCTCTGAGTTTGTGAGTTCCCTCCTAATTATGAGTCACTGAACTGAGAGTGAGCTTTATAGTGAGGTATTGTGTGTTAACCTCTCCTACCTTTCTTCAGTGTGGCCTTGTTTGTTTGCCTGATGTGAAGGATTTGCTCAGCTAGTTTTCAGTGGAAATTGTTCCACATGTAGCCGTGGATTTGGTGTGTATCTGGAAGAAGTTGAGTTCAGGATCTTTTTGTGTCACCATCTTGAAGTGCTTCTCATGGCTTTTAGGTGTCTGAATTATTTTTGAATGAATTAGGTCTCTAGACTGGTTGATCAATAGCATTTATTAAACTATTGAAAAAGTAATGTTGGGTTAGACATCTCTTCTGTGATGTACTTCATTTATGAAAATCAAGGACTTTCAAAAAGAGAGAACTCTTTTTGGAAATAGCAATTTTGCTTATTGTACTCTACTCAGTATATGACATCATATGTACACGAGAAGAAAAATGGCCGTTTAAACACAGTGATTTGCAGAGTCCTCACAAATTATATAAACATTTGTAAGAGTTTTGTGCTTAATTTTGAACTCCACACATGGAAAGAGGAGAAAAAAATTCAAAGGTAAGTGGCACACATGATGATTTGGGGAAACAAGATTTGGATGAAGAATTAAAAATGTTTGAATAGTGAAATGGAGAGATCAAGATTGACTTATTTTGAGATATGAGAAGGAACATAGGTGATGGTGAGGATCTCCTTTTTATTTTATTTTATTTTTTAAAGATTTTATTTATTTTTCTGACAGACAGAAATCACAAGTAGGCAGAGAGGCAGGCAGAGAGAGAGGAGGAAGCAGGCTCCCTGCTGAGCAGAGAGCCGGATGCGGGGCTCGATCCCAGGACCCTGGGATCATGACCTGAGCTGAAGGCAGAGGCTTTAACCCACTGAGCCACCCAGGTGCCCCTCCTTTTTATTTTAGCCAGTAATTAGTTTTAAACCGTCATAAATGATACTGTACTCTGGAAAAATTTTACTCATGTAGCCTGAGGAGCATAATGGCACACAGTCATGGGAAAGTTTGGCAAAGAAAAGGGGGAATAACTTCTGTCAGTAATGGTTTAGGTGAGGTTCTGCCTAGGAAGAGTTTCAAAGATGAGTGACCTTTAAATTTTTTTCACTTCATGGTGAATCTATAGAATTCATTTTTAAGGGTGATGCCATGAGCCCTTTTGGGTGGTGTGTGTGTACATGTGTAATAGGGAGGAGGAAGCAAGAAAGAATACACCTTGAAAGTTTTAGAATTGTTGCTTCATCTTAAATTTAAATCCATAAACAGGATGGTCAAGGTTTTAACTTGTTGGTTGGCCACTAGGCCATGTAACAATACAAATTATTTGAATACTTAGTGATTATGTATGTGAAACTCCCAGACATTTCAGTGAAAATTGTTAAGTGATGTAAAAGTACAGCTGTTGAAAACGCAGAAGTTTAAAGTGAGTTGTTCACAACTCAATCCCTTAGAACCACTCTGAAGTTTGGTGAGATCTGAGTTAGTGATTTTTGACATAGAAAAGTCTTACTCTGAGGTGCCTGGGTGGTTCAGCTGGTTAAGCATCACTTTGGCTCAGTTCATGATCCCAGGGTCCTGGGATCTAGCCCCTTGTCAGTAGAGCAGGGGCTCAGTAGAGCAGGGAGCCTGCTTCTCCCTCTCCCTCTGCTGCTCCTCTTGCTTGTGCTCTCTCTCAATCTCTCTGCCAAATAAATAAAATCTTAAAAAAAGAAAAAGGAGAAATCTTACTTCTATAAAATTTAAAAGAGATGTTTGAAACGAAATAGTTCAGCTTTACTGCTTTGGTAATAAATTGATGTTTGGTTGTTTGTTTAAGTAGGCTCCACACCCAGTGTGGAGCCCAGTGCAGGGCCGGAATTCACCATGGGGAGACCAAGACCTGTTCCGAGATCAAGAGTCAACAAATTGAGCCATCCAGGCACCCCATGAACTGGTGGTTTTGTTTTTGTTTTTGTTTTTTTTTAATCTGGTGTAGAAATCAAGGCATCTGCAGCTCTGATTCTTAGAGAAATAATGTCACTTAAAAAACTGTTAGTTGTGCTTTTTAAATAGCAGTATACTTGAAAAATTTTTCTTTTTTTTTGGCAATACCCCTTAACGATTTCTTTTAAAAGTTACATAACATTTAAAAATTTGTTGTTGTAAAAGCATATAATGAGCACTGTGAGCATACTATAAAGCTGGTAATTGAAAATGATACTTAGTATTGTTGGGATGCCTGGGTGGTTCAGTCCGTTAAGCATTTGACTCTTGATTTCAGCTCAGGTCATGATCTCAGTGTGGTGAGACTGAGCCCTGTGTCAGGCACTGTGTTGGGCATGGAACTTGCTTGAGATTCTCTCTCTCTAAAAGAAAAAAAAAAAAAAAAGTAAAGGTTTGAATCTTAAAAAAAAAGGAAATGATACCTAACATTATCATATTCAGGCAATTTGTAGGCTATAATACAGGTCAAATATCATTGAAAGTACTGTTTAAAATCTGTGTAGCAACACAATTCAAGCAATATACAAACAGTAGACTTTCAGTAAAACAGAGTTGGAATACTCTTTGATGAGTAAGATACGTCTACCAATAAAGAAACCTTTGTCTTCTACCACCTTACCAGAATCGTGTGTACAGATAGCTGCTGTCCTTGTGGCAATACCTTTTCTGGCTGACCGCCTGTTTAGCACTTGGGCACTTTCTATGACTGTTTCACAGGTTGCGGGATATTCTTTTGATTATTCCCAGTGATTACAGGTCAAGGACAGGAAACATGTTGGAATATTTCAGAAATTACTGTAGGCTCTTGGGGCGCCTGGATGGCTTAGCCAGTTAAACTTCCGACTCTTGGTTTCAGCTCAGGTCATGATCTCAGGCTCGTGAGACTGAGCCCCTTGCTGGGTTTTATGCTGGGTGTGGACCCCACCTAAAATTCTCTCCTCTGGCCACCCCCCTGTTAAGAAAAAAAAATTAGTGTAGACTCCTGTCAGATCGCCTATACCTATGAAATCTGATTTTTGTTTAATTTTTTAAAAACAGACTTTTAAAGAGCAGTTTTAGGTTCATAGAAAAATTGAGCAGAAAGTAGATTTCCCATATATCCTCTTCTCCCACATATGAACAGGCTTTTTCACTATCAATAGCCTGAACCAGAGTGATAAATTTGTTCAAATCCATGAACCTATATTCATATACCATTATAACTTGAAGTCCACAGTTTGCATTAGGGTTCACTCATGACTTTAACATTCTGTGGGTTTTGGCGAATGCGTAATGACATGTATCCACCATTACAGTATCAATACAGAAGAGTTCCACTGCTCTCAAAATCTTCTGTGGTCTGCCTTTTCCTCCTTCCTCGGTGCTCTGGCAACCACTGATCTTTTTTACTGTCCCCATAGTTTTGCCTTTTCCAGAATGTTGTATACTTGGAATCCTATAGTATGCAGCCTTTACAGGTTGGCTTACTTTGCTTACTGATACGCATTTAAAGTTCCTTCATGTCATTTTCTGGCTTGATAGGTCATAATTCTTCAGCACTGGTATTCCATTCTCAGGGTATTCACAGTTCATTTATCCATTCACCTGTTGAAGGGGATCTTGGTTCTTTCTAAGTTTTGGCAGTTGTGAATAAAGCTGTCATAAGCTTTTTATGCAGGGTGTGTGTGTGTGTGTGTGTGTGTACATAAGTTTTCAGCTCATTTGCATAAATACCAAATAGTGCTATTGCTGGATCATAAAGTAAGAGTACATTTAGTTTTTATAAGAAATTGCCGAATTGTCTACCAAGTGTCTGTACTATTTTGTATTTTTAGCAATGAAATGAGAGTTCCTGTAACTCCATATCCTCCTCATTAGCTTTTAGTGTTGTCATTTTTTTGGATTTTAGCCTCTTAACTAGTTTCTGGTTTTTTCACAAATGGAATTTATCCATGAATTTTTGAATTGGTATGTTCTTTTGGGGAAGGAAGGTCCAGGGTTTCCTCTTCTTCTTTTAAAATATTTTATTTATTTTTGAGAGAGAGAGAGTATGAGCAGGGGAGGAGCAGAGAGAGAAGCAGACTCCCTACTGAGCAGGACCCCTCACACGGGGCTCCATTCTAGGACCCTGAGATCATGATTTGGGCTAAAGGCAGATATCTAACCAACTGAGCTACCCAGGCACCCCCAGGGATTCCTGTTCTGTCATCTTAGTGACATTACTCTCCTTTTATGTCATGACCCCAACCAAAGGAATAACTGGCCAGGGGGAAAAAAGATTTAAAAAAAGACTGAAAAGTTAATTTATTCATTTATTTATAAACTCAATTCTGAAGAATTCAAGTCCTTTGTGTGAGATGTATCTAGAATGCAACTGTTAACCTGGAATCAAACTCTGTAAAAAACCAAAGAACCCAACCTCACCATAGTATTTGTTTCCATATCCCCTTTCTCTATTCTCAAAGCCTCTCCCAACTCCTCAAAAAAGTGAAACAAGTTCTGGTTCTGCAAACTCTGGTTGCAATGGTTTGACTTGAGAAAAGCTCAGTCTTTTAAAGCTACCTGAGATGATTTAGTACAGTTATGAGGTAATGCCTCTGTTGGCACCCTGGCACAGGATATTTCATGACATTTTGAATCGATAAAAGGTTGAATGGTGACCATTTACTCACAAGTTTTCCTGAGTACCTTTCTGGCAGAGATTTAACTTGAGAGTGAAAATAAAGATATTTTGAAATTTAAGTTCATATTATATCTATATATAGTATTGCTAGGGCTTCCTAAGATATTTGTAGCTCTGTATAACCAAAATTACAGCAGCAGTAATAAAAGTGGTAGTTAACTACTCCTGTGGATAGGCAGGACTATATCTGCTAACCCATAATTTCAATCTACATTAGCAACAGGATCTGTGGCTATACTTCTGTGCTGCTTCCCATATTTTTGCCACGTCAGAGGATTTGGACTTGTGACATCACTGTTTTATGGGGTTTTGGAATGATGTGTAGATTCTGGAAGCATAGAACTAAACTGGGGTATGGAGAATATGATTCAGAAGTACTCCAGCCATGACCTAATATGTGAAGGAAAACAGGTGTGAAAACAGTTGCCATGGTCTGATCATTTTCTTGATATTTTGATGGTAATATCTTTAAAGGTGCATGTTGCTTCAATTCCAAATTTTAAGAAATCTATGGAATTTGAATATTCTTTATTATTCCCACTTTCTTGAGGATGTCTTTTTGATCCCATAGCATCACTTGCTATTGGGAGAATATTGGAGAATAAATATTAAATGTGTCTCAAAGATTTCCTCACTACAGAAGTGAATATAATTGTTAATACTTTTCAAGTGCTGATGTATAAATTGTTCTATAAACATAGGCTGACTGCTGAGGTCTGCTCAATTGTGTATTGTCTTCAGAATGGTAGGGGATTCTCTCTTTAATGACCATCACAACATTTCTAAGTATAGAACCTAGACTTTGAGAGATCAGCTTGCTGATTGCCTTGGCTTTAAAGCAGGAATGATCTCAGGCCTGCTGTCTTTCTTGAAGATCTCCAGGGGAAACCTCATAACTTAACCTAAGTAATCTTCATGTGTTTTATTTTTCCCTTATGTACTTGAAAACCTTTTTTACTTCATTACCTCACAACCCCAGACTACCTTTTCCTGATCCAATTCATTCTTGTCCTTGAATCTTTCTTTAGTGCCTCTTTTCATTTAGTCATTTTCAGTGCTCTTTTCTGTGCTATTTCTTTATCACCTTTTGATAATAGGAACATGGTGTTATAGTGAAGTCCTGGGCCAGGTTCCTTTTTCATCTTCTGCCTTCTACTTCCGAAAGTAAGATAAGACCACTGTTATCAGGTTGTCATCACAGTGGAGTAACAATTTCTTCTCACAAGAATGCTTGACTGTCCTGGTTTATAGTCAGTTGCTGTTTATTAGGAAATTGAATATTCTACGCCATTGTGTTTATGCAAGGTAATCCTGCTAGTACGTACTACTTACCTATTGCTGCATAACAAACCGTAACAAAAGTAGTGGTTTAAACCCACACATTTATTACCTAACAGTTTCTGTGGGTTAGGAATCCAGATGCAGCTTGGCTGGCTGGCTGCCTCATGGATGTCTCCTCTGGTTTCAAAGTGTCAGCCAGGGGTGAAGTCTCATCTAAAGGCTTGACTGGAGAAGGTTCTGCTTCCATGTTTGCTTACGTGATTGTTAGCTTGACTGAGTTCTTTTTGGGTTGGTGGGCTAAGGTCTCACGTCTTTGGCTGGCTCCTAGCTGGAGGTTGCTGTCAGTTCCTTGCCATTTGGGCTTCCCAACATGGCAGTTTGATCAATCCAGCAAGGGAGAGAGCCTGCTAGCAACACAAAAGTCAGAATCTTCTGTAGTCTAATCATGGAAGTGATGCCCTCTCAGTGTTGGTTAGAAGCAAGTTACTCAAGGGGAAGGACTATATAACATCACAAATAACAAGAAGCAGAGATCATTGGAGGTCATTTTAGAGGATATCTATCACATAGCATTTAAGGTACATCTTTTTATAACCCCTAAATAGACTGATTATTTGTGGTGGGCTGAGGCTGCCTAGACCATTCCATGTGCTGGCCCTGCAACGAGGGGCGCCTGGGTGGCTCAGTCGGTTGAGCATCTGCCTTTGGCTCAGGTTATGATCTCAGGGTCCTGTGATAGAGCCCTGCATGGGACTCTGTGCTCAGCAGGGAGCCTGCTTCTCCCTCTCCCTTTGCTGCTCCCCCCTGCTTGTTCTCTTTCTCTGTTAAATAAATATATAAAATCTTTAAAAAATATATAGGGATGATTCTAGAATGGGGCTTCAGTTCAGGTTTACCAGTCTTAAATTTCTAGAAATGCACTCCTTTCTACTTTTAAAATATTGAATAGTATTTACCAATTTCTGGTCTTTTGTCACCTCTTCTGCTTTACATGATTTTTAAAGAAATAATACCAATAATACCAACTCTCACATTTTACATACAATTGGTACATCTTCTGTATGTATTAACCATTTGTTAAATGTTTTCAGAACACTTTCACATATACTGTCATTTGATCATCTGACAGTACCCTAAGTAAAATAAGCAAGGGCAGGTATCATTGTCCACATTTTATAGATAAGACTTTTGTAATAGGCTTTTCACAAGTCTTCCTGCTTTGAGTTTCTTTCTATTTTCAATCCTTCATTCACACCAGCACCAAAGTTTTCTAGTAGGAAAATTCCATTGTGTTTCTTCTCTGTTTAAGTTCTTTAATGCTGTTTCATTATCATTGAGATAAAATCTAAATTACTTTAAAGACTCTTAAATAAGAGTTTTCTTGTTTAGCCTTACCTCTAACGTCTTCATTCTCTATTCTAATCATCCAGAGTTATACTTCAGCACTTCCATGACGTTACTTTTGCTGTTCATGAGGCCTTCAACACCCTCTTGACGCCTGGCTGCATGCATGTTCCTTGTCTTGTTAATCTTGGCTGAAAAGCATGCCAGGGGATGAATGGCATCGAAGGGCCAGGATTCCTCGCGTGTCATTTTTCTTTCATCACTCACTGCTAGGCACACTAAAGCGACAAAATGTTTTCTTGTAATGTCCTCAAATTTTTTTCAGTGCTTTTTCTATAATTGGGTATTCCCTTTGGTTTGAACAGCATTCTTTTGAGAAAAAGTTTCTGGTACTCTTGGACAGATAGATACAGATGTTTGTGTGTGTTGTATTACATGTGGTCTCTAATGTACACATAACAATATATCTAAAAATATGTTACTGTAACTATATGACATTATGTATACAAAATATAAACCAATTCTTTCAAACTTAAGGTCTGTGCCTTTTGTTTTTCTGCTTCCTGTGATCATAGTTATGAGAACCTATTTTGTTGACCTCTGAATTTTTCTCAGATTTTATTTATTCACTTTTATGTATTTTTTTTTCTTTTTACTTTTATCAACTGTGTTTATTTAATTGATCTGTCCAGGAATGTCTTCTTTGGTTGGCCATCTGATTTTAGTAAATATAAGTACAGAGCAACTGCAGGCAGGGTGTCTGAGCTTCAGGAGGGTAAAAACATGACGAGTCTTTTGTCTCAGGTTTTAGTTTATAATGGGTTTCACTTTCATGATTCCTTTGTCATTGCTTTGTGTCATATATTTCTTACAAATCTTAATACTAGCTGCAATCTACTGATAACCTACTTTGTACTAGAGTGTTTTAATCCTTATAATAATTATAAAGAGTAGATAGGTATCCTCATTTTACACTTTAGCTTGGTAACTAATTTGAGGCCATTCAGCTAGTAAGTAGGTGAACTGGGACATGAATTCAGACCTGTAAATACTGTGCAGAAAATACATTATCCTCTGGTCAGATTCTTCTACTTAAATTAAGTTTATTTTGTTCAGAAATAAGGCAATGTCATTCAGCACATTTATTGCATAACTACTGCATGACAGATTCTATAGGTTCTTTATTGACAATACGAAGTTCTGATAATCAGCCATATTTTATGGTACTAAAATTGCAGTTTTGTGTTATTCAACGTACTTTGTATTACTTTTCATAATCATCCCATCTTAAAGTAGGTGTTTCCCCAGGTTAGGAGACAGTTTCATGGGGAGTAAGCTTATTCAAGGCCACTCATGTATAGGGAGCAGAGTTGGATTTGATCTCAGGGCTGTCTTGCCACAAAGCCAGTGCTCTTTTAGATTATACCTGTCTTCCTCTGAACGTTTTGGAATTTGTTCTTTTTTTTTTTTTCATTAATTACTTTTATTAACGTATACTGTATTATTTGCCCCAGGGATACAGGTCTGTGAATCGTCAGGCTTACACACTTCACAGCACTCACCATATCACATACCCTCCCCAGTGTCCATAACCCAGCCACCATCTCCATCCCCCCAGCAACTCTCAGTTTGTTTTGTGAGATTAAGAGTCTCTTATGGTTTGTCTCCCTCCTGATCCCATCTTGTTTCATTTTTTCCTTCCCTACACCCAACCCCCCCACTTTGCCTCTCAAATTCCTCATATCAGGGAGATCATATGATAATTGTCTTTCTCTGATTGACTTATTTTGTTCAGCGTAATACCCTCTAGTTCCATCCATGTTGTTGCAAATGGCAAGATTTCATTTCTTTTGATGGCTGCATAGTATTCCATTGTGTATATATACCACATCTTCTTTATCCATTCATCTGTTGATGGACATCTAGGTTCTTTCCATAGTTTGGCTATTGTGCACATTGCTGTTAGAAACATTTGGGTGCACCTGCCCCTTTGGATCACTACATTTGTATCTTTAGGGTAGATTGCATTATAGATTGCTTTAGGTAGCATAGGCATTTTCACCATATTTGTTCTTCCAGTCCATGAGCATGGAATATTTTTCCATTTCTTCATGTCTTCCCCAATTTCTTTCATAAGTACTTTATAGGTTTCTGAGTACAGATTCTTTTCCTTTTTGTTTAGGTTTATTCCTAGGTATCTTATTGTTTTGGGTACAATTGTAAGTGGGAATTTCTGCATCTGTGTTCATCAAGGATATTGGTCTATAATTCTCTTTTTTGATGGGGTATTTGTCTGGTTTTGGGATCAAGGTAATGCTGGCCTCAGAAAATGAGTTTGGAAGTTTTCCTTCCATTTCTATTTTTTGGAACGGTTTCAGGAAAGTAAGTATTAATTCTTCTTTAAATGTTTGGTAGAATTCCCCTGGGAAGCCATCTGGCCCTGGGCTCTTTTTTGTTGGGAGTTTTTTTTTTTTTTTTAAAGATTTTATTTGTTTATTTGACAGACAAAGACCACAAGCAGGCAGAGAGGCAGGCATAGAGAGAGAGGGGAAGCAGGCTCCCCGCTCAGCAGAGAGCCCGATGCGGGGCTCGATCCCAGGACCCTGGGATCATGACCTGAGCCAAAGGCAGAGGCTTTAACCCACTGAGCCACCCAGGTGCCCCTGTTGGGAGATTTTTGATGACTGCTTCAATCTCCTTACTGGTTATGGGTCTCTTCCGGTTTTCTATTTCTTCCTGGTTTGGTTGTGGTAGTTTACATGTCTCTAGAAATGCATCCATTTCTTCCAGATTGTCAAATTTGCTGGCGTAGAGTTGCTCATAATATGTTCTTGTAATTGTATTTCTTTGGTGTTGGTTGTGATCTCTCCTCTTTCATTCATGATTTTATTTATTTGGGTCCTTTCTCTTTTCTTTTTGATAAGTCTGGCCAGGGGGTTATCAATCTTATCAGTTCTTTCAAAGAAACAGCTTGTAGTTTTGTTGATTTGTTCTACTGTTTTTTTGGTTTCTATTTCATTGATTTCTCCTCTGATCATTATTATTTTTCTTCTGCTGGGTTTAGGCTTTCTTTGCTGTTCTTTCTTCAGCTCCTTTAGTTGTAGAGTTAGGTTGTGTACTTGAGACCTTTCTTATTTCTTGAGAAATGCTTGTATCGCTGTTTACTTTCCTCTCGGGACTGCCTTTGCTGTTTCCCCAGATTTTGAACAGTTGTGTTTTCATTATCATTTGTTTCCATGAATTTTCTCAATTCTTCTTTAATTTCCTGGTTGGCCCATTCATTCTTTAGAAGGATGCTCTTTAGTTTCCATGTATTTGAGTTCTTTCCAAATTTCCTCTTGTAATTGAGTTCTAGGTTCAGAACATTGTGGTCTGAAAACATGCAGGGATTGATCCCAATCTTTTGGTACCAGTTGAGACCTGATTTGCGACCCAGGATGTGATCTATTCTGGAGAATGTCCCATGTGCACTAGAGAAGAATGTGTATTCTGTTGCTTTGGGATGGAATGTTCTGGATATGTCTGTGATGACCATCTGGTCCAGTGTGTCATTTAAGGCCTTGATTTCCTTGTTGATCTTTTGCTTGGGTGATCTGTCCATTTCAGTGAGGGGGAGTGTTGAAGTCCCCTATTATTATTGTATTATTGTCGATGTGTTTCTTTGATTTTGTTATTAATTGGTTTATGTATTTGGCTGCTCCTATGTTAGGGGCATAGATATTTAAAATTGTTAGATCTTCTTGTTGGACAGACCTTTTGAGTATGATATAGTGTCCTTCCCCATCTCTTATTATAGTCTTTGGCTTAAAATCTAATTGATTTGATATAAGGATTGCCACCCCAGCTTTCTTTTGATGTCCATTAGCATGGTACACTGTTTTCCACCATCTCACTTTAAATATGGAGGTGCCTTTGGGTCTAAAATGAGTTTCTTGCAGACAGCATATTGATGAGTTTTGGTTTTTTGTCCATTCTGATACCCTGTGTCTTTTGATTGGGCCATTTAGCCCATTACATTCAGGGTAACTATTGATAGATGTGAATTTAGTGCTAGTGTTTTGACTGTAAGGTGATTGTTACTGTATATTGTCTCTGTTCCTTTCTGGTCTATTACTTTTAGGCTTTCTCTCTGCTTAGAGGATCCCTTTCAATATTTCCTGTACGGCTGGTTTGGTGTTTGCAAATTCTTTTAATTTTTTTTGTCCTCGAAGTTTTTTTATGTCTCCTCCATTTTCAGTGATAGCCTACCTGGATATAGTTTTTTCAGCTGCATATTTTTCTCATTTAGTGCTCTGAATATATCATGCTAGTTCTTTCTGGCCTTCCAGGTCTCTGTGGATAAGTCTGTTGGCAAGCTAATATTTCTACCATTGTATGTTACAGACTTCTTGTCCTGAGCTGCTTTCAGGATTTTCTCTTTGTCGCTTAGATGAGTAAGTTTTACTATTAGAGGATGAGTTTTGGACCTATTTTTATTGATTTTGAGTGGGGTTCTCTGTGCCTGCTGGATTTTGATGCTTGTTCCCTTTGCAATAATTAGGAAAATTCTCTATTGTAATTTGCTCCAATATACCTTCTGCCCCTCTCTCTCTTTCTTCTTTTTCTGGAATCCCAGTTATTCTGATATTGTTTCATCTTATGGTATCACTTATCTCTTGAGTTTCCCCTTGTGATCCAATAGTTGTTGTCTCTCTTTTGATCAGCTTCTTTATTCCCCATCATTTGGTCTTCTATATCACTAATTCTCTCTTCTGCCTCATTTATCCTAGCAATAGGAGCCTCCATTCTTGATTGCACCGTATTAATTCCTTTTTAAATTTCAGCTTGGTTAGATTTTAGTTCTTTTATTTCTCCAGAAAGGGATTTTATTTCTCCAGACAGGATTTCTCTAATATCTTCCATGACTTTTTCAAGCCCAGCTAGCACCTTGAGAATCGTCATTCTGAATTCTAGATCTGTCGTATTACCAATGTCTGTATTGATCAGGTCCCTAGCCATTGGTACTGCCTCTTGTTATTTTTTTTGGGGTGAGTTTTTCTGCCTTGTCATTTTATCCAGATAAGAATATATGAATGAGAGAATAAAAAAGGGTGGCAAAACCCCAGAAACATGTACGCTAACTAAATCAGAAGAGACCCCGAACTGGAGGCAGAAAAAAGGGGGACAAAAAGAAATTTAAAAAAATATATATGTATAATTAGACTGGTGAATAGAACAGAATCACCAACTTAATTTTGGGTGTATTTTGGTTTCTTAGAAGAAACTCCCTCCCAAAATTTTAAGGAATGAAAAATTTATATATATACAAAAATAAGGGTAAACATGATGATGGGATGGAATATGACTGTAAAGATGAGAAATTAAAAAAAATTCTAAGAATGGAATTGATAAGATACATTGGAAAAAAAGAGGGAGAGAATGTGCTCAGGCTGGACACTAAAACAAAGTCCTGTGATAGATTTAGCGTATATTTTGATCTATTAGACGAAGTTGTATCCCAAAATTAAAAAACAAAAACAAAAACAAAAAACCTATACGTATACAAAAAATAAGGTTAAATACAATGAAGGATAAAATATATATAATAATGAAGGTTTAATAAGAGTTTTTTTTAGAAAGGTATTGTTAAGACAAATCAGTTTAAAAAGGTTAAAAGTGGAAAGAGGAAAAGTTAAAATAATTAGAATAAGAAAAAAATGAAATAAAAAAACCTTAATTTAACTTTGCAAAACTAAAGGATGATGGAGAGAAAAGCCTGAATTCCATGCATTGCTTTCTCCTGTCTCTGGAATTCCGTTCTCCTTGATGGGTGAGCTTGGTCTTGGCTAGATGTTCTTGCTGATCTTCTGGGGAAGAGGCCTGTTGCCTTGATTCTCAAATATGTTTGTCCGAGGCGGAATTCCAGTGCCCTCGCCAGGGGCCAGGCTAAGTAATCTAATCAGGTCCGCTCTCGGGAGCTTTTGTTCCCTGACCGCTTTCCTTAGAGCACTGGAGGACGGGAATGAAAATGGTGGCTTCCCAATCTCTAGCTCAGAGGAGCCCAGAGCTTGGGGCCCTGCCTCTCAGTGCATACTCAGAGAAAAGCACTCAATCTCTCCTGTCTCCCTGGTGTCTGGCTGCGCTCCGAGCTCATCTGACTTATGACCGAGTGTTTCTGTCTCTGGCACACAGCCTGTTTGGAGTCTCCATACCCAGCAGATTCCTGCCTCCACAGGACAAAGGGGAGTATCCCTGCATCTGCCACTTGTGGGGTCACTGTTTGAAGAGCCATGGTCTGACTGTGCCACGGATCATGGTTTAAGGTAACCCCGAGCTGAGAGCTCACCCCTCGGCTCCGTCTCTGTAGTCAGCTTTCCTGCTCCAATACCTGGGAGCTCTGCCACAGTCAGACACCCTTGATCTTTCAGTGACCCCGCGGGTCCTGAGACCCCACTCCCCACGAGGGCTTCACCCCCACTTAGCCTCTGGAGCAATGTCCCTCAGTGGAGCAGAACTCTAAAAGTTTGGATATTGTGCTCTGTTGCCCGGCCGCTTGCCGGGTGCCAGCCTCTCCCACTGTGGTCTATCTTCCCGTGGCCTCGGATTCACTTCTCCACGTGTCCTACCTTTCAGAAAGTGGTCGATTTTCTGTTCCTAGAATTGCTGCTCCTCTCTCTTCAATCTCCTGTGGGTTGTAGGTGTTTAGAATGGTTTGATAACTATCTAGCAGAACTCATGTGACCTGATGTCATTTCAGTCCTTTACTCCTCCGCCATCTTGCCTCTCTCGAATTTGTTCTTTTTGAATCTGGTATAAATTTCCTCCTCACTATTTTCTCACATTGCTGTCCAGGAGGACAGGACATCACTTTTTCATCCCTGTTTTCCATCTATACTGTTTTACCTTTCCTGGAATGTGCAGTTTATTTGCCAACTGGTTGTCCTGTTCCTCTTTATGAACTCCCATAGCGCATTTCCCACGCAGTTTTAGCACTTGATTACTGTCTTTCTGTGTGTTATTTTTTAGCTACATTACAGAATTCCTGAGCACAGGGAGTTTAATGCTTCTATAATTTCCCACAGTTCCTTGCCTTGAATGCAGTGTGGTAGAATCAGTGATTTTATGCTTTTTCCCAGGACATGGACTGAGCACAAAAATTATCCAAGAGGACTTACTCTGGAAGATTTTGGCTAAGTTTAGTGTCGTCTGATACTGGGTACTTTGAAATGGTGACCCATGCAAGTCCCCCCAATACTTCTTTCCTTTTTGAGAATATAAACATCTGGCTATTCAATTCTGTATATCAATTTCAGCAATATTTCTAAGACAGTAAGAAACTGCTTCCTTCCCTACCAGCCCAGCAAATATTAGTTGGTGCTGCAAGCTAAAGTTCCCTTTATCTATACCCTGGATATACCTGGCCCATTAATTGAAAAACAAACAAACAAACAAACAAAAACAACAACAAACTTTTGCAGGGAGAAACCAAATCATACATACTTATTTTTAAAAGTGTGCATGTAAAGTAAAGGATAGAATAAAGAAGTCACTTATTGTATCATACGCCAAAGATTGTCACTGTTAACATTTTTTCCACATATGTGTTTGTGCATTTCTGTCTTCTACATATTTTTAGAAAGTGGAATCCTGCTCTATATACAATCTGTTTGCTTTTTTTCATTTAATATTTTGAGAAAGTGTCTAGTTTATTAAAATTGTTCCAAAATGTGTTCATGGCTGCATAATATTCCATTGAATACATACAAGTCATACAGAAATATAATCATTTCTATAACTCAGTTTTTATCTAGGGTTTCTGATGTTAGCTTTCTCAATCAGCTTGAGAAAATTTTCTTTCTTGATTCAGAGGGTTTTCCTTTTATTCTTTCTTCCTATGTGTTATCTGACTACAAAAGCGACTTGAATGACAGTGTTATAAGTATGTTTTATATAAGTCTCTGGCCACATCTGGAAAACTGGATAAAATATAACAGTTTTAGAGGTTGGACAACAATGAAAGACTGAGATTCATGATTGAAGGGAAACAAACAAGTTCAACCATATGATTGTACCAGGTTACTTCCTGGAGGCAGTTTCCACATCTCCTTGTAGTTCAAGGAACCCATACAGCACGTAGATGATCAGAGTTCAAGGAAGCCAGATCAAGGTTTGGGAGAGCGAAGATGACTTGAATTCGTTGAGCCAAGTGGCAGGGAGCAGGTTTGCTTTACAGAGGAAGGATTCTATGGACCTGCAGAGGGGTCCCATTCAATCTTGAGAGGAAATGATCTGAGGCCAGGAAAAGAAGGACTGCAAAGTAGTAGGCATAATGGTTTCCAGAGCTGACATGACTAGGAGTAGTGTGCTTCCATCAGCAAGAGTGGAAAGACATTATTATAATCTATGGGAGAAATCCTCAGAAAGGATTAAATTTGTCCTAGACTAGGGTTCTGCTCTGTACCCATCTTTAATAAAAAGCTTAAGAGCAAGATTCAAAGAATATAGCTGATCCCAAATAACCATCACCAGAATAAAATCTGACCACCCTTAAGGGAATTTAACAAAAATCCAGTATTCATCATGCAAGATTCAGAATGTCCAGCATCTAATTAAAAAAAAAAATCAGGTACACAGAAAGGTGGAAAAATATGACTCACAACTTAAGGCTGTGTGGTGGAGAAAAGAAGAGACCCAGAAATGCCAGAGGTGATAGAAGTAGCAGGCAAGGACATTAAAACTCACTGTCCCGTGTGGTCAAGAAGGCATAAGAAAACAGTTCTATGAGTGAAGTGGGAGATACGAAAAAGACCAAACTAAAACTTTTAGAAATGAAAAATAAAGTACTTGAAATGAAAAATATACTAACTGGAATTAACACAAGATTAGGTACTAAATTAAAGACAGGACTATCCAGAATGAAACAAAAATAGAAGAGTCAGGGGAAAGGGAATAAATAGCATCAGAGATCTGTGGGGTAATAATAAGCAGTTTAATTTAACATAGGCATCATTGGAGTCCCAGAAAAAAGTGGGAGGGAAAGGGACAGAACAAGTATTTGAAGAAATAATACTTGAAAAATTCCCAAATTTCATAAAAACTTTAAAAAGCACAGATTCGAGGCACCTGGGTGGGTCAGTGGCTTAAGGCTCTGCCTTCGGCTCAGGTCATGATCCCAGGGTCCTGGGATCGAGCCCTGCATTGGGCTCTCTGCTCAGCAGGGAGCATGCTTCTCCCTCTCTCTCTGCCTGCTGCTCTGCCTACTTGTGATCTCTCTCTGTGTCAAATAAATAAATAAAGTCTTAAAAAAATAAAAAGCACAAATTCAAGAAGTGAACAAAGAATAAACCTGGGGAAAATTGCAATAATGCATATTGTAATTGCTGAAAATCACTTATTAGGGTGGAATATTTTTCAAATATTCACTTGGATTTTTAAATTTCAAATTGAACTTTTTAAAATGGGGTTCAAGGACCACTTGCATCTGAATTACCTTGGGCATTTATCAAAACTCTATGTTCTGGGGTGCCTGGGTGGCACTAATTTCAAATTTCAAATTTAATTTCAAATTTCAAGGACCACTTGCATCTGAATTACCTTGGGCATTTATCAAAACTCTATGTTCTGGGGTGCCTGGGTGGCACTAATTTCATTAAGCGTCTGCCTTCAGCTCAGGTCATGATCTCAGAGTCCTGGGATGGAGCTCTGTCCTAGGGTTGGTGGGGGTTTTCCTGCTCAGTGAGAAGCCTGCTTTTCCTTCTCCGACTCCCCCTGCTTGTGTTCCCTCTCTTGCTGTGTCTTTCTGTCAAATAAGTAAATAAAATCTTTAAAACAACAATAACAACAAAAACTATGTTCCTAGACTCCATACCAGAGCCCTCGAATTACAGTTCTCATGGAATGGCCCGGGAATCTAAACTCTTAGAAATCTTTCCATGTGGATTTATATACTGAAGTGATAACAAAATGTATACAGTTGGGGGAGTATGATGAAATTAATGCTATTCTATCAGATATTAGATGCATCAATTTTCAGACAAAAGAATTTACTTGGAACAGAGTATATGTCAGTGATACAATTGAATCTGATTGTCAAAGGGTGTAGAAAACAACGATTGGTCATATAAATTTTAATTTTGATCAATTTATTACATAGTTTCCCAGAGAAGGGGTTGCAGGACGCTGCATCCAGAATAGAGGATATTTCTGAGTAGAGTCTAGAAGGGTGACACTACCAGTGTCATGCAGATGTTTAGAGAAAAGTTTCAAACTAAAG
This sequence comes from Martes martes, assembly GCF_963455335.1. Lineage (NCBI taxonomy): Eukaryota > Metazoa > Chordata > Mammalia > Carnivora > Mustelidae > Martes > Martes martes. Next base: position 114,078,534 of record NC_137896.1, read on the forward strand.
TGCAGGTCTGACACTTAAGAAATATACTTGCTTTTCTCCTTCAGATGGTGTGGAAGAAAATTCAGTTTTGGACTTGGGATTCATATTGTAATAAGTGTTAGTTTTAGAGTGAAATATTAATCTGGAGCCTGACCTTGGGTGAATTACTTAATTTCTGAGTCTGTTTCATAATTTGTAAAGTGGAAAGAAATTTCCTTTCAGGATTGTGAAATGAGATAATGTGATGTGTTAAGCCACCAACTTGCAGATGCTGAGTAAGTATTTCATTGATGTTAGTTATAATTTCCTCTAATATCGAACTCTTATTGAGCATTTATCATATGCCAGACATTGGACGTGGGGAGTAGAAACTGGTCCAGCAGACAAGTCTAGAAGAATTTGGGCAGATCCTAGACAGGTTTAATCAGAGAGTTTTTATTGGTTAGGTAGATTACAGGCTGATCCAAGAAAGTTCAAAGGGAAATCCTGGAAGCAACCCAGTTATGCTTGATCAAATTAATTGAAAAGCCTAACCCTGAGCTTGTTACTTTCTTCTCTAACAGTTTTACTCCCACTGGATTAAAACAGTTGATGCATCTTCAGATCAGATTTGGGACAATGGAACTGTGAAGAAAGGAGGGGAGAAAGGGAAAGAAAACTTCTCTGCTTGGACAGAGACAGTGGAGTAACTGCGATGAGACCCTGTCAGGGCCTGGGAACCATTTTCTTCACAGAGACTGAGCAGCTCACTTGGGGATTGTACTCACAACCATAGTCTTAGCACGGTGCGCTACGTAGTTGAGCTCAAATACCTGCATATTCTAAGTAAAAGGTTTAAAGAATATAACTTTAGAAACAAGAAGGAACAGATTCCTAGCCTTATGTGAATGGATTTAGCGTATTATCATATACTCCCTATGTGCCAAGTGTTTTGCCTTCAAAAAATGAGAAAGGCACATACCTTCTCTGGTTTCTTGGAGCACTCAGCCTAGAAGAAGAATCACGATAGTTTGAGGAAAGGTAGGCTCACCCCATCGAAAAACCACACCATTATATTGCTCACAGGAGAAGAGCTGTCCTTGAAACACTCAGAGGTACCTGCCCAGAAGGCTCTGTGAGGGTCTTCTCTGCCCTCAGAGGGAGAATGAGAGAGCTGACATCCTGCCATACAAAGAGATGTTAAGTCAATAGGAGGGCTGGCTCAAAGCCTCACACCTCAGATTTGTCATATTTTCTACCGTTAACTCTTATAAATAATATTGAGTAAAATCTGTGTACACATGTACTCCAAGTGAATACACAGAAACTAACTTAGCCATCCAATAAAACAATCCTACTTGATTCCTCTAAGAATTGTGATTGAGTGCTCCAGTCCCAGAGTCCCACAGATCTGCATTTGAATCCTAACTTACACAATAATAAAATCTGATTCAACTCTTTCAGCCTCTTTCCCCTTTTTGGGTGAAATAGGAATGATGATAAAGAATTGTTCGTAGTTGATGGAGAGAAATACGTTTATTTTTTTAAATTTTTTTTAAATAAAGTTTTAAAAAAAATTTTATTTATTTGACAGAGATCACAAGTAGGCAGAGAGGCTAGCAGAAAGAGAGGAGGAAACAGACTCCATGCCGAGCAGAGAGCCCGATGCGGGACTTGATCCCAGGACCCTGAGATCATGACCTGAGCTAAAGGCAGAGGCTTAACCCACTGAGCCATCCAGGTGCCCCAAGAAATACCTTTAAAGTGCTTAGCACAATGCCTAATGTGTAGTAAGTTCTCAGTAAATGTTTGCTATTATTAAACTATACCCTAACAACCATTCTTGGAATGATGGAAGAAGGGACAGTAGGAAAATAGAAAGAATGAAAGAAAATCAGTCAATACGCTAGGTGTCAGCATTGTGCCACAAATAGTCATGTACACAAAATGCCTGTTGTGATTTTATATAGAGGGTGTTCAGGTTGTACTGGCTTGGAATAGAGAGGGACTCAGGCAGATCTAGGAAATTCAGAATCCTAAAACTGCAGAAGAAGGATACGACAATGTTCTGGCCAAGGTCACTATGCATCAATTCTTTCTCACACTGGCAAGCTGATGAAAATGAAAGCTGCCTGTCTCATTGGATCCCTACTATCACTGTAACCTCAGCATAGCAGGAATTAAGAACAATCTCTTCTTTGTCTATGATGCTAGCATTTTTCTCATCTCTAGGCTCTAAGTCTTGGAGTCATTATCAAGGAAGAACTGTGATTGAATTGTACCCTTACTACTTCTTAGCCATGTGGGTAATGATAATATTTGTTTTACCTACTACGCAGGGTCATCAAAATGGCCTCTGAAAAATATTTAAAAGAGCCTTACTGAAATGTAAGACATTCTTATTTATTCTATATATTTAGCAAACAGTTAGAAACAAAAGCTGAGGTGGGGAAATACTTGACCTAGAATTCTTTTTTTTTTTAAATTGAGGTATAATTGATGTACAACGTTGTGTAAGTTCAAAGTGTACAGTGTGATGATTTGACATTTATATATCGCAAGATGATTACTACTGTAGTGTTAGATAACACCTCCCGCATGTCACATAATTTTAATGTTTTTGGGGGTAAGAACATTTAAGATCTGTCTTTTAACAAATTTGAAGTATATAGTACATATTGTTGACCATAATCACAATGCTGTGCATTAGCTCTCCAGAACTTATTCATCTTTGAAGCACAAATTTGTATCCTTTGACCAATATACCCCCAATTCCCCTACCTTACAGCCACTTTCAACCACCAGTCTACTTTCTGTAAGTTTTGTTTCTTTACATTTCACATGTAAGTGACACCATGTAGTATTTGCCCCTCTCTGACTTTTTTTAGCTTCATGGACTCATGGTCCATCCATGTTGTTGCAAATGGCAGATTTCCTTTTTTAGGCTGAATAACACTCAGGTATGTCTATGTGTATATGTATGTGTGTGTGTAATTACATTTTAAAAAATCCATTCATCCATGGATAGACACTTAAGTTGTTTCTATATCATGGCTGTTTTGAATAATGCGGCAGTGAACATGGGAGTGCAGGTGTCTTCTCAATATCCTGTTTTTATTTGCTTTTGATATAGACCCAGATGTGAGATTGCTAGGTCATATGGCAGTTTTGTTTTTTAATTTCTTGAGGAACCTTCATACTGTTTGTATAGTAATTGCACCAGTTAACATTCTCACCAACAATGAATGAAGGTTCTCTTTTCTCCGCATTCTCACTTGTTATTTCTTGTCTTTTTGATGCTATCCATTCTAACAGTTATGAGGCTATAGCTCATTGTGGTTTTGATGTGCATTTCCCTGATGATTAGTGATGTTGAGCATATTTTCATGTATATGTTGACAGCTTGTATGTTTTCTTTGGAGAATGTCTTTTCATTTCTTCTGCCCATTTTTCAGTTGGATTGTTTTTTGTTACTGAGTTGTATAAATTCTGGATACTAAACCCTTATCTGATATATGGTTTGCAGATCTTTTCTCTCATTCTGTGGGGTGCTTTTTCATTTTATTGTTTCTTTTGCAATACCAAAGCTTGATTATAGTGTATGATCCTTTTAAAGTGCAGTGGAATTTAGTTTCCTTGTATTTTGTTGAGGATTTTTGCATCTGTGTTCATTAGGCTTATAGACCTGTGGTTTTCTGTTCTTACAGGGTCCTTTATTGGTCTTAATGTAAGAGTAATGCTGGTCTCATAAAATGAATTTTGGAGTGCTCCCTCTGCTTCAGTTTTTTCAAAGTTTTGGGGGAGAGCTGGCATTAATTCTTCTTTAGGTGTTTGGTAGAATTTACCAGTGAAATCATCTGGTCTTGGGATTTTCTCTTGTGGGAGGTTTTTGGTTACTGATTTATCTTCCTTACTCATCTTGATCTGTTTGGATTTTCTGTTTCTTCATGATTCAGTCTTGGTAGATTGAATGTTTCTAGGAATGTATCAGTTTCTTCTAGGTTATCCCATTTGTGGGCATTTAATTGTTCATAGTAGTCCTCCATGATCCTGTGTATTTCTGTGGTATCAGTTTTCAATTTTGTTTTTTTATTTTCAAAAAATAGTTCTTAGTTGATATTTTCTAGTGTTTTCCTGATCTTTATTTCATGTATTTCGGCTTTGATCTTTATTATTTACTTCCTTCTAACTTTGGGCTTATTTTTAATTCTATTCTTTTGAAGTATAAGGTTTGGTTGTTTATTTGGGATCTTTATTTTTCTTAATATAGGCATTTATCACTATAAACTTCCCTCTAAGAACTGCTTTTGCAGCATTCCACAGTTTTTTGTGTGTTGTATTTCCATTTTCATTTGTTTCAAGACATTTTGATTTACTTTCTGATTTCTTCTTTGACCTATTGGCTGTTCAGGAGTGTGTTGTTTAGTTTCTGTATGTTTCTAAATTTTCTAGCTTTGCTCTTATTGATTTCTAGTTTCATTCCACTGTAGTTGGAAATGATGCTTGATAGGATTTGAATTTGCTAAGATTTATTTTGTGGCCTATCATATAATTTATTCTGGAGAGTATTCCATGTGCATTAAAGAAGAATATGTATTCTGTTGCTCTTGGATGGAATGATATTTCTGTATGCCTGTTAGGCTCATTTGGTCTAGCGTGTGGTTCATGTCCATTTTTGTCTGGATGATCTATACATTGCTAAAAGTGGAGTATTGAAGTGTTTTATTGTTTTCTTTTTCTCCTTTCACATCTGTTAGTATTTGCTTAATATATTTAAGTGTTCTGACATTGGGTGCATATATTTACAATTATGATCTCTTCTTGATGAGTTGGCCCTTTATCATTATAAAATGAAATTATTTGTCTCTTGTTACCATTTTAGGCTTAAAGCCTAGTTTGTCTGATGTAAATACAGCTATTTCTGCTTTCTTTTGGTTTCCACTGGCATGGAGTATCTTTTAACATCCCTTGACTTTGAACCTATATGTGTCCTTAAAGCTGATGTGAGTCTCTTGTAGGCAGTATATAAGATACTGTTGTTTATTTTTAAATCCAGCCAGCCTTTGCCTTTTGATTGGTGAATTCAATCAATTTACATTTATGGTGATAATTCTTATGTAAATACTGCCCAATTCCTTCTTATTAATTGCTTTCTGGATGTTTTGTAGTTCCATTGTCCCCCCTTTTTTTCTCTTTTGGTGCCTATCTTTGTGAATTACTGATTTTCCATGGTGGTAATGGTATGCTCTAATTCCTTTGTCTTTATATTTTGTGAATATACTGTAGATTTTTACTTTTTGGTTACTATGAGATTTACATAAAGCATAGGTATAACAGTTCATTTTATCAACTTAACCTCACTCTCATACTAAAACTTTACCTTTCTACTACCCTACTTTTATGTTTTTGAAATTACAATTTACTTCTTATACTGTGAATTTATTAACAAGCCATAGTAGCTGTAGTTATTTTTAATACTGTTTTCCTTTAATATTTATACCATAGTTAAGTGGTGTCTGGGAGTCTTTATTTCTCCTTCATTTCTTTTTCTTTTTCTTTTTTTTTAAAGATTTATTTATTTATTTTAGGGAGAGAGAGAGTGAGAGAGACCGAGCGCATCAGTTGGCGGGGGAAGGGACTGAGGGAGAGGAAAGAGAGAGAGAATCTTAAGCAGACTCCCCACTGAGTGGGAGGCCTGGTGCAATGTGTGACTCAATCTCAGAACCCTGAGATCATGATGTGAGCCAAAATCAAGAGCTGGACACTTAACTAACTGAGCCACCCAGCTGCCCTCTCCTTCATTTCTGGGAAAAGTAATTTTAGGGGATAGGATATTCTTGGTTCTCTGCCTTCTTAATTTAGTACTTTGAGTATCATTCCACTGTCTTCTAGCCTGTACAGTTTCTGCTGTGAAATTTGATGGTAGCCTAATGGGGGTTCCTATAGCTTAATATCTGTTTTCCTCTTGCTGCTTTTGGAATTCTCTCTCTGACTTTGCTTTTTGACAGTTTCATTGTAATGTATTTGGAGAAGACTGTTGAGTTGAAATTGGATTGTCTGTTAGGAAGGAAGGATGGAAGCACTTCATTCAGCCGTCTGTAGCCTTCAGTAATGAGGTAACAACTTTCTGGCAGCAGAGGAGGGGGAAGGACTTCTGTCTCATCATTAATTCTCTTCCTTTCCCAGCCAGTTACCTCAAAGCTCCAGAGGAAATGAAAAACAGTTCTTAGTCTTGAAAAGGCAAGGTATCCTTAGATCATTCAATTACTTGGCACAAGATCGGAATCAATAAGTCGCTGAAATAAATCAAGATATAAGGTTTAAAGTTGTTAACGCCCCTAATAGAAAATTATGTTGTTCAGAACTTTCACTGCTTCTGTAAATCTTTTAAACTAAGAGTAGGAGTGGTGGAGATTACACAGTAATATAAGAAATTAGATTGGCATGAGTTCTGGCTCTTCAAATCTAGTGATGAAACAATTTTATCCTCAGTATTTTGATTTGACTTAAGGTGTTATTTTGATTTGTAGTTGCTCTGGAAATAGGAAACATAATTTTGAAATGTTAAACCTTCCAAGGACCTAAAAATTAGCTAGTTAACTAACTAGTTCTTGATATGGGAAATAAAAAAGTTCTCAGAATATTCAGATGTGAGTGGCTTTTATATTTCCTAATCTTGCTTTTGTATTAAGGCTTAAATATGAACACTATGGCTAATTTCTTCTTGATCTTTTTTTAAAGAAGATTTTATTTATTTATTTGATAGACAGAGATCACAAGTAGGCAGAGAGGCAGGCAGAGAGAGAGGAGGAAGCAGGCTCTCTGCTGAGCGGAGAGCCCGATGCGGGGCTCGATCCCAGGACCCGGGATCATGACCTGAGCCAAAAGCAGAGGCTTTAACCCACTGAGCCACCCATGCATCCCTCTTCTTGATCTTTTGATTTAGGATTCTTCAGCTTTTTTGAGAATAATCTACAGTCATATAAATGTCATTTAATAATCTCTTCACTGTAGGAAAAGTGTATCATTTATATAGCATTCAACAAAGTACTTTCACATAATCATTTGACTTTTTACATCTTTATAAACTAGATAGGAGATGTATTGTCATTCACCAAATCAATATGATCATTCAAAAATATTTTTAAGTTTTTATTTAAATTCTAGTTAGTTAATATATAATGCAATATTAGTTGCAGGTGTACTACGTAGTATTCAACACTTTCATATAACACCCAGGGCTCATCACAAGTGCTCTCCTTAATCCCCAGCACCCATTTCCCCTCTGGTAACCATCAGTTTGTTGTCTATAGTTAAGACCTAACTGTGAGATCTGAAACCATAACAATCTTATAGGAGAATTCAGGCAGTAACTTCTTTGATAGCAACCATAGCAACTTCTTTCTAGATATGTCTTCTGAGGCAAGGGAAACAAAAGCAAAAGTAAACTAATGGGACTTCATTAAAATAAAAAGCTTCTGCACAGTGAGGGGAATAATCAACAAAACTAAAAGGCAACCTATGGAATGGGAGAAGGTATTTTCAAATGACCTATCTGATAGGGTGTTAATACCCAAAATCTATAAAGAATTTATCAAACTCAACACCCAAAAAGCAGATAACCCAGTTAAAAAATGAGCAGAAGACATGAATAGACATTTTTCCAAAGAAGACATACAGATGGCCAACAGAAACATGAAAAGATGCTCAACATCACTGATCATCAGGGAAATGTAAATCAAAACTACAATGAGATATCACTTTACACCTGTTGGAATGGCTAAAATCAACAACACAAATAAAAAGTGTTGGTGAGAATGTGGACAAAGGGGAACTCTCTTGATCTGTTGGTGGGAAAGCAAACTAGTACAGGCACTGGAAAACAGTATGGAGGTTCCTCAGAACGTTAAAAATAGAACCACACTATAATCCAGCAATCTCACTACTGGGTGTTTACTCAAAGAATAAAAAATAGTAATTCAGGGGGATGCATGCACCCCTATGTTTATAGCAGCATTATCTACAATAGTCAAATTATGGAACTAGCCCAAGTGTCCATTGAACTAATGAATGGATAAAGAAGATGTGATGTTTGAGTAACAGACATACACAGACACAAACACACACTGGAATATTACTCAGCAATAAAAAGCATGGAATCTTGCCATTTGCAATGACATGGATGGCGCTAGAGAGTATTATGCTAAGCAAAACAAGTCAGTCAGAGAAAGACAAATACCGTATGATCTCACTCATATGTGGAATTTAAGAAACAAAACAAATGAGTAAAGGGAAAAAGAGGCAAACCAAGAAACAACAAGTAAAGACTCTACTCTGTGACAGGCATTGAGGATACATAGCGAATGAAAAGATCCTCTTGCTCTGGAGCTTCTGTACTATTGACAAGAGACAGACAACAAACAAAAGTTTACATCATTTCCTTGCAGAAAAATTGAGCAGGGTAAAAGAGAATATGGGAGATGTCCATGGATGCTACTTTATACAGAGTGATCAGGAGAAACCTCTCTGATGAGATTACATTTGGGCGAAGGATTCCAGAGGAAGAATATTCCAGCCTGAGGAAACAGGAAATGTGGAGAAGGGAATGCTTCTCTCTGTGTTCAAGAACTATAAGAAATGGGATGATAGGAGAGATGTGACTGGAGGGAAGTGAGCAACAGAAGAATGGTGAAAGACAAAGAGGAAATAAGTAAAATAGCTGTAAGATTAACCTAGTTGATCTTGATTATTCAGTGAGTGACTGAATTGAATTCACATCCAGGTCCCCTGACTCCAGATCCTATGCTCATAAACTGTGTTGCTTCAGTGACATAACTAATAGTAGTAGCTGCTCTATTAATGCTTATTGGGTGGATTCAGTGCACATAGTGAACTGAAGAACAGTATAAGAAACATAATACTAATATACATGATCTCTTTCTAGGCTGTTATAATTTGGTTGCATTTATGAAAATCTTGGCCAAGAACAAGACTAGACCTCTACTGCTTAACTAAACAGGAAACTAGACTACCTCCCACTACTTCTCTTGTAGTTCAAAATTTCCCCCTTGAAGGGTTTCATTCAACTGCCCTTATTTTTAATATTGAGACAAGTTCTGACAGCAGAGGAAATGGGAAATAGAGTAAATATTAAGAACTTGAAAGAAATTGCATGAGGTTATTGAACTATATGTGTGTGAAGTGCATGTATATATAAAAATAGAAATATATATGTACATATTCTTACATACACATACAAACACCCCCCATGGGAAACTTTTTAAAATTTTATTTTTTTATTAAAAAATTTTAAATTCCAATATAATTAATGTACAGTATTATATTAGTTTCAGATGTATAGTTCTATGCATTACATTCAACAATTCTATACACTACTTAGTGCTCATCATGGTAAGTGAATTCTTAATTATGTTTACCTATCTCACTACTCCCCACCTAATTTCTGGTAACCACCATTTCTCTGTATTTAAGAGTCTGTTTCTTGTTTGTCTCTTTTTCAATTTGTTCATTTGTTTTGTTTCTTAAATTCTATATATCAATGAAATCATATGGTATTTGCCGCTTCCTGACTGACTGATTTCTCTTAGCATTATACTCTCTACATCTATCCATGTTGTTGCAAATGGAAAGATTTCATTCTTTTTTATGGCTGTGTAATATTTGTGTGTGTGTGTATGTGTGTGTGTGTGTGTTCCACATCTTCTCTATCCATTCATCTCTCAGTGGACACTTGGGCTGCTTCTGTAATTTGGCTATTGTAAATAATGCTGCAGTAAACATAGCTGGTGTATATATTTTTCTCCCCATGGGAAACTTTTATTGCTAATGTTAATGGTGGCAGTAGATATAAATTATGATAGATGATAGCTCAAAAGATGTCAATTCCAATAGGATCTACTCAATGAGTTCATACTATAATCATGGATTATAGACCAGTATGAATTTTCAATGTGAATTTTTAATGATAATACAATGCTATCATAATATGTAAGCCATTGTATTATGCAAATATTACCTATTAAATGATGAATTAATATGTGATTTATATTGAGAATGAGCTAGTTTTTTTTTTTTTTTTTTTTGAGCATGAGCTAGTTCTGTCTTAGCATACTTCTAGAAGACCTTGGATTACTTAATCAATTTTAATAGGAAATCAGGGGCACCTTGGCTGGCTCATTTGGTGGAGTGTACGACTCTTGATTTCAAGGTTGTGAATTCGAGCCCCACATTGGGTGTAGAGATTACTTAAATTTATTTTTTTAATTTTAAGTAATGTATTTAAATCTTAAAAAAATTTTATTAAAGATTTTATTTACTTATTTCACAGACGGAGATCACAAATAGGCAGAGAGGCAGGCAGAGAGAGAGGAGGAAGCAGGCTCACTGCCGAGTAGAGAGCCCGATGCGGGGCTCGATCCGAGGACTTTGAGATCATGACCTGAGCTGAAGGCAGAGGCCTTAACACACTGAGCCACCCAGGCGCCCCTAAATCTTTAAAATTTTTTAGTAGGAAATCAAATTATTTTGCTTTGGAGATTGCCACGTAGTACCCAGCACAACAGCTTAAACATTGAGTGGAAGATGGCATAAAGTAGTGGTTGAGAGAACAAAGCTTCTAGATTTAGGCTAAAGTGAAACCCAGCTTCACACTTACTAGCTGTGTGATCTTAGGCAAGTCTTAAGTGTTCTTGTCTGTAAACTGGTTTAAGAATAGGATCCACCTTATTGAATAGTGAGACTTAATAAGTTAGTGAATACACGTGTAAAGTGCTTAGAATGATCCAGACACATTAGTAAGAACTAAAATAGTGTTAAACTATTTTTATTAACATGAAAAATATTGAATTTAGTGTTTTGCAGATAAGATTGCTTGATTTTAAAATAGCTCAGATGTGTACTAATAAATGTGATAATTGTACTATTTTGGTGAGCTTGAGGTTTAGGGAATTGTTTCTCCATGTCTGACCTGCAGACATATTTACTCACTAATACCATGCAAGAATACTCTCCCCATCTCTTCTTTTCTCTCATAAGTGATAGATATTAGAACTGTTTTCCCAGGAAGCAGAAAGTTGGGTCTTTCTCCCTTTTACTTACCAATTGATTTATACTTGTCTTTGAAGTTTCCTTCTTTTCTAAGAGGAAGACCTAAAAAGGAAATCTAGCCTGTTAATTTAACAGTGTCTTTCAAATGTTTTAAACATGTGGGTTGTAAATTTGGGTTGTAAATCAATTAGTGGCTTTCAGGCAATTAAGAAAATTTTTTAAAATGAGATTACATCACAGGAATTAAGGTTAAGTATTATCTCATGAAGCATTACACATACATATGTGTATACATAAATATATTACTACATGTATAACACATATATGAAAGACAGTAGGTTTAATGATTAAGGGCATGGACTCTGGAGCCATGCTGCCTATTCAAATTCTGGCTTGACTATTTGTCTTTGGACAAGTGTCTATGTGTCTCAGTTTACTTGTCTGTAAAGTTAAGGTAATAAAAGTAAATATCTCCTAGAATTGTTGTGAGAATTAAGTAAATCAATGTATGTAGAGAGCTTAGGATTTATAAATCCCCTTCTCACTGTTTATCCATCCATCTATTCACACACATAGATATACACACAGATATCTATATATCTGTATCTATACACATATGCACATACATAGTGAGAGCTATGTAAAAGCTATCATTAATAACGTGTGTGTATGTGTGTGTGTGTGTGTTTACTTGCTGTGTCCTCAATTAAAATAAGTTTCTTACTGTGAGTTGTGGCCAAAAAAGTTTTAAAGTTACTGGTTTATCAGGTGGAAGCAGGTATTTTGAGTGGATTTGGAGTGAGGAGACTCTGGTCCAAGTCAATTCTCTGTCAATCCCCAGGTTACCTGGAATATGTCACTTGACCTGTCTGTCATTGTCTTTCTCTTAAAGGTGGCTGGGCACCAAATTATCTTAAATGTGCCAACAAACAGTATGATTCTGTGCTTTTATTATTCTTAATGCCTCTTCCCTCTTACTTCTGAACAAAATGGGAAGTTCTTTATGGATTGCAACACTATGAATTTTGACCTTGACCAGGATGATTTAATGAGAAGTGCCTTAGGACCAAGACATGCATGTAGGGACTCTTGATACAGGATAGTGACCAACTGTCCTCATCAGATCTCTCCTTTGAGGGCAAGTTGAGTGTGGTAAACAGGCAACATTAGGGATGCCTAGAGAGAGACATCAGAATGGAAGAGGATCAGAGCAGTGTTGCTGTAGTGTCCTTCGGATTGTGACAGGAGGAACAATGGCTTATAGAATCAGTACTGGCAGTGAATTTCTGCTGAGAGGAAAAAAACATTCAAACTGCCTTTGACTAACTTATATGGTTGTGGAAAGACTGACCCTCGGTATGTGCCCTGGGTGGGTTGGAAGTGAATAGAGAGATAGTTGCTGAGCCAGGAGAGGAGATGAGACAAAGGAGACCCAGGAACATGAGAAGGTAGAGCTTAAATACAAGAGACAACCAGTGAAACCTTCCTGGATGCAGGGATGGTTAAGAACTTTTTAAATAACAGGGATCTCTAATTCCCAGTTTTTTGTTGGCTGTGTCACACTGGTGTGCAGCTCCTCTCTATTGTACCATACTCTCAGCCTTGAGTCAGTAGTGTTCCAGAAAGAAAGGGAATTGAGAAGGGTCCATCCACTTGATAGAAGGAAATTCAGAACAGATACCAAGAATTTAGTGGAAGCAGGAACTCAGTTGAAATGTTGTCCTCACCAGGCACCCAAACATACTAGAAAGGATACCAGGTTTCCCAATATATGTGGAATGAGGGTTTGAGCCAATTTACTTATTGGCTCAAAACTTATTGGATCAAGATGAATTGATCAAGTGCAAGAGCTGAAGGCTCACTTATTTGTGGAGCATAACAAATAATATAGAGGATAAGGGTAGATGGAGAGGAGAAGGGAGTTGAGGGAAATTGGAAGGGGAGGTGAACCATGAGAGACTATGGACTCTGAAAAACAACCTGAGGGTTTTGAAGGGTTGGGGGGTGGGAGGTTGGGGGAACCAGGTGGTGGGTATTAAGGAGAGCACAGATTGCATGGAGCACTGGGTGTGGTGAAAAAACAATGAATACTGCTATGCTGAAAATAAATAAAAAATTAAAAAAAAAAGAGTTCATGTAGAAAAAAAAAAGCTGAAGGCTTTCAAGCAGCTGTTACAGAATATGGTACCATATAGACTGTTGTTTTCCAAAGAGTATCTCTGTTTTGTAAGTTTAGAATATTTCTATTTTGTAAATTTCTCCCCACCGATAATGGTTTCATGATGAAATAAATTTGGGAAGTGATGGGCACCGTGCCACTCAACTCTCCTTGAAGACCTATGGTTTACATTAGCATGTTATAACTCTGGGAAGATGGGCAGTGAAGGTTAAGATTACACAGGCACCTTTGTTGAAGCCTGAAAGATCCAAAGGAACACAGTCTAGTTTCCAGTTACTTGCTGCTAAATTTTTCTATTTTCATTTCAAAAGAGGCATTGCCAAACCAACATGTCCAGAAACTTCCCCATGAAGTGCATTTATTCTCTTGTTTTCTCCATCTAGGATAATAAGATCACTGCCGCCTGTCATCTCAGTTAGAAATCTCAGTTATCTTTTATTTTTGACCCTTAGTACTCCTTCACACCTGCCATACACATATAATAGAATTAGAATTAGTTCATTATCAGATCTTGTTGATGCTTTAAAAACACTGATATATCCCTTGCTGCATGCCAGACTTTTTATAATTTTAATATACATTGGATATTTATGATACACTGAATCTTTGTAACAGGAAATTGTATTTCCATGTACTAAGCAACAAACAATTGGAGATTGAAATTGAAACAAATAACATCAAAAATGAACACTTAGGGATAAATTTGACCAAAGATGTGAAAGACATGTACACTGATAGAAGTAAAGAAAATATCAATAAATGGAGAGATATACCTTGTACATGGCCTGGAAGACTCAATATTGTTAAGATGTCAGTTCTCCCCAAACTGATCTACAGGTCAATGTAATACCAATCAAAATCTCAGCTGACTGTTTTGGATATAAATTGGCAATCGGATTCTAACATTCATATGGGAATGCCAAGGACTAAAAATAACTAAAACAACTCTAAGAAGAAGAAAATTGGAGGAATGCTCTACCTGATTTTAAACATTGTTGTTAAGCTATAGTAATCAAAACAATATGGTATTGGCATGGAAGTGGTTACATCAAAGGAAGAGAATAGAGAGTTCTGAAATATACCCACATATTATGGACAATGAAATTTTTTTTTACAACACAGCAAAGGCAATATGGTGGAAAAGGTATAGCTTTTACAACAAATGGTGTGGGAATAATTGCATTGCTGTATTTTATTTTTTTAAGATTATATTTTTAAGTAATCTTTACACACAACATGGGGTTTGAACCCAAACCCTGAGATCAAGGGTCACATGCTCCATCGCCTGAGCCAACCAGGCACCCCTGGATATCTATAATGAAAAAAAAAGAACACCAAAAACTTAGGTCCATACTATGCACCATTTACAAAAACTAACTCAAAATGGATCATATACCTAAATGTGAGACCTAACATTATGCAATCTCTAGAAAAAAACAGGTAGAAAATCTTTGTGACCTTGAAATAGGCAATATTTCTTAGAAAAGTCACCAAAATCACAATCTATAAAAGGTCAAGTTGATGAATTAGACTACTTCAAAATCTGAAACCGTTCTCCAGAAGACATTGTTAGGAGAGAATGAAAAGACAATAGACTGGCAGAAAATCTTTGGAAAGCATATGTTTGATAAAGGATTTGATTCCAGAATATATAAAGAACACTCAAAACTCAATAATAAGAAAACCTCCCAAAAATGAACAAAAGATTTGAAGATACTTCAGCAAAGAAGATATATAAATGGCAAATAATTACATGAAAAGATGGTTAATATTATTACTTATTGGAGAAATGCAAATTAAAAACTACAATGAGATACCACTATATACCTATCAGAATGACTAAAATGAAAAAGATTGACCACCCCAAGTGTTGAAGAGGTTGTGAAGGAGCTAGAACTCTCAAATACTACTGGTGTGAATGTAAAATGGTACCATCACTTTGGAAAACAGTTTGGCAGTTACTTAAAAATGTTAAATAGATCAAAAACCTCCCAAAAAACAAGAGCCCAGGACCTGACGGATTCCCTGAGGAATTCTATCAAACGTTCAAAGAAGAAATAATACCTATTCTCCTGAAGCTGTTTCAAAAAATTGAAGCAGAAGGAAAACTTCCAGACTCTTTATGAAGCCAGCATTACCCTGATCCCCAAACCAGGCAAAGACCCTACCAAAAAGGAGAATTTCAGACCAATATCACTGATGAATATGGATGCTAAGATTCTCAACAAGATCCTAGCAAACAGGATCCAACAGCACATTAAAAAGATTATCCACCATGACCAGGTGGGATTCATCCCTGGGTTACAAGGATGGTTCAACATTCGCAAATCAATCAATGTGATAGAACAAATCAATAAGAGAAGAGAGAAGAACCACATGATCCTCTCAATTGATGCAGAAAAAGCTTTTGACAAAATCCAGCATCCATTCCTGATTAAAACGCTTCAAAGTATAGGGATAGAGGGAACATTCCTGAACTTCATCAAATCTATCTATGAAAAACCCACAGCAAATATCATCCTCAATGGGAAAAAGCTTGCAGCCTTCCCATTGAGATCAGGAACACGACAAGGATGCCCACTCTCACCACTCTTGTTCAACATAGTATTAGAAGTCCTAGCAACAGCAATCAGACAACAAAGAGAAATAAAAGGTATCCAAATTGGCGAGGAAGAAGTCAAACTCTCTCTCTTCGCAGATGACATGATTCTTTATATGGAAAACCCGAAAGACTCCACCCCCAAACTACTAGAATTCATACAGCAATTCAGTAATGTAGCAGGATACAAAGTCAATGTCCAGAAATCAGTGGCTTTCTTATACACTAACAATGAAAATACAGAAAGGCAAATTAGAGAATCGATTCCATTTACTATAGCACCAAGAACCAGAGATACCTCGGAATAAACCTAACCAAAGAGGTTAAAGATCTATACTCGAGGAACTACAGAACACTCCTAAAAGAAATTGAAGAAGACACAAAAAGATGGAAGACCATTCCATGCTCTTGGATCGGAAGAATAAACATCGTTAAAATGTCTATACTGCCCAGAGCAATCTATACTTTTAATGCCATTCCGATCAAAATTCCACCAGTATTTTTCAAAGAGCTGGAGCAAATAATACTAAAATTTGTATGGAATCAGAAGAGACCCCGAATTGCTAAGGAAATGTTGAAAAACAAAAATAAAACTGGTGGCATCACGTTACCTGATTTCAAGCTTTACTGCAAAGCTGTGATCACCAAGACAGCATGGTACTGGCATAAAAACAGACACATGGACCAGTGGAACAGAGTAGAGAGTCCAGATATGGACCCTCAACTCTATGGTCAAATAATCTTCAACAAAACAGGAAAAAATATCCAGTGGAAAAAAGACAGTCTCTTCAATAAATGGTGCTGGGAAAACTGGACAGCTATATGTAGAAGAATGAAACTCAACCATTCTCTTACACCATACACAAAGATAAACTCAAAATGGATAAAAGACCTCAACGTGAGACAGGAATCCATCAGAATCCTCGAGGAGAACATAGGCGGTAACCTCTTTGATATCAGCCACAGCAACTTCTTTCAAGATATGTCTCCAAAGGCGAAGGAAACAAAGGCAAAGATGAACTTTTGGGACTTCATCAAGATCAAAAGCTTCTGCACAGCAAAGGAAACAGTGAACAAAACAAAGAGGCAACCCACGGAATGGGAGAAGATATTTGCAAATGACAGTACAGACAAAAGGTTGATATCCAGGATCTATAAAGAACTCCTCAAACTCAACACACACAAAACAGATGATCATATTAAAAAATGGGCAGAAGATATGAACAGATACTTCTCCAATGAAGACATACAAATGGCTACCAGACACATGAAAAAATGTTCATCATCACTAGCCATCAGGGAGATTCAAATCAAAACCACATTGAGATACCACCTTACACCAGTTAGAATGGCCAAAATTAGCAAGACAGGAAACAACGTGTGTTGGAGAGGATGTGGAGAAAGGGGAACCCTCTTACACTGTTGGTGGGAATGCAAACTGGTGCAACCACTTTGGAGAACAGTGTGGAGATTCCTCAGGAAATTAAAAATAGAGCTTCCCTATGACCCTGCAATTGCACTGCTGGGTATTTACCCCAAAGATACAGATGTAGTGAAAAGAAGGGCCATCTGTACCCCAATGTTCATAGCAGCAATGGCCACGGTCGCCAAACTGTGGAAAGAACCAAGATGCCCTTCGACAGATGAATGGATAAGGAAGATGTGGTCCATATACACTATGGAGTATTATGCCTCCATCAGAAAGGACGAATACCCAACTTTTGTAGCAACATGGACAGGACTGGAAGAGATTATGCTGAATGAAATAAGTCAAACAGAGAAAGTCAAGTATCATATGGTTTCACTTATTGGTGGAGCATAACAAATAATATAGAGGACAAGGGTAGATGGAGAGGAGAAGGGAGTTGAGGGAAATTGGAAGGGGAGGTGAACCATGAGAGACTATGGACTCTGAAAACCAATCTGAGGGCTTTGAACGGGCAGGGGGTGGGAGGGTGGGGGAACCAGGTGGTGGGTATTGGGGAGGGCACAGATTGCATGGAGCACTGGGTGTGGTGAAAAAACAATGAATACTGTTACGCTGAAAATAAATAAAAAATTTAATTAAAAAATGTTAAATATACATCTGTTACATGACCTACCCATTCTACTTCAAGATATTTATTTACCCAAGAGAAAAGAAAATATATGTCCATATAAAGATTTGTACAGAAATCTTTATAATAGCTTTATTTATAGCCCCCAAATAATAAGCAACCCAAATGTCCATCAACAGGTAAATGAATAAACAAATGATAGCATATTTATACAATGCCATTGTACTCAGCAATAAAAAGGAATTAGTTGTGGATATAGTCAACAAGGATACTCCTTAATTAAGCTAAGTGAAAAAAAAGCCCCTCTAAAAAGATAATAGACTATATTGTCCTAGTCCTTTAAAACTCTAGAAAATGCAGACAAGCCCAATAGTGACAGAAAGCAAATCCATTTGTTTTGGGAGTTAAGGGGGAGTGCAGGATGGAGGAGCACGAAGTGGAAAAGGAAGGGATTGATTACAGAGGGACTAGAGGGAACTTTGAGCTATAATCCAAATGTTTACTATTGTGATCACAGTGAGGGTTTCATGGGTATATGCATACATCAAACTTACCAAATTGTATACTTAAAGTATATGCACATTATTTTATCTCAATTATATCTCAATAAAATTTTGTTTGAAAAGGTGGTTCCAACATGCATTTGTTTGAGTGAGGTATGGGTGGGTCATTCAAGTAGGCATGTCCATCTTAGGGTTAGAAAAGGGGATCTGGAGCTCTGGGGAGAAGCTGGGGGAAAAGATCGTAGGAATAAATTATCCCTCCTTCCCTCCCCCTCCTTCCCTCTTCTTTCCTTCCCCCTCTATCTCTTTCATACAGATCTGAGATGGTTGAATACTGCATTTATATGGAATTGATAGTTGAAGATATGGGAAAGGCTGGTTGCATGAGGGAATGGGTTATTGAGAAAAGGTTATTGAGGAAAGAAACTTGAGAAACACCTGAGGCATGTTTGAAGGGGATATTGAAGAATAAGAGAAACCAATATGATCAGAAGAATGGTGGGCCCACAGGAAAATAATTAGTGAAAGGGAATGGATTGGCTACCTCCTCTTTGCTTAGCACTATTTCTGTAAGAGTTGGTCTGTCTTTCTAGGGCTTTCTAGGGCTCAAGAACATCTCATCAACCACAGGGACTATGCTGGTTAATTTCCTATTGTTTCTGGCAGAGTAGTATTTTTTTTTTTTTAAGCACAAAACTAAATCTCGAGGAAACCAATATTCTTAGCAGATGGGAATCATTTCACATGTAATCCTTTAGCTAGCTCAACAAAGCAAACAATATTTGCTTGGCACCAGAATCTTCTGTTTTCATAAGTCAGGCCACATGAAATGCTAAGTGCCTTAAGAGAGGCATAGTAATTTATCCCCTGCTGCCTGGCATAAAGTGGGTGAACCATTTTTAATGTCATAGAACAAGGATAGGAAAAAAACCCCATAAATTATATAAAAATGTATATGAGGTCTTTAAATGGGTGTCCTGGCTGCCCACCTCTTGAGATACCTTTCAGCCTTTTGTGCTGCTCCTGCCTGAGAAGGTCTGGTAACAACTTCCAAAAACACTGTGTTCTAGGAGAAATTAGTCAATCATTTTAGAGAAACAACGGGCATTGTGGAAAAGAACCTTACAGGGTTAGAATTTCTGCTTTCTTATATTCTTTAGATTTCCTACAATAATAAATGATTATGAAATCTCCAGATTTTCCAGGGAAGATTTAATATTAAGTTCCAATTGAAGTTTGTCACTCAAAGTCTTTAGAAAGAAGTGGGTTGAATTTCATACCTGTGACTAAACAGTGTTCAGGGGGAAACAAGAACCAGAGAAAAATTAACCAACTGACCAAACAAACAGAAACCCAGATTCACAAAAATAAAAACACCCTAGGGACGCCTGGGTGGCTCAGTTGGTTAAGCAGCTGCCTTCGGCTCAGGTCATGATCCCAGCATCCTGGGATCGAGTCCCACATCGGGCTCCTTGCTCGGCAGGGAGCCTGCTTCTCTCTCTGCCTCTGCCTATACTCACTCTCTCTCTCTGACAAATAAATAAATAAAAAATAAAAAAAAAAAAAAAAAAAAAATAAAAACACCCTATATGCCAAATAACAGCTTTCAATGCTGACTGGTTTGTTAGATGACAGAGAGACCTCTGTTCTGACTGATGAGCTGTGTGACTTTGAACAGATTGACCATCTCTCTGAGCCTCTGCTTCTCCTTCAGAGGGACCATCACACCTACAGAGATGTGGTGAGGAAAGAAGGGGTCAAAAACAGAGTGCCTGGCCTGATTATCTCAAAATGATAATTTAGTTCCTTCCCATTTTTCTCAGGGACTAACCGAGGCCAACAGCTTAGGGCAGAAAGTTGGCTGCAGAGTGTAAACCAATTCAATCTTCACCTTCTTTGCTGTTTTTGCTTCTGTACCCTCTTGGGGTATGACTGAGGAAGGTTCTCTCCTTTTGAGGTACAGGTTTGGGTTGGGTTAGCTAGGAAAGTGACATATCTGGCTTTTTTCCCGGTTGTCATATGTCTTTGGCCATGTTTCCACCAGGCTGTGGCCTCAGTGCTCTGGTCAGACCAGAGTCATTGAAGCTGAGAAAGTAGGAGGTGAGGTGGCACACTGCGTGGGAGCATGGAGCTGGTATTCCCAAATTCTTCTGAACTGCCCCAGAGACAACACAGCCTTGGTTCAGGCAGGCTTCCTCTCTGCAGCTGTCAGTCTTCTCTACTCTTCCAGATGTCCTACACTCTCTCAGGGCATGGGATGGTCCATGGCTTCAGCATTGATGGAAAGAAATCTTATTCCAAAGAGGAGGTACTCTGTTCTGGCTCTCAGTTTTTATTTTGTCCTTAAACCTCAGTCTTTCTCTCCCAGGAGGGATTTAAATGGGCTTACAGTAATAATTCCCATTTGTTACATGCGCCATCTTTAAAATCATTAACTCACTTACTTCTCACAGACATCCTACAAAATACGTGGGATTGGTCCCATTTTATAGATGAGAAATTTGAGGCTTAAACAGATATTAGGATTTGTGTGAAGCAGCTTAGTTGGTGACAATAATATTGGAACCTAGATACGTCGTATTTTGGAGCTGAGAAGTAGTTTGTCTCTCTGTTATTTACCTGCTTTCCCACCCTGCTCACCATACTGTCACCCTGGAAAAGGCATCCTGGCCTGGGGCAAATACTAGTTTAAAGGATTTATTTGCCTTGTTGATCCCAAGATGCGATCTCTTGCTCTATCTCAACCCTGGGATGTCATTAAAGAGAGTTTGCCAGCTGGGAAAAGATGAAAAGGACCATATCATCGGTGAGTACAGTGTGTCCTCATAAGTGCTGCTCCAAAAACAACTACATTTTACTGAGATAATTAACCATAAATTGAGATGAGTTTTTACAACTAAGTGAGTGGAGTTGCATTAATTATCTATAAACCTTATTCTGAAGTGGTTCTCAGCTCTAAAATTCCAAAGGAAGCAAGTAGAGTACAGTATGCAATGTTCTCTGAGGTGGATGATCCAGTCTTCTCAAGTTTTAGACGGTCTCATTGGGAACAGTTATGATCCTGAACTATATTATGCTTTTATTCTTTAAAAGGCTCTTTTAAGCCCTCAGAGCAGAACAAGCTGGCCTATCTCAGAGCACCAGAGCTAGATCAAAAAGCACATCAACATTTTTTTCCTAGCAAAACTAAAACAAATATGAACAACATTTCCTCCAAAATTGAAAAATAAAATCAACAAGGAGAAACAGGTAAAAAGAAGGACAGTTTTGGGTTTTGTAAGAATTGAACTTTGATTCAGAATTTGAACTTGGTGTGAACTGAATTTAACTTTCGTTCACATTCAAAGGGCTAGGCCCAAGTCGAGAAGAGTTACTGCAGCATTCCACAAAAGACTTTCCTTTGTTATCCACATTTACATCCCATGATTCGTACACTAAGGTTATTTTTCCAATCTGAATGGATGTAGAAGCACGTATGGACATGCAGTGGATACAAAGCTGTTAGCATCACTCAGAAATAAGCTTAGATCTCATGGCAACCAATATAAATCTTGCATAACAAAGGATTTGAGACTTAAGGTGGTTTTTAAACTTCAAACGGTGTTCAATATGACTTACTTTTATTACCTTAGAATGTATTTGTTGTTCTAGATGTTCACAGCACCTTACTTATTCTGAGATACAGTCTCAGTTTTTGTGGTGGTAATGAACTCTTGAATAGATGACAGAATTGATGTCTGATACTGTGACATGAACTCTTCCACGCAGCTGTAGCTGAGCTTAATCTGTGACTGGCAAGTGACTTGATTCTCTTGCAGCTGCCAAGTAAGGAGCATAGGCCTTGGAATCAGTTTCTCTTACTTATGTATTTTGGATTTGGGAAAATCACTAGTGAATCTTAAAATTTAATACGCCTAACAAATCACCTAACAAATCACTAGTGAATCTTAAAATTTAATACGCCTAACAAATCACCTAACAAATCACAGGTTTTTGTGAAAATGCAGATTCTATTCAGTAGGTCTAGGGTGGAGCCTGAGGTTCTGCATTTCTAACAAGTTCCCAGATGATGCTGATGTTGACAATCACACTTTGAGTGTCAGAAAACTAGTCCAACCTTGGTTTTCTCATTTGGGAAAAAAAGGGATGAAAATAACTACTTGGAAAATTGTTTGTAACATTGAGTCAGGGAGGTGAAGTATCTGAGACACAGAAAGATTGCCACAAATATAAATGTCCCACTCCTCCTTTCCCCCTATTTTGTTCCTACTTAGCTCAGCAGCTTGTTCAACTCCAAGTTTCTTCAGTCTCAGTCTTTACTGGATTTACCTTCATATTTATGACATAATAAGTTTCATGGAAGAAATGCATGTATGAATAATGAAGAGCCTACCCCTGTCCTCTTTCCCCAAATTATGTGACATTCAACATTATATTGAAAACCTTATGCCCAATGTGAATGCTCAAATGGACTTGAAAAGCAACTTGTTCAAAATGGTTCTAAATGTTTGCTTAACCATTAGCAAAAAAATGTTTTTTTGGGATTGCAAAAAAATGTTTTTTTGGGATTACAAAACAATACCCAATTATATTCTTAGAAGACACACTTCTAAGATAACATGTTTCAAAATGGTTAGAAATTTTAAAAAAATGGGCAAAAGTATACCAGGCAACTAAAATATAAGCAAAATGGGGGTTCTCATCTTAATATCAGACAAACTAGAATTCAATTTATAAATTATTCCATAAAGTAGAAGGGGAGGGAATACTTCAACCATAATCTGAGGTCAGTTTTACCCTAATACCAAAAACAAAGACATTAAAAGAATAGAAAACTATAGGGCAATCTCTTATGAATGTAGCTACAAAAGTCATTCTCAACAAAATACTAGCAAATTCTATCAACATATCAGAGTTATACAAGAGTAGTTTAACATTTAGAAACCAATTAATGAAAAAAATCAACTAATGTAATATACCATATTTTAAAATAACACAATTATTTCAATAGACACAGAAAATCATCTGACAAAGTCAAGTCCCTCTCAGAATAAAAAGACTAGAAGGGAATAAGTAAATAGAAGGGAACTTCCTCAACCTGATAAAAAGCATCTATAGGAACTTACAGCTAATTGCTTAATGGTGAAGGTGTGAGTGTTTTTCCCTCATAAGATCAGAGATAAGACAAAGATGTCATTCTCACCACCTCTATTCAATAGTCTACATACATTTGCAAGGGTCAATGTCATAGTCCATTCAGGCTATAATTACAGACTATCATAAACTAGGTGGCTTATAAGCAACAAATTTATTTCTTATTGTTAAGGAAGCTAAGGCCAAGATCAAGGTGCCAGCAGTCTGGTGTCTGTTAACATGTCACTCCCTGGTGGACAGGTTTTTTTCCCCCTGTGTTCTCACATGGCAGAAGGGGCAGGGGACCCCTCTCAGGCTTCTTTTATTAAGGCACTAATCTAAATAATGAGGGCTCCATCCTCATGACCTAATCACTTCTCAAAGATTTCACCTCAAAGATTCCACCATTTTGAACAAGTTGCTTTTCGATTCAATTTGAACATTCACATTGAGCATAAGATTTTCCATGTAACGTTGAATGTCACATAATTTGGGGAAAGGGGACAGGGGTGAGCTCTTCATTATTCATATGTGTATTTCTGGATGTTAGGATTTCAACATATGAATTTTTGAGTGATTTGAATATTCAATCTATAGCAGGCAATTAGGCAAGAAAAAGAAATAAAAGATATCCAGACTAGAAAGGAAGAAGTAAAACTATATTCACAAATGTCATGATCTTGCGTATAGAAAATCTCAAGAACTCACTAAAGATCAATTACAAATAATAAACAACTTCTGCAAAGTTGTAGGATATAAGAGCAATATAAAAAAAATTGCATTTCCATACATTATCAAAAAACAATCTAAAAATGAAGTTCAAAAACTATTTCTTTTACAATAACATGAAAAAGAATAAAATAGGAATAATTTAAACTGAAGATGGGTAAGACTTGTATACTGAAAACCACAAAACATGGTTGAAAGAAATGAAAGAATATCTAAATAAATAGACATCCGATGCTCATAGATTGGAACACTTACTATAACATGTGACAATGGCAGTACTCCCTAGCTTTGATCTACCAATTCAACGCAATCTATAGCAAAATCCCAGAAAATGGCAACCTGATCCTAAAATTCATGTGGAAATGCAAGGAATCTAGGATAGCCAAAACAGTTTTGAGAAGAACAACTCAATTGTAGGACTGACTTGCAGTTTCAAAGCTATAACAAAACAGTATGGCATGAAGATCAATGGAATAGAATTTAGAGTCCAGAAGTAAACCCTAAACTTATGGTCAGTTGAATTTTGATAAAAGGGCCAAGACAATTTGATGGGGGGAAATAATAGTCTTTTGACAAATGGTATTAGGGAAATTAGATATCCATATGTAAAAGTATCAATTTGGAATATTATGGGAGTAGTGGAAATTTTATTGATATAATAAACTAATCTCAGCTTAAATATCAGCATTGTGCATTTTAGCATTTCTGCTAAAATCAGGAACAGTGTCTATTACTACCACTGTATTACACAATATGCTGAAAGTATTAGCCAATATAATTGGGAAAGCAAAGAAATTAGAGAGACATACAAATTATAAAGGAAGAGATAAAACTATCACTTGTAGGTATGATGGTATGCTTTGAAATGGTAAGAAAATCAGTTGAAAATCTTTATCAAGCAATAAGAGAATTCAAAGATAGTTACATACAAAATCAATACATGGAAATCAGTAGCAATCTACATCAATATCAAAATATATCAACCAGTTAGAAGATAAGACCTCACTTGGAATAGCAATCAAAAAGATAAAATACCTACAAATTTGGCAAGACACACATGAAGATAACTTTAAAACTCTTCTGAAAAATATGGAAGATTTGAACAAATGCAAACATTTTACGTGGTCTTAGAAAATACCTTCATAAAGTTGACAGTTTTCTCCAGGGTAAATTATACATTTTACATGATCCCAATAAAAATACCAGTACTTCCTCCCCCTGTCCCCCCAACCTGAAGTGATGATGTTTATTCTAAAGTTCATATGACAAATGAAACAGAAGAGACCAGCCAGGAAATTATTCTGATAGGAAGCGTGCTGGGGAAGGACTATCCTGATCAGATATTAAAGCATAAAATAACAACAATTTTAAAAGTATGATAATGGTGTTTGAAAGAAGCAAATGAACCAATAGAACAGAATAGCATGCCCAGAAATTAACTCATAAACATATAGGAATTTAGTAGGTGATACAGTGATCATCTCAAATCATTGGGGGTGGGGTGGGGATCTCAACTATACAAATAGTATTGGGAAAACTTGAACCATCTAGAAAAATACAAAATCTGGATTACAGGAGGGTAAATGCCAAGTCAATCAAAGATTTAGCTGTTAAAATTGAAGCCAAATAAATGCAAATAAAATGAAGAAATTATGAATTTGGGGTGGAGAATGCCTTTCTAATTGTGACTAGCAATCTAGTGTGTGGCTCCCTTTGGGTCCTTGGGAGAGTTCCTGACATATCTCTGGGCATGTCCTTGCATAGGGGGACAGGACTGGCCTGAACTGCAGCTGAGGGGGCTGGGACGGAGTCACAGGGGGGCCACAGCTGTGACTGAGGTTTGTGGGTTTGTCTCTGTAGACACAGGTGGGCACACCTCTTGCTGGGTGCCTAGTCTAGCAGGACTGCCCCTGGATTGCAGGTGAGTAGGACTAGAGTTGGATCATAAGACTGCTTCAAGATCTGCAGGCAGACCCAAGGTTGGTAGGCCTACTCCCCAGGGCACAATCCTTACATGTTAATCTTTCTCAGAGTTTCCCTCATGGCACAGTAGCTCTTTTCATTCTAAATGCTTGGTGTGGGCAAAGCCAGTATGGCTGGAGACTTAGTGAGGAGGTGGTAGTAGATGAGACTAAGGAAGTGAGAGAGACAGATTACAAGAATAGTCTGTCAGCAGGTTCTGTAGAGTTGGCCAAGATGGCAACACAGGGGGGTTCTGAGCTCCCTTCTTCCACACACACACCAAAGGTACAGATAGACATGGAGCAATTCCCTGTGAAAGAAATCAGAACACTAGATGGCCAGCTCCTACACATTCAACAAATGAGAAAATACCACATCTAAACAAGTAGGAAAGGCCGAGACATACTCTTGCTATAAACCTAACCTCAACACAGTGCCATAGAGTTGGTCTGAAACTCCAACTCCTATCTTCACCCTGTGCAGCAAGAGGTCTGAAGCCCACATCTATTTCTGCAACTAGAGATTCCTTCTGCCAGAGGAACAGACTCCTAAAACACCTATATCTGCAAGCCAACAAGGCTTGTGTCCATGAGGATCCAAGACTATAGCAAATAAAGAAGCAATTCTTTTTTTTTTTAAAGGTTATTTATTTATTTGAGAAAGAGAGAGAGAGAGAGCATGCACAGTGGGGAGGGGCTGTGGGAGGGAAAGAGAAACCCAAGCAAACTCTGTGCTGAGCACAGATCTGACACGAGATCAATCTCACGACCCTGAGATCGTGACCCTGAGATCATGACCTAAGCTGCAACAGAGTCAGATTTCCAAGACTGCTTCACCCAGGCACCCCAAGAAGCAATTCCTCATGAGCACACAAGCACTTGCTGTGACTATCCCCTTAGGGCTCACAGTAGAGAGAGCCAGCACAATTGCCCATCTCCTACTCTTCCTGTGAAAAAGGTTTATCTGCATAATTTAAAAGCTGACACTGGAGGACCAGGTTTCTAATTTAGTAGGCATTAGGGAGTGGCTATAATCCTCCCTAGAGACTGGGGAAGCTAGAGCTCATCTCTCTTACCTTCTCCCTCTAGAAGTTTATCTGCATACTTTAAAAGATGCTGCCCAAGGTTTAGGTTTCTAATTTAGCAGGCATCAGGGGATGTTTGTAATCTTCCTAAAACCTGGGAAGCTGGTAGACACCTCTCATGCCTTCTCCCTTAATTTCACTCCAATAATAAAACCCAGTTGCCAGTATCTTCTTGGAAGGAGTTTATAAACACATCTGGTTCTTCGGCTTTTGTGGCAGTCATCCAAGGGTCAGGTCCCCAGATTGCTTGACTCTGTCAATGAGGCTTGCATTCAGGAGTCTTACAGGATTGTAGTAAACAAAGAGTTTTTAACAGGTACAAGAGCACCCTCCATGCAGCTATACACCGAGTTACAACACAGAGGGAGCCAGCAAAAATGCTCATTTTCCAGTTTCTCCCTGGAGGGTCCTAACTACATACTTTCTCAGCTGCTGCCTGAGGGTCCATCTTCTAATCAGGCACTGACTAATCATCCAGGCACTGACTGTGATCTTACCTTTTGGAACACAGACAGGTTTTGGCACTTGCTCAACTACTAGATGCCACTAAAAATAAGAAATCTGCTTGGACAATCACTGAGACTGATGAGACAACCAAGAGCTGGAGCAAGGTTCAAGGATAAGGTTCATCTCCTGCATGAGACCACTCCATCAGGACTGGAAGAGGTGGCTGTTTTATATAATATGCAGAAACCAGCACAGAAAGTCAAGGAAAATGAAGAAACAGATGAATGTATTTCAAACAAAAGAACAAGATAAATGTCCAAAAATATGCCTTAATGGAATGGAGATAAGTGGTTCTCCTGATGGAGAGTTCAAAACAATAGTCTTAAAGATACTCACTGGGAGATGAGGAAAACAATGTGTCAACAAAGTGAGAATTTAAAAAAAGAGATAGAAAATAGATAGAAAATATTAAAAAGTACAAATAGAAATCATGGAGGTAGAGAATACAAATAACAAGAAAAATTCATTAGCAGTGTACAACAGCAAACTAGATCAAGTGGAAGAATGAATCAGTGAGCTCAAAGACAGGACAGTGGAATTCATCCAATCAGAGGAGTAAAAAGAAAAAAAAAAGATGAAAAAGAGTGAGGATAGCGTAGGTGATTATTAAATACTATCAAATTACCAGTGTTATGCATTATAGGAGAAGGGATGGAGAAAGGATCAGAAAGCTTATTCAAAGAAATGAATGGCTGGGGGGCACCTGGGTGGCTCAGTTGGTTAAGCATCTGCCTTTGGCTTAGGTCATGATCTTGGGATCCTAGGACCCAGCCCCATGTTGGGCTCCCTGCTCAGCAGGAAGTCTGCTTCTTCCTCTGCCCCTCCCCGCTGCTCGTGCTCGCTCTCTCTCTCTCTCTAATAAATAAATAAAATCCTTAAGAAAGAAAGAAAGAAAAATAGCTGAAATAAAATAATGACTGAAAACTTCCTTAATCTGGAGAAAGAAAAAGACATTTAGATGCAGGAAGTCTGGAGAGTTCCAGATATTAAGTGTGTAGTTCCATGGTACTAAATACGTGCATAATGGTGTACATTCATCACTACCATCCATCTCCATGTAAAATTCTTTTCATCTTGTAACACTGAAACCCTATACCCATTACACAGTAACTCCCTATCCTTTCTCTTCCCAGCCCCTCACAACCACCTTTCTACTTCTTGTCTCTATGATTTTGACTACTCTAAGTACCTCATGTAGGTAGAATTATGGAGTATTGGTCTTTTCTGTGACTGGCTTATTTCACTCAGAATAAGGTCCTCAAGTTTCATCCATGTTGTAGCATATACCAAAATTTCCTTCTTTTTAAAGGTTGAATATATTCCAATTTATGTATATATCACATTTTGCTTATCCATCTCTCTTCAGACACTTGGGTTTCTTCCACATTTTAGCTATTGTGAATAATGCTACTATAAATATGAATATACAGATATCTGAGACCCTGTTTTCAATTCTTCTGGGTATATGCCCAGAAATGGAATTGCTGCATAATGTAATTATATTTTTAATTGTTTGAGGAACTTCCATACTGTGTTCCATAGTGGCAGTACAATTTTAATTTTTTAATTTTTCTATAAACATATAATTAGCCAGGTCTGTGAATCGCCAGGCTTACACACTTCACAGCACTCACCATAGCATGTACCCTCCCCAATGTCCATAACCCCACTGCCCTCTCCCTCCCCACCTCCCCCCGGCCCCCCTCAGTTTGTTTTGTGACATTAAGAGTCTCTTATGGTTTGTCTCCTTCCTGATACCATCTTGTTTCATTTATTCTTTTCCTACCCCTCAAATCCCCCATGGTGCATCTCCACTTCCTCATATCAGGGAGATCATATGATAGTTGTCTTTCTCTGATTGACTTATTTCGCTAAGCATAATACTCTCTAGTTCCATCCATGTCATTGCAAATGGCAAGATTTCATTTCTTTTGATGGCCACATAGTATTCCATTGTATACATATATACCACATCTTCTTTATCCATTCATCTGTTGATGGATATCTAGGTTCTTTTCATAGTTTGGCTATTGTAGACATTGCTGCTATAAACATTCGGGTGCACGTGCCCCTTCGGATCACTACGTTTGTATCTTTAGGGTAAATACCCAGTAGTGCAATTGCTGGGTCGTAAGGTAGCTCTCTTTTCAACTTTTTGAGGAACCTCCATGCTATTTTCCAGAGTGGCTGCACCAGCTTACATTCCCACCAACAGTGGAAGAGGGTTCCCTTTTCTCCACTCCTTGCCAGCATCTGTTGTTTCCTGACTTGTTAATTTTAGCCATTCTGACTGGTGTGAGGTGGTATCTCACTGTGGTTCTGATTTGTATTTCCCTGATGCCGAGTGATGTGGAGCACTTTTTCATGTGTCTGTTGGCCATCTGGATGTCTTCTTTGCAGAAATGTCTGCTCATGTCCTCTGCCCATTTCTTGATTGGATTATTTGTTCTTTGGGTGTTGAATTTGCTAAGCTCTTTATAGATTTTTGGATACTAGCCCTTTATCTGACATGTCATTTGCAATTATCTTCTCCCATTCTGTCAGTTGTCTTTTGGTTTTGTTAACTGTTTCCTTTGCTGTGCAAAAGCTTTTGATCTTGATGAAATCCCAATAGTTCATTTTTGCCCTTGTTTCCCTTGCCTTTGGAGATGTTCCTAGGAAGAAATTGCTGTGGTTGAGGTCAAAGAGGTTGCTGCTTGTGTTCTCCTCAAGGATTTTGATGGATTCCTTTCTCACATTGAGGTATTTCATCCATTTTGAGTCTATTTTCATGTGTGGTGTAAGGAAATTGTCCAATTTCATTTTTCTGCATGTGGCTGTCCAGTTTTCCCAACACCATTTGTTGGAGAGGCTGTCTTTTTTCCATTGGACATTCTTTCCTGCTTTGTTGAAGATTAGTTGACCATAGAGTTGAGAGTCTATTTCTGGGTTCTCTACTCTGTTCCATTGATCTATGTGTCTGTTTTTGTGTCAGTATCATACTGTCTTGATGATTACAGCTTTGTAATAGAGCTTGAAGTCCGGAATTGTGATGCATAGTGGCAGTACAATTTTATATTCCAACCAAGTGCACAAGGTTATTGATTTCTCCACATCCTTGTCAACACTTGTTCATTTCTGTTTTGTTTGTTTGTTTGTTTTTTATAGTAGCCATCCTAGTGGGAGTGAAGTAGTATTTCATTGTAGTTTGATTTGTATGTCCCTAATAATTAATGTTGACCATCTTTTCATGTATTTATTGGCTGTTTGTGTATCTTCTTTGGAGAAATGTGTATTCAAGTCCTTTGCTCACTTTTTAACTGGGTTGTTTGTATTTTTGTTGTTGAATTATAGGAGTTCTTCACATATTTTGCATATTATTAGAATGTTCAGAGGCACCTCAGTGGCTCAGTCAGTTAAGTGTCTGACTCTTGATTTTGGCTCATGTTGTGATCTCAGGGCCATGGCTTAAACACCTTGTCAGGCTCTGTGCTGGATGTGGAGCATGCTTAAGATTCTCTCTCTCTCCCTTTGCCCCTCCCCCCCAACTTGCACACTCTCCTTCTCTCAAAAAAACAAAACAAAACAAAACAAAACCTCAGAATATCCAGATATATGATTCTTTTATATAATTATAATTTGCAAATAGTCCATGGAATATTACTTAGCCATCAAGAAGAATGAAATCTTGCCATTTGCAATGATGTGGATGAAGCTAGAGTATATTATGCTAAGTGAAATAAGTTAGAGAAATAAAAATACCATATGATCTCACTCATATGTGGAATTCGAGAGAGAAAACAGGTGAACATATGGGAAGTGGAGGGAGGGGGTGGGAAGGAGGGAGAGAGGAAATAAACCATAAGGGACTCTTTTTTTTTCTAAAAATTAATTTATTTATTTTAATAAACATATAATGTATTTTTATCCCAAGGGGTACAGGTCTGTGAATGGCCAGGTTTACACCTTTCACAGCACTCATCATAGCCCATACCCTCCCCAATGTCCATTTCCCCACCACCCTCTCCCGTCCACCCTCCCCCCAGCAACCCTCAGTCTGTTTTTTGAGATTGAGTCTTTTATGGTTTGTCTCCCTCCCAATCCCATCTTCTTTCATTTCTCCTTTTCCTACCTCCCGCCAACGCCCCCCACATTGCATCTCCACTTCCTCATATCAAAGAGATCATATGATAGTTGTCTTTCTCTGATTGACTTATTTCGCTAAGCATAATACCCTCTAGTTCCATCCACGTCGTCGCAAATGGCAAGATTTCATTTCTTTTGATGGCTGCATAGTATTCCATTGTGTATATATACCACTTCTTCTTTATCCATTCATCTGTTGATGGACATCTAGGTTCTTTCCATAGTTTGGCTATTGTGGACATTGCTGCTATAAACATTCAGGTGCACGTGCCCCTTCGGAGCACCACGTTTGTATCTTTAGGATATATACCCAGTAGTGCAATCGCTGGGTCATAGCATAGCTCTATTTTCAGTTTTTTGAGGAACCTCCACACTGTTTTCCAGAGTGGTTGCACCAGCTTGCATTCCCACCAACAGTGTAGGAGGGTTCCCCTCTCTCCACATCCTCCCCAGCACCTGTCATTTCTTGACTTGTTAATTTTAGCCATTCTGACTGGTGTGAGGTGGTATCTCATTGTGGTTTTGATTTGTATTTCCCTGATGCCGAGTGATGTGGAGCATTTTTTCACGTGCCTGTTGGCCATCTGGATGTCTTCTTTGCAGAAATGTCTGTTCATGTCCTCTGCCCATTTCTTGATTGGATTATTTGTTCTCTGGGTGTTGAGTTTGATAAGCTCTTTATAGATTTTGGATACTAGCCCTTTATCTGATATGTCCTTTGCAAATATCTTCTCCCATTCTGTCAGTTGTCTTTTGGTTTTGTTAACTGTTTCCTTTGCTGTGCAAAAGCTTTTGATCTTGATGAAATCCCAATAGTTCATTTTTGCCCTTGCTTCTGTTGCCTTTGGTGATGTTCCTAGGAAGAAGTTGCTGTGGTTGAGGTCAAAGAGGTTGCTACCTGCATTCTCCTCAAGGATTTTGATGGATTCCTTTCTCACATTGAGGTCCTTCATCCATTTTGTGTCTATTTTCATGTGTGGTGTAAGGAAATAGTCCAATTTCATTTTTCTGCATGTGACGGTCCAATTTTCCCAGCACCATTTGTTGAAAAGGCTGTCTTTTTTCCATTGGACACTCCTTCCTCCTTTGTCGAAAATTAGTAGACCATAGAGCTGAGAGTCTATTTCTGGGCTCTCTATTCTGTTCCATTGATCTATATGTCTGTTTTTATGCCAGTACCATACTGTCTTGATGATGACAGCTTTGTAATAGAGCTTGAAGTCTGGAATTGTGATGCCACTGACTTTGGCTTTCATTTTCAATATTCCTTTCGCTATTCGAGGTCTTTTCTGATTCCACATAAATTTTAGGATTATTTGTTCTATTTCTTTGAAAAAAAATGGATGGGATTTTGATAGGGATTGCATTAAATGCGTAGATTGCTGTAGGTAGCATAGACATTTTCACAATATTTGTTCTTCCAATCCATGAGCATGGAACATTTTTCCATTTCTTTGTGTCTTCCTCAATTTCTTTCATGAATACTTTATAGTTTTCTGAGTATAGATTCTTTGCCTCTTTGGTTAGATTTATTCCTAGGTATCTTATGGTTTTGGGTGCAATTGTAAATGGGACTGACTCCTCAATTTCTCTTTCTTCTGTCTTGTTGTTAGTGTAAAGAAATGCGACTGATTTCTGTGCATTGACTTCATATCCTGACACTTTACTGAATTCCTGTACAAGTTCTAGCAGTTTTGGAGTGGAGCCTTTTGGGTTTTCCACATATAGTATCATATCATCTGCAAAGAGCGATAGTTTGACTTCTTATTGCCGATTTGGATGCCTTTAATTTCTTTTTGTTGTCTGGTTGCTGAGGCTAGGACTTCTAGTACTATGTTGAACAGCAGTGGTGATAACGGACATCCTTGCCGTGTTCCTGACCTTAGCAGAAAACCTTTCCATTTTTCTCCATTGAGAATGATATTTGCAGTGGGTTTTTCATAGATGGCTTTGATAATATTGAGGTATGCACCCTCTATCCCTACACTTTGAAGAGTTTTGATCAGGAAGGGATGCTGCACTTTGTCAAATGCTTTTTCAGCATCTATTGAGAGTATCATATGGTTCTTGTTCTTTCTTTTATTAATGTATTGTATCACATTGATGGATTTGTGGATGTTGAACCAAACTTGCAGCCCTGGAATAAATCCCACTTGGTCGTGGTGAATAATCCTTTTAATGGACTGTTGGATCCTATTGGCCAGTATTTTGGTGAGAATTTTTGCATCTGTGTTCATCAAAGATATTGGTCTGTAATTCTCTTTTTTGGTGGGATCCTTGTCTGGTTTTGGGATCAAGGTGATGCTGGCCTCATAGAATGAGTTTGGAAGTTTTCCTTCCATTTCTATTTTTTGGAACAGTTTCAGGAGAATAGGAATTAATTCTTCTTTGAATGTTTGGTAGAATTCCCCTGGGAAGCTGTCTGGTCCTGGACTTTTGTTTGTTTGGAGATTTTTGATGACTTTCAATCTCCTTACTGGTTATGGGTCTGTTCAGGCTTTCTATTTCTTCCTGGTTCAGTTGTGGTAGTTTCTATGTCTCTAGAAATGTATCCATTTCTTCCAGGTTGTTGAATTTGTTGGAGTAAAGTTGCTCATAGTATGTTCTTATAATTGTTTGTATTTCTTTGGTGTTGGTTGTAATCTCTCCTCTTTCATTCATGATTTTATTTATTTGGGTCCTTTCTCTTTTCTTTTTGATAAGTCTGGCCAGGGGTTTGTCAATCTTATTAATTCTTTCAAAGAACCAGCTCCTAGTTTCGTTGATTTGTTCTATTGTTTTTTGGTTTCTATTTCATTGATTTCTGCTCTGATCTTTATGATTTCTCTTCTCCTGCTGGGTTTAGGCTTTCTTTGTTGTTCTTTCTCCAGCTCCTTTAGGTGTAGGGTTAGGTTGTGTATTTGAGACCTTTCTTGTTTCTTGAGAAAGGCTTGTACCGCTATATATTTTCCTCTCAGGACTGCCTTTGTTGTGTCCCACAGATTTTGAACCGTTGTGTTTTCATTATCATTTGTTTCCATGAATTTTTTCAATTCTTCTTTAATTTCCTGGTTGACCCCTTCATTTTTTAGAAGGATGCTGTTTAGTCTCCATGTATTTGCATTCTTTCCAAATTTCCTCTTGTGATTGAGTTCTAGCTTCAGAGCATTGTGGTCTGTAAATGTGCATGGAATGATCCCAATCTTTTGATACTGGTTGATACCTGATTTATGACCCAGGATGTGGTCTATTCTGGAGAGTGTTCCATGTGCACTAGAGAAGAATGTGTATTCTGTTGCTTTGGAATGGAATGTTCTGAATAGATCTGTGATTCCATCTGGTCCAGTGTGTCATTTAAGGCCTTGATTTCCTTGTTGATCTTTTGCTTGGATGATCTGTCCATTTCAGTGAGGGGAGTGTTAAAGTCCCCTGCTATTATTGTTTTACTGTCTATGCATTTCTTTGATTTTGTTATTAATTGGTTTATATAATTGGCTGCTCCCATGTTAGGGGCATAGATATTTAAGATTGTTAGATCTTCTTGTTGGACAGACCCTTTGAGTATGATATAGTGTCCTTCCTCATCTCTTATTATAGTCTTTGGCTTAAAATCTAATTGACCTGATATAAGGATTGCCACCCAGCTTTCCTCTGATGTCCATTAGCATGGTACATTGTTTTCCACCCCCTCACTTTAAATCTGGAGGTGTCTTCGGGTCTAAAATGAGTTTCTTGTAGGCAGCATATTGATGGGTTTTGTTTTTTTATCCATTCTGATACCCTGTGTCTTTTGATTGGGGCATTTAGCCCATTAACATTCAGGGTAACTATTGAGAGATATGAATTTAGTGCCATTGTATTGCCTGTAAGGTGACTGTTACTGTATATTTCTCTGTTTCTTTCTGATCTACTACTTTTATGCTCTCTCTTTGCTTCGAGGACCCCTTTCAATATTTCCTGTAGAGCTGGTTTGGTGTTTGCAAATTCTTTCAGCTTTTGTTTGTCCTGGAAGCTCTTTATCTCTCCTTCTATTTTCAATGATAGCCTAGCTAGATATAGTATTCTTGGCTGCATGTTTTTCTCATTTAGTGCTCTGAATATATCATGCCAGTTCTTTCTGGCCTGCCAGGTCTCTGTGGATAGGTCCGCTGCCAATCTAATGTTTTTGCCCTTGTATGTTACAGACTTCTTTTCCCGGGCTGCTTTCAGGATTTTCTCTTTGTCTCTAAGACGTGTAAATTTACTATCAGGTGATGAGGTGTTTTTTTATTTTTTATTTTTATTGATTTTGAGGGGCGTTCTTAGCATCTCCTGGATTTTGATGTTTGTTCCCTTTGCCATATTAGGGAAATTCTCTCCAATAATTGTCTCCAATATACCTTCTGCTCCCCTCTCTCTTTCTTCTTCTTCTGGAATCCCAATTATTCTAATGTTGTGTCGTCTTATGGTGTCACTTATCTCTCAAATTCTCTCCTCATGGTCCAGTATTTGTTTGTCTCTCTTTTGCTCAGCTCTTTATTCTCTGTCATTTGGTCTTCTATGTCACTAATTCTTTCTTCTGTCTCATTTATCCTAGCAGTGAGAGCTTCCATTTTTGATTGCACCTCATTAATAGCTTTTTTGATTTCAACTTGGTTAGATTTTTGTTCTTTTATTTCTCCAGAAAGGGCTTTTATCTCTCCGGAGAGGGTTTCTCTAATATCTTCTATGCCTTTTTCGAGCCCGGCTAGAACCTTGAGAATTGTCATTCTGAACTCTAGATCTGTCATATTACCAATGTCTGTATTGATTAGGTCCCCAGCCTTCGGTACTGCCTCTTGTTCTTTTTTTTGTGGTGAGTTTTTCCGCCTTGTCATTTTGTCCAGATAAGATTTGCTTTCTCCTCCTCTAGAATTCCACTGTTCTTGGTGAGTGAAGTTGGTCTTGGCTGGGTTTCTTGTTGATCTTCTGAGGGAGGGGCCTGTTGTAGTGATTCTCAAGTGTCTTTGCCGCAGGTGGAACTGCACCACCCTTGCCAGGGGCCGGGCTAAGTAATCCACTCGGGTTCGCTTTTGGGAGCTTTTGTTCCCTGAGCACTTTCCGTAGAGTTCTGGAGGACGGGAATGAAGATGGTAGCCTCCCAATCTCCGGCCCGGAGGAGCCAAGAGTTTGGGGTCCTGCTCCTCAGTGCGCCCTCAGAGAAAAGCACCCAACCGCCCCTGCCTCCCTGGTCTGCAGTCACCCCTGGAGGAAAGCAGTTAATTGCTGGCACTTGGAGAGAAGCGCCCGGTCGCTTCCGTCTCCGTGGCCTCCGGCCGCGCTCCAAGCCCACCCAGCCTGCGGCCGGCACAAGGTAACCCCGGGCTGAGAGCTCACTCCTCGGCTTTGTCACTGTATCCAGCTTCCCTGCTCTAATACCTGCGGGCTTTGTCTAGTATATCTGCCATCAGGCCTTCATCAGGGATGGTTTCTACTGACTGACTGATTGATTTTCTTTGAATGGGCCACACTTTACTGTTTCTTTGCGTTATGTTTCTTATGATTTTGTTGTCATTGTTGAAAGCTAGACATTTGACTCTAATAATGTGGTAACTCTGGAAATAAAATTCTTCCCCTTACCCAGAGTTTGCTATTTTTAATGATGTGTTGGGGTTCTTTTTTGTTTATGTTTTTTAATTGTTGTAGTTTGTCCCTGTGTGAGAGATCAGCCTGAGGTGTAAACTTAAAGTCTTTTCAGTTATTTAATGAGTTTGTGCCCTTCCTTGGGCATACAGTCACTTTCTAATTTTCCCTGTCTATGCAGTTGTTTATGAATGTCCTAGCCTTTAATGTCTTGCTCTGAAAAGGGGACATAGAGACAAATTAAAGGGTGGGGGAGGAGCACAGGCCTTTTATATCCCCTTGAAATCACTTTAGCCAGAAGAGTAAAGCCTTGCAACAATGGAGGAAGGTAACAAAAATGGCTACCTGTCTCTTTGTCTGTACCTCTGTGATCACTAGTGTCAGTAGCATCAGAGCATAGATCTGATATTTGGAGGACAAGGTTGTTGTTTTTGTTGTTGTCTGTGTGTGTGTGTGTGTGTGTGTGTTTTAAGATTCTATTTATTCATTTGAAAGAGAGAGAGTGAGGGAGAGAGCACAAGCTGGGGGATGAGGAGCAGAGGGAGAGGGAGAAGCAGACTTCTTGCTGAGCAAGGAGGCTGATATGAGCTCAATGCAGGGCTCGATCCTGGGACTCCAGGATCATGACCTGAGTAGAAGGCAGACAACCAACTGAGCCACCTGGGCGCCCTGGAAGACAGGGTTCTTTTTGTCCACACTGGCTTTCCATAGGCTTTCCAGAGGCTGTGTGGACTACTCCAGAAACATGCACAGTTGTCTGCCATGTGGCTGGGGGTGGATGATAGGTAGCTAATACTGTATAAAAGGCTGAAACTGAACAAAATGAACTAAAGTTCACCATCCAAACCTTCCTTTTGAAGTTGCAAGCTTTCAATAGACTCCAGAATTCCAAAATAATTCTACCAGGTAGATCAGTGAAGCTCTTGTGTAGTGGAAGAGAGAGATACCTGGTTCTTCCTACTCCAACATTTCCCTGAGTCCCACATCATACTTTGCTTCCAGCACCACACTTTCTTAATTATTGTAGTTTTTAAAAATTAACATATAATGTGTTATCTGCTTATGGGGCATAGGTCTGTGAATCATCAGTCTTACACAATTCATAGCACTCACCATAGCACATACCCTCCCCAATGTCCATAAGCCAGCCACCTCATCCCCCCCACAGCCAGCAACCCTCAATTTGTTTCCTGAGATTAAGAGTCTCTTATGGTTTGTCTCCCTTCCTGGTCTTATCTGGTTTCATTTTTTCCCTCCCTTCCCTGCCTCTCAAATTCCCAATATCAGAGAGATCATGTAATAATTGTTTTTCTCTGGTTGACTTATTTCGCTCAGCATAATACCCTCTAGTACCATCCACATCATTGCAAATGGCATGATTTCGGGGTTTTTTTGATGGGTGCATAATATTCCGTTGTATATATACCACATCTTCTTTATCCATTCATCTGTTGATGGACATCTAGGTTCTTTCCATAGTTTGGCTATTGTGGACATTGCTGCTATAAACATTCGGGTGCACGTGCCCCTTAGGATCACTATGTTTGTGTCTTTAGGGTAAATACCCAGTAGTGCAATTACTAAGTCATAGGGTAGCTCTATTTTCAACTTTTTGAGGAACCTCCATGCTGTTTTCCAGAGTGGCTGCACTGGCTTGCATTCCCACCAACAGTGTAGGAGGGTTCCCCTTTCTCCGCATCCTCGCCAGCATCTGTCATTTCCTGACTTGTTAATTTTAGCCATTCTGACTGGTGTAAGGTGGTATCTCATTGTGGTTTTGATTTGTATTTCCCTGACGCCGAGTGATGTGGAGCATTTTTTCATGTGTCTGTTGGCCATCTGGATGTCTTCTTTGCAGAAATGTCTGTTCATGTCCTCTGCCCATTTCTTGATTGGATTATTTGTTCTTTGGGTATTGAGTTTGATAAGCTCTTTATAGATTTTGGATACTAGCCCTTTATCTGATATGTCATCTGCAAATATCTTCTCCCATTCTGTCAGTTGTCTTTTGGTTTTGTTAACTGTTTCCTTAGATGTGCAAAAGCTTTTGATCTTGATGAAGTCCCAATAGTTCATTTTTGCCCTTGTTTCCCTTGCCTTTGGCGATGTTCCTAGGAAGAAGTTGCTGCGGTGGAGGTCAAAGAGGTTGCTGCCTGCATTCTCCTCAAGGATTTTGATAGATTCCTTTCGCACATTGAGGTCTTTCATCCATTTGGAGTCTATTTTTGTGTATGGTGTAGGAAATGGTCCAATTTCATTTTTCTGCATGTGGCTGTCCAATTTTCCCAACACCATTTGTTGAAGAGGCTGTCTTTTTTCCATTGGACATTCTTTCCTGCTTTGTCGAAGATTAGTAGACCATAGAGTTGAGGGTCTATTTCTGGACTCTCTATTCTGTTCCATTGATCTATGTGTCTGTTTTTGTGTCAGTATCATACTGTCTTGATGATTAAAGCTTTGTAATAGAGCTTGAAGTCTGGAATTGTGATGCCACCAACTTTGGCTTTCTTTTTCAAGATTCCTCTGGCTATTCAGGGTCTTTTCTGGTTCCATATAAATTTTAAGATTATTTGTTCCATTTCTTTGAAAAAAATGGATGGGACTTTGTTAGGGGTTGCATTAAATGTGTGGGTTGCTTTAGGTAGCATAGACATTTTCGCAATATTTGTTCTTCCAATCCATGAGCATGGAACATTTTTCCATTTCTTTGTGTCTTCCTCAATTTCTTTCATGAGTACTTAATAGTTTTCTGAGTACAGATTCTTTGCCTCTTTGGTTAGGTTTATTCCTAGGTATCTTATGGT
Organism: Martes martes; assembly: GCF_963455335.1. Classification (NCBI taxonomy): domain Eukaryota; kingdom Metazoa; phylum Chordata; class Mammalia; order Carnivora; family Mustelidae; genus Martes; species Martes martes. The sequence goes on from NC_137896.1 coordinate 114,118,821, forward strand.
TTTGAGTACAATTATAAATGGGATTGACTCCTTAATTTCTCTTCTGTCTTGCTGTTGGTGTATAGAAATGCAATTGATTTCTGTGCAAGGATTTTATATCCTGACACTTTACTGAATTCCTATATGAGTTCTAGCAGATTTGGAGTGGAGTCTTTTGGGGTTTCCACATAAACTATCATATCAACTGCAAAGAGTGATAGTTTGACTTCTTCTTTGCCAATTTGGATGCCTTTAATTTCTTTTTGTTGTCTGATTACTGAGGCTAGGACTTCTAGTTCTATGTTGAATAGCAGTGATGATAATGGACATCCCTGCCGTGTTCCTGACCTTGGGGGAAAAGCTCTCAGTTTTCCCCATTGAGAATGATATTTGCAGTGGGTTTTTCATAGATGGTTTTGATGATATTGAGGTATGTACCCTCTATCCCTACCCTTTGAAGAGTTTTTATCAAGAAAAGATGCTGTACTTTGTCAAATGCTTTTTTTCAGCATCTATTGAGAGTATCCTATGGTTCTTGTTCCTTTTATTAATGTACTGTGTCACATTGATTGATTTATGGATGTTGAACCAACCTTGCAGCCCAGGAATAAATCCCACTTGGTTGTGGTGGATGATCCTTTTAATGTACTGTTGGTTCCTATTGGCTAGTATTTTTGCATCTGTGCTCATCAAGGATATTGGTCTGTAATTCTCCTTTTTGATGGACTCTTTGGTTTTGGGATCAATGTAATGCTGGCCTCATAAAATGAGTTTGGAAGTTTTCCTTCCATTTCTCTTTTTTGGAAAAGTTTCTTCTTTCTTCTTTTTCAATTCTTTTTTAAACGTTTGAGAACAAGTATTAATTCTTCTCTAAATGTTTGGTAGAATTCCACTGGTAGCTCTTGGCCCTGGGCTCCTATTTGTTGGGAGATTTTTGATGAATGCTTCAGTCTCCTTACTGGTTATGGATCTGTTCAGGTTTTCTATTTCTTCCTGGTTCAGTTTTGGTAGTTTACATGTCTCTAGGAATGCATCCATTTCTTCCAGACTGTCAAATTTGCTGGTGTATATAGTTGCTCATAATATGTTCTTATAATTGTTTGTATTTATTTGATGTTGGTTGTGATCTCTCCTCTTGTGGTTGAGTTCTATTTCCAAGCATTGTGGTCTAAAAATATGCAGGGAATGATCCTGATCTTTTGGTACTGGTTAAGATCTGATTTGTGACCCAGGATGTGATCTATTCTGAAGAATGTTTCATGTGCACTAGAGAAGAATGTGTATTCTGTTGCTTTGGGATGGAATGTTCTGAATAGATCTGTGATTCCATCTGGTCCAGTGTGTCATTTAAGGCCTTGATTTCCTTGTTGATCTTTTGCTTGGATGATCTGTCCATTTCAGTGAGGGGAGTGTTAAAGTCCCCTACTATTATTGTATTATTGTGGATGTGTTTCTTTGATTTTGTTATTAATTGATTTATATAACTGGCTGCTCCCATGTTAGGAGCATAGATATTTAAATTTGTTAGATCTTCCCATTGAACAGACACTTTGAGTATGATATAGTGTCCTTCTTCATCTCTTATTATAGTCTTTGTCTTAAAATCTAATTGATCTGATATAAGGATTGCCACCCCAGCTTTCTTTTGGTATCCATTAGCAAGGTAAATTGTTTTCCACCCCCTCACTTTAAATCTGGGGGTGTCTTTGGCTCTAAAATCAGTTTCTTGCAGACAGCATATTGATGGGTTTTTTTTTTTTATCCATTCTGATATCCTGTGTCTTTTGATTGGGGTATTTAGCCCATTTTCATTCAATATAACTACTGAAAGGTATGAAGTTAGTGCCATTGTATTTCCTGTAAGGTGACTGTTACTGTATATTGTCTCTGTTCCTTTCTGGTCTTTTAGTCTCTTTCTTTGCTTAGAGGACCCTTTTCAATATTTTCTGTAGATCTGGTTTGGTGTTTACCAAAAAAAGTTTTTGTTTGTCCTGGAAGCTTTTTTTTTTTTTTTCCATTTTTTATCTTTTATTTTTTTAAATTTCTTTTCAGCGTAACAGTATTCATTGTTTTTGTACCACACCCAGTGCTCCATGCAATACATGCCCTCCTTAATACCCACCACCTTGCTCCCCCAACCTCCAATCCCCCGCCCCTTCAAAACCCTCAGGTTCCTGGAAGCTTTTTTATCTCTCCTTCTATTTTCAATGACAGCCTAGCTGGGTATAATATTCTTGGCTGCATATTTTTCTTGTTTAGTGTTCTGAATATATCATGCCAGTTCTTTCTGGCCTGCCAGGTCTCTGTGGATAAGTCTGCTGCCAGTTGGATATCTATCATTGTATGTTACAGACCTCTTGTCCTGAGCTGCTTTCAGGATTTTCTCTTTGTCACTGAGACTTGTAAGTTTTACTATTAGATGATGGGGTGTTGACCTATTTTTATTGATTTTTGAAGTTGTTTTCTGTGCCTCCTGGATTTTGATGCTTGTTCCCTTTGCCAAATTAGGGAAGTTCTCTGCTATAATTTCCTCCAATATACCCTCTGCCCCTCTCTCTCTTTCTTCTTCTTCTGGAATCCCGATTATTCTAATATTGTTTCATCTGATGATATCACTTATCTCTCAGATTTTCTCCTAGTTCTCCAGTAGTTGTTTGTCTCTCTTTTTCTCAGTTTCTTTATTCTCCATCATTTGGTCTTCTATATCACTAATTCTCTCTTATACCTCTTTTATCCTAACAGTAAGAGCCTCCATTTTTCATTGTACCTCATAAGTAGCTTTTTTGATTCCGCCTTGGTTGGATTTTAGTTCTAAAAGAATTTCTAAAAGAAATTCTAAAAGAATTTCTCCAGAAAGGGATTCACTAATATCTTCCATGCTTTTTTTAAGCCCAGCTACCACCTTGATAATCGTCATTCTGAAGTCTAGTTCTGACATCTTACTAAAGTCTGTATTCGGTTCCCAGCCATCGGTACCACCTCTTGTTCTTTTTTGGGGGGGTGAGTTTTTCTGCTTTGTCATTTTATCCAGCTAAGAATAGATGAATGAGGGAATAAAATACTAAAATGGTAGCAATGGCCCCAGAAAAATATACACTAACCAAATCAGAAGAGACCTGAAACAGTGAAACAGGGAGGGGGAGAAGAAAGAAGGGAATATATATATATATTCCCTCCCTCCTGGGATGGTGAATAGAACAGAGCCACACACTTGATCTTGGGTGTATTTTGGTCTGTTAGAAGAAACTTCTTTCCAAAATTTTAAAGAAATATATATATATATATATATATATATATATATATATATATATACACACACACACACACACACACACACATACACACACACATATACATATACACATACATACATACATATATATATACACACACACACACACACACACACAAATAAGGGTAAACACAATGAAGGGATGGAATATGACTGTAAGGATAAAAATTTAAAAAGTTTTTAAGAAAGGAATTGATAGAATAGGAAATTGGTTGAATAAAGAAAAAAAAAGAGGAAAAAATGTGATTAGCCTGCAGACTAGAACAAAGCCATGTGCTAGATTTAGGGCATATTTTGATCTGTTGGAAGAAATTGTACCCCAAAATTTTAAAGAAAGAAAAACCTATATGTATACAAAAAATAAGTTTAAATAAAATGAAAGGATAAAATATGACTATAATAATGAAAGTTAAAAAATAATTTTTAAAAAGGTATTGATAGGATAAAATAGTTTAAAAAAGATTAACATAAGAAAGAGGAAAAATTAAAGGAAATAGAATAAGAAGAAATAAAATTTTAAAAATTTAATTAATTTTGCAAGACTAAAGAATCATGGGGAAAAAGCCATGAATTCCATGCTTTGCTTTCCCCTCCTCTGGAATTCTGCTCTTTTCCTTGATCAGTGAACTAGGTCTTGCCTGGATGTTCTTGCTAATCTTCTGGGGGAGGACTTTTGTCATGATGCTCAAATGTCTTTGCCTGAGGCCGAATCACACTGCCCTTGCCAGGGGCCAGCCTAAGCAATCTGCTTGGGTTCTCTCTCGGGAACTTTTGTTCCCTGAACGCTTTCCCTACAGCTTTGGAGGATGGGAATGAAGATGGTGGCCTCCCAATCTCCGGCCCGGAGGAGACAACTGCTCAGGGCCCCACACCTCAGTGCACCCTCAGAGAAAAGCAGTCAATCTCTCCCGTCTCCCTGGTCTCTGGCTGTACTCTGAGCTCACCGGCTTGTGACAGGGCATTTCTATCTCTGGTGCTCAGGCCCATTTGGAGTCTCCAAACCTAGCAGATTCCTGCCACATGCTCCTGGAAGGAAGGGGGTCTCTCTGGATCTGCCACTTGTGGGGTCCCTGCTTGAAGAGCAGTAGCCTGACTGTGCTATAGATCATGATTTAAGGTAACCCCAAGCTGAGAGCACACTCCTCAGCTCCATCTCTGTAGCCGGCTTCCCTGCTCCAATACCTGGCAGCTCTGCTATACTCATACACCCCTGAGCTTTCTGTGACCCCAAGGTCCTGAGACCACACTGTCCCCACGAGGGCTCTACCCCCTGCTTGGTCTCTGGAGTCACATCCCTCTGGGGAGCAGATTTCTAAAGGTTCTGGTTTTGTGCTCTGCTGCTCCACCTCTTGCAGGGAGCTGGCCCCTCGCCCCATGGTCTATCTTCCTGTCACTTTGGATTCACGTCTCTGCACATCTTACCTTCTAGAAGGTGGTCACTTTTCTGTTCCTAGAATTGCTACTCTTCTTCTCTTTGATCTCCTGTTGAGTTTGTAGGTGTTCAGAATGGTTTGATAACTATCTATCTGAACTCCTGGGACCCGATGATATTTAGTTCTACCCCTCTGCCATCTTGCTCTTCCCCCATTTTTGTAGTTTTTTACTAAACCTTGAAATCAGGCCATGCTTGCTTCCCAACTTTGTTCTTTTTTTCCCCTCAAAGTTTCTTTGGCTATCCTATATCATTTGTATTTTGATACGAATTTTGGTATCAGGTTGTCAATTTCTACAAAAATTCCTACTGGGCATTTGGGAAGATTTGACATCTTAACAATATTTTGTTGTCTAACTCAGAAACAGAATATGTCTCCATTTATTTGGATCTTTAGTTTCTCTGAGCTATGTTCTTTATTTTTTAGTATACACTTCACATTTTTGGTCGGATTTATCCCTAAGTACTTCATATTTTTTGATGGTATTATTTTTAAGTTTTTGCATAAAAATAGTTTTTGTATGTATTGCTCTTGTGTCTGCAACCTTACTAGATTTATTTATTAGTTCTAGTAGTTTTGTTGTGGATTCTAATAGATTTTCTACATAAATGATTATACTGTCTCAAATAAATAAAGTTTTACTTCTTTCTTTCAAATCTGTATGCCTTTCTTTTTGTTGCCTGGTTCCACTGGTTTGAAACTCCAGTTCCATGTTGCATAAAGTTGTGAGAGCAAATGTTCTTGTCTTTATCCTGACCTAGTGGAAAGCATTCAGGTTTTCACCATTAACTATGTTGTTAGCTGTAGGTTTTTTGGTAGATGCTCTTTATGAGGTGAGGAAGTTTACTACTTTATCCTAGTTTGCTAAGATTTTTTTTTTTTAAAACAGGAATGGATATTGCATTTTGTCAAAAGCTTTTTCTGAGTCTGTTAAGGTGATCATATGATTTGTCTTTTTTAGATTTGTTAGTATGGTGAATTGTTTCAGTTGATTTTTTTTTTAAGATTTTATTTATTTATTTGACAGACAGAGATCACAAGAAGGCAGAGAGGCAAGCAGAGAGAGAGGAGGAAGCAGGCTCCCCTCTGAGCAGAGAGCCCGATGTGGGGCTCGATCCCAGGACCCTGGGATCATGACCTGAGCCAAAGGCAGAGGCTTTAACCCACTGAGCCACCCAGGTGCCCCTGTTTCAGTTGATTTTTTGAATCAATTTCTTTCTGGGGGAAGACCCACTTGGTCATGGTACATTACTATTTTTTTAATTGTTGGAGTATAATTGCTAAATTTTGTCTAGAATTTTTGCATGTATATTTATGAGGGATATTGATATGTGATTTTCTTTTACTATAATGTCTTCTTTTGGTACTAGGGTAATGCAGGCCACATAGAGTGAGTTTTGGAAAGTATACTCTCATCTTCAATTTTCTGGAAGTTTGTGTAGAATTGTTATTGGCATTCTTTCTTCCAAAAATAGATGCTATGAGGCATCTATGTCTAGAGATTTTTAGTTGGTAGGTTTTTAAATATAAATTATATTTCCTTAATAGATATAAGGCTATCAGTTTATATATTTCTTCTTAAGTGAACCTTCATAAATTATCAAGTAAAGAATTTTTCCTTTTCACCTAAGCTGTAAATTTTTTTGACATAAAGTTGTTCATAGTAGTTTTTTTTTAATTTTTATTTCTTTTCAGCGTAACAGTATTCATTGTTTTTTCACCACACCCAGTGCTCCATGCAATCCATGCCCTCCCTAATACCCACCACCTGGTTCCCCCAACCTCCCACCCCCCAACCCTTCAAAACCCTCAGGTTGTTTTTCAGAGTCCATAGTCTCTCATGGTTCACCTCCCCTTCAAATTTCCCTCAACTCCCTTCTCCTCTCCATCTACCCTTGTCCTCCATATTATTTGTTATGCTCCACAAATAAGTGAAACCATATGATACTTGACTCTCTCTGCTTGACTTATTTCACTCAGCATAATCTCTTCCAGTCCCGTCCAACAATGTGTGTTGGAGAGGATGTGGAGAAAGGGGAACCCTCTTACACTGTTGGTGGGAATGCAAGTTGGTGCAGCCACTTTGGAGAACAGTGTGGAGATTCCTCAAGAAATTAAAAATAGAGCTTCCCTCTGACCCTGCAATTGCACTACTGGGTATTTACCCCAAAGATACAGATGTAGTGAAAAGAAGGGCCATCTGTACCCCAATGTTCATAGCAGCAATGGCCACAGTCGCCAAACTGTGGAAAGAACCAAGATGCCCATTCAACGGATGAATGGATAAGGAAGATGTGGTCCATATACACTATGGAGTATTATGCCTCCATCAGAAAGGACGAATACCCAAATTTGTAGCAACATAGCAGTTATTTTTTAATCCTTTTAATTTTATGGACTCTGTGGTGTTGTTACATCTTTCTTTTTGGTAATTAGCAATTGGTATGTTCTTTCTTTTTTTCCTTATTAGTGTAACTAAGGCTTATCAATTTTATCATAATTCTCAAAAAAACCAGGTTTTGGTTTGGTTGATTTTTATCTATTGTTCTGTTTTCTATTTGTTTGATTTCTGTTTTGATCTTAATTACTTCATTACTTCTGACTGTTTAATTTGTTCTTATTTTCTGTTTTCCTTTCATGGAAGCTGAGGCCATTGATTTATGAACCTTGTTGTTGTTGTTGTTGTTTTTCCTACATAGACATTTAATGCTATGAATTCTCCCTAAGCACTGTGTTAGCAGTATCTCACAAATTCTTTTATGTTCAGCTTTAACTTTCATTTAGTTCAAAATACTTTCTGTTTACTTATTTGATTTTTTGCTTTGACTCTCAGGTTATTTATAAGTGGCTCTTAGTTTTCAAATATTTGAGAATTTTCCACATAACTTTCTGTTACTTATTTCTGTTTTGATTTCATATGGTCACAAAACATAACTTTGTATGACTTATTTTAAATATATTGAGACTAGTTTCATGACCTCAAACATGGTCTTTCTTGGTAAACGTGTGTATAATTTATTAAATTAAAAGTATGTATTTTGCTGTTTTGGGTGGGTGCTCTATAAATCTCAATCAGTTCAATTTGGTTGACAGTGTTGTTCAAATCTTCTGTATCTTTACTGATTTTCTTTCAGCCTGTTTTTTTCAATTATTGAGAGTTGGGTATTGAAATATTTGGCTATAATTGTATTTCTCTTTGCAATTTGTCTCTTACTCTTTGCAGTTCTTTCACTTCTTATTTAACATATTTTAAAGTTCTCTTCTTAGGTATGATTAGATTGCTTTGCCCTCTTGAAAAACTGACATCTCTATCATTAGGAAATGTCCTTCTTTATCTATGACAACATTCTTTACTTTGAAATCTGCTTTTTGTAGTATTAACATAGCCATTCCAACTTTCTTTTAACTTCCGTTAGTGTGGTTAGCCTGTTTCCATCTGTGACGGTTAATTTTTTGTGTCAACTTAGCTAGGTGATAGTGCCCAGTTGTTTGGTAAAACACTAGTCTAGATGTTGCTGTAAAGGTATTTTGTAGATATGATTAATATTTACAACGAGTTGACTTTAAAATATTTTTTGGATATTTTTAAATTGTTTAAGTAATCTGTATGCCCAACATGGGGCCTCAACTCAGGACCCCAAGATCAAGAGTCACATGCTCTTCCAACTAAGTCATCCAGGCACCCCTCCAATCAGTTGACCTTAAGTAAAGATTACTCTCATAATATGGATAGGGCCTCATCTAATCAACTGAAGACATAAGGAGCAAAACTGAGGTTTTCTGGAGAAGAAGGAATTCTGCCACAAAACTGTAACAGAAATTCTGTCTGGATTTCTAGCCTGCTGGCTGTTCTATGAATTTCCAACTCAAGACTGTAACATCAACCCTTACTTGAATTTCCAGCCTGCTGGTCTGCCCTATGGTTTCTAGAATTTCCTCCTCCATATACAGGTGAGCCTGTTCCCCAAAATAAATATCTCTGTCTCTATTTCTTTCTCTCTCTTTGGGTGATCTCTCACTATCTAAATAGGAAAAGAGGGAAAATAGAATAAAGAACAAATGGGACAAATAGAAAATAAATAGCAAAATGATAGACATAAGCCCCACCCTACCAATATTAACATTAAATATAAATATTCTAAAAAAATAATTAAAATATAGAGATTGCCAAATTGCATTAAATATTAAGACTCTTTTTAAAATTATATTCATTCAGCCACTGTATAGTACATAACTAGTCTTTGATGCAGTGTTCAATGACTCATTAGTTGATTATTATATCTTTCTTTTAAACTTCTTTATTGAGATATAATTCAGATACCATAACATTCACCCACTTGAAGAATATAATATAATGGTTTTAGTATTTTCAGAGTTGTACAATATAGTGGGTTGAACAGTATCTCCCAAAAGATAGATCCACCCAGAACCTCAGAATCTGATCTTATTTGGAGTAAGTGCCTTGGAAATGTAACTAAGGTGGGGATCTCCAGATGAGATCACCATGGATTAGGGTGGGCCCTAAATCTGGTGATGAGTGTCCTCATGAGAGCAGAAAAGAAAAGACACAGGGAAGCATGGTGCCAGCTGTGTGATGATAGAGAATGGAGTGATGGAGTGATGCATCTGCAAGCCAAGGAATGTCAAGGAAGGACAGAGCCACCAGGAAGTTGGAGAGAAGCATGGAACAGTCTTCTTCAGAATTCAGAAGGAAGCAGTGTTGCTGAGACCTTGATCTCAGACTTTGGACCCAGGGCCATGAGAGAATTCACTTCTATTTTTTAAAAAGTTTTTATTTACTTATTTGTCAGATGGAGAGAGCACAAGCAGGGGGAGCAGCAGGCAGAGGGAGAAGCAGGCACTCTGTTAGGCAAAGAGCCTGGTGCAGGACTCAATCCAGGACCTAGGGATCATGACCTGAGCTGAAGGCAGATGCTTAACAGACTGAGCCATCCAGGTATCCCTCAATATTGTTTTAAGCCACCACATTTGTAGTAATTTGTTTTGGGAGCCCCAGGAAACTAATACAGATTTTGGCACTGGGAAGCAGCAAATAATACCTAAACAAATACCTCACAAATACCTAAAACTGTGGGGTTGTCTTTCAAATTGAGTAATTAGTAGAAGGTAGAAGAGTTTTGAGGTGCACGATAGAAAAAGCCTAAATTACCAAGATGTGAACGTTAAAGGTGATTCTTTTGAGAGTTCAGAAGAAAGTGAAGAGCATGGTAGAGAAAGTGTCTTTCATCTTAGGAGTTCATACATCATCATGAAGAGAATGTTAGTAAAAATATGAATGTTAAGGTGTTTCTGGTGACACCTCAGAAGAATATGAGGAGCATGTTACTGGAAGCTGGAGGAAAAGCAGTCTTTATTATAAAACAGCAGAAGACTTGGCTGAATTGTGTTCTACTCTTGGTTTGAAATCAGAACTTATAAACAATGAATGTAGATATTTAACTAAGGAGATTTTTAGTGAAGGAAGGTGCAGCCTTATTTTTCCTTGCTGCTTATAGTAAAATGTGAGAGGAATGAAATAAACTGAAGAGGGATTTGTTAAACAAAGTGGAACCAGCACTTGATGATTCGAAATGTTCTTGGCCTATCTAGATTGCAAAGGGTGCTAAAATTAGGAAGCTTATTTTTGGAAAAGCATGCTTTGAAGAGAAGTCCAAGGTATGACTGGTCAGCATTTTGTTGAAGAGAGTAAGTGTGGGATTCATGCAAACGATCAGCTATCCCAGCAGAAATTAGGGGTAGAGATGGTTATCCAGGAAGGATCTGTAGAGACCCACTTATCTAATGATGTGGAACCCTATAACATACACAGGAGGCCTACAAGGCTTTTGAGAATACTGTCCTAGCAAAGCTGCTACTATGAGTTCACTAGCCTAAAAGGCTAAACTGTGGGTCTAGACACTGGGACACTGACTTGAAGTCTTCTTTTTCAATATAGGTATTTGTAGTTATACATTTCCCTCTGAGCACTGCCTTAGCTGTATCTCATAACTGTTGGTATGTTGTCTTTTAAAATTTTTTATTCATCTGCAAGTATTTTCTAATTTCCCTTGTGATGTCTTCTTTGACTTTTTGGTTATTTTGAAGTTTTCTATTTAATCTACACAGTATTTATCAGTGTCCAGAATGTCATCTTGTGTTGATTTCTAATTTAATGCCACTGTGTCAGAGAACATACTTTGGATAATTTAAAAATTTGAGGCTTATCTTGTGACATACATGTTTTACTCTAGAAGATATTTTATGTACACAGGGGAAAATGCATATTCTGATATTGTTGAGAGGAATGTTCTATAGATATCTGTTATGTGTAGTTGGTTTATAGTGTTTGAGTCTTCTATTTTCTTGTTGATCTTCTGACTAGCTGGGCATATCCTGCCTGTTTTTGTTTACCTGTGGCCTTGGGGCGCACTAGATAGGTTATACTGAAAATGTGATTTATGATGGGTGCCTCGGGCCAAGTACTATCAGTTGACATCTGAAGGGACTAAAGACTGAGTAAATAAGGTCAGCCACATTACCTTTGCTGATTTCAATCTCTATCTTTTAGCTTTAACAAAATGTGATCATGAGTATAACAGTCTACAGTTAAGTTTCAATGAACCTGAACGAAGTACTAAACAGATAAGAAAACCAGTCATTGTGAATAAGGGTCAGAAAACAGCAAAACGTGAAGCCTGACCAACATATATAGAAATCATTAGATGTAGACCGTAAAAAAAGAGGAATGTTTAACACCTTTAAAAAAATTAAAGAGGATTTAAAAATATTAATAAGGAAGGAGACTATCAAGAAATGACCAGACAGATTTGAAAAGGAATCAAAGTATATTTTTTCTTTAAATAAGAAGATGCAATTTAAATAGAACATAAAATATAATGTTAAAAAGATTTGATAAAAATACAAAGAATTACTATGAATTCAATCAATCTTACAGCATAAAAGCAAATTCTAATAGAAAAAAGCAAACAATAAAATCATTAAAATTTGATGGTAGAAAAAGGGAAAAGAATATATAGAAAGTGAAAGGAAGTAGAAGTTGGGGTGATATTAAAAATGTTATTTAGGAACCAGTAAGGCATGGACCTACCATTCACAATGGACATTGGCCATTACAGAAGTAGGGTCCTGAGGGTCATCTGCTGTGCCAGAGATTGGTCTTTTGCTGCATGAGGAGGTTTGGGAGTTCCAGAAGAGTGGTAGGGAAGACATTTTGATTTTTTTTCTTTTTTAATTTAAATTATTTTATTTACTTAAGTTTCAAGTTTGAAAATTTCCTCTAACTTTTTTTTTTTAAAGATTTTACCTATTTATTTATTTGAGAGAGAGAGAGAGAGAACATGTGTGCATGAGCTGGGGGAGGGGCAGAGGCAGAGAGAATCCCAAGCAGACTCTTGCTGAGTGCAGAACCCAACATGGGGCTTGATCCCACAACCCTTAGATCATGACCTAAGCCAAAACCAAGAGTCAGACTGAGCCACCTGGGAGCCCCTAAATATCTCCTTAAACTGTTATACTCACTTCACATAGCTTCTTCTTCTTTTATCATTATTTTTAAATACTTTTAAAAATTTTTATTTCATTATTTTTTTCATCATTGTAAATATATTCATTAATCTGCAATGCCTATTTCACCCATTCCCATTCCCCCCTACCCACCTCCTCTGGTAATCATCAGTTTGCTCTGTATAGTTTAGAGTCTATTTCTTGGTTTGTCTCTCTCTCTGTCTTTCTTCTTTTCCATTATACATTCTAGTTCTATCCATGTAGTTGCAAATGGCAAGATTTCACTCTTTTTTTAAATCACTGGATTTTATATACACACACACACACACACACACACACACACACACAGAAAAACACTAATTTGAAGGGATACATGCACCCCTGTGTTTATAGTAGCATTATTTACAATAACCAAATTATGGAAACAGCCCAAGTGTCCATCAATGGATGAATGAACAAAGAAAATGTGGTGCTTTTATATATATATATATATAAATATATATATTTATTATATATAATATATAATAATGTATATTATATATTATATACAATATATTATATATATTTTCATATAAATAAATAAATAAATGTGTGTGTGTGTATATATATATACACATATATATACAGACACCACATTTTCTTTGCAAAGAGAATATGTGCCTAGGCTTAAGCCACTTACTGGGTGCACTTCCTAGTAACACAGTTTATTTGGCTCTGTCAGGTAGATTCACTGGGCATCTTGTTCGAAGACTTCCAGAAAGATAATTTTTAAAAATGTAAAATCATGATCCCAATACAAATGTAAAATGAACGTGTGTGAAGATTTTATTAAGCCCATTTATTAATGAGGGTATCACAACAAGTTCCTTCTTCCCAATAATGAACAAAAAACCCCAAAATTCAGGCTGGGATCTCCCTGGCTTGCCTGAAGTCATTTATGCCCATATTTGAACTGATCACTGTGTCTAGGAAAATGGAATGCTTTGATTGTTCATGAGTTGGGTCTATGCCCCCACATGGACTGAGAATGGGGGAGGAGAGGTTTCTCAACCAAAAAGTGGGACATTGTTATTGACAATAAGAAAGGAAGATAAATTCTGGGCACACAAAAACAACAATTGTCCACCCTGTCAGTATCTGGCTGGGTTAGAGAGTAGAAAGCCTAGAGACTGGGAACCTAATTTGTTTACTATCATATCATAGGCCATCTAAAAATGGAGAGTCTGATAAGAGAGATATTATAGATGTAGACTGGACCAAACTTGGCAAAAGGACTAATGTGGAAGGAAAAAAATGCCAACGTCTTCTAGCCTGTGGGTCTGAGATGATTATGGATGTCACAATAAAAATGTAGAACACAAAGGAAGAACAGATGTGGAGAATAAGATGATGAGTGCAGTCTAAACACTTTAAAGTGTGTTGGGATATTGATGTATTTCCAGGCTCAGTCAGAGAAGCTAACAGAGTGGAAAAAAGTGAGATAAAAAAGAAATTGTTGGAGGGGTTTCTGGGTGGCTCAGCTGGTTGAGTGTCCAAATCTTGATTTTGACTTATGTCATGAGATGGAGACCTGCATCGGCTCTGTGCACATGTGGAGTCTCTTTGGGATTCTCTCTCTCTTTTTCTGCTCCTTTCCCAGCCAGTACTCTCTCTCTCTCTCTCAAATAAGAAAAAAAAAAAAGTAAATAAATAAAGAAAAAGAACACTTAAAAAAAAAAGAAATTGTTGGAATAAAAGGTCATCAGAGATGGAATTAAATGGAAGAGTTGGTGTTGCAAATGGGTTGATATGATATTCCTTTAGAAGAAAAGGGAAAGGCCAAAAGATAGCTAAAGATCTGGAAATATTTTGAAATAGGAGGCAGAGAAATTGAAGAAGTGTATGTAGGATGACTCCAAATCCCTTAGAGGAGGAGGAAGAGACAGGTAGATTTACCACAAACCTAATGATGCCTAAAGCACTGGGACCCTTATTTTCATGGGCCTCTCCCATTTCTAGCAATGTGTTCATATGTTTTTATAAGATTTGCAAAACTAAGATATTTAAACTGTAGTTGGTTTAGATTACTGTTTCCACTTTAGCGTCTTTTTTGTTACACTTTGCCCTCATCTGGATTGACAATGGAATGGCAAAGGCAATTTAGGGATCTGGTTAATGGAAGTTGAGTTGGGAATATGTTTAATTTGGCTTTAGTGGATATATTTGTTTTGTTCTCAGTTACTTCTGTGTATAATTAAGCAGTTTCCAGCAATCTTGGTATAGGAATGGTTTCCAGAATACTCTATCAACCATTCAACTGACTTAATCTGGCATCATAACATGTAGGTACAGGACCAAAGGTCATAGGACAACATGAATATTTTCTATAGTGCTTGCCATCAGAAATATGTGGATGGGGGAAGAGAAATAAACTTTGAAAAATATGGAGTCAGAAGATAATCTGTAGGAATTTCTTCCATATCTTATAGGTTATATATGGAAGAAAATTAAGAGAAGTTTTTCCTAAATTTGGCAATAATCCTAAAATTTTTTAAAGATTTTATTTATTTATTTGACAGATAGAGATCACAAGTAGGCAGAGAGGCAGGCAGAGAGAGAGAGGGAGAAGTAGGCTCCCGGCTGAGCAGAGAGCCCGATGTGGGGCTTGATCCCAGGACCCTGGGATCATGACCTGAACCGAAGGCAGAGGCTTTAACCCACTGAACCACCCAGGCACCCCAATAATCCTAAAAATTTATCTGACATAACCAATGACAGAACTAGGAAATTGATAGAAACTTTAAAAATATCAGTTAACCACCCCCCTCCCAGAAATTTTGATCAACCATGCTAAGGGAAAGGTTGAATTATCTTTCTGTTCTCTCTGTAGAAAATAATATTATAAAGACATTACCATATGAAGAGATGATCAAAGAGTATGCAGGCAAAAAATTCTAAGAAAAATTATTATAGAGGTATGTCAGGCGATTAATTATTAAAACATTGTGTAATGTTTCTGTATATTATGACATTGTGGTACTTTCCACTTTTAAAATATTTATGCTCTGTGTTATTTCTTAAGAACACAAAATATTATATACACAGTTTTGTGTTGTTTTTCTTAAAGAATTCCTCTCCTCAGGTTGTGAGCTTTAGGTCATGTGTGCATTTGGAGGTGGGGATATGGGAGAATGCCATGTGAGTTTCTATTTGAGGGCTTAAAGAGAGTGAAAAAAGTCTGGAGTGAAGACTGTTGATGAGTGAAGAGTTGATGAGAAAATGGATTAGATAGGTAATAAAAATGAAGTAATAAAAATACAGTTAAGATCCTAGCTAGGCTGGAGAGTTGACCGAGGAAGAGAGTGAAGGGGCAGGAGAGCTGCCCTAGAGGTCACAACTAGAGGTCTAGTTGTGGAGGGATAAAGTATCTTTTTGATATGAAGAACACCAGATGGGAATCCCCTGTAAAACGGCATGGTGCCATTATAGATTTTGAGTGGGTAGATCAATGTCAGATTAAGATTTTTAAAAATGGATCTGACAGCTCCTCTGGCAGAATTTCATGCATTCTTTGATGACTCATTAACACGTCATCCTGAGATGATTTCACTTTTCACTGGGCTTTTGCCTTGTCCGTTAGTGCTTTATCTCTTATTGACACACCTGCACTTGCAATGTTGGGATTCACAGTTTATGAGTCATTTACTGTTGTTCCACTGATGCACATCTGTGCATAGCCTCCTCCATGGAGAGATGTCTCTGTTCTCTCTTGGGATGTTCTGGAGGCAGACACATGATCTGATCTCAATTACTGTTCTTGAAGCATTCTTGATAGCTAGAGCAGCTTCTTTCTACTGGGGCAGTATCTCAGCAAAGGTTTGGGACCAGCCCTGAAGTGCTGATGCTGGTTGTAGAGAGGAAACACCATTTTGCCTATATGCAGTCCTTCCCAAAGTCTATGTAGGAAACCAACCCAGTGAGTGGCTCGGTGGGTAAATCTTTGAAATTCAGAGGAGGGCTATTGCTTCAACAAGGCACCAGATGGAGACTGATGACTGAACTCCTAGTCCATCTGGATTACTAATATAGCTCTTGATAACATTGCAGGAGAGATTCTACAAATGTTGCTTCATTTGATTGGGCTCCCATTCTGTTTCTGTTTATAATATCTTGTTTTCCTTACCAGAGAGTTCAGAACGTAAGCTTCCCTCCATAGTAAACACGGGACCATAAAATATTGACAGAAAGGGAGAGTGAAGAAAATGGATTAGACAGATATGGGATGAAATAATAAAAACATAGTTGAGATTTGTTCAGTGGTTAATGTGTGCCAGACATTGTGATAGCTTGCATACACAATACCTATCTATCTATGCTTGTCTATCCATCTATATCTATTTATATTTATCTCTCTGTCTTCATCTCCACTTAGTTTTCACAGTAGCATATGAGACACTCTTTTTTTTTTTTAAAGATTTTGTTTATTTATTTGACAGACAGATCACAAGTAGGCAGAGAGGCAGGCAGAGAGAGAAGGGAGGAAGCAGGCTCCCTGCTGAGCAGAGAGACCGATGCGGTACTCGATCCCAGGACGCTGGGATCATGACCCGAGCCGAAGGCAGCGGCTTTAACCCATTGAGCCACCCAGGCGCCCCCATATGAGACACTCTTACCACCTCCTTTTTACCTACGAAATAACTCTGTCTTAGAGAAACTTAGTAGATGCCAGGATGCAGACCCAAGTATATCTGACTCCAGATCCCATGCTCTTTATCCCCATGAGATGCTGAGAGCTTGGTAGATGAAGATGAGCTTGGGTGGGTGTAGAATAGGGCACAGTAGTAGGTATGAAAGAGAATATGATGGGGGCAACAAACCTGGTATTAACTTCTGGTGACAGTTTGAAACTGTATCACAAGTAATTTCTGCTACTAATAATTTCTTATTAGTAATAATGCAATGTTTGTGAATGACTTTCATGAAGCAAAATTAGAACAGATTTTACCATCATTCTTAATATTACTCTTACTTGGATTCTGCTATATTCCCTTTAAGTTAGAAAGAAAGGACTGGGGTTACAGATGGGTGTTCCTTTGAAGGACTGGAGTTTCAGATGAAGTGATCCCAGCGGTACATTGACTATCATGGAATTGAAGTGGAAACCCGGTAAGAGCCACCAGAGTGAAGATACTATGTGCAGAAGGATGTTGAAACTCTTGTGCATATGATCTTAAATCTCCTTTCCAATGGGTTCCAGACTCTTTAATAGAGGTGGGAGTTGTATATATCTGGGAGCGAAACTATGCAGAAGGTAGTTTTGGCCCATGCACAGGGCAGGAACCAAAGTAGACACAGAGGTCAGAAGCAACGAGATTGAAGCTGCTGCCCATTAAGCTGTAGGGCTCTGAAAAAGTCACTTAACTTTCCCCAGCTTTAGTTCCTTTATCTTAGTGGGAGTAATGGGTGCTATACTTGCTTCACAGGCTTGTGTAAGAACCAAGGGAGATTGTGGCTCTAGCTGTGATTGCTCTTTGAAAATATGGTAGCAGGCAAGACCTTTAGTTTCAGTGGGCTAATGTTCCTTGGAATGCCCTTAACTCACAAGTGTTTTCCTCCATCCCTTCCACACACTGCCACACACACTCTCAGGGACCCCTCTGCCCAAGCCTCTGCTTCACAAATGCTTGAACACACAACTTGCCGAACAAAAACTATTAGGAAAATTTTAGAGGACTTGAAGCCCCTGACAGGGCTGGACCCCAATTTTGGTAACACACTGATAGGATGTATGAGAATTAGTTCTGAAAGTCATTACTTTCCTCCTAAGTGGAATTTTTCCTGGGAGGAATTAAAATTTTTTACTAGGTTGATCAGGTTACACACTTCTTCTGGCCTGATACATCGCAAACAAGAAAATAATAAAAGACATTTAAACAGAGTCTTTTTGCCAGGGGTCTTCTCAACACATCGTAAAACATTAGGACATGACAAGTAAGAGATTGGAATCAGCCGTTCCTGTAAACTAGCACTCATTCACAGCCTGTGCATTCAGCATGGGAGAAAACTTGAAGGGCATGAGGGGTTGCATAATCAGACCTTGTGAGCCAGCAAGAGTGTACTCTGGGATGGGCTTCTTCCCTGAGCCTAGTTGGCTGTTCTAGTGCCCTCGACCAAGGAAAATTTGAGTCTAGCTTGCTCATGGCTGCTCTGACCAGCAGCTTCAGGCTTCATCTGTTCCTGATACTGAGGACATCCAAAATACTGGGCATGACATCTTACCCAGTGCCTAGAGCCCTTTAAATTCAGTCTGTGAGAAGACAAGGCTGAAAGAATGATGTTATTAATAAAAATGGAGATTTTCTTTGGAGGAAGTTGGAAAGTCCAGAGTGTGATAACATAGCGTACACCATTCAGTTTACATTTGTTGACTTGTATTCATGGTCCATCCCATGTGACTGGATGGAAGCTAGGATAGAAAGGGATGTTGTCTCTCACGCCCACTCAATACTGCTTTGCCCATGTTTTATCACAGCATTTACCATGGATTTGTCTTTCCATCTAGACTATAAATCTATTGAGTGCTTGATATGTTAGGCTTCAATAAATGTTTGCCTTTATACTCTCCACCTGACCAGGTTGATTAATTCTTCTAGATTTAAGAACTATCTTCTCATTGATAACAACATTTCATCCCAAATCTCTCCTTGGCAATTAGATACTTGATACATTCATGAATTTCTCATAGAAATTTTGAGGTCAAAATGTAAAAAATGCCAACAGAAGTTTATTCCCCACCAACCTGACCTTTGTGACACCCACCCTCAAGTTTTCTCTTGTCTCAGCAAGTGACACCACATCTATTCACTTATTCAAACTGTAAATGGAGTAATGACCTGTGGTTCTTTCCTTTCCCTGACTCAGACATTCAATTCGTTATCAAGGCTATGTCCCAGATGTGTCTCAAATTCTTTTAGTTTGCTTCATTATTTTAGTCTGAGTCACCATCACATCTCCTCTGAATACAAGAAGCTCCTGAATGGTCTTCTCTGTATTCTTATTCCCACCAACCCATCCTCCCATTCTCTACACAGTATTCTCTTTTTTTTTCTTTTTTGTCTTCACACCCCTATCTACTTCTCATCTTCCTTTGTTAGTTTTAAGCAAATCTCAGACACCTTAATTTTCATCCATTACCATTACAGATCTATGTACATATGTGTGTATAGTATAATATATATAAGCACATGTATTCCTTTTGGGTAAGCTTAGCCACAATAATACTATTTACTTAAAAATGTAAAATTAGTTAAAAATACCATCAATTACTTTTGAACCACTATTCAAATTTTCAATTACATTATAAATTTCATAGTTTTAACAGCTTTTAAAATATAAGAATCCCAATAAGATCTATGCATTGTGATTCTTTGATTATCTCATAAATCTATTTTAATCTCTAGGTCCACCAATTCTCTTTATTCCCCCTGTAATTTATTTGGTAAAGAAATCAAGTTGTTTCTCATGACTGTCTCACAATCTGGATTTTCCTTATTGCATATTTATGATATATTTAAACCTGTCCCTTTGTCTTTAGTATTTCTTACAGACTGGTAGATAGATCTAGAGGCTTGACTAGATTGAGGTTTGAGTTTTTAGAGATGACAACTTCATAGTGGCATTGAGTGTTTCCACTAGGGGACTTGTGATGTTTAGTTGTCCCTCTTTTTGTCATATTAGCAGATATTAATTCAATACTCAGATTACTTACTTCATTAGGAGTTATAAGACAAGGATATTCAAATTTGTTTTTTATTTTTCATTAGTTAGATGGGTTACATTTATAAAGAGAAATACTCACTAATTTTTGGAGAGCAGTGTTACCAGAATGAAAAGAATCTTCTGGCTTTGGTAATAACTCTCCCTCTGAAGACAACTAAAAAATCTGCACAGAAAAAAAAAATAGTCTTAAAAGTAACAATGAGGAAAAACAATAATGGTAATTATGAGGTTGTGATTAATTTGAGAAAGTTCAGAGAGATGAACCTCAGCTGCTTCTGCCCTAGAGGTGTTCAATGCTTGGGACAGAGCCACGTTTTTGGCAGTTTAGTGTGGGAAGGAAACAAGAATTAGAATCAGGAGGTTGAGACCCTGAAGAGTTGCAATGTTCAAAAATGTTTTTGCCCTGGTGGTATTTGACCATTCCAGGGAAAGACAGTGAAAAGGACTGGAGTTCAGCACCCTCCAAGGAGGAAAACACTTGAAATATTCCCTGATCAGGCCTGAGAACTCAACAGGATGTGTATTGGGAATGGGGATATGACTTTACTTTGGGAGGACATCTTGGTGACTCAGGAAACCTTGGTTCCCAATAGCTAGGGTCCTCAGGTAACTGGTAGAAGGAGAAAAAACAAAATTACCTCTCTGAAGGAGATAAGACCATCTAAGGTCATCTAAAGTCTCAATTATTTCTGTAGGTAATTGGGGGAAAAAGGTTTGAAAACTATCAGAAACAATGAGACACACCAATGAAAAAAACAATGTAAGCCAGAACCACCAAAAAGCACAGACCACAGAGACATCAGTTTCATAATTATTGGATATGGACTACAGAACTACTATGTTTACTAAATTCATGGAGATAAATTTGAAGTGTAAACATTACAGCAGGAAGCTAGATACTATAAAGTGGGAAACTCAATGTTTCCCTCCCAACATCAGGAACAAGAAAAGGATACTTACTCTTGTCACTTCTATTTATTGTTGTACTGGAGGTTCTAGCAAGGTCAGTTAGGATAAATGAGTAAGTAAGTAAGGAAGGAAATAGCATCTGGATTGGAAGTGCAGAAGCAAAACTATCTGTATTCAGAGATGAAGTGATCTTGTGTAGAGAAAATCCTAAGGAACCCACTAAAAAACTATTAGGACTAAACAAATTAAGCAAGGTTGCAGGATGTAGGATCAATACATAAAAATCAATCTCATTTCATACACTAACAATGAGCATTCTGAAAATAAAATTGAGAAGACAACTTAATTTACAATGGCATCAAAAAAAGTAAAATAGACACAAATTTAACAAAAGTGCAAAATTCATACACTGAAAACTACAAAATATTGGCTAAAGAAATGAAAGAAAATTTAAATGAACGGAAAAATATTTCATGTTCATGGGTTGGAATACTTAATGTTAAGATATAAATCTTCCTTAAATTTATCTATAAATTCAACACAATCCCTGTCCAAATCCTAGCTGACTTTTTTCCAGAAATGGACAAGTTGATCTTGAAATTCATATGGGAATGATTAAGAGTACACGTATCTTGATGAGCACTGAATAATATATGGACTTGTTGAGCTACTATATTGTACACTTGAAACAAATATAACACTGTATGTTAACGACACTGGAATTTAAAACATGAGAAAAACAACCCATATGACAATGCAAGGGACTCAAAATAGCAAAACAATCTTGGAAAAGAACAAATTTATAGGACTCCTACTTTGATTGAAAACATTACTACAAAGCTGAATAATGAGGATGGGCATATAGGTCAATGGAATATAATTGCAAATACAGAAATAATACCCTACATTAGGGTAAATTGATTTTTGACAAAAGTGTCAAAATAATTCAATGGTGAGAGGATAATCTTTTCAAAACATGTTATTGGGACAATTGGAAATCCATATGCAAAGGAATGAATTTATACTCTCACCTCACACCATACATAAAAGTTAACTTGAAATGGATCATAAAAATTAAGTGTTAGAGCTAAAACTACAAAACTCTTAGAAATAATAGGAGTAAATCTTCATGGTCTTGGATTAGACAATAATTAGATATGACTCACAATGCACAAATAACAAAAAAAAACAGATAAATTGGAACTCACCAAAATTTTAAAAAAGATTTTATTTTATTCATTTGGCAGAGAGGGAGGGGGAGAGAGAGAGAGAGAGAGAGAGAGAGAGAAAGAGCACAAGTGGGGTGTGGGGGGGCAAGAGAGGGAGAAGCACACTCCTGGCTGAGCAGGGAGCCCAATGCAGGACTCAATCCCAGGACCCTGGGATCATGACAAGCCACAAAATGGGAGTACATATTTGTTTTTCATATATTCTGCATACCAATCCTTTATCAGATAGGCACTTTATATATTCTGGATAGCAATCTGAGAAGGGATTGCTATCCAGAATATATAAAGAATTCTTACAACTCAATAATAAAAAGATATATAATTCAAGAGTAGGCATTTCTCTAAAGAAGATATACAAATTACCAGTAAACACATGGAAACATGCTCATCATTAGTCATTAAAATAAGCAAATCAAAAGCACAGTGAGATCCACTTTACACCCACTAGGATGGTTATAATAAAAAAAGATGGATATTAAGTGTTGGCAAGGATGTAGAGAAATTGGAACCCTCATAAACTGCAGATGGAAATGTATAAGTATTTCTGACAGACCCATAGCTGAAGAAAAATTTAAAGAACACTGTTAAGAAGGAAAATGATGCCATATGGAAGCTCTGTGATGTAGCAGGAAAGGAAAGCAAAGAAGAAGGTAAATATGTGGGTGAATCTAAATGTCCGTTAACTATATAATAGTATAATACTATATAATAGTATTTTGTGGGGTTCTGAAACTATATGCAATCAAAATACATGACTATGTGACATATAACTTGGGGAAGAGGAGGTAGGTAAAGGTCTAAGATCCAAGGTACTTCAGGGTCCTTGCATTTTTCAAGGGGAAGTTAAAGGAAAGGTTAGCATCAGACTTTGATATGTCAAGAATGCAGTAGGATAAACATAAGAGAGTGGAAAAAGTGTGGTAACTCGCACAGATAGAAGGAAAACAGAATAATAAAAAAAAAAAATCAATTCAAAGGCAGGCAGGAAAGGAGAGCATAAGGAACAAAGAACAGGTAGCTTAAATAGAAGGATATAAGAAGAGGACAGGTTTGAATCCAACTAAGCTAGGGCTAGGACTTAAAGGGACCAAGTGTTCTGGTTAAAAGATGAAGGTTTTTAAAGACAGAATTTAAGAAATACCCACTATAGGCTGTTTGTAAGAGAAAGATTAAAAACAAAGTTTTGGAGGCATCTAGGTGGCTCAGTGAGTTAAAGCCTCTGCCTTTGGCTCAGGTCATGATCCCAGGGTCCTGGGATCGAGCCCTGCATTAGGCTCCTTGCTTAGTGGGGAGTCTACTTCTCCCTCTCCCTCTGCATCTCCCCTTGCCTGTGCTTGTGCTCTCTCTCTGTCAAATGAATAAAAATAAATCCTTTAAAAAAAGAGCATTATTAGAGTGGGTCACTTCATAATGATAAAATATTCAAATCATTAGAAAGATTTAATAATGTTAAGCTTTTAGTTCTTATAAATGTTTACAAATTTACTTTTGTACCTAATTCTATATTTAAAATGTATTTCTTTTCTTAAAGAGTTCTCCTTATCACCTGGTTTCCTGCTTGTGTCAGTCTCCCCCTTACTCACTGTGCTCAGTCTCTCTGGGCTCCTTTCAACTGCTTGAGTGTATCAAGTCTTGGGGGCCTTTGCATATGGCTGGGCTATGGACTCCTCAACCTGCAGGTCTCAGCTCAGGTGACACCTACTGAGAGCACCTTCTCTGGCCACTCTGATTCTCCACATAGATTATAAGGCCCCTTTATTTTTCATCTCAGCCCTTTTTTGAAGGGATAACCTGCCTTCAGTTATAGAATATAAGCCCTATGAGGTTAGTAACCATGTCTTGCTTACCATTGTATTTCCAGGATTTATAAAAACATTGAAAGAATGAATGAGAAGGAGTGGATGAAGGAGAAAGGAGAAAGGGGGTCATGGAGCTAGCATGTATCCACTCAGGGTGGTTCAAGCAGGTGTGATGAAATCTGGGACCAGATTAAAAGTCTTATACTTAGGTAAGAGGTGACTCCAAGCAGGGAATGCAGGAAGCCATGGAGATCCAGGGGAAGAAGATGGTCCCATGTTCAGGGCAGAACAGAGGGAGAAGGAGAAGCAGGGTGAGCCCCACCCAGGGGCCAGATGTGATTCTGCTTAGGGCTAGTGCTGTTCTCCATCCCTGGGTGTTTCCATTCCTGGCCTTTAATGTGATGAGAGAACTATGTTCTAAGAACTCAGACTGAAAGCAAAGTTCTCCTGGTCTCTCTAGCACCACTGTTTGCCTGGAGTCATCATCTGTGAAACTCACTACTTGGACAAGATAATCTGTAAGGAATTCCCCAGATCTAACAGTTTATTTTTCTCTGCCTTTCCCCCCCAACCCCGCCCTTTTTCCCCCCTTAGATCTTTACCCTTCCAGTCATATAAGCTGGAAACATTTAAAGCATTTTTGATGTTTCCCTTTTCACCTCATCCTTCCCAAGTTTTAATGATGATTCAGTCTCTTTCCTCTTTTTTGGTTTCCTTTGTAGACTCTCTGGTCTAGACTTCATTATTTCCCACTTCCTAACTAGTCAGTCTGATTCCAGTGCAGTTCCCTCACCTTCCTGGTCCATCTTTCAAAATCACCATCTTGTTTAAGTCAACTCAATATTAAAACACCTTAAAAATATTTTATTTATTTGGCAGAGAGACAGAGAGAGAGAGAGAGAGAGAGAGAGAGAGAGACAGTGAGAGCAGGAACATGAGCAGGGGGAGTGGGAGAGGGAAAGCAGGCTTCCTGCTGAGCAGGGAGCCCGATGTGGGGCTGAATCCCAGGACCCTGGGCTCATGACCTGAGCCAAAGGCAGATGCTTAATGACTGAGCACCCAGGTGCCCCAGTATTAAAGCACTTTTAAGAGAATCTCAGTGTCTCAGGATAAAGTATGAAATCTGATTCTTTTTTTTTTTTTGATTTTTTTTTTTGAAATCTGATTCTTAAGGGGTTCTAGATTTTGACCCCACCCTACCCTTCCAGCCATATCTCCCACTATTTCCCTTAAAGAAACTTCTGGCCCCTCCCTACTGACTTATTGTTTTCTTCAACATACCATCTTTTTTTACTGATTGCTGTACTTTTGCTGATTCTCTCCTTCCTTCGTGGAATGTCTTTTTCATGTTCTTCCATCAAAATCTGGTTCTACCTTCTCAGATAATGCTTGACCTCCTCCATGCTGACATGACACTAGTTAAATAACATGCCCCCCCCAACAGTTTACCCTCTTGCATTTCCACCTATCTAACCCTGAAGCCCTTTTCTATGAAATAAGATGAAGACTTATTTCTATGAAATAAGGGGAGATGACTTTTAAGTTTACTCGCCAAAGTAATAGTCTGTAGATTGCTGATTTCTTTGTGTCCATGTCTTTTTCTTTTTCTGGATCATGATGCCTTTCAGTTTACCAGATATTCTTGAGACTCTGCCATGTGGCCAGATCTGTGTTAGGACCTGTGAGGAGTGCAGAGGTGAATAACAGAGAGCCCTGGATTCTTAGGGACCCATAATCCTGTGTGGGTGTGTATGTGGGAATGATGGGGGATGGGCAGAGGGGAACAGACACCAATCTACTCATGAGAAAGTATGATATAAGGCCAAGAAAGGTGTTACTAAAGAATTATAAAGTGGGATTGGAGAGAGGAGGAGGGAATAATTTTGACTGGGATCATCTGGAGAGGCCTTCAGAGCAGAGGCCATGCTGCTAGACTTCGGCTGATGTATGACTGTAAGAGCAGACATGGAGTTTTGAGGAGGGAGGATGAAGAAACCATAATAATAAGGGCAAGAGCACTAGGGTGGGACACTCAGGGAAAATCCCGGAAATTGTATGGACT
Source organism: Martes martes (assembly GCF_963455335.1). Classification (NCBI taxonomy): domain Eukaryota; kingdom Metazoa; phylum Chordata; class Mammalia; order Carnivora; family Mustelidae; genus Martes; species Martes martes. The sequence goes on from NC_137896.1 coordinate 114,144,806, forward strand.
TCAGTGTGGCCAGCACATGGGGGACCAGGAGTATTCTTCTCTGAGATAAGGTTAGAGAGACCCTGCATCAGTGAGAGAGGCTGATTCCTCTCCTCCTACAGCCTTTTCTCTTCCCTGGCTTCACATTGCTTGCAACTTTCCACACTCACCGACCAAGTTCCTGCTTTGTTTCTTTTGACAGTTTTGCCCCAGTGCCCTCACAGGCCCCTTGCTGGCTCTTTTTTCCACCCTGGCTGACTCATCCCATCATTCCCAATTGCACTCAGACTTCAGCTCCTCCAAGAGTCCAGTCTGGGTTTGGCAGCTTATGTCTGGTGTCCCTTAGCATCCCTCTTGTAGCACTCACCACTTTAATGTGATCTCCTCATGTCCATTTTCTCCACTAGTCTATGAGTACTTCTTATTAAAAAATGTCCACATTGCCAATATGTCTCGAAGGCACAGCGTGTTGTGGCAAAGAAGGCACTGATCTAGAATTCAGAAACCTTGAGTCCTAATTTCAAGTACCAGTTGGGCAGTATTGTCTCTGGGCAGCATTCTGGATGACTTCTGGTGGTGTTGTGGTAACTATGAGAGATAATACATGGAAAATCCTTGAAGAGCAAGGTCTTAAACAGATAGACAACCACTAGTTACTTCCTAAGTCTCACATAGGTTTACCATATTTCTCATCATATAGGACCTTTCTGCATTTGACATGCTTATCATCATTATGGCCTCTGCCTTTTATATGTTCCAGCTCTTGAGTGATTATTCTCAGTACTCTGGTTCTTATTTTTCCACCCACATCCCAAGTGTTCTTTCATTAGCATTATTTATTCCTGTTTCCAAGTCTTACTGGTTGCTTCCATGACTTCTCTTTCCAGTTATAGGCTGATGAATCCTTGATCTTTATCATCCAGGCTGACCTTTCTCCTAAGCCTCACATACTTCTTTCCAACTGTATGCTCACTATCTCCACCTGTGACTTATCTCTTAGGCACCTTGAAATTTTTGATGCCTCAAAAATAACTTCTTATTTTAAACCTGGACTTTCTGGGGGAGGAGTCAAGATGGCAGAGAAGTAGTACGCTGAGACGTCATCAGGTAGCAGGAGATCTGATAGATAGCTTATCAAACCATTCTAAACACCTACAAATCCAAAAGGAGAGCAAAGAGAAGAAGAGCAGCAATTCCAGAAATAGAAAATCGACCACTTTCTGAAAGGTAGGACCGGCAGAGAAGTGAATCCAAGGCGATGGGAAGATAGACCATGGGGGGAGGGTCTGGCTCCCAGCAAGTGGTGGAGCAACAGAGCACAAAATCAGGACTTTTAAAAGTCTGCTCCACTGAGGAACATCACTCCAGAGGCTAAACAGGGGTGAAGCCCATGTGGGGAGAGCGTGGTCTCAGGTCCTGCAGGGTCACAGAAGGATCAGGGGTGTCTGAGTGTCACAGAGCTCACAGGTATTAGACCAGGGAAGCCGGCTACAGAGACGGAGCTGAGGAGTGAGCCCTCAACTCGGGGTTACCTTATTGTGATCTGTGGCACAGGTTACTGCTATGTGAATGGGGACCCCACAAGACCCGGGGAGACTCCTCTGGAAGAGCTCAGGGATCTGCGGGGTTCAGAGACTCCAGGCAGAGCTGTGTGCCAGAGACAGAGATGCTTGGTCACAGGCTGGGTGAGCTCAGAGCATGGCCGGGAGACGGGAGTGATTGAGCGCTTTTCTCCGAGGGTGCACTGAGGAGTGGGGCCCCAAGCTCTCGGCTCCTCCGGGCCAGATATTGGGAGGCCACCATTTTCATTCCTGCCCTCCAGAACTCTATGGAAAGCAGTTAGGGAACAAAAGCTCCCAAAAGCAAACCCAAGCAGATTATTTAGCCTGGCCCCTGGTGAAGGCAGTGCAATTCCGCCTCCGGCAAAGACAATTGAGAATCACTACAACAGGCCCCTCCCCCAGAAGATCAACAAGGAATCCAGCGAAGACCAAGTTCACTTACCAAGGAGAACAGCAGAATTCCAGAGGAGGAGACAGCAAAGCATGGAATTCATGGCTTTCTCCCCATGATTCTTTAGTCTTGCAAAGTTAATTAATTTTTTTAATTTTATTTTTTTCTTCTGCTAATTTTTTTAAACTTTTACCCTTTCCTCTTTTAACATTTTTTAACTTAACAATACCTTTCAAAAAATCTTTTTTGAACCTTCATTATTATAGTCACAGTTTATCCTTCATTGTATCTAACTTTATTTTTTGTATACACATAGGGTTTTTTCCTTCTAAAAAAATTTGGGGTACAACTTCTTCTAGTAGATCAAAATATACCCTAAATCTAGCACAGGGCTTTGTTCTAGTCTCCAGCCTGAGCAAATTCTCTCCACTTTCTTTTTCTTTATTCTTCCAACCAACTTATCAACTCCTTTTTTAGAAATTAAAAAAAAAATTTTTTTCATCTTTGTAGTCATATTCCACCCCTTCATTGTGTTTACCCTTATCTACGTTTTTCATTCTTTAAAATTTTGGGAAGTAGTTTCTTCTAAGAGACCAAAATACTACCCGAATTAAGTGGGTGAACCTGTTCTATTCACCAGTCTAATATATATATTTTTTCTTTTTTATATTTTTTATTTATTTATTTTTCTCTTTTTAATTTTTTTGTCTGAACTTCTTTTTACACACTTTCCTCCCCCCATGATTTGGGGTCTCCTTTGATTTGGTTAAAGCACATTTTACTGGGGTCTTTGCCACCTTTTTAGTATTTTATTTGCTCCTTCATATATTCTTATCTGGATAAAATGACAAGGCAGAAGAACTCACCCCCAAAAAAGAACAAGAGGCATACTGAAGGCCAGGGACCTAATCAATATGGACATTGGTAATATGTCAGATCTAGAGTTCAGAATGATGATTCTCAAGGTGCTAGCTGGGTTTGAAAAAGTCATGGAAGATATTAGAGAAACCCTGTCTGGAGAAATAAAAGCCCTTTCTGGAGAAATGAAAGAACTAAAATCTAACCAAGCTGAAATAAAAAAAGCTATTAATGAGGTGAAATAAAAAATGGAAGCTCTTACTGCTAGGATAAATGAGGCAGAAGAGAGAATTAGTGATATAGAAGACCAAATGACAGAGAATAAAGAAGCTGAGCAAAAGAGAGAAAAACAACTACTGGACCACGAGGGGAGAATTCGAGAGATAAGTGATACCATAAGATGAAACAACATTAGAATAATTGGGATTCCAGAAGAAGAAGAAAGAGAGAGGGGAGCAAAAGGTATATTGGAGGAAATTATTGTAGAGAATTTCCCTCATATGGCAAAGGGAACAAGCACCCAAATCCAGGAGGCACAGAGAACCCACCTCAAAATCAATAAGAATAGGTCCACACCCTGTCGTCTAATAGTAAAATTTACAAGTCTTAGCGACAAAGAGAAAATCCTGAAGGCAGCCCAGAAGAAGTCTGTAACATACAATGGTAAAACTATTAGATTGGCAACAGACTTATCCACAGAGACCTGGCAGACCAGAAAGAACTGGCATGATATATTCAGAGCACTAAACGAGAAAAACATGCAGCCAAGAATACTATATCCAGCTAGGCTATCACTGAAAATAGATGAGAGATAAAAAGCTTCCAGGACAGACAAAAACTAAAAGAATTTGTGAACACCAAACCAGCCCTACAGGAAATATTGAAAGGGGTCCTCTAAGCAAACAGAGAGCCTAAAAGTAGTAGATCAGAAAGGAACAGAGACAATATACAGTAATAGTCATCTTACAGGCAATACAATGGCACTAAATTAATAACTCTCAATAGTTACCCTGAATGTAAATGGGCTAAATGCCCCAATCAAAAGACACAGGGTATCAGAATGGATAAAAACACAAAACCCATCAATATGCTGCCTACAAGAAACTCATTTTAGATCTGAAGACACCTCCAGATTTAAAGTGGGGGTGGGTGGGGTGGAAAACAATGTACCATGCTAATGGACATCAGAAGAAAGCTGGGGTGGCAATCCTTATGTCAAATCAATTAGATTTTAAGCCAAAGACTGTAATAAGAGATGAGGAAGGACACTATATCATACTCAAAGGGTCTGTCCAACAAGAAGACCTAACAATTTTAAATATCTATGCCCCTAATGTGGGAGCAGCCAACTATATAAACCAATTAATAACAAAATCAAAGAAACACATCCACAATAATACAATAATAGTAGGGGACTTTAACACTCCCCTCACTGAAATGGACAGATCATCCAAGCAAAAGATCAACAAGGAAATCAAGGCCTTAAATGACACACTGGACCACATGGACATCACAGATCTATTCAGAACATTGTATCCCAAAGCAACAGAATACACATTCTTCTCTAGTGCGCATGCAACATTCTTCAGAATAGATCACATCCTGGGCCATAAATCAAGTCTCAACCAGTATCAAAAGATTGGGATCACTCCCTGCATATTTTCAGACCACAATGCTCTGAAGCTGGAACTAAATCACAAGAGGAAATTTGGAAAGAACCCAAATTTATGGAGACTAAAGAACATCCTTCTAAAGAATGAATGGGTCAACCAGGAAATTATAGAAGGATTGAAAGAATTCATTGCAACAAATGATAATGAAAACACAACAGTTCAAAATCTGTGGGACACAGCAAAGGCAGTCCTGAGAGGAAAATATATAGTGATACAAGCCTTTCTAAAGAAACAAGAAAGGTCTCAAATACACAACCTAACCCTACACCTAAAGGAGCTGGAGAAAGAACAACAAAGAAAGCCTAAACCCATCAGGAGAAGAGAAATAATAAAGATCAGAGCAGAAATCAATGAAATAGAAACCAAAAAAACAGTAGAACATATCAACGAATGTAGGAGCTGGTTCTTTGAAAGAATTAATAAGATTGATAAACCCCTGGCCAGACTTATCAAAAAGAAAAGAGAAAGGACCCAAATAAATAAAATCATGAATGAAAGAGGAGAGATCACAACCAAAACTGAAGAAATACAAACAATTATAAGAACATTTTATGAGCAACTCTACGCCAGCAAATTTGACAATCTGGAAGAAATGGATGCATTTCTAGAGACATATAAGCTACCACAACCAAACCAGGAAGAAATAGAAAACTTGAAGAGACCCATAACCAGTAAGGAGATTGAAGCAGTCATCAAAAATCTCCCAACAAATAAGAGCCCAGGGCCAGATGGCTTAGGGGAAGTCTACCAAACAGTTAAAGAAGAATTAATTCCTATTCTCCTAAAACTGTTCCAAAAAATAGAAATGGAATGTAAACTTCCAAACTCATTTTATGAGGCCAACATTACCTTGATCCCAAAACCAGACAAGGATCCCATAAAAAAAAAGAGAATTACAGACCAATATCCTTGATGAACACAGATGCGAAAATTCTCACGAAAATACTGGCCAATAGGATCCAACAGTACATTAAAAGGATTATTCACCACAACCAAGTGGGATTTATTCCAGGGCTGCAAGGTTGGTTCAACATCCACAAATCAATCAGTGTGATACAATACATTAATAAAAGAAGGAACAAGAACCATAGGATACCCTCAGTAGATGCTGAAAAACCATTTGACAAAGTACAGCATCCTTTCTTGATTAAAAACTCTTCAAAGTGTAGGGATAGAGGGTACATACCTCAATATCATCAAAGCGATCTGTGAAAAACCCACAGTGAATATCATTCTCAATGGGGAAAACTGAGAGCTTTTCCCCCAAGGCCAGGAACATGGCAGGGATGTCCATTATCATCACTGCTATTCAACATAGAACTAGAAGTCCTAGCCTCAGTAATCAGACAACAAAAAGAAATTAAAGGCATCCAAATTGGCAAAGAAGAAGTCAAACTATCACTCTTTGCAGATGATATGATACTATATGTGCAAAACCCAAAAGACTCCACTCCAAATCTGCTAGAACTCATATAGGAATTCAGTAAAGTGTCAGGATATAAAATCAGTGTGCAGAAATCAGTTGCATTTCTTTATACCAACAACAAGACAGAAGAAAGAGAAATTAAGGAGTCAATCCCATTTACAGTTGCACCCAAAACCATAAGATACCTAGGAATAAACGTAACCAGGCAAAGAATCTGTACTCAGAAAACCATAAAGTACTCATGAAAGAAATTGAGGAAGACACAAAGAAATGGAAAAATGTTCCATGCTCATGGGTTGGAAGAACAATTATTGTGAAAATGTCTATGCTACCTAAAGCAATCTACACATTTAATGCAATCCCTATCAAAATCCCACCCATTTTTTTCAGAGAAATGGATCAAATAATCTTACAATTTGTATGGAACAAGAAAAGACCTCGAATAGCCAGAGGAATATTGAAAAAGAAAGCCAAAGTCGGTGGCATCACAATTTCAGACTTCAAGCTCTATTGCAAAGCTGTCATCATCAAGACAGTATGGTACTGGCACAAAAACAGACACATAATTCAATGGAGCAGAATAGAGAGCACAGAAATAGACCCTCAACTCTATAGTCAACTAATCTTTGACAAAGCAGGAAAGAATGTCCAGTGGAATAAAGACAGTCTCTTCAACAAATGGTGTTGGGAAAATTGGACAGCTGCATGCAGAAAAATGAAACTGGACAATTTCCTTACACCACACACAAAAATAGACTCCAAATGGATGAAGGACCTCAATGTGAGAAAGGAATCCATCAAAATCCTTGAGGAGAACACAGGCAGCAACCTCTTCGACCTCAGCCACAGCAACTTCTTCCTAGGAACATCACCAAAGGCAAGAGAAACAAGGGCAAAAATGAACTATTGGGACTTCATCAAGATCAGAAGCTTTTGCACATCAAAGGAAACAGTTAACAAAACCAAAAGTCAACTGACAGAATGGGAGAAGATATTTGCAAACGACATATCGGATAAAGGGCTAGTATCCAAAATCTATAAGGAACTTATGAAACTCAACACCCAAAGAACAAATAATCCAATCAAGGAATGGGCAGAGGAATTTGTGACGCCCTGGATGGAACTAGAGGGTATTATGCTTAGCAAAATAAGTCAATCGGAAAAAGACAACTATCATATGATCTCCCTGATATGAGGAAGTGGAGATGCAACGTGGGTGGTTTTGGGGGTAGGAATGGAGGGAGACAAACCATAAGAGACTCTTAATCTCACAAAACAAACTGAGGGTTGCCGGGGGGAGGGAGGGTAGGTAGAGGGTGGTGGGGTTATGGACATTGGGGAGGGTATGTGCTATGGTGAGTGCTGTGAAGTGTGTAAATGTGGCGATTCACAGACCTGTACCCTGGGGCTAATAATACATTACATGTTTATAAAAAAATGAAAAAAAAAAAAAGAAATGGGCAGAGGAGATGAACAGACATTTCTGCAAAGAAGACATCCAGATGGCCAACAGACACATGAAAAAGTGCTCCACATCACTCGGCATTGGGGAAATACAAATCAAAACCACAATGAGATACCACCTCACACCAGTCAGAATGGCTAAAATTAACAAGTCAGGAAATGACAGATGCCGGCAAGGATGCAGAGAAAGGGGAATCGTCCTACACTGTTGGTGGGAATGCAAGCCGGTGCAGCCACTCTGGAAAACAGTGTGGAGGTTCCTCAAAAAGTTGAAAATAGAGCTACCCTACAACCCAGCAATCACACTGCTGGGTATTTACCCTAAAGACACAAACATAGTGATCCTAAGGGGCACGTGCACCCGAATGTTTATAGCAGCAATGTCCACAATAGCCAAACTATGGAAAGAACCTAGATGTCCATCAACAGATGAATGGATAAAAAAGATGTGGTATATATGTATACAATGGAATACTATGCAGCCATCAATAGAAATGAAATCTTATCATTTGCGACAACGTGGATGGAACTAGAGGGTACTATGCTTAGTGAAATAAGTCGATCAGAGAAAGACAACTATCATATGATCTCCCTGCTATGAGGAAGTCGAGAAGCAACATGGGTGTTTGGGTGGCAGGAAAAGAATTAATGAAACAAAATGGGATCAGGAAGGAGACAAACCATAAGAGACTCTTAATGTCACAAAACAAACTGAGGGTTTCCGGGAGGAGGGGGTTATGGAGAGGGTGGTGGGGTTATGGACATTGGGGAGGATATGTGCTATGGTGAGTGCTGTGAAATGTAAACCTGGCGATTCACAGACCTGTACCCCTGGGGCTAATAATACATTATATGTTCACATATATATACAGTATATACATGTATATATTACATATATATATTTTAAAAAGTTTGGTATTGTCCTTAAGAGGAGCAGTCTCTTAGGTTTGGTTGTACCATAAGATATGAAGTATTCAATAACCTGAGAATGTTGTAGAAAAGAAGGATTTGATAGCAAGTCTAGGTTCTAAGACTCTAACTAACCCCTTTCACAAATAGGTGGAGAATTTGAAATGCTAAAAGAAAAAACATCCTAGAAACCTTTTCAAAGTGAAAAAGTATTTGGGAGTTACATAATCCTTTCTTTAAAATGTCTTTATGGCTAGGGATTTAGTTAGATTATTAGTAACATTATTTAACTTACCTGGCTGATTTTTAATATGAAGGAATTCTAAAATCTCGCCCACATGCTTCATGATTCTAGTACATTTACACAAATATCTCAAAACTTTATCTTAATAAAAGTGAAATATGTAGAGAAAGGGGTTAAAGAAGTTTGAATTCTGAAAAACATCAAAAGTACTTGATATGATTCTTCACATAGTAGAGTCTCTCTAATTGGAAGTGTACGTATTTATTATTTTTAGATTCTTCTAATTTGCTGAAATTTTATCACTATGAAATGCACCTTTTACTTTCTGGTTATACTCTGTGTCTTGAAGTTAATATATTAATATAGCTACTACAAAAAATAAATCTGGACTTTCTCCTCCACGTTTCCATTATTGGCACTGTCCACTCTATGAGTCAAGCTAGAAACTTCAGACACATCTTTAACGCTTTGTCTTCTTCAACACTGGCAATATGATGGAAAAGAAGGGGGGAGTAGAGGTGGGAGTTTGGAAGGTAAATCCTTCAAATCCTTCAGTGGGACAAAGAATGCAAAGGGAAACAAGGAGGGGCTGAAGGAAGATCGTCAGGGGCTAGATCTCAAAGGATCACATAAGTCACGATAAGGAATTTGGACTTGATTCTGGACGCAGCAGGGATCCCTCCACTGGACGACTTTGAGGAGGGGGCACATGCTGAGTTTGTGGCTGTAGAAGGCTTAAACTGATTGCAGTGTGAAGAATGGCTTATAGGGCTCCAATATGAGAAAGGAAGAATGTTAGGACCTGGATGCAGAAGGGGAGATGATGAAGTGATGAGAAGATGAGGTCCTGAACAAAGTCAAGGTGTGCTGCAGCAAGATAAAGTTGCATTTTTAAGTCAATCCTTGGAGGATGACCGCTTGGAGATCTACTCCTCCCTCATCTAAGGAGACAGTGAAGGGAAAGGAAAGGAGAAGGGGATGCCTTCACCCGGCAGCAAATAAACTAGCCCATGAGAGTGAGGGGAGGTCTGGGTTCTGACCACCTTTCCCCTCCTCATAGTTGGAACTTATCTTGCTTGCTGAATATATAAGAGAAATAACCAGGACATGATGAATAAAAATAATTTTGGAATAAATCACAATGAACAGAACTTATTATTAAAAATCGGTGCACAATGATTGAAATAGGAACTGAAGGAAAGCGATGCTTTGTTTCTTACAAACTGTGGTTGTTGATTATTCACAAGTCCTTAATGTCTTTTTTGAGGAAGCGGTTTTGTTTTCCAGCTGTTTTCAGGGCTCCAATTACACTGGTGAGTGGTTACAAGGGAAAGTAAAGAAAACAGCAGGTTGTTTGATGTTGCTTAAAAGCCTGTCTATGAACCATTCACTGAAGATAACAGATTCTTCCAAAGGATAATGTTTATAAATTCACAGTGCTTCTCTGCTTATAAAAAAATGAGAGGAGAAAATGAAAAGTCAGGAAAGACGAATTACTCATATATAGTGCCTCTGCTAATAGAGATTTGGAATGTAACAGCCAGGCCACATTTGTGGTTTTTGTTGGGAATAATTGGAATAAGGGAAGAGAGGAAATTCAGTTTCTTTTTCACTGTAACCTTGGGACTGATAAAGGGAGGTGTGATGTGGCCAAGGGTGCTAAGGATCAGGTTGGTTTCCATTAGGCTCTTTTACATGCTGGAAGAAGTTACTATGGGTAAAACTTAGCTACTGGTGAAATGATTGGAGAATCTACCCATACCCATGAGTAAAGTGGAGGCTTTCCCATTAGCTTGGTTAAGTGACTGAATAAGCCCTTCCTTAAAAATAGTAATTCAAAGGTTTCACTTATTTGTGGAGCATAACAAATAATATGGAGGACAAGGGTAGATGGAGAGGAGAAGGGAGTTGAGGGAAATTGGAAGGGGAGGTGAACCATGAGAGACTATGGACTCTGAAAAACAACGTGAGGGTTTTGAAGGGTAGGGGGGTGGGAGGTTGGGGGAACCAGGTGGTGGGTATTAGGGAGGGCACGGATTGCATGGAGCACTGGGTGTGGTGAAAAAACAATGAATACTGTTACACTGAAAAGAAATAAAAAATTAAAAAAAATAGTGATTCAAAGGGACACATGCACCCCAATGTTTATAGCAGCCATGTCCACAATAGACAAACTATGGAAAGAGCCTGGATGTCCATTGAGAGATGAATGGATAAAGAAGATGTGGTATGTATGTATAATTGATGAATTGTGAATGAATGAATTGATGAATATTACTCAGCCATCAGAAGGAATGGAATCTTGCCATTTGCAACAACATGGATGGAACTAGAGAGTATTATGCTAAGTGAAATGGGTTAGTCAGAGAAAGACAAATACCATATGAACTCACTCATGTGGAATTTAAGAAACAAAACAGATGAACATAGGAGAAGGGAAGGAAAAATAAAATGAGATGGAAATTGAGAGGGAGGCAAACCATCAGAGTCTCTGAACAAACTGAGGGTACTGGATGGGAGATGGGTGGGAGGAAAGGATAAATGGGTGATGGGCACTAAGGAGGGCACTTGATATAGTTACATGCAACTGATCACTAAATTCTACCCCTGAAACGAATAATATGCTATATGTTAACTACATTGAATTTAAATTAAAAAATTAAAAAGGAAGTCAGTATAAAACTTAGAACAGTTTTTCCTTATAAAAAGAATTAAATGGAGATTAAACATCATTTACAAACTCTTCAAATTGACATATGATCTTTGTTAGTGTTTGTCCAGTCATGTTTGTCTTGTTGCATGGTTTCATGCACTGGGGTTTAGAGTCCTTCAGACTTCACCTCGTTATTGCCTCCTGTGTTTTGCAGGGGCACTGCAGGAAATGGGTCCTGTGCCTTACTTAGGTGATCTAGTCCTTTCAGCAGCTGCGAGTTTGTTGCATTTACTTCATATACTCGATGCAGTTGTTCAGAACTATCTTCTCATTAAGCAACCAAACTTTTTGTTTATTGACATACTTTCCATAAATGCATTTAAAGAGACAGGGAGAAATAAGTTTCAGAATCAGTAAGTGAGAAGCCCTAGAGTAAGAAAAGAACACAAAGGTTTCCTAAAAGGCAGAGGACCTAGGTCACGGCTAAGTTTTAAGAGAGGATGGAATATCATTAAAAATGAGATCTTGCTGGCCTCACTGAAGTACACAATGTTTATCATTTTAAGAGAAGATTTATTTTATGGTCTTAATATTACCGATGTGGATAAAGTGTTCTGAAGAGCTAGTCATCGAAAATGCCAAAGATCTAAGTCCTAATGACTTTATCTCTGAAATTCAGTTTAAAAAAAATAATGATTGTCATTGACTTTGGGAAAGTAACTCCTTAAATATGACTTCCTTGTAGCTTCACAGTTTATTGCTCAGGAGTCTAAATTTTATTGATGCCTTATCCTGACATCAGAACTGTCCCTCATACATTTTTGTTCCTTCCCTGCCTAGTACACTAAAATTAATAAAAAAGGAAAAACAAAAGTTATGACACGGAGAAAACAGGCCTGCTGGATCTTGCTACTTTGTTAAGGGAGAAATCAGCAGCTGGTGCTGTTGCCTTTCATGGGAAGATGAAGGGGCTCAGGTGAAAATTTCCATGTCAATACTTTCCTGAAATGAGAGTGTGATAATTTTTTTGTCTTATATTTTAAAAAGTTGTCAAAAAGATGAACAAGTGCATAACCAAGGATGGCATGTAAATTAGCCAGGGAGCTTGTTTTCTATAAGTTTCCGTCATGCAACACAATATAGGCCTATACTCCAGGCCCCCCTTTGGACAGAACTTGACAATGTCTTCAAATGCACTGAAGGCTTGTGCTCATTTCAGAATACAGAACAACTCCCACGGTCCAATTTTGCATCATCAACTGAAGTCAGAGTCAGGTTGAGTGTTATGCTTCACTCCTCCAAATCCTGATCCTCACCAGGGAACAGAGGTTTTCAAGTCTCGGGGGGATTCTGGGGGCTATAGCCACTGTTGTTGGAATAAGTAACACTGCAGAGTGTATCAGAGAGCCACTGTTCTCTCATCTCAAAATAAGCACACTGATTCACATAATTGTGAATTTAACCCAAGTATATTTCCAAATGAGGGACTTAGAGGTCCTATTGGCTGGCAGAGATTGTGTTTACCACTCAGGATGGTCCATAATGTCAAGAACTGGTTTTGGTCTAGCGATTTTAGCCTGGCACTGGAGTGGCAACACATACCCCAACCTGGGAAAACAAAACAAAACAAAACAAAACACAGCCCATACCATTTCAAAAACAAGCTGTTTCTGCCCTATGTCACAGTTTCCTCATTTAATAATATTTTCTATGCATTTAGCCAATAAATTAAAATGGTATGCATTTAGCCAATAAATTAAAATGTGTTAAGTGTGTGGACAGCACAAATATGTCAAATGTGTTCTCTACATTTTGGGAAATTTTCAATCAAAAGGGGAAGATGAATCATGTATTCAAATATTCACACCCACGAAGGAGTTGAGGGAGCGACAGGGAAGAGACTGGTGCTCTGTGCCAGATGGTTCTAAAGGGTTTAAGGGAGGCTCTAAATGGGAGGCAGGAGCAAGTCAGCATTGGGACAGCTGTGACACAGGTAGCAGATACCAAAGACACCCAGGGACGTAGAAGGTATATTCCCTTTATCTTCTATATCTTTCCAGGCTCTATTTACCAGATGGCTCACTGGGTGCTATGCATTGAGCTAAACAAGATGTATCTACCTAAACCTCCCAGTTGACCTGAAGGGTAAGTGCTATTTTCTCTATCTACTCAAAAAGCTTAAATAATGTGCCCCAAATTATATAGCTAATAAATATCAGTACTGGAATATGACCAAGTTGGAGGGCCTTTCTAAAAAAGAATGACTTCAGCTGTGTCCACATTCCAGGAAAAGATATTGAAGCCAAGGCATGCTCAGAGGAGTGAGTCAGGAGTAGGGCAGTAGCAAAGTGCCTCTTTCTTTTTGGCTGATTACATTTCATAGCAGCACACAGCAGGGACAAGAAGTGGGTGACATAATGGTGATGCCATCTTTTAAAGATCTTGTTTAGTGATAATACATTCTAAGGCAATTTTTTTCATTTTTCCCATTATATATCCATTAAGGATAGTATACCTTTTCTTTTTTAAAATTGAAAAAAATTTTAACTTATTATTATTTTTAATTTAATTTTATTTTTTCAGTGTTCCAAGATTCATTGTTTATGCACCACACCCAGTGCTCCATGCAATATGTGCCCTCCTTAATACCCACCACCAGGCTCACCCAACCCCCTCCCCTCCTCCCCTCCAAAACCCTCAGTTTGTTTCTCAGAGTCCACAGTCTCTTATGGTTCATCTCCCCCTCCAATTTCCCCCAACTAACTTCTCCTCTCCCTCTCCCAATGTCCTCCATGTTATTCCTTATGCTCCACAAGTAAGTGAAACCACATGATAATTGACTCTCTCTGCTTGACTTATTTCACTTGGTGTAATCTCTTCCAGACCCGTCCATGTTTATACAAAAGTTGGGTATTCATCCTTTCTGATGGAGGCGTAATATTCCATTGCATATATGGGCCATATCTTCTTTATCCATTTGCCTATTGAAAGGCATCTTGGTTTTTTCCACAGTTTGGTGACTGTGGTCATTGCTGCTATGAACATTGGGATAGAAATGGCTCTTCTTTTCACTACATCTGTATCTTTGGAGTAAATACCCAGTAGTGCAATTGCAGGGTCATAGGGAAGCTCTATTTTTTTTTTAAGATTTTATTTTTATTATTTATTTGACAGACAGAGATCACAAGTAAGCAGAGAGGCAGGCAGAGAGAGAGAAGGAAGCAGGCTCCCTGCTGAGCAGAGAGCCCAATGTGGGGCTCGATCCCAGGACCCTGGGACCATGACCTGAGCCGAAGGCAGAAGCTTTAACCCACTGAGCCACCCAGGCGCCCCAAGGGAAGCTCTATTTTTAATTTCTTGAGGAATCTCCACACTGTTTTCCAAAGTGGCTGCACCAACTTGCATTCCCACCAACAGTGGAAGAGCTTCCCCTTTCTCCACATTCTCTCCAACACTTGTTGTTTACTGTCTTGTTAATTTTGACCATTCTAACTGGTGTAAGCTGATATCTCAATGTGGTTTTGATTTGAATCTCCCTGATGGCTAATGATGATGAACATTTTCTCGTGTGTCGGCTAGCCATTTGTATGTCTTCTTTGGGTAAGTGTCTATTCATGTCTTCTGCCCATTTTTTGATGTGATTATGTGTTTTTTGAGTGTTGAGTTTGAGGAGTTCTTTATAGATCTTGGGTATCACCCCTTTGTCTGTAGTGTCATTTGTGAATATCTTTTCCCATTCCGTGGGTTGCCTCTTTGTTTTGTTGGCAGTTTCCTTTGCTGCACAGAAGGTTTTGATCTTGATAGTATACGTTTTCTAATACAGTGCCCATTCTCCAGAATGCTATAGCTCCTTTGAGCTCATAAGACTATATCCCAACAATGAAACAACCTGAGGGTTTTGAAGGGGCAGGGGGTGGGAGGTTGGGGGAACCAGGTGGTGGGTATTAGGGAGGGCACAGATTGCATGGAGCACTGGGTGTGGTGAAAAAACAATGAATACTGTTACGCTGAAAATAAATAAATAAATTTAAAAAAACTAAAAAAAAGTGTGATAATTTTTAAATTAATAAATTGCATAGTTTGAATAAAATGAATGTTGATTTCAATATTTGAAATCATGCCAGTAGTATGAAAAAACTAGAGACATGATGTGAATTTTAATTTATGACTTATTCCTGTAAGAATGGAAATTACGGCTTGTGTGTCTGAAATAAAGGAAAAAAATGCCCTTCCTGTACTTGGAAGACGTGGTGGCTGCCACCAGTTGTAGGTAGTGTAGACTGTCTGGTGGGTGTCAAGTGTGGCACTGGTTTGTTCCAGATATTTGGAGTGTTGTTCAGACTGTGTCAGAAGTTCAGACACAAGGAATCCTTTGATCATTGTATAATTTTTGTATTGTCACTTAATAAATTCCCACACACTTGTTGGCTTAAAACAACACACATTTACTGTCTTACATTTCTGGCTTCCAGAACTCCGAAACCAGTTTCACTGGCCCAAATCAAGGTGTTGGCAGGACTACACCCTCTGCAGAGGGTCATGGAATCCGTTTCCTCAGGCTTTCTAGCTTCTACAGTGGCATTGCTTGTATTCCTTGGCTTATGGTCCTTTCCTCTATCTTCAAAGCCCACAATGTAGCATCCTCAAATCTCTCAGTTTGTCTTTCTGTCTCTCTCTGTCTCCTTTCTACTGTGCTGAGTGGAAACACATTCCCTTCTCTCTTCCATAGGATACCTGTGATAATATGTAGGGCTCACCTGGGTAATCCAGGATAATCTCATTTCAAGATTCTTCTTCTTTTTTTTTAAATATTTGTTTAAGAGAAAGAGAGAGTCAGCTTGTGAGATATCCAGGTCCTAATCCGGGGTGACGGGGGGAGCAGAGGAAGAAGGAGAGAGAAACTTCAGCAGACTCTGCACTGAGCATGGAGCCTGGTGCAGGGCTTGATCGCAGGACCCTGAGATCATGACCTGAGCCAAAACAAAGAGTCAGCTCCTTAGCCAACTGAGCCACTCAGGTGCTTCTCATCTCAATATTCTTACTCACATTTGCAAAGTCTCTCTTACCACTTTTATTCAACATACTACTAGAGTCCTAGCCAGAGCAATTAGGCAAGGAAAAAAAATAAAGTCCTCTAAATTGGAAAGGATGAAGTAAAACTGTCAAATGTCTATAATACCCAAAGCAGTCTACACATTTAATGCAATCCTTATCAAAATACCACAAATATTTTTCACAGAACTAGAACAAATAATCTTAAAATTTGTATGGGACCACAAAAGACCCTGAATAGCCAAAGCAATTTGAAAACAAAGAATAAAACTGGAGATATCACAATTCTAGACTTCAAGGTTATTATAAAGCTATAGCAACTAAAACAGTATGATACTGGCAGAAAAATTGATACATAGATCAATAGTACAGAATAGAAAGCCCAGGGGCGCCTGAGGGGCTCAGTGGGTTAAAAGCCTCTGCCTTCGGCTCAGGTCTGGATCCCAGGGTCCTGGTATCGAGCCCCGCATCGGGCTCTCTGCTCCGTGGAGAGCCTGCTTTCTCCTCTCTCTGTGCCTGCCTCTCTGACTACTTGTGATCTCTGTCTGTCAAATAAGTAAATAAAATCTTTAAAAAAAGAAAGCCCAGAAATAAACCCACAATTGTGTGATCAATTAATTTTCTACAAAACAGGAAAGAACATGCAGTGGGAAAAAAAGTCTCTTCAACAAAGGGTACTTGGAAAACCGGACAACTACATGCAAAAGAATGAAACTGGGCCACTTTCTTACACCTTACACAAAAATAAACTCCAAATGGATCAAGAACCTAAATGTGAGAGCTGAAATGATAAAAATCCTAGAAGAGAACACAGGCAGTAATTTCTTTGACATTGGCCATAGCTAATAACATCTTTGTGGATATGTCTCCTGAGGCAAGAGAAACAAAAGCAAAAATAAACTATTGAGACTACATGAAAATAAGCTTCTGCATAGCTAGGAAGCAACCAAAAAACCTAAAAGACAACCTACTAAATGGGATTAGATATTTGCCAATGACATATCTGAGATATGGTTAGTATCAAAATTTTTAAAGAACTTATATAACTCAACTCTACAAAAAAAACCAAACCAAACCAACAAACCAAATAATCCTATCAAAAATGGGCAGAAGACTTGAATAGACATTTCCTCAAAGAAGATATAGAGATGGCCAACAGACACATGAAAAGATGCTCTATATCACTCATCATCAGGGAAATGCAAATCAAAACTACAATGAGGTACCACCTCACATCTGTCAGAATGGCTAAAATAAAAAAAAAAAAACTCAAGTGTTGGCAAGGATGTGGAGAAAAAGGAACCCCTATATATTGTTGGTGGGAATGCAAACTGGTACAGCCGTTGGAGAAAACAGTATGGAAGTTCCTAAAAAAAAAATTAAATAGAACTACCCTATGACTCAGTAATCAGACTACTGAGTATTTACCCAAAGATTATGAAAACACTTAATTTAAAAAGATATATGCACCCCTATGTTTTTTTGCAGGATTACTTATAAGAGCCAAATTATAGAAGCAACCCAAGTGTCCATTGATAGGTGACTGGAAAAAATATTACAGAGCCATAAAAAAGAATAAAACCTTGTCATTTACAACTAAATGGATTGAGTTAGAAATTATAATGCTAGTAAGCAAATAAGTCAGTCAGAGAAGGACAAATAACCTATGATTTCTCTCATATGTGGAATTTAAGAAAGAAAACAAACAAACATGAAAAAAAAAAAAAAAGACAAACCAAAAAACAGACTCCTAACCATGGAGAACAAACTGATGGTTACCAGAGGGGAGGTGGGTGGGGGATGGGTGAAATAGGTAAAGGGGATTAAGAATACACTTGTAGTGATGAGTACTGAGTAATATATAGAATTGTTGAATCACTATATTGTATGTCTGAAAGTAATCTAACATTGTGTGTTAACTACACTGAAATTGAAGTTCTTTAAAAAAGAGTAAGGGGTAGGAAATAATAGGGAAGCAGACTGGCTGCACATTAGAAAACACTTCACAATATTCCCTCTCAAGATAGTGCATGCCCATCACTGGGGTGGATAGGCAGGACAGGTTGTCAGCTGGAATTGGGGCACAGAGCATTTCTATTTCTTTTAATGGGAGATTGGGGGGGGGGGTAGACATCCCTTAAGGAAGATTTCTGAATTATGCAAACTGAGATTTCAAAATAACTTGGAGAACTAAAGTAAGAATACTAAATCAGTCATGATATGCTATGTAAGGTGATGATAACAAAAACACCACAAAATGGGTTTATTTTTTGCTCCTGCTACATACCCATTTCAGCTTGACAAGGGGCTCTGTCTTATATTGCCCCCAGTCAGGAACCCAGGCTACAGGAGCTCCATCATTTGGAATGTTGCCAGTTGCTGAACCGGGAAAGTGGTTCTCTACTGTCTCACACTGGCGAGCAGTTAAATATTCCAGCTCCCAAGTCAATGCTCTATATTATATGTGCCCCCAAATTATTGCCCAGAACCAGTCATATGGTCAATCCTGTCATATATATTAAAGGAAGAGAGCTAGAAATACAGATGAATAAACTAATAACCACTACAGCTCACTTTCTGGATGCTAAATACTTGGTTCACATACCCAGAATGCCTACATCCCCTCCACAAAGGGGATGACCCCCAAACCAAGGATCCCTGTGTGAAGACTAGAGTCTCTACATGTAGTGGCTTTGATTGTGAGACTTATGAGCTAAAAAGACAAGTTGTCTTCCCCCTGTCTCTTGCAACTTAGCCAGTGGTGGAAGAGTGTCCAGTGGTGGAACAGTGATAGGATCATCAGAATAAATATTTCCATTTGGAAAGTGAAAAATAGAAACAGTAGATATTGATCTGTAACAATTCTGAAATCCACCTAAGAGGATTTAAAAAAAAATTTAAAATTCTTTTAATTATTGACATATAATGTGTTATTTGCTTCAGGGGCACAGGTCTGTGAATCATCAGTCTTACACACTTCACAGCACTCACTATAGCATGTACACTCCCCAGTGTCCATAACCCAGCCACCCTCTCCATGTGCCCCACCCCCCGGCAACCCTTAGTTTTTTTTGTGAGATTGAGAGTCTCTTATGGTTTGTCTCCCTCCTGATTACATCTTGTTTCATTTTTTCCTTCCTACCCCCCCAAATCCCCCACGTTGCCTCTCAAATTCCTTTTATCAGGGAGATCATATGATAATTGTCTTTCTCTGATTGACTTATTTCACTCAGCATAATACCCTCTAGTTCCATCCATATCGTTGCAAATGGCAAGATCGCATTTCTTTTGATGGCTGCATAGTATTCCATTGTGTATATATACCACATGTTTTTTATCCATTCATCTGTTGATGGACATCTGGGTTCTTTCCATAGTTTGGCTATTGTGGATATTGATGCTAGAAACATTCAGGTGCACGTGCCCCTTCAGATCACTACATTTGTATCTTTAGGGTAAATACCCAGAAGTGTGATTGCTGGGTCGTAGGGTAGCTCTAATTTCAACTTTTTGAGGAAACTCCATGCTATTTTCCAGAGTGGCTGCACCAGCTTGCATTCCCACCAACAGTGGAGGAGGGTTCCCTTTTCTCCACTCCTTGCCAGCATCTGTTGTTTCCTGACTTGTTAATTTTAGCCATTCTGACTGGTGTGAGGTGGTATCTCATTGTGGTGTTGATTTGTATTTCCCTGATGCTGAGTGATGTGGAGCACTTTTTCATGTGTCTGTTGGCTATTTGGATGTCTTCTTTGCGGAAATGTCTGTTCATGTCCTCTGTCCATTTCTTTTTTTTTTTTTTAATTTTTATTTATTTTTTAAAATTTCTTTTCAATGTTCCAGAATTCATTGTTTATGCACCACACTCAGTGCTCCATGCAATACATGCCCTCCATAATACCCACCTCTGCCCATTTCTTGATTGGTTTATTTGTTCTTTGGGTGTTGAGTTTCATAAGTTGTTTATAGATTTTGGATAGCCCTTTATCTGATATGTCATTTGCAATTATCTTCTCCCATTCTGTCAGTTGTCTTTTGGTTTTGTTGACTGTTTCCTTTGCTGTGCAAAAGCTTTTGATCTTGATGAAGTCCCAATAGTTCATTTTTACCCTTGTTTCCCTTGCCTTTGACAATGTTTCTAGGAAGAAATTCCTGCAGCTGAGGTTGAAGTGGTTGCTGCCTGTGTTCTTCTTAAGGATTTTGATGGATTCCTGTCTCACATTGAGGTCTTTCATCCATTTGGAGTCTACTTTTGTGTGTGGTGTAAGGAAATGGTCCAGTTTCATTCTTCTGCATGTGGTTGTCCAATTCTTCCAACTAGGTAGATGTTTTTGAGAGCCCTTTATCTAATGACACATGGATAAATGAGAGTTTGCACTTACCCTCAAGGAACTAAGTTTGGATGGAGGACATAAGGAACTAAGTTTAGATGGAGGATATATATGATTGTAATACAGGAGAGGTATAAAAGTAGTGTTTTTACAACATCAAGGAGGATGGTTAATTCTCAGGGAGAAACTTGGGAAGGTCTTAGAGATTTGTCCTGTGGATTATTTTAAGTGGATCATTTCCAGATTAGGCCCCAGGCAGGCCCTCTGAGAAGACTGTAGAGTCTGATGCCTGTAACCTTTGCCTCTCCCTCAGAAAAAGCACTTCCTTTGACATTAGTCCCATTGGCCACACTTAAAATGAGCACTGGGACAGGGTGTGAACAGCCTTCTTGGACCACTTGCTGTCTGTAGATATTTGGAATCCAAGGGTTGTTTTCAACAAAGTTTTGAAAAAAAACTCTTTTAGTCCTAGCCCATGCTATCTTGGGTCATTCAATTATCTCAAAATCTTAGGAGTCTCTTTATTAGCATGATTAAAATCAGTTCCATGTGTCAAATAACCACATCCACATTTTTATTAAAGACACAGTTTTCAGGGGCTCCTGGGTGGCTCAGTGGGTTAAGCCTCAGCCTTCGGCTCAAGTCGTGATCTCAGGGTCCTGGGATCAAGCCCCACATCAAGCTCTCTGCTCAGCAGGGAGCCTGCTCTCTCCTCTCTCTCTGCCTGCCTCTCTGCCTACTTGTGATCTCTCTCTCTGTCAAATAAATGAATAAAATCTTAAAAAAAAAAAGACAGTTTTCAGATTTTCTGTATTTGCTTTCTTATCCTGATCTCTCTCTCCAATTACAGATGCCTTGAGTTTATTGGGCTGCAGTGGGACAACCACATTTTTAACACCTTCCCCCCCCCCAATTGTTTTGTCTAACTGAAAGAATTTCATTGGTGGGACACTTTAATGGGATTTTTTTTTTTTTTTGACATGACTGAATTCACTCACAGGTATTAACTCTAGGTATAATTGGCTTTTGATTTGAATCTTTCTTTAAGCCTGATTTTAATTAACTTTTGTTTCTCAAAAATATCTTTCCTGTTGGCGTTGGGTAGCAGTTGCCTCTTCCAATCCTTCTAGACACCATATTCTTTTTGTTATGGTTTGCAAACAAACAAATAAACAAACAAAAGACAGATGCTTTTTGAGCTCTTTTTCTTTTTCTAATTCTTTGCCAAATGCAGCAATAAACACATAACCCTTGTTCTGTTTTTAAATTCTGTATACAAGTTCACTGAGTACATAATTACCTCCTCCCAGCTGACTGTTAGCTACAGTCTTACCAAATGATTTGCCACTGGATAACTTGAATTGCCATCTCTCCAGCCTCCAGTATCCATTTCCTCTGTTCCCATGGCATGATTTTTTAGCCAAGACCACAGATTTTAGATTATTGCTTGGCAATATCCCTTACTCCTTCTGTCATCATTATATGTATCAGCCGTAATAGATTAGATTATGTTACTGTAATAAACAATCACCAATCTCTCTGACTTAAATCAATAAAGATTGATTTCTTGCTATAACAAAGTCCACTGTGGGTTGGGAAGCCCTCCAAAATATCAGTCTTCCATGTGATGTCTCAGAATGTCACCTTCATGTCAACATTTGTTTCTTCTTCTTCTTCTCCCTTCCTTCCTTCCTTCCTTTCTTTTTTAAAAAAATTCTAGTTAGTTGACATACAGTTCAATATGGGTTTTAGGACTAGAGTTCAGTGGTTCATTATTTACCTATAACACCTAGTGCTCATGATAACACATTCCCTCCTTAATATTAATCACCCACCTATCCCATCCCCCACCTACCTTTCTCCATCATCACAGTTTGTTCTCTATAGTTAAGAGTCTCTCATGATTTGTTTCCCCACCTCTCTCTTTTTTCCTCCCTCCCGAGTGCTCATCCATTTTGTTTATTAAAAAATGGTGCTGAATTTTCAACAGATGATTTTGTATGTAATGGTAAGGGGTGATTTCTTTAAGGAAATGGTGGTGGATTGTTAGAGGACAGGATGGTGTGTGTGTGTGTGTGTGTGTGTGTGCATGTGCGTGCGCACTAAGAAACACACGCTCAAATATGGAGATAAGACCTGGTTAGGTTTGAAGCAAAAATGGCTGCATCCATTGAAGGAACACAGATACTAGCATATAGTGGCAAAACAGCTACTTAAATTATTAACTGTAGTTGTCTATAATAAAGTGCCTGTTGAAGGCAAGGCTTTGGGGGACCAAGTGCTGTTTCAATAGAGTATTATCATGGATATGAGGAGCACAAGGACTATGGAGTGGGTTAACTTCTTCTGACTGCATTGGAGAACATTTAAAAAGAAAAATTTAAAACCGAGGAGTTAAATTTCTTGGCTGAAAGCATAGTCAGAAAAATGGAGAGCTTTTATGACTGCCTTAAAAGAATATTTTATTTCTTGTATTCATAGCCATCATTAATGTATCAAAAAATCAGACTCAGAATTTGATGATGTGGATTGCAGAATTAAAGGAAATTTGGCTTCAGGGCTCACTAGAATTTTTTTTAAAAGTTGGGGCATTTATTATAAAGAATGGGATCCTAATAAATGAAATTGAGAAATCTAGGTGGATTTTAGTGATCTGAGTTCTTGTAATAACCTCCATTGTTTGAAGTCTCTGTCATGACTTCATTTCTAGTTGTTTCACAGGGATGCCTATTCATCAAGACTCATCCTAACACCTTTTATTACTCCAGACCCATAACCAGAGTTACATCATCAAGGATTTCAAGGGACAAGTAAGATGTCTGACATTGGGAGAGAATTATAAGATTTTACCAATTTGTATCAGCCTGCAGAAAGAATGCAGCTTTACTCACACTTGATTATAGCTTTACAAAACACATTTTCAGATTTTTTAAAAAAGATTTTATTTATTTATTTGACAGACAGAGATCACAAGTAGGCAGAGAGGCAGGCAGAGAGAGAGGAGGAAGCAGGCCCCCTGCTGAGCAGAGAGTCTGATGTGGGGCTCGATCCCAGGACCCTGGGATCATGACCTGAGCCGAAGGCAGAGGCTTTAACCCACTGAGCCACCCAGGCGCCCACATTTTCAGATTTTTGACCTCCAGAAGTATAACGTAACAAATTTGTGTTAAGCCACTAAGTATGCAGTTATTTGTTACAGCAGCAATAGGAAACAAATACAATGACCTACTAAAGTTTTATTTACTATGTATCATGAAAACAATTCCAGTTCTGGTGAACAGAGAAATAATTTAAATAGTCACTATCTATCACTTAATTCTAAGATCTAAGCCAGCTGTCAGAGAGGAGCCCCTTGAATGAAGTGAAGAACACGTCTTTTCAAGAAAGGATCCTGCAACAGACGCACAATTTATGTGCTCTAAACCTTTCTCTTAGCTTTTCCCTAAAGGGTTTGTGAACCAGAAAATGGGAAATACTGAAACTTTTCAGGGGTTATTGTATGGTGACTCTGAAGTAACACTAATCCCTGATGACCAAAATGCTACTGTGGTCTGTCAGAGTAGGGTTGATAGGTGTCAGATGATAGAGTTTTCACCTGAGTCCTTCTCACAGTTTGTATCAGTGTATTAGTTTTCTATGCTGTGTATCAAATTACCACAAATGAGTGGCTTAAAATGACACTCATTTGTTAGCTCACAGTTCTGTAGATCAGCTTTCTGGGGAGGCTTAGTTGGAATCTCACTTTAGGGTTTTCCAAAGTCAAAGGTATCCTGTGGGCTAGACTCTTTTTGAAGGCTCTGTGGAGAAACCCACTGCAGAGCTCATCAGGATGTTGGCAGGATTCAGCTCCTTGTTCTTGTGGGACTGGGATCTCAGTTTCCTTACTGGCTATTGGCCAGGGAGGTTCTCCTCTGTTCCCAGAGATTGCCTACACTTCTTGGCATGTGACCACCCCTTTCCATATTCAAAACTGGGAATGACGCAACAAGTTCTTCTCACATATTGGATCTCTCTGACTTTTCCTTATTCTACCAGCTGGAGAAAGTGCTCTGCATTTAAAGGCTTACATGATCAGATTAGGTTCAGTCAGATAATATTTTTGTCTTTAAGGCAACTCTGCCATATAACTATTGTAATCATGAAAATGATAGCTCATCATATCCACGGGTTCCTGGGATTAGAGTAGATCATCTTTGGGGGACGATTTTAGAACTTCTGCCTACAATACTGGGCCAAGTGGATATATGAACCCACTCAGCAATTATTTTCTGTTTCGTAGTTGGAATGGATAGTGTTGGCTCCTGGGAGAATCCCAACAATGGGTATCTGGTTTGTGCAATGGTTCTATTATCATTGATAAGGCCAGTTAGAAGTCTTTGGAGTAGAGAATAGTGCCAGCATCAGTCTCTGGTACCTGATATATAGCTTTAGCTCTGGGATATGCTTAATTCTCTAAATCAACAGAAAAGAACATAAGAAGTAAGCAGTTATTTTGTCTTTTTTATGTTGTTGGGACAGCAGTATAGCTTTACTGTTTTATGCAAGTGCCGTACCAACTGTCAAAATCAAATCTGCAGAGGCCTTGAACATGTCAGTTTTCTATAGAATATCATGCTCTCCACTACACCGATAACATGGTGCTGATGGACTTAGTAAACAGAAACTAGCAAATATCCTAGCTGCCTTTGCTAGACACATACATGCCAGAGGATGAGAGGTAAGTTGACAGCACTAGTGAAATTTCTAGGAATTCTGTGGTCTGGGGTTTATGGAGATCATTTCCTTCAAAGTGAAAGACACATTGCTGCATCTTGAGTCCTACTACTAAGAAAGAGGCACAGCACTCAGTGGGTTATTTGGATTCATATCTCTTATATGTGTTTGCTGCTCTAACTTATTTATTAAGTAATCCATAAGCATAAGCTGCTTTGCTACTTAGATCTTATGATCCAGCTTGTTCAGTAATGCCCAAAGTATCTGGTAGGGACCTTAGCATGCACATACATGTGTTGCACACACATATATACATACTAGGTTATATGATGTTAAATATTATATTGTATTACAATATATAATGTTATATGTTATACTACATTATAATATATACATTATATATACACATTATAATATGTAATATAAGTGTATAATATAAATTATCTATCTCTCTATCAAATCAGGTTTGAACAAGTAGTAAAGGTACAAATAAATTGTGCAAACAAGTAGTTTAGACTCCTGGGGAGTTCCTTTTGACCAGTTAATGAAGGAGAAGAAACTGGCCTAAAGAATATTTCACATGATTTGCTGGTACCAGCTACATCATTATAGTCCCACTCCTGAGAATACTGGAAAGACTGGAAGGAAAGAATAATCTATTTTTTCCTCATTTATGTGTCCACCAGAAGACAATACCTGATGGGTTAGGGTGCTGTCCTGTAAGATATAGTATATGCTCTGAACCAGTAAGTTATCTAAGGTTTTTTCCATTCTCTACCAGTATCTCATAAGCCCATCAAAGGGAGGAAGTGGCCTGAATCCTTTCACTACTATACCTAGTAATATACATTTTTGCTTCCCATTTCTGCAACTTTGGGCTCTGTTGATTTAGAAGTCTTAAGTTTAGTTCCCAGCAGAGGCTTATTTCCACTTCTGGACACAAAATGGCTCAATTAAGCAAGAAGTTGAAAATGTCACTTGATCTCTTTGGATTCATTGTGTCACTGAAACAACAGGCAAAGAAGAGCATGACTATACTGTATGGAGTTGTTGATCCTGGTTTTTAAGGGGGAATAATGTTGTTGCTATACAATGTGAATAAGAAGGAGTTTTTCAGGAATCTTAGAGGTTCTTAGGGCATCTCAATGCCCAGTAGTAAAAATTAATGTTAGACTATAGCCACCTAGTACAGACTAGTGACTCAGACTCTTTGGGAATGAAACTTTGAATTGTCGTATTAGATCAAGAAACATTTCTAGCTGAGGGGCTGGGTGAGGGCAACAAGAGCAATGGAATGTGTAATGGAAGAAGTTATAGAAACCCATGATAGACCAGTTGTAGAAACAAAGATTGTAATAGTTGTACATACTTTCTACTGAAAAACCAGTTTAATTTTACCTATAAAGAAACCTAGATAAACAGAAGTTAAGTAACTTGCCTATATTTACACAGAGGTCAAGTGGCAGGGCCAAGCTCAAACTATGTCTGTCAGACTTCAAAGCCCATGTTTCTTTAATCATACTCCAAAGAAGACAAGATGGGAATGGGACTTATTTTTTTATTTCATTTTTAAATATTTATTTATTTATTTGTGTGTGTGAGAGAGAGAGAGAGAATGCAAGCAGGGGGAGGAGCAGAGGGAGACAAACTCAAGCAGACTCCCTGCTGGGTAGGGAGCCTGACATGGGGCTCAATCCCACAACCCTGGGCTCATGACCTGAACTGAAATCATGAGTCAGTTGCTTAACTAACTTGAACCATCCAGGTGCCCCAGGAATGCAATTTCAAAGAAGACAGCTAAATGGTTGGCATAATGATGGTATAAGGAAAATAATCCATGTAGCATTTAAGTTACCTGGAAAAATTAAAATAAAAGTCAGTAGGATAATTTTGCCCTAATTTCAAATCCTGTGGCAAGCAGTACAGAAGGAACACATGGAAAGAGACTCTAGCTGAGGAGTCGTCTTGCATGAAAGGCAAGTCCACTCCCTCTACCTTCCCTCCCCAGCAAATCATCTTTGTGTATGTGGTTCTTAGGGAGGTAATTCCGGCATGGAGCCCACAAAGCAACAAAACCATGTGTCCTTCATGCACTTTGTAATTTTCAAGTACTGTGTCATTGCTAAGTGAGTGGGAGGCTAAGTGCTTACTTAGAACATTGTGGTAGGAGACTTCAAGGGAATCTGTTAGGCACAATTCTGAATTTTCTTCATTCTGAGATGGGGCTTGGAAGGATCCAAGACCACAAAGAGCATTTTTGGGTCTCAGCCCTCTCTTGTTTGAAATCCAGGGCTGTTCCTGGTGTTCTGGAGGAGCTATAGGGTACATCTGGAGGGTTGCCTTCCTGCTCAAAGTACTCAAGAAAGCTCTGCCATTTCTTCTTCTCAGTGTGCTACAGAAGAATTTCCCTAGCCCATGAGTGGAGTGTCAGTTCAAACTGGGACAGCATAAATCTTTGAGCCCTCTTTAAAAACAGAACATTCAGAGTAGAGGAACAGAAAAACCGTAAAATCAGGGGAAGTCCTCACAAAAAGCCTCTTTGAGAATGGAAGATGCTGTGTATGAACCGTACTGAGGTACCCTTGTCAAATATTGTTGCTCTGTGCAAGGCCATGTTCTGGTAGGTGCTCGAAGAGTAGGACTAGCACTAGTGTGGAAGGAATGCTCTGGTCCAGAAAAGCAGCACCACCACTGTCTCCACCTCTCCTCCTTTTGGAGGGGAAATTGCCTGTGGGTTTTTGATTGGGATGGAGAGTTGCCACCATTACAGGTAGCCTTGAGGGGAGGATTCCTAACAAGGTACTCTGAGACCACTCTCATCTGTGTTATCCAGAGAGGCACTAAAAATGTAGGTTTCCTCATATCAAACCTGGATTCCCTTGACATCTGTATTTAGAGAAGGTTCTTACACATTAAAGTTGAGACCCACTTCTTTCTTTTAAAAAAAAAAAGATTTTATTGGGGCACCTGGGTGGCTCAGTGGGTTAAGCCTCTGCCTTTGGCTCAGGTCATGATCTCAGGGTCCTGGGATCGAGCCCCAAATCGGGCTCTCTGCTCAGAGGGGAGCCTGCTTCCTCCCTCTCTCTGCCTGCCTCTTTGCCTACTTGTGATATCTGTCTGTCAAATAAATAAATAACATCTTAAAAAAAAAAAAGATGTTATTTATTTATTTATTTTTTGCTGGAGAGAGATTAAGAGAGAGAGAGAGAGATGGAGAGCACAAGCAAGAGGAGTGGTAGGCAGAGGGAGAAGCAGGCTCCCCACTGAGCATGGAGCTGGATGTGGGACTTGATCTCAGGACTCTGGGATCATGAACTGAGCCCAAGGCAGACACTTAATTGACTGAGGCACCCAGGTGTCCCATTGAGGCCCACTTTTCAAGGGATCCTCCTTTTTACCCAATAGAAAAAGTTAACATCTAATGAATGCTTATTATATACTCAGCATCATTCTAAGAGCTTTATCTGTCTTATTTTATTTAATGATCACACTATTTCTCAAGGTAAGAGCTATTATCATCCCCCAATTCTTATAGAAGCCAAATGTGAGGCACAGGGTGAATAAATAACTTGTTCCAGGTCACCCAGTCTTTGATGGAGTCAGGATTTGAACCCAGGTAGTCTAATACAGAAATTATGTTCTTAGTCACCATGCTATACCCTATGAACTTGTCCTTCTCTTCCTTCCTTTGACCAAGACAAATTGGATTTTTTATAGGTGAATATTCCTAAGAAATGAAGGGAAATCAATCATGTTTTCAGGGAAGAATTTCTGTATCCCTACATCACAAGGTAATCTGGATGTCACTGGTTTGGTTGGCACAGCTTCCCCAGCACAGAGTCCCCACCTCCCTCTGGTCCTTCACTCATGAGGAGACATGTTGCTCCCACTCTGCTCCAGTCTGGTTTCCAGCTTTACTTCTGCTTCCTGCAGGAAACCTGGCTCTAGGTAGGCAGGACTCTGTACTTCCTTATGCCTACACCTTGGCCCTGGGGTGGTTGCTGTGGTCTTCCCACCTAGTGAAGGACAAATGTGTCCCCATATGACCTCTGAAGACTGGCCAACTCACAACCTCCTTTCTCAAAGAAGCTACCAGGAAACCCACAAAAGTCCTTCCTCCCACAAGCTTTCATTTCAGCCCTCTTTCTGGGTTCTTCTTTCCTCTCCTGTCATAGGCAGCAAAAATTTAGCTACTTTTCCCAGAGTCTTTCTAACCAGAGGGATTCTGTTCTCTTCATGACAAGTTGAGCATGGAATGCAGTTTCCTCATTATCCTAAAGGCAGACTATACAGTCCTGTGAATGGTTCCAGTGTCATTCATAACACAAGCACGGCAAATTGTGCAGTTTAAGGAACCTTACTCTATTTGTGTGGTTGTGCCTGGTGGCACAGCTCTTAGATGGACTTTCTTCTCCCTGTATTTCCTCTGTGGGGGAAGTTGCACCAACTTCTCTTGTCAACAACAAGAGGTTGCAAAAGCTTCTCTCCTCCTCTTGTCAACACCAAGACTCCTAGCCAGTGCAGTGCTCTGTGTCCCGACTAGGGCATTTACATTCCAAGTGCTTTAGCCCATGTTACCAAGCCTATGTCTTGCTCAGGAAGGGCTGCTTTGAGTCATTTCCTCTCAGAAGTTCCCACTCCCCGACTTGCCTGTTTCTTCCTCAGGTGAATTCAATTCTTAGGTCATGTATGGGAGAACAGCTGTACTTGTCCTTTCCAATCACTGTTACTGGGTGAGAGCTTCACTTTCATATTCTGATATATAACCATTAAAATTCTTTAAAATTAAATAGAACTAAAATCAGTTAGTTAAATTAATTAAAATGGAATAAAATTAAATAAATTACATTTTGTAGTTTAAATTCTGACTATTCCCTTGCTAAGGACAGTAGAGAAAAGAGAGGGTTGACAAGGCCACATCAAGATTCATGTTCTAGCCATCATCTCTTTCAACCACAAGAGAGGAACTTAATACTATTTGTTGAAGAGACTGTCTTTTTTCCTGTTGGATATTCTTTGCTGCTTTGCTGAAGATTAATTGACCGTATAGTTGTGGGTTCATTTCTGGGTTTTCTATTCTGTTCCATTGATTTGTGTGTCTATTTTGAAACATTACCATACCATTTTGATTACTACAGCTTTGTAAAATAACTTGAAATCTGTAACTGTGATGCCTCTAGCTTTGCTTTCTCTTTTTCAAGGTTTCTTTGGCTATTTTGGGGCCTTTTGTGGTTTCATACAAATTTTAGGATTGTTTATTTTTAGTTCTGTGAAAGACGTTGGTATCATTAAATATGTAGATTGTTTTGGGTGGTATAGACATTTTAATAATATATGTTCTTCCAGCCCATGAGCATAGAATATCTTTCCATTTGTTGGTGTCACCTTCAATTTCTTTCATCAGTGTTTTATTGTTTTCAGAGTACAGATATTTTACCTCTTTGGTTAGGTTTGTTTCTAGATACTGTTTTTGGTGCAGTTGTAAATGGATTTGAGTTCTTAATTTCTCTTTTTGCTGCTTCATTATTGGTGCATAGAAATGCAACAGATTTCTGTACATTGATTTTCTGTCTTGTGATTACTGAATTCACATATCAGTCCATCAACCAATGAATGGAAAACAATGTCACACACACACACACACACAGGAATATTACTCAGTCACAAAAAAGAGTGCAATCATGCTGTTTGCATTGATGTGGATGGAGCTAGAGAGCATTATGCTAAGTGAAATAAATTAGAGAAAGACAAATACATGATTTCACTCATATTTAGAATTTAAGAAACAAAACAAATGAGCAAAGTGGGGAAAAAGAGAGAGAAATAGGCAAGCCAAGAAACAGACTCTTAGCTACAGAGAACAAACTGGTGGTTACCAGTAGAGAGATGGGTAGGAGGATGGGTTAAACAGGTGATGGGGATTAAGGAGGGCATTTGTTGTGATGGACACTGGGTGTTGTATGGCAGTGTTGAATCACTATATTGTATACCTGAAACTAGTATTACATTGTATGTTAACGAACTGGAATTTAAATAAAAACTTAAGAAAAAAGAAGAGAGGAACTTAGTAGATATTTCTTAAGTCAGGAAAAGGGGTAAATGTGCTGATGTTCCAGTTCTGGAGGTCAGTCAGTGATGTGAGGCACAGACCTCAGGGAAGATGGTGTGGGCTTTGGGGGCATTAGAGTGTATGGGATGAAGAGTGGACTCTGGAGTCAAACGAGCTAATTTTGAGTCTGACTGTCTGACTTACCAGCTCTGGAAACTTAATACGGGCAAGTTAATGAATTGCTATGTCTCAGTGTACTTATCTTTTGAAGGATAATAATCATACCTACTTTGTAGGGTTGTTGTTAAGACTATGAGTTAATATAAGTGAATGGCAAAGGGCAGTGTTTGGCATGTAGAAAGTGCTGTATGGGTGTTAGCTACCTTAAAGCCATATAATCAGAGAGAGAGAGGGAGAGGGAGACAGGGAGAAAGTATAGATGTGTCTGGGGAAGAAGACAGGACTGTAAAGGGGGAGGCACTTTCAGGAAGATCAGAGGAAACATCTGCTCAGCTTCTAGTGAAGAAAGTTAGGACAGAGCACGTGGAACAGGGAGGAAAGGTCTACCTGGAGGGAGCAGGGACTGGGGACTCTCGTGAAAGGAACAAAGGGACAGAGAAGCCAAATGGTACACCTGCCTGACCTGGATGTGTATGGGGAGACCCAAAGAAGAGAAAAAAGAGGTGTTGAGGATCTCACCAGACCTCACAGTGGAGCCTGGCCAGAAGCCCTTCAGCTTGGGCATCAAGACACTTGGCCTAGGACACAACCAGGATATGGGTGATTGAGCCCTTGGTGCCCGGGAGGTTTTGCCAGCCTCACCAAGTTTCAACCAGGTTTCTGTTACTTTAAGATGAAGAAGCTGTATTTGATAACTTTTTTAGTGTTTAGGAAGATATTTAAAATTTCCCCTTTTCCTTGAAAAATAATAAAAAAAAATTACAGTCTGGTCTCAGCCAAAGTTAGAATTGTGAGCAGAAGCGATTTGGGCAGTGTTTCTTTCTTTCTTTCTTTTTAAATGAATTTTAAAGAAAGTTTTAATTTAAGTTCCAGTTAGTTAACATACAGTGTAATATTAATTTCAGATGTAGTGCTTCTTAAATTTTGATATGCATCAGAATCACCCCCTTGTCTGGGGTAGAACCTAGCAGCTGCATGTTTAGGAAGGCCCCACATGATTTTGGTGTTTACCAAAATGTTTGGGAAACACTTCTCTTTCAGTGCTTTTTACTCTTCCATGGAGATATCTCTATCTATCTCTCTATCTATATCTATCTCACCTGGGGATCTTGTTAAAGTGCAGATTCTGAAGCTCTGTGGTGGAGCCCTAGATTCTGTATTTTTCTCAAGCTCTCAGGTGACGCTGCTGTTGGCTCCGGTCTGAGGAGCACAGTTTGAATAGCAAAGAGCAGGTACCAAAGTCCAAGGGAGAATCCAGGGGAAAGCCTGGAGTGGTTGCAAGAGGCAATGAGGTGTGGAAGTTGGGAAGAGCTGTATCTGCTATTTTGCTTTGTCGTATCTGCAGGTAACTGAGCTTCATGCAGAATCACCTGAGACAAACAGGCAGGTAGTTTCGGAGTCTTGGATCCCACCTTGGACTTTCTGAATCAGAATCTCCAGAGGAGGGTTTTGGGATTTGGCATTTTTTTAATAAGCACCCCAAATGATCTGTATCATTAGACACAGTTAGGAAACACCGACAAGAGTGTCAAGGAGAAAGACAAATAAGAACTACGAAGCTACATGAAAACTTTGGATATAACGGAGCACTGAAAGTTATGTGTGATATCAGAGAGGTTTTCCCAGTCATCTGTAATTGTTTCCCTTGTTGCTTGAAGAAATTTTCCATTTTACTGAATGTTAGTTTAATGATTTACAAGCAAAATTCACAATATTTTATTTTATGGCTTCAAGTTCAGAGGACAACAGGAAAACTCTGGAGATGAGAGAAAGTGACAACAAAAAAATTGGAACAAGATACCTGAAAAAAATGTGAGTTCCCAGAACAGTGCCATTAGCAAATGAAACATTAAATGCCTACCACATGTTGTATTATGAAATTATTGAAACCCCGGGTAAACTTTGATTTTAGTTGTAGACTTTGAAAATCAGCATTAAACTTTAAACACCAGTATTAAACTCCAGAAAAATGTCTCCAGGCATGTTCTGCAAAGTTGGAAATCTTGTTTAATGGGGTGGTCAATTTCATCATGTTAGGAGCCACAGAGAGGTTTTTATTTACTTATTTTCCTTTCTTTTTTTGAAGATTTTATTTATTTATTTGACAGTAGACAGAGACATAGGGAAAGAGGGAATGCAAGCAGGGGGAGTGGCAGAGGGAGAAGTAGACTCCCTGCTGAGCAAGGAGCCTGATGTGGGGGCTCGATCCCAGGACCCTGGGATCATGACCTGAGCTGAAGGGAGACGCTTACTGACTGAGCCACCCAGGCGCCCTTCCTTTTTTCTTTTTTTAAAGTTTTAAGTTTTTATTTAAATTCCAGTTAGTTAACATACAGTATAATATTAGTTTCAGGTGCAGAATTTAGTGATTCATCACTTGCATACAACACCTGGTGCTCATCACAACCAGTGCCCTCCTTAATCCCCATCACCCATTTAGCCCCATTCCCCTCCCACTTCCCCTCCAGCAACCCTCAGTTTGGTTTTCTATAGTTAAGAGAAATATATGGTTTGCCTCCCCCTCCCCATGTTCCTTTGTTTTGTTTGTTAAATTCCACATATGAGTGAAATCATATGTATTTGTCTTTTTCTGACTTATTTTGATTAGCATAATAGTCTCTAGCTCCATCCATGTCATTGCAAATGGCAATTCATTCTTTTTTATGGCTGAGTGATAACTCCATTGTATATGCATGTACCACATCTTCTTTATATATTCATTAGTTGGACATTTGGGCTATTTCCATAATTTGGCTATTATTGATAATGCCGCTATAAACCACCAAGGTGCATATATCCCTTCGAATCAGTATTTTTCCATCCTTTGGGTAAATAGCTAGAAGTGGAATTACTGGCTTGTAAGATTGTTCTATTTTTAACTTTTTGAGTAACCTCCATTTGTTTTCCAGAGTGGCTGCACCAGTTTGCATTCCCACCAACAGAGAAAGAGGGTTCCTCTTTCTGCACATCCTTGCCAACACCTGTTATTTCCTGTGTTGTTGAGTTTAGCCATTCTGACAGGTATGAGGTGATATCTCATTATAGTTTTGATTTGTATTTCCCTGACAATGAGTGCTGTTGAGTATCTCTTCATGTGTCTGTTGGCCATCTGGATGTCTTCTTTGGAAAAGTGTCTATTCGTGTCTTCTCATTTTTAAACTGGTTTATTTGGTTTTTGGGTGTTGAGTTTGATAAGTTCTTTATAGATTTTGGATGCTAAGCCTTTATCAGACACGTGATTTGCATATATCTTATCCCATTCTGAAGGTTGTCTTTTAGTTTTGGTGACTGCTTCCTTCACTGTGCAGAAGGTGTTTATATTGATGAAGTCCCAGTAGCTTATTTTTGCTTCTGTTTCCCTTGCCTCAAGAGACATGTCTAGTAAGAAGTTGCTATGGCCAATGTCAAAGAGGTTACTGCCTGTGTTCTCCTCTACAATTTTGATGTAGGTATTTTATCCATTTTGAGTTTATTTTTGTGTGTGGTGTAAGAGAACAGTAGAATTTCATGCTCCTACATGGTGCTGTTCAGTTTTCCCAAAACCATTTGTTAAAGAGACTGTCTTTTTTCCATTGGATATTCTTTCCTATGTTTTTGAAGATGAGTTGACTATATAGTTGTGGGTCCATTTCTGGGTTTTCTATTCTGTTCCATTGAGCTATGTCTGTTTTCTGTGTCAGTACCATACTGTCTTGATCACTACAGCCTAGTAATATAACTTGAGGTCTGGAATTTTGATGCCTTCAGCTTTGTTTTTTCTTTTTCAAGATTGCTTTGGCTATTTGGGGTCTCTCGTGGTCCATACAAATTTTACTATTGTTTGTTCTAGTTCTGTGAAAAATGCTGGTGATATTTTGATAGGGATTGCATTAAATGTGTAGATTGTTTTGGGTAATACAGACATTTTACAATATTTTTTCTTCCAGCCCATGAGCATGGAATGTGTTCTCATTTCTTTGTGTCATCAATTTCTTTCATAAGTTCTATAGTTTTCAGAGTACAGATCTTTTACCTCTTTGGTTAGGTTTATTCCCAGGTGTCTTATGGTTTTTGGAGCAATTGTAAATGGGATTGATTCCTTGATTTCTCTATCTGCTGCTTTGTTATTGGTGTATAGAAATGCCACAGATTTCTGTATTTTGATTTTCTATCCTGCCACTTTACTGATTTTGTGTATCAGTTCTAACACCTTTTTGGTGGAGTCTTTTATGTTTTCTACATAGAGTATTATGTTGCCTACAAATAGTGAAAGTTTTACTTCTTCCTTGTGGATTTGGATGCCTTTTATTTCTTTCTTGTTGTCTGATTGCTGAGACTTGGACTTCTAGCATTATGTTAAATAATAGTGGTGAAAGTAGACATCCCTGTCTTGTTCTTGACTGTAGAGGAAAAACTCTGTTTTTCTCCACTGAGGATGAAATTTGTTGTGGGTGTTTAATATATGGCCTTTACAATACTGAACTATGTTCCCTCTATCCCTTCTTATTGTGGGTTTTTATCAAGAATGAATGCTGTACTTTGTCAAATCTTTCTCTGCATCCATTGAGAAGATCATATGATTCTTATCCTTTCTTTTATTAATGTGGTGTATTACACTGATTGATTCGCAAATATTGAACCACCCTTGCAGCCCACGAATAAACCATACTTGATCATGGTGAATGAATCTTTTTATGTACTCTTGGATTTAATTTGCTAGTATTTTGTTGAGAATTTTTGTATCCATGTTCTTCAGGGATATTGGCTTATAGTTCTCTTTTTTAGTGGATCTTTGTCTGGTTTTGGAATCAGTGTAATGATGGCCTTGTAGAATGAGTTTGGAAGTTTTCCTTCCATTTCTACTTTTTGGAATAGTTTGAGAAGAATAGGTACTAACTTTTCTTTAAATGTTTGGTAGAATTCCCCTGTGAAGCCATCTGGCCCTAGACTTGTTTGTTGGGAGATTTTTGATTATGGATTTAATTTCTTTGCTGGTTTTCAGTCTGTTCAAGTTTTCTCTTTCTTCCTGTTTCAATTTTGGTAGTTTATATGTTTTTAAAAATTTATACATTTCTTCTGGATTGCCCAATTTTTTGGCATCTAATTTGCCATAATATTCTCTTTTTTTCAATTTAAGTTTTATTTTATTTTTTCGGTGTTCCAAGATTCATTGTTTATGCCTCCCACCCAGTTCTCCAAGCAATACATGTTCTCCTTAATACCCACAACCATGCTCACCTAACCCCCCACTCCCCTTCTCTCAGTCTGTTTCTCAGAGTCCACAGTCTCTCATGGTTCATCTCCCCCTCCCCACCATAATGTTCTCTTACAATTATTTGTATTTCTGTGCTGTTGGTTGTGATCTCTTTTTTCTTATTCATTATTTTATTTATTTCGGTCCTTTCCCTTTCTTTTTCATAACTCTGGCTAGGGGTTTATCAATTTTATTAATTCTTTCAAAGAACCAGCTCCTGGTTTCATTGATCTGTTCTACCGGGGTTTTTGTTCTATATCATTTATTTCTTCTCTAATCTTGATTATTTCCCTTCTTCCACTTGCTTTGAGCTCCATTTGCTGTTCTTTTTCTAGCTCCTTCAAGTGTAAGGTTATGTACTTAAATTTTTTTTAAAGCATGAGGGAGAGAGAAAGAGGAGAGGAGAGGCAGAGGGAGAGAGAGAATCTCAAGAAGGCTCTATCCCAGTGTGGAGCCTGACATGGGGGTCAGTCTCACAATCCTGAGATCATGACCTGAGCTGAAATCAAGAGTTGGATACTTAAGCAACTGAGCCACCTAGGTGCCCCTATTTGAGATTTTTTTTGCTTTTTGAGGTAGATCTGCATTGGTATATTCTTCCCTCTTAGGACCATTTTTGCTACATCCTGAATGTTTTGGACCACTGTATTTTCATTTTCATGTATTTTTTTTTTTATTGCTTCTTTAGTTTCCTGGTTAACCCATTCATTCCATAGTAAGATGTTCTTTAAGCTCCATGTATTTATGGTCTTTCTGAAAATTTTCTTGTAGTTGGAGAATACGCATGGTATGATCTCAATCTTTTTGAACTTTTGAGACCTGATTTTCTACCTAGTATGTAATCTGTTCTGGAGAATGTTTCATGTGCACTTGAAAAAAATATGTACTCTGCTGCTTTGGGATGAAATGTTCTGAATATATCTGTTAAGTCCATCTGGTCAAAGCCATTGTTTTCTTGTTGATATTCTGCTGAGATAATTTGTTTATTGCTGTAAGTCAGGTGTTAAAAGTCCCCTATTCTTATTGTTTATTATCAATGAGGTCCTTTAAGTTTATTATTGTTTTATATATTTGAGTGCTCTCAAATTGGGGGCATGAATATTTACAATAATTGATCTTGTTGGATAGACCCCTTAATATGATGTAGTGCCCTTCTTTATCTCTTATTACAGTCTTTGGTTTAAAATCTAGTTTGTATGATATAAATATTGTTACTCTGGCTTTCTTTTGACATCCATTTGCATGATAAATATTCCTTCATCCCCTCAATTTCAATATACAGGTGTCTTTAGGTCTAAATGTGTCTCATGTAGGCAGCATATAGATGGGTCTTTTTTTAAAATCCATTCTGATACCCTATATCTTTAGATTGGAGCATTTAATCAATTTACATTTAGAGTAATTACTGTTAGATACAAATTTAGTGCCATTTTATTACTTGTTCTGTTATTGTTTCTGGAGTTTGTTTCTGTACCTTTCTAGTCCTTGTCAGTTTTGGTCTTTCTTCCCCATTCAAACAGTCCCCTTTAATATTTCTTGAAGGGCTGGTTTAGTCATGAACTCCTTTAGTTTTTGTTTGTCTGGGAAACACGTTATCTCTCTTTGTATTCTGAATGATAGCCTTGCTGGATAGAATATTCTTGGCTGCACATTTTTCCTATTTAGCACATTGAATATATCAGGCCATCTCTTCTGGCCTGCTAAGTTTCTGTGGAGACATCTGCTGCTGACCTCATTTGTCTTCCCTTGTGAGTTAGGGACTTCTTTTGTCTTGCTGCTTTTAGTAATTTTTCTTTATATTTTGCAAATTTAACTACATATGATATGTCTTGGTTTTGACCTCCTTTTGTTGATTTTGATGGGAGTTCTCTTTGCCTCTTAGATGTGGATGTCTGTTTCCTTCCTCAGATTAAGGAAGTTTTAAGCTATAATTTCCTCAAATAAACCTTCTGCCCCCTTTTCCCTTTCTTCTTCTTTGGGACTCCTATGATACAAATATTACTATGTTTTATGGAGCCACTGAGTTCCCTAAGTCTACATTTGTAATCTAATATTTTTCTTTCCCTCTCTTTTCAGCTTCATTATTTTCCATAACTTTATCTTCTGTATTACTTGTTCATTCCTCTGCTTCTTCCATCCTTGTTGTCATTATGTCTGTTTGTTTCAAATCTCAGTTATTACATTTTTCACTTCGGTGTGACTGGATTCTAGGAATTTATCACTGTAGGAAGGGACTCCCTGGTGTCTCTACACTTTTCTCAATCCCAGCTAATAACCTTATGATTTTTCCTTTAAATTCTGAATCACACATTTTACTTATATCTGTTTCTATTAGATCCCTGGCCATGACTTTTCCTTGTTCTTTCTTTTGGGATGCATTCCTCCATCTTGGCATTTTGTCTGGGTCTGTCTTCTTTGCGTTAGGAAAGCCTGTTATAGCTTCTGCTCCTGAGAGTAATGGCTTTATGAAACAGAGTTCATATACTGTCCAGTGACTGGAACTTCAGGAAGTGTCTCTGCTGTATGCTGGCTACACTTTGCTGCTGTGTTTTGGCTTCTTTTTCCCTCAGGTCAGTTCTCTGCAGAGTTTTTCCTTGCCTGCAGTGGCAAGGGCCAGAGTGTGGTGAGTTTTAACTAGGTATGCTCTGGTCTGCTTTTTGAAAGAGACCTGAAGCTCTTTCCACTAGAGCTATTGCTTTGCAGAACTTTATAGTCAGGGGCTGTGGTGCCTGCTGGGATTTGTACTGGTCTTCTGAGGGAGGGTACCACTGCTCTTGTTCTCAGGCATACTTGTCCAAGAGGAGCAGCACCTGCTTAGTTCAGAGGGGTGGGGCTTGGTGTAAGTGGTTTAGGCTACCACTATTTGTGCTGTGCTGCTTACTGAAGTTAGTTTATGCTAAGGGGTGGGGGGAGGAAATGATGCCAGCCAACTCTTTTTTCCTTAGAGAGGCAATGCCATGTCTCCCAGATGTGTTCCAAGAAGTGGGAACCATCTCTCTCAGTGCATCCCAGGGGATTCTCAGATTGTGCTGGCTGCTCTCAGACTCTGCTTTACTTCTTCATTGGAACACACTACACCCTCAGGGCTCTACACTGGCCATGTCTCAGACCTCTAAAATTCCAGTCTTTGAGCCCCACTGGTTGTAGAAAAAACAAAACAAAATACAAAAATCAACCATTCTTGTTTCCCCAGTCAATGGCTTTGGGGAGGTATTTTCCTTATACAATCCCCTGTGTGCTCCTCCCTCTCTCTTTCTCTCTTTCTCCTTCTCCTCTTTCCATGACCAGGGCTCCCTTCCCTCTGTAGCACCTGCAATCCATTTCTCCCCCAAAGTAAATCTGTGCACCTCCTACCTTCACAAAGTTTACTATCTGAATCATTTTTAAGTATGTAGTTCAGTGTTATTGAATACATTTGCATTGTTGTACAAACATTACTACCTTCCAACCCCAGAACTCTTCACATCTTGCAAAACTGAAACTCTGGGCCCATTAAGCAATAATAAATCCTCATTTCCCCTCCTTCCAGTCCTTGGCAGTCACCATGCTACTTTCTGTTGCTATGATTTTGACTGCTCTAGATACTTCATATAAATGAAATTATATAGTATTTGTCATTGTGTGTCATCTTCTACTTTTTAAGCAGGGAAAATTTGTTTTATACCTTAGTTTTTCTCTCTTATGCCCCCCCACCTCTCTCCCTCTCTCTCCATATATATATATCCCTCCAAATTCATATATATATATTCTCTAATATATTTCTCTCTCTGTATATGTGAATATAGAGGAGTATATATAATAGCTTATATGCTACATATGGTAGCTTCTATGATATGATATATATATATATATATGATCTATAATATAAGCTATCATATGTATATGCTTGAAATAGCTATTTCTTTGGTGGTTATATCTGTAATATATAGCTCTCTTTCTCTTTCCCCATATATGAAATTTTTCAGAATGTTCATGCAAAAGACAGATGAAACATATTTTTATTCTCACTAAACTGTCCAAGAGGGATGCCTGGGGAGCTCAGTCAGCTAAGTGTCTACTTTCTGCTCAGGTCATGATCCCAGGGTCCCTGGGTCCTGCATGAGGCTCCTTGCTCAGCGGGGAGCCTGTTTCTCCCTCTGCCTGTGGCTCCCTCTTCTTGTGCTCTCTCTCTCTCTGACAAAGAAATAAATAAAATCTTAAAAAAAACCCACAACTGTCTAAGAATTACAAGTCTTAGTGCCTATTTTTAAAAATTTTATTTATCGTATTATAGAGGGAATGTGAGTGCGGGAAGGGGAGGGGAGATAGAGAATCCCAATCAGACTCTACACTGAGCATGAAGCCAGATGTGGGGCTTGATCTCATGACCCTGAGATTACAACCTGAGCTGAAACCAAGAGTTGGAGGCTCAACCCACTAAGTCATCTAGATGCCCCTTAATGCATATTTTCTTAATGAGGTGTTACTATTTACCAGAAGCAAATTTTTAGCAAAGTAAATCTCAGACATTAGTGAGTAGATAAATGATATTTATATTGGGTGGGGAAGTGTGGGTAGAGAGAAAAATTCCAAAGCCCAGGCCACAGCCCAGACCAATTAAATGAGAATCTTGGTGGAGTGGGCTCCAGACACCAGT
This sequence comes from Martes martes, assembly GCF_963455335.1. Lineage (NCBI taxonomy): Eukaryota > Metazoa > Chordata > Mammalia > Carnivora > Mustelidae > Martes > Martes martes. Next base: position 114,186,156 of record NC_137896.1, read on the forward strand.
GTTTTTTACATCTCTTTTAGTGACTTAAATGTGTAGCCAAAGTCGAGAGTCACTGTCCAAAGTAGGGACTAAGACAGTGACTCACAGTCATGCCTACGCATTGGGGCACATATTGCATGGAGCACTGGGTATGGTGCATGGACAATGAATCTTGGAACACTGAAAAAAAAAAGTGTCTAGTGCTTGAGTTCTATCTCAGACCAATTAAATCAGAACCTTTGAGTCTGGGCAATAGTGTCTTTTAAAAAAACTTTGAGGAGATTCTAATACAAAGCAATTGAACTCCTCTCCAAGTGAGAAGAAGCACTGACTAAAAGATGGACATTCTGAGAATTCAGCCATAAATTGTCATTGTGTTCTAAAGCAAGACCCATAATTCAGTTTATGGGTGAGTGTTTTCTAATGTAAAACAAAAAATAATTGTGATGCTTCATATGTAGTTTCTGCTTATTGAAAAAAGTAGAATGCTACTATAAAGCAAAATAGTGAACATGGTGTGATATTAGAATATGGTAGAAATATAGAGAAATAGCAGAGACTAGAGAACTCAGAAATAGGCTGTAGTTTATATTAGAATTTTGGAAGTTCTTAGTATAAAAGTAATTTGCATTTAATGCAGATCATTTAAAAAATAGAAGCAAGCAAATGATTATAAAAGTGGCCAGATATATAACCATTCTTTTTAATGTGTATCAGTTATTTTTTATGTTTAATTTCCATATTTAAATGCATTACATATAGTTTAAAAAGAACTTTATTGTGGAGAATTTTCAACATATGCAAAAACAGTCTGAATAGTATAATGATCTCCATTTCCCAGTTACTTCACTTCCGTAATTTTCAACCCAGGGTCCATCTTATTTTATCTAAACCCTCCTCCATGTCTCCCTCTCCTAAATCATTGTTAAAGCAAATCAAAGATATTATATCATTTTATCCATAGTTATTGTTTTCAGTTAATAGGTTGTGAATATTTTTCCATGTCACTAAATATTTTCCTATTACCTAATTTTTATTGGCTATATAGTATTTCATCATATAAATGCATCATTATTTATTTGGACAAGCCTCTATTGTTGAACACTAAAGTTGTTTTTGGTATTTTATTATTAAATACAGACCTTTAGTGACTATCCTTGTAAAAAAATACAATCTTGATTGCTATTGCAATGTAGCAAAATCAATTATTAGAAGGGAACTGGTGCTCAAAATTTTGCATATTTTAGACACTTTTTGACACATTTTATCAAATTGCCTCCTCGTAAGCTTGTATCCTATCAGCCCTCTATGAAAATGTTCTCTCTTGCACATCTTTGCCAATATTAAGTATTATTCAAGAAACCTTTGCCAACTTGATAAGTAAAAATAGTATTTTATTATTGTTTTTACTTATATTCTTATTTCTAGTGAGAATAGAATTTTTACAGAAAAAAAAACTTAAATGTTATTAGATTTTACATGCTGATGGTCACAAATGACAGTCCCCATGCTAAGCCCCTTCCCATCCACAGGACCCCAGAGGCAACCAATTATTTTAGCAATTTCTTCTGCTGGTTACTTCTGTATCTCTCAATGATTCAACCTTTACTTATTATCTGTAAATGATAAGACATTTTCCACTAGTTTTCTGTTATGATAGTTGAGAATTTATATTTCACTTCCCATCTTAAGTATTTATATCACTCTTTTTTTTAAAGTTTCTCTATCAATTACATATTAACCTTTTTGTTTCTGGCTCCACCAACTAGAGATTGCTCACTTTGTATTTGCTTGGTTATAGAATTCAAGATTAGAAATCTTTTTCCCTCAGAACTTTATGTACATTGCTTTGTTGTCTGTTAACACTTAATGTTGCTGATGTGATAACCTATTATCATTTAAATTTTTGTTCCCTCTTGATGACCTGTTTATTTTCTTTTTCCTCTCACTCTGGAAACATCTAGGATATTTTCTTTACCATTAATATTATTATTATTTTTGATACCTTGAAGCTGGCTTTTTTTCTTTCCCATTGCCATGTACTTAGCAACACCCCAAATTTGGTGAGTTTCCATTCCCTCTATAACTTTACCTGAATTTTCTCAGATTTTCCTGTCTTGGACATCTTTCCCTAATACTTTCTTTACTTGTTACCTTTAGCCTCTCTGAGAAAGGCATAAGATCAAGCAATCAATCACTGTTTATAAATTGCTACCATGGGGGCAATTTATAAAAACAGGTAGGCTACATAACCTCTCTAAGAAACTTACACATTGTAGCTATGTTATTTGGAGAGATGCTCTAACATCAATAAGTGGGCATGATAAAGTAGAAAATGTATTTTCCTCAATATCAGGGGCTATACGTCACGTGAAGGTGGCATTTGAGTGGGAGCAGTAGTATTGATGCATTACTAGTAGTTATACAAGAAGTAGCAGTTGGGAACATGCATTTTTGCTTGCTCCAGTGGACCACAGGTTAACACAGCTAAGTAAGATAAAATCTCAGAGGAACTGAGCAAATGTGATTTTTGTATATTTTTCTTGATGGTCTGATATAGTCTGGGACAGAACTAAATGAGAGAGTTGTTGATAGTGACAATAAACTTTCCCACATGTTTGATGTCTTAAATCAGCTTTGGAAGTGGCTGCTTCCTACTGTATTTGAAATTAGCTAAAGCTTCTGGCTGTGCACATTAAGCTCTGCTTCATTAAAAATAATGGACATAACCAGCAGTCCCATGGGCATCATAAAATATAACTTGCCAAGCTTCTACAAAGAAAGAAGAGATAAGATCTGAACACAAATGAGACAAGATAAGCTGAATCTTTATCAATTTCCTTTTAAACATTTAAAATAATCTGTAATGATGTTTATTTTTTATAAAATGTTTGATACATGGAAAAATCTGTGTAACATGTATGTAAATTATAAAGCATATTAACAAACTCAACAGCCATGAACCCATCACTCAGTTTGAGACCTAGAGCATTACCAATACACTGCAGTTTCCCATGTCCTTTTCCCTTTTGTCCATGTCCCTGCCTCTCCCCTCAAAAATGAATGTGATTCTAGATTTTAACTTATCATGTTAATTTTTAAAGACTGTTTTGGGGTCAAGAAATAGAAAATTGGAAGAACCTCAGAAGGTTTCCTGGGCCCTTCCTTGATCATAAACTCCTCTCTTTCCCCTAAAGATAATTATTAACTTTAATAGTCATCACTCCCTTGTTTTTCCTATTGGTTTTACTACTAAGGTATGCGTCCTTAAATATCATACTATAATTTTGTCTGGTTATGAACTTTATGAAAAGAAATCTACAAGTATGCACTTTTTGGTCCAGCCTCTTTTGCCATAGAGTGTTATTTTCATTGTTATAGAGCATAACATTGGATATACAATTGTTGGTGGACATTTGGTTTGTGTCTCTTTTTTGTAAAGCACATGGCTCACATGTGCCAGTATTTCTAGTACTCCTGTAGGGCATATCATTAAGAGTAAAACTGCTCAGTCATAGGTTGGGCATATCTTCAATTTGAATAAAAAATGATGAATATTTTCCAAGATAGTAGAACAAATTTAATCTCTCACCAGGAGTCTATGAAATCCCATTTGCCCACACATTACCAACATTTGATATTGTTATACTTTCAAATTTCAGCCTTTGTGAAATAACAGAAAATATGTATGTTGATTGGTCTTTGTCTCCTCTCCCCCATGCCAGAGTTTAGGCACAGAGCTCCTAGGACCTTGTACATAATTACCTAAGTGATAGCAACACTAGTTCCATTTTTTGTTTTAATATTTGATATTAAAATATTTTTAATATTTAATTAATTTTTTATTTATTTTCAAGTTCTGCTATTATGGATGATGCCACAGTTATTTTTTAGGACATTTAATGAAAGTATTTTTAAAACAATCTAAGTGCATGGTGACATATGCCATATTCCTGCACAAGGAGATTTCATGTTGTAAACATGTCAGTTTTCCCTGAGTTGATTTATGGATTCACTTCTCAAACAAAGCAAAAAACCTCAACAAGCTTGTTAATCATGTTGTATTTGAGTGAAATAATTTTTGTATTCCAGTGAGATAATTGATTCACTCAAAGATCCTCAGTGGATATAATAGGTGAAAGTTGTTTGGGAAAGGATATTTACACAATCCCAAGGTATCATGCCAGAGTTTATTTACTAATTACAAAGGGAAACACATTTTTACAATGGAGAGGTCTGGCAGTCACTCTTTTACCAGGGAACAAACTCAGCCTCAGTAATGGTGGGACAGTGAATCATGATGTGACTCATGATGTAGTATAAAGTACCCAACAATAACTATGATGTATTTGTGCCAAAAGTATTGAATCTGAACTTAACCATACTCTCAAGACTAATTTCCCATTTATAGAAAACATAGGATATAGAGGAAAAAATTAAATAACACTCTCCAGAAATTATCAGGCATATCCAGGATGTAGGACAGTCTATGGGACAACTAACCTGATAGTTAAAACAGGTGGATGTTTTGAAAAAAAAAAATAGCGAGGGGACTGTTCTAGAATAGAAGAGACTTAAGAGACATAATAATCAAATATGATGTATGTGCCTTGATTGGATCCTGGTACCAAAAAACACTAGTTTTTAAAAGACATTGTTGGGCAATTGTGGAAATTTAAATATGGACAGAATATGAGATGGTTATAGGGAATTGCTAATTTTCTCAGGTGTGATACTGACATTCTAGTTATGGAGGAGGGGACTCATATTTTTAGCAAATTAACACCAAAATCTTTAAGAGTGAAATGTCATAATGCCTATTATTTTCAAATATATAGAAATGAAAATAATCTCTATAAATACATTCATATATAAGTAAAGCAAATTTGGCATGTATTAATTATTGAATCTAGGTGGTGATTATACAGGTGGCCATTGCACTATTCTTTCTGTATGTTTGAAATTTTCACAAAAATCACAGAAAAACACATCAAATGAGATTATGGAAATATCGGTGGGATTTTTCATACAACTTAGCAAGTTGATTCTTAAAATTTATATGGAAGAAAGGGCCAGAAAGAGCCTTTTTCTTGGGAAAGGGTAATAAATAGCCAAGACATCATTGAAGTAGAACTAGATAGAGACATTTATTACAAGATATACTAATTAATACGTTTGATATTGGCAAGTGATAGATGAACAAGCCAAGACATTTAGGGATCCCAGGAAGAGATCCTTACATTTATGGAAACTTCATATATGATAGAAATTGTGTTGCAGATCAATAGGCAAAGGATAAAGCATTCAGTAAATGGCTGGGACAATTAGCTATCCATATGGAAGAAAATGAAGTTGGATCTCCATATCACATCATACATAAATATCAATTCTAGATAGACTGTTGTTTAAATGTGAAGGGCAAATTTAGAGCAGAAGAGTACCTTAGAGAGTAACTTAGTATCTATATGACTTTGGGGTAGGAAAGACTTTTTTAAAAAGACATACAAAATCCTTAACAACAGTAAAGGACTGAAATATAATGATATTAATTTTAGGAATCTCTGTACACAAAAAAATCATAAAACGAAGAGACAAAACATAAACTGGAAGAACTTATTTCCATATATATAACACAATTAAAGGATAACATTTGAAATGCAACAAAACACCAATAATCTTTTTTTTTTTTTGAGAATGAAAACAAAACTAAACAAAAAAACAATAGCCTTCTTAAAACCAGTAAGAAAAAGTTAACCCAACAGGAAAACAGGCAAAAGATGTATTTGACAGAGGTTGGAAAAAGTTGAATGTTCAATTTTGAATGTCTCTGTTCTGAGCCCAGCATAGGGCGATAGTAGTAAACAAAAGAGATTAATAGCCTTGCCCTTGAGTGACTAATATTTTAGTGGGTATCATTGGTAGAGAGAAATAAGAACTCAAGACTGAAAAAGAAACTGAGTCAGTAGTGTGGTGGAAAGAGTGTAGGCTCTGTGGTCAAACTCCTGGATACAGTCCCAGCTCCTCCTCTGAATAACTCTGGCATCTTGTGAGGAATACTCCAATTCTTCAAGCTTCCATTCCCTCTTACAGGAATAACAGCATCCACCCCATATGGTTGTTGAGAGTTAAATGAGATGATGGTACATGCAAAGCATTTAGCATGATGCCTGTTATATAATAATCACCCAATAAATATTAGATCTCTTGCTTAATCTTCTATTATTAATAATAATCCCACTGAATGGCTATAACTCAGTTACATCCTGAGACCACCACTTCACAATACTTTGCAACACATTTGCACCACCAGTGGTGGCAAGTGGACTCTGGATCCTGTGGCTGCCCTGGCTGTTCCTGGAAACTCAAGTGGTGTGAAGTCAATTTCAGTTACGTGGGGAATAAACCAAGCATCCACTGATAGAGAAGGACCTCGATGCTCACTGGTGAGAATATAAAGAATGAGAAGAAATTCCAGAGAAAAGAGTGTCTCCAGGAACATCAACCATTGGAGTCAAACAGAGGCAGTGAGTCCCATAGAAAACACTGAAAAGCCGCAACAAAGGGTCAGACAAACAACTGACAGTGGAGTGATTTGGAACTACGGGAAGAGAGAGCTTCCAGGAGGGGGTAGTTGACGGTGCCTCATGCTGCTGAGAGGTGCAGTAAAGACTCACAGATGTCTTCTGAGTTCAGCAAGAAGGAGGTAATTTGTGAAGAGTTTTGTAGGGTCAGGACGAGGGGAGGAAGAGGAACAGAAGCCAGGTTACCTTGGGCTGTGGAACTGGTGGGAAGTAAGTGTAGAGGCAATGAGTGTCTCTCAAGATCATTGGTCAGGACGGGATGGAGAGAACCAGAGGGATGTGGACTTCAAATACCCAGGAGGTTTGTTTTGTTTTGTTTAAAGATGGGAGAGGATTGAGAATATCTAAATGCAGATGTGAAAGAACCCAAAGAAATGAAAAGGTTGAGAAGTGGGAGTGAGAGAAGATTCTGATGTAACAATAAGCTCCTGAGGAAGAGGAGCAAATGTGTATGGAGAGTCTACTGCCCTAAAGACACACTGAAAAATACAAGATGGCCCCTGACTTCCACAAAATATGGATCTGAGGCAAGTTGTTTTACCTCTCTTTCTCTACCTCTCTTGACCCAAACTAGTAACATTGGAGAAAAGAAGCCTGAATTTAATAAATATTTTCAACTTTAAGTAGATTTTATCCTATGAAATATAAAGTATTTTTTTTTAAGATTTTTATTTATTTGACAGACAGGGATCACAAGTAGGCAGAGAGGCAGGCAGAGAGAGAGGGAAGCAGGTTCCCTGCCAAGCAGAGAGCCCAACGCGGGGCTTGATCCCAGGATCCTGGGATCATGACCTGAGCCAAAGGCAGAGGCTTTAACCCACTGAGCCACCCAGGTGCCCCTGAAATATAAAGTATTAAGAACGTTCTAAATGTTCTAAATCCTGAACACTTTCACCTGGGACATGTTCTAAGAATTACATCTCCAAATGGTAGCAAATCATCATGAACAGAGTTAGGGGGAGGCACACAAGGGACCCCAAAGGTCTTTTTCTGACAGCAGTGTTGGGCCCAGAGATGTTAGTTATATCACTTTTTCTTTATAGTCACTCTTTACATATATGTGATTGATATTTAATAAGAGCAATTATAAAATTGCTTTATGATAGAGCAAAAGATATGTCCTGCTTTTAATGTTGCAGGTCTTAGGCTGGATAGTGGGCTCATGAGTATGTGTTTTATAGGCATACACATACATCCAACACTTTTGTATGTATCAAATCTTAACAAAACTCAATCAATTTTGAAGTTAAAAACAGAGAAAGGCAGGTCCTCCGTGAACTTGGTGAAGATTATCAGTCTGGAAATCTTAATTAGGAAATTCCTTTTTCTGCCTGGGGATAGGTTTGGGGAGGAACGAGTGGGAGGAGGAATTTGCTTCTGAGTCAGAGGTATGCAATCTTTGTGTTGGCCTTTGTGCTCTGCGGTTGGTTGCTGTAGGTGAGGCCCTGTAAGCCTTGGGTCAAGTGTCTGGGGCCACTGGGTCTAGTTGACAGACTGGGTAAAGTCTGATGTAATGTATGAGCTCTTACCTGGTCTCTATTTCCCTGCTGTGCCCACTGCCTCCCAAGAAACATCACAGCCCTTTTAGGCCCCAGGGCTGCTTTCTGGATTCTAGCTGCCTGCTCAGAGGTCCCTGGTCTTCCTTCCTGTGGACCTTAGAGTCCAGCCTGCTTTCTTCTCTTAGACAGCATCACTTCCTCTAGTCCTCGATGTCCCCTGCACTGAAGGCTGACTACGAAGTGGAATGGGTTTCTTCAGCTTCTTCCAAGGTAACTGCCAAGTTCCTTTTTCTTCTCAGGTCTTTCTTTTCTAATCACCACAGGCAAATAGGCAGGAGAGAAACCAAATTCCAAAAGTGGGGAAACAGCGGATCTTGAAATCCTTCAGCCTTCTTCTGGAGCTGGCTCCAGGTCTGCAGCCCCCGACTGCCTTCTGAAATGCTCTGCTTTCTTAAGTTGAAATGTGGATAGTAGGCGGTTACTAGTGAAGTGTTTGAGGAGTCCAAATCTCCCAGTTCCCGATGCTTCATGGAGGCCCAGGTTGATCGCTGCCATGCAAATGGCATGGTCACGTCTCCTGCCTGGAACATAATCCGTTGAAGGCCACAGCCACTGCCCTGTAGGCCCCCTACCACTGCAGCTCATGTTTCCTGCAGGCCCCTCCTTGTCAGTGACCAGCTCGTGGTGGGTTTCCTAAGGCTGGCCCAATCAGGTGAGCTGTAGCTCTCTGCTGCCAGTGAAACTGGGATGAGGACTCCCCACTGACTTCTCTGCAGTCTGAAACTCTCTCGAGCTAGCCCTCCTCTCTTGCCTTTCTCCTTCCCTAAGTATCAGTCCTGCATTCTTACCTTCTCATGCTCCCTCCCTGCATGCTGCTCTTCCATTTCTAATCCCATCTTGCTGTCTGCTTCTTGATGAACCTTAATGAATTAATTAACGCAACCCCCTTTGGTAGTGCAGAGCCAGCCCATGGGAACAACGCAAATAGGATCAAGACATCCCCACTGAAATTTAGGTTTCTGAGATGCTTCAGTGTGGGGCACACACATCCCCATGACTTAGGTGGAGGTGTGCTATCCTGAGGCTTTATTACCCCTCCCTGTGTGTCTGGGACTCAGTGCCATCCCTCAGCCCCTTGTCAGAGACCTGGAGGCTAGAGGCTGGTGTGGAGGAGGAGCCAGCAGCAAAAGGGGGAAGAGGCCCAGACAGGTCTAGCTCTATCTCTGGGAGGCAGGGCAGGGAGATTTGCCCGGAGGGAAGTTGGGCATCCGTGTGGACAGGCAGAGGACTATGGCCACTAGGCAGCATGCAGGTGTCTGGCAGGTGGAAGATGGCTGAGGTGAAGGGCGTGGCAAACCAGCACCCTCACTCTCGGGGACGAGCCCAAGACTTGAATCCCCAAGGACAGAAACAGAGCTGAGCCCTGGTCCTAGGAGAACTGGACTCTATCTGGGAGAAAATGGACACATGTGAGAGCAGGTATTGGCCACGTAAGCTCGGGGTGCCTCACTGGCCTTGCAGCACTGGTGGGGCACCTTGGTGGTTTTCCTGACTGGGAGAAGAGTTGGAATCAGAGGCTAGGGTAGAATGAGAATGGGGTTAGCTGGATGGAAAGAAAAAGGGCGGCTGCTGGTTGGGGGCAGGCTGGCCTGTGAGCCATGTGAGAGGCTGCATTCATGGGGGGCACGTGGGGTCACTGGGCAGGCATCCCAGTGAGCTACTCTGTGATAGTCCTGAGCTTGAGGTCTGGGCTTGATGGGCACAACAGGCATGCACACATTTTTCAAAGCACAATGACTAGTTCGGTAGAACCCTGAGCAGTACTGGGAGGTGGAGAAGCCTGAATGACCCCTGACAGATGTGGAAAGTCCACGGTACTCATGGAAAATGAGGACATTTGTGAACAGATTGCTCTCTTAAGCTGTTAATTCCAGTCTCCTTTTCAAATCCGTCTTCAACCCAAACTGCTGTAAATGGGAAAACCCATGTGCTAAGCCTCCTCCTGGACTCAGACTTCACAAAGCTACCCACAGCCAAAAATCTCCAGGTGGAGAGGAAGGAGCAGCCACATCCTTTGTAATGTAGATGCCGCAGTGGCAGTCTCCAGATATACAGAGCTAGCTGAGAAGCAGCAGAGCTGACGTGGGCACTGGACACCTTCCAGACAGCACATGGATGCTAACGAGGGCGGTGGGGCGGGGCTTATCCCAAAGAGGCAAATCTGAGAAACAGCGCTCCCTGTGGTCCCTCCTGGACTCACAACCTCCTATTTCTGCCTTCTCTGGACCAACCTCGGCTGCTGGCTTCAGGGGACTTCAGGAGGGGGGCCGTGGAGGGTGTTAAGAAGCTAGTTAAGAATTTGGATTCCCAGGTCTCTCTCCAGACATGCTGCTTTCCAATCTCTAGATGATGACTCTAGAATCTTTTTAACGGTCCTCTTTAGGAAACAGGCACAGAGGAAAGTGGATCCTAAATCTGGGGATTTGGCCCGTTAACCTGCTCTTACGTTGGCCCTCTGCTGCGGATGTGTGCTTTGATTTGTGCCTGGTCATCTTCGCCCCCAGCATGATTACAGACTCTGTAGTAACGCGTGGGCACCTTACGGTGATAGAAACATAGAATCTTGTAACTCGAAGGACCCTTTCTAAAGTCAAGGGGACAAGCACCAACTATCTTCTAGAGAGCATGCCACTTTTACACGCATTACCTCATTTATTTCTGATAGCTACTTCAAGTAGGTAACATTATTTCCTTTTACACAGGAGGAAAACGAGGCTCACACAGGTCAAGTAACTCAACCCGAATCTTAGTTTTATTAAGATTTATTTGAACACTCTTTGGTTGACATTAAAGCTCTCAACCTTTCTTTGAGAAAAGAAAGATTACATCACTTTTGAGATCAGCAAGACACTTCATCTTGGGGAGAAGGAAACAAAAGCACAGAGATGTAAAGTGACTTCTTGTAAGTCACACGGGGAATTATAGTAGATCCAGGGTGGGTCCCAGGACCCCAGGTTCTGTTCTGGGCCTCTTCCCATGAAGCTGTGCAGGTGCCTGACTGTGGGAGGAAATCAGGATCCTTTGAGTCCCATCGAGGTCTCCTGCACTGAGTTCTTCCTGGGGGAAATGCCTTCCATGGAGATTTGCACTCTGAACCGTGTTCTGCCCTTCTTGGCTAGCTTTACCGATCAAACTCAAGCACATATCTCTCTGCTGGCATCCCAGACCTTTATATTTTCTGTCTTTTGTTTGCTGTTTCCTGAACATGGGAATAAGAATAAGAAAAGTATAGTTGACTCTTGAACAACACAGGTTGAGCTACAAGGGTCCAATTTTATGTGGATTTTTTTTGATACATACTGTACTATAAATGTATTTTCCTTATGATTTTCTTCATAATATTTTCTGTAGCTTACTTTATTATAAGAATATAGCATATGATACATATAACATATAAAATAGGTGTTACTTGACTTTATGTTCTTGGCAAGGCTTTGGGTCAGCAGTAGGCTGTTAGTAGTAAAGTTTTTGAGGAGTCCAAAGCCATATGCAGGTTTTTGGCTGTATGGGGTCAGTGCCTTTAACGCCTGAGTTGTTTGAGGATCAGCCGTACGCCAAAGCAAATATTCATAAGAATCAGCTCTTCTAGATGAGGTTTTTACAAAGGGTTTCTCTTGAAATAGAAGTTAGGCTTTTTGTTTTAATGGTTGCCTATGAAATCTTGCCTTGTTCTCATTAATAAAGTGCAGGAGGAAGGTTGCCAGGTGGGGGCAAAGAATGTGGAGAGGTAAACGACTCAGTGGGCAGCAGGCTGTGTTCTTTGACCCGGTGAACTTCCTCGAGGTCACGGTTTGTGCCTAGGGGCCTCAGGACACCATGGGGAGCATGGACGGGCACTTTCTTCCTCCTCACCCCCATTTTAGAACCTCACAGTGTTCTGAGAACATGCTCTGAGCATGCTTCTTTCCACACTTTCTCTCATGAAGTCCCCTATGCCAGGAACGCCCTTCCTGATTTTCTCTTGATGCCTATTCCTGCTCTAAAACCAAGTTCAAATTCTGCCTCCTTCACGAACATTTTTTTTAACTGCACTCTCGTGTCAGACTTCCCAGTGCTTGGTGTCTCTTATCCTGTTCCACTGAATGTTACCCTGTTTTGTGCTACCCTGTTTTGTCTTAGCTGCAGGATCAGATGTTCCTGGAGAACAGGGAATCCTGTGTTTCTCATCTTGTCTCCCTGGACTGCCCAGCATGGTACCTTCCAGGGTAACATCAGTGATTCAGGGACACTGTACTGACCCTCACAATGGGATCTCTGACATGGGGCCCAGTATTAGAAACATTGCGATGGCTTTCCACCCCCCAATTTCTGAGTGCCTTTTATCAAAAGAATCTTACAACTACTCTCTCATTGTCCTCAACTTCTTCCCGTCTTTCTGCAGCTCTCCTTGTGGTGAGAGGACTTTCATTCAGGAGTCATTTTAGAGTGTAGGGTGGAGTACAGGGTCATTCTTTCCTGACCAAGATCCATTTGGAATCCTGGGAGAGTAACTCCTGTCCTCTGTTCAGTGGAGGGCAGATGAAGTTACTTACATTAAGGGACTCAGTTTTCACTGGGGTTGGAGGCTATGTGCCTGAAGCTGTGGAACTGGCCAACCTGAAAAGGAAGTAAAGACAATAGGATGAATAGGAAGGGAGGGTCTCTGGGAGGAGGGCTGAGGCTCCCCCAGCGCTCCTCCCCTGAGGAAGCCCTAATGGAGTCCTTACAGAGATGGTTGCAATGGTTGGTGAAGAAACGGAAAGAACTTGAAGAAAAATCTGAGGGCAGACAAGGATGAAGAAGCTGACAGCAGATGGGGTTTTCAGAGAAGGGGCAGTTGGGGCCATCTGAAGCCTGCTGCCATGTGGTCAGAGATTTTCTAGTTCTTAGAGTGGAAAGTGGTGCCACTCCCGAGTTTCATTCTAGTGGCTTCAGAGAGTCACAGCAACCCAGGCAGAAAAGGCTCGACTTTCTCAGAGGCTGAGAGGACTAAAAGAACATTCACAGTTTTGTCCTGGAGGGGGAACTGGAAAAGGAAAATACTATATAAGGTTTTAGCCCTTATTAAAAATCCCCTGAATGGAGTCACTAATGTTACATCAGGAAACAAAGACTTAATACCTAGCCTAAATGCGGTTTCAGTCCCCCCACCTCACCCCTCCTGGGAGTGTAAACTTTAACCAGCGAAACTGGAGTTTCCTTGTCAATACTGGGAGGTAACCTGCTGAGGGGCCCATTCCCTTCCCCCTGGGAGGGTGACCTGGCCCAAAGTAATGCATTTTTCCCCCCCTCAGGAGTTTCGTTTTTTAATGAAAAAAATGTAATTAGTTAACTTACAGTGCAGTATTGCGTTCTGCAGTAGAATTCAGGGATTCATCACTTATATCCACCACTCAGAGCTGATCACAAGTGCCTTCTTCAATGCCCATCATCCATCTACCCCTCCCCAGCCCACTTCCCTCCATGACCCCCCAGTGTGCAGGGATGCCTTCACTCTGAGAGTTCTGTCATGAGCCATTGCCATGGTGACCTGATGACACGCATCCTGCCTTCCATTTCAACTGGCACTCTGAGCCGAGCTCCTTGCAGTTTGGTGAACAGGTGTAAAGGTCCCCACAATGGGAAATCTCAACTGCTGTTCTACGGGTATGTGCCTATCGATTTTCTCAATTCTCTTCTCTCAAGTTGGCTGCCTCCCCTTTACAGATACTGGCTTCTTCTCTCGACAGTCCACTGTGCAGCTGCTGAGTATTCTTTCCACCCACCCGGTGTCACAGTCCGTTCCCATCCACTCCCGGGCATCGTGAAGACAGCCCGTGAAACCCTCTACATCAACCCATGAAAACACCCTGATATCTTCCAGTGTCTCTCCTTCTAAAAACAGCTGCATTTTGACTGCTGGCCCTTCCTCTCCAATTTTGCCATCTCCATTGAGAAGAAGTGACCGGAAATTCCTGCCCCTCAAATGTGTTGCCTGGGTCGCACCAAGATTCTCTTGTTCCAGGACAACAGAATGGCGTGTGACCTGTGTGTGTTCACTATATGACTGTGTCTGAAATTGGCATTCAGAAATAGTATGGTTTTCTGAACGTAGAAGCTATTTAACGAAGACAGCTTCACCAAGAAGTCATACTGAAATAACACAGAAAAACTAATAAATACATGCATCGAACCAGGAGACGAAATCAGAGGGTGGAAAGGAAAAATAATGCATTCTTGCTAACAGTCTCCCCCAACGAGTTTAGGAACTTTTCTTTTTTTTTTTTTGCAGCTTGCTATTTGCTAGATAGGATCCTTTCTATTTGCTAGATAGGATCTTGCTGGATTTATGAATCCTTAACGAAAGCCAATTAATCTTCAAATTTACCTGGTTAAGTTTTGTTTTTTAACACCCTGAACCCTGAACTTCCTAATTTCAAAGTAGTTTCGACACCCAGTAATGTCCTAACAAAACTGTGGGGTAACCTGTGGACTGAACAGTTCATTGCTAGTTCATTGCTAGAAAGGGCCCTTTCTAGCAATGAACTGTTCAGTCCACAGGTTACCCCCACAGTTTTGTTCAGGGTTCAGCGTGTTAAAAAATAGCAAATAGAAAGGGAGAGATGAGCCTGCCGTTCTGACTGATGCAAGACAGACCCAAACAGTAGACCAAGGGACTGTAGGGCTTCCTGCATCTGTCCCTGGTTAGTCAGTGTCAGGGCTGGATCCAGCGTGTGTCCAAATGACATGGGCCCCCCTTATGTCAGCCTCATGCTCAATCTTTCTTGAGGATGCCCAGATTTGGAAGAGTTGATCTGGAACCATCTAGTGGTACTGTAGCCTACCCTTGTCTTATGTCCCACCTGTGTCCCTTAGGATCACCTGAAATTGTCAACCTAGTTTTGAAGATCAGGATTAAGGTCTCTATTAGAGATTTCTCCAGGGCCAGGTAGAAAAAATGCTTTTTAAGTAATTGGTCTCTGCTTATGCCTCTTTCCCTGCAGTGTCTGATGGAATCCAGTACTTGTATCAGACCTCAGCCTGCTGTGAGGGCCCCCTCAGCTTAGGTTACAGTCTAATGAGTCCCATGGCCTTCCACAGGGAAAAGGGAAGAGGAACATCATTATCTATAGGATTGGTATTCTTTCTTTCTTTTTTTTCCTCCCATAATACCATTGATTATATTCCCTTTGCTGCACCTTTCCTCCTATGACTTATTCATTCCATAGCTGGAAGCCTGAACCTCCCATTCCTCTTTACCCAATTTGCTCATCCTCCAATCCCTCCCCTCTGGCAACCACCATCTTATTCTCTGTATTTATTGGTCTGTTTCTGTTTGTTTGTTTGTTTGCTTTAGAATCTATATGTAAGTAAAATCATATGGTATTTGTCTTTCTCTCTCTGACTTATTTCATTTAACAGAATGTCATCTAGGTCCATCCATGTTTTCACAAGTGGCAAGGTCTCATTCTTTTTTATGGCTGAGTAATATTTTCTATGTATACTTATATTTCTCACATCGTCTTTATCTATTCATCTACTGATGGACTCTTAGGTTGCTTCCATATCTTGGCTATTGTAAATAATGTTGCAATAAACAATGGGTGCAAATGTCTTTTCAAATTAGGATTTTCATTTTTTGTGTGTGTAGGGTAAATACCCAGGAGTGGAATTAGTAGATTGTATGGTATTTCCATTTTTAATTTTTTGAGGACCCTCCATGCTGTTTTTCACATTGGCTGCACCAATTTACATTCCCACTAACAATGTAAGAGGGTTCTTTATTCTCTACAACCTCACTAACACTTATTATTTCTTGTGGTTTTGATTTTAGCCATTCTCACAGGTGTAAGGTGATATCTTTTTTGGTTTTGATTTGCATTTCCCTGATGATGAGTGATGTTGAGCACCTTTTCATGTGTCTGTTGGCCATCTGTTTGTCTTCTTTGGAAAAATGTCTTTTCAGGTCCTCTACCCAATTTTTATGAATTATTTGTTTTTGGTCTTGAGTTGTATAGGTTCATTATATATTTTGCATATTAACTGCTTATCAGATATATCATTTGTGAATATATTTTCCCACTTATTAGGCTAATTTTTGATTTGTTGATGGTTTCTTTCACTGTACAAAAGCTTTTTATTTTGATGTAGTACCAATGGTTTGTTTTTGCTTTTATTTCCCTTGCTTGAGGAGATGTATGTTGAAAAATGTTGCTAAGGCTGATGTCCAAGAGATTACTGTCTATATTTTCCTTAAGGAATTTTATAGCTTCAGATCTTACATTTAGGTGTTTCTTCTATTTTGAATTTATTTTTGTGTATGGTGTAAGAAAGTGGTCCAGTTTCATTCTTTTGCATATGGCTGTCCAGTTTTCCCATGACCATTTATTGAAGAGGTCATCCTTTCCCCATTATGTGTCCTTGCCTTCTTTGTCATAGATGAACTCACCATAAAATTGAGGGTTTACTTCTGGGCTCTCTATCTTGTTCCATTGATCTATGTGTCTGTTGTTAGAATTTCTTAAATATTTGGAAGAATTTACCAGTGAAGCTTTCTTGTCCCAGAGATTTCTTTATGGGCGACTTAGAATTAACAGTTATTATTATTTATTATTATTCTAATAAACAAAATTAATTTTGTTTATTAGAATAAACAAAATAAACAGATTTTGTTTTTCTTCTTATTTCAATTTGGTAAGTTTTGCTTTTCTGGGAATTTTTCATGTCATCTAGAAATTTAAGTTTATTGATATAAGCTCATCTCTAATATCCTCTTATAATTATTTTGTTATTTATAGCAACTCCAGAGGTATCTCTTTTTCTATTCATGAGTTTGGTAATATGTGCCTTCTATTTTTTTTAACGAGTATCACTAGAGGTCTATCAATTTTACTGAATTTTAAAAAAAAATTAGTTTTTGGCTTTGTTGTTTTCCTTTGTAAGATAGTTTTCTCTTTCATTAATGTCTGTTCTTATATCTAGAAATTTCTTTTTATTCTTTTGGGTTTGATTTGATCTGTTTTTCTAATCTATTGAATCTGATACTTTAATAATTGATTTTCAGTTTTTCTTATTTAATATACACATTTAATGTTACAGAATCTTCTTTAAATACTGTTTTAGCTGTGTTTGCAAGTTCTGATGTCATGTTTTTATTTGTTCATTCTTACCTCAAAATACTTTAAAAATTTTTTTTGGAAATTTTAATTTATTTATTTGAGAGAGAAAATGAGCTCTCAAGCAGGGGTAGCAGCAGAGGGAGAGGGATAATCAGGATCCCTATAGGGAGCCTGATGTGGGACTTGATCCCAGGACACTGACCTGAGTGGAATGCAGACACTTAATCTACTGAGCCACCCAGGTGCCCCTCTTCAAAATACTTTCTAATTTTATTTCCAATTTCTGCTTTTACCCATGGATTATTAGAAGCATTACTGCTTAATTTCCAAACAGTTATAGATTATGTAGTTATTATTTTCATGTTGATTTGAATTTAATTTCATTATGTTAGTGTGCTGAGTAATTTCTGTCCTTTCAAATTTGTTGAGGCTTGCCATTATGGGTTTAACTGTGCCTCCTGAAAGATGTTGAAGTCCTCATCTTCAGTACCTGTGAGTGTGCCTTATTTGGAAATGAGTCTTTGCAGATTACCAAATTTAGATGAGGTCTTTCAGAGGCTCTAATCCAATATAACTGTATCCTTCCAAAAGGGGAAATTTAGATACAGAGACCAAGACATACCAGGAGAACACCATGTAGAAATGAAGGCAGAGGTAGGGTGATGACTCTACAAGTCATTTCCTGACTTGTTAATTTTAGCCATTTTGACTGGTGTGAGGTGGTTGGTATCTCATTGTGGTGTTGATTTGTATTTCCCTGATGCCGAGTGATGTGGAGCACTTTTTCATGTGTCTGTTGGCCATCTGGATGTCTTCTTTGCAGAAATATCTGTTCATGTCCTCTGCCCATTTCTTGATTGGATTATTTGTTCTTTGGGTGTTGAGTTTCATAAGTTCTTTATAGATTTTGAATATTAGCCCTTTATCTGATATGTCGTTTGCAAATATCTTCTCCCATTCTGTCAGTTGACTTTTGGTTTTAACTATTTCTTTTGCTGTGCAAAAGCTTCTGATCTTGATGAAGTCCCAATAGTTCATTTTTGCCCTTGCTTCTGTTGCCTTTGGCGATGTTCCTAGGAAGAAGTTGCTGCAGTTGAGGTTGAAGGGGTTGCTGCCTGTGTTCTCCTCAAGGATTTTGATGGATTCCTTTCTCACATTGAGGTCCTTCATCCATTTGGAGTCTATTTTCATGTGTGGTGTAAGGAAATGGTCCAGTTTCATTTTTCTGCATGTGGCTGTCCAATTTTCCCAACACCATTTGTTGAAGAGGCTGTCTTTTTTCCATTGGTCATTCTTTCCTGCTTGTTAAAGATTAGTTGACCATAGAGTTGAGGGTCTATTTCTGGGCTCTCTATTCTCTATGTGTCTGTTTTTGTGCCAGTACTATACTGTCTTGATGATGACAGCTTTGCAATAGAGCTTGAAGTCTGAAATTGTGATGCCACCAACTTTGTCTTTCTTTTTCAATATTCCTCTGGCTATTTGAGGTCTTTTCTGGTTCCATATAAATTTTAGGATTATTTGTTCCATTTCTTTGAAAGAAATGGATGGGATTTTAATAGGGATTGCATTAAATGTATACATTGCTTTAGGTAGCATAGACATTTTCACAATATTTGTTCTTCTAATCCAGGAGCATGGAATATTTTTCCATTTCTTTGTGTCTTCCTCAATTTCTTTCATGAGTACTTTATAGTTTTCTGAACATAGATTCTTTGCCTCTATGGTAAGGTTTATTCCTAGGTATCTTACGGTATTGGGTGCAATTGTAAATGGGATTGACTCCTTCACTTCTCTTTCTTTTGTCTTGTTGTTAGTGTAAAGAAATGCGACTGATTTCTGTGCATTGATTTTTATATCCTGACGCTTTACTGAATTCCTGTATAAGTTCTAGCAGTTTTGGAGTGGAGCCTTTTGGGTTTTCCATATATAGTATCATATCATCTGCAAAGAGTGATAGTTTGACTTCTTCTTTGCCAATTTGGATGCCTTTAATTTCTTTTTGTTGTCTGATTGCTGAGGCTAGGACTTCTAGTACGATGTTGAATAGCAGTGGTGATAATGGACATCCCTGCCATGTTCTTGACCTTAGCGGAAAAGCTCTCAGTTTTTCTCCATTGAGAATGATATTTGCGGTGGGTTTTTCATAGATGGCTTTGATGATATTGAGGTATGTACCCTCTATCCCTACATTTTGCAGAGTTTTGATCAGGAAAGGATGCTGTACTTTGTCAAATGCTTTTTCAGCATCTATTGAGAGTATCCTATGGTTCTTGTTCTTTCTTTTATTAATGTATTGTATCACATCGATTGATTTGCAGATGTTGAACCAGCCTTGCAGCCCTGGAATAAATCCCACTTGGTCGTGGTGAATAATCCTTTTAATGTACTGTTGGATCCTACTGGCTAGTATTTTGGTGAGAATTTTCGCATCTGTGTTCATCAAGGATATTGGTCTGTAATTCCCTTTTTTGATAGGATCCTTGTCCCATTGATCTTTGGGATCAAGGTGATGCTGGCCTCATAAAATGAGTTGGGAAGTTTTCCTTCCATTTCTAATTTTCAGAACAGTTTTAGGAGAATAGGAATTAATTCTTCTTTAAATGATTGGTGGAATTCCCCTGGGAAGCCATCTGGCCCTGGGCTCTTGTTTGTTGGGAGATTTTTGGTGATTGCTTCAATCTCTTTACTGGTTGTGGGTCTGTTCACGTTTTCTGTTTCTTCCTGGTTCAGTTGTGGTACTTGTGTCTCTAGAAATGAATTCATTTCTTCCAGATTGTCAAATTTGCTGGCGTATAGTTGCTCATAATATGTTCTTATAATTGTTTGTATTTCTTTGTTGTTGTTTATGATCTCTCCTCTTTTCATTCATTATTTTATTTATTTGGGTCCTTTCTCTTTTCTTTTTGATAAGTCTGGCCAGGGGTTTATCAATCTTATTAATTCTTTCAAAGAACCAGCTCCTACTTTCGTTGATTTGTTCTATTGTTTTTTTTTGTTGTTGTTGTTGTTTGTTTGTTTGTTTGTTTGTTTCTATTTCACTGATTTCTGCTCTGATCTTTATTATTTCTCTTCTCCTGATGGGTTTAGGCTTTTGTTGTTGTTCTTTCTCCAGCTCCTTTAGGTGTAGGGTTAGGTTGCATATTTGAGACCTTTCTTGTTTCTTGAGAAAGGCTTGTACAGCTATATATTTTCCTCTCAGGACTGCCTTTGTTGTGTCCCACAGATTTTGAACCGTTGTGTTTTCATTATCATTTGTTTTCATGAGTTCTTTCAATCCTTCTATAATTTCCTGGTTGACCCATTCATTCTTTTTTTTTTTTTTTTTTTTTTTTTTTTAAATTTATTTATTTGTTAGAGAGAGCGAGCACAGGCAGACAGAGTGGTAGGCAGAGGCAGAGGGAGAAGCAGGCTCCCCGCGGAGCAAGGAGCCCGATGTGGGACTCGATCCCAGGACGCTGGGATCATGACCTGAGCCGAAGGCAGCCGCTTAACCAACTGAGCCACCCAGGCATCCCGACCCATTCATTCTTTAGAAGGATGCTCTTTAGTCTCCATATATTTGGGTTCTTTCCAAATTTCCTCTTGTGATTGAGTTCCAGCTTCAGAGCATTGTGGTCTGAAAATATGCAGGGAGTGATCCCAATCTTTTGATACCAGTTGAGACCTGATTTATGGCCCAGGATGTGATCTATTCTGGGGAATGTTCCATGTGCACTAGAGAAGAATGTGTATTCTGTTGCTTTGGGATACAATGTTCTGAATAGATCTGTGATGTCCATGTGGTCCAGTGTCATTTAAGGCCTTGATTTCCTTGTTAATCTTTTGCTTGGATGATCTGTCCATTTCAGTGAGGGGAGTGTTAAATTCCCCTGCTATTATTGTATTATTTTCAATGTATTTCTTTGATTTTGTTATTAATTGGTTTATATAGTTGGCTGCTCCCATGTTAGGGGCATAGATATTTAAAATTGTTAGGTCTTCTTGTTGGACAGACCCTTTGAGTGTGATATATTGTCCTTCCTCATCTCTTATTATAGTCTTTGGCTTAAAATCTAATTTATCTGATATAAGGATTGCCACCCAGCTTTCTTCTGATGTCCATTAGCATGGTACATTGTTTTCCACCCCCCCCCCACTTTAAATCTGGAGGTGTCTTTGGCTCTAAAATGAGTTTCTTATAAACAGTGTATTGATGGGTTTTGTGTTTTTAACCATTCTGATACTCTGTGTCTTTTGATTAGGGCATTTAGCCCATTTACATTCAGGGTAACTATTGAGAGATATGAATTTAGTGCCATTGTATTTCCTGTAAGGTGATTATTACTGTATATTGTCTCTGTTCCTTTCTGATCTACTACTTTTAGGCTCTCTCTTTGCTTAGAGAACCCGTTTCAATATTTCCTGTAGCGCTGGTTTGGTGTTCACAAATTCTTTTAGTTTTTGTTTGTCCTGGAAGCCTTTTATCTCCCCTGCTATTTTCAATGATAGCCTAGCTAGATATAGTATTCTTGGCTGCATGTTTTTCTTGTTTAGTGCTCTGAATATGTAATGTCAGTTCTTTCTGGTCTGCCAGGTCTCTGTGGATAAGTCTGCTGCCAATCTGATATTTTTACCATTGTATGTTATAGACTTCTTGTCCCGGGCTGCTTTCAGGATTTTCTCTTTGTCGCTAAGACTTGTAAATTTTACTATTAGACGACAGGGTGTGGACCTATTCTTATTGATTTTGAGGTGGGTTCTCTGTGCCTCCTGGATTTGGGTGCTTGTTCCCTTTGCCATATGAGGGAAATTCTCTACAATAATTTCCTCCAATATACCTTTTGCTCCCCTCTCTCTTTCTTCTTCTTCTGGAATCCCAATTATTCTAATGTTGTTTCATCTTATGGTATCACTTATCTCTCGAATTCTCCCCTCATGGTCCAGTAGTTGTTTTTCTCTCTTTTGCTCAGCTTCTTTATTCTCTGCCATTTGGTATATCTATATCACTTCTATATCACTAATTCTCTCTTCTGCCTCATTTATCCTAGCAGTAAGAGCCTCCATTTTTATTGCACCTCATTGAGTACAACTTGGTTAGATTTTAGTTCTTTTATTTCTCCAGAAAGGGCTTTTATTTCTCCAGACAGTTTTCTCTAATATCTTCTGTGCCTTTTTCAAGCCCATCTAGCACCTTGAGAATCGCTGTTCTGAACTCTAGATCTGACATATAAGAATGTCCATATTGATTAAGTCCCTGGCCTTCGGTACTGCCTCTTGTTCTTTTTTTTTGTGGTGAGTTTTTCTGCCTTGTCATTTTACCCAGATAAGAATATATGAAGGAGTGAATAAAATACTAAAAGGGTGGCAAAGTCCCCAGGATATTGTGCTTTAACCAAATCAGACGAGATCCCAAATCATGGGGTGAAGAAAGGGGGCAAAAAGAAGTTCAGAAAAAAAAATTCAAAAACGAGAATAAATAAAGAAAAAATACAAAAAAGAAGAAAAAATTGTATATATATATATATTAGACTGGTGAATAGAACAGGGTCACCCACTTAATTTTGGGAGTATTTTGGTCTCTTAGAAGAAACTACCTCCCCAAATTTTGTAGAATGAAAAACATATATAAGGGTAAACACAATGAAGGGATGGAATATGAGTATAAAGATGAACTTTTTTTTTTTTTAATTTCTAAAAAAGGAGTTGATAAGATAAGTTGGTTGGGAGATTAAAGAAAAAGAAAGTGGAGAGAATTTGCTCAGGCTGGGGACTAGAACAAAGCCCTGTTCTAGATTTAGGATATATTTTGATCTATTAGAAGAAGTTTTACCCCAAATGTTTTTAGAAGAAAAAATCCTTTATGTATACAAAAAATAAAGTTAGATACAATGAAGGATAAAATAGGACTATAATAATGATGGTTCAAAAAAGAGTTTTTTAAATGAAAGGTATTGTTAAGATAAACTAGTTAAAAAAATGATAAAAGAGGTAAGGGTAAAAGTTAAGAAAAAAAATTCAGCAGAAGAAAAAGATAAAATTAAAAAATGATTAATTAACTTTTCAAGACTAAAAAATCATGGGGAGAAATCCATGAATTCCATGCTTTGCTGTCTCCTACTCTGGAATTCTGCTGTTCTCCTTGGTAAGTGAACTTGGTCTTGCCTGGATTTCTTGTTGACCTTCTGGGGGAGGGGCCTGTTGTAGTGATTCTCAAGTGTCTTTGCCCGAGGTGGAATTGCACCGCCCTTAACAGGGGCCAGACTAAGTAATCCGATCGGGTTCGCTTTGGGGAGCTTTTGTTCCCTGAAGGCTTTCCGTAGAGTTCTGGAGGATGGGAATGAAAATGGCAGTCTCCCAGTCTCCAGCCCGGAGGAGCCGAGAGCTCGGGACCCCACTCCTCAGTGCACCCTTGGAGAAAAGCGTTCAGTCACTCCCGTCTCCCTGGCTTCTGGCTGCACTCCAAGCTCACCCAGCCTGTGACCAAGCATCTCTGTCTCTGGCACATGGCCCTGCCTAGAGTCTCCAAACCCTGCAGGTCCCTGAGCTCTTCCAGGTGAATCTCCCTGGATCTTTTGGGGTCCCCACTCACAGAGCAGTGGCCTGTGCCATGGATCACGATAAAGTAACCCCGAGTTGAGAGCTCACTCTTCAGCTCTGTCTCTGTAGCTGGCTTCCCTGCTCTAATACCTGTGAGGCCTGTGACACTCAGACACCCCCACCCCCGATCCTTCTGTGACCCCATGGGACCTGAAGCCATGCTGTCCCCATGTGGGCTTGACCCCAGCTTAGCCTCTTGAGCAATGTCCCTCAGTGGAGCAGATTTTTAAAAGTTCTGATTTTGTGCTCCATTGCTCTGCCACTTGCCGGGAACCAGCCCCTCCCACCACGGTCTATCTTCCTGTTGCTTTGGATTCACTTCTCCACCGGTCCTTCCCTCAGAAAGTGGTTGATTTTCTGTTTATAGAATTGCTGCTTCTTTTCTTTGATCTCCTGTTGGATTTGTAGTGTTCAGAATGGTCTGATAAGCTATCTACCTGATTTCCTGCTACCTGACGTCGTCTCAGCCTACTACTTCTCCACCATCTTGACTCCTTCTCAGGACTTTTTCTTTATCCATTCATCTGTTG
The DNA here is from genome assembly GCF_963455335.1 of Martes martes. Lineage (NCBI taxonomy): Eukaryota > Metazoa > Chordata > Mammalia > Carnivora > Mustelidae > Martes > Martes martes. The sequence goes on from NC_137896.1 coordinate 114,210,461, forward strand.
ATGGACAGCTAGATTCTTTCCATAGTTTGACTATTGTGGACATTGCTGCTATAAACATTTGGGTGCATGTGCCCCTTCGGATCACTATATTTGTATCTTTAGGATAAATACCCGGTAGTACGATTGCTGGGTCATAGGGTAGCTCTATTTTCAACTTCTTGAGGAACCTCCATACTGGTTTCCAGAGTGGCCACACCAGCTTGCGTTCCCACCAACAATGTAGGAGGGTTCCCGTTTCTCTGTATCCTCGCCAGCATCTGTCATTTCCTGACTTGTTAATTTTAGCCATTCTGACTGGTGTGAGGTGGTATCTCATCCCAAGGTAATTTTTTGTTAGCTTAAAAGTAACATTTAGACCACTAGCTCCTTGACCTTTTCTTTGACTATCAGAAGCTAATCTCCCACTCCACAAGAGGCAAGAGGTATGATCTCTGGAAGAATAGAATCAGAGTCTCTGGACAGGAGGCAAAGTGGGGATTCTGAGCTGAAAGGATAAGGAGTGTTTTTAAGCAGTGAAACCATCATTCCCCTTTCTTGAACTGGCTCTTAGAAAGCATCCCTAGGCAAGAGTTTTGAAGATACTTCTCTGGAAATAGTAATATCTTCAAAGGAAATATATACAATACAAACATATATGAGTGAGTCTCCAGGAAAAAGTGGACCATCCACATGATCACTTTACAAAGAAGCCTTCCAGCAGGCATAACCTGCTCACACACATAAAACTCTTACATTTTTTAGTGTGCCCCTCTTAAATAAAAATGGAAACCCAAGGATCACCAGACATTTTAAAAGAGATAAAAAAAAAAGATTTCATTTATTTATTTGAGAGAGTGAGAGAGCAAGAGCACAGGAGCTGTGGTAGGGGGAGAGGCAGAGAGAAAAGGAGAAGCAGACTCTGCTGAGTCAGAGACAGCCTGACATGGGGTTCAATCCCACAAGCCTGGAATTACGACCTGAGCCAAAGACAGACGCTTAACTGACTGAGCCACCCAGATGCCCCTTTAGAGATTTTTAAGAACTTTTTTGAGATCTCAAAAAATTTACTTGCCACAGACATCTTATCAGGAATTTACCAGAGAATGTGCTCCACCAAAATAAGTGAATAGACCAAAAAAGAAAAGATACAGGATCCAAGAATCAGAGGATCCAATTTAGAATAGCACTAATGGGCAATCCTCAAGTGATACAGCTGTGCAGCTGTTCTGGAGAAGCAACCTATGCAGAGAGAAGCCAGAAGCTGGGCCTCTGGGAGGGTAGAGTGCACTTGACAGAGAGGGAGTGATATATTTACAAAACCGCCAAAGAAGAGTCTCCCTTACAAAATTGAAGACCGTGAGAAAACAAAAACAAGTAAAACTAATACGTAAACATTATATTTCAAGAAAAAGTCTGCTGGAATAAAACCTGCATTTACATGTTGAAACGTACACAGCATGATTTCGGGGGGGGGGAAGTCTCCTGTGACAGTTAACTCTAGACATGTCTTAGTAAAATGAGTAGGTCTTGAAGATAAAGGAAAAAATCTTTTGGGCCTCCAGGTGAAAAACCAAAATCACTTACAGAAGGAAGAATATTAGGGCTTCATCAAACTTTTCAATAACCATGTGCAATGCAAAAAGTTGTTGAGGAACTTCCGTAGGATACCTAAGGAAATAAGTATGAGCCAATGATGTCATAGCCAATCAATCCATTCTTCAAGTATCAATATCAAGGATACACAAAAGCTGTTTTGAACATGCAGGTATTTGTTGGCTTATCCTGTGTAATCTGCTGGAAGGTAGACTTCAGCTAACCAAGTGATGATTGGAGAAATGTAGGCCAAAGAATTGATGGTGAGCACTGGATGCATTCAACCGTAGACCTAACATTAAATCAAAGGAGGAAGTAAGAGTGGAAGAATAATATCTAAATGCTATGTGTATGGGAAAGGATAAAACATCCAAACCATAAAAATATGAGAGAAGGAGGAAAGGAGAAGGAAAATAAAACAAGCTAAGTAATTGCCACATGGGCTGAAATAAAAGAATATAATTTAAACTTGTCAAATCTAATAGTATAAGCCAATATAAGGTTAAACATGCTAAGGTATGTACTAAAGATGTTATTCCATGACACCCCAGTAGCAGAGTACTCCCAGTGGCCTGATTTTGGTTTATCAATACCATTTTCCACAAAAAGAAGCAGGACTTCTTGGGGGAGGTGGCTGTTTCAGGTCTGGGACAGAGAATGTATGAGATGAGCCTGGAATCACTTGTTTTGCAGAAAGCAAGCAAACATTCAAGTATAACAGAGTCATGTCAAAAGGACACAGGAGCCAGCCTGGAGGCCTCCCACTGGCTGAAGTTGGGACAACTTGAAGATCCAAAAAAAGAACCAAAACAAAACCCCCACAAAACCCCAATGACTGTAGAAGATTAAAACATATTGAATATATGAAAAAATCAGTAAATCTCTAATCATACTGAGAAAAATTCCAAAGCAAAACCTTGCTTACTAATCATTGGGGAGTGATTACTACAGCAAGTTCTTATTTTGGATATAGTAATTAAAGGAAAAGAATGAAGCAAAGAGTAGGGATTTATTTCAGGACAACTGCATTATTTCAGTTTTTAAGGGAAAGTTCTTACTGAGGAATGTCTACTAAAAACTAAAAATAGTTGAGGAGCTAAATGGTTACAAAGTGTCACTGTCCTTGGGGCACCTGGATGGCTCAGTGGGTTAAAGCCTCTGCCTTCGGCTCAGGTCATGATTCCAGGGTCCTGGGATCGAGCCCCGCATAGGGCTCTCTGCTCAGCGGGGAGCCTGCTTCCTCCTCTCTCTCTCTGTCTGCCTCTCTGCCTACTTGTGATCTGTCTGTCAAATAAATAAATTTAAACAAACAAACAAACAAACAAAGTGTCGCTGTCCAGATCAGAGTCAGTCCCAAGGGCCAAAACAGGAATTTACGGTGGAGGGATCTGGTAATTCCCACCTCACCCCAGTGATCAAATCAGTACCTGACAGTGGGATAACCAGATGCCACATGCTGTTTTCAGCTATGATGCGCAGTGACATGCATAGTATCACTTGTGATCATCTATTTCAAAAATGTTTATTATTTTTTTAAAATTTTATTTTATTTTTTCAGTGTTCCAAGATTCATTGTTTATGCACCATACCCAGTGCTCCATGCAATACATGTCCTCCTAAACAAAATTTCATTAGGCCTTTAGATCTAACTTCAATTTGAATGATACAGAAGATACAGGAAAAAAATTAAAACCACAAGGAAACAAATAGAAAATCCAGGATGTGGCTATTCTACAAGACTCTTTGGTCTATTCAGTAACAGAAGAAGAAAGGAAAAGGTGGTTGTTCTCACATAAAAGAGACCTCAGGGACGCACCAAATGTAGTGTGTGGTAGTTGACTAGACATTGGTTAAAATAAACCAGTTAGAAAATATTTTTTTTGAGGGATATGGAAGTAACTGGGAGATTTGAATATAGATTAGGTATTAGTTGATATTAGGAGAGTATTATGAATTTTGTTATGTGTGAAAAATGCTATTGTGATTATGTAAACAGGTTCTTACTTTCCGAGTTGCGTACTTAGATATAGAGGGGTGAGAGATTGTGATATCTGTTACTTGAAAATACTTTAGCAGAAGAAAACAAGAAGAAACAATAGTCGCAAAATATTTACAATTTTAAAATCTAGGTGATGGGTATAGGAGTGTTTGTTAGATCATATTCTCTGCTCTTCTATATGTTTGAAAGTTGAAATAATAAAAATTTAAAAAGCATTTTGCAGTTCAACATGTCTGACAACTGAAATGTCTGGCTGCCTGAATATTCCTGGTTTGTCTTTGAGATTAGTGGAGAGGGGACTGGAAGTTATTGGCTATGGTGATAGCATTGTTCCTTCACTGGCTGTGAGCTTTGAGGCTCTTAATCACAAGGTTGGATAGTAACCAGCCAGACAACTGGCCAGGACATAGATCACAGGGTGTGACTGTCTGTCTGAGGACTTCTTTCTCAGTTCCTGCCCTGAGGCTTTGAGTACTGTCTTACTGGGGTCAAACTGTTCTGGATGAAGTCCCTTCAGCAGTGGAGCCATCATTCAGATGGACTTTCAACAGCTTGTAGCCTTCCCTGTACCCCTTTAGGGAGGCTCAGTTGGGGTCAATTATTTGTTACCTTTAACTCCGAGAGTCATTTATCCTCACATACTTGTATCTCTGGCCAAGTAGGAACTTATGAGCTTAGGAGAAAGCATGAAGCTCCTTTCTAAAATGAAATAACTGTATCTTTCCCTGAAAACAACAGATTTGGGGGAAATAGAGACTTTGGTAATTAAATAGTTAATGTTCTAGTTTTTAACCTCACCAGATTATGTACAAATCCACAGTATAGATACCTGAGGATTCTAGGTGATCCTTCTTCCCTTTACTGATGAAGATACCGAGATGCAGAAAAAGTAAGGAATTCATTAGTGGTACTCTGGGGTTAGAACCCAGCTTTCTTCATTTCCAGTTCAAACTCTTTTCAACCTACCGTACTTCCTACTGAGTTGCTCCAAATTCTTTGCCTCTATTCGGACCTTCTCTGGTGATACAAGAAGTTTTTTTAGATGTTTCTGCTCTCATGCACCTTGTAACATACTTGAATAAACATTTTCAGGATGAGATTGTGCTTTACCTGGAAAATTGGGGTGTCATGGCACCTACAACATGGGGTAGCCTATGGAGGGGACAAATGAATAATGTGTGCTGATGTCAGAGATTGCTGCTGGGAAAAGGCACAGAGGGAGGTTGGTTGAGCCCTCAGGTGATAGCTCAGTGAGATCCTTATATCATAGCCAGTCTCATAGGGCTAGAAACTTGGTTTTGTTTGTTTTCACAGAGAGCACAAGACTGTCCAGGCCCAATCCACCCAGGTGAAATTTGCAAGAAATTTCTGTTTAAACCAAAATGCCAATTTTTTTGGTTTTCAGGAGAGGACATCCCTCTCCAGAGGCCCCAAATATTTGTGTCTGTATTCAGAGCATCCTGTAATCAAGAGACAATCAAAACCATTGCCCCCATTTTGCTTGGTGAATTTTGTATCAGAGCAAAGGATGTTGGGTAGGCTAGGAGGATAGAGTAACTTAATGTGATCAGACCATCAGCTCATCCAGTTCAGTGTCTTTTCTGTACTTTGGACCCGCATTTGCTAAAACATTTGCTAAAACTTGCTCTTTGACTTTATTTGTTCACATATATTAATATGATCAATGAGATTTTTTCCCCCTCATGTTTATTCATACCTTGATTTACTTCCTAGGTCATTCTTCCTGCTTTGCCCAAGCAATCATCATGTCCCTATATGTAAAGATGTCATGAGACTTTTGCTAGCTCAACTTCTGGATGTTAAGTTAGTTCAAAGTCCCAGGAACATTGTTCTGTAGCTACCAGCCAGGCACTGAGCAAATGAGGAGTGCTCTTGGCCAGTGGTTCCCAGACAGGAAACCCCATGGGGGCTATGACTGAGAGAAAGTTTTCTCTGGTCAGAAGTCATTTAAGAAGCTTCTTAAGGCTGTGGTGTCTCTGTCAGTCACTTCTCCATGGCTGTTGCCATGCCTCCCTCTCTGAAGGATTATTTTGAATAAGACTCTCATGTCAGCCATCACCTTAACAGAGTTGTCTTCTCTCTAGGTGCTCATGTGGAACAAAATTATCCATAAAAAGCACATAGAATGGCATGCACACTTGCAGCAATGGCTATATCACAAGTGGGCTTCTAGGATTATTACCCTGACCTCACAGACAGCAAGCTTGAGGCACATGGATATGAGGTAAAGTGAAATAGTGTAAGGTGATAATACCCAAATATAATACCACAAATCAATGGAGGAGTTGACAGTAGAACTTAGAAATATATGTCTGCATATTTTCAGCTACAAATGTATTTCCAGAAGCTAGAAAGAGGTCAAGGTTGCTCATGGTTAGTTTATGGTCAGGAAAACAAAAGTGAGGGCCAAAGCAGACTTATGTGAACTTGACTAAATAACACCTGGGGAAGAGAGGAAACTCCTTGACTGTGGTTTAACAGTGGCCTCTCCACATTTTCCCATCCTGATGCCCAGCATCTGAGCCCACCCAGCCTCTCAGGGGCTGTGCCAAAACCTCTGCTGGCCTAAGTGCTTCTCATGTTGGTCCAATGTGATGCCAAAGGGTGTTTGAAGTATACCTTCAGTGGGACGCCTGCCCAAATGCTCTATCTAACTTGTGCCTCCCACTTGTTTATTGTCTATGGTTAGAAACCTTTCTTCCTGAAAGAATGAGTCACACTAGGAAACAATAGCCACCTTTGTGCTTTGAACATCCATTTCTCCCTGGATTCAAGCCAGGCTTTCTCTTTCAGGATAAGAGTTACTTTCCAGGTAAGAACCATCTGATATCTGTCCCTTTCTGGGCCAAGTTCTGCTTGAGGTCTGAACTCACCACAAATTCTGATTAACATCAAAAGTAGAAGTTTAAGGGAAGGCTTATTAGAGAAAACATAATGAGGCCCATTGTGGAGGTCCAAAATGACCACAGCCCTCTGTTCTAAGAAGCCATAGGGACTCCTTCTAACCATAATGCTAGTCTGGATTCCTGATATCAAACATGGCCCTGGGACAGTGAGCCCAGAGTTTGAACTTTGTTCCGGAACAGAGTTTCTAGCAGCTCACTTCCAGGACCATGCCAGTCCACAGTGATGTTTCCATTGGGGTGCCACTGTCAGTGTCAGCTGTTATTTATTGAAGGAGAAAGACTCCCCTTTATTCTGTAACTGTATTTTTCTACTTTTTAAATGTCAAAATAGTATTCTGTTATGTGAAATTATTATAATAATTTCAACTGGCAAGGTAAAAAGTTGGCAATTCATGTGTCCTGATTTAAAAAAAAAATTAATTGTAGTCTGTGAAATTTCCAAGTGTAGGAACCACTGTTTTTTGATATCCTAAGGAAAAATTGGTTTTCCTGAAGCTTGGGATTTGAAGTGAGTGTTTTTTAGAAGAGGTGGATTTAAAGCTCCGTGCTTCTAGATTCACTCAGTTCCTACTCCCCACATGCACAATTCCTTTATTAGACCTCATCTGCCCTTACTCTTGACCCAGTTTCCTCCTTATGTGGACCTGCTTCTCCAAGAACACAGTGAACTTGGCCTAGCAGAGCTGTGGTGTGTGTCTACTCCCATAGCTTATATCCTTTGATGTTTGTACTTCTGCCTGACTAATGGCCTGTCCATTCCCCTTCAGGACACAGAAGGGGATATCTCCTGTTCTTTCTAATGATATTTTTGGCTGACTACTGGGGAATGGATCACATTAATTCATAAAGTGTCCCATGGAACAGATTCTAACTTGGTGATATGATTTGAAAGCCCTGTGTAACCCTTAAATATCTTTTGGAAAGATCTGCTACCATGTCTAAAAATCCTCACAGAGTCATTCTTCAGAGGTTTTGCAGAAAAAAAATTAAAACTCCTTGAAGCTTGATATCACCTGGGAGTGGTAGCACATTAGCATATTTTAATAGAGCTGAGTAGTTGACTATCATAAAATAATTTATTTACTCATCATTTCTTTATTATATTAGTTACCATATAGTACATCATTAGTTTTTGATGTAGTGTTCCATGATTCATTGTCTGCATATAACACCCAGTGCTTCATGCAGTATGTGCCCTCTGAATACCTATCATCAAGTTAATCCATATTCCCACTCCCTCCCCTCTGAAACCCTTAGTTTGTTTCTCAGAATCCACAGTCTCTCATGGTTCTTCTCCCCCTCTGATTCCCTCCCCCCTTCATTTTCCCCTTCCTTCTCCTAACATCCTCCATGCTATTCCTTATGTTCCACAAATAAGGGAAACTGTGTGGTGATTGATTTTCTCTGCTTGACTTACTTGACTCAGCATAATCTCTTCTAGTCCCATCCATGTTGATGCAAAAGTTGGATAGTCATCCTTTCTGATGGCTGAGTAATATTCCATTGTAAATATGGACCACATCTTCTATATCCATTCATCTGTTGAAGAGCATCTTGGCTCCTTCCACAATTTGGCTATTGTGGACATTGCTACTATGAACATTGGGGTGCACGTGGCCCTTCTTTTCACTACATCTGTATCTTTGGGGTTAATACCCAGTAGTGCAATTGCTGGGTCATAGGGTAGCTCTATTTTTAATTTTGGGGGGAAAGGCAATACTGTTTTCCAAAGTGGCTGAACCAACTTGCAGTCCCACCAACAGGGTAAAAGAGTTCCCGTTTCTCCACAGCCTTTCCAACACTTCTTGTTTCTTGCCTTGTCAATTTCTGCCATTCTAAATGGTGTATGGTGGTATCTCAATGTGGTTTTGATATGAATTTCCCTGATGGCCAATGATGATGAACACTTTTTCATGTGTCTGTCAGCCATTTGTATGTCTTCTTCTGAGAATTGTCTGTTCATGCTTCCTCCCACTTTTTGACTTGATTATTTATTTTTTGGGTGTTGAGTTTGAGAAGTTCTTTATAGATCTTGGGTATCAGCCCTTTGTCTGTAGTGTCATTTGCAAATATCCTCTGGGTTGCCTCTGTGTTTTGTTGACTATTTCCTTTGCTGTGTAGAAGCTTATCTTGATGAAGTCCCAAAAGTTCATTTTCATTTTTGTTTCCCTTGCCTTTGGAGACATGTCTTGAAAGAAGTTGCTGTGGCCAATGTTGAAGAGGTTACTGCCTATGTTCTCCTCTAAGATTTTGATGAATTCCTGTCTCATATTGAGGTCTTTCATCCATTTTGAGTTTATCTTTGTGTATGGTGTAAGAGAATGGTCAAGTTTCATTCTTCTGTTTATAGCTGTCCAATTTTCCCAACATCATTTATTGAAGAGACTTTTTTCCATTGCATATTTTTTTTCCTGCTTTGTCAAAGATTATTTGACTGTAGAGTTGAGGGCCCACATCTGGGCTCTCTATTCTGTTCCATTGGTCTATGTGTCTCTTTTTGTGCCAGTACCATTCTGTCTTGGTGATCACAGCTTTGTAACATAGCTTGAACTCAGGCAACGTGATGCCCCCAGCTTTGTTTTTCTTTCTTTTTTTTTTTTTAAGATTTTATTTATTTATTTGACAGAGAGAGAGATCACAAGTAGGCAGAGAGGCAGGCAGAGAGGGGGGGGAAGCATGCTCCCTGCTGAGCAGAGAGCCTGACATGGGGCTTGATCCCAGGACCCTGAGATCATGACCTGAGCCGAAGGCAGAGGCTTAACCCTCTGAGCTACCCAGGTGCCCCCAGCTTTGTTTTTCTTTTCAACATTTCCTTGGTGATTCGGGTTCTTTTCTGGTTCCATACAAATTTTAGGATTGTTTGTTTCAGCACTTTGAAGAATGCTGGTGGTATTTTGATCAGTATGGCATTTAAAGTATAGATTGTTCTGGGCAGCATAGATATTTTAACAATGATTGTTTTTCTGATCCATGAGTATGGAATGTTTTTCCATCTTTTTGTGTCTTCTTCAATTTCTTTCATGAATGTTTTGTAGTTCCTAGAGTGTTTCGTAGTTCCTAGAGTGTTTTGTAGTTCCTTTACCTCTTTGGTTAGGTTTATTCCAAGGTATCTTATGGTTTTGAGGCTATTGTAAATAGAATTAATTCTGTAATTTCTCTTTCTACAGTTTCATTGTTAGTGTATAAGAAAGCAACTGATTTCTGTGCATTGATTTTGTATCCTGCCACATTACTGAATTGTTGTATGAGAGCTAGTGATTTGGGAATAGAGTCTTCTGGGTCTTCCACATAAAGTATTATGTCATCTGTGAAGAAAGAGAGTTTGACTTCTTCTTTGCCAATTTGAATACCTTTTATTTATTTTTGTTGTCTGATTGCTATTGCTAGAACTTCTAGCACACTGGTGAACAGTAGAGGTGAGAGTGGGCATCCTTGATGTGTTCCTGATCTCAAGGGAAATGCTCTAAGCTTTTCCCCATTGAGAATGATAGTTTCTGTGGGTTTTTCATAGATGGATTTTAAGAAATTGAGGAATGTTCCCTCTATCCCTATAATCTGAAGAGTTTTAATCAGGAAAGGATGCTGTATTTTGTCAAATGTTTTTCCTGCATCAATTAAGAGGACCATGTGGTTCTCATATCTTCTCTTATTTATGTGTTCTATCACATTGATTGATTTGCAAATGTTGAACCACCTTGCATCCCAGGAATAAATCCCACCTGGTCATGGTGGATAGTACTTTAATGTACTGTTAGATCCTATTAGCTAGGATCTTGTTGAGAATTTGGCATCCATAATCATTATGGACATTGGTCTGAAATTATCCTTTTTAATGGGAGCTTTGCCTGGTTTTGGGATCAAGGTAAAGCTGGCCTCATAGAACAACTCTGGAAGGTTTCAGTAGAATAAGTATTATTTCTTCTTTGAATGTTTGGTAGAATTCCCCAGGGAATCCATCAGGTTCTGGACTCTTATTTTTTGGGAGGATTTTGATCACTTCTTCGATATCATTACTGGTTATTGGTTTACTCAGGTTGTCAATTTCTTCCTGTTTCAGTCTTGGTAGTTTATAGGTTTCTAGGAATACATCCATTTCTTCCACGTTGCTTAATTTATTATCATATAGCTGTTGATAATAATTCTGGTAATTGTTTTTATTTCCTTGGTGTTAGTTATGATCTCTCTCCTTTCATTCAAAATTTTATTAATTTGGATCCTTTCTCTCTCTCTCTCTCCCTCTCTCTCCCTCTCTCTCTCTTTTTTTTTGGATAAGCCTGATCTGTGGTTTATCAATCTTATTAATTCTTTCAAAGAATCAGATTCTAGTTTCATTGATGTGTTCTACTGTAATTTTGGTTTCTAAATCATTGATCTCTCTCATTGATCTTATCTTAATTATTTCCCTCTTGTGTGTGGGTTAGGCTTAATTTGTTGTTGATTATCCAGATCTTTAAGGTATAAAGAAGGTATAAAGACAGTTAGTGTATTTGGGATTTTTCTATTTTTTTGAGTGATGCTTGGGTGGCTATGTATTTCCCTATTAGGATTGCCTTTGCTGTATCCCATAGGTTTTAGACCAATGTGTCTTCATTCTTATTGGTTTACATGAATTGTTTAAGTTCTTCTTTGACTTCCTGGTTGACCCAAACATTCTTGAACAGGATGGTTTCTAGCTTCCAAGTGTTTGCATTTCTTCTAAACTTTTTCTTTTGATTGAGTTCCAGTTTCAAAGCATTGTGGTCTGATAATATGCAGGGAATGATCTCAATCTTTTGGTATCAGTTGAGACCTGATTTGTGATCCAGAATATGTTCTATTCTGGAAAAAGTACCATGTGTGTTCAAGAAGAATGAGTGTTTTGTTGTTTTAGGTGGAATGTTTTGTATATATATCTATGAGGTCCATCAGGTCCAATGTGTCATTCAAAGCTCTTGTTTTTCTGTTGGTTTTCTGCTTAGATGATCTGTCTATTGTTGAGAGTGGAGTCTTGAGGTCTCCTACTATTAATGTATTATTATCAATATGTCTTTTTATTTTGGTTAACAGCTGGCTTCTGTAGTTGGCTGCTCCCATGTCGGAGACATAGATATTTACAATTGTTAGCTCTTCTTGTTGAGTAGACCCTTTAAGAATGATGTAGTATTCTTCTGTATCTCTATATTTAGCCTAAAATCTTATTTGTCTGATATGAGAATTGCTATCCCATCTTTCTTTTGAGTCCATTGGCATGAAAGATGGTTCTCCATCCCTTCAATTTCAGTCTGGAGGTATCTTTAGGTTCAAAATGAGTCTCTTGTAGACAACATATGGATGGGTCCTGTCTTTTTATCCAGTATGCAACTTTGTGCCATTTTATGGGTGCATTCAGTCTGTTCACGTTGACAGTGATTATTGAAAGATATGATTTTATTGTCATCATGTTGCCTGTGAAGTCCTTGTTTCTATAGTTTGTCTCTCTATATTTCTGTTTTTTTTTAATTTTTAAAATTAATGTATAAGATATTATTAGCCCCAGGGGTACAGGTCTGTGAATCGCCAGGTTTACACACTTCACAGCACTCACCATAGCACATACCTTCTCCAATGTCCATAACCCCACCACCCTCTCCCTTCCCCCGTCCCCCTGGCAACTGTCAGTTTGTTTTCTGAGATTAAGAGTCTCTTATGGTATGTCTCCCTCCTGATCCCATCTTGTTTCATTTATTCTTTTCCTACCCCCAAAACCCCCCACATTGCATCTCCACTTCCTCATATCAGGGAGATCATATGATAGTTGTCTTTCTCCAACTGACTTATTTCACTAAGCATAATACCCTCTAGTTCCATCCACGTCATCGAAAATGAACACTTTTTCATGTGTCTGTTGGCCATCTGGATGTCTTCTTTGCAGAAATGTCTGTTCAGGTCCTCTGCCCATTTCTTGATTGGATTATTTGTTCTTTGGGTGTTGAGTTTCATAAGTTCTTTATAGATTTTGGATACTAGCCCTTTATCTGATATGTCATTTGCAAATATCTTCTCCCATTCTTTCAAGTGTCTTTTGGTTTTGTTAACTGTTTCCTTTGCTGTGCAAAAGCTTTTGATCTTGATGAAGTCCCAATAGTTCATTTTTGCCCTTGTTTCCCTTGCCATTGGTGATGTTCCTAGGAAGAAGTTGCTGCAGTTGAGGTCGAAGGGGTTGCTGCCTGTGTTCTTCTCAAGGATTTTGATGGATTCCTTTCTCACATTGAGGTCCTTCATCCATTTGGAGTCTATTTTTGTGTGTGGTGTAAGGAAATGGTCCAGTTTCATTTTTCTGCATGTGGCTGTCCAATTTTCCCAACACCATTTATTGAAGAGGCTGTCTTTTTTCCATTGGACATTCTTTCCTGCTTTGTTAAAGATTAGTTGACCATAGAGTTGAGGGTCTATTTCTGGGCTCTCTATTCTCTATGTGTCTGTTTTTGTGCCAGTACTATACTGTATTGATGATGACAGCTTTGCAATAGAGCTTGAAGTCTGAAATTGTGATGCCACCAACTTTGGCTTTCTTTTTCAATATTCCTCTGGCTATTCAAGGTCTTTTCTGGTTCCATATAAATTTTAGGATTATTTGTTCCATTTCTTTGAAAGAAATGGATGGGATTTTAATAGGGATTATGTTGAATTAAACATCTAGTTGAAATGGTAAGTTAGTAAAAAACAACAACAACAATGACGACAAAAACAAACAAACAAACAAGAAACATGAGAAAGAATTAAAAAAATAAAAGAGAGAGAAAAGTTGTATCTAAGAAAGACACAGGCTGTGAGACAACACCAAAAGCTTCATATATTTTTTTCCCCTGGTGTTGGGGTTTTATAGTTTTACAATTTTGTGGGGCCCTGTGGTGGTTGTCCTCTTGTTCTTCCAGCTTGTCTTATGGGGGAGGGGCCTGCTGTGTTGTTTTTCATCAATCCTGCTTGGGCAGAGTTGCCCTGCCCCCTATCAAGGGGCTGGGCTCTGTGGAAACTGGTTTTTTGGGCTTTTGTTCTCTGGAAGCTTTTGTTTTCCGGTGGCATTTCATGCCTTTTCCAAGGGTCAGAGCAAAGGAAAATGTGAGCACCCAGACTTCCACCCCAGAGAAGAGAAGCCATGGTCTGCTCCTCTCTGAATCCTCCAGAACACAGTCTCCCCCTCTGTAAGCACTGCTGAAAACCACAGCCTCCCACAGGCACTGTGTGCCCCCAGGAATCCTCTCAGTGGTGGACCCTGGCCTCTGCTTGACTCTGCCTCCCCACATCCCATGCCACAAAAACCATGAATGATCCTGGTCTGGGTGGGCCTGGGACCTTGTGGTGGTTGTCCTGGGTCTGTGGGCACAGGTCCAAGCTGGGTACTCTTTGTTGCGGGTGGCAGTGGTGGCTGCATCTACCAGCCCCGATCTGTGGGCTCAGGTCTGTGCCTGCAGCTGCTGGGTCCCGCCATTTGCCCCTTAAGCTCCTGTGTTCTGTTTGAGTGCTCTTATCAGTCTCTTCCTGTCCCGCCATCACTGATCTCCAAGCTATTGCTGATCCCCAGGCATAGGACCCGTTTGCACTGGGGTATTTCTTTCCATTGGCTAGCTTCTGGTGGTGCTCTCCCCCTTCTGTTTATCCTCTGACATTTGTCCATGCAATCACAACTCCATCCTTCATACTTCTCGACTGATGATCCTCTGTCTCCATAAAGATCCAGATGTATAATCTTATATCTCAGGTTGATTTCATGGGTTTTCAGAGTGGCTTGGTAGAGATCTAGCTAAATTCAGAGGACGAGTTGAAATGGAGTCCTCCACTCCTCCACCATCTTGCCTCCACTACTCATTCCTTTTCTTATCTAGCATCTCATAGGGTCCTGAGGGAATGACAATGGCAGGTAGGTTTTGATGTGGGGATAAGATGGAATGTCAGTTTTCTTTTCTAACTAGCTTAGGCTTGTTTCCATTCCAGGTAGAGTAAGTTTCTGAAGAAAGTCGTGATGCATAGGTGAGTGTGTAGGGGTGTGTGTATGTGTGTCCTCAAGCATAGTGAGGTAATGATGGTTCATGAATAAGGAGACAGGAGTTAAAAGAAGGTATTACATCCCCCAAAATGTACAGATGAAAGGCATTAGCCACAAACTCTGTCTGCTTCACAATTCTAACTAGGGCTGGCCCTTAGGGTGAAGAGCAGGCCCTCCCCTAACATCTGGGCAAGAGTCAAGTTGAAGTCCCAATTCCATATGTCTAAATATTTAAAAGTAACAAATCAAGCCAATGAAGTATCAAAAAAATATGTTCTGCCTTCTAACTTGGTAAATATATAGTTGATTCTCATTTTTGTGGAGTCTGTATTTTCAAATTTGCCTCCCTCTAAAATTTATTTGTAACCCCCAAATCTATACTTGTAGCACTTTTGTGGTCATTCACAAGCTTGCACAGAGAGTGGTGAAAATTTGAGTTGCCCAATATGCATGTTCCCAACTGAGGTCAAACAAGGTCTTATTCTTTTTTAAAATAAAGATATAACTGACATGTAACTTTATGTTTGTTATGTTATTATGGGTAACATAATTATTTGAAAGTTGTATATATTGTGGGATAATCACCACAATAAATTTAGTTAATTTCCATCACCACACATAGTAACAAAAGGTTTTTCTTGTGATAAGAACTTTTAAGATATGTTTTCTTAATAACTTTCAAATATACAATATAGTAGTATTAACCATAGTCACCATGCTCTAGTTTACATCCTTGGGAATTATAAATTTCACAACTGGAAGTTACTTATCTTTTACCCTCCCCTAGCTCCTGCCCAAACTGTCCTCTGTATCCATGAGTTTTTTTTTTTTTTTTAAGAAGATTCCACATATAAGTGAGATCATACAGTTTTGTCTCTTTCTGTCTGGCTTATTTCACTTAACATAATGCCCTCAGGGTCCATCCATCTACCCATGTTGTCACAAATGGCAAGTTTTCTATCTTTTTATGGCTGAACAATATTCCTAAATGTATATAGATAAAATTCATTTTCTTAGTTTTCTTCCTTATTTTGGCCATTGTAAATAATGTTGCAATGAACATGGGGGTACATATGTCTTTTTTTAAAAAAGATTTTATTTATTTATTTGACAGAGAGAGAGAGAGATCACAAGTAGGCAGAGAGGCAGACACAGAGAGGGAGGGAAGCAGGCCCCCTGCTGAGCAGAGAGCCCAATGTGGGAATCGATCCCAGGACCACGGGATCATGACCTGAGCCGAAGGCAGAGGCTTAATGCACTGAGCCACCCAGGCGCCCATGGGGGTACATATGTCTTTTCAGGTAAGTGTTTTTTTTCCCTTCAGATAAATACTCAGAAGTGGGATTGCTGGATTGTACAGTAGTTCTATTTTTAATTTTTTGAGGAATCTCTACATGGTTTTCCACAGTGGCTATACCAATTTACATTCTCAACAACAAAGTACAAGTGTTGCCTTTTCTCCACATCCTTATCAAAATTTGTTATTTCTTTATAACAGCCCTTCTAACAGAGATGAGGTGATATCTCATTTTGGTTTTGATTTCCCTGATAATTAGTGATGTTGAGCCTCTTTTTGTGTACCTGTTGGCCAGCTCTATCTCTTCTTTGGAAAAAGGTCTATTCAAGTTCTCTGCCCATTTTTTAATTGTATGATGATGATGATGATGATGATTTTGCTATTGAGTCGCATGATTTTTTTTCTGTATTTTGGATATTAGTCCCTTATCAGTAATATGATTTACAAATATTTTCTCCCATCAAGTAGGTTATCTTTTCATTGTATTGATGAATTCTTTTGCTGTACAGAAGCTTTTTAGTTTGATGTAGTCCTACTTGTATATTTTTGCTATTGTTGCCTTCACTTTTTGTTTCAAATCTTTTTTTTTTAAAATTTATTCAACAGACAGAGATTACAAGTAGGCAGAAAGTCAGGCAGAGAGGAGGAAGCAGGCTCCCTGCTGAGCAGAGAGCCCGATGCGGCGCTCGATCCCAGGACCCTGAGATCATGACTGGAGCCGAAGGCAGAGGCTTTAACACACTGAGCCACCCAGGCACCCCTGTTTCAAATCTTTTTGTTTCAAATCATAAGCATGGCTGATGTTAAGGAGCTTGCTGCCTGTGTTTTCTTCTAGGGGTTTTATCGTTTCAGGTCTTATGTTCAAGTCTTTAACCGGTTTTGAGTTAATTTTTGTGTAAGAGATCTAAGAAAATGTTTTTCTTAGGACAGTCTCTTTAATAAATAGTGCTGGAAAAACTGGACAGCCACATGCAAATTGTCCAGTTTTTCCAACACTATTTATTAAAGAGACTCTTCTTTTCTCATAGTATATGTTTGGCTCCTTTGTCATAAATTAATTGATTGCACATGTGTGGGTTTATTTTTGGATTCTCTATTTTGTTTCACTGATCTATATTGTGTTTTTATGCCAGTACTATACTGTTTGATTACCATAACTTCATAATATAATTTGAAATCAGGAAGTATGATGTCTCTAGCTTTTTTCTTCTTTCTCAAAATTTCTTTGACTATTAGGGATCTTTTGTGATTCCACATAAATTTTAGGACTGTTTGTTCTAGTTCTGTGAAAAATGTTGTTGGAATTTTTTCTTTCTTTCTTTTTTCTTAAAGTTTTTGTTTAAATTTAAATTCCAGTCAGGTTATCCACATACTAATATTAGTTTCAGGTGTAGAGTTTAGTGATTCAACACTTACACACAACACCCAGTGTCCATTACAGGTGCCTTCCTTAATCCCCAACATCTTGTGTATCCCATCCCCCCCCACCCCCCACCCCTGTGGTAAACATCAGTTTGCACTGCAGCACCAAGGGTGGGATTTAAGGTGAGATTATGATTCAGCCTCTCTTACCCATTTCAATATGGAATTTTTAAAAAATTTTTTATTTTAATAAACATATAATGTATTTTTATCCCCAGGGGTACAGGTCTGTGAATCGTCAGGTTTACACATTTCACAGCACTCATCATAGCCCATACCCTCCCCAATGTCCATTTCCCCACCACCCTCTCCCATCCCCCCTCCCCCACGCAACCCTCAGTGTGTTTCTTGAGATTGAGTCTTTTATGGTTTGTCTCCCTCCCAATCCCATCTTTTCATTTTTTCTTTTCCTACCTCCCCCCAGCCCCCCCCCCCGCCTTGCATCTCCATCTCCTGGGTGGCTCAGTTGGTTAAGCAGCTGCCTTCGGCTCGGGTCATGATCCCAGCGTCCTGGGATCGAGTCCCACATCGGGCTCCTTGCTCAGCATGGAGCCTGCTTCTCCCTCTGCCTGCCACTCTGTCTGCTTGTGCTCACTCTCGCTCCTCTCTCTCTCTCTCTCTGACAAATAAATAAATAAATAAATCTTTAAAAAAAAAAAAAAAAATAGAAGTGCCAAAGAAATCTCCAAAGCCTGAATCTGTACACCAAAACTGTACAATTCTCAAAATGGAAAAAAATTGTGCAAATTGTAATTACTGATTAGGGAAAAGGCAAAATATATATTGTGGGGGGGAAAAACCTGTCAAACCAAGTGGAAATGAAAGAGAAATATTCAACCATATGAGAGCAAGATGCTACGATTAAAATAAAATTAGACTTCTCAATGAAAGTATTTCATAACAAAAAAAAAAAAAAAAAAAAAAAAGAGATCATATGATGGTTGTCTTTCTCTGATTGACTTATTTCGCTAAGCATGATACCCTCTAGTTCCATCCACGTCGTCGCAAATGGCAAGATTTCATGTCTTTTGATGGCTGCATAGTATTCCATTGTGTATATATACCACTTCTTCTTTATCCATTCATCTGTTGATGGACATCTAGGCTCTTTCCACAGTTTGGCTATTGTGGACATTGCTGCTATAAACATTCGGGTGCACGTGCCCCTTCGGAGCACCACGTTTGTATCTTTAGGATATATACCCAGGAGTGCAAATGCTGGGTCGTAGGGTAGCTCTATTTTCAGTTTTTTGAGGAACCTCCACACTGTTTTCCAGAGTGGTTGCACCAGCTTGCATTCCCACCAGCAGTGTAGGAGGGTTCCCCTCTCTCCGCATCCTCGCCAGCATCTGTCATTTCTTGACTTGTTAATTTTAGCCATTCTGACTGGTGTGAGGTGGTATCTCATTGTGGTTTTGATTTGTATTTCCCTGACGCCGAGTGATGTGGAGCATTTTTTCACGTGTCTGTTGGCCATCTGGATGTCTTCTTTGCAGAAATGTATGTTCATGTCCTCTGCCCATTTCTTGATTGGATTATTTGTTCTTTGGGTATTGAGTTTGATAAGCTCTTTATAGATTTTGGATACTAGCCCTTTATCTGATATGTCATTTGCAAATATCTTCTCCCATTCTGTCAGTTGTCTTTTGGATTTGTTAACTGTTTCCTTTGCTGTGCAAAAGCTTTTGATCTTGATGAAATCCCAATAGTTCATTTTTACCCTTGCTTCTGTTACCTTTGGCGATGTTCCTAGGAAGAAGTTGCTGCGGTTGAGGTCAAAGAGGTTGCTGCCTGCATTGTCCTCAAGGATTTTGATAGATTCCTTTCACACATTGAGGTCCTTCATCCATTTTGAGTCTATTTTCGTGTGTGGTGTAAGGAAATAGTCCAATTTCATTTTTCTGCATGTGGCTGTCCAATTTTCCCAGCACCATTTGTTGAAGAGACTGTCTTTTTTCCATTGGATATTCTTTCCTGCTTTGTCGAAGATTAGTTGACCATAGAGTTGAGGGTCTATTTCTGGGCTCTCTATTCTGTTCCATTGGTCTATATGTCTGTTTTTGTGCCAGTACCATACTGTCTTGATGATGACAGCTTTGTAATAGAGCTTGAAGTCTGGAATTGTGATGCCACCGACTTTGGCTTTCTTTTTCAATATTCCTTTGGCTATTCGAGGTCTTTTCTGGTTCCATATAAATTTTAGGATTATTTGTTCTATTTCTTTAAAAAAAATGGATGGGATTTTGATAGGGATTGCATTAAATGTGTAGATTGCTTTAGGTAGAATAGACATTTTCACAATATTTGTTCTTCCTATCCATGAGCATGGAATATTTTTCCATTTCTTTGTGTCTTCCTCAATTTCTTTCATGAGTACTTTATAGTTTTCTGAGTATAGATTCTTTGCCTCTTTGGTTAGATTTATTCCTAGGTATCTTATGGTTTTGGGTACGATTGTAAATGGGACTGACTCCTCAATTTTTCTTTCTTCTGTCTTGTTGTTAGTGTAAAGAAATGCGACTGATTTCTGTGCATTGACTTTATATCCTGACACTTTACTGAATTCCTGTATAAGTTCTAGCACTTTTGGAGTGGAGCCTTTTGGGTTTTCCACATATAGTATCATATCATCTGCAAAGAGTGATAGTTTGACTTCTTCTTTGCTGATTTGGATGCCTTTAATTTCTTTTTGTTGTCTGATTGCTGAGGCTAGGACTTCTAGTACTATATTGAACAGCAGTGGTGATAACGGACATCCCTGCCGTGTTCCTGACCTTAGCGGAAAAGCTTTCAGTTTTTCTCCATTGAAAATGATATTTGCGGTGGGTTTTTCATAGATGGCTTTGATGATATTGAGGTATGCACCCTCTATCCCTACACTTTGAAGAGTTTTGATCAGGAAGGGATGCTGCACTTTGTCAAACGCTTTTTCAGCATCTATTGAGAGTATCATATGGTTCTTACTCTTTCTTTTATTAATGTATTGTATCACATTGATGGATTTGCGGATGTTGAACCAACCTTGCAGCCCTGGAATAAATCCCACTTGGTCGTGGTGAATAATCCTTTTAATGTACTGTTGGATCCTATTGGCCAGTATTTTGGTGAGAATTTTCGCATCTGTGTTCATCAAGGATATTGGTCTGTAATTCTCTTTTTTGGTGGGATCCTTGTCTGGTTTTGGGATCAAGGTGATGCTGGCCTCATAGAATGAGTTTGGAAGTTTTCCTTCCATTTCTATTTTTTGGAACAGTTTCAGGAGAATAGGAATTAATTCTTCTTTAAATGTTTGGTAGAATTCCCCTGGGAAGCCGTCTGGTCCTGGACTTTTGTTTGTTTGGAGATTTTTGATGACTGTTTCAATCTCCTTACTGGTTATGGGTCTGTTCAGGTTATCTATTTCTTCCTGGTTCAGTTGTGGTAGTTTATACATCTCTAGAAATGTATCCATTTCTTCCAGATTGTCAAATTTGTTGCCATAGAGTTGCTCGTAGTATGATCTTATAATTGTTTGTATTTCTTTGGTGTTGGTTGTAATCTCTCCTCTTTCATTCATGATTTTATTTATTTGCATCCTTTCTCTTTTCTTTTTGATAAGTCTGGCCAGGGGCTTATCAATCTTATTAATTCTTTCGAAGAACAAGCTCCTAGTTTTGTTGATTTGTTCTATTGTTTTTTTAGTTTCTATTTCATTGATTTCTGCTCTGATCTTTATGATTTCTCTTCTCCTGCTGGGTTTAGGCTTTCTTTGTTGTTCTCTCTCCAGCTCCTTTAGGTGTAGGGTTAGGTTGTGTATTTGAGACCTTTCTTGTTTCTTGAGAAAGGCTTGCACCGCTATATATTTTCCTCTCAGGACTGCCTTTGTTGTGTCCTACAGATTTTGAACTGTTGTGTTTTCATTATCATTTGTTTCCATGAATTTTTTCAATTCTTCTTTAATTTCCTGGTTGACCCATTCATTTTTTAGAAGGATGCTGTTTAGTCTCCATGTATTTGCGTTCTTTCCAAATTTCCTCTTGTGATTGAGTTTGAGCTTCAGAGCATTGTGGTCTGAAAATATGCAGGGAATGATCTCAATCTTTTGGTACCGATTGAGACCTGATTTATGACCCAGGATGTGGTCTATTCTGGAGAATGTTCCATGTGCACTAGAGAAGAATGTATATTCTGTTGCTTTGGGATGGAATGTTCTGAATAGATCTGTGATGTCCATGTGGTCCAGTGTGTCATTTAAGGCCTTGATTTCCTTGTTGATCTTTTGCTTAGATGATCTGTCCATTTCAGTGAGGGGAGTGTTAAAGTCCCCTGCTATTATTGTATTACTGTCGATGTATTTCTTTGATTTTGTTATTAATTGGCTTATATAGTTGGCTGCTCCCATGTTAGGGGCATAGATATTTAAGATTGTTAGATTTTCTAGTTGGACAGACCCTTTGAGTATGATATAGTGTCCTTCCTCATCTCTTATTATAGTCTTTGGCTTAAAATCTAATTGACCTGATATAAGGATTGCCACCCAGCTTTCTTCTGATGTCCATTAGCATGGTACATTGTTTTCCACCCCCCCCCCCACTTTAAATCTGGAGGTGTCTTCGGGTCTAAAATGAGTTTCTTGTAGGCAGCATATGGATGGGTTTTGTGTTTTTATCCATTCTGATACCCTGTGTCTTTTGATTGGGGCATTGAGCCCATTAACATTCAGGGTAACTATTGAGAGATATGAATTTAGTGCCATTGTATTGCCTGTAAGGTTACTGTTACTGTATATTGTCTCTGTTTCTTTCTGATCTACTACTTTTAGGGTCTCTCTTTGCTTAGAGGATCCCTTTCAATATTTCCTGTAGAGCTGGTTTGGTGTTTGCAAATTCTTTCAGCTTTTGTTTGTCCTGGAAGCTCTTTATCTCTCCTTCTATTTTCAATGATAGCCTAGCCGGATATAGTATTCTTGGCTGCATGTTTTTCTCGTTTAGTGCTCTGAATATATCATGCCAGTTCTTTCTGGCCTGCCAGGTCTCTGTGGATAGGTCTGCTGCCAATCTAATGTTTTTACCCTTGTATGTTACAGACTTCTTTTCCCGGGCTGCTTTCAGGATTTTCTCTTTGTCGCTAAGACTTGTAAATTTTACTATCAGGTGATGAGGTGTGGACCTATTTTTATTGATTTTGAGGGGCGTTCTTAGCATCTCTTGGATTTTGATGTTTGTTCCCTTTGCCATATTAGGGAAATTCTCTCCAATAATTGTCTCCAATATACCTTCTGCTCCCCTCTCTCTTTCTTCTTCTGGAATCCCAATTATTCTAATGTTGTGTCGTCTTATGGTGTCACTTATCTCTCAAATTCTCTCCTCATGGTCCAGTATTTGTTTGTCTCTCTTTTGCTCAGCTTCTTTATTCTCTGTCATTTGGTCTTCTATGTCACTAATTCTTTCTTCTGCCTCATTTATCCTGGCAGTGAGAGCTTCCATTTTTGATTGCACCTCATGAATAGCTTTTTTGATTTCAACTTGGTTAGATTTTAGTTCTTTTATTTCTCCAGAAAGGGCTTTTATCTCTCCGGAGAGGGTTTCTCTAATATCTTCTATGCCTTTTTCGAGCCCGGCTAGAACCTTGAGAATTGTCATTCTGAACTCTAGATCTGTCATGTTACCTATGTCCATATTGATTAGGTCTTCAGCCTTCGGTACGGCCTCTTGTTCTTTTTTTTGAGGTGAGTTTTTCTGCCTTATCATTTTGTCCAGATAAGATTTGCTTTCTCCTGCTGTGGAATTCCACTGTTCTTGGTGAGTGAAGTTGGTCTTGGCTGGGTTTCTTGTTGATCTTCTGGGGGAGGGGCCTGTTGTAGTGATTCTCAAGTATCTTTGCCGCAGGCGGAATTGCACCACCCTTGCCAGGGGCCGGGCTAAGTAATCCATCCGCTCGGGTTTGCTTTCAGGAGCTTTTGTTCCCTGAGCGCTTTCCGCAGAGTTCCGGAGGACGGGAATGAAGATGATGGCCTCCCAATCTCTCGGCCCGGAGGAGCCGAGAGCTTGGGGTTCCGCTCCTCAGTGCACTCTCAGAGCAAAGCGCCCAACAGCCCCGCCTCCCTGGCTTGCGGTCGCGCCTCGAGGAAAGCAGTCAATTGTTGGAGCTGGAGAAAAGTGCCGGGTCGCTTTCGTCTCCGTGGCCTCCGGCCGCGCTCCGAGCCCACCCAGCCTGCGACCAGCACAAGGTAACCCCGGGCTTAGAGCTCACTCCTCGGCTTTGTCGCTGTAGCCAGCTTCCCCGCTCTAATACCTGCGAGCTCTGCGGCACTCAGACACCCCCAGTCCTTCTGTGACCCTGCGGGACCTGGGGTTATGCTGACCCCGCCTGGGTTTCCCCCCAGTTTAGCCTCTGGAGCGATGTCTCCCAGTGGAGCCGACTTTTAAAAGTCCCGATTTTGTGCTCCGTCGCTCCGCCGCTTGCCGGGTGCCGGCCCCTCCCCCCGGGGTCTATCTTCCCGTCGCTTTGGATTCACTTCTCCGCAGGTCCTACCTTTCAGAAAGTGATTGATTTTCTGTTTCTGGAATTGTTGCTCTTCTTCTCTTCGATTTCCCGTTGGATTTGTAGGTGTTCACAATGGTTAGATAAGCTGTCTAGCTGATCTCCTGCTACCCGATGTCGTCTCAGCGGGCTACTTCTCCGCCATCTTGACTCCTCCCCTCGGATTTTTTTTTTTTTTTATTGGTAGCCTGATGCATAGGATTCACTTAGCTAGTTTTGGGGTTTGTTTCAGAGGAAATTGTTCTATATGTAGCTATAGATTTGATGTGTCTGTGAGAGAAGGCAGGTTCAAGATCTTCTATGTCACTATCTTCAACCCTTTCTCTGATCTTTACTGTTCTTTCATTGCTTTAGTGACCCAACCTGTTATTCTCTTAAGTTTTTCCTACCCTTTCCTAGTTTTGCCTTTCTCACTACTCCTTTTTTGTTTATTTGTTTGAGCAGCCATATATGCCCTACTAAAAAGCAAGGTTTTTCTCCCTATAATTTTACCTCAGAAAAGAGTTTACCATACTTAAGACATCCTCTTAATGGCATCATTTTGAATAACAGACTACTGTTCAGGACCCACAATGAGCTGAAATAACCTTGATCCAGCACTAGTTTTGAATGCTGATAGAGTGTGTTTGTTTAGAAATGATTTTAAAAAGAGAAATTTAATACAGTTCTAGTCATTATAACAGTACAGTAAAATGTTACTTTGGGGTTTAGAAATATATACTTCTAGGATGAATGCAGGAAAAACTCTCCTGTTCTACATTATGTGATAATTCTTATGGATTGGGATAAAACTTCCAGAGATAATATCGTATACAGATACAAAAGGATTCTAAATCTGAAAAACCTAGAAATGATGATATACTCTGGGAAAATGGTGTTGAGTGACTTAGTGATAATAATAAGAAGCATCAGAGGAATTTAAATAAAGTGGTTTAAAGAAATACATAGAATGAAAACAAACAAGCAAAAAGAAATACATACAATGTCTTTAAAAATATTTAACATAGTAATTTCTATTATAAATTTAAATAAAAATGTAATAAAAATAATGTCAAGTATTATGCATAGATATTTGACTATTTTAATTTCTAAAAGCAAATATACTCACATGGGCTAAAATTTAATTTTTAATATTTAAATGCTCTCATTGGAAAAATAGGAGCCTACAGTTGAATATACAAGGCAGTGGGAATTGGGTATCAATTGTGTCTGACAGGAATCATCCTAATATATCAGGAGTCAGTGGGTGATGTATCTCTACAATGTAGGTAAGCAATAAGGTACTGAGTCAAATGATTATCATTCTTTCTCTTCCATGAAGTATGGCTGAGTAAAAAAGTCATCCTTGTCTTAAAGTCTTAAGATCAAGATCAAGGGAAAATGGAATAACCAAGAGCTGCTTAGACTGTGGGAGAGATAGAAACACTGATCAGTAGTCCACTCCAAATTAGAAATGTGTACTAGAAAATATGTTGGAGATATGGTTGAGTTCTAGAAATAAGTTAACAGTCAATCTGTGGAATTGAGGCACCTGTTTGTTTAGAGGACTGTGAATCCTAGTAGCTGACCAAAGTAGGAAACCCAAGAAAGAAAAGCATATCTAAGAGGGCCTCCAACAGTATTTTGTTTTCTGCTAGTCTTTCCTAAGAATGTAGGTGCCATGGCAACTGACACATGTAAAACTGTATAGAAAATATTACACATAAGTGTTCAGTAATGCTACCTAGAGTGTGAAGGGTATTTTCATATTGTGAATTAGAAGTTTCAAATAGAATTAAAACTCAGAAAAGTTTATATGTCTGAAGGAAAGGAGTACAGTATTCCTAATGATATTTAGGTTCAAGTTCGTAGATGTTCAAACCAGAAATGGTCATAAAGCATCCATTAGTTAGCTGCTCTCTTTTGAGGAAAGTGAACTGGAGCAGCATTTTTCTCTTTAAGAAGATTGACTCTGGTCTAACTGTTGGTCCAATGACTGTGGTATGTGTCAAAGAGAACTCACATATGGGCTGAAAGTAACAGAGTCTGACTGCCTTTGATGTGGCCTGGCATGAAATTGGGTCCATAACAAGCAACAGAAACCAACTGTGGCTAGTTCAAGGTTCAAACTATGGGTGTTATTCTTATGTTGAAATGTGGTTTCTGGTGACTTTACTAGAGTCACTTGTTTAGTAAGGGAATCACCCACATACACATGGTTAGACTAGACCTTTATTGGGTTAACTGTTGAAATATATTATGTCTCCTCATACCTGTAATTCAAATAGAAAGCAGTATTAAGTCACAAAATCCGTAAAGTTTTTATTTTTTTTATGATGATTATTTAAATGTATTTTTTGAAAATTCAAATAACAGATTTCTAAAACTTTTTTTTCCTCATTTTTAAATGCCTTTACTATGCTGGTGCATTTGGCACATGCTGAATTTACATATTGGGCAATTCAGCCCTCCTCACATAGTAGTTTCATAGTGAATAATCCCCATATGTTGCTGAGTATGGGATGTAAATTGTTAAAAACCTGTAAGGAGGGCAATTTTGTACTGTCAGCAAAAACAAAGCAAAACAAAACAAGAACACACACACACACAAACAACAAACAACAACAACAACAACAAAAAACAAAACAGGCATGCCCCTTTGGCCCAAATCTACTTCTAGGAATTAATCCTGCAAACACACTTATACTTGTACAAGGTAATATGTACACAAGGATATACAAGGTTATTTGTAATAGCAAAATGGCAGAAATGGTCTTCATGTACATAAAAAAATTAGGCACATCCATAGAATAAACCTTTATGTATTTATTAGAAAGAATGAAATAATTCTGGGGTGACATTAGCAGGATGGTCAAGTAAGACATCTCTTACTCATATTCTCCCTCAACAACAATAATTGAACCTCCATCTATGGACAAGAGTGCTTTTGTGGGAGTTTTAGGTTCCAGGTAGGAGATTTCAAAACACTGGGGCAGTCTAAGCTAAGGAGAGCCATTTTTGAGAAGCCAGGCCCACACCCAGATGGCTGACTTGGCAACCATGGTTCTGGCTACAGATTCAGAACAGCTCCATACCTCCTGAAAACTCAACTACAACCATATTTGGCTTTTGTTCTGTTACCACCATGTACCTAGGGAACGGGGTGGAGTCATGCCCATCTGTGCATCAGGAAATACACATATAGGCCTTGGTCTCAGCTGTGAACCCTGAAATGGCCTATGAACCAGCTTTGGTCCCATGTAGCCATAGTCTGGGAAACCTTGGAGGTATGCCCACTAAACTTGGTCAGGCTGTATTTTTTTTAATTTCAGAGAGAGAATGAGAGAGAGAAACTCAGTGAAATGCAAGAGAACAGATAGACAACTAAGTGAAATCAGGAAATCAATGCATGAACAAAATTAGAGATTTAATGAAGTACAAACCATAAAACAGAACCAAATGGAGATCCTGGAGCTGAAGAATACAATGATAGAACTGAAGAATTAGTAGATTGCTTTAGTGACAGACTTGATTAAAGAGAAGAAAGACTCAGCAAGCTCAAAGGCAGATCATTTGAAAGTAGCCACTTAGAGGAGCAGAAAGAAAAAGGAATGACAAGAGTAAAGAAGGCCTATGTTACTTATGCGACATTAAGCAAATGAATATTTGCATCATGAGAATCCCAGTAGGAGAAGAGAAATCATAAATCTTAGAAGAGCTACCCAGGTACAAGAAGCTGGAAAGGACCCTGAGCAAGATCAACCCAAAGATGATTACTCTGATGCACATTATAATAAAAAATGTTAAAAGTCAAGGACAGAGGGGTGCCTGTCCAACCAACTCAGTTGGTTGAGGGCCTGACTTTTGATTTTGGCTGAGGTCCTGATCTCATGGTTGTAGGATTGAGTCCTGCGTTGGGCTCTGAGCTTAGTGTGGAGTCTCCTTGAGATTCTCTCTTCTTCCGCCACCCCCCGCCCCCCGCACTCTACACATTCTCTTTCTCTCTCTCTCTAAAATAAATTCTTTTTTTAAAAAGTCAGAGACAGAGAATTCTGAAAAAAGTGGAAGAAAAATGACTCATCACATACAAAGGAACCCCTATAAGGCTATTTGTGGATTTCTCTGCAGAAACCTTGCAGTCCATGAAGGAAGAGGATGATATATCCAAAGTGCTGAAAGTGAAAAACCTGCCAGCCAAAAATACTGTACCTGGTAAACCATCTTTCACAAATGATGGAGAAATAAAGACATTCCCAAACAAACAAAAGCCAAGGAAGTCCACTGCCACTAGACCTGCCTCACAAGGAATGCTAAAAAGAGTTCTTCAAGTTGGAGCAAAAGGACACTAAATGACAACATGAAAACATATAAAAGTGTAAAACTCAGTGGTAAAGGTAAATATATAGTCAAATTCAGAATGTCTTAATACTGTGGTATTATATGTGGTGTATAAATCAATTTTATCTCTACATATTTATTTTTGGTATTATATATATCTAGTACATATATTTTATAGTATAAAAAGTAACTATAACTACAATAACTTGTGAATGGAGGCACAATATAAAAAGACATAAAGTGTGACATGAGTAGCATAAATTATGGAAGGAGGAGAAGTAACAGTTTAGAGTTTTTGTATGTAATGGAAGAAAAAAAATATCAGCTTCAAATAGACTATTAAAACTATGTTTATGTAACCCTATCTCCAAGCTCAGTAATTTTTTTCTGGGAATCCAGTCTACTAATAAGCCTATCAAAACAATTCTTCATTTCTATTTTCATATGTTTTATTGGTAGCATTCCATTTAACTTCTTGTAGTTTCCATCACTCTTCTGAAAATTTCCTTCCCATTCATGCTTTTCATCTTTTCCATGATAGACTAGTACATTAATTGTAGTTAGGTTAACTTTACTGCCTGATACATTCAACACCTGAGTTATCTCTATGTCTGTCTCTGTTGGTTGCACTACCTCTTCTTGTGTGTTGTTTATTTCTTGTATATTTTTTTGTGTCTCAAATTTCTTGTTTGAATGTTTGACATTGTATGTAGAACACTAGAACCTAAGGTAAATAATATTTATGCCTGGAAATGAGAACGTATCTTATTCTGCTTGGCTGTTCATGTTTGTGAGTTGAGTCAGTCTGTTCAGAAAATGAGGTTTGGCTATCGTTGCTGTTGTGGCTTCCTTTAGTGCCACTTTAGTGCTATCTTTTCAAATCCCTAAGTGTTATTCTGTGTGTTGGGTGAGGGTTAGGATGTGAGTAAGTTTATGCTGATGTTTCTTGTCCAGTCTTAGGTTCTAGCTTTTCTATATGTCTATACCACAGAGCATATCTCTTTATACACTGTTACCCTTTTCCCATTGGTGGACTGCTATTGCTTATAATTCAGTGCTTGCTACAGTGGTGTTGGGCAGTCTAGTATAAATAAGTTTTACCAGCAAGGCTTTTTATTTTTTATTTATTTTATACAAATTTTGTTTATTTATTTGAGAGAGAGAGAACATGAATGAGAAAGAGAGCGAGAGAGAGGGAGGGAGAGAGAGAGAGAGTGCACAAGTGGGGGGAGAGGCAGAGAGAGAGAGAGAGAGAGAGGGAGGAGCAGACTCCCCGCTAATCAGGGAGCCAACACAGGCCTTGATCCCAGGGCTTTTAATTTTATTTGAAATTGGGCAAGGAACATCACGCAATTAAGAACTGTATGAGTTTAAAATATAAATAAAGTATAATTTGAGACTAATATTATCTAATACTAATAAATTCCTTGCAATGTGTCAAACCCAGTTCCAAGTATATTAGTTCATTTAATTCTTAAAGTAATTCTATAAGGCTAAGGTCATTTTCTAACTGCAAGTGAATTTACTGAAATTGTGTGCTTTGGGATTCTCAATAATAGACTTAGCTTACACAACTGTTCAATTAAGGACGTTGGGACATAATGTTGAAAACATAGACTGCTCTTTGGATAATTTTTTGTATACATTTTCACCATGAAGCACACTAAGTAAATGCTAAGAGTTAATATTTCAACATTATGATCTTAGGCAAAGATTCATCAATGTACTTGACAACTGTTTCTAATTGGGAAATAGCTTTCAGAACAGATTTGAATTGTACAACATGTTTGGATGAGCCCCCGACATTTTGCTATTTGTGTACATGCCAAGCAAGATGGGTGAAGAAGTAGCATGATTTTTCAAGTCTCATGTACATGTACATGACTCCATGCATTGCAAAA
The DNA here is from genome assembly GCF_963455335.1 of Martes martes. Classification (NCBI taxonomy): domain Eukaryota; kingdom Metazoa; phylum Chordata; class Mammalia; order Carnivora; family Mustelidae; genus Martes; species Martes martes. The sequence continues at coordinate 114,240,420 of NC_137896.1, forward strand.
TGTTCTTATGTTTATTTAATTCTATTTGTTTTTATTTATATTAAGTGCATTTTGAATATAAGAGAGCCACAAGCCACCCAAAGGTTGAAATATTTATGAACAAAATGGTGCAGAGAAAAAAAATGTGCCCTCCAAAGAATTACTCTGTTTTAGCTCCCTTTCTACATCAATTACCTCCTCTTACCAGGTTTTCTTTACTTTCTTTAGTGAGTACAATAAGCCTTCTTTAAATTTCATTTTATGTCCAAACTTCATTTATTCGTTTAAAAATTGCTATGTATTATGTATACAAAGTTACTTCAGTGTTCAGTTGACTTTTTTGGTCAACTTTTTTTCCAATCTTTATTTGGAACTTATCTTGATTTTTCTTGTTAAAATTAACAAAATTTTTACCCATTTAACATCTCTTTACTTAGCACATTTTCCAGGAACGAATTAAAGTTGTTTTTTGATATTCTGATATTTTCATTTATAATGATTTTTAGCTACTATATAATAATAATCATGGGAACAAAGATGTGAACTCTTCCCCCAAACTGAAAATGCAGTAAGAATTTAGAATTACACATGGAAAAAATTAGCAATTATAGTTCATTTGTTTCAGCTGTTCAAGTGTTAAACTGTGAAGTGTGCATTAAAGTAGATACTGAAAACCTGGTATCACTTTTGGTTGCCAGTGTTAAGTGTTATTTATTGATGGTCAGTTTCCATGTCTGTCCCTCCTGTGATCTCCTTGTATTACAAGGAGTAGTCTAACACTTCCTTGCAATTAGGGTTCTAGATGTGATTTAGTTCCTGCTAGTGAGATGTACTCCCACAAGGCTTAGCATGTGAAAGGGAGGTTGAAGGTCAGCCTGTTTGTCCTGGTGGTCGCTTTTGGAGTGCTCTGCAGAAGTGAATCTCTTTAGCTGCCAGAATCCACTTTCCTTGGGCCACCTGGGTGGCTCAGTTGGTTAAGTGGCTGCCTTCAGCTCAGGTCATGATCCCAGAATCCTGGAATACAGCCCTGCATCACGCTGTCTGTTCAGGGGGAGCCTGCTTCTCCCTCTCCATATGCCTGTTGCTCTGCCTACTTGTGCTCTCTAAGTCTCTGTCAAATAAATAAATAAAATCTTAAAAAAAAAAAAAAGAGAGAGAGAGAGAGAGTGTATGTTCACTGACTTCGTGGGCCACACTAAGATGCTGACCTCTGCATGTCAGTTGTAATGGTGTGACTTTGAAGTCAATGGTGAGGTGAAGCCCAGCAACAGTATCCTTGACTTTAGCTATTGAAGCCCCTTTCAACAACTGTGTAATTCCCTGCAAGACAGGCCTTTCTACTTGAACTAGTTTGAATACTATTATTTGTGCTAAATTGTGACTAACTCCCACCCCTGTATGTGTGCACATCACACACACACACACATACACACACACATGCACACACAACCATGTGAATTCTAGATTTTGTGGGATTATCAATAGAGGCCTCCAGGCCATAGGATGAGCATAAAAAATGTACCCCATTAGGAGTAGCCTATACCCAGGGGAATTCTAACAAGTGTTTAAAGAAGAATCAATACCTATTCTTCTGAAGTTGATTCAAAAAATAGAAATGGAAGGAAAACTTCCAAACTCCTTCTAGGAGACCAGCATTACCTTGATCCTGAAACCAGACAAAGATCCCACAAAAAAGAAAATGACAGAACAATGTCTTTGAACATGGATGCAAAAGTTCTTATCAAAAATTAGCCAATAAGATCCAGCAGTACATTAAAAGGATTATGCACCATGACCAAGTGGGATTTATTCCTGGGTTGCAAGGGTAGTTGAACATCTGCAAATCAATGTGATACACTAAATAAATAAAAGAAAGGACAAGAACCATACGATCCTCTCAAAAGATACAGAAAAAACATTTGACAAAGTACAGCATCCTTTCTTGATTAAAACTCTTCAAAGTGTAGGGATAGAGGGAACATACCTCAAGATCATAAGAGCCATTTATGAAAAGCCCATGGAAAGTATCATTCTTAATGGGGAAAAACTGAGAGCTTTCCCCCTAAGGTCAGGAACATGACAGGGATGCCCACTCTCACCACTGTTGTTCAACATAGTACTATAAGTCCTAGCCTCAGCCATAGACAACAAAAAGAAAAAAAAAAAACCATTCAAATTAGTAAGGAAGAAGTAAAACTCTCACTCTTCACAGATGACATGATACTTTATGTGGAAACCCCAAAAGGCTCCATCCCAAAATTGGTATAACGCATACAGTGATTCAGCAACATGGCAGGATACAAAATCAGTGCACAGAAATCAGATGCATTTCTATACACTAACAATGAGACACAGAGAAATTAAGGAGTTGATTCCATTTACAATTGAACCCCAAATGATAAGATACCTAGGAATAAACCTAACCAAAGAGGCAAAAGATCTGTATGCAAAAAACTATAGAACTCTCATAAAAGAAATTGAGGAAGACACAAAGAAATGGAAAAATATTCCACGCTCATGGATTGGAAGAACAAATATTGTGAAAATGTCTATGCTACCCAGAGCAACCTACACATTCAATACAATCCCTATGAAAATACCATCCACTTTTTTCATAGAGCTGGAACAATAATCCTAAAATTTGTGAGGAACCAGAAAAGATTCCAATTGCCAAGGAAATGTTGAAAAGAAAAAGAAAGCTGGTTGCATCACAATTCTGGACTTCAAGCTCTAAGACAAAACTGTAATCATCAAGACAGTATGGTACTGGCACAAAAACAGAGACATAGATCAGTGGAACAGAATAGAGAACTCAGAAATGGACCCTCAACTCTATGGTCAACTAATTGTCAACAAAGCATGAAAGAATATCTAAGGGGAAAAAGACAGTCTTTTCAATAAATGATGTTGGGAAAATTGAACAGTCACATGCCGAAGAATGAAACTGGACCATTACCTTACACCATACCAAAAATAGACTCAAAATGGATGAAAGACCTAAGTGTGAGACAAGATTCCATCAAAATCGTAGAGGAGAGCACAGTCAGCAAACTCTTTGACCTTGGCCACAGCAACTTCTTGCTAGACATGTCTCCAAAGGCAAGGGAAACAAAGACAAAAATGAACTATTGGGACTTCATCAAGATCAAAAGCTTGGGGCACCTGAGTGGCTCAGTGTGTTAAAGCCTCTGCCTTTGGCTCAGGTCATGATCCCACGGTCCTGGAATCGAGGCCCACATCGGACTCTCTGCTTGGTGGGGAGCCTGCTTCCTTCTCTCTCTCTGCTTGCCTCTCTGCCTACTTGTGATCTGTCTGTCAGATAAATAAATAAAATCTTAAAAAAAAAAATCAAAAGCTTTTGCATAGCAAAGGAAACAGGTGACAAAACCAAAAGACAACTGACAGAATGGGAGAAGATATTTGCAAATGACATATCAGATAAAGGGCTAGTACCCAAAATCTGTAAAGAACTTATAATCCAATCAAGAACCAAAGAACAAATAATCCATTCAAGAAATGGGCAGAAGACATGAACAGACATTTTTCTAAAGAAGACATCCAAATGGCCAACAGATACATGAAAAAGTGCTCAACATTACTTGGCATCAGGGAAATACAAATCAAAACCACAAAACTACCTCGCACCAGTCAGAATGGCTAAAATTAACAAGTCAGGAAATGACAGATGTTGGAAAGGATGGAAGAAAGGGGAACCCTCTTCCACTGTTGGTGGGAATGCAAGCTGTTTCAGCCACTCTGGGAAACAGCATGGAGGTTCCTCAAAAAGTAAAAAGAGAGCTATCCTACAACCCAGCAATTGCACTACTAGGTATTTACCCCAAGGATACAAATGTAGTGATCTGAAGGGGCATGTGCACCTGAATGTTTATAGCAGCAATGTCCACAATAGCAAAACTGTGGAAAAAGCCCAGATGTCCATTGACAGATGAATGGATAAAGAAGATGTGTGTGTGTGTGTGTGTGTGTGTGTGTGTGTATATATATATATACACACACATACATACATACACATATATATATGTGTGTATATGTATATATATATACATACACATATACATAAATATATATATATAAAATGGACTATTACTCAAGCACCAAAAAAAAAAAATCGAAATCTTGCCATTTGCAATGACATGGATGGAACTAGAGGGCATTATGTTAGGTGGATAAGTCAGTTGGAGAAATATAATTATCATATGATCTCACTGATATGTGGAATTTAAGAAACAAAACAGGATCATAGAGGAAGAGTGGAAAAATAAAACAAGAAAAAAACAGAAAGGAAGACAAATTCTAAGAGACTCTTTTTAAAAATTTCTTTAAATTTATTTATTTGAGAGTGAGAGAGAAAGAGAGCTTGGAGGGAGGGGGCAGAGGGAGAAGCAGACTCTCTCCACTGAGTAGGGAACCTGATGTGGGGCTCAATCCCGACACCCTGGGATCGTGACCTGAGCCAAAGGCAGATGCTTAACTGCTTAACTGACAGAGCCACTTGGCACCCCATGAGGATCTTAATCATAGTAAACAAACTGAGAGTTGCTGAAGGGGAGGAGGGTAGAGGGATGGGGTAACTGGGTGATAGACATTAAGGAAGATGTGATATAATGAGTACTGGGTATTACATAAGTCTGATGAATCACTGACCTGTACCTCTGAAACCAATAATACATTGTATGTTAGTTAAAAAAATTAAGTTGGTTAAAGTAAAAAAGAAAATAAAAGAAAAGAAAAAGAGTAGATTTTATCTCTTCCAGGAATATGATCTAAGCAGGGGTAGAATTCTCTTAGGGGAATGACTTCTTCATAGAGGAATCTACTTAGATTGCAAGAACTAAGGCCTGTATGAATCTGGAGCTGCTAGAAACCCTTCCTGAAAATGAAGAAGAAATTAGAGTTAGTAGATGACAGGTAGGAGAGTCTAGTGACAATGTTTGAACCCCAGATCCAGTCTTGCCTTTTAGCCACTTCTTGAATTTCCTACTTATAAATACACACACACGCACACGCGCGCGCGCACACACACACACACACACACAGTATTATTTTGTTTTTTGGTTAAGATATTTTGAGTTAGGTTTCTGTCACTTTTTATCTTAAAAACTACTGTTCATTTTAGTATTATTATACCTATTCTACTGATGTAGAAAATCATCAGAGGGGGTGCCTGGGTGGCTCAGTGGGTTAAGCCTCTGCCTTCAGCTCAGGTCAGGATCTCGGGGTCCTGGGATCGAGCCCCGCATTGGGCTCTCTGCTCAGCGGGGAGCCTGCTTTCCCCCCCACCACCCCACCGCCTGCCTCTCTGCCTGCTTGTGATCTCTGTCTGTCAAATAAATAAATAAAATCTTTAAAAAAAGAAAAAGAAAATCATCAGAGAGTTTAAGTCTGATGCTCAGGGTTATACAGCTCTTTATAGTGGAAAAAAGAATCAACATTCGACTCCAAGCCAATTATCTTAAGTTATGCAACACTGCCCTCAAGGGACTCACATTATTCAGGGGAAATAGCAATGTAAACAGAAACTCATGAAGACTCTTTTGCGTATGGCTGTACATTTTCCCCAACACAATTTGTTGAAGAGACTTTTAAAAAAAGATTTATTTATTTATTTATTTATTTGAGAGAGGGAGAAAGAAATTAGGGGGAAGGGCAGAGGGAGAGAAAATCTCAAGCAGACTCTCCTCTGAGTCCAGAGCCTGATGGGGAGCTCCATCCCACGACCAGGAGCTCATGACCTGAGCCCAAATCAAGAGTTGGACTTTCAACTGACTGAACCACCCAGGCACCCTGAGACTGTCTTTTTCCGACTCAATATTCTTTCCTGCTTTGTCAAAGATTAGTTGACCATATGGCTGTGGATTCATTTCTGGGTTTTCTATTCTGTTCAGTTGATCTTTGTGTGTGTTTTTGTGCCAGTACCATACTGTCTTGATCACTACAGCTTTGTAATATAACTTAAGGTCCAGAATTGTGATGCCTCCAGCTTTGCTTTTCTTTTTCAAGATGGCTTTAGCTCTTCAGGGTCTTTTGTGGTTCCATACAAGTTTTAGGATTGTTTGTTCTAGCTCTGTGAAAAATGCTGATGGTATTTTCACAAGGATTGCATTAAATGTGTAGATTGCTTTGCAAAAGAATGAAACTGGACCACTTTCTTACACCATACATAAAAATACACCCAAAATGGATGAACGTATAGATTGCTCTAGGCAGCATAGACATTTTAGCAATGTTTTTTCTCTCAATCCATGAGCATGGAATGTTTTTCCATCTTTTTGTGTCTTCAATTTCTTTCATGAATGTTTTGTAGTTCTTAGAGTATAGATCCTCTTCGGTTAAGTTTATTCCAATGTATCTTATGTTTTTTGGTGCTATTGTAAATGGAATCAATTCTCTAATTTCTCTTTCTACAGTTACACTGCCAGTGTATAAGAAAACAACTGATTTCTGTGCATCATTGTATCTTGCCACATTACTGAATTGTTGCATGGGTTCTGGTAATTTGAGGGTGGAGTCCTTTGGGTTTTCCACATAAAATATCATGTCATCTGCAAAGAAAGAGAGAGTTTGACTTCTTCTTTGGCAATATGAATACCTTTTATTTATTTTTGTTGTCTGACTGCTATTGCTAGGACTTCTAGTGCTATGTTGAACAGTAGTGGTGAGACTGGGCATCCTTGTTGTGTTCCTGATCTTCAAAGTGCTGGAACAAAGACACCTAAAGTTTGTATGGAGCCAGAAATGACCCTGAGTCACCAACAAAATGTTGAAAAAAAAAAAACTATACTGGTGGCATCACATTGTCTGATTTCAAGCTATGTTACAAAGCTGTGATCACCAAGAGAGCATGGTACTGGCACAAAAAGAGACACATAGACCAATGGAACAGAATAGAAATCCCAGGTATGGACCCTTAACTCTATGGTCAAATAATCTTCGACAAAGCAGGAAAAGTATGCAATGGAAAAAAGACACTCTCTTCAATAAATGATGCTGGGGAAATTGGACAGTTATATACAGAAGAATGAAATTCGACTGTTCTCTTACACCATACACAAAGACAAACTCAAAATGGATGAAAGACCTCAATGTGAGACAGGAATTCATCAAAATCCTAAAGGAGAACATAGGAAGTAACCTCTTTGACATCAGCCACAGCAACTTCTTACTAGACATGTCTCCTGAGGCAAAGGAAATAAAAGCAAAAATAAACTATGGGGACTTCATCAAAATAAAAAGCTTCTGCACAGTGAAGGAAACAATCACCAGAACTAAAGGGCAGCCTTTGGAATGATAGACGATATATGCAAATCACATATCTGACAAAGGGTTAGTATCCAAAATCTATAAAGAATTTACCAAACTCATTACCCCAAAAAACCAAATAATCCAGTTAAAAGATGGGCAGAAGACATGAATAGACATTTTTCCAAAGAAGACATCCAGATTGCTAACAGACACATGAAACAATTTTCGATATCACTCATCATCAGCGAAATACAAATCAAAACTATAATGAGATATCACCCTACACTTGTCAGAATGGCTAAACTTAACAATACAGGAAACAACAGGTGTTGGTGAGAATGCAGAGAAAGGGGAACCCTCCTACTGTTGGTGGGAATGCAAACTGGTGCAGCCACTCTGGAGAACAGTATGGAAGTTCCTCAAAAAGTTAAAAATAGAACTACCATATGATCCAGCAATCCTACTTCTGGGTATATAGTCAAAGGAAATGCAAACAAGATATCAGGAAGACTATTTGCACTCCCATGTTTATTGAAGCATTGTTTACAATAGCCAAGATATGGAAACAATGTAAGTGTTCATCAATGGATGAATGGATAGCAAAGATGTGATAATGGAATATTATTCTGCTATGAGAAAGAAGGAAATTCTGACATTTGTGACAACATGGTTGGACCTTAAAGATATTCTGTTAAGTGAGATAAGCCAGACAGAGAAAGACAAATATCATATGACATTATTTATATGTAGAATGTAAAAAGACCAGACTGAGGAACGAAGAGTAGAATTGTGGTTATCAGGGACTGGAAGGTGGTAGAATTGGGGAGATGGTGTTAAAAGGTACAAAGTTGCAACTAGTAAATAAGTAAGTTCTGGAGATCTAATGCACAGCATAGTGACTTATCTTTTCACTTTCTTGGTGTGTTACTGGCAGAAAGGTTTTTAGTCTTAATGAAACCAAATTGATCTTTTTTTCCCTTTTGTTACTTGTGCTTTGTGTTTTATCTAAGAAACATTGCCTAATTTAAGGTCATGTTAATACCTAATAATTTAAGGTCATGTTTTCTTCTAAGAGTTTTATAGTTTTAACCCACATTTATGTATTTGACCTATTTTAGGTTAGTTTTTGTATATGGTGTGAATTAGGAGTCCAATTTCATCCTTTTACATGAGGCTGTTTATTTATACCAGCATCAGTTTTTGAAAAGGTTATTCTTTCCCCATTGAATGATCTCATCACTCTTATTGAAAATCAGTTTGCCATAAATGTATGCATTTATATCTGGACTCTAAGTTCTATTCCATTGGTATATATCTATATCTATATCTATATCTATATCTATATCTATATCTATCTATATCTATGTCTATATCTATATCTATCTATATCTATATATCTATCTCCATATGCTGGTACCACACTGTCTGGATTACTGTTTCTTTGTGGTAAGTTCACAAATCAGGATATAGAAGTCCTTCAATTTTTTCTTCTTTTAAAAGATTGTTTTGTCTATTCTTGGCTCCTTGCATTTGCATATGAATTTTAGGATCAGCTTTTCCATTTCTGAAAAGTCAGCTAGGATTTTGGTAGGAATTGAATTGAATACATAAACCAGTTTGGAGTATCTTAGTCTACTCAGACTGCCATAACAAAATACCATAGACTGGGTGCCAGTAAACTTAAATTTATTGTGATAATTCTGGAGACTAGATATCCAACATCAGAATACTAACAAGTTGATGTCTGGTGAGAGTTCTCTCCTTGGGCCACAGATGGCTGCCTTCTCACTGCTTCTTCACATGGGAGGGAGAAAGACAGAAAGAGAGAGTGAGAAAGAGAGAGAGAGACAGATCTTCTCCTTATAAGGCCATAGTCTTTCATCTGATTACAGCCCGATCCTTATGACCTCATTTGACCTTAACTCCCTCCTAAAGACCCTACTTTCAGGTACAGATACAGTCACATTAGGGGTTAGGGTTTCAATATACAAATTTTAGGGGAACACAATTCAGTCCATAGCAGGGAGTATCACATCTTAACAATACTAAGACTTCCAATCCATGAACATAGGATATCTTTCCATTTATTTAAGTATTTTTAAATTTCTTTCAACAATGTTTTATAGTTTTCAGTGTTTAAGTCTCATTCCTTTTTTTGTCTCATTCCTCTATTTTAAGTATTTTAGGGGTTTTGGTGCCATTGTAAATGGATTGCTTTTGTAATTTCATTTTGGATTCTTATCATTAGTTTTGATTGATATTTGTATATTGATCCTGTATCTTGTAACACTGGTGCACTCTCTTATTTGTGCTAAAAGCTTTTTAGTATTTTACATATAAGATCATGTCCTTTGTGAATATATACTTTCAGTTCTTCCTTTCCAAGCTGTTACAACCATTTCACATTTCTGTGTTTTGTTCTTGTTAATCTCTTCCTGTCCTCTCCTTATTATTTTATTATCTTTTTGGATTTTTATTTTAATTTTACTGTTGAATTTGTAGTTATTCTTTTTTAAATTGAGGTTTAATTTACATATGACATTATGTTAGTTTTGGGTGTACAACATAATGATTCGATGTTTGTATGTATTGTGAAATGATCACCACGATAAATCTAGTTAACATTCAACCTTATATGTAGTAGTTATTCTTTATTAAATTTTTTATAAGGTTGCCCTATGGATTTCAACATTAATTCATAACTGCTACAGTATAGTTATAATTGCAGTGTACTACTTCACTTAAAAAAATAGAAATCTTGCAAACTTATAAACTTCTATCTCACCAACCTTTGTTTTTATCAGTTATATTTTCCCTTCAGCCATGAGAACTTAACCACTTATTATACTGAAGATATGAATGCTCATAGTTTTTGTTTATTTGAAAATATCCATATTTCACCTTCATTATTAAAAATACTTTTTCTGGATATTGGTAGAATTCTGGGCAGAGATTTTTTTCTTTCAGCATTTTAAAGATGTCCTACTCTCTTCTGATTTACATGTTTTTGATAAGAAGTTAGCTATTAATCAGATTTTTGTCCTCCTCTATATAATATGTTGGTTTTTTATTGCTACCTTTAATGTTCATTCTTTATCTTTCACTTTTAATAACTTAAATATTATTTGCTTTGCCTCAGCTTGGACTTTTTTGTTTTTCTGCTTATTTCTCATTAAATAATTTGAATTTGTAAATTTCTGCCTTTTATCAAATAATCTATCTTCAAGTTCACTTATTCTTCCTTCCATCTTCTCTGTTCAATTTATGTCTATCCCATAATTTTTTTATTTCATAAATTGCATTTTTGGTTCTAGATTTTCCATCTTTATTTAAAATCAATTAATTAACATGTAGTGTACTATTAGTTAGAATTTCCATCTTTTTTAAAATTTTATTTTATTTTTTCAGTGCTCCAAGATACATTGTTTATGCACCACATCCATCTTTTAAAAAATCATTGCAGTATCTCATCATTTCCCATTTCTATACTGTGATTTCATGCATTGAAGGCATGTTTTGTTTTATATTTTACTTAGGTTAATTGTTGCTGTTGGTTAAATTGTGTCTCCCTCAAAATTTCTCCTCTCGCTCTCTCTCTCTCTCTTTTTTTTTTTCTTTTTAGAGAGAGAGAGAAAGAGCATGGATGGGGGGAGGTGTGCAGAGAAAGAGGGGGAGAGAGAATCCTAAACAGGCTCCACACTCAGCACAGAGCCTGATGTGGGGCTTAATCCCACAACCCAGAGATTATGACCTGAGTTGAAACCAAGAGTACAATGCTTAACTGACTGAGCCATGCAGGTGACAGGTGACCCTCTCCCTCAAAACCTCTATAGTGAAGTTCTAACTGCAAGCACATAAGAATGTGATCCTATTTGGAAATAGGATCATGGAAGATATAATTAGTTTAAATGAGATTGTGCTGGAGTAGGGTGGGCCCTTAATCCAATATGACTGGTGTCCTTATAAAAAGGAGAATTTGGACACAGATAAATACACAAAGGGTGAAGGCTATGTTGAAGATAGCAGGTAGAAATTGGAATGAAGCTTCTACATGCCAAGGAATGGCAAAGATTTCCAGCAAATTACCAGAAGCTAGAGGAGAGGCATGGAAAGATTCCCCACTGCCTTCCGAAGAACTAGCCTTGCTGACAACTTGATCTTGGACTTCTAGCCTCCAGAACTGTGTGGCAATAAAATTCTGTTGTTTAAGCCATCAAGTTCGTGATACTTTTTAGAGCAGCCCTAGCCAACTACTGCAATTATAATAATTAATTTAAAAGCCTTGTTTGTTAATTCTGAGATTTGGTTCGTCTTAGTATTGGACTCAATTGATTTTTGTTTCTCTTGAGAATGTGTTTTATTGAACTGATTTTTCCTGTGTCAGGTAACTTGCACATTATGCATGCTAAGTAGTAGAGATTATGGGCTATATTCTTTTTCTGTAATGAATATTATTTGGTTTGTTTTAGCTGGTAATTTCCTTTACTGGGATTGAACTTCAAACTTTTTTTCTTGTGTCTGTTCAGAACTTTTGTCTGAGCTGAGTTGCATTGAGTCTCCTTTGAGTCATCCAGAGATATGGGTAGATAGAGTTTGGGATTCCCTCTCCAGCTCTTTCCTTTTCAAGACTATGGTAAGCTGTTGTGTTTGTTTGTTTGTTTGTTTGTTTGTTTGCCTGGGTCTCTGCTGCTGCTTTGTGCATTATTCAGACTGCAGTTAGCCTGGGCTGAAAGTCTCAAAAAAGGAGAACTTATGCCTACAACTTTCCATGTTCTCCTGACATGTGAAGGTGATTTCCCCATCGGTATCTGTTTGCTGCTGTTCATTCCCTAGTAACTTCAGGTAGATTTTTTTCCTCCCCAGTTTTGGTTTTGTCATTGCCTTCTGCCTGTGTGTGTGTGTGTGTGTGTGTGTCAGAATCTTAGTCCATCATGTCTGGAAGCCAGTCTCCTCACCGTCATTTTTGAGGGATATTTTCATTAGATGTAAAATTAATTCTTTCTTTCTTTCTTTCTTTCTTTCTTTCTTTCTTTCTCTCTCTCTTTCTTTCTTTCAAGATTTTATTTATTAGAGAGAGAGAGAGAGAGAGAGAGAGAGAGAAGAGGAGCCCTGGAGAGGGGCAGAGAACAGTGACTCCCCAGTGAGCAGGGAGCCTGAGGTGGGACTCCATCCTAGGACTCTGGGATCATGACCTGAGCCAAAGGCAACTATTTAACAGACTGAGCCCTTCCCCCCCTCCAGCCCCAGGTACCCTAGATGTGAAATTCTTGGTTGAAAAAGTTTTCTTCCTTTAGCACTTCAAATGTAGCATTGCATTTTCTTCTGGTTTGCATAGTGTCTGAGAAATCTGTTGTACTTATTACCTTTGTCCCTCTAGACCTTTTTTTTTTTTTTCTTTTTACTGGCTGCTTTAAAGATTTTCTTCCTTATCACTGGTTCTCAGCAAGTTGATTGGTGAGTGTTAGGGGTGTGTGTTCATTTTGCTTAGGGTTTACCAAGGTTCTTAGATCTATAAGATGGGGTTCTCATCAAGTTTGGAAAGCATCCCAGGTATAAGGGAACGACTTCAAACTGGGCAGATGGGACAGTGTGCCTTTCATTGGAACAGCCAGTAGGACAGGCAGGAGTGGATGGGGGAAGGAGTGGGGCTCCTGAAGCAGTGACTTGGGGCTAAGAGAGAGGATAAAGAAAGAGCCAAGGAACGGTGTGGTGTGGAAGGCTGGGGTGGAGCCTGAACTAGGGACCGGAGGAGAAAATTAATAGGGATAAAGTAATCCCTACTAGAGGTGGGACAGGAAGATGGAAGACTGATGCAGGAAGAGAAGGTCAACCTGCAGGAGGGAGCCAGGTCAAAGAAAGACCAAAGAGATTAAAAGGGCACACATCTTCGGAGGAAGGCAGCTAAGAAGGTCCGGATACTGAATCACAGAAGGGAAGAAGAAATAGAGAGGAGGGTGGAAAAATGGAAGAAAGAACCACGTCTAGATGTTCAGAGCACAGTAGCCTTCCCAGTGGCCCCACCGTGTGTAACCTGACTCGTCTGTTCCAGGAGTGGGGAGAGGGCGTCCGGGGGCAGAAACCATGGACTTCAGCCCGAGTCCGGGGCGGCTGCCGGGGTCCCGTGTTGGAGGACAGGCGAGGGCGGACTGACAGGATCATTACTCCTAGCCGAAAGTCCTTGCTCGTGCGCCCGCGCTTAGGGGATGAGCCTCTTTGACTCAGGCGGGAGGCCAAGGAGCGCACCCAGCAAGGCCCAGAGAAACAGCGGAGGAATGAGGGCCCTGGGGGCGTGGTGGGGTAGTGGGGGCACTGGCTGAGATGCGGAAGGTGCATGAAGCCCCCAAGCAGAAGGGCTGGCGGGCGCGGGAAGTGCCTGGATGCCTGGCCCAGGGTCGTAGGAAGGATGCAGGGCTGAGTGGACGGGGAGTGAAGGAGCGGAGCGTAGGGAAGCGGAGGGATTGGGGAGATGCAGGCTTGGGGTGGTCTGAGGGTGGAGGCTGCGTGGCGGCCGCCCAGGAGTGTTTTGGGGCCGAGAGATCGACCCCGACTAAATCGTCCCTGTGGCTTTTCTCTTCTGATTTCCTAGTCATAGAAGCTGCGGCATCAGAGGGCGATGGGTGAGAACAGGTCTTCGAGGGGCAAAGGGGAGACCAGCGGCAGGCGGTGGAAAGGGCGGGCGCGGGCAGAGGCGCGGGTGTGGCCTAGTCCCAGGCGGGGGAGGGAGGACCCCAGGACACGGTTTTGGCCCTTGGATCCTTCCCCCAGCCTCGGCTGCCTCCCCAAGCGCCAGCCGAGCGAAACGGGCACTGATGCAGCGCCAAGCCAGGGCTGGCCGCGCCGAGCGAAAGCGGGATGGAAGGGCGGGAGCCAAGGCCGAAGGGGCGGACGCAGGGTGGCGTCTCGCGCCCCATAAAGGGGCCGCGGAGACGGCGCTCTCCTCTGCGCGAGCGGCAGCCACCAGCGGGGAACACGGCGCGATGCCCCTTCCCTGCCAGCAGAGCCCGGTGCTGGCAGGCAGTGCCACTTTGGCCGCCCTGGGGGCACTGGTCCTGTACCTGGCGAAGCCCTCCGGCTACGGGAAGTACTCGGAGAGCCTGCTGCCCACCGCTACCCGCCTGCCCGCCCGCGCCGCCTGGTTCCTGCAGGAGCTGCCCTCCTTCGCGGTGCCCGCGGGGATCCTCGCCCGGCAGCCGCGCTCGCTCTTCGGCCAGCCTGGGACGGTGCTCCTGGGCCTCTTCTGCGCACATTACTTCCACAGGTAGCGTTTGTCCCCCGCGGGCGCGGCGCCCGGCCAGGCTCCCAGGGTCCAGGAGCGCGGCGCACCCGGGATCGCAGACCGGAGCGCGGAGCCGCGTTCCAGGGGAGCCCGCGGCGGGGCAGGGCTGCGGGCTGGACGCCGGCCAGGCGAGAAGCCGTCGCGGGGCAGACGCCTCCCGCACTTTCCCGGCCCCGCGCGCCTCTCCTGCCGGCTCCAAACGGTCTGGCTGCTGCGGGGAAGGAGGCGGAGCGGGAGGGAGGCGAGCCGGCCGGCTCAGGCTGGGCAGACTGTTCCCTCCCCAACTCCGTCCGCGCCGCGACACGTGCGGCGGCTCGCCCCCCTCTCCCTTCCCTCTCCCTTCACCTTTCCTTTGTAGGGCGGGGGCAGGCTGGTTCTGGGAGCCCGAGAGAGTCCACGTCTGGGCATCTCCCGGAGAACACCCGGCTCAGACGGTGGAGAACTTAATCTTTGCGGTTCTGAGGGAGGTGGGCAGAGTCTGACCCAGACTCCCACCGTGGGAGAGAGAACGGGATGGGAACCCGCGGGCATGAGCGAGAACCCTACCCTTCCCCGCAAAGGCGCGGCGCTCGCCACCAACTCCTCTACCTGGCGGGTTCCCCGGGACGTAAGCGGGAAGGAGTCGAAGTTAATGTAGAAATCAAATGCTCCTAATTTAAGAATCCCAATCAAGAATCCAGGACAGATTTGCCTTCTGGTCTAAGGAAAGACTGGAAAGAAATCAAAGGTTCTCGAAGAATGACTGTAGACCCTCGAAAAAGACTCCCAGGGGAAGGGAAGAACACCTGAGTATAAGTCGCTTCTAGTGTCCAGGCAGTTGTTGTAGCCCCAGTGTAACCGTGTGAGATCTGTGTTGATGATGCCCGCTTTGTAGACTAAGAAACCGAGGTCGAGTGAGGGTCAGTGACTGAAGGTGATGCAGCTAGTGCCCAGCCACGTTCCAATCTAAGCCCGTGAAACTCCACCGTTCAAGACGTTTTCATCGCCTTAAGCAGGCAGAAACTCCATGCGAGAAGAGTCTATGACAGAGAAAAGTTGCCAAACCAAGTCAAGAAGGACCAGAAGCACAACCTTATTTTGAGTAGAGAATTTCCAGGATCAAAAGATCAAGGAAATCTAGATTAGAAATTAAGGTAAAGGATGCTGGCAGCTGAAAGGCACAGTTCTTTTTCATCAGGATGCCTCATTTCAGGAGAAGTTGTAGAGAAACAAATTTTAACCTGTCTTACCTTCTGGATCTTCTTTATTGGTCAAGATTTCATATTTATGCAATGTGAACCGAATTTTCATTCTTTTAAAAAGATGAGTATTGGTAAGCAATAAGAACTAAAATTTCAGAAATGGGTGTCCTTTCTGCAAATATATACCAAAAGTCTGTTGTGGACAAGGTGCAGTCTTAATGAACAACCATATTATCTTACCCAGATTTAAGTGGCTTAATTTGTACAGAAAAAAAAAAGATGTTGGGTGCAGGACTTAAGAGACTAACTTTTCATTTCACTGTTTTTGGAACCAACTTTTGACAAAAAACATGATTCTATCAGACAATTAGTTTTATCTTCAAATAACACCTGTCAGTTCCATAAACAGTATTTTTATGAGGTCATTTCATCTTAAAGTAATGATTAGTGTTTTCTGATGGTCCTATTAACATAATTTTCAGACTTGTTTTTAAAATTAAAAGTCACTGTGCACAATAAATGATGACCACCCAGTACATTAAAAAAGAAAAAACACCCAAAGAAGTAATTACCCATAAAATGAGTGTCAGCATACTGTCTATCTTCTTCAGGGGAAAATTTAAAATGTAAGTTAAGGATTTGGAGATTGATTCTGACTGAGGGAGAATTGCCCACTGAATTTAGCTGTTTCTGAGACATGAAGATGGGATGTTTGCCCACCTTTCGCCCTTGTGTGAACTCTTTCTTTGAGGCCACTGGAGTACTAGATCTGTTATTTTGAGTGCTTATGGGTTATTAATGATCTGCTGAACACTCTTTGTGAATTATCTACTAATTCTCATACCAACCTATGTAGATAGTCACTATTTTCACCCCCACTTTGCAGGTGACAAACTACAGGGAAGAACAGTTAAAAAATCTGCCCAAGGTACTACAGTAACTTGGGGAGCCATGGTTCAGACCCAGGGGGTTTGAATTCAGATCTCAGGCTCTTAGCTACCAAGATAAACTGTTCTATACTTTTTCTTGCCTCCTTGTCTTTGCCTTTAAAAAAAAATATATATTTAGGCTTAAAATTATTTTTTTAATTCTGAAAATAATAAAAGTTGACTTAAGAAAAAGAAGAAAATAGAAAAAGTAGAAAAACACCCATAATTTCAACACCTAAATATATCAGTGGTTAAAGTTTTAGGACATTTTCCTCAAGGCTTTTATTTTTCTTCGTAGGTTTTTACACAGGCTTGTTATATTGAATATATTTAGCTTTGTTCTGCTTGGTTACCTAACATTTTATAATAAGTGTTTTCTTTCATTATCATTAGAATCTTTGTAAGTATAATCTTAATGGCTGCATGTGATTTCATCTCATGTAAAAACAATAATTTACCTATCCATTAATTTATGGTTGGACACTTAATTTGCCCCCTTATTTTGTAGGGGGGAAGCTAGGTTAAAGTGCATTTTTGCAACCTAAATTCTATTCAGAAGTTAGGTGTGTTTTTCAGCGGAGATTCCCAGAAGTAGTTCAAAGCCTATGAACATTTTTGTTTTGAGGCTTGAGGAGTCCTGTGGCTTGATAAATGAGGGTACATTAAGAAAAAAGCATCAGGCCCTCTTCTGTAAATTGCTGTGACACAGAGACCAAGATGAAGGGACAAGGGATCAGGAGGAAGGCTGGCTCAGGTGTGGCTTAGACTCTTGCAAAATGTCCTTTCAGGACTGTTCAGAACAGCAGTATGTTCTATTGGATAGTAGTTAAAACTCTGCACTTTTCTCCGTACAAAGGTGACTCCCCAGAATTTAAGTTCCACAAGGGCAAGGATTTTTGTGTCCTCTCTTCATGATTGTGTTCCTAGTGTATAGAAAAGTGCTGGTGCCTAATTAATACTAAATTTGTTGAATGCATGAATGAATTCTACCTCTGACATCAGTACAGGCAGTTGGATTATGGGAGAGCCAGTGATTACTTAGAAATCACCACTGAGATTGCATGGCTATGTCAACTGAGATAATTCTCCTCCCTTCAGAGTCTATTGTTGTGAATGTTCGGATGGTCTAGCCACATGAAAATGATTGCTGTGTAAGCATGTTGTCTAATCCCACTGCCAAAGTTGTTCGAAGTCAGAGTTATCTCTTGTTAGCCTTGCCTGCAGCCCTGGAACAATCCTTTGCTGACACTCTCTGATTGATTCTCATTTTCCCAAGAAGTCTTTGTGTCCTGTGCAATGACTATCACACCACGTATGCCTGTGGTGAGTGATGTCTCTTTCAAGACTTGGATGTGATCTTGGTATTTAGCTGAAGAAGGAAAAGAAACATGTTTTCACAGAAAAAATGAGATTTTATTGTGAAAAGTTGCTTGCGGAATGACTTTTCATGATGTGTATCCCAAAGCATAGGGTAACACACACATTAGAGTTGGTCTGAATTCAGATCTTTCCTGGGGTTTAGATGTTGAAACAGATGACATTTCCTAATTAGCCAAGTAAAATGATGGCTTCCATAAGATGCATTTTTGCTTTATTGGGCAGTTCATTCTCCAGCAGCATGAATTCTTCCTTATTCTTCAAAACTCAGATCAGGATCACTTCCTCCAAGAAGCCTTCTCTGAGTCCCTTCTCTGCTGTAAATCCAGGTGTGGTACCATTCCTTGGGCTTTCATAGCAGCCAGTGTGGCCTTCTAGGATACACTTCACACTTGGGACCGTAATTATCTGCTCTATGGAAACTCCATCTTCATCTGTCCAGCCTCCTCATTTTACAAAAGTAAAGCACCAAGAGGTTTAGTCAATTAGGGGCAAAGAAGAGGTTGGAATTTGAGTCCCCTGATGGCCCTTGTCAGTGCTTCTCCAATCTTATAAGAGATGCCAATGTCTGAACTCTTCAGAAGTAATCAAACCTCATGAAGGAAACAAATGGATGGTTGCCCGAGGAGGAGGTGGGTAGATGATGGGCAAAATGAGTGAGGAATGAAGGGGAATGGGAAATACAGGCTTTCCCTCACGGAATGACTAAGTCATGGGGTGGAAAAGTACAGCACAGGGAATACAGTCGATGGTATTATGATAGCATCATATGGTTACAGACAGTAAAAGTGTGGTGAGCGTAGCCTAATATATAAATTTGTCAAAGCACTATGTTGTACACCTGAAACTAATGTAACATTGTGTGTCAACGATACTTAAATTAAAAAAAAAAGGAGAAATGTGTCTTTAAATAGAAAACAAACTCATAAAAATGAAAAAAAAAACCCTCCAAAAACCTCATGAAGAAAATTACTCATTGGTTACAAATCAGAATATTGACTGATGCTTACAACGGAAACCACCTAGACAAATTTCTTCTCTTACAGATTGAGAAGAAAGGCCATGCAGGATGAGCCACATTCTTGTGGTCGCTTAATTATGTGTTAAGGACATTCATGAGGCATAATTTGATCAAGTAGGATTAACTGAAAGATTCTTTAGAATGAGGGTTAGCAAACTTTTTCTGTAAAAAAGCCAGATAGTAACTCTTTGGCTTTGCAGGCATACAGAGAACTACTGTTCTCTGCTACTGTAGCATGAAAGCAGCCACAGATAATATGTGCACAAATGAATGTGGTTGTGTTCCAATAAAACTTTATTTACACAATCAGGGAGTGGGCACTATTTGGACTATGGTCCACAGTTCTTGCCAGCCCCTCCTTAAGAAAACCGTGAATGGCATAGCTTTCTAATTAGTAAATTGATGCATTCCTGGCAGTACTACAATAAAATTTTGTTAAATCCTGTAACAAAGCAGTGGGCCAATTCTAGAATATTTCTGGTCCATTTAAACAGGAAATTGGTAGTAACATCATTTTCTGAGAATTCTCAGGTTCCAAGTCCTTTCTCTGAACACTTGTGGGAAATAGAAGGAGTCTTGGAGTTTACGTTCTAAATGGGACGACATCATGAGCACATCTTAAAAAATATTAGAGCTCTGTTTGCCAAAAATATAGACAAGCATTAGAGATCTTGGCTATTTCATTTATGCCATGTTGAAGAAAAGCTGAAGTTCTTGTTCATAAAGTTCTACCATAACGTTGCTTAAAAAGAACAAATAAGATGAGGAAACAATGATCCAAATTGGTGAAGTGATGTGTATGAAGTCACATGGCTAGGAAGGGACAGAGTGGGGCTTAAACCCAGTGTCCTGATTCTTTCTCAGAGTTTCACATGCTCAGAACCATGCTAGGTCCTGTGCAAGACACCAAAGTACAACACCTTGACCTCCAGGACAAAGGCAAGAAAGAATCATTATGAATCATTATGTGTCTATCATTCTTTCTGGTGTGAAAGTGGGTATTGGCAATGTCAGTCTGAGAGGCATAGAGCAGGTGGGAGGATGCAAATTGAGGGGGACCTATAGGGAGCCACAGTCATGCCACTGAACATGCTGTCCATGGTGCTTGTCTGTGCTTTAGTGTGTGCATGGACCAGAGGACACTCCTCTCTCCCAGCCAAGTTCAGAACCAACAGAGAGATAAACCTAGGAATGCAACAAATGACCACCCTTATTAGAGTTCTTTAAAGCTGATTTGGGGCAATGTGGCTTACATATAGGCCTCCTAACACTGTACCTCAAAAATACCCAGCAACACTCACAGCTGAACAACCGGGGGAGCCTGTTCTGAAAAAGGCAGCCGGGGGAGCCTGTTCTGAAAAAGGCAGCCGAGTGAGAGATGAGCTGAGCTGCACACACCTCTTGAGAGGGGCTGCTTTTAAGTTTACCAATCAGGCAATTCGCTTCTCTTTCCCTGAGGAGGAATGAGTGGGGGACAGTGGAAAGGCCAGGAGAGATACTCTAATGATGGGCCCCTCAGCCAGCAGGAGGGCGGGCATAAATGCTTTCTGTTTCTAGATGGAACAGAAAAGTTGTCTCCCTGTGGATTCTTGCCAGAGCCTGGCAACTTGGTTCTGGAGCCTGGGGCCCCTTGCATTCCATTTTTTACTCTCTCCCACATATGGCAATGGGGTCATCAAAATCTGGAATCAAGTTGTTTAAAAAGTCACTGTGCTCAACCCAAGATCCTTTAATAAGAGCTCAGCATAGGAGCTCTAAATTTAAAAACCCTCTGAACTGGGGCCAACAGTGCAATTTGCTTTCCATTTGGTTAGGGAAGGGGAAAAGGAAAGGGAAACCAATATTTATTGAGCTCTGGGTGTTCCAGGGATTATGTTACATGATTTACATTGGTTATCTTATTTTGTCTTTGGAGATAACCACTATCATTAATGCTATTTCACAAAAGACTGCACTCCATCTGACCACAGTGATTGGTAGGGGTGAGTGGGAGTGTTGGGGCGGCACTTGAGCTGGTCCTCAAAGCATGTTCTATCCCACACTTGGGGGTGGGAATGTGATGATCAGTCAGGAAAAGGAGCCTGATGACCAATGACCTAAAATTGCCCAGTGCTTCAGATACTCTGACTTGGAATGCCTCTCTTCCTTTTAATACCAAATATCTTTTGAATATATGCCATAATAGCCAATCCTACTATCCAAACCTTAATTAGGCTCCAGGCCCTTTTCAAAACTCTTCTATTATACTTGGGTTATGTGTTCAAGGCTGATCCTAGAAGTTAGCATGAAGAAAATAGGTAATATGCTTTTGACATTTTTCTATCTGATGTGAAACACCCTGTGTTCCTTTTCTGAGTGTGGTGTCTATTTCTCTCTCATGTCCCTATCTGCTCTCTTTAACAACAGTACAATGCCTCACTTCAGTCTCTCAGTGAATGTTCTTTACTTGCCCAAAGTTACATATCTGATAAACAAATCTAAATATTAGAGTATTGGATCCTTTGTTTTCATATTATCGAGTTTCGAAAGTTCTTTGTATATTCTGGATACAAATCCTTTACCAGGTATATGCTTTCCAAGTATTTTCTCCCAGTCTGTGTGGCTTTTATTTTTCATTCTCTTGACCATGTCTTTTGAAAAGCAGAAGTTTAAACTTTAACGCTATCCAATTTTTCTATTTGTTTTTGCGTTTTTGGTGTCATATCAAAGAAATCTTCACCTAATCTTAGGTCACGAGGGTTTTCTCTTAGTTTCCTTATAAAAGATTTATAGTTTTGGGTTTTACATTTATGTATATGATTCACCTTGAGTTAATCTTTTTTATTTGGGGGAAGGGCAGAAGGAGATGGAGAGAAAGAATCTTTAGCAGGCTTCACGCCTTGCATGGAGCCTGACATGGGGCCCAGTCTCACAATCCTGAGATCATGACCTCAGCTGAAATCAAGTCAGACACCTAACTGACTGAGACACCCAGACATCCTGAGTTAATTTTTATATAGTATTAGAAGTATGAATCAAAGTTCTTCTTTTGTGTATGGATATCCAATTGTTTCAGTATCATTCATTGAAAAGACTGTTCTTTCTTTAATGAATTGCTTTTGCATCTCGTGGTATGAACAGATACTTCAATAAAGGAAACATAAAGGTAAATAAAAGCATGAAAAGATGCTCAACATCATTAGGCATTAGGGAAATGTAAATGAAAGCAAAATGGGATACCAGTATGCAACCACTAAAATGGCTGAAATTAAAAAGTCTGACCATACTAATTCACTTACATCATTGACGGGAATGTACAATGGCAATCACTTCGAGAACATTTTGACAGTCTCTTAAAAAATTTAAACATAAATCTACCATATGACCTAGCCATTCCATTGTTAGCTATTATCCCAATAATAATAAAAGCATATATTTATACAGAGATTTGTATGCAAATGTTTGTAGTAGCTTTAGTTGTGGTAGCCAAAACCTGGAAACAACCCAAATGTCTGCCAACAGGTGAATTAGCAAATAAATTGTGTTGTATCTATATAATAAAATATTACTCATCAATAAAAATGAATTAACTATTGATGTGTGCTACAACATGGGATGAAATCCAAAATACTCTGGGTAAAAGAAACCAAGCCAAAAAGAGTGCATGCTTTATGATTCCATTTTTTTGAATTCTATGAGCTTGAAACTAACCTAGAGGACATAAAGTATCAGTGGTTTCCTAGGGAAAAAGAAGGATAGATATGGGATTATGAAGGGTATTGGCAAACTTTTGGTGGTGATGGATATGTTCATGGCTTGATACCATGATAGTTTCAAAATTTATCAGAGTTCATATTTTAAATACATGCAGTTGGTTATTAATTGTGCCTCAGTAAAGATTAAAAAATACTGTAGGTGGACTAGTGAGAAAATTATATGAATATGTGGCCCTGTGTCACTGAGAATTGCTCTAAGTTTTTGTGAGGCCAATCTGGCAACGTTTAATAATAGCTGAAAAACTGTTCACTTTTTTGTTTGTTTGTTTTTGGGCTCAGGAATTTCATTTAGGGGAAATTCTCAAGGGAAATAATCTAAAAGAAAGAAATCAGTTTATAAAAATTTACAGTGTTACTATCACAACTGTGAAACACTGAAAGTTATTTAAATGCTCTATAAATAGGTGATAATAATCAACATGATTGAATATCATATATACTTAAAAATATTAGTTTTTGGACATATGATAAAAATAAATATATAAAGTCCTTTAGTGAAAAAAAGAGCATGTAGGTGTGCCTGGGTGGCTCAGTCATTAAACGTCTGCCTTCAGCCCAGGTCATGATCCCAGGTCCTGAGATTGAGCCCCACATTGGGCCCCCTGCTCAGTGGGGACCCTGCTCCTCCTCCTCCCTCTCCCCTTGCTTTGTTTCCTCTCTCGCTGTCTCACTTTCTGTCAAATAAATAAATAAATAAATAAAATCTTTTAAAAAACCCAAACTGTACATGTTAGAATACTTGTTAAAAAAAAATAGCACATAAAGAGTACACTCTGAAAAATCCACATTAACATGTATGAGTTAGTATTGGTAATGGTTGGAATACAAAATGATGAAAATAGCTGAAACTTCAGGTTTGTGTTTTTCTTTTTTTTTAAGAGTCTGATGTGGGGCTCGATCCCAGGACCCTGGGATCATGACCTGGGCTGAAGGCAGACGTTTAATGACTGAGCCACCCAGGCACCCCTTTTTAAACAAAATAAAAAAAAAAAAGATTTTGTTTATTTATTTAAGAGAGAGACAGAATGAGAAAGAGAGAGAGGGCATGAATAGGGGGGAGAGGCAGAGGGAGAAGCTGACTCCCTGCTGGGGGGAACCCAATATGGGGCTCAGTCCCAGGACCCTGAGATCATGACCTGAGCTGAAGGCAGACACTCAACTGACTGAGCCACCCAGGTGCCCCAGTCAGTGATCTTTTAAAGAGGTTTAAAAAATAAAAAACTCATGTATTTACCTATATAGTTGCCCCTTCTGATGCTCTTCACTTTTGGGGACTGATCCATATTTACATCTGGTGTTATTTTTTATTTTGCCTGAAGAACTTTATTTCTTTCAGAACAGTTCTTTTAGATTTTGCATATCTGAAAACGTCTTTATGTCCCTTTTTGAAGATATATATTTCTAGGATATAGAATTCTAGAATGACAATGGTCCTCTTTCAGTACTTTAAAGATGTAACTCCATTGTCACCTTACTTGCATTGTCTATAAAAAGAAATCTGCTGTCCTTCATATCTTTGTTCCTCTGTACAGGTGCCTTTTTATCTCTGTCTACTTTTAGTATTTCCTTCTCATCATTGATTTTGAGCAATTTATTATATACTTTGGTATAGTTCTCTTCATGACTTTAGTGCTGGGGTTCTTTAAACTCCTTAGATCCATGGATTTAAGGTTTTCATCAAAATTGGACTATATTTATACATTATTCTTCATTTCCCTGCTTCTCTCTCCTATTGTTCAGAAACTGTGATTACATATCTATGAGGCCCACACATGTATAAAACCATCCCAGAGCACATTGATGCTCCTGTCATTTTTTAAATTCTTTTTTTCAGTGTATTTCATTTTGAGTAGTTTCTGTTGCTATGTCTTAAATTCATAGTCTTTTCTTCTGCATTATCTTATCTTGTTGATTCCATCTGGGATATTTTCAATCCAGATGTTGTAGTTTTAATCAGTAGAAGTGTGATTTTGGTCTTTCTACTGTCTTCCATGTCTCTACTTAATTTTGTGAACATGTGGAATGTAGTTATAATAGCTATTTCTTAAAAATTGAAGTCCTTTCAGGTGTACAACATAGTGATTCAACCAGTTCACACATTATGCTGTGCTCACCACAGTGTAGCTACAATCTGTCACCATATAATGTTTTTATAATACCATTGACTATACTCCCTATGCCATACCTTTTATCTCCATGACTTATTCATTCCAAAACTGGAATAGTCATAATTGCTATTTTAATGTCATTGTCTGCTGATGCTAGCATTTGTATCGTTTCTGTGTCAGTTTTGGTTGATTATTCTTCCAATTATGGTGAATGTTTTCCTGTGTCTTTGCATGCCTGATAATCTTTTTTTAAAAATTTTAATAAACATATAATATATTTTTATCCCCAGGGGTACAGGTCTGCGAATCGCCAGGTTTACACATTTCACAGCACTCATCATAGCACATGCCCTCCCCAATGTCCATATCCCCACCACCCTCTCCCATTCCCCCCTCCCCCCAGCAACCCTCAGTCTGTTTTTTGAGATTGAGTCTTTTATGGTTTGTCTCCCTCCCTATCCCATCTTTTCATTTTTTCTTTTCCTAGCTCCCCCCAGCCCCCCCACATTGCATCTCCACTTCCTCATATCAAAGAGGTCATATGATAGTTGTCTTTCTCCAATTGACTTATTTCACTAAGCATAATACCCTCTAGTTCCATCCATGTCATCGCAAATGGCAAGATTTCATTTCTTTTGATGGCTGCATAGTATTCCATTATGTATATATACCACATCTTCTTTATCCATTCATCTGTTGATGGATGCCTGATAATCTTTGATTGGGTGGTCAGATGTAGCTTCTTTTGTGTTAAATATTTTTGTACTCCTATACATATTTTTGAGCTTTACTCTGGGATGCAGTTAAATAACTTGGAAATAATTTGATCCTTTCAGGTCTTGATCTGATTTTTCTAAGTGGTTTTAGAAGAGTGCTAGTAACAGGGCTAATTAATTCTCTCCTATGAGATAAGGCCTTTATGAATATTCTAACAAATGTCCCATGTATTATGACTTTCTACTTCTGGCTCTTAGGAAAGGGCTCTTTTCCTGACCATATGTGAGCACTGGGCACTGTTCCCTTTAATCCTTTTGAGTCATCCTATCCTTACATAAGTGCATTAATTAAGGCTCTGCTGAATACTTGAGAAGGATCATTTTCAGGTCTCTCTGTATTGCTCTCATCTTAAGTACTCTGTCCTGAGACTTCTAGATGTCTTGATCTAGAATCTCAGTTGTGTTTCCTCAGTGCAGCAAGTCTTCAAACTTCTGTGATCCCCTTCCCTGAAAAGGAAAATTCTCTCAAAGAAGTAACCTGGATCAGTTGTTATAAAGCTTATATTATTTTTGTGTGTCTCTCAGGGATTCTTGTCTTTCATTGCCTGATATTCAATATTGTGTAAATCATATTTCATATAATTTGTCTTCTTGTTTTGTATTTTTGTTGTTCAGCCTGGAGGGTAACTTGTTACTCCATCCTTGGTGGAAACAAAAGTTCCTCTGATGGGTTTTGGCATTTATCTTTGCTAATTTGATCATTTGTAGTGCTTGTTGACATGTTGATTTTAGTAACCTCTGCTTGTACTCAGTGTTATTATTTTGAAGCTCATTGGTTTGTATTTCTAAACTTTCTACCAATTTGTTCAGAGCGTTTCTGTCTTAGCTAAGGTTGTTATAACAAAACACCATAATTAAGACACCTGGGTGGCTCAGTTGGTTAAATGTCCACCTTCAGCTCAGGTCATGATCCCAGGGTCCTGGGATTGAGCCCCATATCAGGCTTCTTGCTCAGCAGGAAGGCTGCCTCTCCCTCTGCTTGCTGCTCCCCCTGCCTATGCTCTCTTTCTCTCTGACAAATAAATAAACAATCTTTAAAAAGACCCACACCATACTCTGGAAGCTTATCAATAGAAAGTTATTTCTCACAGTTCTGGAGGCTGGAAGTCTAAGATTATGGTGCTAGCAAGGACCAGTTTGGGTGATGGCCCTTTTCTGGGTTTCCGATGACTGACTTCTTATTGTATCCTCATGTGGTGGAAATAGGATGAGTTAGCTCTCTGGCCTCATTTTGTAAGGGGACTAATCCTGTTCATGAAGGTTCAATCTTCATGACCTCATTACCTTCAAAGGCCCCATCTCCAAATACCATCACATTGTGGAATAGATTTCAACATACGAATTTTGGGGGGACAAAAACATTTAGTCCCTAACAGTTTCCTTTTTTTGCCCCATTATAACCCTATTGCTTTTTCTGTTCTCCGGCTTAATGTACAATGACCTTTAGGTCCCATGTTACAAGTTTCTAAACTTGTGGTGAGCTAACCATGATAGGAGAATGGTGGCTTCCTTTACAGAAGTTACATGGCTCCATGTCACTGTTGGTGGCAAGGTGGCCCTAAGACTTTAAGATGGGGGATAGTGTGGGAGATATCAGCGGGTGCTTATGAATGACAGATCTGAAACTTTCACATGGTAAATTCTGCCACAGAGACCTCAGAAACAAATTTTTCTTTTTTCATTAGTGTGAATAATGGAATGGAGTTATAGGAGGGAGATGTACTGAGGCAGATCCAGCTTTGAAAATTATGCCCTTTGATCAGGGTTACTTAGTCCCAGGACAATATTTGTAGAATATATATATGAAAGTAGAAAATTCTCAGAGGTTCTCAGAATGATGGTATATACAGGTCACATGGCTGTATAGAACAGTTTTCTAACAACAAGAGAAGCCCTATAAAGCTGGTCTGCAGTATGAATCCAAAGAGCTGGAATTAGAAAACCAGAAATTTCTTTTTGCAAACAATGAGAAATAGAGACAAATTGCAACTTAGAGAAATGATGTGTTTGTGTCCAACAGTGAACGTGCCTTCTTGCCCTGAGCCTACAATAATAGGCTTACCGAACTTTGTATTTCAAGCTGAAAACCACCCCATGCACCATTCACAATTTATTTATTTGGTCATAAGCAGTTAGCATGAGTGGTTGAGCTGGTGTGCCTATACAACGCCAAAATCCACCTCAAAATGATCAACTTAAAGAAAAAGAAAAGTTAAACTAGTTAATCAAATTAACCAACAGGTTGATCTGATTCTCTTTGTGTTTTTTACCTTTGAGAGTATAAATAGTGGTCAGTGGTAGTGTGTCTCCTGTAAGAGGTAGTAACTCAATGATGATTATCTTTCTATCACTCAGAGGAACACTCAAAATTCCTTAAAACTTTGGTAATTCATCATATATTCAGATTGAACTTCTGTGTAGGGGCAGGAAGAAAGAGAAGGGAGTTCCAGGGTCTCCCAGTACAACCAGGACGTAGATATAAAGATATAAAAACACATAAATAGAATAACTTAAAAATAGTTTGCTATATTTTAGGTCTTCATGAGCTAATCATCTCAATGTTTTTCATAATTTAAATAGATCTGCTGGATCATGACCAGTAGATAATTCAAACCAGATGACATTATTCTGGACATTGACAATGGAACCTGACTATCCTCACTTATAGGGTGTCAGAGCAAGATGAGAAGAAGTCACAGTATCCTTGGGGGAAACGTCACATTGAATTTTTCCCATGCTACAGCCCTTGATATGAAATGGTCAGCTACTCCCCTGCAGGAAAAAAACAATGTGGTATTATTAAATTGGGCCTTTCACTAGGTTTGGCAATCTAATTTCTCTCTGTAGACATAGCTTTTGGAGAAGCCAAACATCTGGTCAATGCTAACTTGAAAAAATTAGTTAAATCTACAATTGGAGGTTATTATGTCAGTGTTCTTTAGCCCTGGCTGCACATTAGAATCATCTGGGAGAACTCTTAAGAACTGCTGATGTTCAGGATTCTATGCTGAAGATTATGAACAATTTGTCTTCAGTGTGCTTCTTCCTCTTTAGTGCTCCTAAAGCCCTTTGAGTGATTTGAAAGTGCGATCAGAAATAAGAACCTCTGATGTAGACAAATGCCTATACAACTGACTGTTTTTTCTTTTTTCTTTTTTTTTTTCTACATAGCCACTGCATAGGGCAAAGTACTAAAGAGCATAAACTCTGGAACTAGCTCCACCTGGACTTAAATCCCAGCTCTGATGTTTCATAGCTGTGTGACCCTGAGCTGCTTAATCTCACTGTATAGATACCCTGGGGTATCTATAAAGATTAAATGAGTTAATGTGTACAAAGAACTTAGTAAGCACTATATAAATATTAGCTCTGTTGTCCTTTATTGGTATTTCCCTACCAAATGTCTGAACTGAAATTAATTTCAGTGGCCTAATATTATTCTAACAAGATGTATTATTTCCCTGTAACTGCTATAACAAATTACCACAAAGTGGGTGGCTTAAGATAACATAAACTTTTTCTCTCACCATTCTAGAGGTCAGAAGTCTGAAATCATGGTGTCAGCAGTGCTTTGCTCCCTCAGGAATCTCTAAAGGAAAGTCCATTCCTTGTCTCTTCTGTCTTCTGCTGACTGTCAGCATTCCTTGGCTTGAGGTCACATCTCTGCTCTCTGTCTTCACCTTGTCTTCTTTCTATGTGTCTTTATTCTCTTTTTCTGTCCCTTTCTTGTATAAGGATACATGTGATAGCATTTAAGGTACACCAAGACTGTCCAGGATAATCACCTCAAGATCCTTAATTTAATCACATCTTTTGCCATATAGCACAATCTTCACTCTTTTGTTATAAAGTAATATTTACAAGTTCTGGTGATTAAGGCATGGACACATCTTTTCTAAGGGCCACCATTCAACCCATGACACAAGGTCCATAAAAAATATAAGCTTGAATGGGATGCATCACTAACTCATTCCGTGTTTAGTCACCTTTGCTTTTGGCCTGCACATCCCACTCTCTAATATATCCCAAACCATTATTTACAATAATAGGTATCATCTTTGTATATACAGACAAGTGACTGTTCATTGTCAGTGTTTGTTATTTTTTGGGAAGGGCTCCAGGAAGTGAGCCAAGGATTCAGAGGACTAGTTGGCCCAATGCCTTTGGCATGCAGAGAGGCTCCAACAAGGAAAGAACCTCTTGGTGGGTTCTACTCCAAAGGGAATAATTGGGGGAAAATTTGTTTTATGATTAAATGTAACCCAAAACCCTCACCAATTCTGGCTTTATATTTGGAAAAGTCTGATGCTTATTTCAAAAGAGAAGAGTGTGATTGTGCTTTAATCAGGTCTCTTTCAGTTCCAAGTGACAGAAAAGTCAATTCAAATAGGCTGAAGTAAAACTTGAATTTATTAATGCTCATGACTGAAAAATTCCAGCTTTAGGTCCAGATTGATGCAGTGGTTCCAAAGATACCTTCAGGACTCGGTTTCTCTCTCTAGCTCTTGGCTCTGCCTTTACTGGTTCTGTTCTCAAAAAGGCTATCCTTCAGTGGTAGCAAGACTGTAGCATCTAAGAGCTTGTATACTCTCTGATCTAGGACACGTGCAGATGAACACTTCTCAAAAAAAATGTAAGCAAAACCTTATTGGGGTTTTTTGGGTCATGTGCCCATCTCTGAAACAACAAGGTTTTGATTGGCTGAGGGACCTGGAGATTGGTCTGAAATTCTTACCATTCAAGTGCTTTGCTTGATTTAAAGCAGTACGTTTCCAGAGAGCCAGGTAAAAGATCAAAATAGATCCAAAGGAGAGACAACATGAAATCCTGTGTTCTT
Organism: Martes martes; assembly: GCF_963455335.1. Taxonomy (NCBI): domain Eukaryota; kingdom Metazoa; phylum Chordata; class Mammalia; order Carnivora; family Mustelidae; genus Martes; species Martes martes. The sequence continues at coordinate 114,270,922 of NC_137896.1, forward strand.
GACTGTTCCTTGTCTGCCATCATGGAGGGGATGAGCCAAGTCACCTTGGGAGGTGTTTCTCATTGTCACATGCAAGGCAACAAAGCAAGACTGAGAAAAATGTCCTTTCACATTCATTCGAGCATTTTTTTCTCACTCCTCCTCCTGTCCTTCATGTTCCCTGGAGGTATCCAATGACAGGAAATCTCCACATTAAAAAACTCTATCTAAGGTTCTCCTTTTCCCAAGTAAGTCCAGTTTCAAAATGATATCTCTCCTTCATAATCACAATTCTCATTTTCACAGTGAAGTTGATCTTAGGTAGGGCAAGTGCCACCTGATTTGATTAAAGCATTCCTGTGAAGTGTGAATGAGTGACAGCCTCAACTTTCTTTCAGGGAGGTAAGGTTTAATCTTCAATCTTCCGTTTTGTTTTAAGAAAAAAAAATTGGGGGGGGGGAGGATAACTTGTGTCACATTTCTACTCCTCTAAAATCTGTTGCAAATGTAGTCACAGCAGGTTCTAACTCTGCTTCTGAAAGATTGTTGGTCATAGGTATTAGCCATCACTTAGAAGGTAACAAGGAGTAGAGCATCCTGAGGGATTGGGACAAAAGAATAGTGGGTTTCATTAAGAGAATTGGAAAACTGTTAAGATTGGGAAGTTTCCAGGAAAAAGAAACCTTTTGGGGTATGACCAAGCAGGTCTATGTTATGCATGTTCTGGATCTTGAGATCCTGAGAGAAAGAGTGAATCAGGAGGAGAGGCCTGCATAGGGGAATATTATGTAAACAGACAAAAGCCTAAGGCACAAAGACCAGTTTCACTGTTTTTCTTATGCTGGCCCTCAGCTTTATAGAGAGAAACTGATATATTCCCTTGGTTGGGGGGAAAGAAAGAGTCATTAAGTTCTAATATGTATCAGTTCTATTCAATTATACCATTTAATTCTTCCAGCTACCTTCTGAGGTTGACATCATTATTATCCTCCATTTATTAATGGAAAACCGAGGTGTGGAGGAGTTAAGTTGCCAAGGTCATTGTGGTAGTTTTTAAAACTACTGGTAGTTTTTTAAACATATTTTTAATATGTCCACACATAATTTTGATGCAATTTCCTTGAAAATATGGTACCGAATCACCCTCTCTTTGAATGGGGGCCAGAATTTGTGACTTGCTTCTGACAAATACAATGTGGCAAAGTGATGATATGTGACTTTTGACATTAGGTCACAAAAAAGGGGAGCTTCTGTTGGCACTCTATCTTGGATTGCTTGTTCTGGGGGATGCCTACCACAATGTCATGAGGATACCCAAGCTACCCTTTGTTGAAGTGAATGTGGAGAAGGCCCATGTGTGGAGAAGATGAGACCACCTGTCCACACCTAGCCCCCACAATCCAGCTATTTGAATGAGCCATCTTGGAAGCAGATCCTCCAGCCTCAGTCAGACCTTTTATGATTGCAGCCTTGGTCAATACCTTAACTGCAATCTCATGAGGGACCTTGAGTCAGGACTGCCCAGCCAAGCCACTCTTAAGTTCCGGACACATAGGAACTCTAAGTGAAAGCACATGTTTATTGATTTTTTTAAAGATTTTATTTATTTATTTATTTGACAGAGATCACAAGTAGGTAGAGAGTCAGGCAGAGAGAGATGGGGGGAAGCAGGCTCCCTACTGAGCAGAGAGCCCAATGTGGGGCTCGATACCAGGACCATAGTTCATGACCTGAGTTGAACGCAGAGGCTTAACCCACTGAGCCACCCAGGTGCCCCTTTATTGATGTTTCTAACTATTAAGTTTTAGGGTGATTTATTGTGCAACAGTAACAAATAACTAATGTATTTTGGAAGTAGTACATCCACCATCCATTTTCACCTTGCCACAGTTATCCATATAGAAACAACCAAAGAGTTGGTTGTATATACTTACAGGTATATAAAGATAGCAGATATGTACATGAAAAGATGTCCACATCTTTAGGAAATACAAGTTAAAACACAATGAGATATTATTGCAAACCTATCAGAGTGGCTAAAATAAAAACTGACTTACCTTTAAATAAAATGTCTCTTCATGTTTTTTGTCCACTTTATAATTAAATTTGTTTTGTTTTTAATATTGAGTTTTGAGAGTTCTTTATATGTTCTAAATTCTAGTCTTCTGTAAGATATGTGGTTCCCCCCCAAACAGGTAGCTTTTCTTTTCATCCTTTTAACAGGGTCTTATGAAGAGCAGAAGTTTTAAAAGTTTTGATAAAGTCCAGTTTATGATTTTTCTTCTTTTATGGACGGTACTTTGGTGTCAAGCCTAAGACCTCTTTGCCTAGCCCTAGATTCTGATAATTTTCTGGTTGAAAGGCTATCTTTTGTCCATTTAATTGCTTTTCCACCTTTATAAAAATTAGCTGGGCCTATTTGTGTAGGTGTATTTCTGTGTTCTCTGTTCCATTGATTTATGTGTATATCTCTCCACCAATACCACACAGGTTTGATCACTGCCGTTGTGCAATAGATCTTAAAATATAGTAGGCAAATTTCTCCCACTTTATTCTTTTTCAGAATAGCTTTAGTTATTGAAACTCCTTTCCTTTTCAATATAAAATTTAGAAGGATGTTTTCTATATTTATAAAAAAATCTTGTTAGAATTTATAGGAATTTCACTACCAATTTGGGGAGAATTGACATCTTAACTACGTTGACAAATGACAAAGCATTAATGACAGAAATCAAAGAACTAAATAAATCCATGAACATAGTATGTCTCCATTTATTTAGTTCTTTGATTTCTGTCATTAATGCTTTGTAGTTTTCACCATATAAATCCTGTGCATATTTGTTCAGATTTGCACCTAAGTATTTTATTTTTGAACTATTGTAAATGTTACTTTGTATTTTTAATTTCAGTGTCCCTATGTCCATTAAATACATATAGAAATATATCTGAATATAGTGTGTCCTATAAACTTGCTGAATTCACTTATTAGGAGGTTGGGGTTTTTGTTTTGTTTTTTTTTTTTTTTTTGGCCTTATCTTATTGACTGACTAGAATTTTCAGCATTTTGTTAAATAAGAGCGGTGAGAATAAACATCCTTGTCTTGTTCATGATTTTAAAGGGAGAACAGTCATTGACCATTCAGTATAATGTTTCCTGTATATGTGCTTTATTAAATTCAGGAAGCTTTATTCTATTCCTCTTTTCTGAGTTTTTATCATTATTGGGTGTTGAATTTCATCACATATATGTATTTTTTTACAATGACTGATATGATCACAATATTTCTCTTTTTGTTCTGCTAATATAGTTGATTCCATTGATTGATTTTTGAATTTTGTTTATTTATTTGTCAGAGAGAGAGAGAGAGATAGAGAGAGCGCACAAGTAGGTAGAGTGGCAGGCAGAGGCAGAGAGAGAAGCAGGCTCTCGGCTGAGCAAGGAGCTCGATGTGGGACTCGATCCCAGGACCCTAGAATCATGACCTGAGCCAAAGGCAGTAGCTTAACCAACTGAGCCACCCAGACGTCCCTGATTTTTGAATTTTGAACTAGTCTTGCATCCTTGGAATAACCCCACTTACTCCTTCTGCATGATTATTTATATATATTGCTGAATTCTATTGCTGAATTCTGTTTGTTAAAGATTTGTTAAATATTTTTGTGTTCATATTTGTCAGGGTTAGTGATCTATAGTTTTTTTTTTTCTTTGTACTATCTTTGGCTTTTGTATCAGAGTGATACTAGCTTTATAAAATAAAGCAATTATGTAGAATTGGTGTTAATTCTTTAAATGTTTGTAGAATTCTCCAGGGAAATCATTTGGACCTGGGCTTTTTTTTGAGGGGAAGTTTTAAAATTATGAATTAAATTTCCTTAATAGTTATTGGACTATTCAAATTATCTATTTCATTAGGGTGAGCTATGATAGCTGTGTTTTTCAAGGATTGGTTCACTTCATTTAAATTGTCAAATTTATGCATGTAGAGTTGTTCCTGGTATTTCTTTATTATTCTTTTTATGTTTGCAGATTCTGTAATGGTAGCCCCATTTCATTCCTGATTGTGTCTTCTCTCTTTTTCTTTATTAGTCTTTTTAGAAGTATGTACATTTCATTGATCTTTCAAAGAATAGGTCTTTGTCTTATTTGTTTTAGTTGTTGTTTTAATGTTTTGAATTTCACTGATATCTGCTTTATCTTTTTTTTTTGTAGAATTTAGATCTAAAATATCACATACATATTAGACAGTAGAAACATATTAGATAGTAGAAACTTAATGGATGAGAAAATACAGTCCTGAAATATTCTACCTTAACTCTAACCAAGGTTGTATGCTATGAGAAATTTGAATTACATTATTTTTAAAATGGAGTATTTTTTTCTCTCAGAAATAAGATCTTCCCTACAATGAATTTCCAAGTGACAGAGATGTCTTACAATACAAACTTCACTCTAAGGGAGCAGTGAAACATACATAATGGGGTGGAGGAGGACAACACGGGCCTGAAATAAGATATTTATGCCAAGCTACTAGAGTACCAATATCCTATACCTACGTGGCAGCTTTACGGTACACAAAAGAACTAAAATCTCTGACAAGTCCATTGACTTCAGACTGGGAGCACGCTTTAAAAAAAATAAGCTTAAGACTTCATGACAATGTAAATGTATCATTATCCTAAGATCAATACTTTGACACAAGTAGGTCACACTTAAGAACAGCATTTCCCAAATGATTTCATGGAATTATGAACTATTAACATGAGCTAATGATATGGTCTATTAAAAGTTATTACTAAGACACAAAACAAAGAATTATTTGGTCAAAAATTTGGGAAATGGTAGAATTGAGAAAGGGTTTCTTTTACAATAGAATTTCTTTTTTCTTTCTTTTTTTTTTTAAATTTCTTTTCAGTGTACCAGAATTCATTGTCTATGTACCACACCCAGTGTTCCATGCAATATGTGCCCTACATAATATCCACCACCAGGCTCACCCAACCTCCCACTCCCCACCCCTTCAAAACCCTCAGATTGTTTTTCAGAGTCCATAGTCTCTCATGGTTCATCTCCCCCTCTGATTTCCCCTAACTCCCTTCTCCTCTCCATCTCCCCATGTCCTCTGTGTTATTTCTTTTTTTTTTTTTAAAGATTTTTATTTATTTATTTGACAGACAGAGATCACAAGTAGGCAGAGAGGCAGGCAGAGAGAGAGGAAGGGAAGCAGCCTTCCGGCTGAGCAGAGAGCCTGATGTGGGGCTCGATCCCAGGACCCTGGGATCATGACCTGAGCCGAAGGCAGAGGCTTAACCCACTGAGCCACCCAGGTGCCCCTCCTCTGTGTTATTTCTTATGCTCCACAAATAAGTGAAACCATATGATAATTGACTCTCTCTGCTTGACTTATTTCACTCAGCATAATCTCTTCCAGTCCCATCCATGTTGATACAAAAGTTGGGTATTCATCCTTTCTGATGGAAGCGTAATACTCCATAGTGTGTATGGACCACACCTTCCTTATCCATTCATCCATTGAAGGGCATCTTGGTTCTTTTTTTTTTTTAAAGATTTTATTTATTTATTTATTTGACAGACAGAGATCACAAGCAGGCAGAGAGGCAGGCAGAGAGAGTGGGGGAAGCAGGCTCCCCGCTGAGCAGAGAGCCCGATGCGGGACTCGATCCCAGGACCCCAGGTTCACGACCTGAGCCGAAGGCAGACGCTCCAACCCACTGAGCCACCCAGGCGCCCCTGGCACCTTGGTTCTTTCCACAGTTTGGCGACCGTGGCCATTGCTGCTATAAACATTGGGGTACAGATGGCCCTTCTTTTCACTACATCTGTATCTTTGGGGTAAATACCCAGTAGTGCAATTGCAGGGTCATAGGGAAGCTCTATTTTGAATTTCTTGAGGAATCTCCACACTGTTCTCCAAAGTGGCTGCACCAACTTGCATTGCCACCAACAGTGTAAGAGGGTTCCCCTTTCTCCACATCCTCTCCAACACATGTTGTTTCCTGTCTTGCTAATCTTGGCCATTCTAACTGGTGTAAGGTGATATCTCAATGTGGTTTTAATTTGAATCTCCCTGATGGCTAGTGATGATGAACATTTTTTCATGTGTCTGACAGCCATTTGTATGTCTTCATTGGAGAAGTGTCTGTTCATATCTTCTGCCCATTTTTTTATATGATTGTCTGTTTTGTGTGCATTGAATTTGAGGAGTTCTTTATAGATCCTGGATATCAACCTTTTGTCTGTACTGTTATTTGCAAATATCTTCTCCCATTCCGTGGGTTGCCTCTTTGTTATGTTCACTGTTTCCTTTGCTGTGCAGAAGCTTTTGATCTTGATGAAGTCCCAAAAGTTCATTTTCACTTTTGTTTCCTTCACCTTTGGAGACATATCTTGAAAGAAGTTGCTGTGGCTGATATCGAAGACGTTACTGCCTATGTTCTCCTCTATGATTTTGATGGATTCCTGCCTCACGTTGAGGTCCTTTATCCATTTCGAGTTTATCTTTGTGTATGGTGTAAGAGAATGGTCGAGTTTCATTCTTCTACATATAGCTGTCCAATTTTACCAGCACCATTTATTGAAGAGACTATCTTTTTCCCCTTGCATATTTTTTCCTGCTTTGTCGAAGATTATTTGACCATAGAGTTGAGGGTCCATATCTGGGCTCTCTACTCTGTTCCACTGGTCTATGTGTCTGTTTTTATGCCAGTACCATGATGTCTTGGTGATCACAGCTTTGTAGTAAAGCTTGAAATAAGGCAACATGATGTCCCCAGTTTTGTTTTTCTTTTTCAACATTTCCTTAGCAATTTGGGGTCTTTTCTAATTCCATACAATTTTAGGATTGTTAGCTTCAGCTCTTTGAAAAATGCTGGTGGAATTTTGATCAGAATGGCATTGAAAATATAGATTGCTTTAGGCAGTATAGAAATTTTAGCAATTTTTTTTAATTTTTTAATCTTTTTATAAACATATAATGTATTATTAGCCCCAGGGGTACAGGTCTGTGAATCGCCAGGTTTACACACTTCACAGAACTCACCATAGCACATACCCTCCCCAATGTCCATAAAACCACCACCCTCTCCCTACACCCCTCCCCCCGGCCACCCTCAGTTTGTTTTGTGACATTAAGAGTCTCTTTTGGTTTGTCTCCCTCCCAATCCCATCTTGTTTCATTTATTCTTCTCCTACCCCCCAACACCCTCCCCATTCTTTCTTCACTTCCTCATATCAGGGAGATCATATGATAGTTGTCTTTCTCCAATTGACTTATTTCGCTAAGCATAATACCCTGTAGTTCCATCCACGTCGTTGCAAATGGCAAGATTTCATTTCTTTTGATGGCTGCATAGTATTCCATTGTATAAATATATACCACATCTTCTTTACCCATTCATCTGTCGATGGACATCTAGGTTCTTTCCATAGTTTGGCTATTGTGGACATTGCTGCTTTAAACATTTGGGTGCCTGTGCCCCTTTGGATCACTACGTTTGTATCTTTAGGGTAAATACCTAGTAGTGCAATTGCTGGGTCATAAGGTAGCTCTCTTTTCAACTTTTTGAGGAACCTCCATGCTGTTTTCCAGAGTGGTTGCACCAGCTTGCATTCCCACCAACAGTGTAGGAGGGTTCCCCTTTCTCCACATCCTCGCCAGCATCTGTCATTTCCTGACTTGTTAATTTTAGCCATTCTGACTGGTGTGTGGTGGTATCTCATTGTGGTGTTGATTTGTATTTCCCTGATGCCGAGTGATGTGGAGCACTTTTTCATGTGTCTGTTGGCCATCTGGAGTCTTCTTTGCAGAAATGTCTGTTCATGTCCTCTGCCCACTTCTTGATTGGATTATTTGTTCTTTGGGTGTTGAGTTTGCTAAGCTCTTTATAGATTTTGGATACCAGCCCTTTATCTGATATGTCGTTTGCAAATATCTTCTCCCATTCTTTTGGGTGTCTTTTGGTTTTGTTAACTGTTTCCTTTGCTGTGCAAAAGCTTTTGATCTTGATGAAGTCCAATAGTTCATTTTTGCCCTTGCTTCCCTTGCCTTTGGCGATGTTCCTAGGAAGAAGTTGCTGTGGCTGAGGTCGAAGAGGTTGCTGCCTGTGTTCTCCTCAAGAATTTTTATGGGTTCCTTTCTCACATTGAGGTCCTTCATCCATTTGAAGTCTATTTTTGTGTGTGGTGTAAGGAAATTGTCCAGTTTCATTTTTCTGCGCGTGGCTGTCCAATTTTCCCAACACCATTTGTTGGAGAGGCTGTCTTTTTTCCATTGGACATTCTTTCCTGCTTTGTCGAAGATTAGTTGACCATAAAGTTGAGGGTCTATTTCTGGTCTCTCTATTCTGTTCCATTGATTTATGTGTCTGTTTTTGTGTCAGTACCGTACTGTCTTGATGATGACAGCTTTGTAATAGAGCTTGAAGTCCGGAATTGTGATGCCACCAACTTTGGCTTTCTTTTTTAATATTCCTCTGGGTATTTGAGGTCTTTTCTGGTTCCATATAAATTTTAGGATTATTTGTTCCATTTCTTTGGAAAAAAATGGATGGGATTTTGATAGGGATTGCGTTAAATGTATACATTGCTTTAGGTAGCATAGACATTTTCACAATATTTGTTCTTCCAATCCATGAGCATGGAACATTTTTCCATTTCTTTGTGTCTTCCTCAATTTCTTTCATGAGTTCTTTATAGTTTTCTTAGTATAGATTCCCTCTTTGGTTACGTTTATTCCTAGGTATCTTATGGTTTTGGGTGCAATTGTAAATGGGATTGACTCCTTAATTTCTCTTTCTTCTGTCTTGTTGTTGGTATAAAGAAATGAAACTGATTTTTGTGCATTGATTTTATATCCTGACACTTTACTGAATTCCTGTACAAGTTCTAGCAGATTTGGAGTGGCGTCTTTTGGGTTTTGCACATATAGTATCATATCATTTGCAAAGAGTGATAGTTTGACTTCTTCTTTGCCGATTTGGATGCCTTTAATTTCTTTTTGTTGTCTGATTGCTGAGGCTAGGACTTCTAGTACTATGTTGAATAGCAGTGGTGATAATGGACATCCTTGCCATGTTCCTGACCTTAGAGGAAAAGCTCTCAGTTTTTCTCCATTGAGAATGATATTTGCAGTGGGTTTTTCTTAGATGGCTTTGATGATATTGAGGTATGTACCCTCTATCCCTACATTTTGCAGAGTTTTGATCAGGAGGGGATGCTGCACTTTGTCAAATGCTTTTTCAGCATCTATTGAGAGGATCCTATGGTTCTTGTTCTTTCTTTTATTAATGTATTGTATCACATCGATTGATTTGCAGATGTTGAACCAGGCTTGCAGCCCTGGAATAAATCCCACTTGGTCATGGTGAATAATCCTTTTAATGTACTGTTGGATCCTACCGGCTAATATTTTGGTGAGAATTTTTGCATCTGTGTTCATCAAGGATATTGGTCTGTAATTCTCTTTTTTGATGGGATCCTTGTGTGGTTTTGGGATCAAGGTGATGCTGGCCTCATAAATTGAGTTTGGAAGTTTTCCTCCCATTTCTATTTTTTGGAACAGTTTCAGGAGAATAGGAATTAATTCTTCTTTAAATGTTTGATAGAATTCCCCTGGGAAGCCATCTGGCCCTGGGCTTTTGTTTGTTTGGAGATTTTTGGTGATTGCTTCAATCTCCTTACTGGTTATGGGTCTGTTCACGTTTTCTGTTTCTTCCTGGTTCAGTTTTGGCAGTTTATATGTCTCTAGGAATGCATCCATTTCTTCCACATTGTCAAATTTGTTGGCGTAGAGTTGCTCATAATATGTTCTTATAATTGTTTGTATTTCTTTGGTGTTGGTTGTGACCTCTCCTCTTTCATTCATGATTTTATTTATTTGGGTCCTTTCTCTTTTCTTTTTGATAAGTCTGGCCAGGGGTTTATCAATCTTATTACTTCTTTCAAAGAACCAGCTCCTAGTTTCATTGATTTGTTCTATTGTTTTTTTTTTTTTGTTTCTATTTCATTGATTTCTGCTCTGATGTTAATTATTTCTCTTCTCCTGCTGGGTTTAGGCTTTCTTTGTTGTTCTTTCTCCAGCTCCTTTAGGTGTAGGGTTAGGTTGTATATAACAGTGTTTATTTTTCCCATCCATGAGCATGGAATGGTCTTCCATCTTTTTGTGTCTTCTTCAACTTCTTTCATGAGTGTTCTGTAGTTCCTTGAGTACAGATCCTTTACCTTTTTGGTTAGGTTTATTCCCAGATATCTTATGGTTCTTGGTGCTATAATAAATGGGATCAATTCTCTAGTTCCCCTTTCTGCATTTTCATTTTTAGTGTATAAGAAAGCAACTGATTTCTGTACATTGACTTTGTATCCTGCCACATTACAGAATTGCTGTTTGAGTTCTAGTAGTTTTGGGGTGAAGTCTTTTGGGTTTTCCATATAAAGTATCATGTCATCTATGAAGACAGAGAGTTGACTTCTTCATTGCCAGTCTGAATACCTTTTTTTCTCTTTGTGTCTGATTGCTCTTGCTAGGACTTCTAATACTATGTTGAACAAGAGTGGCGAGAGTGGGCATCCTTGTCGTGTTCCTGATCTCAAAGAGAAGGCTGTCATCTTTTTCCCATTGAGGATGATATTTGCCATGGGTTTTTAATAGGTAGATTTTATGAAGTTGAGGAATGTTCCCTCTATCCCTGTACTTTGAAGAGTTTTAATCAGGAACGGATGCTGGATTTTGTTAAATGCTTTTTCTGTATCAATTGAGAGGACCATGTGGTTCTTCTCTCTTCTCTTATTGATTTGTTCTATCACATTGGTTGATTTGTGAATGTTGAACCACACTTGCAACCCAGGGATGAATCCCATCTGGTCATGGCGGATAATCTTTTTAATGTGTCGTTGGATCCTATTAGCTAAGATCTTGTTGAGAATCTTAGCATCCATATTCATCAGGGATATTGGTCTGAAATTCTCCTTTTTGGTGGGGTCTTTGCCTGGTTTGGGAACCAGGGTAGCTGGTTTCATAAAAAGAGTCTAGAAGTTTTCCTTCTGCTTCAAGTTTTTGAAACATCTTCAGGAGAATAGGTATTTTTTCTTCGTTGACTGTTTGGTAGAATTCCCCAGGGAATTCATCAGCTCCTGGGCTCTTGTGTTTTGGGAGGTTTTTCATCACTGCTTCAATCTTGTTACTAGATATTGGTCTATTCAGGTTGTTCATTTCTTTCTGGTTCAATTTTGGAAGTTTATAGTTTTCCAGGAGTACATCCATTTCATCTAGGTTGCTTAACTTATTAGCATATAACTGTTAATAATTTCTGATGAGTGTTTCTATTTCCTTAGTGTTAGTTGTGATCCCTCCCTTTTCATTCATAATTTTATTAATTTGGGGCTTTTCTCTTTTCTTTTGGATTAGTTTGGCCAATGGTTTAGTGATCCTATTGATTCTTTCAAAAAAACCAGCTTCTAGTTTCATTGATGCATTCTACTGTATCTCTAGTTTCTATCTCATTGATCTCTGCCCTAATCTTGATTATTTCCCTTCTTGTGTGTGGAGTTGGCTTAATTTGTTGTTGATTCTCCAGATCTTTAAGGTGTAAAGACAGCTGGTGTATTCTGGATTTTTCAATTCTTTTGAGGGAGGCTTGGATGGCTATGTATTTCCCCTTTAGGACTGCTAAATCCCATAGGTTTTGGACCAAAGTGTCTTCATTCTCATTGGTTTCCATGAGTTGTTTAAGTTCTTCTCTGATTTCCTGGTTGATCCAAGCATTCTTAAGCAAGGTGGTCTTTAGCTTCCAAGTGTTTTAATTCCTTTCAAACTTTTCCTTGTGGTTGAGCTCCAGTTTCAAAGCATTGTGATCTGAGAATATGCAGGGAATAATCTCAATCTTTTGGTATTGGTTGAGCCCTGATTTGTGACCCAGTATGTGGTCTATTCTAGAGAAGGTTCCATGTGCACTCAAGAAGAATGAGTATTCTGTTGTTTTAGGGTGGAATGTTCTGTATATATCTGTGAGGTCCATCCGGTCCAATGTGTCCTTCAATGCTCTTGTTTCTTTATTGATTTTCTGCTTGGATGATCTGTCTAGAGTGGCATGTTAAGATCTCCTATTACTAATGTATTCATATCAATATGACTCTTTATCTTGATTAATAGTTTTCTTATGTAATTGGGTACTCCCATATTGGGGGCATGGATATTTACAATTGTTAGATGTTCTTGGTGGATAGTCCCTTTAAGAATTATGTAGTGTCCTTCTGTATCTCTGACTATGGTCTTTAGTTTAAAATCTAATTTATCTGATCTGACAATTGCTACCCCAGCCTTCTTTTGAGGCCCATTGGCATGAAAGATGCTTCTCCATCCCTTCACTTTCAGTCTGGATGTATTCTTAGGTTCAAAATGGGTCTCTTTGAGACAAAATATGGATAGGCCCTGTCATTTTATCCAATCTGCAACCCTGTGCCATTTTATGGGTGCATTTAGGCCATTCACATTGAGAGTGATTATTGAGAGGTACGTTTTTATTGACATCATGTTACCTGTGAAGTCTTTGTTTCTATAGATTGTCTTCATATATTTCTGTTCAATGATATTCTTGGTTTTTTCCCCTCTTTTATAGAGCCCCTTTTAATATTTCTTGCAGTGCTGGCTTGGTGGTCACATACTCTTTTAAACCTTGCAGTTCTTGGAAGCTCTTTATCTCTCCATCCATTTTGAATGTCAGTCTTGCTAGATAAAGTATTCTTGGCTGCATGTTCTTCTCATTTAGTGTCCTTAATACATCTTGCCAGCCCTTTCTGGCTTGCCAGATTTCTGTGGACAGGTCTGATGTTATTCTGATGGGCTTTCCTCTGTACGTAAGGAATGTCTTCCCTCTAGCTGCTTTCAAGAGCTTCTGTCTAAAATTATGACTCATCATTTTCACAAACAGCTGTCTCAAGGTCTTTCTAGATTCTATGATCTTGGAGGGGAGACCTTTTTGCCTCTAGTACATGAACACTGGTTCCATTCGCTAGATTGGGAAAATTTTCATGGAGAATTTGTTCAACTATATCCTCTAGTCTTCTTTCTTTCTCCTCCCCCTCAGGGATTCCAATAATGCTGACATTGGAATGTTTCATGGTGTCATTTATTTCCCTGAATCTGTTTTCATGGCTTCTAAGCTGTTTGTTCCAGGCTTCTTCCTGATCCTTTTTCTCTATCAGTTTGTCCTCCATATCACTAATTCTATCTTCTGCCTCAGTTACCCTAGCTTTTAGTGAATTTAGATTAGATTGGAGGGCAGAGTGCAAAAGGCTGTGGTTCTAGAGAGTGCCGGCTCGCGTCCACACCAGAATCCCTCATGGGTGCCTCCACCCAGATGCTCTCAGGCATGCTGGTGGCTCAGGGACCAAGACCTGGCTTCTTTGTTGTGCTCTCTGATTGCTCGCCCATGGTGGCAGTCCTGGGTCCATCGACTTAAGTCCTTGTCCCTAACCACCCAATTCCACCAATTTCCCCTTAAGATCTTTTGCTCTTTTTGAGTGCTTTCAAGCAGACTCCAAGTTAATGCTCATTCCCAATCACAGTGCACTCTCATATTGGGGTATTACTTTCCGATGGGTCACTTCTGGTGGCTCCCTCCCCTTTTTGTTTATATTCCGATATCAGTCCTATGTTCCCACTCTGCTTTACCTGTCCACTGGTGTCTTCTGCCCCCGTAGAGATCCAGAAGTGTATAATTCTAATCTTAGGCTGATTTCATGGGTGATCAGAGTTCTTTTGTAGGTAATCAGCTTACTTTAGGGGACAGGTTGAAACAGAGCCTCCTACTTCTCTCCCTTCTTGTCTCCTCCAATGTCTGCTTTATCTTTATCTTTATTATTGCCTTTCTTCTGCCTCCTTTGGGAGTATTTGGTGTTATGCTTTTCTTTTTTCCTAGATTCCTAAGGTGGGAGCTTTGAGATCTTTCCTATTTTCTGTTGTATGCATTTAGAGCTATAGACTTCCCTCCCAGCACCGATTTAGCTGTGTCCTACAAATTTTGATATGTTGTAATTTTCATTTTTAATGAGTTCAATATAGTTTTTTATTTCCCTTGAGGCTTCATCTTTGAACTATAAATTATTTGGAATTATGCAGTTAAGTTCCCATGTTTTGGAGATTTTCTTGTTATCTTTCTGTTTGATAGAGTTGGTGAGAAGTGGTCAGATTCTAGAAATATTTTGATTGTGGAGCTGACAGGATTTGTCAATAGATTTAATATCGGGTATGAGAGAGAGAGAGAAAGAGAGAGAGGTCAACAGCGGTTCAATCTGCACAATTGGAAGAATGAACTTGTCATTTACTGAGAAGGGGCAGCCTTAAGGACGTGCAAATTTTGGGAAAAGTGGGGGATCATGGGTTTGGGTTTGGATGATTAAGTTTGAGATATCCTTTTTTTTTAAAGATTTTATTTACTTATTTGTCAGAGAGAGAGAGAGAGAGAGAGAGCACACAAGCACGCAGAGTGGCAGGCAGAGGAGGCAGAGAGAGAAGCAGGCTCCCCACTGAGCAAGGAACCCAATGCAGGACTCAATCCCAGGACCCTAGGATCATGACCTGAGCCGAAGGCAGCCACTTAATGGACTGAGCCACCCAGGTGTCCCTTGAGATATCCTTTTTTATCTAGTTTTTAAAATCTAGTTTACTAGATGTCTAGTGGAACATTGGCTATATGAATCTGAGTTCAAGGACATAAATTTGGGAGTTTTCATTCTGTATATGATACTTAAAGATATGAGACTAGATGTGGTCCCATCTACAGTGGCTAGAAATAAAGAAGAGAGTCCTGAGCCCTGGAGAACTCTAATATTTAGAGGTCAAGGAGATAAAGAGAAACCATCAAAGGAAAATGAGAAAAAATCGATAAAGTAGAAGAAAAACAAACAGAAAGTGGTATACTGGAGGTTGAGTGAAGAAAGTGTTTCCAGAAGGATAGAGTGATTAATTTGTCAAACAAGAAGAGAACAGAAAATTGACTCTTAGGTATGGAAATGTGGAGATCTCTGGTGGTTTTGCCAAGGTCAGTTTCTACAGCAGGGGAGGGAGGAAGGAAGAAGAGAAGACAAAGAGATGGCAAGTATAGGCAGCTATTTGAAGGAGTTTTACTGTAAAGGAAAGCAAAACAATGCAGTGGTGGGTGAAGGGGGACATGGGCTGAGGGAGTCATTACTAGACATAACAAGCAAATATATACATGGGAAACTTGTATTTAAACATAGAGTTTGAATTTACTTTGATTGACAATGAAGTCTAAAATTTCATATAGTGAAAAGTCTTCAATAGGCTTGATAATCTTAGCAAGAGGATTTATATTTGAAGAAGACTTAGTTAAATATGAGTTGGTCTACGGAAGATGTGTAATTTAAAGGTTGTTTCTTTGGTTTAATTTGGATTTGCAATTTCAGTTAACCCTTTCCAATAAGAGTCCCCCAAATGAATATTTACTTAGCAGTGATAGAAAACTTTATATTTACAGAGTACTTATCAGTTTCTGTATCAGAACAAACACAAAAGAATGAAAATGTCGTTAGCAGTGTAGGAGGGAATTAAACCAAAGTGGTCCCAAACCAGGGAAACTGAGTCTTAGGGCATATGCGGGATCTGAAGGTGAGACTCACCAGCAACCCTCCACTGGTATTAATCTTCAACCTCTTGGGCTGCTTTACTCTGTTTTCCTTTCTCTTCATTGTTTTTTTAATTGCTTTCTTCATTGAAACATCTATTTTGAACTGCTTCCAGCTTTCCAGCTATCAGGCAGCAGAGTCATTTCTATCAGAAGGATTTTATTGGTTCTCCAGGGTTCCTGGCTTTCTAGAACCTATCACTTGTGCTCTGTTTCACCAACTCTCTTTTCCTTTTCCCACTGAGAAATCCAGTGAGGCTACATTTCCTTGCTTTCCTTAAGGTTGGTGGCCAGAGGCAGTGGCCAGAGGAGTGAAGGAGGAAGTCATCTCTATCCCACTTCTAGCTTGTGGGTTGGCCATAGGGAAAACCTGTACACACTCCTCCATGCTCCCTCTCTCTGTTTGCCTGCCAAAAGAGGAAGATGCTTAGGACAAGTGTGGGTCTTGAATGATTGTGGCGCAGAGCACCAGCCCTGAACAGCATTGCACAGGGGCACCAGCAAGAGATGAACTTTTATTATGTGGAAACTCTGATACTTTAGAGTTGTTTATTATAGCCGTGAGCCTGTTCTGGTTATTATGTACTCCTTTGGATGAGATGCAGTGAGTTTTGGCTTTGCATTTAGACTTATAAAGTCCAGAAGTTAGGGGCGCCTGGGTGGCTCGGGGTTTTGTTCTTGTTGCTGCCTGTTGTCATAGTTGTTTGTTTACTTAGTGACTTTTCTGAACTCATTCACTGAAGTCTTTAAATATTTTATTTATTTATTTGGGAGACTAAGAGAGAGCATGAGTAGGGGGAGGAGGGGCAAAGGCAGAGGGAGAAGCAGGCTCCCCGCTGAGCAGGGAGCCCCATGCAGGGCTCCATCCCAGGACCCTGAGATCATGACCTGAGCCGAAGGCAGATGCTTAACTGACTGAGTCACCCAGGTGTCCCATCTCTGAAGTCTTGATTGTTGTAGTCACTGAAGTCACTGCTTGGTTAGCTCAAGGATCAGTTAGCAGTGGGTCAGAGCCTTACCTAAACACCTGGATCAAATGTCTCCCGGCTTTTGCCAAGAGCCTCTGTATGCCATAATCACCCATGTAATTTATAGTTCTGCTTTTAGCCTCATTAGCTACTTGGGAAAACCCCGAGGTCAATCAGAGGTGAGAGTTTAAGACATTTTCAGGTGTGTTTTTGAACTTATGCATGGTCCTATGAATGTGCATGGCGGTCTAGATTCCCAGAAATATACCTGAGATTTTCAAAACCCCTTATGGGCGTCTCATTCTTCTGTCTTTCCTTTAAAGATTTTTGGTGAGTTTATTATTTGTCCTACCTATTATCTGTTGCTTCGGGCCACTGTCCTGGTAAAACATTCAAAAACATCCCCCTGGCCCAGAAACATTTAGCACTGGGTACGTTTGAATGAGGTGGTGTAAGACTAGCCTTTTGAGCAGTCTTCTAGGGAACCACTAGACAGGTCGAATGATGATTTCTCTTTGGGATTGAGGCTTTGAAAGAGATCCAGCCCCATTTGCCTCCCTCCAGTCCCGGGAATGTGGGCTGTTACCTTTCAGCTTCTGCCACGCTGAAAAGTGGGAAGTGGGACTAGGATAAATGAAAAGGCCACAATGTTTGTTGCCCTTCCTGACGTCCAGATATTCTCTTGCTTAAATTCTCCCCAGGTTGCTGTAAGCCTTTGGCTGATACTGAGTTTTGAAAAAGTTGATTCTGACTTTTTCTTTTTTGGCCAGTTTTTTCTTTGCTTTTATGGAGGGGTGAACTCTCGGAGGTTCTCCTGCTATTCCACTCCCTTAATTAATTTTCACACTTAAGAGTGTTTCTAAAATTTGGGAGGGGATGTTCCATAAGTTGGTTTTAAAGTTCATATGAAGAAATAAATAAGGATAAATTGAAAATCCTCAAAAACAGTAATAATGTAAGAATGCCTCATCCACCCACCATGCCTGGCTGGTTCAGTCAGTAGAGCCTACAACTCTTGATCTTGGGGTTGTGAGTTTTAGCGCCATGTTGGGAATAGAGTTTACTTTGAAAATAGTAATCCCACCTAGCTTTTTTTTTTTTAAGATTTTATTTATTTACATATTTGACAGAGAGTTAGAGAGAGAGCACAGTAGGCAGGACTGCAGGGAGAGGGAGAGGGAGAAGCAGGCTCCCTGTGGAGCAAGGAGTCTGATGCAGGGACTCGATCCCAGGACCCTGGGATTATGACCTGAGCAGAAGGCACATGCTTAACTGATTGAGCCACCCAGGTGCCCCTGCCCCACCTGGTATTAAGATATATATTAAAAGTACAATTATTAAGGCAGTGTAGTAGTGACAGTAAATAGATCAATGGGACAGAATCAAGAGTCCAGAAAAAGAACCAATTTTTATAATTTAGTACATAATACCCATGGAAGTGCATGTCAGTGAAAGAAGACAGTTTAGAAAATTTACTAGCATTAGGAAAAATATTACGTTGGATTTTTTTTTTTTAAGATTTTATTTATTTATTTGACAGAGATCACAAGTAAGCAGAGAGGCAGACAGAGAGAGAGGGGAAAACAGAGCTGAGCGCAGAGCCTGACTCAGGGCTCGACCCCAGGACCCTGGGATCATGACCTGAGCTGAAGGCAGTGGCTTAACCCACTGAGCCACTCAGGCACCCCTTATGCTGGATTCTTATCTAACTTCTTACAACAAAAGAAATTCCAGATGTATCGAAGTTTAAACATAAAATACACAATCATGAAATAATGGGAAAATAGCTCTGAGAGGTTACAAGACTTTGGAACCACCCTAAATATCCATCAAAGTAAAATAGATAAACATATGTGGTATATTCATACCTGATGGTAATATAAAACAATGGAAATATATGAACTATAGCTTATATACAAAAGCATGCTTGAATCTGAGAAATATGATGAGTTAAAGAAATAAGACATTAAGGGATACTCTAAGAATCATAGAATATCACTCCATTTGTATGGAATTAAAAATGAACAAAATAAATTATTTTTTTAAGGCATGCATCCAAATGTGGCAAAATTGTAAAGAAGTAAAAAGAAGTGGTTATTATAAAAAATCAGGTTGGTGGTTACCTCTGGGTGAATAAAGAGAATATATGGTGAATAGAGAAGCCTCTGATGGTGAAGGGAAGTTCTAGTTCTTGATTTGTTAAGCGACTACATGAGTGTTTGTTATGCATTAAACTATTTATGTAGGTTTATGAGCTTACCTGTATGATTGTTATATTGCACCATTAAAGAAGAAAAATTATAAAGAAAATGTAGCTGCTTTCTAGTATTTAACATTGTATTTTGGGCAAATCTTATTTAGAGGCTGTTTATATATTTTTAATCCCATTTTCCTAGATTCTTCTAGATTCATGCTTCCTAACAGGCAGAGGAATCTCTTTCTTTTCTCAAGAGATTCTGCAGTCCACCTCCTAGGAAATGCCACAATATCGGTAATTAAATCATTTCAGAGCGACATATAGAAAGCTGTATGATCAGCTATCAAAATGTCATCCCACTGCTGCAGGGGCAAGCAAGGCTCTCCCTTTCTCCAGTGTCATCTGGTTTTCATTTGTAGATTGATATAAAGCTGAGCTCCAATCCTGGTCTCATAGGATTGAATTTATTAACTGCTGAATGGAGATGAAATTTACCTTTCAAGGCTGGTTTGAGAATAAAATAAGGTAATAAATGGTGACTACTATGGCCTTTAATGAAGCAAGACAAATGATAGCATAAATGATTGCTCTAGAATGGAATAATAATGTTCTTTTTTTTGCATAAGTTCAAGGGAAAATGATTTTTAAAAATGGGTTTGATGTAATTGTTTCATTTCATTGATTGATTTTTTTTTTAACACTGTATCCTATCATTTCTTTTCCATCTATCTCAGGACATTTGTTTACTCATTGTTCACTAGAGGGAGGCCTTTCCCAGTTGCATTCCTTGTCAGAGGGTTTATCTTCTGCACGGGAAATGGACTTCTCCAAGGCTACTATTTGATTTACTGCGCTGAATACCCAGCTGAGTGGTACACAGATGGAAGGTTTCGTCTGGGTGAGTAAATCTGGCCACTTGTAACCCACACCCCGCCTAAATTCCCACCACCTTCCCCTACCCTACTGCAGTAATCCCTTATGGAATTCCATTCTCCTCTTCTCTCCCTGCCACCCCCCTCTTTTTTCTATAAAGCAGCCAGAGAGCCCTTTGAAAAACATGTCACTCCCCACCTTGGAATCCTCCAGGGCGTTTCTACTACTCTCAGGATAAAAGACAAATTCCTAATCGTTGCCTATGCCTGTGACACCCAAATGTGGTTGGTCTTGCCGCATTTCCTAATCCCATTTCTTGCCTCCATCCAATTACTATGCTGTTGCCTCTGCGGCCTTCCTGCTGGGGCCTGAAATGGTCAAGCTGGTCCTGCCCCAGAGCTCTTACACAGACCGTTCCCTCTATATGGAATATTCTCTCCACATACACTGGTGGAGGTTGGTCCCTGACTTTATTTAGATGTCTAACAGTTTGTACCTCTTCAAAGGGACTTTTCCTGACCATTTTATCTAAAATAGTAGAAAACACTGTTGAAGTTTTTTTCATTATCTGCAAGAGGAACTCAAGTCTAGAAGGTTCAATTGTTTGTGTATTGTTTGCCTTAAACCCCAATGCAGGGATTACCCTTAATTCCTCTCTTTACATCACACATCAAATTCTGTCAGTCAGCTTAGTAGGGCTGCGTGGAGCTCCATAAGATGTACCCACGAGGCTCCCTTCCTCCCTCACTGGTCCGACTTCATCCTAGTCTGAGCCGCCATGACCTCTTGCTGGGACCGCCCCGGGGACCTTCCAACCAAGTTTCTTGCTGCCGTGGGGCCTGGCCTTCAGTAGTAGCCCCTTGTGCACGCAGCCATCAGATGGAACCTTTGGAAACACAGCCGACTGGAGGGTTGACATGTGCACACAATGGAGTGTTCAGAGCCACAGAAACAAACAAACAAAACACAACAAAAACAAGGAGGACCTCTGTGTGCTCCCACCAGTCGTCTCCAGAATATGTAGTTAAATAAAATAAAGTGTGACCATTGTATATCCAGTATGCTACTTTTCGTGTAAAAATGGCGGAAGGAAAATATGTGTGTGTGAAACTGGAAAAAGGAATATTCGATTGAAAAAAAACAAATTTTAAAAAGTTGGCATGGGGGGGTCTGGGGGAAAGAGATTGGGATGGCAGGTAGAGCTTTTCTTTTAATATGGTTTTGTCCTTTGAATTATGAAACTTAATAATTTAGTTTAAAAAAATCTAAATGGGGGACCTTGGCTGGCTCAGTTGGTGGAGCGAATGACTGTTGATCTTGGGGTCATCAGTTTGAGCCCTGGGTGTGGTGTAGAGATTACTTAAATAAATAAAACTAAAAATATATATATATATATATATCTAACTGAAAGAAAGTTTCCTAAAATGGAGAAGAAACCAATAAATGAACCTAACTATATGTTGAGCTGGTAATATAACTGTACAGGAAAATGGTTTATGTCAGTTTACAAGAAATAAGGAGACTGAAGAAGTAAGTTGAATGCCGCCATCAAGAAGTGAGCCAGTCTTATCTAGAAAGGGAGGTATTCTGAGGTACAACTGTCTGATGTCTTTTTAAGAAGCCAGTGCTCTGAAAAATTTTTTTAAAAGGTAAGGGTTAGGGCACCTGGGCAACTTAGTCGGTTGAGCATCTGACTCTTGGTTTTGGCTTAGGTCATGATCCCATGATCCATGAGATCAAGCCCAGAGTTGGGCTCTGCACTCATCGGGGAGTCTGCTTGAACATTCTTTCCCTCTGTCCTCCACCTGTGTGTGTATGTGCACCTCTTTCTCTCTTTAAAGTAAATAAAAAAATCTTTTTTTTTTTTCTAAGAGTATGGGTCTGGGCAAGATTAAAATGGCCTTAAAGGACATAATGTCTAGATACCAGGATGGTCCTATACTGGACTTTGGTTTTCACAAACCACCTATAAGAAGCATTTTGGGGAAACTGAAATATGACCTAGATATTATGTAAGATGAAAATCTGGAAAGGAGATACATTAAGGTGTTTAATGGTTATAATTTCTGGGTGGTGGGAATAAGGTGTCTGGGTTTTCTTATTTTCTTATTTTTGCTCGTTCACATTTAGTATTCCACATAACATATTTACTTCTTTTGTAGCAGTAACAAATGGAAATCACTTCCTATTTGTCCTTGCTTCAAACCTGCCAGTGGCTTTATTTCGTACATAAGGATCCAAACTCCTCACCAAAGCCTGTAATGCTTAGTGTATGTTTTTTTAGTTAGCATCCTGTCCACATTTCCCCACTTTTCCCTCTATCTTAAAGTTTCAACTGCACCAGCCTTCCTTCTGTTTTTTAGACAGAATGAAACTATTCTAGCCTCAAGGCCTTTGCACCTGCTAATTCCTATGCCAGATTGCTCTCCCTCAGATCTGTGCATTCTTATTATTCCAATCACAGGACAAAACGCCAAATTTTCAGAAAAGTTTTCCCCATGCACCTCATCTAAGTTGGAGATACCTTCCCCCCACCCCAAGTTCACTTTCTATCTCATGATCCTATGATTTTCTGCTTTGCAGTGACATTATATGATTTAAAATGTTTTAATTATTTGAATTCATTTCTGTCTTCTTATGCTAAAATATAAGCTTTATGAAAACAGACACCTTGACTGTTTTTTCATGACTGTATCCTTGGTGTTTAGGACAACTCTTTGTATTGTAAGCTCTCAATTGATACTAGTTGAATGAATAAATGAGTGAATGAGTGAACAAATGAGGGAGACTTGTACTGCACTTGTGAGATAGATATTATTCAAATTTACATTTTACAGATGAGAAAACGGAGGCTGAGAGAGGGTCAATGGCTTGCCCAAGGACACATAGACACAGAGTCTAGGGTTTCTGCATTGTCTGCTACTGTGCATGCTATCTCCCCTCCTTCTTTCAACCTCCTGCCATTGGTGTCTCTCCCCAGTTTCCCTTTCTTCTAGGCCAATAATTAAATTATTATTGAAGTACAGTTGACATACAATGTTATAGTCCTTTCAGATGCATAATATAGTAATTATGCAATTCTATGCATTTCTCCAGTGCTCACCAAGATCAGTGCAGTCACCACCCGTCACCATACAATGGCCAATGATCTTTTGACTAGACAAGACTGCAAATCATCGTTTCCTGTCATAGCAAGGGAGGAGAGAGTAGATCTGTTTTTAATTAAAGTGTTCTTGCTTTTCGCCTCTTGTATTTCGATCAGCACAAATACACATTGTTGAGAGGTAAAGTTGGGCATCTATGTGGAACAGTGAGTGTTTCTGGGTTGTCATGGCGCCCACTGGGGTGCAAGACCTCACATCCCTGATCCTGGCTCTCCTCACCTCAGACCAGGGCTTCTTTCTGAGCTCATGAATGGGAAACAAGACTGTGGGTGTGAACTGACAGTGGTTGAAACCAGTTTGCTAGGTGCCAAGCTCCCTAGTCTGACTTATGTTAAGTTCCAAGAGAATGGGTATATCAATCCGGAATGCTCTCAGCAGTGAGTCACAGGAAACCAGTTCATGTGACTTAAATAATTAAGAATGTCTATTTTTTACATAACAAGAATGTCCAAAGGTAGGTGGCTTCTGCGTTCCTTTAGTTGTTTACAGATATCATTAAGATTCCTGGAACTTTCTATACTTTCTATTCCGCTGTTCTTAACATGTTTACCTCTGGTCCTGATTGTATTCACCTCATGATTGCAAGAGAGTTACTATAGCTCAAGGCATCACATCTGGCAATGAAAGAGGAGGGAGGCAGTAGAGGCACTGGTCCCACTTCCCTTTTATCAGGAAAGTAAAAAATTTCAAGGAAATTTCTCTTTGTATCCTATGGCAGAAATAGGTCACGTGACTGCTTTCAGACTTCCAGCCCCTGTGGTGGGGGAAGGCAAAGGAGGAGGGTTTGGAATTAGCGGTTGAGTTTGCCAACCACAATTTAATTATTTGGGAATGAACCAAAAGTTTGCTATTGTTCATTCATTCATTCGTTCATTCAGGTATTGGACAATGGTGTTCTTCCCTTTCTCTCATCTCCCACATTGTTCCATCTCGTGTCACTGTATACTGTCAGTCTTTTGATCTATGAAAATATGGCCTCTCCACACAAACTTGGAACAATGGCTAATTGGCCACCCTTTGCAATATCTTTGGAGCATTCTTAGAATTTGAAATTGAATGCCCGTCTCCTTTATTAAACAAAACAAAACAAAACAAACTTAGTTTGTGAGAAAAACACCAAAACCAGGATACATTTAAAAATTTATTTATTTATTTATTTATTTATTTTATTATTTTTTTTTTTAGAGAGAGAGAGAGATCACAAGTAGGCAGAGAGGCAGGCAGAGAGAGAAGGGGAAGCAGGCTCCCTGCTGAGTAGAGAGCCTGTTGTGGGGCTTGATCCCAGTACCCTGAGATCATGACCTGAGCTGAAGGCAGAGGCTTAACCAACTGAGCCACCCAGGCGCCCCTTAAAAATTTATTTTTAAAATAAGTTACAATTATATGTAATAAATATGTATAAAATATGTAATAAAATAAGTAATATATATAAAATTTAATATATAAAATTTAATGTATAAAATTTACATATAATAAATTTTATATAATTTATATATAAGTCTATATATAATTTATATAATTTATATATAAATACAATACTTATATATAAATACAATTTATATAAAATAAAAAATTATGTTTATTTGAGAGAGAAAGTGTGTGACAGCAAGGAGGGGGAGCTGCAGAGAGAGAGGGAGAAGCAGGCTCCCCGCTGAGCAGGGAGCCTAGTGCAGGGCTCAATCCCAGGACCCTGAGATCATGACCTGAGCCAAAGGCAGATGCTTAACTTGACTGAGCCACCCAGGCATCCCACCAGGATACATTTGTAACTTCTTCCCTCTGTCTTCTTTGCTAAGGTGTCTTCTTATTTATTTTGGGAATGGGAGTCAACATTCATAGTGACTATATATTGCGCCAGCTCAGGAAGCCCGGAGAAGTCATCTATAGGATTCCACAAGGTAACACCTCCCCTACCCTCCAGATTTCCACTCTGCCTTGAGAGCCTGTCCCAGGGATTGTGCTATGAGCAGCAACTATAGAGGGGGCAGTGAGGGCCCAAATGACACAATGTATCCCAATTTGCCTCTGGTTCTCCTTCACATCCCCTTCTACCCCACAGCACTTTGGTGTTTTTGGATCTAAACCTGGAAGTTCAGGTAGGGACACCCTTGGGAAGGTACAATGTCATAATACCTTGAGGGTGGGGGACAGTGAAGCTTCAGGTAAAGGGGGAATAGGCTGCCACCTCGTCACAGTAGGTAAGATTACCATGTACCGTATTAGGCTTCTCCAGAGAAGCAGAGCCGACAGGATATAGATAAAGATACAGTGATAGATACATAAAGAGATGGATTCTGAGGAACTGGCTCACATGATTATGGAAGCTAGGAAATCCCATGATCTGTTACCTGCAAGTTGGAGACCCAGGAGAGTAGGTGGTGTGAGTTCTAGTCCATGCACAGGGGAAGACTGATGACCTAGCCTAAAGATGGTCAGGCAGAGAGAGTGAATTCTCCCTTACTTGGCCTTTTTGTTCTATTCAGGCCTTCAGTGGATTGGATAAGGTCCATCCACATTGGGGAGGGCAATCTGCTTTAGTCAGTGTGTAGATTCAAATGTTAATCTCATCCAGGAACAATCTCACAGACATAACCCAAAATAATTTTTTTAAATATATATTTTTAAAATATTTATTTATTTTTTAAATTTCTTTTCAGTCTTCCAGAATTCATTGTTTATGCACCGAAATAATGTTTAATCAAATATCTAGGCATGCTGTAGCCCAGTCAGGTTAGCACAGAAAATTAAGCATCATATGTACACACAGTGTTGGTCCTTCATGAGTCAGCCAATAACGCTGAGTTGTATAAGACTTGTCTTCTCCAGCTGACCCAGACTTAATCTAGTCAGTAGTCAGGGGTAGTACTGTACTGTATATACTTCCTGCCTCTTGTATTTTCTTAGTGGCCTGATGAGCCAAAATTACTTAATCAAAAATTAAGATGGGAGGTCTTGCAAGTACAAATGCATTCCCAGATATGAAGTCACAGAATATTTGAAATTTCAACTGTTTCCAAGAAACCAGGGTGTGAAGTTGACAAACGTAAGCAGGTGAGAGTGATTAGTCCAAGTAATCTGTCGCTATTTTAGGTGCTATTTGTGTCGGTTGATAGCTCCCACCATTTTTGCTGTAAATGGAACCTCTTATTTACTTTAAAATTTTTCCTAAATTACAATATGGTATTGATATTCATTTATTAATAAAATAATGACAGAGCTACCATGAATTCAGTAACACATTTAAATGAATTTAAGCATTGCTGACATCCTCATGGTGTCTATATCAAACAAAAATGGAGCCATATATTGAGATATCCCATTTGCAATTTATAGACCCTCTGTAGGAGGTCAGTGGTTTCTCCCAGGGTCTGGGAAAACCCGGTCTGGAATTGTTCACGCAGTGTCATCTTTAAGGAAGACAACTTGAAGGAGCTTTGGGATTTTAAATATTCACTCAAAAACTAGCCAAAGAAAAGCACAGAATTCTCTTAAAAGGTAGATTGTCAAAGTTCATTTCTAACTATTAAGGTATGTTACCGAATGATTTAAAAACAAAATATTCTTTATATAAATATGGAAAGAAAAAATCAGTTTTAGTTTACTGTGGGGCAGAAAGTGGATACATTTACTATCATTGGAAATGTATTGATTTCTATTTACAGGTCTCATGTCAGACATGTATGGTTGGATAGAAAAGTAAATCTTGAACATCAGCAGAAGCAGACCTCACCAGCCCCCCACAGGGGCAAAGCCCCTGCAGCTCCCACTCACTTCTTTCAACCTGAACAGTGTACATACACTCCCTTATGGGTGGGGATGTGCAAATGCCACGGGAAACTCTCATTACTTCTGGAATCAGCTCAGGTTGTCACATAATGTGTTGTTCATTTTGTCTGAGTGCCCTCGTGAAATACACTGTACAGGTGTCCAGGGGAAAAGTGAGGGGGGAAAGGTGGCTTGGAAACATTATTTAATGGGACAAAACAAAAACCAGTCCTCCTGCTCTTCATCATTGTCCAGCCCCGAGCCAGGGGTGCAGCAGTCGCTAGAGATTGGCTGGAGCCCATCAAGCAGTTGGTGACACGATTCCAGGAAGTTCTGAGGGCAATAGGCTATTGTCACTCTGTTTACCTTTCGCTCCAAGAGGATTGCAGCAGACTGCGATGACCATAAGGAAGTCTCCAGCCCCACATTAGTCATAACTGCCTTTATGTGTTTTGGAACAAAGCAGTGGGGTTTGAATGTGGCCGTGATCCAGTTCTGATGATGGACTTTTCATTCTGCACGTGCAGGTGGCTTGTTTACGTATGTTTCCGGAGCCAATTTCCTCGGTGAGATTACTGAATGGATCGGCTATGCCCTGGCCAGTTGGTCCCTCCCAGCACTTGGATTTGCGATTTTCTCACTTTGTTTCCTGGGGCTTCGAGCTTTTCACCATCACAGGTAAATTTCTTGATCAGTCAAGTCCAGATTGGTAAACTCTGATTTTCTGGGCTTTCACTGAATTTGGATTTCAGCTGGGTGACAGTACTGTAAACACTTTTTTTTTTTTTTTAAATGAGTAAAACGAAACCCATGTAGGGATAGGCACACCCTCGGTGACTTGGGAAGCCACCTGCTACCTTGTGGAAGGTTTCCTGGCAAGGAAATTATGAGTTAGTTGACCCAGGCTCTGTGCATTCCTAGCAGGGTCACCGGCAATGGGCTCTAGGTAAGGGTTGAGAGGTCCATGAAGTATCTCCCATTTCCATGCTTCAGTTCAAGTGACCTCTGCCACATTTCTCAAAGTGCGTCCCGTGGGCAGCACAGTCCACAGCTTCACAGATAATCCTGAGGTCCAGCCACGATATAGTAGCACCAGGGGAAAGGCTAGCCCCTGGTCTAGTGTGGCTCCTATATTTCATTCTGGCTTTGGTGCTAATAGTTCAGGTAATCACAGAGCCCTGCAAACGCCAGGATTAATCTCCCGGAGTCTGTGTAACACCAGTGCTTACTCTGGCACTCCCCTTTATCCGCAACACCCACCCTCCATAAATCCAGCCAAGGTCATAGCTGCTTCCTGGGAAGCTACGATAAGTGAAAGCTTATGTGCTGTGATTTCAGGACTGTCCCCTCATCTGGAGAATGCCAGGAATTGTAGGGGCTTAGAACCCTTTCTCTATAGGTCTAGCCTAAAGCCTTACTAACTTCTACCTCCCCCTCAGACCCTGTACCTGGGATGGGCTGGGGACAGAGGCATTAACGAAAAGCATCACTGCAAGGGGAAGAGTAACGTACTAAGCCGTTATCAGGCTTTGCACCTGAACTTCAGATCCTTTCTGGCATTCAGATCCCAAATGGCATTTGCGGCTGGAGAGACAGAGAGAGGGAGGGGTAGCTCAAGGGGGAGCAGCCTTGGAACCAGGACCTAGGGGACCCTTTAAGCTCCTGCATGGGTGTTTTAGTCAGGCTAATTTGTAGTTTTGAAGGTTAAACCAAGAATCTTTTCCTCAGAGTAGACTTTATGCAGATGTGTCGGAAATGAATGAAACAGTAGCTGTCCTCAGAAAGAGCGTCTCCAGCCTGTCAGACCGTCCACGTTCTCCCTTGAGGCAGAGTCTGTTGCCCACCAGAAGCAGAGGGGAAGAGGGCAGAGTGCCGTCAGCCAGCAGTTGGAGGGGTCCTGGGCAGTGGTCTCAGGTGGGGCCAGTCAGGGGAGGGAGAGCAGTCCCACCAGAGGTTTCCAGCTGGTGCATCAGCAAAATCCAAACCGTGGCCCTGTCCTGTGAGATAAGACAGCTCCAGAAGGAAGGCCAGGCACCTTTCCTGTAGGGCTAACTGGCCTTTGTGGGAAGAAACTCCTTACCCCTTTCTGAGCATAGCACGAGAAACCAGCCACCTCTTGTCACATATTATTACTGTTTGTCCCCGGTTCACATCAAGGTACCTTAACAGAGTGCATCATCGTGATTATCACTGGAGAACCATCAGCTTCAACTAGCTAGGACAGCCTGGTCACTCAAGGAGAAAGCCATTTCACAATGTGTATTAATCTTCCAGGCCTGCCAAAGCAGATGACTGCAAACCGAGTGGCTTAAAACAATAGAAATTTATTCTCTCAAGTTCTGGAGGCAGAAGCCTGAAATCCAAGTGTTTGCAGGGCCATGTTCTCTCTGAAGGTTCTAGGCAAGGATCTTTCGTTGCCACTTCTTGGCTTTTGGTTGGGCCCCCATCTGAGATTGCATGGTCTATAGCTCCATCCCCATTCTCTGCCTCCATGTCCACATGGCCTCCTCCCCTTCCTGTCTCTGTCTTGGTGTCTCTTGTCCCCTTCAGTCATACTGGATTAAGGGCCTTTCCTTTTCTAGTATGCCCTTGTTTTACCTACTAAATCGTATCTGTCATGACCTTATTTCCAGGTAAGTCTTCCAGGCTAAGACTTCAAGCATATATTCTGGGGGGACACAATTCAACCCAGAATACGAGGTAACATTTTCTTGGCATTTCCAAGGCTTTGTGAGGGGATATTTTCCTGGGAAATTGCCCATTCTCTAGGATTAATCTTGCCCATGATCTTTGGGGGCTCTAGTTCCTTATTTCCCAATTGAATCCACTGAGTCGTTCCTTCTGGCTTT
This sequence comes from Martes martes, assembly GCF_963455335.1. NCBI lineage: Eukaryota > Metazoa > Chordata > Mammalia > Carnivora > Mustelidae > Martes > Martes martes. The sequence continues at coordinate 114,300,374 of NC_137896.1, forward strand.
TCCCTTTTTTTATTGTAGTAAAATACACATAACATAAAATTTACCCTTTTGGCTATTTTCAGTGGTCCATTTAGCGGCAACAGGTACATCCATAATGTTGTGCAATCATCACCACTGTCCTCTGGCAGTTACTTTTACTTCCCAACCCAAGAAGTTTCAACATTTATGGGAGGAGATGCAGGAGGGAGAAGGGAAATGGACAGATGACCATCTGCAAGAGTCAGGCCCTGAGTAACTGTGGGTTGGTTTGGAACAAGGATCTCAGACCCAGCAAACCTCAATGGTTGACCACTGCTTATTATAATTGTTCCTTTCTTGTCTTTTAGGTTCTACCTCAAGATGTTTGAAGACTATCCCAAATCTCGGAAGGCCCTCATTCCATTTATCTTTTAAAGAAACCAGATTAAAAAAGAAACTAAAAGCTCCCACATGACTGTTGAACACCATCAAGCTGCTGAGCTTGTAACTTTGAACGTTCCAGTGTGTATATAAACCGGGAGGCCTCTTGTGTTCTGACAGCCGGCCTGGAGATTCTGTGGGGTGGCTACTCTGTGTGTCTCTGTGTGTCTTCCCAGGGTCTCTCTCCTGATCTCCTGTTGAAGCTTTGACAAGGCTCTTCTCTGCACAGAGACATCTATCTGCTCTTTATCCAGTCCTCCTAGAAAGTGCAAAACTTCCCCATGTCTTTCTTTCTTTGGGTGATCTAAGTATGTGTGGCTCTCTGTCAATGTAAGACAGCCCTCTAGCCAGGAAAGTTTTCAGGTGAGGGCAGTGCTTGTAGAATTTATTAAAGGTACATATTTTATGCCCATACAAATGAGCAACATTGAAATTCTGGAGCTGCATGGACCCCGAGCAAATCTCCCAAATGAAAACCCAGTCATGCTTTCCTCTCCCTCAGTTAATTATGAAAGATGTGAAGTGATGACGTGGGCTTTCAATAGAGGAGCCCTCTCTTCATATGGCCGAAGGTGTGAGGAGGCATTGACCCCATTTCAAATTTGTGCGTGGTCTCGCATCTTTGTCCTCCTGAAGTTTCCCGGATCCCTGTCAGAGATATCTTAGAAAACTGGTGTGGGTTTGTTGAATGTCAGGTTTTCTTGACCACAGAGGGAGAGACATGACTGGTTGGCTAGTGAGAGAGTGAAAAAGCCTTTTACAGTAGACACTGCCCATTCCGATATTCTCAGAAACCTGTGGAAATAACCAAATGATGAGAGAGTGTCAAAAAAGGGAAATGACCGAGGAAGATCATACATTGTTGCTTGCCTGGACAGGACATTTACAGTGACATGGAAGCATTCCAGAAGTGCTCGGCAACTTTTCTGCAATTTCTTCACGGCAGTCTTTGGGATCTGCTGAGAAAGACATTTCCTAGAGGCAGCCTGAACATGGGTCCTCCAAGTCCCTGAGGGCACAGGCAGGGCAGAAAACATCTTTTGTTTGGCTCAGACAGGGATTCACACACAGTTTGACTTTCTCTGTTTCTTCGGTTTTTTTTTTTTTTAAACATTGGAAGTTTCCAAAATTTCAAAGTTAGATCTCTGCATTCCAGTTTCCCTTAAAGCACTGGACGCTGTGGGCCCATGGAACCCCCTAAGAATGTGGACTGATCAGCTAGTATGTATTAGAATTTGCAACCTTGGTGGACGGGTCACGACCTAGAGTGGGTGCTCAGATGCTGGGCTCTCTAAGGGAGGGGCTGAAGACTCAGAATCAGAATGTAGGAAACTATTTGTCCTCTCGGATCTAGGTGTGTGGCAAGCGTCGGAAATGTTTAGCAAGCCCTTTGGGGAAAGGAACACCAATTTGATCAGAAATTCATTGTACAAGAAACAAGACATTTGAAAGGTGTATGTTACTGAAAAATACAAATTGTAGTCATGTAAATGTTTTCTGTTTTCTTTTTATTAAATGCCTCTCAAATCGTGGATGCTAAGTAATTTTGTTTGAGTTGAAATATTCCTGGGCTCATGAAGATTTTTATAAGGTGTTGAGCTGCGGGTTTTTTGTTGTTGTTATTTTTTTTTTAAAGAATTTTTTAAAGATTTTATTTATTTATTTGACAGAGAGAGAGAGAGAGAGAGACCACAATTAGGCAGAGAGGCAGGCAGAGAGAAGGGCGGTGGGAAGCAGGCTTCCCGCTGAGTAGAGAGACTGACACAGGCCTCACTTCGATCCCAGAACCCTGAGATCATGACCTGAGCCAAAGGCAGAGGCTTAACCCACTGAGCCACCCAGGCGCCCCGTTGTTGTTGTTGTTATTGTTTGCCTTTCTTTCTTCCTTCCTCGTCCTCCCTCCCTCCCTCCCTTCCTCTCTTTCTTTCTTTCTTTAAAAGTATTGCTTCCTTTTTGCTCTCTGTCTTCGTTTTGTCAACTTGAAATTAGGGGCTCTGAGTTGAAAACAAAAGAGAAATATAACTTATGTGATTTCTCAACCATAGCTCAGAACTGGAAGCAGGTGCAGGCAAGGTGCTAGAGAATGTGCTAAGGCCAGATGCCACCCCTAATGTTCAGGAATACACAGACGGCGAGATAGTCTCAGTGACATAAATCTTAAGGTATAGCTTGGGCTCAGTGAAATAAAAGTCTTCCAGTTCTCTCCATGACATTGAAAATTGGCTTTATTAAAACCTTTATCTTATTACCATATAAAATATCTGGGCCAGTCCTTGAAATGTAATAAGCACTCAATGAATGGCAGCTCCTTTTTTTTTTTAATTTTATTCATTTATTTGACAGAGAGAGATATCACAAGTAGGCAGAGAGACAGGCAGAGAGAAGGAGGAAGCAGGCTCCCCGCTGAGCAGAGAGCCTGATGCGGGGCTGGATCCCAGGACCCTGGGATCATGACCTGAGCCAAAGGCAGAGGCTTTAACCCAGTGAGCCACCCAGGCGCCCCTGGCAGCTCCTTTTTGACCAGGAGGTGCAATCTTGGGACAAAACTGCCACCATTCAGCAACTGCATTTTTTTTTTTTAATTTGCTACAAGAGGGCACTCTCTAGAATTTATAGGCCAACCCTGATTTAATACGGTAATTTACATATTTGGAAATTGAAAAAACCCTATTGTCATTTCAGATTAACATGATCATAATCCCGGGTGCCTGGGTGGCTCAGTTGGTTAAGCAACTGCCTTTGGCTCAGGTCATGACCCCGGAGTCCCAGGATCGAGTCCCACATGGGGCTCCCAGCTCCATGGGGAGTCTGCTTCTCCCCCTGACCTTCTACCCTCTCATGCTCTCTCTCACTCTCTCTTTCTCTCAAATAAATAAATAAATAAAATATTTTTTTAAAAAATGATCATAATCCTTCCTTTTAAAAAATTTATTTATGTTTTAGTAATCTCTATATCCAACGTGGGGCTCGAACTCATGACACAAGATCAAGCCTGCCAAGCTCTACCAAATGAGCCTGCCAGGTGCCCCTAATGTGGACCTTCTTAATTTAAACATAGTGTGAAATAAACTTCACACAATCTTAACTCTTCCCTTGATAGCTGAGGTATTCTGCATGCTCTAGGACCATAGTTTTCAACCCATTTTCTCTGTCGGGACTAGAATATGTATGTGGATTGAGTATAGTAAAAGTCTGAAGGGAAGGGGGGCCCATCCCTAAATGTATTTCCCTTTTCTCCTAAAACTAGAGTGCTACAAAAATTATGGTAAAGGTAGGTTTCTGGGGAGTGGTTTTTGAAACCAGAGACTAAAATATGACAGTGGCTTAGCTAACAAGATAGTCTGTCTCGATCTTGCTAAAATTTTCATGGAGGGAATGTTTTCCTATTGACCTTGTAGAAGATGTTGTAGTATTCTGTTTATCTTCAGAATGAAAGTGCAGAAGCACATTTAAGACACCCACTAGTTCTGCCTTTTCACACAATATATGGAGACACTGAGACCTGCAGTGTTGAAATGCCTCCCTGGGTCATATAGCTGGTCAGAATAGCCGTCCTACCTTATCCCTTTAAGGATCAGAAGTCTGCCTTTCTTCATAGGGCATAGCAGGCTTTTAGAAGAGAGACTCAGCAGAACCTATTTGGATGGGTGTGAATTTAAGTCCCGAACACACGCGTTCACACTGCAATCATTTATTATTTAAAATATGGAAAATGGTAAGGGGTGGAAGGAGATTGTTGGGTGAGACATGATTCTTGCCTTTTAAGGGTTGCCACTCAGATTTCTGAAGAACTCATGCAGGAGAAAAATAGCCAGAGACTGAGAAATCTACCAAATGTCATGTCCATTTTGTGGAATTTGTTTCCCCCACTCTGTGGAGAGGATCAGGCTATGCCCTATCATGAACCTATTTCATAAAACAAAGGTGTAGTAGAGATCACAGTGTAGAAGAGATGACATTTGTGCTCAGTCTGGAAAAAGCTTCAAGTCACGAGTTCCTCCTACCCCTAATGTTTATCTCTCTAAGGCTCATCATTGACTGCCCTATATTTGAGAAGGAAAAAAAGAACTCTAATGAGTACTTTGCAGTTAAGTGATTTAGGTGGTCTGACCCTTTCAGGAACAAATAAACAAATCTATGATTTTACTGCCTTGAAGTTTTTCAACAGCTGCCTTGACTTTTTGTGGTAACCTTATGGTAATCTCACCAAGAATCAAAGGATAAAGCTGTTGGCACGTGAAGGAATGGACTCATGAAGAGTCGTTTCCTTTCTTGCCTGGCCTTTGATTTTCTAATAGACTGTGGGCTGAGGTCCAGGCATGGCAAAAAAGCTAGGGTAACAATAAATGTTAAGCAAAACCTTCTAGAAAAGGCTGTTGATTGTTTTATAGCATCTATACTATCCCATGATAAAAGAAAGAGGCATGGTGCCAGATGGTAATGTGGGTGCTTGGATGATTTAATAGCCACTGAGTGGATTTAATTTCTGAGTAAGAGATTTGCTCATTCTCTCTGTAAGTCCATTAAGCTGCGATCTTAAAAGGTTCCATGTTATCATATCGTGTCTCATTTCTTCCCACCAACCACAGTTTGGGATTTGGATGAGTGAAATACATTGTTGAAGAAGGTTAAATATGTACTAACCTGTATTCGTTCCTTCATGGCTTCAGGGTTTGGTTTTGCTCAGGGTAGGTAGAGGCTTAGGTGAGGGATATCCAAGACTCTCTCCCACAGGGCAGGCTGGCTGGGAGCTGGAGGAGAGCAGAGAGTGGGGAGTTGTGCAGGAGAGGGGTGGAGGCAGGGGAAGGTTGGCAATGAAGTCAGGGAAAGGGCCTTGGGAGAGGGGGGCCTCTCCTGACAGAATGAGCTGCTTTCCCTTTCCTTGCATCTGTGTAAGTCTGTTGCCTTCCTTATCCTCCCAGGGAAAGAATCCCTCTGGGAAAGAGATTAAGCTCTTCTTAGAGCTCCTCTTTCACAAGGAAAGATGCTGAGTTTCTTTAAACACAAGCCATATGGTTGTGCCTCACAATAAAGGATTTAATTATATTTCTTTCCACTCACCTCATAAAGATGGTTTTATGTCTGTACAGCAGTGACACTTGTGAGAAAGAGGTGAAGGAATTGTTCTGAGAAACGTGTGACTGCATCCAAGATCAGTGAGGCCAGAGGGGAGACCAGAGCCTCCAGAGGAGTGAGCACCCACAGGCTTTGCCCTTTTCATGGTCTTTGTTTTCCTTCATCCCAGAGGCCCCAAAGAAAAGGATCCTTCCTTAGAAGGATGCTTTTTTTTCAGCATCGACTAGAAGACAAATTCATAAAATCAATTAAATTCCATTAATTGATTCATTAATGCATTTAATTATTAATGTAAGATTCCTATGCTATATATAGAATCTGGATACATATATACATATATATACATACATATATATATGTATGTATATATATGCTATATTCCTATGCTATATATAAATTTAATATAAACTGTGTTAAGTTGGGCACCTGGGTGGCTCAGTTGATTAAGCCACTGCCTTTGGCTCAGGTCATGATCCTGGAGTCCTGAGATTGAGTCCCTCATCAGGCTCCCTGTTTGGCAGGGAGTCTGCTTCTCCCTCTGACCCTCCCTCTTCCCATGCTCTCTTTCTCTCATTCTCTCTCAAATAAATAAATAAAATCTTAAAAAAAAAAAAACTGTGTTAACTTAAAGACATACATCGTATAAACTCTGGAGCAATAACTCAAAAAAGATATAGGTAATAAACTAATAGTGGAAATGGAAAGGAATCATAAGAAAAATTCAATCCCAAAATAATGTAGGAAAAGCAGAAAAAATGAACATAAAACAGATGGAGAAAATAGAAAATAGTGAGATGGTGAATTTAAATCCAACCATATCAGTAATTACATGAAATGTAATGGTATAAACAGTCCAATTAGAAGGTAGAAATTTTCAGACTAGATAAAAAAGCAAGATCCAAGTGTATGTTATATACAAGAAATCTGCTAGGGACACCTGGGTGGCTCAGTTGGTTAAGCGGCTGCCTTCTGCTCAGGTCATGGTCCCAGCATCCTGGGATCGAGTCCCACACCGGGCTCCTTGCTTGGCAGGGAGCCTGCTTCTCCCTCTGCCTCTGCCTACCACTCTGCCTGTGCTCACACACACACACACACACACACTCTCTCTCTCTGTCTAACAAATAAATTAAAAAAAAATAAATCTGCTAGAAATACAAATATCCAGGTTAAAAGTAAGTGGATGGAAATTATATATTATGATAACATTAACTAAAATAAATCTGGAGTGGCTATATTAATAGATCAAGTAGATTTTAGAGCCAGGAATATATTTTTAAAAAAAATTAATTCTAATATAGTTAACATACAGTGTTATATTACTTTCAGGGGTACAATATAGTGATTCAACAGTTCAATACATGACTTAGCGCTTATCATGATAAGTATGCTCTTAATCTCCTTCATCTATTTTACTCACTCCTCCCCCTACAAGTCATCATTCCATCAGTTTGTTCTCTTCTCTCTCTTTTTTTTTTTTTGCTTTGTCTCTCTCTTTTTTTTATTTCTTAAATTCCACATATGAGTGAAATCATATGGTATTTGTCTTTCTCTGACTGATATATTTCACTAAGCATTATACCCTCTAGGTCCATCCATGTTGTTGCAAATTTTATTTTATTTTTTTTATGGCTAAGTAATATTCTATATTTTTAAAATTATTTTTATTAACATATAATGTATTATTTGCCCCAGGGGTACAGGTTTGTGAATCATCAGACTTACACATATCATAGCACTCACCATATCACATACCCTCCCCAATGTCCATAATTCAACCACCCTCCCATGCTCCCCTCCCCCCAGCAAACCTCAGTTTGTTTCCTGAGATTAAGAGTCTCTTATGGTTTGTCTCCCTCCCAATCCCATCTTGTTTCATTTCTTCCTTACCTATCCCCCAAACCCCCCACTCTGACTCTCAAATTCCTCATATCAGGGAGGTCATATGATAATTGTCTTTCTCTGATTGACTTATTTCACTTAGCATAATACCCTCTAGTTCCATCCATGTCATGGCAAATGGCAAGATTTCATTTTTTGATGGCTATATATATATATATATATATATATATATATTCTTTATCCATTCATCTGTTGATGGACATTGCTGCTGTAAACATTTGGGTGCATGTACCCCTGGGGATCACTACATTTGTATCTTTAGGGTAATATCTAGTAGAGCAATTGCTGGGTCATAAGGTAGCTCTATTTTCAACTTTTTGAGGAAGCTCCATGCTGTTTTCCAGAGTGGTTGCACCAGCTTGCATTCCCACCAACAGTGTAGGAGGGTTCACCTTTCTCCACATCCTCACCAGCATCTGTCATTTCCTGACTTGTTAATTTTAGCCATTCTGACTGGTGTGAGGTGGTATCTCATTGTGGTTTTGATTTGTATTTCCCTGATGCCGAGTGATGTGGAGCATTTTTTCATGTGTCTGTTGGCCATCTGGATGTCTTCTTTGCAGAAATGTCTGTTCATGTCCTCTGCCCATTTCTTGATTGGATTATTTGTTCTTTTTTTTTGTTCTTTTTGTGTTTTATTTGTTCTTTTTTTGTTCTTTTTGTTCTTATTTGTTCTTTGGGTGTTGAGTTTGCTAAACTCTTTATAGATTCTGGATACTAGCCCTTTATCTGATATGTCGTTTGCAAATATCTTCTCCCATTCTGTCAGTTGTCTTTTGGTTTTGTTAACTGTTTCCTTTGCTGTGCAAAAGCTTTTGATCTTGATGAAGTCCCAATAGTTCATTTTTGCCCTTGCTTCCCTTGCCTTTGGCGATGTTCCTAGAAAGAAGTTGCTGCAGCTGAGGTCGAAGAGGTTGCTGCCTGTGTTCTCCTCAAGAATTTTGATGGATTCCTATCTCACATTGAGGTCTTTCATCCATTTTGAGTCTACTTTTGTGTGTGGTGTAAGGAAATGGCCCAGTTTCATTCTTCTGCATGTGGCTGTCCAATTTTCCCAACACCATTTGTAAGAGACTGTATTTTACCCATTGGAAATTCTTTCCTGCTTTGTCGAAGATTAGTTGACCATAGAGTTGAGGGTCTATTTCTGGGCTTTCTATTCTGCTCCATTGATCTATGTGTCTGTTTTTGTGCCAGTACCATACTGTCTTAATGATGACAGCTTTGTATTAGAGCTTGAAGTCCGGATTTGTGATGCCACCAACTTTGGCTTTCTTTTTCAACACTCCTCTGGCTATTCGGGGTCTTTTCTGGTTCCATATAACTTTTAGGATTATTTGTTCCATTTCTTTGAAAAAAAAGAATGGATGGGATTTTGATAGGGATTGCATTAAATGTGTAGATTGCTTTGGGTAGCATAGACATTTTCACAATATTTGTTCTTCCAATCCATGAGCATGGAACGTTTTTCTATTTCTTTGTGTCTTCTTCAATTTCTTTCATGAGTATTTTAGTTTTCTGAGTACAGATTTTTTGCCTCTTTGGTTACGTTTATTCCTAGGTATCTTATGGTTTTGGGTGCAATTATAAATGGGATCGACTTCTTAATTTCTCTTTCTTCAGTCTTGCTATTGGTGTATAGAAATGCAGCTGATTTCTTTGCAGTGATTTTATATCCTGACACTTTACTGAATTCCTGTATGAGTTCTAACAGTTTTGGAGTGGAATCTTTTGGGTTTTCCACATAAAGTATCATATCATCTGCAAAGAATGAGAGTTTGACTTCTTCTTTGCCGATTTGGATGCCTTTAATTTCTTTTTGTTGTCTGATTGCTAAAGCTAGGACTTCTAGTACTATGTTGAATAGCAGTGGTGATAGTGGACATTGCTGCTGTGTTCCTGAACTTAGTAGAAAAGCTCTCAGTTTTTCCCCATTGAGAATGGTATTTGCAGTGGGTTTTTCATAGATGGCTTTGATGATATTGAGGTATGTACCCTCCATCCCTACCCTGTGAAGAGTTTTGATCAAGAAAGGATGCTGTACTTTGTCAAATGCTTTTCAGCACCTATTGAGAGTATCATATGGTTCTTGTTCTTTCTTTTATTAATGCATTGTGTCACATTGATTGATTTGCGGATGTTGAACCAACCTTGCAGTCCAGGAATAAATCCCACTTGGTCATGGTGAATAACCCTTTTAGTGTACTGTTGGATCCTATTGGCTAGTATTTTGGTGAGAATTTTCGCATCTGTGTTCATCAAGGACACTGGCCTGTAATTCTCCTTTTTGATGGGGTTTTTGTCTGGTTTTGGGATCAAGGTAACTCTGGCCTCATAAAATGAGTTTGGCAGTTTTCCTACCATTTCTATTTTTTGGAACAGTTTTAGGAGAATAGGAATTAATTCTTCTTTGAATGTTTGGTACAATTCCCCTGGGAAGCTGTCTGACCCTGGGCTCTTGTTTGTCAGGAGTTTTTTGATGACTGCTTCAATCTCCTTACTGGTTATGAATCTGTTCGGGTTTTCTATTTTTTCCCAGTTCAGTTTTGGTAGCTTACACATCTCTAGGAATGCATCCATTTCTTCCAGATTGTCACATTTGCTGACATATAGTTGCTCATAATATGTTTTTATAATTGTATTTCTTTGGCGTTGGATGTGATCTTTCCTCTTTCATTCATGATTTTATTTATTTGGGTCCTTTCTCTTTTCTTTTTGATAAGTCTGGCCAGGGGTTTATCAATCTTATTACTTCTTTCAGAGAACCAGCTCCTAGTTTCGTTGATATGTTCTACTGTTTTGTTTTGTTTTGGTTTTTGGTTGGTTTTTTTTTTTTTTTTTTTTTTTTTGGTTTCTATTTCATTGATTTCTGCTCTGATCTTTATTATTTCTCTTGGACTGTGTTTAGTCTTTCTTTGCTGTTCCTTCTCCAGCTCCTTTAGGTGTAGGGTTATGTTGTGTACTTGAGACCTTTCTTGTTTCTTGAGAAAGGCATATATCACTATACACTTTCCTCTCAGGACTGCCTTTGCTGTGTCCCACAGATTTTGAACAGTTGTGTTTTCATTTTTTTTTTTTTGTTTCCATGAATTTTCTCAATTCTTCTTTAATTTCCTGGTTAACCCATTCATTCTTTAGTAGGATGCTCTTTAGCATCCATGTATTTGAATTCTTTCCAAATTTCCTCTTGTGTTTGAGTTCTAGCTTCAAAGCATTGTGGTCTGAAAATATGCAGGGAATGATCCCAATGTTTTGGTACCAGTTGAGACCTGATTTGTGACCCAGGATGTGATCTATTCTGGAGAATGTTCCATGTGCACTAGAGAAGAATGTGTATTCTGTTGCTTTGGGATGGAATATTCTGTATATATCTGTGATGTCCATCTGGTCCGGTGTGTCATTTAAGGCCTTGATTTCCTTGTTGATCTTTTGCTTGGATGTTCTGTCCATTTCACGGGGTGGGGGTGTGTGTGTGTGTTAAAGTCCCCTACTATTATTGTATTATTGTTGATGTGTTTCTTTGATTTTGTTATTAATTGGTTTATATAGTTGGGTGCTCCCATGTTAGGGGCATAGATATTTAAAATTGTTAAATCTTCTTGTTGGACAGACCCTTGAGTATAACATAGTGTCTTTCTTCATCTCTTATTATAGTCTTTGGCTTAAAATCTAATTTATCTGATATAAGGATTGCCACCCCAATTTTCTTTTGGTGTCCATTAGCATGGTACATTGTTTTCCACCCCCTCACTTTAAATCTGGAGGTGTCTTTGGGTCTAAAATTAGTTTTTTGTAGACAGCATATTGATGGGTTTTGGTTTTTTATCCATTTTGATACTCTGTGTCTTTTGATTGGGGCATTTAGCCCTTTTACACTCAAGGTAACTATTGAAAGACCTGAATTTAGTGCCATTGTCTTGCCTGTAAGGTGACTATTACTGTATATTGTCTCTGTTTCTTTCTGGTCTACTACTTTTAGGCTCTCTGTTTGCTTAGAGGACCCCTTTCAATATTTCCTGCAGGGTTGTTTTTGGTGTTTGCAAATTCTTTTAATTTTTGTTTGTCCTGGAGGCTTTTTTTTATCTCTCCTTCTATTTTCAATGATAGCCTAGCTGGATATAGTATTCTTGGCTGCAGGTTTTTCTCATTTAATGTTCTGAATATATCATGCCAGTTCTTTCTGGAATGCCAGGTCTCTGTGGATAGGTCTGCTGCCAATCAAATATTTCTACCATTTTATGTTATAGAGTTCTTGTCCTGAGCTGCTTTCAGGATTTTCTCTTTGTCACTAAGACTTGTAAGTTTTCCTATTAGATGATGGGGTGTGGACCTATTCTTATTGATTTTGAGGGGGGTTCTCTGTGCCTCTTGGATTTTGATGCTTGTTCCCTTTGCCATAATTAGGGAAATTCTCTACTATAATTCACTCCAATATACCTTGTGCCCCCTCTCTCTTTCTTCTTCTTCTGGAATCCCAATTATTCTAATATTGTTTCATCTTATGGTATCACTTATCTCTTAAATTCTCCCTTCATGGTCCAGTAGTTGTTTGTCTCTCTTGCTCAGCTTCTTTATTCTCTGTCATTTGGTCTTCTATATCACTAATTCTCTCTTCTGCCTCATTTATCCTAGCAGTAAGAGCCTCCATTTTTTATTGAACCTCAATAATAGCTTTTATGATTTCAAGTTGGTTAGATTTTAGATTTTTTATATCTCCAGGAAGGGCTTTTATTTCTCTACATGCCTAATATATCTTCCACGCCTTTTTCAATCCCGGCTAGCACCTTGAGAATTGTCATTCTGAATTCTAGTTCTGACATATAACCAATGTCTGTATTGATTAGGTCCCTAGCTGTCAGTACTGCCTCTTGTTTTTATCTTCTTTCTTGTTCTTTTTTTTTGAGGTGAGTTTTTTCACCTTGTCACTTTATCCAGATAAGAATATATGAACGAGAGAATAAAATACCAAAAGGGTGGCAAAGACCTCAGAAAAATGTATGCTAACCAAATCAGTAGAGATCCAAAACCAGGGGAGAAGAAAGGGGGAAAAATAAATAAAATAAAAAAATAAAAAATAATACATATATATTAGACTGGTGAATAGAACCAAGCCACCCACTTGATTCTGGGTTTAGTTTGGTCTCTTGGAAGAAATTGTCTCCCAAAATTTTAAAGAAAATAAAACTTATATATGTACAAAAATAAGGGTGAACATGATGAAGGGATGGAATATGAATGTAAAGATGAAAATTTTTAAAAAATTCTAGAAAAGGAATAGATAAGTTGGTTGGAAAAAGAAAATTTAAAAAAAAAAAAAAGAGGGAATGTGCTCAGGCTGGAGACTAGAACAAAGCCATGTGCTAGATTAGGGTATATTTTGATCTATTAGAAGAAATTGTATTCCAAAATTTTTAAGAAAAAAACTCCCTAGATGTATACAAAAAAATAAGGTTAAATACAATGAAGGGATAAAATATGACTGTAACAATGAAGGTTTAAAAAGATTTCTTTTAAAGAAAGGTATTGTTAAGATAAACTAGTTAAAAAACATCAAAAGAGGAAAGAGGAAAACTTAAAATTAGAATAAGAAAAAAAAATTAAAAGAAATTAACTTTGCAAGACTAAAGCTCATGCGGGGAAAAGCCATGCATTCTATGCACAGCTTTCCCCTATCTCTGGAGTTCCATTGTTCTCCTTGATCTGTGAACTTAGTCTTTGCTGGATGTTCTTGTTTATCCTCTGTGGGAGGGTCCTCTTGCCGTGATTCTCAAATTTCTTTGCCTGAGACAGAATTGTGCCGCTCTTGCCAGGGGCCGGGCTAAGTAATCTGCTCGGGTTCACTCTTGGAGCTTTTATCCCCTGAACGCTTTCTGTAGAGTTCTGGAGGATGGGAATGAAAATGGTGGCCTCCCAATCTCTGACCCGGAGGAGCTGAGAGCTCAGGGCTCCACTGCTCAGTGTGGCCTCAGGGAAAAGTGTTGAATCACTCCCGTCTCCCTGGTCTCCGGCCATTTTCCAAGCTCACCTGGCCTGTGACCGAGCATCTCTGTTCATGGTGCATGGCCCTGTTTGGAGTCTCCAACTTCCTCCAGAGAATGAAGAGGAGTCTCCCTGGAACTGCCACTTGTGGGGTCCCTGCTCAAAGAACAGTGGTCTGACTGTGCCATAGATCACAGTTTAAGGTAACCCCAAGCTGAGAGGGCACGGCTCCTCAGTTCTGCCTCTGTAACCAGCTTCCCTGCTTTGATACCTGCAAGCCTGCTATACTCAGACACCCCCAATCCTTCTGTGACCCCGCAGGACTTGAGACTACACTGTCCCCGCATGGGCTCCACCCCAGCTTAGCCTCTGGAGCGATGTCCCTCAGTGGAGCAGACTTTTAAAAGTTCGGATTTTGTACTCCATTGCTCGGCCACTGGCTGGGCGCCGGTCCCTCCCCCCATGGTCTATCTTCCTGTCGCTTCAAATTCACTTCTCTGCATGTCCTACCTTTCAGAAAGTGGTTGATTTTCTGTTCCTAGAATTGCTGCTCTTCTTCTCTTCTATCTCCTGTTGGATTTGTAGGTGTTTGCAATGGTTTGATAAGCTATCTAGCTGATCTCCTGCTACCTGATGTCATCTCAGCCTGCTACTCCTCTGCCATCTTGCCTCTAAACTCAATATTCTATATTCTGTATATTCTCTATATATCTACACATGCACACACACACACACACCCCCAACATCTTTATACGCTCATCTATTGATGGACACTTGTATTGTAGAGTAAGGAATATTATAAGTGACAAAGAAAGATATTACATCATGATAAAGAAGCCAATTTATCAAAAAGACAAACTTAATTTGTATGCATCAAATAACAGAACCTCAAAGTATATAGGTAAAAACTTACATAACTGAAGGGACAAATAAATCCATAACTGTAGTCAAATTTCAACACCTTTCTCTGTGGACAGTATGCATACACTTTCAAATTGATGGGGTCCATGATCAAAGGAGTGAGACTGATACAAAGCGAAGGTCAAGCAAAGATTTATTTCGTGCCAGCACCGAGAATTAAACTGACTGGCCAGGGCCATTTCGTTTTTTGTTTTTTTTTAAGATTTAATTTATTTATTTGATAGACAGAGATCACAAGTAGCCAGAGAGGCAGGCAGAGAGAGAGGAGGAAGCAGGCTCCCCGCTGAGCAGAGAGCCTGATGCGGGCCTTGATCACAGGACCCTGAGACCATGACCTGAGCCGAAGGCAGAGGCTTTAACCCACTGAGCCACCCAGGTGCCCGGCCTTCTCTTACAGAGAGAGCGACGACCCAGCTTCACAGACTAGCTTTTATGAGCAAAGGCCAAAGGCCATGTGGTTGAGCCTGGCCAATGAGATTGTCTCCACCTGGCCTGACTTGTCCTTGCATTCTGGGCTCTGTTATCTCCACCTGACCTGACCCGTCCTTGTATTTGGGCTCTGTTATCAGGGACTGGTCGATCATATTTTACTGGTTTCTTGGACTTGATTCTAAGTAAGTTCTTCTTGGTGGGGGGTGTGTGGGGGGGTGGAGGGGGTTGGGGAGCAGGGTCAGTTTAAGTTTTACTGCATAAACAACAAAATGGTTGTTCAACCAAGATGAAGTCACCCTGGCTAAGTAGGCCCTTACATTGCCCCCTTTTCTTTGGAGATTAGCAAATCCTTGACTTTTCAGCCAGTTCTATGTCCTCTTTTGTACAAATGACATTATGATGTTTATAATGCAGGGGCCAAAAAGTAACATTTAACAATAGGAGCAACAATGAACTCAATGAACTCATTGTTTTGAGTCTTAGCTTCAGTCCCCAATTGGTGGGGTCCACCGGCAGCAGCGTCCATCTCTGGGGGGCGTCTTTGTCCTCAGCTCATTTGACGTGACCCGCGTGAATCCAGGCCCTGATGCCATCTACTTTTATTGCTGTGGAGATGATCAGGATGACAGTAAATGGTACCTTCCAAAGAGGTTCCAAGTTTCCTACTTGGTGGCGACATATCCAAACCAAGTCCCTGGGTTGGTAAGGATATTGTTCCACCTCCGTCTCCATCTTAGTGTGTGCAGTTTGGATCCCTGCATGGGCTCTTTTTAAGACAGATTGTAATGCCTGCAGTGACTGGAGTACAGACTGATCAGTTATTTCTGCTAGGGCAACCTCTTGTAGCTGAGGGTTAGGCGTGTCTTCCGAACATTATTTCAAATGGGGTTACCTTGTTTAAGTAGGGTGTACATTGTGCCCTGAGGAGGGTGAAAGGAAGGAGATCCACCCATCCACTGCCAGTCTCCAGAATTAGCTTTGTCAAGGTCTCTTTAAGAGTCCGGTTCATTCTATCTACTTACATGGAGCTCTGGGGCCAAGTAGGTACAATGTAATTTCCAATTAGTGTCCAGAGCCTTGGCCAATGCTTGTGAGACTGAACTAACAAATGTGGGGCCATTGTCTGACCCGATCACAAGAGGCAACCCAAACCTAGGAATTATTTCTTCTAGTAGCTTTTTGGCTACAACTCCTGCCATCTCATGTTTGGCGGAAAAATCCTCTACACAGCCTGCTGTCCATATAGATGTTGGCAGTCTTACTCTTGGCCATCTGCAGTGCCTTGGTGAGTGCAATCAGCTCCGCTTTTTCCGTCGAGGTTTCATGTGGCAGGGCTGTCGTCCAGAGTTCCTGCTCAGGAGAAACCACCTCAGGCCCCGCATACCTCTTTCCATTGACCATGTAGCTACTCCCATCTGTGAACTGAATCATCTCCGCATCCGGGAGGGGAGTGTCTCTGAGATCCGGCCTTATTCTTGTGACCTGGGTTAGGAACTCCCCGCAGTTGTGTGGTCAGCCAGCTCCTCTGGCAGCAATGTGGCTGGATTTAGCACTGCCTGGGGCCAGAGAGTCACCTTTTGTTCGTTGAGGAGGAGGGCCTGATACCCTGTCACTCCGGCCTTTGTCATCCACCGATCTGGTGGAGTCCAAAGAAGGCCCTTGATAGCGTGAGTGGTGGTCAAGATGAGATTTTGACCCAAAGTCAATTTATTTGCATCCTCGACCAGGAGGGTCGTGACAGCAATTATGCTGAGGCAAGGGGGGAATGCAGCCACTACTGGATCTAGTTTCTTGCTAAGATAGGCTACTGGCCTTTGTCAAGGCCCCAGAGTCTAAGTTAAAACTCCTTTGGCCACCCCTGCCTTTTCATCCACATACAACTGGAAGGGCTTGGTAACATCTGGGATGGCCGATGCTGGGGCACTCAGCAAGACTGTTTGTAATTCCTGAAATGCTCCTTCTGCCTCAGCTGTCCACTCTACCGTAGTGAGTCCTCCCTTAGTCAGTTCGTAGAGAGATCAGGCAATCTCTGAGAACCGCAATATCCACAGCCTACAGTGGCCCACCATCCCAAAAAACTCCCTCACTTGTTGGGGTGTGGTGGGGTGGAGGTATCGGGTGATCACCTGTTTCCTGGACTCAGACAGAGAACACACTCCCTCATGGAGATCAAAGCCTAAATAAATAGCATGTCTCTGACAAAGCTGTGCTTTCTTTGCTGACACCCGGTTCCCTTTTTCCTGCAGAGCCTGTAAGAGAGCTCTTGTCCCCTGCAAGCATGACTCATAGTCCTCAGTGGCTATTAACAAGTCATCAACATACTGTAACAGAGTGACTCCCAGGTTGGAGGTTCTGTACTCACGCAAATCCTCGTGTAAAGCCTCAAAGATAGTGGGTGAATTCTTGAATCCTTGGGGAAGTCTTGTCCAGATGAGCTGGCCTTGGAACCCTTCCTGTGGGTCGGACCACTCAAAAAAAAGGGGGGGGGGCTGAGACTCCCTTGCTAAAGGTATGCAGAAAAATGCATCCTTGAGATCTAAGACTGTATAGAACCTCTAGAGTAGTTACAGTATTTACCCAAATGTAACCCAAGGTTTATCATTGGTTTAGCAGTACTTCCTGAGTAACTTAGCATCAAAGAGATCTCATTTACAATTCTGGGAAGGCAAAGAGAAGACCATTTACATTTTCTTCTTAACAGCAGATCAACCAATCCAAGAAAATTCTGTCCTTCTTGAACAGAGAGAACTTCAGTCTTACAGTTAGCAGAATTTTGTACTCCCAGAAACATCCTAATCTCTAGTGAAGACTAAATATTAACCAATTGTGAACTATTACAACAGAATTCTTAGAAGGCAAATTTATGAATCAGTTAAGCACAAAACATGTTTACCAACAGATTTCAAAAGCACAAACCTAGTTCCAGTAATCAATGCTTTAGCATTTTATCCCATTTGGTTAAGACCTAGATGTCCAACAAATTTAATTCCATTTGTCATCCAAGCAAAACTTTAAGGTTTCAGGTTACCAAAGACTTTGAAAGCTACTTTAACAATTACCCATTAAAACTTCGAGACAGACAATTAACCATCAGTTTTAGTTATCTCTTTGTTAACAGATGTCAACAAATAACATGAGCTTATTTGACCCTCAGTAAACTTTGATTGAAGTTTCACATTTACTGCTGTTAACTCAAAAGACATGTTCATCCTAATTAAACCAACAAACTTAACTTAGTTCAAATACTGATTTACATTCCACCTGGGCCCACTCCACTTCGAATGTTTACCTGAGACACGGGTGGGAAGATCGGAGTGTGGGGGGGGGGCGGTGTTAGGTCCAGGGGGTGCTCTTCTTGTTTCCCGACAGTGAAGAGAGAAGGATCCATGGTGCAGGAAGCACCAAGGATGGTCTAGAGGCCAGTTATGCAGGCCACACCCAAGTTGGTGCAGAAACAGAATGGGAAAAGAGAAGAACAAAGTGCTGCAGAAGGCAGAGAAAGGGCTCCCAGCCTTAGAGCTCATCAGCCCCAACAGAGGAGCAGACACCATGCTTTCCCGTCAGCAAGAGGGAGGGGCTAGGCAGTCCACGGTCGGGCCAGAGAAGACAGGGAACTTCCCCGAAACAAAGGGAGTTTCAGCAACTGCTTGGGAATATCCCTTAAAGTCTCTGTCTTGAGTTAGACCAACCCCAGTTGGCTCCAGTTATAGCCCTTAACACAAGAAATGAGTGAGGGAGAAGCCCCACATCTATTAGGAACTGAGAGATAAAAGTCAGAGTCCCCTTACTCTCTGCTTGCCCCATTCTTTCAAACACAACAAACAACACAACAGACAACAAAAAGACAAGACAAAGACAACCGCAGACCCAGTGGCCCTTACCCAGAACCTGCTGCTGGTGGGGATTTTCTCAGTCCCCTGACCGCCTAGGGGGACTCGAACCCCCTGGCGATCTACCAGTGGAGGGATTGGGTGTCCCCACATCCACTCTAGCCCTGGGGAGCAATACTGCGTCCAGTTTCTCCCTGGTGGGCCATACCCCTGGAATCAAACCGACCGACCAGGGCCATCTCTTACAGAGATGGCGACGACCCCTCAGCTTCACAGACTAGCTTTTATAGAGCAAAGGCCATGTGGTTGAGCCTGGCCTATGAGATTGTCTCCACCTGGCCTGACTCGTCCTTGTGTTCTGGGTTCTGTTATCTCCACCTGACCTGACCCGTCCTTGTATTTGGGCTCTGTTATCAGGGACTGGTCGACCATATTTTACTGGTTTCTTGGACTTGCTTCTAAGTAAGTTCCTCTTGGCAAAGGGGGGGGGGCAGGGTCAGTTTAAGTTTTACTGCATAAACAACAAAATGGCTGTTCAACCGAGATGGAGTCTCCCTAGCTAAGTAGGCCCTTACAAAATTACCTATATGTCAAAGCAGAACTTACACAGTAAATTAGAATGTTTTAAATCAGGGATGCCTGGCTGTCAGCCTTGATCTCAGGGTTATGAGTTCAAGACCCATTTTTCAAAATGAAAATGAAAAATATGACATATCAAAATCTGTGATATGGGACATCCACAAATGGTCATGATTTAAAAATCAGGACTGAATCTATAACTAAAATACAAGAAAAATATATGAAACAATGTTCGAATGTTGAAAAGAGACAGTGCCTGACAGTGGTTACTGAGCAAAGGGAAATAAACAAGATGAGCCCACAATTTCCTCAGCTTATTGGTTAAAAAATTTTTTTCCAAGCCACAACACAGGGAAGGGAAACCCAAACAGAGGCTGATGGTCTCCTTGAGTTGATAAGACAGAGCCAAGGATTTGGGAGAGCCAGGGTAGCTGGAATTCTGAGGGCAGAGTTATTTAGAAGAGTCTGGGAAGGGTTCACAAAAGCAGCACATAGACTAGTTCCTCCTTACAGCCCTTATGAAGCCAGAGATGAATTTTAAAGATGGACAAAACTCTCAATATATTTAGTTGCAAATTTGGGATAGAAAATTTTGAAGTTGGGGGCACCTGGGTGGGTTAGTTGGTTAGATGTCTGCCTTCAGCTTGGATCATGATCCCAGTGTCCCGGGATGGGGCTCCACGTTGGGCTCCCTGCTCTATGAGGAGCCTGCTTATCCCTTTCCCACTCCCCTGCTTGTGCTGTCTCTCTCTGTCAAATAAGGAAATAAAATCTTAAAAAAGGAGAAAATTTCAAAGATGAAAATAAGGACTGTTGTCGTATATATAGTAGTCATTTGGACCCTAGGGACTCTATGTTTTTTATCTGGTCTTCTCAATTTGGCTGAAGTCTGCTCTTCCCCCACAAACAAAGCATTCTTCTTCCCAAATTTACAGGTGCTATGAGTACTCTAACCCTTCCCAAGTGGGGGTACTTGACTACTAGCTGAATTATTAGCAGAGCCTAATATGGCTGAAGTGCCATCACACTTTGTCAACAGTTCTAATACACTCTCTTCTTCATTGTAAAAGCCTTGGGGGGGGGGGAAGCCTTAGAAATATATTAGGTAGATTTTTTCCTATCTGGCACCAGTTAAATAGATTCCTTATTTTCCTCTAGCCTATAAGAATCATAGTTAAAACTTAGATGCTTGGTATCTTTGAAGACAAGTCATATCAAACTTTTCATTCATTCATTCAGCAAATCTATATTGAGACAACAGGATATCCACATGCAGGAGAATGGACTTGAACCCCTATCTCACGCAATAAACAAAAATTAACTGAAAGTGAGTTATGAAGGTAAAAGTAAGCACTAAAATACAAAAACACGTAGAAGCAAAACAGGAATAAATCTTTATGATGTTGGGTTAGGCAATGATTTCTTAGAAATGACACTAAAAATGCAAGCAATAAAAGAAGATTGGCAAGTGGGATTTTATCCAAATTACAAATTTGTACTTCAAAGGACACTGCCAAGAAAGTAAAATGGCAACGGAAAGGCTGCGAAGCAGTATTTGCAAATCATGTATCTGATAAGGGATTTATATCCAGAATACATAAAGAACCTTTACAACTCAATAATAAATAGACAAATAACCCAATAAAAAAGGATAAAAGATTTGAATCGACATTTCTTCACGGAAGATATAGAAATGTCCAATAAAGATATAAAATATGCTCAACATCATTAATCATCAGGGAAATGCAAATCAAAACCACAGTGAGATACCATTTCACGCTTATCAGAGTATCTACAATTTAAGGAGACAGACAATAACAAGTGAGGAGATGGGAAGAAATCAGAACCCTCATTCACTGTTAGTGGGAATATAAAATGGTGCCACATCTTTGGAAAACAGTTTGGCAGTTGCTGAAAATGTTAAATATAGGGTTACTATATAATCAAGCTACTCCTAGGTACCTATCTACCTTTACTTGGGTTTAAAGCGCTAAGTAATCTGAAATGACAGTTACGGATCACTTGGCAGAGATTAGGTGGGCTGACACTATCACACGGCAGAGAAAGTGCAGAGGAGGAGCCTGCCCAGGAGGGACTGAGCAGTGCTCGGAGTGCCCTCTAGTGGGAGTTGCCTAGATGTGCAGAAAGGGCCGTGGACAATGGGAAGTTGAATTGAGAACTCTGGGTATCCCGGCAAGTGGGGAGAGAGGCCAGAAAGGAAACAAGGAGTAAACTTCAAGGGAGAGAGATTTGATTCATCATAAGGAAGACAGCAAACCTGGTTGTCAGCTCCTCATCACTGGAGTGTTCGGGAAGAGGCTGGAAGATGACTTGGTGGTGAAGGTCAGGTGGAGTGGAACCTGGGGACTGGACTAGTGTTCTCCAAACCCCGCTCTGAGTTTGTGACTCTGAGTGCTAGGCATTTGGGCAGTATTCTGGGCTGACAAATTTCCCTGGGCCAATCTGGCCTGTCGTTCCAGGCGGTTTATGGGAATCCGAATAGGGTCTCTCCAGGCATCAATAATTCAGTTGCATTGAGCTCTGAAACTAATCGAGTAACATCTGGATATGAGTTGATGGAAGAATGCAGAATTGAAGAAGTTTAGTTCAATTCCAGGGAAAACAGAACCCGCCTGAAGCACCAAATTCTGGGCAACAAAACTTAGCTACTTGCACTCAGGGGAGCTGGTGGAAAAAAAAAGATGGAAAAACTGTGATACATGAGAGGAGACTTCTAGGAAGATGGTATATTAGTGACTCGATTATGCAAATCAGCTTATTAGACAAAAATTTTTATGTTTTATTCATTTTTAGGGGAAGAACAACATTATAAGGTGGCAAAATGATTATTAGAGTTGTCTTTTCCATATCAACTTGAGGAGAAATACTTTATTTGCAATAAACTGTACCTCTTTGGAAAAAAACAAACAAACTGTACCTCTTTGAAGTGTTAAATACCACGAGTTTGACAGTTACATACACCCATGAAATTACCCCTTCAATCAAGATACAGACTATTTCCTCATTCCCAAAAGATTCCTCATGCCTTTTTGCAAGCATCCTTCCCTCCACTCCTCATCACAGACAGTCACTGATAGGCTTTTTTTTCACTGTAGGTTAGTTTGCATTTTACCTAAATGGAATCATACACTGTGCACTCTATTGTATGTGGTTTCTGTCACTCAGCGGAATGGCCCTGGGATCCATCAGTGTGATTAGTTGATTCCTTATTATTGCCAAATTATTGCATTCAATTTGCCCAAATATATTGTGTTTTATTTACCATTTCACACACTGATGGATTTTCAGGCTCTTTCTAGTTTTGGACAGATATAAATAAGGCAGCTATAAATATTTGTGTACAGATTTGTGTGTGAACAGAAGTTTCAGTTCTCTTGGGTAAATACATAGGATTGGGTTGTGGATTACGTTGCACAAATGTTTGTTAAGAAACTGCCAAACCGATTTTCCAAAGTGGTTACATTATTCTGTGTTGCGGGGAACAACGTATTAGAGTTCCAGTTCTGCATCTTCATTAGGACTTGATATTGTTACTTTAAAGAAACCAACCTTTTTTTTTTTTTTTTTAGAGACTTTATTTATTTATTCGACAGACAGAGATCACAAGTAGGCAGAGAGGCAGGAAGAGAGAGAGAGAGGGAAGCAGGCTCCTTGCTGAGCAAAGAGCCTGATGTGGGGCTGGATCCCAGGAACCTGGGATCATGACACGAACCAAAGGCAGGGGTTTAACCCACTGAGCCAGCCAGGAGCCCCAAGAAACCAATCTTAATAGGTATAGTAATAGACCAATATAATAATATAGTAATATAGTAATTTAAAAAATGTTTTTATATTCGTATTTTCTAAATGACTAATGATGGTATCTTTCCATATGCTTGTTTGTCATCTGTTTTCCTTACTGGTGACGTTTTTTGAATCATTTGCATTTAAAAGAACTTGGGTTGTTCTCGTTGTGGAGTTTTGAGAGTTATTTATATATTTAGAGTAAATGGTTTGTCAAAGGTATGTATTGAAAATATTTTCTCACAGTCTGTGGCTTATCTTTTTATTATTTTTAAAGTGTCTTTAACATAAAAAATTTTAGCTTTGATGGAGTCTAATATATTTTTTCTTTTATGGATCATACTCCTTAGATAGTACCATACCTAAGAACTTTTTCCTTAAACGAAGGATTTTTTTCCTCTATGTTTTCTTCTAGATATTTTATAGCTTTGTGTTTTTTTCATTTAGGTCTATAATCCACTTTGAGTAGATTTTTTTGAGTTTTTTTTTTCTCTAAGATGTGAGGTATGAGTCGAGGTTAACATCTTTTACATATGAATTTTTAGAAAATTTATAAATATCTTTCTGTTATTGGTTTCCAACTTGATTCCACTGTGGTAAGAGAACATGCTTTGCATGGATTGAATCCTTTTAAATTTATTGAAACTGTTGTTATGAGCTAACATATGGTGTTTGCTTATAAATGATCCATGAGCCCTTGAAGAGAATGTGTATTCTCCTATCATTGGCTATAATGAGTTACAAGTAGAAATTAAATGCAAGTGATTAATAGTAGATCCTCTGTTTTCACTTTTTAAAAATCTAGTTGTTCTTATTCCACCAAATTCTGAGAAAAGAGTGTTAACTCCTCCTACTATGATTAGGTAGTAGGATTATGTATTATGTCCATTTCTGTTTTAATTCCTTATCTTTTTCCTTTCTAGTGATGAGTATTAAAGAGGGCATGGATTACAATGGAGCGCTGGTGTTGTACGCAAACAATGAATCATGGAACACTACATCAAAAACTAATGATGTACTGTATGATGACTAATATAACATAATAAAAAAATAAAGAAATTTGTTTATTTTAATTGATTTGTTTATTTTTTGTTATTTGTTTTTTGTATTTGTATTTTGTTATTTGTTAATTTTTTTTGTTATTAACATATAATGTATTATTTGTTTCAGGGGTACAGGTCTGTGTTTCATCAGTCTTACAGAACACCCAAGGTTCACTACAACACATACCCTCCCCCATGTCCATCATCCACCCACCCTATCCCTCCCTTACCCTCCAGCAACCCTCAGTTTGTTTCCTGAGATTAAGAGTCTCTTATGGTTTGTCTCCCTCTCTGGTTTCATCTTGTTTAATTTTTTCCTCCTTCCTCTTTCTCTGCTTTGTTTCTTAAATTCCGCCTATCAGTGAGATCATATGATAATTCCCTTTCTCTGATTCACTTATTTTGCTTAACATAATACCTTCTAGTTCCATTCACATTGTTACAAATGGCAAGATTTCATTTTTTATGGCTGAGTAATCTAGCTAGCTAGCTAGCTATATAAATATACCACATCTTTATCCATTCATCTGCTGATGGGCATCTGGGCTCTTTCTATAGTTTGGCTATTGTGGACATTGCTGCTATAAACATTGGAGTGCAAGTGCCCTTTCAAATCACTGCATTTGTATCTTTGGGGTAAATATCCCATTTCTATTTTAATTCCATCAGTTTCCCCTTCTATTTTGAGGCCCTTAGGTATAAATACATGATTGTTATATCCTATGAAAAGCCAATAGATAACTAACATTATGAAATGCCTTTTCTATCCTTGGCAAAATTCTCCTCTTATCTGAGTCTGTTTTAGCTGATATTAATATATGCATCATGACCTTCTTATTCTAGTTACATGATATGTATTTTCCCATGTTTTTATTTTCGATCTTTCTGTCTTTATATTTAAAATATGACACTACGTTCAAAAGATATCTCTTATAGACAGCATAAATTTGATTTGGGCTTTAAAAAAATCCATTTTGATCATTTTTGGCATGTTTAGTCCATTAACATTTGATATCACTAATATATTAGCTTAGATTTAGGTCTACTAATTTGTTACTTGATTTTTTCCCTCTTTTCACTATTCCCTTATTGTCTTTTTTTTCTGCTTTTTTCTGCATTATTTATATTCTATACATTTTAGAATTCCATTTTATTTTTTTAATTTAATTTTATTTTTCCATGTTCCAAGATTCATTGTTTAATGCGCCACACCCAGGTTTAATGCTATCCATTGGATTTTTACGGATACATCTTTGTGTTATATTTTTAGTTTTAAGGATTATAATATACATGCTTAGTTGTTCAGAGCCTCACCAGTTAATCTTAGAGGTAATTACTTAGAGCTAGTCTTATACCCCTTCACACATGTGTAATCCTTGCAATGGTGTAAGTCCATCCACTTATGCTCCCACCACGCTTTATGTTGTAGTTCTTGTATGTATTACATCTACGTGCTAGTAAACTCTATGAGACAATGTCAAAAGTTTGTCTTTAAAAAACATTAGAGGGCCAGTGGACATCTGGAGTAAGGCAAGTTAAAATGCTACAGAGCTCATTGTTCTTGTGCTTTAGCCATTTTTCTAAGCTTCATAATTGTTGTAAGCCTTTGGCTAATTCCCAGAGTGTTAAAAAAATTGATTTTGAGAATTATTGCCAGTGTTCTCATTGTTTTTATACAGATTTTCAGAGATCCATATTCTGCCATTCAGGAAGTGCCACTGTGGTCATCCCTTCGTGTCCGTTCCAGTGGTATCTTAAAGTCAACATCCCAAACGAACTCATTGTGTTTAACATCATCTTTTCTCTTTAATAATCTTCTTCTGCAGTCTGTCTCAAAGAGTAGCTCCAATACCCATCAGACTGCACTAGCCAGAAATCTAGAGGCTAGTCTTTATACTTGTTTCTTTTTCTCTCTTTTATCTCCCGGCCCATATTCCATCTATCACCAAGTCCAGTGCATATTATTTCCTAAATGGTACTTGAATCTATCCACTTGTTAGAATCTCCAGGAAAAGTATCATGGGCTCAGGTACTCAGAAACAGACTCCCAGGTGCTATAATAACCGTTTAACAAATGTACCCGAATCTGGGTCAACTCCATTTCATCATCTATCCCCTATTAGATTGCATGGCATCTTTTTTTTTTTTAAAAGATTTTATTTATTTATTTGATAGAGGGAGAGAGATCACAAGTAGGCAGAGCATCAGGCAGAGAGAGAGGGGGAAGCAGGCTCCCCGCCGAGCAGTGAGCCTGATGCGGGGCTCGATCCCAGGACCCTGAGATCA
The DNA here is from genome assembly GCF_963455335.1 of Martes martes. NCBI lineage: Eukaryota > Metazoa > Chordata > Mammalia > Carnivora > Mustelidae > Martes > Martes martes. The sequence goes on from NC_137896.1 coordinate 114,326,622, forward strand.
TGACCTGAGCTGAAGGCAGAGGCTTAACCCACTGAGCCACCCATGTGGCTCAGTGATGGCATCTTTTAAGGGCAAAAACAGCTATCCCATTTTGGTTAAAATGTAATGCTTTCCTACTCTCTTAAGATAAAGCAAACATTCTTACCATGATCTCCAAAGTTCCTTCATGGCCCACACTAACTTTCACCAGAATGTAGTAGCATATATCCTTCCCTCTACCTGGGAAATATCCCCTCTTCTCTTGTTCTAATGAACTTTTGTTTACTCTTTACATCGGCTCTCAAGTGTGACTCTCAGAGATTTTTCCAATTCTCTGACTGTGCCACATAGCACCATGGACTTGTCCGTCCTATCAATTATTACAAGAGCAGTTTCACACTTGTTTATGTGATTATTTAATTAGTATCTGTCTCTTCTATTGGATTATAGGCTCCACGAAGACAGACACCCTTTTTTTTTTTTTTTTTAGACAGACACCCTTTTTAATGTTACTTGTAATCGTATCCTTGATGCTAATTTTGTGATCAGTAAACATTTGTTAAATAAATGAATCTTGATTAATCTAAAAAAAAAAAAAAAGCACTAGAGGGGCACCTGGGTGGCTCAGTGGGTTAAAGCCTCTGTCTTCGGCTGGGGTCATGATCCCAGGGTCCTGGGATCAAGCCCTGCATCAGGCTCTCTGCTCAGCAGGGAGCCTTCTTCCTCCTCTCTCTCTGTGCCTGCCTCTCTGCCTACTTGTGATCTCTGTCTGTCAAATAAATAAATAAAATCTTTAAAAAAATAGAGCATTCAAAAGAAATTAAGAGAAGAAATAGTTTTATTAAAGAGTACACTTATGATGAAAAAATAAAATGATAAAAAATACAATACTTAAATTTTGCTGTATTTCTGCACCTTTAACACACCATCTTTTCATCCCTCAATATGTGAATCATGGTATATGGTAATCAGAAGGTAAATTTTTAAATACTGCATATGTAAATTCTTTAAAAATCATTTAAAACTTAAGATTACATACTTACACATCATATATAATTTTATGCATATATAATTTTAAGCACAGATATACGATATATATATGTATATAAACTATACAGAATATATATATACATATATAAACTATTCATGTATATGTCTTTCTTTTTTTAGATAAAAGAGAGAGAAAAGACAAATGAACACTTTTTGTTTGCCTTAAATGTTAGGTTTAGGTGTTTGTTACATTCATTCATTCGTTCACTAAGCAGGAATAAGTAGGAAGCTAGTCCTTCCTGGGCATCATTCTCTTTCCTCTAAGAACATACAGTCTAGTTGGAAAGCATAAGCAAACAAGGTGTGAACCAATCCTTTCATTGCTTCTTTGGGGCTCACGTTGTGTATGCAGTGTGAACATATGAAGAGGGACCCTAAAGCTGGCTAATTACATCACAAACGGTGTTATTAATGATATCATACATTCTGTGATAAAACTGAAAGCATGTGCCAAAGTTTTCTAAGCAGACAAATTGGGTAAGAGCATTCCAGGCAGAAAGGACAACGTGTGTGAAGCTGTGGAAATATGATAGAACATCACAACTTCCTAGAATATTTGCCATTTTAAAGAGTAGAACAAAATAAATATACTGGCTCCCAAAAGGAATAAAAGAAAAAAAAAAAAAAAGAAAAGAAAAAAACAAAGTACCCTCCTCTCCCAAACAGTCCTGTCTATAAATCTCTGTACTTTCTCTTTCTGAATTTCCCTGTTGTGCTATTTCCCTTCAGCCTAAAGAGCTCACGGTAACATTCCTTGTAGAGCAAGTATGCAGGCAACGAACACCCTTAGTTTCCTGCTATTTGAAAATATCTTTATCTTGCTTTCATTCATGGAAGATATTGGGGGGGGGATGCAGGTATTTTTCCTCCTGTCAGTGCTCTAAAGTTAGGTCACTGTCTGAGGGCTCCTCAGTTTCTGATGAGAAGTTGTAATCATTCATATAGATGTTGAATGTAATGTGCTATTTTCTCAGCAATAACGATTCCATGATTTTCCCTTTATCTTTGAGCATGATGACCCAGGTCTGATTTTCTTCGAATTTATTCTGTTTGGGGTTCATGAGCCTATGGAATCTGTAAATTTGACTCTAACCAATGGGAAGCTTCTGGCCTTTATTTCTTGAGATCCTTTGTACTATCCTTTTCTCTTTCTCTTCTCCGTCTTTAACTACATTTATGCATGTTAGACCTTTTGAAATTGTTCCATATATCCATGAAGCTCTGTTTGCTTTTGTTTTGGGTTTTTTTTTTCCCCCCGTCGTTCAGATCATTTACTTTCTATTGACCCATCTTCAAGTTACTGCTTTTGGAGGAAAGCCACAAAAAGCAGAGGATTCCTTGTACAGATTTCAATGCTCCTTCAAATCCTGCCTGCTTTCCCTGCGTAGGTTTAACAATTTATACAATTGTATTCACAGAATTAATAATCATAATGACATAAGTCTGCAAAAATAGCTAAGGAAAGATTAAAAACTATTCATTGTAACACACTTATTAGTGAAGAAAAGAACTCATACCCTTATAACATTTTTTATTGATTTATGCCTGCTCAACTAGAAAGATCTTTTTGACTTTTGCTGCCTTGGTTTATCAGTCAAAAAAAAAAAAAAAAAAGGAAGAAAAAGAAAAAAAAAGCTAGACTGTATTAGCTTGTCCTAAAAAATATTCTACTGTTATATACGATGTTGCTTACAAATGGCTGTGTGGTCAAATACATTTGGGATCTGTAGGATTAAGCAAAGCTGAATAGGGTTCTTTTCTGCAGTATTCTTCAAAGCCTTAAATATGGTAATATGTGTTATGAGTTTCCAAAAAGAGGACAAGATCAATATTACTTATTTTTGCTTTTGTCTCAGGTTTTAAGATGGATTAGCAAGCATTACTGACCCTTGATATTTTGTTCTTCATGGATTTCCCCCCATTAATTTGTCTCTTAAATGCTGCAATAAAATATTATTTACCTTGATTACTGAGTTTCTTGGTAACCTCTTCCATTTTGCACTGAAGGCAATGCCTCTTATGCCTCGCTTCCCTCCCCCCTGGGTCTGGAGTGCCAGTGTCACCATATTTCTGCAACACAATGCTAGTCTAGAGACACTCCCACGCATCCATGTACTCAAGAGCACATGTCCAAGAACGCTTGTGGTCGCTTTCACAAATGCAATCACAAATTTAGAAATAGCTTCTATGTTTATCAACAGGATAATTGATAGTTTGTCTCCGTGCAAGGACATTCTTATTTATACGGAGTTAAGATAAACCAATTCATCGTCCTACATACATAACCAAGAAGAAAGCTCCAGTACATGGGGAGCATGTTGAGCAGAAATACAGGTTGTAGAATATTGTATGAAATGCGGTACCAATTGCTCAATGTTTTAAAAACACAGAAAATATAACAAATGTTCTTTATGGATATATGTAAATATATGTATAAAAGTATAAAAACTATAGAAGTATAAAAACAGTAAAAGTATAAAAACACAGACGTTGGAGAACCTGGATGGCCTAGTCTGTTAAGCGGCTGACTGGATTTTGGCTCAGGTCATGATCCTAGGGTCCTAGGATGGAGCCCCAGGGTGGGCTCCAAATTCAGTGAAGTTGGCCTGAATATTCTCTCTCCCTCCCTCTGCCTCTCCTCAGTCTCTTTCTCTTTCCCAAATAAATAAATAAACAAATAAATCTTAAAACAAAACAAAAAATGTGGGCATGATAGAAGCCAATTTCAGAATAACTGCTGTTTCTGGGATGGGACATGGGATTAGGAAAAGTCATATTAGAGATTTCAACTGTGTGGTTAATTTGCTTTAAACAAAAGACTGGGAAGAAAATGGCAAATTGTCAGAATTTGTCAAGTCTGCCAGTGGGGACGGAGATATATCTTGTGTTATTATTCCCCATAGTTTTCCCTACATTAGAAACAGTTCACCATAACAAGTAAATGAGAAAAGTACATTATGTGAGAGAGGTTTTGTTTTGTTTTGTTTCATTTTGTTTTTACAAGAAGACTAAGTTTCAAAGACTTGGTGCCACTCTTGCAATTTAATAAAAGTACCGGGAATGTTCTATTCACCTTCACCAGTTGGAAATGTAGCCTGGTGTAATGGCAAATGCTAATTAAAGCTTTGGAGAGGGGTGAAGTCCTAACTTGGCTGCTTTCTAGCTGTGTAAGCTTGAGTGATGTTGTTAAGTTTTCGTTTTTCTGTCTGTGACATAAGGATTACAATATTTGTGGGGGTTGTGATGAGGGTCAAAGTGACAACTGGTCAAGTGTCGGGCACAGCTGACGTTCTAGAAACTGCAAGCTTATGTACATTATTGCAGATTTTCATTCTCTTCCTTTATATCTTTGACCTCATGTGTACCCCCTGGTTTTGTTTTTACTTCAAGGCCAAAGGAAGAGGAACTCTGCTCAAAGAAGAATAAAACCACAAGCACAGTTGACTATGTCCCTGAGAAAAGCAAATGGCTACCAACACAATGAACATATATATTTTGGCAGAACGAAATTTAATCAAAACTTTATTGTGCAATGGCATTACTGCTTGCCCAACTGATCTCACAGAGAAGCTATGAAAATGAATTCTGTGATGAGTAAGAAAGCCTTCCCTGAACTCGGATGGATTCTTGCTTCTTCTGCAGTTGTCAACTTGGGGCTTTTCCTCCTTTTGGCAGGTTTGAAGTGGAAAACTCATAGTCCCAGGGACCTCTGAAGCCCAGAGCTGGAACTGCAGGGATACGAGACGTATATTATCAGGATGACCTTAAACCAGTTCCCAATGAACACAAACTAGCTGTTAGAATTAAAATGATCTTCAGTGTGATTGTCTCAAGTGCTCCCACAGAGATGGAGAAGTGAGATAAGATATTCCTAAATTATACATCATTCTGCTTATTGGGGTGCTCCAAGGCTGGATAAGATTGCCAGAGTTCCTTCTTTAGTTGGTCAGTCCACACATCCATTTGTCCACCCAGACATTAACCCTTCCATTCAGTGAAAAGTGAAGGGAAACCATAAAGGAGAACCTACCATGTGTTCAGGATTATGTTAGAAGCACTTTACATACAGTATTTCATGTAACCAGATTATTACGTGAGAGGTGCTATACTTTCCAGTATGAAGGTGAATGTAGCATGGTCTCTGAATCAGAAAAGTATGATAGCATAACTGGGGCAATAGTATAATTATACAAATAACTAATATAAAACACAAACACAAAAATACAATGTTCAAAGAAAATGCTACAGGAATCAGAGGAAGAGATGTCAAACAGGGGATGGCGTTAGGAAACAAAGAGGGAAGACTTTGAACTGGTTATAAGTGGTCACACAAAGCCAGCGCACAGGACAGGGTGAATAACATACCAGGTGGAGGAAAACGGTGAATAGAAGCATGAAAGAAGGAAAGTTCAGGCTGGGAGAGAATATCATAAAATCTGAACTGATGGGATTGGAATCATGTATCCATTCCTTTTATGGAATGACTTCATCATAGCCTGGAGAATGTCCTTCTATTATCACTCCAAAACATTGTGTCTCCACACCCTTAGACATTTCTAGCTCTGATCATACAAAATAACATGCCCAGACCAGAGCAGAAACTATTCATACTGTGGATTTATTCCTTTCTTACAGTTTGATACTAGGGCCCCTACTTTTCTCCTTAGGTGGAGACTTGGGAGCACATAAAAGATCTTGGAACCTGGAAAGACAGGCAACTTAGAGATGGCATATTTATAGCAGTGGTCTAGAACCAGCAAGAGGTAGAGTCAAAAATGGCTGAGCCATTAAGGGCCTGTTTCTTCCCTTTCACAGCTTTGGTTCTCTGTGCCTTCACTGTCCTCCTGTTGCCAGCAGACTGTGTCCCCTTTCCTCTGCCTCCACGAGGACACTGATGCATTGGCATGCCCGCATGATCCTTACCACCAAACTCTTTTTCTCCTTTGGTTTTTTTCTTCCCCAAATAAGAATATGATCCAACTTCTTCCATGGAAAAAAAAAAAACAAACAAAAACCATCCAACTCTTTCCTAATGCTAGATCTTTGCTATTTTTGTCAATCACCCACCCATTCCTTACAGTCAAGTTCTTGAAAGAGTTCATCTACATTTCCCTTTTCCATTTCCTCTTGTCTAAACCACTATTTAGCCTACTGTGTCTTGGATTCTACCCCATCCCTCCACCAAAATGACTCTCACAGTATTAGTTCCATATTGCTGTGTAACAGATTACTTCAATACATAGCAGTTTACAACAACGAATAATTGCTATCTTACAGGAATCTGGACTTTGGAAGTGGCTGGGTGTTCTGGCTCAGCATTTCTCACAAGCTTGTAATAAGGGAGATACAGGAGAGCTACAGTCATCTCAAGGGTCAGCTGAGATGGGAGGAGACTTCTGCATTCCCTCACATGGTTGCTGGCAGGCCTTGGTTCTTACCGGTTTTGTTCAGAGGGTTCAGTTCTCACCAAGTGAGCCTTCTTCATGGGGCTTCTGACAACATGGAAGCTTGCTTCCCCTAGAACAAAAGACTAGAGAGTGAGACAAAGAGAGAGAGAATGCATCTAAGAAAGACAATGGAATGCCACAGTCCTCCATAACTCAAACTTGGAGATGACACACAATCACCTCCATGACATGTTAGCTGTCACACAGACTGTTCATGGCATGATGTGAGGGGGACCACACAGGGCCTTGCAAATAGCTGCAAGCTGGGTCAGTGGGGTTGATCTTTCAGTCTGTCCTCCATGCTCGCTACAGTCACCACTGAGGACTTCCTAATGGCCAAATCCAGCAGACCCTTTCCTGTCTTTACCAAGTGTTATGGACTGCATGTTTGTGCCCCTCCCCAAAATTCATATGTTGAAGCCTTAATGCTCACTGTGATGGTATCAGGGGGTGGGTCCTTTGTGAGGTGGTTAGGTTATGAAGGTGGAGCCCTTATGTTGGGATAAGAAGAGACAAGAACTTTGTTCCTTCTCTCTCCCTCCATCATGTGAGGACATAACCAGGTCCTCACCAGGAACTGAATGGGCTGTCCTTGTTCTTAGGACTTCACAGTCTCCAGAACTGTGAGTGAAATACATTTCTGTTGTTTAAGCCACCAGACTGTGGTAGTTTTGTTACGGTAGCCCACACTGGATACCAAGTAAAAGGTTTTGCCTCAGTGTAACATTTCACTCCACCTGAACCTTCCCTCCTAACCTCTCTCTCTTTTATGTGTGTGATTTCCCCCTCTTGGTTTTCCTCCTACTTCTTGAGCTGCTAATTCTCAGTCTCTAGTTTGCCTCCTAGGCATGGGTATACACCCCAGGGAAATGCCGTTAGGTCCCTGATTGCCTTTCCCAAACCTGGTGGTTCTAAGCTGAACTCATTATCCCCTTTTCATACCTTGTCTTCCTGTGGTCTCCATGTTAGTGACTGGCCTGGGACCTCACCTGTTCCTCAACATCAGGGGTATCAGCATTGTTAGAATGTTTGGCTTAATTAGAGTTTGCAAACTATGGAGTCTCAGGAATATTTTGCTTATTTAAACTAAATTATGTCTATAGTAAGTGAAAAAATTTAAAACCCCAGATTTTTAAGAAAGATTTTATTTAGTTATTTTAGAGAGAGAGAATGAGAGAGATGAGGGGCAGAGGGAGAAGCAGACTCCTCACTGAGCAGAGAGCTTGATGTGGTGCTCAATCCTGGGACTTGGGGATCATGACCTGAGCTGAAGGCTGATGCTTAACTGACTGATCCACCTAGGCACCCGACCTGGATTTTAGTATACTCTTTTTTTTTTTTTAAAGATTTTATTTATTTATTTACTTGACACAGAGAGAGAGAGAGATCACAAGTAGGCAGAGCAGCAGGCAGAGTTGGCGGGGGAAGTAGGCTTCCCACTGAGCAGAGAGCCCAATGTGGGGCTCGATCCCAGAACTCTAAGATCATGACCTTAGCTGAAGGCAGAGGCTTAACCCACTGAGCCACCCAGGCACCCCTAGTATACTCTTAAAACCTGACAATAACCAAACTGTGGAAAGAGCTGAGATACCCTTCAACAGATGAATGGATAAAGAAGATGTGGTCCATATATACAATGGAATATTACTCAGCTATCAGAAAGGATGAATACCCAACTTTTGCATCAACATGGTTGGGACTGGAGGAGATTATGCTGAATGAAATAAGTCAAGCAGAAAAGTCAGTTAAATGGTTTCACTTATTTGTGGAACATAAGGAATAGCATGGAGGACATTAGGAGAAGGAAGGGGAAAATGAAGGGGGTGGAAATCAGAGGGGGAGATGAACCATGAGAGGCTATGGACTCTGGGAAAAAAAACTGAAGGTTTTAGAGGGGAGGGGGGATGAGTTGGCCCACTAATGGGTATTAAGGAGGGCATGTGTTGCACAGTGTACTGGGTATTGAATGCAAACAATGAATCTTAGAACACTACATAAAAAAACTAATGATGTACTGTATGGTAACTAACATAATTAGAAAACAAATCAACAACAACAACATGACTTTTTACATGACAACACTAACTGGGAGCTGAGTGGTAGCTACCCCACTTATTCTAGGCATGTACCATCCCATCTGCTGTGTGGTTTGCCATGGTCCCCACTGCTGCCTACTGATCTCTAAGAAGGTCCCTGGAATGCTTTGCTTGCTTGCTTTCCTATCTATCTATTTATTTATTTACTTATTTATTACTTGCACAGACCTTGTAGTAAAGTGTGTTATAGAATTGTCTGGAAACATGCTGGTGCCTTTTTTTTTAAGTGTTGTAGAATTAATCATTGCAGGTGCAAAAATATAGATACTATTGTAATAGTTAGAAAATGTGGGCTTTACATAGCTCCACCTCAACCTCTAAATAAAGGAAAATGAAGTCAAGTTCCCTGTGAAGACTGGTTCCTTTTAATATCTGTGGTAGCTCCTTTTTGCCCCTGCTGGTGTAAAGTGTAAACACATGGCAAATAAGCTTCCTGATTTGCTTGTATTTATATAGCAGTTAGAAAGAGAAGCTAGAGCATATTTGGTCCAAGGACTATGGAAAGATCTCAGTGATCAAATCACCCAAACTCGCTCAGTGATTTTTTTTTCTCTCTTGGTCAGACACATTTATTTCAGTTGGATGGGTTATTTCTGCTTAAAGCTCTCCAGGTTATCAGGGTTGATAGGAGGCAGGTGTCACTTTTCTACACCACAGAATTATTCCAGTCGGGTCGAGTCAAGCCCCCTGGAAGCTGGGCCATCACTCACCTTTCTTGCAGATCCAGCTCCTTCCTGAACTGTGCTTCCAGTAAGGGATGGTACCAGGCTTTGCAAACATTGGGTTTGGTAGCCTCAGCTCCTTGTAATTAGGATGCCAAGGGCATACACGTAAGCCTGAGCAACTGCTTCTTTATAAGTGAAACAGAAAATGAGGTTTTTGAAAACTCCACACAAAAATTTACTCTATTATTAAATCAGAGATGAATAACATGTAGGGATGATCATAAACAAAGAAAACTAGATAGATGATTCATTCAGTTCATTTCAGTTCCCTGATAACATTTTGCAGGCGTGATCAGGGTTCTGCTCTGCTAAAGCTAGGCCACAGTTTACCTTGTCTGCCGGGAGTCTGTTGGTTGGATTTACGACCATATTTTTCCACATATAAAGATCTCTAGAAACCTAATTTTTTCAGGGGTTTTCATCTCCTTACAAAAGTTTATGTACTTCTTCCTATGTTTCTTTCATAAAACAGGGGAGAACATTTTAAAACCAGGCTACTTTTAAAAGGTCTATATATGATTTTTTTTTCTTTTTCACTCTACTAAGCTATATTTTATAAATAAAAATATGGCATGAGCCAAATACATTCATATTTTAACATAATAGAGTTTCTGTACAAGCAATGAAATTTAAGTATCTTATCAAATGAATTCAGTTCCACATTGAATTCCCATCTCTGAGCCACCATGTTTCTGAGAACTTATTACTTCTGGCAACAGAAGAAACTGGTCACTCTTACAGTAATTCACTCTGGACAGGTAGGGGAGTAAAAGCCTGATCTCTTCAAGTAAAGTGAAACCAAATAATTAAGTTAGTCCCAAATGGCACTGTTTGCTACTTTAACTGCAAAGTATTACTTCACAGCATTAAAAGGAGGGTTCAAGAGTGTCAAAACTTGGCCATTTGCTTCAATTTCCATTTTATTTTGGCAGGATCTCCTTTGGCTGAATGAGTACGAAGTTGACTTGATTCAAGAAGAAAATGGGATAAAAGAAGAAGAAAGGGAAAGTAAGCAGGTATTGGAGTAAGGGAGAGGGAAAGGAAACATTTACTGCGAACTGACTATAACCAGGCATTTTGTATATTTTATCCCATTTATATGTCATAAATCCCTGATAAGTAGGTATTGTGTCCACACTGTGGATAAAAGGTATGAGGTGCTGAGAGATTGGTGGGCTACTTCCCAAACTCATGTTCTTTCTATCACTACCTGAGGAATAAGGAAAAGTGAGAAAAAACTTGGATGGATTATGACCTGTTCACTTTAGGGATTTGTTGGGAAATTGCTTCCAGGGAGGTGTGGGGCTTGAAGGGTTGGGTTGAGGACAACAGGCTGAGACATATCATTTTAAAAGGCTGAGAATCAAATTTGAGCTCCACAGAGATCTGGCAAACTTCCTAAATGCCTAGGCTTATGTCTTGATGGTTTGGGAGCGTTAGGAAGGATTTTGTGTTTCCTTGATTTAGCCTGGTGATGGATTTAGCCTGGTGATTTAGTGAGTGATGGACAAGGCCGTATGTTTTATCCATTGAGGAACAGGAAGTGGGCAGGTGACAGACATGATCTGATTTAAGGGTTAACAGATCTGCAGGGCATCTGGGTGGTACAGTCGGTTAAGCTTCTAACTCTTGGTTTCAGCTCAGGTCGTGATCTCAGGGTTGTGAGATCAAGCTCCCTATCCAGCTCTGCACTCATCATGGAGTCTGCTTGAAATTCTCTCACACTCTCCCTGCCCCTCTCAGGGTCTCTCTTTCTCTAAAATAAATAAATAAATCTTTAAAAAAGGAAAAAGAAAGGAAAAGAAAAGAATGGTTAAGCTTGCTTTGGGGACAATAGACAATAAGGGCTCAAATATAGAATGAAGCCTAGGTGAGGTAGGGTGGTGGCAAGAGCCAGGGTGTTGGGGTGGAGAGAGTGAGGAGTGGTTGGATTTATATTGCCTTTTAAAAGTAGAGCTAAAATCTGGTTGTTGGGTGTGAGACAAAGATGCAAAGTCAAGGATAATGTCACAGTGTTTATTTGGCATGAGAAATGGATTGAAACTGTGATGGGAGGATACCAATAAAAATATCAGAATCATGTTTAAAAAGGTAAAAAAAAGAATGAAGTCTAGCTTGGTATATAATAACTTTGATTAATCTGTTAGTCATTTAAGTGAAAATGTTGGGAAGACAGTTGGATGTAGCAATCTGAAGATACTATATATGAGTTAGATATCAGGGCTGGAGGTCTATCCAGAAATGTATATTATTTAAATCCATGAGATTAGGTGAGATCACTATGGGAGTGAGTGTGGAGAGAGTAGAGAGGTCCATGGATCAAGGGCCACTCTGGCCTTGGTGTTAAGAATCACCACAGGGTCATATTGGAGCCACCCACGATTCTCTCTTACACATCACATCCAATTAATCAAGAAAATCCCTCTTCTAGCACTTCCATAGCTGTCATCCCAATCCTAGCTGCCATGAGCATTCCTCTTAATGGCAGCAGTCACTATCCAACTTTGTTATGGTGGCCCTGGGCAGAGTGATACAGACGGTAGCAACTTTTGCAGTGACTGATCTCTGGGTAACAGTACCTCTCTCCTCCTCTCCCCACTTCAGTCCTCTAGTCCTTTTAACACTTTGAAATAGTATCTCCTGTATTAAATCTCTTCATGCTGAAAATGTCTAAGGTGATTTCTGTTTTTCTGACCAAATCCTCACTGATATTTGTTACCAATGATGATAATGGCACATCCCGTTGGGTGGAACTACATTTGCTGATGTAGGTGCAATTGCCAGGGATTTTGAAAGCTCTGTGGTATCTTGAGCAGCTGGCGTGGTTACTCTCCATTTGCTTGTTTTGTTGACGAAAGCCTTGACTCAGCAGGGGCGTAACTCAATGAAGATGAGGTGCCGTAACTTCCTTGGTATAATGGGAAAGAAGGAATCCAAAGACTTAGGGAGATGAAGGTTAGAATAAATTTTGCAGTTGTGACTCTCCCCCCTTCCACTGTGTCTCCAAGAGGACCGAAAGTAGTGAAAACTGCATTGATGAGTGAGACGCCATAATTTTGTAATGCTCTGTACTGTCTATCTCCTGCTAACTGGGGATAAGGGTGATAGGTGCCCCCATTAAAATGTACCCTTAGAGTGGCCGAGACCAAGCAGGAGCACTTTCATGCCTGGGACAACAGGGGCCCAGCTCCTAAAATGGTCAGTATGGGTGGAACAGCAATCTGAATGTTATGACTCTTTGTGGCTATTTCATCAGTGTCCTTGGGACTGGTAGTGGGGCAGCCAACTAAAGCAGCAAATATAGTCAGAAACATTTGTGATCTAGACAATAGGCAGAGCTTGCGGTGCCCCCATAGCCTCATGTCCTCTCACTGTGAACCCGCTCAAGCCAGTTCATTGATCTGGAGCCTCTTGAATGAAAAATAGACTGAGTCTCCTTGAAGAAGGAGCAGTGATGCTGTCACAATTGCATAGTATAAATATTCTTCTGCAATTTCCCCCAAAGGACCTGGATCCACATATCAGGATGATGGTGAATTGAGGAAAGAGAAATAGCAATATCTTTAGGAATTGTAGCTAGTAAATCAGAATTAGTGTTAATTCCTGGGGACCTGAAATGCATCCATAGTCTCTGAGAGTTGGGGCTTATGAAAGTTGGGTGATAAATGGAGTATGGGTCTAAGCCTGATAGGTCCGTGATCAAAGGAGCGAGACTGATACAAAGTGAAGGTCAAGCAAAGCTTTATTTTGCACCAAGCATTGAGAATCAAACCAACTGGTCGGGGCCGCCTCTTACAGAGAGGGCGACCACTCCCAGCCTCATAGACTAACTTTTATAGAGCAAAGGCCATGTGGTTGAGCCCGGCCACACACAGGTGGCCAATGAGATTGCAACACACAGAGAAAGCTGCACAGTCATGCTAGGTCCCACACGGGTGGCCAATTGAATTACAATTCACCCCATAGCTATTTGAACTAGCCTATCACCTTGGTCAGAATTTGCGCCCAAAAGGCGGGGCCCATACTCCTTGGTAGCTAGGGAGACTGTATGTGCGCCCCACTGATTGGATGTCTCCACTTGGCCCGACTCATCCCTGCATTCAGGCTGTTATCTCCACCTGACTTGACCTGACCCACCCTTGTATTTGGGCTCTGTTATCAGGGACTGGTCGACCACATTTTACTGGTTTCCCGGACTTGCTTTAAATAAGTTCCCCTAGGGGGAGGGGGCAGGGTCAGTTTAAGTTTTACTGCATAAACAACAAAACGGCTATTCAACCGAAATGGAGCCGCTCTGGCTAAATAGGCCCTTACAAGCCTAGTAAGTCTGAATTTCCCTTGGGTTCTTTCCCAAGTTCCTGAGTGCATGGCTGGACTAGACACACTGGGAACTGGCAAAATCACCGTGTTCGATCTCTGACTTGTGAACCAATGGCTGTTAAGGTAGGAAAATCCAAGCAGAAGGTGCTGGGACTTCCTCTCCTACCAATGCCTGAGTGAAATGCAGTAGTTAGTGTTACCGCCAAAGACTTGAAAGATGCATGGACGGTGACTCGTTCTACATCCTCCCTTCACTTGCCTGTTGGCCTGGCTGGAAGGCAGCAGGGGCTTGGAGAATGACTGAGCATTTTTGCAAACTTAATCAGAGGCGATTGCAACTGTAACAGCAAAACAGCTGGGGTAGGTGTCCTGGGAGACTGAGCCACGGGTTCATCCAACTTATTTATGCCTCAGAACAATTTCTACTCAATTTGGCACATCCAGTCGTAAACCGAAATTCAGAGAATACCTGACTCATAATGAGCTACTGTGATTGAATTGTACCTAGGGCCCCATGGCTGGGCATTCAGGGCTCAGTAGTAAGGCAGAAGCTGTTTCTTTTTTTTCTTTTTTTTTTTTTTAAAGATTTTATTTATTTGTTTGACAGACAGATCACAAGTAGGCAGAGAGGCAGGCAGAGAGAGAAGGGAGGAAGCAGGCTCCCTGCTGAGCAGAGAGCCCGATGCGACAGAAGCTGTTTCTTAAGCGGACAAGAACATGGCTTTGCTCCAAAACCTTAGGGTCTGTATTATATCTGAGGATTGCTGGAGAGCCCATGTAGTGTCCTTATCTACTACAGACAGTGTGCACATCTTGGAATCTTCTGGGTTATAAGGCCCAAGTGGCTGAGCAGCTTTCACTAATTGGACTAATTGCAGAGGTTTTCTTACTCTCTCAGCCTGACTCAAATCTGGTAATGCTATGGGTTTGTTGGTAAATGAGTCAGAGTAGCTGACGCACTTAAATGTGGTATGTGTGGAGCGTGACCTTACATTCCAGTTTGCCTAGGCCAGTCCCAGTCAGTTCTAAAGACAAAATCTCCATCAACACCAAGTCCTTCATGTTTTTATTCCCCTGGACAACCACTTTCACTCCTACATATATTTTTATTCTCCTGGAAAAATACTTTGGGTCTTTTTTTCCCTAGGTGTTTGTTTATTATTTATTTATTTATTTATTTATTTATTTATTTGACAGAGAGATAGAGAGAGAGCAGAAGTAGACAGAGCAGCAGACAGAGGGAGAGGAAGAAGTAGGCTCTCTGCTGAGCAGGGAGCCCAATGCGGCGCTTGATCCCAGGACCATGGGATCACTACCTGAGCCAAAGGCAGCTGCTTAACCAACTGAGCCACCCAGGTGCCCTTTTTTCTAGTTTTATTGAGAAATAATTGACATACATCATTGTACAAGGTTGAGGTGTACAACATGATGATTTGAAATCCATCAACAGTGATCCCCCTCATCCATGGAGGATATGTTCCAACCCCCCCCCCCCCATGGATGCCTGAAACTGGCGATAGTACTGAAACTTATATGTACTATATTGTTTTCTATACATACACACCCATGATAAAGTTTAATTTATAAGTTAGGCAAGAAAGACATAATAATATAATAATAAAATAGAACAATTATAACAATATACCATAATAAAAGGTGAATATGGTCCTCTGTCTCTCAAAATATCTTACTGTACCATAATTACTCTTATTCTTGTGATGATATGAAATGATAAAATGCCTATGGGATGAGATGAAATGAGAGGAGTGATGTAGGCACTGTGACATAAAGTTAGGCTACTATTGACCTTCTCAGGGTATATCAGGAGGATCATCTGCCTCCAGACCACAGAGCTGACCATGAGTAGCTGAAACCGTAGGAAGCAAAACAGCAGATAAGCAGGGGACTGCGGGAACTGAGTGTTTACTCCGCTGAGTGCTGAGGACACGAATAAGTCACAGTTTCTCTTGCCCCAGCGTGGAGTGGAAGGAACAGATACACAGACACCTGCAGTGGAGAAGAACATGTATGGTGATGGAGGTGTGTGCGAAGCTCAGGGACACAGAGGCGGGGGTGAGGGACAGGAAGAGCTTCACAGGTGGGGGCTGAGGGAGCTGAGTGGTGAGGAACTCTCTGGAAGATAAGAGTTAAAAACTGCAGATAAGGGGGGATACCGTATCATGAAATGATAACCACCGCAGGCTCAGCTAACATCCATCTTCTCATATAAATACATAAAAGGAAAAGAAAGAAAAGAAGGAAAACAGTTTTCTCCTTGTGATGAGAACTCTCAGGATTTATCCTCTTAGGCACTTTTCCTGTATATCACATAGCAGTTTTAGCTGTGGTCACCATGTGTCTTATTACATCCCTAGTGCTTATCTATCTTATGACCAGAAGTGTGTACCTTTTAACCACCTTCCTCCATTTCCTCCTCCCCCTACCCTCCACCTCTGGTAACCACAAGTCTACAGAAGTCTGATCGCTTTTTCTACAAGTTTTGTTTTTTGTTTTGTTTTTATTCCACTTATTCGATAAGTGAGATCATACGATATTTGTCTTTCTCGATCTGATTTGTTTCACAAATGACAAGGTTTCCTTATTTTTTAATGTCTGAATAATATTCCATTGTATCTCTCTCCTTCTTCATCTGTTCAACCATTCATGGGCACTTAGGTTTTTTCCTGTATCTTGGTTATTGCAAATAATGTTGCTATGAGTATGGGGGGGGGCGTTCAGATATCTTTCCAAGTTAATGTTTTCATTTCCTTTGGTTATATTCCTAGAAGTAGAAAGGCTGGGTCATATGGTAGCTCTATTTTTAATTTTTTGTATATCCTCCATACTGTTTCCCATGGTAGTGGCCCCAATTTATAATCCCAAGAAAAGTGCACAAGGGTTCCCTTTTCTCCAAATCCTCATCAGCATTTTTATCTCTTGCCTTTTTGATGATGGCCATTCTAGGAGGTGTGAGGTGATATTTCTTTGTGGTTTTAATTTGTATTTCCCTGACGATTAGCGATATTGGGCATCTTTTCACTTGCCTGTTGGTCTTCATAGCTCTTCTTCAGAGAAATGATCTATTCAGGTTTTTTGTCCATTTTTAATTGGGTTATTATTATTATTATTGAGTTGTAAGAGTTCTTTATTATTTTGAACATAAACCCCTTATCAGATGTATGATTTACAAATATACTTTCCCATTCTGTAGGTTGTCTTTTCACTTTGTTGATGGTTTCTTTTGCTGCACAGAAGCTTTTTAGTTCAATGAAGTCTCACTTGTTTATTTTTTATTTTGTTGCTTGTGCTCTAAGTGTCATATCCAAAAAGTCCTTACCAAGACCCATGTCAAACTGCTTTGTTCTTATGTTTTCTTCTAGGAGTTCTTCATGGTTTCAGGTCTTATATTTAAGTCCTTAATCCATTTTGACTTAACTTTTGTGAGTGATATAAGATATGGGTCCAGGGGCACCTGGGTGGCTCAGTGGGTTAGGGCCTCTGCCTCCGGCTCAGGTCATGATCCCAGGGTCCTGGGATCGAGCCCCACATCGGGCTCTCTGCTCAGCGGGGAGCCTGCTTCCTCCTCTCTCTCTGCCTGCCTCTCTGCCTACTTGCGATCTCTATCTGTCAAATAAATAAATAAAATCTAAAAAAAAAAAAAAAAAGATATGGGTCCAGTTTCATTCTTTTACATATGAATATTAAATAATCCCAGATGATTGATTGATTGATTTATATTAACATATTATGTATTATTTGCTTCAGGGGTACAGGTCTGTGAATCCTCAGTCTCACACAATTCACCATAGCACATACATTCCCCAGTGTCCATAACCCAACCACCCTATCCCTCCTCCCCCAACCCTCAGCAACCGTCAGTTTCTTTCCTGAGATTAAGAGTCTCTTATGGTTTGTATCTCTCCCCGGTCCCATCTGGTTTCATTTTTTCCCCCTCCCTTCCCCCCACAATCCCCCATCCTGCCTCTCAAATTCCTCATATCAGAGAGATCATATGATAATTGTCTTTCTCTGATTGACTTACTTTGCTCAGCATAATACCCTCTAGTCCCATCCTCGTCATTGCAAATCACTACATTTTTATCTTTAGGGTAAATACCCAGTACTGCAATTGCTGGGTCATAGGGTAGCTCTATTTTAAACTTTCTGATGAACCTCCATACTGTTTTCCAGAGTGGCTGTACCAGCTTGCATTCCCACCACTAGTGTAGGAAGGCTCCCCCTTCTCTGCATCCTTGCCAACATCTGCTGTTTCCTGACTTGTTAATTTTAGCCATTCTGACTGGTGTGAGGTGGTATCTCACTGTTGTTTTGATTTGTATTTCCCTGATGTCGATTGATGTTGAGCACTTTTTCATGTGTCTGTTGGCCATCTGGATGTCTTCTTTGCAGAAACGTCTGTTCATGTCTTCTGCCCAATTCTTGATTGGATTACTTGTTCTTTGGGTGTTGAGTTTGATAAATTCTTTATAGATTTTGGATAGTAGCCCTTAACTGATATGTCATTTGCAAATATCTTCTTTCCATTCTGTTGGTTGTCTTTTGGTTTTGTTAACTGTTTCCTTTGTTGTGCAAAAGCTTTTGATCTTGATGAAGTCAAAATTGTTCATTTTTGTCTTTGCTTCTCTTGTTTTTGGCAATGTTTCTAGGGAGAAGTTGCTGTGGCTGAGGTCGGAGAGGTTGCTGCCTGTGTTCTCCTCAAGGATTTTGATGGATTCCTTTCTCACATTGAGGTCTTTCATCCATTTTGAGTCTTCTTTTGTGTGTGGTGTAAGGAAATGGTCCAGTTTCATTCTTCTGCATGTGGCTGTCCAATTTTCCCAACACCATTTGTAAGAGACTGTCTTTTTTCCACTAGACATTCTTTCCTGCTTTGTCGAAGACTAGTTGACCATAGAGTTGAGTGTCCATTCCTGGGCTCTCTATTCTGCTCCATTGATCTATGTGTCTGTTTTTGTGCCAGCACCATACTGTCTTGATGATGACAGCTTTGTAATAGAGCTTGAAGTCTGGAATTGTCAGGCCACCAACTTTGGTTTTCTTTTTCAACATTCCTCTGGCTATTTGGGATCTTTTCTGGTTCAATATAAATTTTAGGATTTTTTTTCCCATTTATTTGGAAAAAAATGATGGTATTTTGTTAGGGATTGCATTAAATGTGTAGATAGCTTTAGGTAGCATACACATTTTCACAATATTTGTTCTTCCAGTCCATGAGCATAGAATGTTTTTCCATTTCTTTGTGTCTTCCTCAATTCTTTTCATGAGTACTTTATAATTTTCTGAGTACAGATTCTTTGCCTCTTTGGTTAGGTTTATTCCTAGGTATCTTATGGTTTTGGGTGTAATTGTAAATGGGATCAACTCCTTAATTTCTCTTTCTTCTGTCTTACTGTTGGTGTATAGAAATGCGACTGATTTCTGTGCATTGATTTTATATCCTGACACTTTACTGAATTCCTGTGTGAGTTCTAGCAGTTTGGAGTGGACTCTTTTGGGTTTTCCACCTAAAGTGTCATATCATCTGCAAAGGTGAGAGTTTGACTTCTTTGCCAATTTGGATGCATTTTATTTCTTTTTGTTGTCTGACTGCTGAGGCTAGGACTTCTAGTACTACGTTGAATGGCAGTAGTGATAATGGACACCCCTGCTGTGTTCCTGACCTTAGGGGGAAAGTTCTGTTTTTCCCCATTGAGAATGATATTCGCTGTGGGTTTTTCATAGATGACTTTGATGATATTGAGGTATGTACCCTCCATCCCTACCCTGCGAAGAGTTTTTATCAAGAAAGGATGCTGTACTTTGTCAAATGCTTTTCAGCATCTATTGAGAATATCCTATGGTTCTTGTTTTTTCTTTTATTAATGCATTGTGTCACATTGATTGATTTGCAGATGTTGAACCAACCTTGCAGCCCAGGAATAAATCCCACTTGGTCACGGTGAATAATCCTTTTAATGTACTGTTGGATCATTTTGGCTAGTAATTTGGTAATTTTTGCATCTTGTTCATCAAAGATATTGGTCTGTAATTCTTTTTCATGGGGTTTTTGTCTGGTTTGGGGATCAAGGTAACGCTGGCCTCATAAAATGAGTTTGGAAGTTTTCCTTCCATTTCTATTTTTTGGAACAGTTTCAGGAGGATAAATATTAATTCTTTAACTGTTTGGTACAGTGAACTGGGGGAAAACAGAGGGGAAAACAAACCATGAGAGACTGTGAACTCTGAGAAATAAACAGGGTTTTGGAGGGAAGGGGAGTGGGGGTTTAGGTGAGCCTCGTTGTGGGTGCTAAGGAAGGTGCGTGTTGCGTGGAACACTGGGTGTGGTGCATAAACAATGAATCTTAGAACACTGAAAAAATTAAATTAAATTTAAAAAAAAGTTTGGTAGAATTCTCCTGGGAAGCCATCTGGCCATGGGATCTTGTTTGTTGGGAGATTTTTGGTGACTCCTTCAATGTCCTCACTGATTTTGGGTCTGTTCTGTTTTCTACTTCTTCCTGGTTCAGTTTTGGTAGATTATATGTATCTAGGAATGCCTACATTTCTTCCAGATTGTCAAATTTGATGGTGTATATAGTTGCTCATAATACATTCTTATAATTGTTTGTATTTTTTTGGTGTTGGTTGTGATCTTTCTTCTTTCATTCATGATTTTATTAATTTGGGTTTTTTCTCTTTTCTTTTTGATAAGTCTGGCCAGTGGTTTATCAATCTTATTAATTCTTTCAAAGAACCAGCTCCTAAGTTTCATTGATTTTTTTCTACTGTTATTTTGGTTTCTATTTCATTGATTTCTGCTCTGATCTTAATTATTTCTCTTCTCTTGCTGGGTTTAGGCTTTCTTTGCTATTCTTTCTCCAGCTCCTTTAGGTGTAGGGATAGGTTGTGTACTTGAGACCTTTCTTGTGTCTTGAGAAAGCCTTGTATTGCTATATACTTTATTCTCAGGACCACCTTTGCTGTGTCCCACAGATTTTGAACTGTTGTGTTTTCTTATTCATTTGTTTCCATGAATTTTTTCAATTCTTTAATTTCCTGGTTGACCCATTCACTCATTCTTTAGTAGGATGCTCTTTAGCCTTCATGTATTTGAGTTTCTTTTATCTTCTTGTGGTTGAATTCTAGTTTCCAAGCATTGTGGTCTGAAAATATACAGGGAATGATCCTGATCTTTTGGTACCAGTTGAGACCTGATTTGTGACCCAGGATGTGATCTGTTCTGGAGAATGTTCCATGTGCACTAGAGGAGAATGTGTATTCTGTTGCTTTGGCATGGAATGTTCTGAATAGATCTGTGATGTCCATCTGGTCCAGTGTGTCATTTAAAACCTTTATTTCCTTGTTGATTTTTTGCTTAGATGATCTGTCCATTTCAATGAGGGGACTGTTAAATTTCACTACTATTATTGTATTATTGTCGATGTGTTTCAGTCTAACATCCCCACCATTGTATGTTACAGACCTCTTGTCCCGAGCTGCTTTCAGGATTTTCTCTTTGTCACTGAGACTTGTAAGTTTTACTATTAGATGATGGATTTTTTACTTATTTTTATTGATTTTGAGTGGGGTTCTCTGTGCTTCCTGGATTTTGGTGCTTGTTCCCTTTACCAACTTAGGGAAATTCTCTGCTATAATTTGCTCCAATATACCTTCTGCCCCTTTCTCTTTCTTCTTTTTCTGGGATCCCAATTATTCTAACATTGTTTCGTCTGATGGTATCACTTATCTCCCAAATTCTCCCCTCGTGGTCCAGTAGTTGTTTCTCTCTCTTTTGCTCAGCTTCTTTATTCTCCATAATTTGGTCTTCTGTATCACTACTTCTCTCTTCTGCCTCATTTATCCTAGTAGTAAGAGCCTCCATTTTTTATTGTACCTCATTAATAGCTTTTTTGATTTCACCTTGGCTCGATTTTAGTTCTTTTATTTCTCCAGAAAGAGATTTTATTTCTCCAGAAAGAGATTCTCTAGTATCTTCCATGCTTTTTTCAAACCCAGCTAGCACCTTGATAATCATCATTGTGAACTTTAGTTCTGACATCTTACTAATGTCTGTATTGATTAGGTCCTTAGCCATTGGTACTGCTTCTTGTTCTTTTTTTTTTTTTTTTTGAGATGAGTTTTTCCACCCTATCATTTTATCTAGATAAGAATAGATGAATGAGAGAACAAAATACTAAAAGGGTAGCAACAACCCCAGATAAATATACACTAACTAAATCGGAAGAGACCTGAAACCAGCAGTGGGGGAAAAAGAAAGGAGGGGAAAAAAAAATATATATATATATATGCCCAAAAGAACTGGCATGATATATTCAGAGCACTAAAAGAGCAAGATATATATACAGATAGATAGATATCTATCCATCTATCTATCTATCTATCTATCTATCTATATATATCTCAATATCAGGTATCATACTCCTCCACTATCTTGCTTCTCCCCCCAGATGATTTATTGAAGAAGCTTTTTCTCCTTTGAGCATATATATATATATATATATATATATATATATATATATATAATGAATGACAGGTGAATAGAACAGAGCCACACATTTGGTTTTGGGTGTATTTTGGTCTGTTAGAGGAAACTGCCTCCCAAAAGTTTAAAGAAAGTAAAACTTATATATACAAAATTTATATATATACAAAAATAAAGGCAAACGCGATAAAGGGATGGAATATGACTGTAAAGATGAAAATTTAGAAAGGTTCTAAAAGAGGAATTGATAGGATAGGAAGTTGGTTGAATAAAGACAAAAAAGAAGAAAGAATGTGGTCAGGTTGGAGACTAGAACAAAGCCATGTGCTAGATTTAGGGCATATTTTGATCTGCTAGAAGAAACTGTATCCCAAAATTTTAAAGAAATAAAAACCTATATGTATACAAAAAATAAGGTTAAACACAATGAAGGGATACAATAGGACTTTAACAATGAAAATTTTAAAAGATTTTTTAAAAAGGTATAGATAAGATAAAATAGTTAAATAGGTTAAAATAGGAATGAGGAAAATTTTTAAAAATAGAATAAGAAAAAAATAAAATTTAAAGAATTTAACTTTGAAAGACTAAAGAATCATGGAAAAAAGCCATGAATTCTATGCGTTGGATTCCCCTAGCTCTGGAGTTCTGCAGTTCTCATTGATCAATGAACTTTGTCTTGGCTGGATGTTCTTACTGATCTTCTTGGGGGGGGGTGCTGTTGCAGTGATGCTCAAATGTCTTTGCCTGAGGCGGAATCATACCGCCCTTGCTAGGGGCCAGGCTAAGCAATCTGCTCGGGTTCACTCTCGGGAGCTTTTGTTTCCTGAACATTTTCCATACAGCTTTGGAGGACAGGAATGAAGACGGAGGCCTCCCAATCTCTGGCCTTGGAGGAGCTAAGAGCTTGGGGCCCCACTCCTTAGTGCACCCTCAGAGAAAAGCAGTCAATCACTCCTGTCTCCTTGGTCTCTGGCCATACTCCGTGCTCATCTGGCCTTTGACCAAGCATTTCTATCTCTGGTGCATGGCCCCATTTGGAGTTTCCAAACCCAGCAGATTGCTGCTGCGTGCTCCTGAGGTGCTCCTCCCAGAAGAGGAAGGTGGGGTTCTCTCCAGACCTGCCACATGTGGGGTCCCTGCTTGAAGAGCAGTGACCTAACAGTGTTGTGGATCATGGTTTAAGGTAACCCTGAGCTGAAAGCCCACTCCTTGGCTCTGTCTCTGTAGCTGAATTCCCTACTCTGATACCTGGCAGCTCTGCCACACTCAGACACCTCTGGTCTTTCTGTGACCCTGCGGGTCCTGAGACCACACTGTCCCTATGAGGGCTCCACCCCTGGCTTTGCCTCTAAAGCTCCATTGCTCAGTGGAGCTGACTTCTAAAAGTTCCAATTTCATGCTCCACTGCTCTCTCACTTGCCAGGAACTGCCTCTCTCCCCATGGTCTATCTTTCTGTGTTGTCTCAGATTCACTTCTCCACACATCCTACCTTCCACAAAGTGGTCGCTTTTCTGTTCCTAGAATTGCTGTTTTTCTTCTCTTCCATCTCTTGTTGAGTTTGTAGGTGTTCAGAATGGTTTGGTAACTATCTAGCTGAACTCCTGGGACCTAATGATATTTAGGTATCATACTCCTCCACTATCTTGCTTCTCCCCCCAGATGATTTATTGAAGAAACTTTTTCTCCTTTGAGTATTCTTGACTCCTTTGTCAAATATAAGCTTGGGTTTCTTTCTGGGCTGTCAGTTCTCTTTTATTGGTCTATTTTTATGCCAGTACTGTACTGTTTTGATGCCTGTAAGTTTATAGTACAGCCTGAAATCAGGAAGTGTGATGGCTCCTGCCTTGTTCTTTTTTCTTAGGATTTTTTTGGCTAGCCAGGATCTTTCATGGATTGATATAAATTCTAGAGGGTTTTTTTTCCCACTTCTTTGGAAATGCCATTGAAATCTTGATAGGGATTGCATGGAATCTATAGATGGCTTTTGGTAGTATTGACATTTTAACAATATTAATCATTTTAATCCATAAGCATGGAATACTTCTCCAATTATAAGTCTCTTCTTTGATTTCTTTCATCAGTGTCTTGTAATTTTCAGAGTAGAAATCTTTCATCTCCTTAGTTAAATTTATTCCTTAGTATTTTATTATTTTTGATGCTACTGTAAATGGGATTGATTTCTTTATTTCTTTTTCAGAATATTTGTTGTTAATGTATAGAAATTCTACTGATTTTTGTGTTAATTTTATATCCTGTAACTTTACTGAATTCATTCATTAGTTCTAACATGTTTTTGGGTTTTGTTGTTTGTTTGTTTTGAAAGAGAGAGAAAGAGGGAGCATGTTCTCTTGTGCATGAGGAAGGAGAGGAGGGGAGGAGGAAGAGGGAGAGAGAAAGAGAGAATCCTAAGCAGGCTTTATGAACAACTCAGAGTCTGTTATGGGGCCCAATCTCATGACCCTGAGATCATGACCCAAGCTGAAATCAAGAGTTGGGTGCTTAAACAACTGATACACCCAGGTGCCCAGATCTAATAATTTTTTAGTTGAATCTTTAAAATTTTTGTATATAAAATAAATCATATCATTTGAAAGTAGAGACAATTTTGTTTGTTCCTTTCTAATTCTGATATTTTTTTTCTTTCTTTTTCATGCCTGATTACTTTAGCTGGATGTTTAGCACTATGTTGAACAGGGGTGGTGAGAGTGGGCACCTCTATCTTGCTACTGACCTTAGAGAAAAAGTTTTCAACATTTCACCAGTAAGAGTGATGATAGCTGTGGACTTGTCATCAGTGGGTTTTGTTTTGTTGAGATATGTTACATCTATGCCTAATTCGCCAAGAGTTTTTATCAAGAATGGATGTTGACTTTTCACCTTGATTCTTTTATAGAGTTACAATATATTTCTCCCTTGGACAAATGCTGTGAACCCTTATAGATCTTTAATATTTGCTGGGCAAATATGTCTTCTTTTGTATGTATGTTATCCACACCCATTTCAAATAGTCTATTTGGAAAGTATCTAATTTATGATGGCAAAAATCTAATCCCACCATCCTACTGAGTATCACCAGGTCTGATCTCCCCTTTTAGGTCCTCTTCCCTTGATGACTTCAAGGAAATTCTCAGGGGATTTGGGATTATATTTATAAAGGAAGGAAAGGTTGATGTGTTAAGGGTGTGGTAGTCAATGCCTTAAGCCAGTAAACATTCATCATCTGCCTTTCTGCAGAGGTTTTGCAAATAAGAGTTTGTTTTTTTTTTAATTGCAAGTCAGGGGTTTTATATTTCCACATCAATCTCTACCTGCCATTTCCATGAAGATGCTTTTCTAAGGTTTGAAAATGAAAAGTCTTGATTAAAGAATTAAATTTAAGGATCTGACTTACTGAATTTTTTATTGAGCCTGCACAATGGGAACATACTTTGGCTCCCACTCTACTCTCGTTTTCCCCACAGATAGAATGAAGGATGTAGATATGGAGGCCAGAGGGTTAAAATGAAAGAAGAGAAGGAAATCGGGTGTGGTGGGGATTTGTAAGAAAGGGAAGTGACAGAGAAAGTTGCTGAGACTAAACTATCCTGCTCCTTTTCCACCTGCAGAGTCAGGCATTCAAGAGGAAAAGGATTTGTTTGGAAGTTACTACACCACCTACATCTGGCAGGAAACCAGACCCAGACTAGGTGGTGTGGGCCTGTTCTACTTGCTGTCCTACCATGGTAAGTTGATTGTCCCATCAGTGTGATACCTAATCTTGCAGCTCTTGATCTCATTTCCCATCATGGGCCATCCTCCTGGGAAGCTCCTAGTCCATCTGTGCAGGTGCCTTACTTATCCATTCAGTTGTTCTGCAGTTTTTACTCTGTCTTCCTCTCCTCTGGTTCCGCTCAGTGCGGTGTGAAGAAGCACAGCCATGGCTTCTGAAGTCTTCTGAGCTGTTCCTCTCTATCTCTACCATCCCCAGGTCCTGGGGGTCAAAGCTGAGTTAAATTCTTCCTTATTAACCAAAGCCAGCACCTCACTGAGCTGGGGATATCCATACCTGGTGCTGAAGGAAAAATGTCCACTCCACAAACATGTATATATCATACTTAAAGGGTCTATCCAACAAGAAAATATATATATATTCTCACATCTTCTTTATCCATTCTTCTGTTGAAGGACATTTTGGCTGCTGTTGACATTGCTGCTATGAACATTGGGATGCATGTGTCCTTTTGTTTCACTACATTTGTATCTTTGGGGTAATTGCTGGATCACAGGGTTGCTCTATTTCTAACTTCTTGAGGAACCTCCATACTATTATCTAGAATGGCTGCACCAACTTACATTCCCACCAATAGTGTAAGAGGGTTCTCATTTCTCCACATCTTTGCCAACATTTTTTGTTTTCTGTCTTCTTGTTTTTAGTCATTCTGACTAGTGTAAGGTGACTTCTCATTATAGTTTTGATTTGTATTTCCCTGATGTCAGGTGATAGGGAGCATTTTCCCATGTGTGTTGGCCATTTGTCTTCTTTGGAGAAATGTCTGCTCATGTCTTCTGCCCATCTCTCGAGTGGTTTATTTATTTTTTGGGTGTTGAGTGTGATAAGTTCTTTATAGATCTTGGATACCAGCTCTTTATCTGATATGTCATTTGCAAATATCTTCTTCAATTCCATAGGTTGTCTTTTAATTTTGTTGACTATTTCCCTTGCTGTGCAGAAGGCTTTTTATCTTAATAAAGTCCCAATAGTTCATTTTGCTTTTGTTTCCCTTGCCTTTAGAGACAGATCTTACAAGGAGTTGCTGCAGCTGAGGTCAAAGAAGTTGTTGCTTTTGTTCTCCTATAGGATTTTGATGGATTCCTGTCTCACATTTAGGTCATTTATCCATTTTGAGTTTATCTTTATGTATGGTATAAGAGAATGGTCCAGTTTCATTCTTCTCTATGTGGCTGTCCAATTTTCCCAATAACAATTGTTGAAGAGACTGTCTTTTTTCCCTTTGATACTCTTTCCTGCTTTGTTGATGACTATTTGACCACAGAGTTGAGGGTCCATTTCTGGGATCTTTATTCTGTTTCATTGATCTATGTGTCTGTTTTTCTGAGCGGACCATTCTGTCTTGATGAGCTTTGTAATAGAGCTTGAAGTTAGGCATTGTGATGCCCCAAGCTTTGTTTTCTTTTTCAAAATTCTTTTGGCTATTCTGGGTCTTTTCTGGTTCCATACAAATTTTAGGATTGTTTATTCCAGCTCTGTGAAAAATTTCAGTGGTGTTTTGATAGGGATTACATTGAATGTGTAGATAGCTCTGGGTAGCATAGATATTTGAACAATATTTATTCTTCTAATCCATGAGCATGGAATGTTTTTTCTTCTCTTTGTGTCTTCCTCAATTCCTTTCATAAATGTTCTGTAGTTTTTAGAGTACAGATCCTTCACCTCTTTAGTTAGGTTTATTCCTAGGTATCTTATCATTTGGGGTTCATTTGTAAATGGGATGAACTCCTTAATTTCTCTCTCTTCTGTCTCATTATTAGTGTATAGAAATGCAATTGATTTCTATGCATTGATTTTGTATCCTGACACATTGCTGAATCACTGTATGAGTTCTAGCAATTCTGGAATAGAGTCTTTTCAGTTTTCCACATAAAATATCATGTCATCTGTGAAGAGTGAGAGTTTGACTTCTTCTTTACCAATTTGAATGCCTTTTATTTCTTTTTGTTGCCTATTACTGAGGACTTATGGTACTATATTGAACAACCGTGGTTATATTGGGCATCCCTGTCATGTTCTCAACCTTAGGGGAAAAGCTCTAAATTTTTCCCCATCAAGAATATTTGCTGTGGGCTTTTCATAGATGGCTTTTACGATATTGAGGTATGTTCTCTCTAACCCTACACTGTGAAGAGTTTTAATCAATAAAGGATGCTGTACTTTGTGAAATGCTTTTTCTGCATCAACTAAGAAGATCACATGGCTCTTGTCTTTTCTTTTATTATGTGAATTATCACATTGATTGATTTGCTGATGTTGAACCATGTTTGCATCCCAGGAATAAATCCTACTTGGTTGTGGAGCATAATCCTTTTAATATACTATTGGATCCTATTGGCTAGTATCTTGGTGAGTAATTTGACATCCATGTTCATCAGGGAAATTGATATGTAATTATCTTTCTTAATGGGGTCTTTGGTTTCAGGATCAAGGTAATGCTGGCCTCATAGAACGAGTTTGGAAGTTTTCCTTCCATTTCTATTTTTTGAAATGGCTTCAGGAGAATGGGTATTTGAATGCTTGGTAGATTTCCCCTGGGAAGCCATCTGGCTCTAGACCCTTGTTTTTTGGGTGGTTTTTGATTACTGCTTAAATTTCCCCATGGGTTATTGGTCTGATCAGATTTTCTATTTCTTCCTGTTCCAGTTTTGGTAGTTTGTAAGTTTCCAGGAATACATCTATTTCTTCCAGATTGCATAATTTGTTGGTATATAGTTGCTCATAATATATTATTAAAATTGTATTTCTTGCTGTTGGTGTGATCTCTCCTCTTTTATTCATGATTTTATTAATTTCAGTCCTTTCTTTTCTCTTTTTGACGAGTTTGGCTAGGGGTTTGTCGATCTTATTAATTCTTTCAAAGAACAAACATCTAGTTTTATTGATCTGTTCTACTCTTCTCCTGGTTCCTATTTCATTGATTTCTGCTCTAATCTTTATTATTTCTCTTCTCCTGCTTGGTGTAGGCTTTATTTGCTATTCTTTCTCCAGCTCCTTTAGTGTAAGGTTAGCTTATGTATTTGAGATTTTCTTTCTTTCTTTCTTTTTTTTTTTTTTTTGAGAAAGGCTTGTATTGCAATGTAATTCCCCCTTAGGACTGCCTTTGCTGTATCCCAAGGGTTTTGAACACTTGTGTTTTCATTCTCACTCATTTCCTTAAAGTTTTAAAATTCTTTTTAATTGCCTAGTTGACCCATTCACTCTTCAGTAGGATGCTCTTTAACCTCCAAGTGTTTACATTCCTTCGAATTTCCTCTTGTGATTGAGTTCAAGTATCAAAGCAGTGTGGTCAGAAAATATGCAGGGAAAAATCCCAGTCTTTTGGTATTGGTTGAGACCTGACTTGTGACCTAATATGTGATCTATACTGGAGAACGTTCTGTGTACACTTGAGAAAAATGTGTATTCTGTTTTTTTAGGATGGAATGCTCTGTATATATCTGTGAAGTCCACCTGGTCCAGTGTGTCATTCAAAACCATTGTTTCCAGGGGCGCCTGGGTGGCTCAATGGGTTAAAGCCTCTGCCTTTGGCTTGGGTCATGATCCCAGGGTTCTGGGATCAAGCCCCGCGTCAGGCTCTCTGCTCAGCAGGGGGCCTGCTTCCTCCTCTCTCTCTCTCTGCCTGCCTCTCTGCTTACTTGTGATCTCTGTCTGTCAAATAAAATAAATAAGATCTTTAAACAAACAAACAAACAAAAAAACCTGTTGTTTCCTTGTTGATCTTCTGCTTAGGTGATCTGTCCATTGTTGTGAGTGGGAGGTGGAAGTCCCCTATTATTTATGTATTGTTATCAATGTGTCTCTTTATTTTGGTTATTAATTGGTTGATATAGTTGGCTGCTCTCAAGTTAGAAGCTTGAGATATTAACAATTGTTAGATATTCTTGTTGGATAGACCCTTTAAGTATGATATAGTGTCCCTCTTCATCTCTTACTACAGTCTTTGGTTTAAAATCTAATTTGGCTGATATTAGGATTACTACTCCAGCTTTCTTTTGAGGTGCATTAGCATGGTAAATTGTTCTCCACCCTTCACTTTCTGTCTGGAGGTGTCTTTAGGTCTAAGATGAGTCTCTTGTAGTCAGTATATGGATGGGTCTTGCTTTTTTATCCAGTTTGATATCCTGTGTCATTGGATTGGAACATTTAGTCCATTTACATTCAGAGTAACTATTGAAAGATATGAATTTAGTGCCATTTTATTACCTGTAAAGTTCCTGTTTCTGTAGATTGTCTCTTTTCCTTTCTGATCTATGTTACTTCTGGGGTCTCTCTTCGCTTACAGGATCCCCCTTAATAATTCTTGCAGGGCTGGCTTGGTGGTCACATATTCTTTCAGTTTCTGTATGTCCTGGAAACTCTCTATCTCTCCTTTCCATGCTGAATGGCAGCTTGCTGGATAAAGTATTCTTGTCTGCATGTTTTTTTCATTTAGTACCCTGAATAAATCATGACAACCCTTTCTGGCCTGCCAGGTGTCTGTGGAAAGTCTGATGTTAGTCTGATGTTCTTACCTCTGTAAGTTAGGAACCTCTTGTTTCTCTTTTTCTCTGAAAATTTCAAGCTTCACTATTATATGTTGATGTGTTGATCTATTTTTATCGGTTTTTGGGAGGGGTCCTCTCTACCTCTTGGACATGAATGCCTGTTTCCTTCTCCAGATTGGGGAAGTTCTCAGCTACTATTTGTTTAAATATTCCTTCTGGCCCTCTCTCTCTTCACCCTCAGGTACCCCAATAATTCTGATGTTGTTTCGTTTTATAACATCACTGATTTCTTGAAGCCTCTTCTCATGGGCTATTAGTTTTCTCTCTTTTCCTCAACCTCCCTCCTTTCTATCAACCTGTCTTCTATGTCACTGACTCTCTCTCTCTCCTGCCTCATTTACCCTAACTGTTAGAGCATCTCAACTAGAACATTTTTAATTTTGGTCTGATTACATCTCATTTTTGTACTAAGAGATAATCTAGTGTCTTTTATGCTTTTTTAAAGCCCAGTTATTAACTTTGTAATTGTTATCCTGAATTCCATCTCTGACATCATACTTATATCCATATGGATTAGATCTGTGGCAGAGAGCACTACCTTTGGTTCTTTCTTTTGTTGTGAATTCTTCCTTCTAGTCATTTTGCACCCAAAGAAGAATGGATGAATGAGTGAACAGAATCAAAATATCAATGATGACCCAAGCAAAATACACACTAGACAATTCTGGAGCAGTCAGAAACCAAAACTGAAAAGAAAAAAAGTGGGGGGTGAGGGGAGAGAATATAATCTCACAGGATGGACAAAACAGGGTGATCCATTTGTCTCTGTGTTAGAAGACACTAAATCCCAAAATTGCAAAGAAAACAAAATTTATGTATATACAAAAGTAAAATTCAATAGAGTGATAGGAGGTCAAAAATGAAAAGTATATCTGTAAAATGTAGATCTAAACTTAAAACTTAAAAGTGAAGAATTTATAAAATAAGAAACTAGTTGGAAAAGGAAAAAAGAAAGAAAAAGACAATTTTAAACTGAAAGATAAATGAATCATGAGAAAAAAAACCTTAAATTCTTTATACTCATTTCCCCTAGTGCTGGAGTTTTAGGGTCTTGTAGGATCCATAAATGTGCTGTGCACTTGTTCTTCCAGTTGGTCTGGGGGAGGGGCCGGCTGCACTCCTTCTCAGGTGTCTTTGCCTGGGCTGAGTTGCACTGCTCCTTGCCAGGGGACTGGGCTCTCCATATGCTTATCCTCTGTGTGGCTTGTGCTCCCTGAAGGCTTTCCATCCTCTTTAGAGAGTCAAAATGAAAATGGCCATTCCCCAATCTCTAGCTCCAGAGCAAAATATCACCATCCCCCCTATAGTAAACCCTCTGGGATATATGGTCTTTACTTTTGTGGGCCAAACTCTGCAGATTCCTGCAGTGCATGCCCACAGTGATCCTCCTGGGGGAAGTCAGAGGGTCCTGCATTACTGCCCTTTGTAGGGCCCTGGGGCTGAGACTGGTGGCTTGATTGTGTGCACACACACTCTGCCCTTCCCAGGGGAAGGGGAAGGGGAAGTGTTGCCCCATATTGTCCTTTACAGGGCCACCACACTGAGAGCTGTTGCCCAGTTGTGCATGCACCTGTTCTGTTCCTCCTGGGAGATGGCAGAGGGTCCCTGCATTCCAGTCCGCTACTGTATTCCCAGGTGGAGATTGGTTACCCGATCTGGCCTGGCTCCCAGTTTATGGCAAACCTAGCTGAGAGACCCCTCCTGGGCTCGCTGACCATAACCAGTTTCCCTGTTCTACTGCATGGGAACTCTACTGAGTAATTCTACTAATAGGCAGCCCTGTTAGTTCTGTGACTCCTGGGATCCTGAGACCACACTGGCTCACCTAGAATTCTGCCTATTTCATCCCCTGAGCACCTTTCAGACAGGGATGTCTCTCATTGGAGCAGATTTTTAAGGGTTCTGATTTTAGCCTCCTGGGCTCTATCACTTTCCAGTAGCTGGCTTATGGAGGCTCCCTCTACCCTCCATTTATCTTCTGATATCTACCTTCAGATTCACTTCTCCACACTTCCTACCTTGTAAAAAGTGGTTGCTTTTCTACTTGTAGAGTTCCAGATTTTTTTTTTTTTTTATATCTCAGGTTGAATTCATGGGGGTTCAGAATGGTTTGATAGTCATCTAGCTAAATTCAAGGGACCAGATGAAACAAGGTCCCCTACTCTTCTGCTATCTTGTCTCCCTGGATGTATGGAAGTATATCAAGCTTTTCCTTTTTAACAGTTGTTCCCTTTGCTTTCCCCCCTCCCACACACATTATTATTTTTCTGAACCATTCAAGAGAATGCTGTTCATGTCATGTGCTTTTATTCTTAAATACTTCAGTGTGAGTTTCTTAAGAATAAGGATATTCTCTGTGTCACAGTACAATGATCCAAATAAGGAAATTTGACATTGATGTAATCCACAATCCATATGCATTTGTACCAGTTGCCCTGATAATGTTGATTATGGCTGTTTTTTCCCCAACCCAGGATCCAACTAGGATCACAGGTTGCATGTAGTTGTGATGCCATCTTAGTTTCCTTTAACTTGGACCTGCTCCTTAGCCTTTCGTTCTCTTTCATGACCTTGACATTTTTGAAGTGTACAGACCAGCTGTTTTGAAGGACATCTCTCAGTTGGGGTTTGTCTGATGTGTCCTTATAGTTACAGTCAGATGATGCATTTCTGAGGAGAACACCACCAAAATGATGTTGTGTCCTTCCTGGTGCATTGTATTAGGAGGCACAGGATACTGATATGTCCATTATCACAGATGTTTGATTTGATCACTGGCTTAAGGTGGTATCTGTCAAGTTTCTCTGTTGTGAAGTTGTTTATTTTTTTCTTTGTAACTAGTAAATAACTTGTGGGAAGATATTTTGAGACCATTTAAATATCTTGGTCCTCATCAAACATTCACCAGCATGTATAGCATCCATAGAAATAAGTGTTTTAAAGATTCAACAGACATGCACACTTAACATTTGGAAAAAAAAGGAGGGCAGGGACAGCTCTGTCATTTTTTTTAAAATTTAAATTCAATTAGCCAACTTATAGTACATCATCAGTTTAAGATGTAGTATTTAATAATTTATCAGTTGCACATAACACCCGGTGTTCATCACATCATGTGCCCTTCTTAATGCCCATCACCCAGTTTCCCCATCCCCCCACCCATCTTCCCTCCAGAACCCTCAGTTTCTTTCATGGTTTGTCTCCCTCTCTGCTGACTTCCTATTCTGTTTTCCCTTCCTTCCTCTGGTCCTCTGCCCTGTTTCTGATGTTCCACATATTAGTGAAACCATATGATAATTGTCTTTCTCCGATTGACTTATTTCAGTCAGCATAATACCCTCTAGTTCCATCCATGTCAATGTAAATGGTAAGTATTCACCATTTCTGATGGCTGAGTAATATTCCATTGTATATATATATATATATATATATATATATGTCACATCTTCTTTACCCATTTATCTGTTGAAGGACATCTCAGCTCTTTCCACAGTTTGGTTATTGTGGACATTGCTGCTATGAACATTGGAGTTCATGTGCCCCTTTTTTTCACTACATCTGTATCTTTGGGGTAATTGCTGGATCATAAGGTTGCTCTATTTCTAACGTCTTGAGCAACTTCCATGCCATTTTCCAGACTGGCTGTACCAACTTGCATTCCCACCAACAGCATAAGAGGGTTTTCCTTTATCCACATCTTTGCCAATATTTGTTATTTCCTGCCTAATTACTTTTAGCCATTCTGACTACTGTAAGGTGGTATCTCATTGTGGTTTTGATTTGTATTTCCTTGATGTCAAGTGATGTGGAGCATTTTTTCATGTGTCTGTATGTCTTCTTAGGAGAAATGTCTGCGCATGTCTTCTGCCCTTTTCTTGACTGGTTTATTTGTTTTTTGGGTGTTGAGTTTGATAAATTCTTTATAGATCTTGGATACCTGAAGAAGGATGTTACATCATATTTAAAGGGTTAATCCAATAAGAAGATCTGACAATTGTAAATATTTATGCTCTTAATTTGGGAGCAGCCAGTTATATCAACCAATTAAGAACTGAAGTAAAGAGACACATTGATACTAATACATGAATAATATGGGACTTCAACCCCCCACTCACAGCAATGGACAGATCACCTAAGCAGAAGGTCAACAAGGAAACAAGGGCTTTGAATGATGCACTGGACCAGAAGGACTTCACAGATATATACAGAGCATTCCATCCTAAAACAACAGAACACATTTTTTACAAGTGCACAGAGAACGTTCTCCAGAATAGATCACATACTGGGTCACAAGTCAGGTCTCAACCAATACCAAAAGATTGGGATTTTTCCCTGCATATTTTCTGGTCACACTGCTTTGATACTTGAACTCAATCACAAGAGTTTGAAGGAATGTAACACTTGGAGACAAACCATGAGAGTTTAATGTAAACACTTATAGAGCATCCTACTGAAGAGTGAATGGGTCAACTAGGCAATTAAAAAGAATTTTAAAACTTTACAGAAATTAGTGAGAATGAAAACACAAGTGTTCAAAACCTTTGGGATACAGCAAAGGCAGCCCTAAGGGGGAAGTACATTGCAATACAAGCCTTTCTCAAAAAAAAAAAAAAAAAAAAGAAAAGAAAAAGAAAAAAAAAGAAAATCTCAAATATATAAGCTAACCTTACACTAAAGGATCTGGAGAAAGAAGAGCATATAAAGCCTACACCAAGCAGGAATAATAAAGATTAGAGCAGAAATCAATGAAATAGAAGCCAGGAGAAGAGTAGAACAGATCAGCAAAACTAGAAGCTGGTTCTTTGAAAGAATTAGTAAGATCAATAAACCCCTAGCCAGACTCATCAAAAAGAAAAGAGAAAGGGCTCAAATTAATAAAATCATGAATGAAAGAGGAACGATCAGGAAAAACACCAAGGAAATACAGCTCTGCCATCTTTTTAGCACTTGAGACTTTAAGATATTTTCTGGTCTGGCTACACCCTAAAACCAAGAGGTCACTGCTGACAAGTAAAGTTGAGATCCTCCTGGAGCAGAAGTTCTTTTCTTTCTGGCTCTATTAATGCTGTTTGCCAATCAGGTGGAATGTTTACTGTGAAAATGTGAAGAACTGCAGAGAATAGGGAGGGGAGCTCAGATGAATCAATAAGAAAACTCGAAAATTACCCCCATGGAATTTTAACTCTACAGGCGACACCAAAAGAGCAGACTTTCTCTTATAATTCCCTTACTTGGTTTTTGGCATTGCATATCTTTTTGAAGCCAATCCTGTGTGTTATCAGGGTGTAAATATTAGCACTGTCCCTAACATCTTAACCTTGCCTTAGGGACGGAAGGGAGTATCCTTAATCAGTGGCCCTTAGAGTTCATGCTTGTTGGGGAAATGTACCTGGGCTTCTAAGAACAGTTTGGGAACTGTTGGCACAGAGATAAGACACAGAGGTACAGGCAGGCAAGGGGGAAATTGCAATGTGAACATAGACTACATCTGCCTAGGCAATCTACCAGCAAGAGGCTCACCCAGGACTTTGTGCTAATTTCTGTCCAACCCTGGTTATCTTCAGAAGAGTATGCAACATTTGAGCAAAGATCAGCTCTTATCGAAAAAAGTAAGCTTGTTATTGATAATAAAGAGTAAACTCTGGCTCTTACAGAATGGACTACATTTAGTAAAACATCTCAATGTATAATTTTTTTTACATGAAAGAGTAGCTCTTGGAGAATTTCCTGGATTTGTGGGCATCAGTAAAAAAAGGCTAAACCATTCTGCACAAATTATGAAAGCAGCCACAGAAGGGACAAGGCAAGGACAGCTTCCATTCCCTCCATCCTCTGCCTCCTACCAAAGACACAAGGAAAAATCTCAGGAAAAGAGAGAAGGTGTACTGGGGAAAGGACCTAGCAAGACCAACATGGCTAAGAAGAAGAGACAGGTGAAAAGTTTTGCATCCAATCTTGGGCAATTTGTGGGGGCTCTTAGCTCCTTGCCAATGTCCCAAGATCTTCAACAAAAGTCTCTTCTTCACAATTGCTTGTATGGTGATGCTTGGGGAAAACAAGGGAATGGGACTGAACTCCAGGCTTGGGTGGCTGCAAGGTGGAGAAGAAAAATGCTGTAGGAAGGAAGATGTCACAAAGGGCAAGATTTCTGTGCAAAGAGGAGCTGGATCAAGTGAGGACCAGGAGAAATCAAGCCTCTAAGGATTCCCAGCAATAGCAATGGAAGGAGAGTTCTGGGCGCTCTTCTATGCAGGATCAAGCTCAACTCACTTTTACTTAAATCTTAAAACAGTTTATGCTGGGTGGACTGGAGAGTGTGAGGCCCCTGGGATCAGGGCAGTCCAGAGCTGCAAAGTTGGGCTTAAAGAAAAGCAGGGTAACATGGTCAAGACAGCTGATTAGATCCTCGTGTCCTGCACTTGGAACAGATGCTTCAACTTCTGAAATTCTTTTTGTGCTCTGGAAAGTGCTAATTTAACTTTCCAGAAGCTGGAGAGGGAAGCTCTTCTCTCCCCCATATTTCTTAGACTCCTTCACTCCCTCACTGTGTTGTCTGACTGGCCAACATGGTTTCCCGCTATTTCCTAAAAGCAGCCCTTAACTTTCTTTCCCCATGACAAGAGGTCATGCCAGTTCATGTTTCTCTGCCTTTAAAAAGCACATGCACCTCCTCTTTGTTCTTTAAGGTCTTAAAAGATCTTTGATGGAGAGCAATAAAATTCCATCCCACTAAAGAAGCTAATTGCAGGGTTTTAAATACTTGGTGAAAGGCCCTTTCCCTGAAGAGGAGACTATCTTCTTCCAACTAGAAAAAAACAAAACAAAACAAAACAAAACCCAAATCCTCAAGGTGAACTCACACCGCTCGCTGCCTGGTGCCTACACAAGGCTTCTGAGAAATTTCCACCTGGGATTGAAGCTATGGAGCAGGAGCCATTTCTTGTTGTGGAAAAGGACAAAGTGGGGCAGGGGAGTAGGGCTAGCGAGTAGGGCTAGCGAGACAGCCATGCGTGCTCTCTGGAATGTTCTATATGGCTACCAGAGGCTTCCCCTGAAGAGTGGGACAGAGTTTCTGTCAGAAATTTTGTCAGTGGGCTATCTATAGCTTTTTAAGAGCCTTAGTAGAATCCTAAGTCCTTGTTCATCAGGAAGAATTTTGTGGGTGAAATGAAAGTTTTGGATTAAGTTTTTTCAACTTCATGAATAGAATTAGAGTAAGATGTATAGTAAATAAAGCTTGGTGAGTCATGGCAGCATTTTTCATGACAGCCAAAAGGCTGCAGCCCAGTGTCCATCGACAGGAAATGTGGTATATGCATACAGTAGAATGTCATTTGGCCTTACAAAGGAGGGAAAGTCTGACACACGCCACTGAGTTAGGGACAGGTAGGGCTAGGTAGGGAGACATAGGGGGCTCCTTGATCAGACTCATAGAAACACTCCAGACCACCCAGCCCTAGGTGTCTGAGGGACAAGTCTTATGTATGACTGTTTTCTGTGGTCAACAGAATATAACTAGAGGGTAAGAAGAAGTAAGCCATTAAAGATTTATCACTAGTCCTTAATCAATGGTGCCCCCAGTATAGAAGTCAAGAAGATTTAAATTCCCTGGTTAGCTTTCTATAAAAGATCAACCCTAAAAGCCCTCAGTGGCAACCCTGTTGGGACCCCTCTCACAGAAAGCTTTTTCTGTATCCTTGCTTAATAAGCGTCTATTGCTTTGCTCATTCTCCTTTGTCCATGAGATTCATTCTTTGACTCTGTGAGACAAGAACCTCGCTCTCCAGCTTCACCCCAACACAGATGACCCCTGAAGACATTACGCTAAGTAAAGTAAGCCAGTCATAAATATACTACACGATCCTACTTATGTGATGTACCTAGAGTAGTCAAGTTCACAGAGACAGAAATGGCGCTTGCGAGGGCCGGGGGTTGGGGGTTATGGGGAACAGTTTGATGGGTCCAGAGTTTCAGTATTGCCAGATGAAAAGAGTTCTGTGGATGGATTGTGGAAATGGTTGCACAAAAACATGAATGTACTGAATGCCACTCAACTGTGCACCTGAAAATAGTGATGATGTTAAGTTTTATGTTACACGTTTTCCACAATAATAAGGAAATTCAGTGAGAAAGATATTGTGTTGTTTGCAAAAGTTTGTAGTTCTTTAAAGCATGGTTTTCAACATGTGTTCCATGAATGCACTTGTGAGAAAAAGATTCTGTTGTTCAAATCAGCTAGAAAACCCTCTGTATGTAAAGAAGCAAGTTAAGCACAGAAGAGCCTCTGATAAGGCCTGTATTGAAAATTATTAAGCTTTGTTTAATCCAGCATTTCACCACATGTGTACTTGATCCTAAAACACCTTCTCCCAGAGACCCCTTAAACACCTGTTAGAACTGATATTCTGCAAAATATCGGTCTGGAAAACGATATTTAAGTCTTCCTCTGATCTGTATGGAAGTTGTGTCTAGAAAGCAATGACTGGTTTTCTTCATGGACTTTGGAAGCTCAAATTTTTATGGATATAGCTAATGACCTTTATGATTAGCCATTAGAGATTAATAGGTAATGCTTTGTTAGTTCAATAAAGAGGCCATAAATTAAAAGCTCTCAGTGTGTAGAAAGGTCTTCTGACCTCCCTTCTCAAGAACTAGTTATTTGGATTTTGCTGATACTGGAGGCCCCCACTGCCACCCTGGCAGCAGCCGTCTAGTTTTCAGGCCTCTCATTTGCAAATAAAAACCAGTCAGGTGGCAGTAACTGTCCCCAAATTGGCTCTTTTATTTGCCAGAGGCTTCCCTTTACCCTGACTGATGTAAGTGGTCTATTAGTCCTACTTGGGTGGCGAGCTGTTGTAAGAACAGGTCTTGCTTTCTTAGTTTTTATTTCATGCTTGGACTTTCTCTTGCATCCATCCAGGAAAGTTGCAGAAAAACAAATTATCTCAGGTCCACAAATTGACATTTTGGGCAAATTATGTTCACCTTCTGGAATTTGTATTTCCCATCTCTAAATTAAAGAGCTTGGATTAGGTTGCAAAAGGTTGTTCTGGTTTAAAAAGCACCCCCCCCCTTTTTTTCAGATAAAAGGAGTAATTTTCTGTTTTTTTTCTCAGCAAATCAACATTTCTGTCTTTACTTTATGAAGGTTTTGAAGTCTAGATAGTTCCTGTTTTATAAGCATCTGCAATTTGCATACAGTGTATTTCACAGAGAACACTTTTCTTAACAGTTCTGTTGTTTTTCTGTTACTTTTATTGCCAGGCTTTTGACAAGATTGTTCTTAGAAAAGGTGGAAGTTTTAAAACTTCAGCTATTTTGAAAGAGAATAGAACATTTAAAAGTGAAACAAAGCAGAGTTTTAAAAACACCTATCAATAACAACATTTAAGGACAACCATTAAAAGAATTGAAATGGAGTATAAAACTTCTAAACCAGAAAAGAGAAAAGAGAAAGAAATAGAATAAGAAAACAAATGGGCCAGAAACTGAATATTAAAAAAAAGAAGAAAAAAAATCATACAAAAGAAAGCACAAAGTAAAGTGGCAGGAACAAGCCCAAATATTTACATAATTAACAAAATGTTAATGACTTAAATATACTAGCTAAGATAGACTTAGAATGATTTTCTTTTTTCTTTTTAAAGATTGTATTTATTTATTTGAGAGAGGGGCAGAAGGAAAGGGAGAATCAGGCTCCCTGCTGGAGCTTGATCCCAGGACCCTGGGATGGTGACCTGAGCCAACGGCACTTAACCGACTGAGATCCAGGTGCCCACATTTAGAATGGTTTTGAAACAGTCACATAAAATTCAGCCATGTGCTTTTACAAAAGTTAGGTCCCAAACTTAAAGTCACTGAAGGTTAAAAGTAAGAAGTCTAGAAAAAGATAAAGCCCACAAAAATCTTACACAAAAGGAGGCTGAAGACAAGATATTAATTTCAATAAAACAGACCATGATACAAAGAGCATCTTCCGGAGTACAGTGGTCTCTACATAGTAATTAAGAAGCTTAAATTACTAGAAAGATGCTTCAACACAGTTTCAAAAACATAAAGCAAAAACTGTTAAGTTCCCTGGAATTCTCGGGAGAAATGGGTGAATTCAGTATCGGAGTAAACTATTTCACTTAAAAAATTTTTTCAGTTACTGCAAAGTGAAATAGACAAATATCAGCGTCATGGTTGGAATTCACCAGGAAAGCATGTCATTTCACTTATAAAATTTAGTGTTAGGCACTAGTCTAAATTTTGGGTGACAGTGGTGACACACAGATGTGGTCCCCGATCTGCTGACTCAGCCCAGCTCCCAGGGGGCAGTCTGGAGAAGGGTGCCAGGACACCCCCTCAACCATGGCATGGGTAGAGTTTGGAGGTGGAGTTCACGTATTATGGACTTAGATCCAGTTTGGGTCTTGCCTCTAGCACTTAGGAACTGTGTGTTTGGGGATAGTAGCTTAACCTCAATCTACTCATCTATAAAATGGGTGCAATGCCCACTACAAGCTGAGGGCAAGATACACTTGATACCTGTAAACCTCCCACCCCCACTTAAGGTGGCATAGAGATAATATTCCTAAGGCACTAGCA
Source organism: Martes martes (assembly GCF_963455335.1). NCBI lineage: Eukaryota > Metazoa > Chordata > Mammalia > Carnivora > Mustelidae > Martes > Martes martes. The sequence goes on from NC_137896.1 coordinate 114,367,652, forward strand.
ACAGCCTCAGAGCAAAGGCAGAGGAAAAACAAATGGTCAGCTGATAAAGATCACAGTCATGTAGGACATGAAACTCTACAATAGTTCGTCACTGTCTTAATGATTTACAAGGAAAACACAATCTTAATATAGTCAGATCTCCAGGAGCGTATAGACTGAATTTCCTGGAGCTCTAATGTCACCTTCACGAAGGTGAAACTCCATGTAACCAGTCACAGATGAAGCTCTTTCTGCCCACAGGTCCTGTCCCTGTGCTATAATAAAAATACCTTTTTTTTATGCCATAAAACATCCCAAGAATTCTTTCTGGACTATTGGGTTCAACCAATGATCCTGCAACAAGGCAATGTGTCTTACTTTGCCTCCTGGTAAAAATGATCACATTACCCAGGACATGTCTAGATATTCTAACAAGATATTTGCATAAAACTCACACTATGAAACTACTAACTCCTTTTTAAAAAAAAAAAATTTTATCAGTGGCTGTTTGTCTATGAACTGACTCTTCATTTTAGGGGATCAGCACTAAATGTAGCCAGGATTAAAAACAGAGGTCCCGAGGCATTTCCACCTTCTGTCATTCATGTGATACATCAATAAATGTTTACTAAGTTCTTCTTAGATGCCATAAACTCTTCTATGTCAGGCATGGTGGAGAACACAACTATGAATAAGTCATGATATCTACTTTGGAGGATCTTACTGTTGAGTGGGAGGACTCAGACAAATATGAAAACTAACTCTTACTTCCCTAAAAACAGGAGCAAGGCAGGGATTCCTGCTCTTGTCACTTCTGCTTAACATCATTCTCGAGATAAGAATCCATGTAATAAGGAAAAAGTTAGAAAAAAAATAAGGTAAAAGTTAGGAGAAATGAAAGACATAATATTGGAGATTAATAACTAAAATGCTTTATTGTCAGACAAATAAAAAATAGTAGAACCAGTAAATTTACCAAAGTCATAAGATACAAGGTCATTGTACAAAAATTGATTCTATCTCTATAGATCGGCAATGAAACATTGGAAAATGAAATTTTAAGAGCATTACCACTTATAATAACACCAAAAATATAAAATACTTAGGAATAAATCTTACTAAAGACATTGAAGTCCTTTATCCTCACAATTATACAAAATTGTGGGGAGAAATTAAAGATGTGAGTAAATGGGAGAGATATGCCATGTTCATGATGAGAAGCCTCAACATTGGTAAGATGTGAATTCTCTCCAAATTGTTCTATAGAAATATAACCCCAAATAAAATCTCAGTAGATTTTTTTTTAAATTGCTAAGCTGGTTTTAATATTTATGTAAAAATAGAAAAGGCATTTAGAATAGCCAATCTTAAAAAACAATCTTGAAAAAGAACAGTTTTTGCTTCCTAATTTTAAGAACTTATAAAAGTACAATAATTAAGATAAAGTGGCTTCAGCAGAAGAACAGACATAGACAAATGGAATAGAAGAGAAAGTCCAGAAATAGGACCACACATGTATAGTCAGTAGATTTTTAACAAGTTGCCAAAGGAACTCAATGGGATATGAAAGTTTTTACAAAAGGTGCCGAAACAATCAGATTACTGCCTGGAAAAAAATGAACCCCAGTCCTACCTCATGGCGTGCAAAAAAAAAAAAAATTAATTTGAAACAGATCATATATAGAAACACAAATGCTAAAACTAAAAAACTTCTACAAAAAAACAGAATAGTTTTGTTACCTTGGAGTGAGCAAAGTTTTCTTAAATGGAACAAAATTTATTAACCATAAAATAATAAATTATACTGAAACAAAATTTAAAAACTTATCAGGGGCGCCTCGGTGACTCAGTTGGTTAAGGATCCTGCTCTTGATGTCAGCTCAGCTCATGATCTCAGGGTTATGAGTTCAAGCCACATGTCAGATTCTCTCTCACTTCCGATTCTCTCTTCCTCTCCCTCTGCCCACAACCCCCCTCCCAGCTTGCGTGCACATGCACATACTCTCTCTTAAAAAACAAAACAAACAGGGGCACCTGGGTGGCTCAGTGGGTTAAAGCCTCTGCCTTCGGCTTGGGTCATGATCCCTGAGTCTTGGGATCGAGCCCCGCATCGGGCTCTCTGCTCAGCGGGGAGCCTGCTCTTCCACCCCCACCCCCTCTCTGCCTGCCTCTCTGCCTACTTGTGATCTCTGTCTGTCAAATAAATAAAAATAAAATCTAAAAAAACCAAAAAACAAAACAAACAAACTTCTTATCAGAAGATACCATTAAGGAAATGAATAGGGAAGCTGTGGACTGGGAAGATGTATTTGAGATGTATGTATGTAGATATGTCTGTAGATACTTGACCTCAGAATAGATACAGAATTTCCACAGCTCACTAATACAAAGAAAAAAAAAACCCAATTAAAGGCACTCCACAAAAGAAGAACTATGAGTGTCCAGTAAGCTTATGAAAAGACGCTCAGTATCATTAGTTATCAAGGGAGTGAAAATTAAAACCACAATAAAGTAACACTTTATACCTACTTAAGTGGTTGAAATGAAAAAGACTGACATATCTTTAAGGTGTAGAGTAGCTGTAACTTCTGTACATTGCCTGGCGGGGTGGGGGTGTGTGTAACATATTATATCCACCTTGAAAAACCATCTAGCAGTTTCTTAGGAAGTTAAACATATGCTTATTTTGGAATTCTCTCCAGAATTTCTGCCACTGGTTATTTACCCAAGAGAAATGAAAACATAGTCCACAATAAAGATTTGCACGTGAATGTTCAGAGGTGTTTTATTCATGATAGCCCTAAACTGTAAAAAAAAAAACAAAACCAAAAAACTAATATTATCAACAGAAGAATGAATAAGTGAATTGTAGTGTAGTCTGACAAGGCAATACCATTCAACCATGAAAATCAGTAGATAACTAGAGCACACAACAGCATGGTGAGTGAAACAGTACGCTGAGTGAAAGAAATCCCTTACAAACATACACAAAAGTATACATATTGTATGGCTCCACCTCTAAAACAGATAAAAGTCCTCTGTTGCGATAGAAATCAGAACTGTGGTTGCCACTTTGGAGGGCAGACTTGACTGGAAAGGGGCATTAAAGAATTTCTTAGGATGATAGAAGTGATGGGGGAAAGGCAAGTGGATTCATTTGTCAAAACTCCCTGACCTGCAAACTAAGATCTGTGCATCCCATGGTATGCAAATTAAAAAGAAAGAAAGGGGATGCCTGGGTAGCTCGGTCGGTTAAGCAGCCAACTCTTGATTTCAGCTCAGGTCATGAGCTCAGGGTTGTGAGATCAAGCACTGTGGCTGGGCATGGAGTCTGCTAAGGATTCTCTCCCTCCCTCTGCACTGCCCCCCGCCACACACACCAAAGCTTGTGCACATGCTCTCTCTCTTAAAACAACAGCAACAACAACAACAACAACAACAAAAAAAAAAAAAAAAAGAAAGAAAGAAAGAAAGGAAGGAAGGAAGAAAGGACTCTATTGCATGGTAACCACCAGAAACTGCACCAACTCCTAAATCACAAATTGGAACATCCAGCACTGGGACTACATCCTCCCTGACCTCATCCACCTTGACAACCTGCCCCTTTTTCTGTATACCTCAGCTCTTGTTTTTTGCTTCCCTGTATCTAGGATAAGGTCCACGGCCCATTAATATTATTGCTCCCTTGTAGATAACCTTGACTCTTTTGCCTCTTTTCCGTCTATTCTATTTACCTCTTGCAGCCCAGCCCTGCATAAAGCAAGCCTCTGCTTGTCCCATGCCTGCCAGCATGCAGCTGCGTGTTTCTGGGCAGAAATCCCACCGTGGAGTAGCCTGATGTGCTTCTGGTTCTGTGAGGACCAATCTTTTTTTTTTTTTTTTTTTTTTTAATTCATGTGAAGCCCTTAACATAAGTGACCCCATTTAAAAAAATATTTTGTTATTATTTTAAATTTTTTTAAAAGATTTTATTTATTTATTGGACAGACAGAGATCATAAGTAGGCAGAGAGGCAGGCAGAGAGAGAGGGGGAAGCAGCCTCCCCGCTGAGCAGAGAGCCCGATGCAGGGCTTGATCCCAGGACCCTGAGATCATGACCTGGGCCGAAGGCAGAGGCTTAACCCGCTGAGCCACCCAGGTGCCCCTGTGATTCATCAGCCTTATGTAACACCCAGTGCTCATTACATCACATGCCCTCCTTAATGTCTATCACCCAGTTACCCCATCACTCCACCCCCTACCACCCACACCCCAACCCTCCACATACCCCCAACCCCCCTCCAGCAACCCTCAGTTTATTTCCCATCATTAAGATGTGATGACCAATCTTTTTTTTTTTTTTTTTAAGATTTATTTATTTATTTGACAGAGATACAGCAAGAGAGGGAGCACAAGCAGGAGCGGCAGAGGGAGAGGGAGAAGCAGGCTTCCTGCCAAGCAGGGAGCCAGATGTGGGGCTTGATCCCAGGATGCTGGGATCATGATCTGAGCCAAAGGCAGACGCTTAACTGACTGAGCCACCCAGGTGACCCGTGATGACCAATCTTATTCTAAGCTTCCAGCCTCACTGCTGAGATAAGCTTATTTTGCTCTCCTCGGGGAATATTCTCTAGTTTCTAGCTGCACTGGCTATACTGTGTTCCTCTTAGCTAAACACTGTCTCCTATATATATATTTTTTAAACCCCAAAGAGTGTATAATCCATGTCTCTCCACTACCAAATCCAAACACCTGGTGGCATTACCACCCCACTTTCCTTCTCTCCTGTGTCTGGAAGGAGTGTCCACTTATCCACAGAGCCAGGCTCCCCATTTGTCCTCTGGACCCCATCCTATTTTTGTCTTATCAGACAATTTGCTCTTTTGTTAGGGCTTCTGACTTCACTCTCTTTAACCCTTTGCTCTTACTGGATCCGTCCAACAAATACTCCAACATCTGTCCACCATCCTTGTTGTTCAGATCTCCAGCTACTAGCATGACTCTCACTTCCCTATTTAGCTGTGCTTCTAAGAGCTTCCTGTGTCTCATCCTCACCTCTTGTTTTTTCTTCGGGGTATTCAATTTTGCTTCTGCTCCCTCCATCCCTTAGGACGTGATCTTGCTAGGTCACTTCAAGCTGCCAAAGCCAGCGGTGATTTCTTCTTCCCCCCTTGACTGGAACCTTCTGTGACACTCTAGAATATTAACCACCACCTTCTTTCTTGAAATGCTATGCTTCTTCTCGTGACTTCCATGATGCCATACTCCTTTGATTTTCTCCTAACTCCCTGGTCTTCTCCGACACCTTTGCCAATACCCCCATACTTCCTCCCCTGCCTGAATCCTAATACGTGAGATCCTCAGGGAGCAGTCTGTGGCCCTCTTCTTCTCCCCTTAAATCCTCATCCCATGCCTTCATATTTTACATAGTATGACCCTTAAAGGATCGTCTGTAGCCCAGTTCTTTCTTCTGGCCCCCAGACTCTTGTATCCAATGGCTTATTTGGTGTCTCTAACGCGGATGGCTCACTGAAGTCTCAACATGAGTATGTCCCAAAGTAAACAACTGATTTCCCCATTTCCACCTCTCCTTCACTCTTCCACATTTGGGTAAACTGCACCGAGGCAGAACCAGCTCCATCTTTCCTGCTACCTTCTTCTTTTGGCCCCTCCCCCCAAAACATTTTCTAATTCATCACAAAGTCCTATGGATTTTGTCTCTAAAACATAACTTGAAATTATTACCAGCATGGTCCATAACCCTGTTCGTAGCTCTAACCCAAGCCACCATCACCTCTTCTCTGACTCCTGCCTAACCTCCAACTGGTCTTCCTGTTTCATCTCGTGCCCCCCTTTAATCCGCTCCCCATATAGCAGCCAGAATGATGAGATAAATGAGTGTAAGGTACTATCTCCCACTCACTCATAGACTCCACGGAAAACTATCGGTGGTGTATTTCACTTACAAAGCAATCTAGGGAGCACTTGGGTGGCTCAGTTGGTCAAGCGTCTGTCTTCGGCTCAGGTCATGATCTCAGGGGTCCTGAGATCAAGCCCTGTGTCCGGCTCCTTGCTCAGCGGGGAGTCTGCTCCCTTTGCCCCTCCCCCTGCTTGTGCGTGCTCTCTCTCTCTCTCCTCCTTTCTCTCAAATAAATAAATACAAATCTTAAACAAACAAACAAACAAACAAAGAAACAACCCCTGCCCCCAAACACAACCTAAAACCCTTCACATGGTCTCAAGGTCCCACATGATGTAGATTTTCTAGCCAACCTCTCCTTGAAATATTTTTCCACTTATTTACTATACTGATGTGCCTCTTCACGTTAGTGTGGAGAATAACCAGCCTCTTCCACTTCAGGGAGTCTGCACACCCCGTTCACTCTGCGTGGACCAGTAAGTACACAAAGTTCCTTCACCTCACCAGTGGTGAAGGCCTTGTCTGGCCACTTCCGGCTCAGTACATTCAGTTCCAACATCGCTTCCTCAGTACAGCCTCTGTTTGTTTTTCTGTCTCTTGACAGCCCAGTATTTTCTATTGTAGCAGCCTAATTTGTAAATATGTCTTTATTTGTGCGTGTATGCACTTAATGCCAGTTTTCTGTAAAGATGTTTAATATCTGTGATGGTAGAGACCAGGCCTGTTTTGTTCACCCCTATATATCGGTGATTACAGTTTCTGACCCATAGTAGGTACCGGTAAGTATTTGTTGAATGAACTTATCATTTCATATAATATAAATGATGATAATTTTTCCAGCCCTGGCCTAGGATCAACTGTCTGTTTTTCCATAACTATTTCGAATCCCCTCATCCCTAATTCAGGTGGGATGTATCATTCTCTCGACAAAGTGCTCGTTTGTAGCTCTCTGTGTTTACATTTACCCTGCTACTAATGATGGCTGTGACTAGTATGCACTAATATTCCATTCTCCTCCTCTTTGAGTTATAGGTGAAATTATGTTTTCCAATGTCTTGTGGTGCTCCGTGTGAGAAGCTTAGTACACCTCCCAACCTTTGGCTTCCTCATCAGCTTCCTCATCGGACCCATGGTGCCTCTCTATTTGTAGGATTCTATTCCTCTGATACCAGAGATGGGACATGGGCCTCACTTTGGCCTGAGCGGAAGGGAGGGGTGCCACTTCTGGCAGAAGCATTAGAGCCCCTGCATCAATCCACAGATTTTCTTTTCTATCTCTCCTGAGAATGACAATGTCTCGTATAGGGGCTGCTCCTTTAGCTTGGGTCCAAGGGCCTTGGGTGACCCGCAGGGAGCATGTCCCATGAGCAAGAAATAAATTGCCAGTCAACCACTGAGATTTTGGGGGTTGATTGTGGCCGCAGTTTAACCCAACCTAAGCTGCCTGAGAGACTCACTTCCTCAAAGTTAGATGTGGCCAATGTGACAGCTTCAGTCAACAAAGTGTGACAGAAGTGACCTGTATCACATCTCCCCAGGTTTCTGAAGTCATGCCTTCAGGTCCAAATGCAGTGGAGCAGTCACATGTCAGGTATAAAACGGAAAGAAGATTAGAGATTTATGAGTCGCTAAAGAGAGAGAACTTGAGATTGCCTGAAAGAAGAGCTTTTGCTCCTGATTCAAAGGCCCCTTGACTCTCATCCAAATCCTTACTGCTGCCTTTGCACTTCTGGGATTGGACCCAACCTACAGGGAAGTCCTGGATGTCAGAGACCATGTAGTACCATCTGTTTGGTTCCCCACAGGTGAAGTGAAGGAACTTTGTGTACTTACTGAGGCGGTCTGTCCCAAGGCAAGCTCCCGGGAGGAGTCCCCACTCTCTCCCTGTCTGCTGGTGGTCACTGGTATGTCTCAGTGTGGGACCCAGGAACTTGCTCCTAGGAAGTACCCTACAGACATAAGGTTTATTGCTAGATGCCTGTGGCCAGGAGGTTCTTGGGAAAGTGGCTAAAATACCTTATAAAATGCTGCCACGCTCCAACTTCTGCTTCAAGAAACATTTCCTGAATACCTGCTCTCTTCCTGGCAATTGACATTATTTCCTTATAACCGCCAGGTAAGGAAACTATTATCTCCATTAGGCAGATGGTGACTATGGTTCAGAGAGTGTAGGGATCTTGCCCATGAGTGGAGAGTGTGCGTGAAGAGCTTGGGATCTGAACACAGATATTTGAATTCTGTTCTCTCTCTCTGCCTGTCTCTGTCTTTGTCTCTCCCTCACTGAATGTGAGTGACGCTGCACATCCCAGCGCTACCCTCTTAAGAGTTCCCTCTCCAAATCTCATCCTGGAATCTCTTTCCTTAGAAGCTCTCCTTACTGGCTTGGTATTAAAGGACATTTTTCAATCTCCTGGAAAGAGTTCCTATGTGATAAAAATTAGTTCTTAGAAGTTTAATGGAAAAGACTAGGGGGCAAACTTTGGGAATCAAAATAGCAAAACCTTCTTTCCTTACTCCCACTGGTTATTCTAGCATGAGCTGTGATGGGCTGATGTGGGAAACCAGAGATTCACAGAGCTTCCAGCCCAGGACAGTCCTCTCAGGGACACTTCGGATGCCTGAGGGATGGCCTAGTGTCTGTATGAGCACGGTGAGCTGCTCCACAGAAGGCGGGCTGCGGGGCCTCTCTCCCCAGAGTGCTTCCCAGAACTAACTGTGCTCTTCTCAAGTATCACCCTAATTAGAGGGATACACTGGGGCAGCTGCAGGCACCCACAGCTCAGACAGAGGCACCCACTGCTGCCACTTGCTGCCGCCAAGTCTGTCCTGAAGTTGGTCTGAAGAAAGGACTAATCAGCCGGTGGAGGCTCTGCCAGTTGTTTTAGGGCCTCCAGAAAGTTCCTGGAGGGAATTTGAATGGCCTATCTGTGTCATGTTAAGCTTTGTTCAGCAGCAAACCTTCCAGTCTTCCTCCCCCCATGCTTCCTTTCCTCTCCATGGGTGTTGGTAGGACAGGTCCGGATCTCCGGGTCCTTGCTGAGGGAGAAAGCAGGTACAAGGTGTGTGAAAACAGGTGCAAAGTTGGACTCTTTAATTCAGGCCATGCAATTACTGCTTCTTGGAGTTGATATCTGCTGCTTGTACCCTGGAAAACTGGCATTGGTGACAGGAGCTAGGCATTATCCTCTTCCTTATCTCATTCTACAAAGGCCGGTACAGCATCATGTCACTTCCTACACAGTGTAAAAGGGAGGAAGAGCTTCCCCACCCACGTCCACACAGAAAGGGTCTGGAGTGTGGGGGCACGTGCTTCCTGTGGGGGCATGGTGGGACCCTGGGAAAGCTTCTGGAGCGAAGAAGAGGCTGTGCTCCAGCAGCCAACAGAATAGCTATCCCTTTCCAGAAGAGAGGTGAGAGGAGATTGTCAGCTTTCCAGGGCTTCTTCTGGGGTGGGGGCAGATAAGCCCAGGTCTGACCCCTTCCTGCCAGAGCTGAGCCACCTGGCTACGGGTATGCTGGCGTCATGCTACTGGAAACCACAAGGCCCCAGGGGTGGGTGGATGTGCACAGCTCACCCTCCCTCTGCCCAGGGTTGGCTTTCTTTGAGCAACTTCCTGGATTCCTTCCTCATCCTCTGCCAGACCAGTTCTCCCATCTGTCCCTTCCTTACCCTTACAGTCTTTATTCACCCACTTCTGGACCCCTTCCGTCTGTTTAGCAAACATTCTTTCCAAATCCCTTTGAAATGTTCCTCCTGAGAGAGCACTCAGCAATCACTGCTTGTGGCAGAGCGTCAACCCGTGAGTGATTCCCATATGACCTGCAGTTTTCTGGAAAGTGTTGCTTCACTTAAACCAGCATCTTTGGTGATTGTGGTTTACTCATTCCCAATGTGTAATTTTCATTGGTGGTGGTTGCCGTTTTGTTTTACAGATGTGGAGCGTTTCCATCCCAACTCTTCTTTGCTTGTCCACATCTGTTGTTGACTAGATCTCTGGTCAGTTCCCAGGGTCTATACGATCTTCTCGGTCATGAGGACAACTGGACACTGGTGTTCAAGCTGTAATCTCAGGGATCTAGTAGAGTAGAAGGAGCACTGACTCTGGAGTTAGAGGCTGAGGTTCAAGTTCAAACTGCTGCTCACTCCATCTCAGGTGAAAACGAAAGTGGGCCTTCATCTGAAAATGAAATTTCTTCAGTTGAAAATGGGGCTTATGACATCACATATTCCTGAGGATACCACGAAATGATATATATTGAAGAATCAATATACCGTACAAACCGTATCACACAATGATAATCATGGTGAAAAGGAAGAAAAGAGGAGAATAGTAATGATACAAATAAACTTGAGATCAAAATGACTTTCTGTCCTGGATGAAGGAAGTAGAGACTCAGGCAAACTATATGAGAAGAATGGGTGCCTTTCCTTCCGCCCTCCCCAGCCACGCCGAGGTCACTGAGCAAATATTTACGGACCACTACTGTGTGTCACTGGGGACATGAAAATAAGCAAGATCAGATCTCGTGTTATATGCCATGGCAGAGGTAGGCCGCCAATACAATGGAAACAGGTGAGGGAACAATGAATTGTCCTGGGTGTGGCTGTGAGGCTGAGGCCACCAGCCTGGAGGAACTGGTTTTGTCTCAGTGGAGCTTTAAAGGGCTCCGTCGGGGAAGGAATGGGGAAAGGAAGTTCCCGGCTGAGGGTTGACCTGGGCAAAGGTATTGGGGTTTGGTGGTGAGTTCAGGGAGCATAGAGTAGTCTGTTGTGGCCAAAAATGGATGGTGTGGGTGAGGTGGCTGGAAATGAGGCTGTGAGGTGAGCTGGGTCTTCATGTTGGTCTTGGTGGCACATAGAAGCCAGAGGGTGGCCATACCAGGAGCTTGGCTCTCCTTTGGAGGGACAGGCCAGGAGAAATGGTGAGGCTGAGTCTTGGATATGAATTGGGAACCGATTTGGCAGGAACCTCGGTGTGTGGGGCATGCTGGAAAGCAGAGTGACATAGGCTATGAGTGCTCGCTTTCTTTAGGCCCAAAGGACTTCTCAGCCAGTGTGGAAGGACAGATGCCCAGGGAGGCCAGAGCAGGGCCCTCGGAGGGGCAGGTCCAGGGTAGCACCACCTCTCGCCTGGCCTCAAGTTGGGCCCAAGATGAGTCATCTTCTGTCCTTGGGGAGTCCTGCCGCCAGAGTTACCAGGAGGAGTTTGTAGGAGCACCAGACCTTGCCAGCAAGAAACTTCCATCCACCGGAGGATCTTTTAAGGGAGTCTCAGGCTGACAACGTATTTCACAATACAGCAAAAACATTGTGAACATTTCAGAGGCTTGCTAAATAGAGGATGATGCAAGGATTGTCCCCAGTAGGGAGTACTGGCCCAAACAGTTACCTATGAAAATGAAATAACATGAACTAGAACACTTCCACCCCCTGACAATGTTTTCTTTTCCTTGGCTGCCCTGATGCTAGGCAAGAAAAGGCAGTGTCCCGTGAGCAAGGGACAACTTGTTCAGAGCTGGGCAAGGCTCAGAGGACATGAATAAAAAGAGCCCTCGCACACTTGGGCAGGCTTTGTCTTTGGAAAGAAGGTCTCCCCTCTCCCCCCAAAAAAGTCCTAGCATATCCCAAGCACTGTCAGAGCTGGAAGGGTCTGTGGACTTATACAAATGGGAAGGGGTCTTCTGAGAAATGTCAGGGAGAGGAGCCGATCCTGAGGCTCTCACCTGAGCCTCTCGTCTCCCACGCCGGAACACCTTTTGTGGCGCCATCTCGACTCAGTGCTTGGCTGCTGAAATCCTCTAGACCAGTGGAGTGGGGCCTCTGTCCGTTCCTAACGAAGTCATGGGGAGGTTTGCGAAATTTTGTCTAGGAAAAGATTTTACCCATATGTGTATATATAATTTATATTTATAAATACACAGACTTAATATTTATGTATTTTATATATTTATGTATATATATATTTGTGTATGTATGTGTATATATATGTGTGTGTGTATATAATTTATATTTATAAATACACAGACTTAATATTTGTGTATTTTATATATTTATGTATATATATATATTTGTGTGTGTGTGTATGTGTATATATATATTTGTGTGTGTATGTATGTGTATATATATATATGTGTGTGTGTGTGTGTGTGGTGGGGGAGGGGCCAAGTCCCCAAGCTCTGCTCACAGACCCACCGGGGAAGCACTCCTTATTTAGCTCCAGGCAGGGTGTTTCATGCATTTCCTGGAGCTGCTACTTCACTGGCACCATAGATGGGGCTCCTGGGGCTGTATGACCCATTCACAAGATTCTTGTCACCCCAGTTCCTGCTTCCATGTGAGATTCTCAGAATAATGATGACGATAAGATAGAAGTGAAGAATAGGGGACGTTTAGTATAGGGAGAACACTGATAGGGATCGAAACCACACAGTTGCACGTTCCAGGTCACTAAGGGCTGTGAACTCTGCTGGTCTGGCTACTCAGCTGGAGAGAGGAGGCAACCAAGAATCACAAGGATAGGACGGACACCTGCTAAGGGGCCAGAGAGCACTCACGAGGCAACTGTGCCTGCCATTGTCTGCTCCCCATCCTTGGAATCTTCTCCTAGACTCCCTCCCTTTGGTTCTTCTGTCTCCCTTCTCATCCGCTTAGGCCTAAGTCTATGACTTATAGACTTGGTAGCTTCCTGGAACATGGAGGGAAAGGTTTTAACTCCCGTAGAGGATGCCTCAGGCCCACAGGTTCTTGTTTTTTAAGATTTTATTTATTTATTTGTGAGAGGGGTTGGGGAGAGAGTAGCAGAGGGAGAAGCAGGCCTCCCGCTGAGCAGGGAGCCTGATGAGGGCCTCCATCCCAGGATCCTGGGGCCATGACCTGAGCCAAAGGCAGCCACTTAACCAACTAAGCTACCCAGGCCCACAGGTTCTTAAGTCTATCAGTACCTCTGGCTCTCCAGGGAAAAAAAGGGCCAAGTCCACCTGCTGGGTAGGCTCTGTATGAGCACTCCTGCCTTCTGCCTTCTTGTGAGCCCCGGGCCTGGGGTACGCAGGGATCAGTGGCAGAAGAGTAACAAGTTCCATTTCTTCTGCTCCTCCCGGCAGAGTGAGGCTGGAACCTAGGCCCTTTTCTAGGTCCCCAAGGAGTCAGTGTCAGATGGATGACTGTTGAGATTGGATTCACTTCCCAGTCTCGTTCTTCTCTCTCCCTATAACTTTGTGACATTCTATATTCTATTTGGGATCACAGGATTTCCCAGTACAGTTATAGTCCGCTACCTGATTTATGCATGCTGGCTGGTGTTGGTCCTCAGAGCACTTCATATGGCCTGCGAGAGTGAAAACAGCTGTAGGGCCTCTCCACGTGTTTGTTCAGAAGACAGGCCTGAAGGACTGGTGCTGCCGCAGCCTTAGGGAGGCCACACTCGTGCTGCTTCTTCCTCTGCTGACACCAAGCTGACTCTCTCCCTCCTGGTTCTTCCTCAGTATGAAGGGAGGACTTTGTCAAGGAAGTGGTTTCTCCCTTGCCTCCGAGTTCTGGGAAGAGCTGTTCTTGGGGAGATGTCACAAGGAAAGCCCAGCCTCTGCTCTCTATTGCTATCAGAGATTCTAGACTCTGAGAAACTTGGTTCAAATCCTGGTTTCCCCTTGTATGGGGGTTGCGGAACTCCTCTGAGCCCAGACAGCTTCCTCACATAGAAAACAAGAAATTATATCTATCGGAGGGGTATTGTAGAAAGTAAATGAGATCCATACAGAATGACAGGCCTAGGACCTGGCACATATTTGCATCTTCGTAAATCCTTGTGGAAGTGGAAGTGATTCAGCCTTGGCCAGTAGACCAGCCTCAGGACTGGGGGCCTCCCATGGCAGGATTTATAGCAAGAGCCCTGTATTCTCCTAAATGAGCTTTAAGTTGCTAAATCAGTAAGGAGATGTGAGGTCTTAATTTCCCCAATTGTCACAAATGCATGAGAACAAAACTACCAGTAGAAGCAGCCCCTGAAATCCCTCAGGGAGAAGTGGTCAGTGTGCTGATTCAGACTTCTAGCTAATGAGATTGAGACCCGTGGTTTCAGAAAAATGGCAAATGTTAGGTCCCAAAACGTGGGGGTTACCTTTGGACGGCCAACATCGCAAATGTTTATCCTCTAATGCAATGATCAGCTGGCCTTTGTGGCTCGGGAGAGAAGGGCAGGCTGCTTCTAGAAGTGTGACACAGGAGAGGAAGGTGCCATCAGTAGACAGCATCCTCATCCAGTCCAGGCAGCGACCAGACCGCAGAGAGGGATGCCTCTATGCAGAAGGTCAGTCCAGTTCCCACAACCTCTCTGTAAGCATCAGGGACCTAAACTTCAAGATAACAATTCTGAGGTGGCTAGCTTGCCTTCTGCCCCTGATTACTTTGGGGATTATGTTCCCTTTTTGCGTTGTACGCTCCAGAATTTTAATAGCAGTTTAATCAGCTCTTTCTCTTTTTCCTTCGTAAGTGAAGGAGTTCCTTCCTTTTTAAAAGAGAAAGCAAATAACAGCATTAACAACACTATGTTCCCATGGAACATGCTGGTTCCAAGACAAATTTAGAATGGGAATAGTGGGTGATCTCCCCCGTAGATGCCTGTACCCTAATTTGACTTTCTAAAGACTACTGTAATAAAACGGGTGGGGGCAGCCCTGGGAGGGCTGAAGGAAACTCTCAAGTTTTCATGTGATAACTACTTTGAAGGTATCAATATGTAAGTCCGAATTCTGCATCTCTGCCATGGGGAGTGGTGATATTTAGGAGGAAGGTAAGTTGTGGGTCTGCAATGCTGGCTCAGAGATCCTGGGTAATATATGAAGTATAATGAGCTGCCCTTTATTCCCTTTAAGCCTCTCTGACCCTATAGTTAATCAATGCCCAGTACGCTGCCTAGGATATAGCAGAGTCCCACTAAAACTGATAAATGAATGGATATGTGACCATTGCCCAGCATAGAAGTTTCTCTGGAGCCCATCCTTAAAACCAGGTGTGGGGATAGGGACACTTAAGGCCAAGGAGCCCATGATCCATGGTGACATCATTTGCACATGTAGCTTTGCAAGGGGACCAAGTCAGATATTCAAGCCATGCTGTCTTGCCTTTAATTAAAACCAGGTTCTGGCCTTGCTGTCATTCATTCATTTGTTCTTCATTCATCATTCAACAAGTATTTTTTGAGTAAATACTGTGTTTATCATGTCCATGTAGTGTTTTGCACCAAAGACAGACAGGTAAACATCTCTGCCCTTGGAGAACTTGTTGTATTAGTGAATGTAATACTAGGTGCTGTAATAGACAAACCCAGAAATCTCAACGGGTAAGCACAATACAAATTTATTTCTTGTTTCTATAAAGTCATATAGACATTGTGGGAGCCTAGGGCAGGCTGCCCCAAAATGTACCACTTTGGTGTTTTTTTTGTTGTTTTTTTTTAAGATTTTATTTATTTATTTGACAGAAAAAGAGAGATCACAAGTAGGCAGAGAGGTAGGCAGAGAGACAGAGGGAGATGCAGGCTCCCTGCTGAGCAGAGAGCCTGACACCGGGCTCGATCCCAGGACACTGAGATCATGATCTGAGCCAAAGGCAGAGGCTTAACCCACTGAGCCACCCAGGCACCCCTCACTTTGTGTTTTGATTTTATTTTGAATTAAAGTTATTTAAGAAACAACCAATATAAGAAGAATAACCTGACTGCATCCCCAGCCCTGGCCTTTGAATTCAGAAAGGAAATAAATCATCCCTGTGAAAGGTACCCTCCCTGTATGTACCCAGAGGTAAAGAGACATCTTTGTCACCAGAGATAGAGAATTCTAGGCAAAGAATGTTGTGTAGATGAACCTTGCTACTTTTACCAATTAACTCCCCCAGTCCAAATTCTGTCTAGAATTCCTTACCAACTGAAGCTCTTGAACACAAGTTTTCTTTGTCCTGTCCATCCCTCACAGATTTATGTTTCTTTGTCTAAAAAATTATAAAAACTGCCTGACTTGGTCATTTCTTTGGGTCTCAATTTTGTTATTGGGCCTCTGTGTACATGTAATTAAATTTTGTTTTTCTTTTTCTCCTGTTTATCTGTCTCTTGTCAATTTAATTCTTAGATCATCTAGAAGCACTCTGAAGGGTAGGGGAAAATATATTCCTTCCCCAGGACCTCCGAGGGTAGGGGAAGAGAGCACTCAGATTACTGTGTTTCTTTTTTTTTTTTTTTTAAGATTTTATTTATTTATTTTACAGACAGAGATCCGAAGTAGGCAGAAAGGCAGGCAGAGAGAGAGAGGAAGAAGCAGGCTCCCCGCCGAGCAGAGAGCCTGATGCGGGCTCGATCCCAGGACCCTGAGACCATGACCTGAGCTGAAGGCAGAGGCTTTAACCCACTGAGCCACCCCGGCGCCCCAGATTACTGTGTTTCTTTAAACACTTGGGCTGACTGGAAGTTCTGCCATCTTCAGTGTGTGGCTTCCCAGGTCATCCTGCTCATTGACATTAGTGATCAGACAGTGGGAGAGAGAGAACAGGAGCCTTGATATTGTGAACATCACATTCACCCACATTATATTCATCAGAACTCAGTCAGAGGCCTTCCTCACCTATAAGAAGGTAGGAAATGGTTCTCCTGGCTGGGCAGTGATCTCCCAGCAGAAACTCTTCATTAGAGAAGGAGGGCATGGATATTTGGTGAAAGAGTAGACGTGTCTGCCATACTTACATTCTACTGGAGAGAGAATGGGTGTAACCATAAACACCTTAAGTGAGTGCATTGTATACTATTTCAGGGGATAAAATGAAAAAAGTCAGGTGAGAGGCATAGAGGGTGTAAATAAGTTGTGGAAATAATTTTCCTCAGTGGCTACTCATTGGGCCATGCTGTCCACAGGGCAAATGTGAGTTGATCTTTTACTTGAGTCAGAGGTAAGGACTCTCCTTCCTAAATGTGCTAGAGCACCTTGGATTAGAAAGAGAGACCTGACTTTGTGTCCAGGTAGGCACACATTATCATCACCACAAATGTCTCCGGGGTTACAGAGTTTACTAAGTACAAAAAGACATTCTCAAAAAACATAGTAGATGCAGACAGATAAAATGAGTTTAAATTGCTTCTGGGATTTTTCTATTCCTAGAAGTCTTGTGTACCCGTAGTAACTGACCCAGGCTGAAATTCAGATGCTTTTAAAAGTTTTGACTGTGTCTCTTTTTTAATAATACCAGCTTCTCGATTCTAGAAGGATCTACTTCCCAGATGTGTCTAGAATATCAAGGGTTGATTTCTGCCATAGTAATAAAGTCTTACTTGTTCTGAGGAATACTAGCTCGTTACCTAATATCAATGATAGAAGTTTAGTTGGAAAGGAGCTGGTGAGGGAATTAAATGTTGCCAACAATATCCGGAATAATGGGGGAAATTTCTGTATTTGATAAGAGTCGGGGGTATTATACTAAGTAAAATAAGGCAAATTTGAGAAAGACAAATACCGTGTCATATGATTTCACTTATATGTGAAATCTAAAAAACAAAACAAATGAATGAACAAACAAACAAAAATCAGAAATCAGACCTAAAAATACAGAGAACTGATGGTTGCTGGAGTGGAGGGTGGTAGGGAGATGGGCAAAACAGGTGAAGGGGAGTGGGAGATACAGGTTTCTAGTTATGGAACGAATAAGTCATGGGGACGAAAGGTACGGTACAGGGAATAGAGTCAGTGATATTGTAATAGTGTTGCATGGAGGCAGGTAGTAGCCACACATGGGATAAGCCTAGCATAATATTTAGAACTGTTGAATCACTGTGTTGTTCCCCTGAAACCAATGTAATAGGCTGTGTCAGCTATGCTAAAAAAAAAAAAAAAAAAGTCTGATGAATCAAGAGAAAAATCAGGGGCTGAGACATTTCTGAAAATTCAACTCTTTCCTTGCATTGTGGACTCGGTCCAGTAAGCGTTTGTTGATCCTTCTTGCAGACCTGGCACTAGGCTAGGTACTGGCGACAGAACAGCAAGCACAGTTCTGCTCCTGATTCCAGGGCTCACCCTCTAGCCATGGAAGAAAGACACTTTGCCATCCAGAGGCTGGATTTGAGCTGGACTGAGAAGGACCATGAATGCCATGCTGACAATCCCGGGTCTATTCTCCACAGTTAGTGAAGAACCATCCAAAAACCGATTTCTCTGCTGGGGAGTGGGTGGGAGGCTGGTGTGCTGTGAGACTGTTGGCAAGTCGATCTCTTTGACCCTCATTTTCTTTGTCTAGAAAGGGAGGATAATAATGACTTCCCTGCCCATCTCTCAGGGCTATTATAAGGATCAAATGAAATCATGTCCTGCTCTTCAGGTGCCAAGAACTATGATTAGGGCTAGTTAATAATCTAGACGTCTGGGAGAACAAGGGAAGACAGGTGCCACCACACAGGGATGCTCTGAGAACACAGCAAAATCTTTTATCCGGCCTGGACCTTTGTAGCAGGGAAACCAGGCTTAGAAAAACAAAACAAAACAAAACAAAAGTTAGTAGACAAAAACCCCAACAACAAAAAGTGAGTAATGAAATAGTTTGAAAGAAAATTGATTTTTATTCCTTTAGAGTGAAAGTTTTTTTTTTTTTTTTTAAAGATTTTATTTACTTATTTGACAGAGAGAGATCACAAGTAGACAGAGAGGCAGGCAGAGAGAGAGGAGGAAGGAGGCTCCCCGATGAGCAGAGAGCCCAATGCGGGGCTTGATCCCAGGACCCTGGGATCATGACCTGAGCTGAAGGCAGAGGCTTTAACCCACTGAGCCACCCAGGCACCCCAAGTGAAAGTTATTTTAAGTGAAGAAAATGAACAAAAAATGCCGTAGGGTACAGGCAAAAATTCAAATTCAGACATAAAGCAAGGGAGTGATCCCCACAGAGCACGGAAGCCTGGACAGCTGCCGCCTGGCCCTGACCAGGCCTCCAGGGAACACTCCAGAAGTTCTCCTGAATTGTTCTTCTGGTGGAGAATAGGAGAGGTTCAGTGGGGTGAGGTCCAGAGCCGACCACCAAGAAACAATTCTTGAGACGTCTTTGGTGCAAAACGGTGGTTTATTAAAGCACAGGGACAGGACGCATGGGCAGAAAGAGCTGCTGCCTCCCGTGTTAGTGAGGGGTGGCTGATTGGGATACCAGAGGTCTTTCCATTGTCAAGTTCAGGTTGTTTTTCCCTCTAGCAAGGCTTTAACTTTAAGAGGGTTGGGAGCTTCCAGGAAGAATATTACACAAATCCACCCAGGATGGCGGGGGAGGGAGGAGGTTTCAGGATGTCAGCTGTGCTCTGTCCTCAGCTAGCCTTCTGCTTCTCCATCACTTCCTGCTGGGAGCACTTGGCCCCAAGGGAGCTCGCTGTTCCAGAAATTAGGATTCTGCCCTTTTCATTCTTAACTCTTGATTTCCTGCAATTGTTCCGGGACTGTCCGGGAGGTCTCAGGGGTTATCTGGCTCTCCTGCAGACTTGAGACCTCACGCCAATACAGTGCCTATTATAAACTAAGGCATTCCTTAGGAAAAAATGGGTTAAGTTAATGTATGGTAAGTTACAGTTGTCCAATCCCCAAAGCACGAAATCTGTGAATTCAGCCCAAATTTGAGAATTCTTGTCTCAATATTGAAAGCATAAGCAGGAGGTCTTCGGCTTGGGGGAAAAAATGCTTATTTGAGATGGTTCCTCTAATTTGTAACATTTTAGAAAATTACAGAGAAGGAAATGGTCACCGATATTTTGCCAAACAATCAATAATCATACAAAGTCAGCGTTTTGCCAATTTTCCATGTTACAGAAATAACCGAGTTACCACAGTTACCACAGAAATAAAATCTGAACAACAGAAGCCCTTGTTCAATATTTATCTCACTTCTGTTTTTCTTAATGATCCACAATAACAGAGAGGAATTTGACCTCCAGATGACCAAGAGAGGCTGAAGGTCGGCTGCCTAAACTATGGCTCTCTCATCCTTACCTGGCAAGATTCTTACAAAGGAGGCAGTCACCCCATTTTCGTAGATCAGATTGAAGCCAAGAGAGCGATTTTTGCCAAAAGTCTCACAGAAGTGCTAGAGCTATTATTTAAGCCAAACTACTTAACCCCCAACCCGAACTTCTTTCTCAGTCCTCCCACTGGATCTTGAGAGTTTCCTGGGAGTATGGCCAGAGTTGAGCCAGGAGAAAGCAGTGGGCTTGCAAAACTGGGCAGATCCGTGGATGGAGGAAAAGCCTCCCTACCACTGAGGAGTGAGTTAGCGTGGTCAGGGAGGACGGAGCTATTATGAAACACTGCCCGCAATCCGCCGCTCTGCTTCTCCCCACCTCCTTCTCTCTTCTTCTTTTTAGAGCGGGGTTTCTCAATCTTGGCTCTATTGACATCTTCAGACCAGATCATTCTTTGTTGCGGGGGGCCGTCCTGTACATTGGGGGGTGTTTAGTAGCGTCCCTGTCCTCTTCGCTACCAGAAACCTGTAGCATCTCTCAGTCATGACCTTGAAGCATATGGACATGGGGATGTCTCCTCTATGTCTCCCAATCCACCAGTTAAGAACCGCTGGTTTATGCTGGTCAACCATCCCAGTTTGCCATGCACTGAGAGACTGGTCACAGTTTCAGTGCTTCGACCAGAAGAGTTGGGGCCAAATGGGGCTGGTTTGTCTCCCTACAGGTGAGATCTCATCTCCTACTTAGACAAAGCGTGAGGAAGAAGAAGGCATTGTGCTGATAATGTCCTGGTGGGCCATCCCCCTGAGGTCATGTGCCTAAGACTTCTTTCTTTCCCCACGTAGCCTGCGTGGGGCACAGGGGGAGTGACCCACTGCAGAGAGGCTGGCTGTTCCGGGACTAAAGACCAGAGGGAATTCTGGTGCAGGTGTGCCTGTGTGTGTACGGGGGAGGCATGGCTGGGGGCTGACCACGGAGCGCTCACTGGCGCTGCCCAGGTGGGCTGTGTGCATGTGCGTGCGCACCAGCAGGTAATGGGTACTGGAGAGGGAAGGTTTGCAGCTCTGTGTCAACTTGGCCCGGGCCTGTAAGGTGTGGGTGTTTTAATTTATTTGATATTTTGAAATATTCTTAATGAGTTACTCTTATCACTTATCAGGGGCCTTTTCCTGGGAGAAACAAACAGAAGAAGACCCTCAGAAACGGTGTGTCAACAGGATAGTTTTTGTTGTGTCCCTGAGAATACACTCGCGACAGTCATAAAGATTTTGGTTCTTGGCGTACTTACAACACACTCCCGAAACATATCATTTGTCTCTCTGCCTTCTGCTCTCGGTGCCATTCGTAGGCCCATTTACAGGATGGAAATGACAGTTCTGGAGACAACATGGCCAAGGTCAGATGCCAGGTTTTGGTTTTGGATTGCTGGGCTCCATGGCTCGTGACCTCGTGGCAGCTCCTCCGGGCCATGTGAGAACACGTCTTCCGTGTAAGTGCTGAGCCCGGGTTGCTGTATACCCGAATGGGAAAATGCCAAGTGTGGAGGGGGAAGGTGTGACTCCTTTTTATCCCAGGGCTCTGACTTCGGCCCTTCCTCCTTCGGGGCAATGGGACAGGTTCCAGGAAGGTGGTGCTTAAGACCACGGGTCACCTGGCCACCGGCCCTCCCCCGGGCTGATATCTGCCTGTGCCTTCCCCCGTGCTCTTTGACACAGCTGTTGGAGGTGTGGTTTCCTGCCCAAGATTGTTTGCGTTTTCCGCATTACATAAACCGGTGGCTTTTGCCAAGCCCTCCCTGTGCCGTGGAGCTCTAGGCAGCTCTTCTCCTATTGGCTGGCCAAGTTTCATTTTTTTCGGGGGAGGTGTAGTTTTTCAAGCTGCTGAGCCAGGCAGTGTGTCAGTCCTTCTGGGAGTGAAGTAGCTGGAGTTCAGGGACCCCACCTGTAACAATGACAGCAGACGAGTTGGTTTTCTTTGTGAATGGCAAGAAGGTAAGGAGGAGCGGGCCTCAGGTCCGACTTCTCTGCTCCCCTGCCAGCGCCTGATGTTCGTTCTTTGGAAGAGGCTGGCTCTGTTCTTTCTCTTTCTCTCCTCTCTCACTCATTCCCCGTCTCCTCTCTCCCTCCCTCCAAAGTGTTGCTGCATTTTGGGTAACACTGGGGGAAGAAAAACCTTCTCAGACCTGGAACACAGGCAGGATGCTCCAGGGGTAAAGGCGTGACCGTGACCGGGGAGGCAAGGGAGAAGGGAGGCTTGAGTTCCCACTCGATGTGCAGCAGCAGAGACCCTGACCCGAAGCCAAGGCAGGGGCATAGCGTCACGAGACTGGAGGTCACCCACCACGCCTCTATCTCTGTGTTTAATCCAATTTGTCCTCTGGCTTTTGTTGTTCTCTTTGCTGAGAGAAGGAAGAGGAACTTGTTTTCTTGCTAATACCAGGGTGTAAGATAGACAGAGCGTTTGATTCTGGCATTTCAAGGCTAATGTGACAACTAGCTTGTATGAGGACATTTACTAACATCTTGTGGCAAGCCACTATGTTTTTTTTCCTTTTTCATAAGGGGCATGTTTCTCCCCCTCCCTCCACTTAATACTGCATATAAATATTTTGAGTCTCTTATTTTGATAAAAATTGCCCACTTGGATGAACTTTGTTGGTACACAGGGACACGGGAGTGTGGGTGGGGGGCGTTGAGCAGAAGGGGACTTCAGACATGGGGACCAGTCCTCCAGGCCCTGCAAGGGTGCGAATCTTTGCAAATTTCACCACAGGAGCTGGGAGGGAGAGTGCAAGCACATTGCATTGTCCCCATCCCCCTCCCTCGAGCCCTGCTGAGAGGCTCCGGTCCGCTCCAGCTCCCAGGTCAGGAATGAAAGGGACAGTGAAAGGACAGCCATACGTAGTCCTACCTCGTAAATGGCCATGTGGAGAGTGTGAGGGGTGACTGTGCCAAGGGGCCCTCAAAGAAGGATAATTTTATTTGTTTTGCTTTACTGGTGTTTTTGAGTTGAGAAATTGGGCGACATTTGAGGTAATTCTCAAGGGCTAAAATGAGCTTCGTGGGGCATCTGGTGCTTAAATGGTCAGGAGGTGTCTGGGCGACTAGCAAGGGAATTCCGTGAGCTATGGCAACATCCGTGCTCTGAAGACCATTGGGTTCAACGTGAGGCGTGCCACCGGGAGGTGCTGAGGGTGGGGTCAGCCATGTTCTTCCAGGTTCCATGTGTCTCTCCATGTCAATTTCTTTTGAGGATTGGCATCTGGCAGCAAACCAAGAGGTAGGGCACAGCTTCCCTGATGATGGTTGTGAAATTTTACACCCAGCATTTCCAACAACTTTGTTGCATTCAGCGATTGCCTTGGAGAGATTCAAGAAACAGTTGAATTGACTTTCTAGAAGTATTCCTTACATGAAGCACCTTCAGTGGAATTTTTCTAAACAGTTTTTACATTGAGTGAGCAGCTGGATTCAATGACTTCCAGGGCCACATCTTACTCTAAGATTCTCTTATTTACCATGCCATCGATTCGTATGTGACAGGACGAGGTTGTGCTCTTCCTTAGGGATGGTGTGCTGTGACGCACTAGACATGAAAAGGCGCATTTCGAGGGAAATCTGGCCTGGCGAGGTTGTTTCCCCCTGTATCTCGGATC
Source organism: Martes martes (assembly GCF_963455335.1). NCBI lineage: Eukaryota > Metazoa > Chordata > Mammalia > Carnivora > Mustelidae > Martes > Martes martes. Next base: position 114,391,146 of record NC_137896.1, read on the forward strand.
CACTTCAGGAAAGCAATTTAACTTTTTTAGATGGTATCGTCATATCAAACTCACTATCTCTGGAAGTTTTCCTAGTGTCAGTTGCTCTGATGCCATAAGCCTGTAGCCTCTTGAGAAAGTGCTAGAAAGGTGGAGAGGCAATCTAAGAAGTGATGATGAAGTAAAAGCCATGCTTTGCACAAAGACCAAGCAGGAATCCCCAGTCAGATCAAGGTAGCTGTGAGTACGTGCATTCCCATTTCTATTTCCAAGATCTTGCAAGATCTAGATCTTTTGTTACTGGATATTGTGCAGAGAAGTTACCAAAGAAGCTGTTGGAATGAGTGACTCACTCTTCAATGTAAACTTTATTCTCTTATTCTCCCTGTTTCAGGCTGTCCAGGACTCTGTCTCTGCTGACTGAGGTTCTGGAGAGGTCCTGAGGCCAACGATCAAATACCTCAGGGGGCTTCTGTGGTGGTGATGGGCCTCGATGATGATCGTTTCCATGTCTTCTGTTCTAGAGTCAGAGTTGGAGGAAAAGAAAGAGCTGCCCAGGATTTTGGTGTTATTGTAGTGTCAGTCATTTTGTGGGCGGGATTCTAGAGTGTCTCAGCAGTAGCTTTCTGTTTGGTGGAGATTGTGGTGCCTGGAAGAGTCTGGCCAACTGGGCGTGAGGGGCACGGCTAAAGGTGGGGGTGATTCCCACAGAAGCAGGTGGCAGCTACAGAGAGCCTCATAGTGGCTTTGACTCACTCACTCACATTACGAGCTCCTCCCAGGCCTGCGCCTGTGGAGTACGTTGGCACTGGGTGAATATGGTCTCTGAGAAGAGGCCAGGCACCTGCCCCTCGGGACCTTACAGACCAGTTAAAGAGAGGGATTTATAATTAGGCAAAGTAATATGTTACAAAATGTATTTTACAGAAAACTAGCCCCACAAAATGCTCTTTTCAGATATTCTTCTTTTAAAGATTTATTTATTTTGCAGGGAGAGGGGGGAGAGAGAGAGAGAGAATGTGCACATGTGAGAGTCAGGGGAGGGGCAGAGGGAGAGACTGTCCAGCAGATTCCCCTCTGAGTGTGGAGATGGACATGGGGCTCTAACCCACCACCCATGAGATCATGACCTGAGCTGAAACCACGAGTCTTAACGGACTGAGCCACCCATGTGCCGTCTCTTTTCAGATATTCTTCAACCACTTAGCACAGTGTCGGCATCCAGCAGGCGTCCAATTAATGAGGACAGGATGAATGCATGAGTATTAAATGCCATTAGAAATCCTCTACTGGGAGTGCCTGGGTGGCTCAGTGGGTTAAGCCTCTGCCTTCGGCTCAGGTCATGATCCCAGCGTCCTGGGATCGAGCCCCGCATCGGGCTCTCTGCTCGGCGGGAAGCCTGCTTCCCTCTCTCTCTGCCTGCCTCTCTGCCTACTTGTGATCTCTCTGTTGAATAAATAAATTAAAAAAAAAAAAAAGAAATCCTCTACTGAAGAGAATTATTTAAAAAAATTTTTTTGCTTTTTGAAATTATTTTAAGTGTACAAAAAAGTTGTATGAAGCATACAAAGAAACACTCAGTAGGCTACACACCTTTACCAACTGTTCACATTTTATCACATCTGCTTTATCGTTTTCTCCTTCATTCTCTCTCTCCCTGTACACACACACACACACACACACAACGAATAGGTGTTTATGGGATAAGCGCGTGCATTAGACATATATGGATATGTGTATAGGTATATACGTAGATATATAGATGTGTATAAGTACCTACATAATGTTACATATTTATTTATGTATAAAATTAATAGAAATATATACACAAAGTATAAAATTTTCTTTCTGAACCATTTGAGGGCAAATTTCCAACATCATGCCCTTCTAACCCTTAAACCAAGAGTAGAACATTCTTATAGAACTAGTCTCTATAAAAATCAGGAAATGAAGTGTTGATATAATACTATTACCTAATCTATAGCCCTTTTGCAACATTTTCCAATTTCCCCAATAATGTCATTGATACTTTTCTCCCAAGCCTAGGCCCCTGGGTCATACTATGTATTCAGTTGCCGTGACTCTTAAGTTTCCTTTAAGCTGGAACGGCGCTTTACCTTTCCTTGTCTTTTGGGACATCGATGTTTATGAAGAGAATAGGCCATTATTTCTTAGAATGTCTTTCATTTTGAGTTTATGTTATGCTTTTTTATAATTAGATTCAGAGTCTGAATTTTGGGCAGGAATGCCAGAGAAGTGGTAAGTGTTTCTCAGTATATTACATCAGGAGACATGTGAGGTCAGATTCCTCCATTATTTGGAATGTGAACTTTGATCACTTGGTTAAGGTGGCATCCATCAGTTTTCTTTACTGGAAGATAACTTTATTATCCTTTATAGTTAGCAAATAATCTGTAAGAAGATCCTTTGAGTCTATGTGAATATCTTGATCATCAAACTCTTACCTACTAGTTTTAGCACCCATGGATAATTCTAGACTGGCTCATTTACTGTGCTGATTGCAAGATGGTTAACTGGATTCATTAGTTGGCATTCCTCCATCAGGACAAACTTACCCATCTCTCCAATTTGTTTATTTATTAGGTATCACTTTGGACTCGTAAGTTTTAATCTTATTTAATGGGTTATAATCCATTAGAGCTATTATTGGTTTTGATGCTCAAATCTTATCAGAACAATATGCTGAACCCAGCATTTCCTAAGCTCATATACCCACAAAACGTTTGTCCTTTGGAATACCTGTTGGCATCCTGTTCAGAGAGGGTTCCATGGTGTTTGCTGGGCCAACTCTGCAGCCATACCGTGAGAGTGGTGCAGCCATTCTCTGTAGAAATGCAAGGAAGGTTGGACCACTCATGGCTGAGATGATATAAAAGCCTTTGCTGGAGAAGTGTTTGGGGTCTTCTAAGTCAGAATGCAGGTGGAAGGAGAATGGAATATTCGAAGGCACAGAGTCAGAGGTATACCCATTGTATTTTCTCTGGGATGTGAAGACCAGGTTCATATGGAAGTAGGAGGGGAAAAGGCTGAAAATGAAGATTGCGGACATATGGTAAAGGGCCTTGGAAGACAGCCTAGGGAACTTGGATGTTACCTGGCATACGTGGGAAGTCACAGGAGGCACAGAGCAGGGGATGGATGTGATGGAAGCTGAGCTAGAAGATGAGGAAGGCACAGCTCAGGGGGAAGGCAGTAAGCTAAGAGGCTCTTCCTGTCATTTCCAAACAAAGTGATAGGGATCTTTATTTGTGCATTTATGAGTTCTCCAAGAGACAAGAAATAGCTTCCTGTGTGAACTTTGTAACTAGGACTTTGAACAAACTGGACTTGTGGGGTGTTTTCATGAAAGGAAACTAATTTGATTTTCCACTTTCCTTTAAACTTTTTTTCAGGGGGCAAATTCTGGCAGTTTTATGACTTCTTGGATTGCTCTTAATCAGTAAAAAATCCTATGGTCATTTCTAAGTTTCTATACACAGCCTCAGTTCAGGATAGAGAGGTGGGGTTAGAAGAAAGTTCTCATTAAGTCAGTGCTGGTGGTGTAAGGACCTATTTTATATTTTTATTTTAGCCAGAGGTTTCCATTGAGGTTAAACAATAACTTTGTTGTTTAACCCTTAAACTGTCCCTGCTCTCCTTCCCCCAGGGGACTTAGAAACAAGTCCCGGAAACCAGTTCCAGGTAACAAAGCCCAGGTACAAGGGTGGGTCAGGCCAGGTGGAGACTCCCATCAGTGGGGGTGCATACTGTCTCCTAGCTACCAAGGTGATGAGCTAGTTTCCATGGCTACTGTGGGGTGAATTGTAATTCAATTAGCCACCTGTGTGTGGCCAGGCCCAACCACATGGGCTTTGCTCTATAAAAGTTAGTCTGGAAAGCAGGGAGGGGCCGTCCTCTCTGTAGGGGCGTCCCCAACCCGTCTGTTTGACAGTCGGTCTGATTCTTGATGCTTGGTGCAAAATAAAGCTTTGCTTGACCTTCACTTTGTATCAGTCTTGCTCCTTTAGTCACGGACCCATTATTGGGGTACCCATTTTTAGGGGGACCTAACAGTGGAAGATGGCTTCCCACCACTGGGAACATTCCATTGTAAGTCTCATGACATGGGGCATGTGCTTTTCTCTGGCCCATGGCCCTTCCTCAGCCTCCAGTTGTGGGAGGTCCACTCCATATAGACCCGATTGGAGGTCAAAGCCTTCCATAGTCAGTGTTTGGGGGATTATTTAAACACCTCCACACCAGCTCACTCTCTCTTGCATGACCTACACCAGGTCCACAGCCAACACTTCACATCTTCTGCCCTCCCAGACTCTGGGAGTGTGCACCGATCCCAACACTGCCATTTCTTCTTTAGCTTCTCTGGTAAGCCTATCTCTAGCTTATAGATATGCCAGACAACCATATCCCCCATCTCACAAAGGCTGTATATTAGCTTCCTGTGTAGAGCTATGGAAACCCCCTCATGAAGGTTGAGGTGTGAGGCAGATACCTCCTCTCCTCAACCTTAGGAAGATGTAAGATTTGTAGTGTCGCTCTCTCTAAAGAAACTCTTGTCACATATTCTCTCTCCTTAACCATCCCAGTCACTCAAACCCTATTACCTTCATAACATAGGATTGTTAGGAGTAGTGATGCAGGTTTTTGTGGATTTCCTTTGACTCTTTCCATCAGAAACTGGCACCTCACTTTATAGGCAACTTTTCTATCTTACTGAATAAACCATTTGTGGACTTTTGGGTTGAGATTTCTTCTCCATGTCTGACATGCGTTATGTTGTTGGCATTGGGCTATCAGAGCCAATGACTGGCAGCACAGGCCAACAGACTGGCCCTCTACTCTCTGAGACAGTACATGCCTAGGGCACAAATGGGGATCTGTGGCTGCCATTTTTAGCTGTTCCTGGTGAGATCCAGCAGCTGGAAATGAGATGACATTTTTTTTTCTTTTTAGATTTTATTTATTTATTTGACAGAGAGGGAGAGAGCACAAGTAGGCAGAGCAGCAGGCAGAGGGAGAAGGAGAAGCAGGCTTCCCATTGAACAGAAAGCCCAATGAGGGACTCGATCCCAGGACCCTGAGATCATGATCTGAGCCAAAGACAGATCCTTAACTGACTGAGCCATCCAGGCACCCCAAGACCTTCATGATATATTGGGCACATCCCTATTAACTCAACAAACTCTTGGGTGAGGCAGTGGCTAAGTATACCTAGGATACATTTTTCTTTTGTTTTTGTTCTTATAGGTGGTGGAGAAAAATGCAGATCCAGAAACAACCCTTTTGGCCTACCTGAGAAGAAAATGTATCCTGACTTTGGGGTGAGGGTGTGGGGCAGGGCAGTGGGGGTTCATTCTCTAGGCCTTATGTCATTTTCTAGTGACTGTGGGAAGCCAGTAAAGTGTGGAGGACAGAGCTCTGGAGCCAGGGCTCTGGACCCCTGCATCTTAGTTGTAGCTCTGTCACTCAGCAGTTGTGTGACCCTGAGACATCTTTTGAGTTCTCCAGGTATCAAATTATCGACTGAGAGGATTATTTTTGATGAGAGGATTATTTTTGATGTCTCTTAGGATTTTTCCAGGTAAGACTCTAGTGATGCCAGGGTTTAATCCCGGGCCTATAAAATGAACATCTGTGAAAGGCCCTCATTGGCCCTGGTTAGCTGTGTGGCTGTTCCCCTCAGGAGGAGTGGGCCTCCCTCAGGAGATCTTCACTGAGGCTTCCCAGAGAATCTTTCCAGTTCTGTGAAGGTGGAAGGAATGTCAGAGGAAGGTGTGTTTGTTGAGAAAGGATTCCTGAGTGGGGAGGTGTGTGGAGTGCCATCCAGTGTGGAGATGGCGGACACTGGGAGGCAAGGGACAGGGGACTCCTGAGCACTTACTGTACATAGGCAGAGTTCAAGGTGATTTTCATAGGTGAGCTCCTTGATCCCCACAGCAATGCCTCTGACAGAGGAGGAAGTGAGTTTGACACGTGAGAAGAGACCTGCTTCTTGCTCATCTATTCTGAGGAGACAGGCACATTCTCAGAGATTGTGGACACCAATGCTAGTTTTCTGATGAAGTTTCAAAGGTCCCAGAGCCCCAGATATTCCTGATCATGGCAATTGCTAGTTTGAAGGTCAAATCTCAAATGAAATCTGAAACCGAAAGTTTTCACAGAAGTGAAGGTCAGGTGGCTTTTGGCTGACCGCCGTGAGAGTTCATTTCTGAGAGTTCTGGGAAAGAGGAAAAACCCCAGGCTTGACTGCTATTCTGGCTTCTGAAAAAAAATCCCCCAGCTGGAAGATTCTGCTAGACTTTGGACTATTAAGTTGTCTGAACTATTGCTCATTGCATAGATTCTGAGGAGTCAGAGGAATAACTTAGGGTATAGAGAGCTCTTCCCAGTTGTATTTTAGAAGAAGGAACCACCTGGTGAAGGATGAGTCCCCAAATCTGGAGTCGGGTGATTGTGTCTGGGCCCTCACACAAGGTGACCCGAGTGACCGTGTTGCCTTTCTGGGCCCACCTTACCTCCTGGGCCTCAGTTTGCTTTGTTTTGTTTTAATCTGTGGAGAAACAGTAGGTCCTGCCTCACCTGCTCATGAAATTATTGTGGAAATCAATTGGGTCCATGGGTGTAAGTGTTTTTCAAGTATAAGATGCTATATGTTTAAAGAGACTAAGATCCAGCATATTAAAGGTAAGAAATAAATATTACTTAAATGACTGAATGATCAGACCATGAATGACTACCTAGAATTCGTGATAAATTTTCATTTCATCTTGCAAATAAGGGAAGCGACCCGCGATAATGACCTCCACCTTCGGTAGAGAGCTGGATGGCTCAGAGGCTTAGAGCCTGCAGGAAAAGCAGCCACGGAGCCCATGTGTCTCAGGGAAAGGGTCAGTGCTGCTCTCTAGAATAGCCTAGAACTTAGGCACACTAGCAGAATCAAAGTTATCAGACCACTTCTGCAAGTACGTGGAAGAGATGTTGCTACTCCTGGCCCCCAACCTCAAAGGTTATCTTTATATTCATTTCTGGTCCCATATCCTATGGGTGGATATTCAAAAGCCCTTGGTCCAACTCTAACTTTGGTTCCTGGACTTCAGCAACCCAAAAGGTTCAAGGTGACAAGCAGGACTCAGTAGGTTCCAGAACAGATCAACGTCTCATCTTTCCTCATCTGTGCAGTGGAGATGGTCCCATTCTCCGCCTTCCGGGTCACAGTGCAGAATTCCGGGATGAAGGGGCCATGTGGGTCTGCGGCCTCCCTGGTTGAGGGGCTCAAGCCTGTGTGTGCCAGTGGATGGCTCTATACTCACAGCTGTGCGCACATACTTCCCAGCAGCCCAGCAAAGATCCTTCTGTGAATTTGTGTTCCTTAACCCTCGACCACCCAGTGAGGCTAAGCGGGACCAAGCTCGGCTGTGGAGAAGGTGGCTGTGGGGCCTGCACCGTGATGCTTTCCAAGTATGATCGTTTCCAGAACAAGATTGTGTATCCTTTGCCCACTGGCTGGTTGTGACCCAAGGACTATGAGGCAGGGGTCATGTTGTGAGTGTGTGTGTGTGTGCGTACATAGGTGAACTTTCTAGATCCAGACTCATTTCCAATCCCATGAAAATTTCCAATCCCATGAAATCCTTCGGTCAGACTCCACTGCCTTTGGAGTAAAGTCCAGTCCCTGCTTAGTGCTCAGGGCCCCTCACGGTGTGCCCCACCTTTCCTCTCCAGGTATCTCTCTCTATGGGCCCAGCACTCCATCCCTGCAGGGACAACTGTGGACTACTGACACTCTTGGCCTACTCATTTCCCGGTCTCTGCATAAGCTGTCGTCCAGGTCTTGAATGTCCTTTCTTCTAGGACTTCTCCACCTGGCCAGCTCTTGCTAGCTCTTTAGGACTGGGCAAAATAACACCTCCTCCGGGAAGCCTTCCTTGACCTCCCAAGACTAGGTTAGGTACCCCATGTCTGTGCTCAGCCCTCCCGAAACACTTCCCATAAGCTGTTTAAATTGCACCTGCACCCAGGCTTCACACATTTTCCTGGGTTGACCGTGGGCTATTGAAGAACATCTCACTCACCTTTGTTTCCTCGGCCCTCAGCAGAGTGCCTGGCATGTGACTGGACTCAGAAACTGATGCTGCTTGTATACATGGATGAGTGGCGAATAGAAAAAATGGACATCAAGAAGCTCTGTTTAAGGGGCTCGTATCTCCTGATCACCCCCTCCTTTTTCCCCCACAGAGGATGGGAGACAAGGGGGTGAGAGCAGGGGGGCAAACGTGACTGGAGGTTCTGAAATTGAAGAGGCTGAGGAAGGGCCTTGCAGAGAGAGGAGCAAGCACTGGGCCTGGAACCTGCCAGAAATTTCCTCTTGACTCAGCCTCCAGGGTGGGGCTGAGAATGAGGTGACTGAGGATGACCCTCGTGTTCCAGCTTGGAGGCCCAGTGCCTCGCAGGACCCTGCAGGGGCTCGTGCCTCACCGGGGTGGGGGGAGCCTCCTTTGTTGCTAGCCCAGAGGCCAGGGTAGAGAGGCAAGGACAGCCAGGGAAGAGCCCAGAATGTAACGTAGAGGGAGGGGTCATAACAAAGCACCTCTAAGTCTCCGGTGGCCCCAGTGGACAACAGAATGACCTTAATGTGGGGCTCCAGCCACTTTTCTGCCAACGCCTGCCTGGCCCCCATCTGCTCTTTGCATCATGTTGCTGTGACGACGGTGGAAGGAATCGGAAGCACGAAGTCGAGGCTGCATCCCGTGCAGGTAACTGGAGGCCAGGGAGGCTCAAGCCAGGGCCGCGGACTTGTTCTGGGCTGTGAGCCTGAGTGTCACTGCCCGGGCAGGAGGCACTGTGGCCTGGCCGAGTCCCTCATCTCCTTTTCCTAGGGGGGAAGCGGTGGGGGGCGGGGGTGCGACTGTGAGGCGGAAAGATGGGCCCCAGGCCTGCAGCTCCCTCCTGTGGCCACCGTGGGTGTGACATGGCATGACCCCGAGGGAACCGTGAGGTCAGCATGACCGGGTGGCCAGGGCAGGCTGCCTATGCCAGACCTGGAGGGAGGAGGGCAAGGGATCGCCTCACCCACCCCCCACCCCCACCCCCACCCCCGCGTGTGCTTAGGGAACCCCCGCTGTCTCGGGTTCAAGGTTCCAGATGCTCTGTACCCTTGATTAAAAGCCCACCTACTCCCTGCTTGCTGGAATGGTAATCCCATGACTCCTCTCAACGGCCCCCTGCAGGGGATATGGATGTGGGCTGCTAGGCCTCTACCCCACTAACAGGGAGGTTAGTAAGGGTTTAGTGAGAGAATAGAGGCATCTGAGTGTTGGACTGAGGGGTTTGTTTTTGTTTCTTTTTTTTCTGATGGTATCAGGCTGCCTGGCAATGGATTGAAATTAGGAACCAAGAGCGGGCAGTAATCTGGGAGGTTTTGTGGAAAGAATCAGGATATTCTTAAGCAACATGGCAACACACAGGAGCAGAGTACTGTGCGAAGGAAAGGCCATCATTTCCAGTGCTTCTCGTATGGGGAAACTGAGGCAGGGGGACTTCCAGACGTTACAGTCAGAGAAGGTGCCAGAGACAGGCCCGTTGGCCACTTGAGGAGACCCGCTGCTCAGATCATGCCTTTTTGGGCACCTGATGTGGGTGCTGGGCTAGGGCCTGGGGCTGAGGGAGCTGCATGTCCTCGGGGGAGGGGCAGGGCAGCTGGCAGGAGTCACCTGAGATCACAGCGCCCATAGTGCTTCATTTCTTAGACAGCAAAAGGGGAAATTACTAAACTTGTCCAACCTGCAGGAGAGGTGAGAGGGTGAATTCGGGCTTGTAATTGGAAACAAGCAGATGAAAGACAGAAGAGTTTAAACACAGGGACCGTATCTGAATAATGCACCAAACCCCTCCCTTTCCAGTGGTACAGATTCTTAATCCCCATGTGCTTATTGGACCCTGAGTTAGCTGTAGAGCCAGATTCCAACTCTCCTTGTCCATTGGTTTTTTTCCCTTGGGGTTTCTAGGACACTACGCTTTGCTCACCTTCCTCCCTCCAGGCTGGTGCTCGGGGCTGGCTCTAGGCCTGCCAAGTTCCTAATTGCTGCAGCAGCCCTGGGCTCTGGCCGGGCCCCTTCCCCTCGCCTTCTGCACAACCCCCATGCCCAGGCGAGTTCAGTACCATCTATGGACCAACGGCACTCCCATTTACGTCTTCAGCTTTGACCTCTCCTCAGAGGTTAGATTCATAATTCCAACCCCCTCCTTGATATCACTATATGGATGGCTCATCTCAGACTTCACAAACCCTATTTTCGCCCTTTTTCCCCAGGCTTCCTCCATCTGAGTCAATGGTGAAAGCATCTGCCCAGTTGCTCGAGATAAATATCTGGGAGTCACCTTTGGTTCTTTCTCTCCTGCACCACACCCAATCCTTCCAGACTCGATGTCTACTTTACGTCCAACCCTACGGCGAAGCCTTCATTTCCTTAACCCTCTTACTGCTTGGTCTGAGCCACCCTCTGCTCTTACGTGGACCATTGTGTCCTGGTCCCCATTTCTACTCTTGTCCCCTATAACCTATTCATTCCCTACCCACAGCTGGAGTAACTTAAATTTTCTTTTAAGAGAGAAAGAGAGAGCAGGGCAGGGGCAGAGGGAGAGAGAGAATCAGGCAGAGAGAGAAGGAGAGAGAGAATCAGAGGCAGAGAGGGAGAGGGAGAGAGAGAATCAGAGGCAGAGAGGAAGAGAGAGAGAGAGCAGGGCAGGGGCAGAGGGAGAGGGGGAGAGAGAGTATTAAGTAGGCTTCGTGCTCAGTGCAGAACCTAACATGGGGCTCGATCTCATGACCCTGAGATTGTGACCTGAGTCAAAATCAGGAGTCGGCCTCTTAACCCACCGAGCCACCCAGGCCCCCCCTCGGGTGATTCTTAACTAGCATAATTAGATCATATATACTCTTCCCTGGTTCAAGTCATGTTATTAAATTCGACTTACAAGGCACCTCTTCAGAGAGGCTGTTTCGGAGCACTCCCAAAGGGCCACTGGTCACTCCAGGTCCCATCAGCCTCCACTAAATCTCTACAAAACATTGATCTGGAATTTTCCTGTTTCTGTTGTCAGTATTTCCCCTACTGACTTCTCGAGACTGGTGATCTTGTCTCTCTTCTTCATCACTCTGTTTCCAGGGCCCTTCCCACGCCGGGCACAGAATAAGTTCTCAGTAAATATTTATAAAGTGGAGGAACATTTGTATATCCTAGGCACTGGAAATACAATACTTCAGCAATTTTACTTAAGTACCCAGAGAGACTCCCAGGAGACAAAATAATAGTAATAATAACAATAATAATACTAATGTGGACATGGTGAATCTCCTGGTACTAAAAATCTGGCAGAGTTTGAATGAGAATTCTGTGACATTCGATGCATATAGCAAAATCTATATGGCATATCTCCAGATTCTTATGTTCCCATGGATTCCTGGCATTGCCTTCATTTAAGAATGTAGTGATATTCTAGTTTGGGGAGAAAAAAAAGAGTTCATGTAGTTCTTAATAAATGCCGGTTTCCTGGATGGCAGACTAGAGTATGAAAAGAACGTGAGACCACTCTTCCTTTCACTGTGCGTGTTCTTTTTTTTTTTTTTTTTTAAAGATTTTATTTATTTATTTGACAGACAGATCACAAGTAGGCAGAGAGAGAAGGGAGGAAGCAGGCTCCCTGCAGAGCAGAGAGCCTGATGTGGGGCTCGATGCGGGGCTCGATGCAGGGCTCGATGCAGGGCTCGATCCCAGGACGCTGGGATCATGACCTGAGCCGAAGGCAGCGGCTTTAACCCACTGAGCCACCCAGGTGCCCCCACTGTGTGTGTTCTTGGTTAAATCTCTTAAATCTCTGGGCCTCCTTCCTCCTCTGTTTAGTGCAGAGAATGGAGGGTGAGAAGCCCTTCTGGTTTTAATGGTCACTATTCTTCAACGAGACTTTCCTACGAATGACCAATGTTGGTTGACCACCTACTGTGTGTCAGGTATAATAATGTTAGGAGTTTAACGTGACTTATCTCACTAAATCCTTACCACAGCTCCAGAGATAAGTACTAGGGTAGCCCTCATCGTACAGGTGAGGTACCCATGGCCCCGGAGAGGCTTGGTGGCTGGCCAAGGCCACCACTGGGCCTAGGACCGACTTCGTGCAGGGACCGCTCGCCCACCCTCCCTGCTGGCATGCTCGGGCTTCCCATGGGTCCTCCAGAGAGCCTGAGAGAGCTTCTGCCAGCATGTGGGTCTATGTCATCTGTCCATTTTAGGAGAGAATCTCCAAAAGCCACGGCTCCCAGTGCGGGTTCTGCACGCCCGGCATTGTCATGAGCATGTACACGCTGCTTCGGAACCAGCCTGAGCCCACCATTGAGGAGATCGAGAATGCCTTCCAAGGTAGGGGCCTCCAGGTGCCACCTAGGAGGGGGCATAGCAAACAGGGCGTGGTGGAGGTTAGGGCAGGGCCAGAGCCCAAGCCGGGAATGGGCTAAGAGGGCGAGGCGCTGCCCTCTGGAGGAAAGGCTCAGACTACCCCAACTTGGTGGCTCAGGTCGTCTGGAGTTGAGCCCTCTCTCGGTCTGAAGAACACTTGCATGGTTTGGAGCCTTCCGGGGGTCTCCTGCCTTAGTGTTTATCTTCCTGAGGTGTCCTCCTGCACTGGGATGGGGTGGCCCTGGGAGGTGGGCGCGGAAGGAGATCATTTGGGAGATTCCACAGAGGCTAGTCACGTGGCTGCCTTTCTCCTCCACTTGTACTAGAGCAGGATGTTGCAAAGGCGGCATAACAAGGAAGAAGGTGGCCATGATTCTGAGCCTTGGGCAGGAGCAGGTTTCCCACCTTGCCTCCTGGGCCCGGGATCCTGGACAAGGTGTCTGTTCGCTGGATTGAACAGGCTCCCCATCCATTCACCATTTCAATTCATCATTTATTCAATTCGTTGTATTGAGTCCTATCGTGTTAGGCACCATGCAAGGCACAGGGGGCACAGGGATGGCCCAGGGATGAAAGACAGTCTCTACCCTCAAGGAGTTTGCACTCTAAGTGAGAAGAGAGTTTATGATGTAGTTTGATGAGCTCACTGACAAGGCTATGACCAGGCATCAAGGGGGCTCTCAGAAGAAGCACCTGATTCAGTCTGGGCAGTCTAGGAAGGCTTCCTGGAAGAAGTGTTAGAAGTTTTGAAGTCAGGAATACAAGAAGGACGGGGTGTTCCAGGCAGAGAAAACAGAATAAGCAAATTGAGCTACTCACTGAGCCAGGAGCAAAGCCACAAGCCCCTCCCCTGCCCTGGGGCCTGTGCTCTCAACGCAGCTTTATTCCTCTGCCCCCAGGAAACCTGTGCCGCTGCACGGGCTACAGACCCATCCTTCAGGGCTTCCGGACCTTTGCCAGGGTAAGTGGGGGCCCCCGGGGCGGCTGCGGCCCTGCTCCTAAAGCAGCAACACTCAGGAATCACAGTGGGAGGGAGCCAAGGGCCTCTGGAAGAAAGAGGAGAAGGACAGGAGGGCCACCTGGCCGATTGTCCCTCTGTTGGTACCTGGCGCGGACACTGCACCCCACCTCTTGTTCAGAGGGTTCGTGGCAATTCCAGGAGTGCCGAGAGCCTCCTTCCAGGGAAGGCTGTCTCCTGGAAGAGGCATGCAGTCCAAGAGCTAACTGCCTCTGGGCATTCAGGTCTGATGGGCTCCCGTGACCCAGGTGCTGAGCCTGGTGTTAAATGACAACAGCCCCAGCACTTGAGCTTCTCCGTTCTTCAAGCAGCCGCTGTCTGCAGGTGGCACTCCGTGGGGCTTGTAAAACTGCTAATTAGATCTCCGGTCAGTTGGCACCTCCCTGCCGTGTTTGTATACCTCTGGGGGAGAAGCCACAGCCTGGCCGCACAGGTCCTGATCACACTCACACTGACACACGCCTGCCATCCCGCAGGGAGGACAGAGGGCTGGCCTCTCCCTTCTTGGCTCATCTCCCCAGATTTCACCTGATTCTCCAACTGGGGCAAGTTAACCCTGACTCTAATCAAACCATCTCTTCTTAGTTTGATTCCTGGTTGAAAGGGAGAGTCACAGACACCTGTGCCTTTCACGGACCTTGAGGGTTGCTCCATTCTGAAAAGGAGTGTTGTATCCAGATGACCCCAGAGGGTGGCCACAGGGATGGGGTCTACAGGGAGGGAAGGCAGCACATCCTGCTGAATGCTTTTGATGACAAGGAATGGGGAGGTGTGGATTTAAGGGAAAATGACCAAAAGCGCAGACCCGGAGTGTGCAGACCTGGGTTCGAATCTCATCCTTTCACACTGAACTGATGCATGACCTCGGGTATATTCCCTTGTTTCTGAAATGGGATTATAATAATACAATATTACAATGTTATATTAAGACATCTATAACTGTAATAAAACATACATAATTACAATAATATCACAGAATTGTAATAATACCTATAATAATTCTTACGGTGTTTGTGGGAAGTACTTCTCCCTCCTAGAGCCCTTAGAACACTGGCACATTTTAAGTATTAGATACACGGCAACTCTAAATGACGATGCTGGTAGGTTTCTTCCATTCCTCGCTATTTGACCTTAGTCAATTGCTCAGCCTTCCTGAGAACAGAGGATTGTTAATCTTGTCCATGTATTTATTTCTGAAGAGGCTTCTCGAGAGATACAATTTCACCAGCCCTCCTACTTTCGAAAAGAGAAGGGCTTGTGAATGTAATCCGTGGTATGGTCCTTTGCTGGGCTGGAGTTTGATCATCATTGAAAGGGTTCCCGATTCCATTGTGCTGGCATTGCCTCCCTGGATCAAGCTGCTGGGCCACCAGGAGCAGAGCAGAGCTCCCAAAGTGACTGGTACAGAGAGTGTGCTCAGAGCTCATGCACCTTACTCCCCGGAGACACACCCCCCCTCCCCGCCCAAGGCCTTATTTGGAGCCTCTGCATTCTGAGTTTACATACAGCTCTAATGAACCTGCTTAGCTCATTCTTAAGCCCGCAATGCACATTAGGAAAGTGGGGCGTGTTTGCTAGAAGGAGGCATGCTGTTCACAGCAAGAAATGATGATGTCCGGTTAGCAGCAAAGAAGGGCATGGAGGAACTGTAAAAATGAGCATGAGCCTAGCAGTCCAGCCTGCTGAGAAAAGGAGAAATCTCTCCAGGGGGTTAAAAAAAAAAAAAAAAAAAAAAAAACAGCTTTATCCAACCTCAGTGGGCATGGAGGGCAGTGGCACATTATTGTACGTCACAGTAATTTGTGTCATGGCCACGTCCATGAAGCATCAAGTAAAAAGATCTAAGGAAGACTGTGCCAACACTTTATCTGGAAAATGTACTTCCGTGAAGTATGTCCTTCCCCACAAGGACTGGGTGAGTGAGGCCGATCTGGCTGGACGCGGCTTCCCTCCCTTCAGGTGGGGTCTGGTGAGTCCCCTGTGTCACCGTCTCCAAGAAGAAAGATGAGAAGAGACACTAGGGGAACTTTATTTTTCTCTTCTTTTTTGTCTAAACACAGAGGAGAAGGCCAAGGCCATGGTGGGAAAGTCCAAAGTACAGTGCTCCAGCAGCAGGGCTGTGGGCACAGGAGGGCACAGGAGGGCACTGGGGTCAGCCCATGGGGCAGCATGGGCAGGGGGCCGAGGCAGCCAAGGCTCCTCTCCTGAGGAAGGGGGTGACAGTGTTTTCAGATGCTCTGAGGCCATCCTGTCAGCCTCTGGGCCCTTTGAGGGCTTTCCTGGGCACACTTGTCACTGTGTGATTCATCCTTTGTGCAATGTGTCTCCCGTGACTCACGGGCAGAAGGGCTGCCCCAGACCTGCTTCTGCAGGAACTGGCCGCCTTGGACATGGGCTTGGAGCCATGCCTGGGAGATGCTCCCACCTTCGCCTCTCAGCATATCTCCGGGATCCTGGAGTGTCTCCCAGACCCTGAGCGGAGACTCCCGCGTTCTTGGCACACATCAGTCAGGAGAACACACCCTTCCCCATCCTCAGCGCCTCCGTTCTGGGAGGCAGCGATCCGAACCCTCCTCCCCGCTCTGCCGCTGGCGCCCAGAGCGGTGCTGAGTCAGTTCTTGCCCAGGGGTGGTGGGTCGTCGGACCTGTACCCTCCCTTTAGCACAGGGTCTCAGTGAGGAAGGAGGAGTGTTTAGCTTTCTGGAAAGAAGGACCTGATATGCAGTGGTGAGGTCATCAGGCACACTGGCTGGACACCTCTCTGAAGCCAGCGCTGGTCTTGGACCTGCTTGGAAGGAGCCCCACAGAGACCGGGGCCTGGAAGGAGCCCAGCCAGCCCTCCTAGAACTTGACCGATGCCCAAGCAGAGGCTCTCCAGTGCCGAGAGCACCCATGGGGATTCCTCTCAGAGAGGTTTCCTAAGGAGGAAGCCCTGAGGGGCAAAAATGGGCATAAAGATATGTTTTGATAAAGTAGGACTTAGCTTTTATAGAGAAATTTTCTTTTTTTAGAAAGAGAGAGAGAACGAGAGAGCGAGCGTGCATGAATGGGGCTGGGAGGGGCAGAGAGAGAGAGAGAGAGAGAATCCTAAACAGGTTCCACACCCAGCACAGAGCCTGGTTTGGGGCTCCATTTCACAACCCTGAGATCATGACCTGAGCTGAAATTGAGTCTGATGGTTAATTGACTGAGCCGGGTGCCCCTGGAGAGAAATTTTCTTAAAATTAGAATTTCCTCCTGCTTTTCCTGCATGAGTTTCTTAGTTTCCATCAACCAAGAAAGGGGAAGTGGTTAAAGCAGAGGTCTTACATCCATGCAGACGTGAGCGGGATGGGGAGCAGACACCTGCTGTTCCCCTGGTGCTGGGGTAGCGGCAGAGGTGGATTTCATTGGATATTAGTGACCCAGGTTTTTTAAAGCTTCTGGGAAAGCTCTTTGCAAATATTTTTTGTGTATTTGTCATCTCTCTAGGATGGCGGGTGTTGTGGAGGAAGTGGCGACAACCCGAACTGTTGCATGAACCAGAAGACGGAGTCCAAGGTAAGTGGGTCCTCGTCCTCCTCTCCACGGAAGCCTGGGGGCCAGTCTCAGATGAAAGGAGGCAAAGGATTCTTTTCGCACTCCCGTCAGTGTGGCCGGAAGAGGAAATGGTTATGCCCAGCCTGTGAGGGTGGTGAATGTGCAAGTTAGCCCTGGGTCCTCTGGCAAGACCTCTTTATCCTGCCTTCCAGGAGCTTCCTGGCCCTCCACCAAGCCGGATGGGGGCTGCACACAGGCTTGCTTGGACAAGGGCCTGGGTAGATCCTACAGGACATATTAAAGGAGGAGATATGGTACCACCCAACTGTTCCCTTTTCCAGCAGGTCACTCTCTCACCATCTTTATTCAACCCGGAGGAGTTCAAGCCCCTGGATCCCACCCAGGAGCCTATCTTCCCCCCGGAGTTGCTGGTAGGTGATGCCGCAGGGAGAGGCCCAACTTAGTCTCTGTGCCATGAGCCTCTGGAGGCCTGCTCTATTTCATACCATCTGGGACCTTTGTGACCTTGTCCTTTTTCTGACACCCAGAGGTCAAGTCCCTCTGTCACATATTCCACAGGGACCCACACTTCTCTCACACGTGTCGCTCTGAGCACTGAAAGTGGATCTCCCTGGCACTTTACTCCATGTAGAGTGTTCCAGAAGCATCTGCCGACCCCCTGGCTACATCTAACGTAGAAGCCCCCAAGCAACCCATTCTCCTCTCTGTAAGCAGTCCCTTCATTTGACAAAGAAACCAAGCTGTGCTCAAAGGGCACACTCCCGGGCTTGCTGCTCTGTTTGAGGACCCTCTCACACCCACCCTCTCACTGGGATTCTGCTGCTTCGCTGCAACATTTATGGCAGGGGAAGAGTCAAGCCTCACTCCGAGGCCTCAAGTGCAGATTCTGGGGGGTGCTGAGCACATGAGGACAGCCTAGTGAGTCCAGCGGGCCCGAAAGAACGGCATGGCAGCAGGCCACCAGCATACCTTTCCCTGGATGGTGCACCCTTGAGAACACTGTCAGTCTGATCTGGGGGGTTTTCTCTCCCAGCCCCACGTCACCCCTCACACGCTAGAACCGGCCTCTGTTGCATTCTCTCCTGCACCCTTCCTTTGCCACCTCTGCCCCTTCCCTCAGCTCGTCCACTGCCCCTCTGGGAGACAGTGGCATTGGTGGGGGCTGGGGCACTGCTTGGAACCCAGGCTTTTGGTCAGGACAGTTCAGGTTCCCTTGTGGCAGGAGAAGGTCCCATCACTTCCTGGTCCCCTAAGGAGTAAGCCAGATAATGTGTCTAAGAGCTGCAACACACACCCTGCCGCAACACGAGGACATTCCCCTCCATTCTCCCCGATCTGTCTCTTCACCCCAAATTTCGTGTTCAACAAACCGGTGGGAGAGTTGATCCCATCGCAGACTTCAGCGTATCAGGAGCCGCAGTGGGCAGGAGACAGTGTGGTAAGGAGCTACATTTTCCAGAGGCTGAAGGATGTTCCTCAGAAGCAGCTGCGTTTTGAAGGCGAGCGCGTGACCTGGATCCAGGCCTCCACCCTGGAAGAGCTGCTGGACCTCAAAGCCCAGTACCCCGAGGCCAAGCTGGTGGTGGGGAACACGGAGATCGGTGAGAGCGGGGCGGACAGTGTGCCCGGGGGTGGCCCCTCGCTGGCCGTGTGTCCTCAGAACACTGGCTTCCCCTGCGCTGCCCACATTTCCCATTTTACCTACGGTGGCGGGGCGGGGGGGTTGTTTAGTATTGCCTCAAGGGGCTGTTCCTGGTCCTGAGGAGACCCTTGCTGACTCTCCATAAGCACGTTGCACGCCAGCTCTATGCCAGGTGCTATGGGAGGAGCTCGGGTACCAAGATCACTTGTCACTGTTCCTTCCCCACAGTACCTCCCCGTCTCAGAGAGGAGGGAGCAAAGGGGGTCACGTGTCTAGGCCGGTACATGAGAGACATTAGGGGTTCCAGCAGTGTCATTCTCTTGCCCCTCCCCTTTTCTGGGGGTGATGTGGCCACCAGCCCTATTGGTGCCAGCACCTGGGACATGAGGCTCGCCATATGCAAATAAGCCCGGGAGACTCAGGTCTCTACTCCCCGGTGCTCGAAGGGACAGAAATCCAGGAATTTCTGGAGCTGGCCTGGCCCATTTCCACTTTGCTGGGTCCCAAGCCCAGAGAGGCTCTGAAGAAAGGATCGTGGTGTAGCTGAGGTCTTCCTTAGAGGACTTCTGGTGTTGGGGGTGTGGGGGGGCTTGACATGGTTTTAAGCAGCCCCAGGCAGTCCTGTGGGGGGCTCTTGGCTCTGGTTCTGGAAGGAACCTCTGGGCCCTGGATTCTTGCTGGATCTGTAGACACAGAGAGGAGGGTCTGATTGGTTTCAAGCTGGCAGGGGACAGAGTAGGCCCCGCCCTCATGAGCACAGGTGTGCCACCGAGACTCCAGCTGCAGAAACGTGACACACCAGGGTGGCCGGGGGGCCTAGGAGCAGTGCCTCCTGTGATGTGACCCTGATAGCCTGTGTGGCCGTGGCCCTGGGGTCCAGGGTAGCATGAGTTAAAGTAGAGAATGACTGTTTGGAAAAATCTTCGAGCTCCTTTGACACATGACATGTCCATAACATAACCCAACATAACATCCTGTTCATAACATAACATCCTGGATACAATTAGACTCTAATGGGAGGGAATGAATCCACAAATATTTTATAAGCTTCAAGTTAGAAATAACTTCTGAAGATGACTTCATCCGGCTCACCCCTTCTTCCTTATATATACACCCGAGAGGGATTTGGGGGGAGCTGAGAAAAGAGAGCCTTGAGAAGACGGGCCACCTCTGCCTTCCACCTGCATTCTTTGTCTCTGGAGCCCGCATTCAAAGCCCACACCACACTTCGGAGACTCTCCACAGCACACGAGAGGGTGGGAGGATGCACACACTCTTCTTTTTGAACCTTCCCATCTGGAGCTCTGTGGGACGGGGCTGGGAGAGGTGCCGAGCGGACGGGGCTGGAGGACCAGGGCTGAGACTGTTCATGGAGCTCTTTCCCTTGACTCGCCGAGACCAGAAACTGGACCCAGACATGTGGCCCCACAGAGCCACGCACCTGGAAGGGTGCAGGCGGATGCTGGGGACGAGGAGACAGACTTGATGTTTTCTCTCTGAGACAGTTTTCCTTTTTGTCTGAGTGCTAGATGTTCATGCTATTATTACTATGATACACCAACTTGTAAGAATTGCTCACGGACCGAAACATGGTTGTTCTTAGCTGTGTAATTTGGGCAAGAGCCTAACTTTCCTGTGCCTCAGCCGCTTCATCTACAAACAGAAAATCACAATATCTCACAAGGCGATTGTGAGGATATAGTGAGTTAAAATATGTGAGGTGTTTCCATGGGTTCCTGACAAATGTTAGTATGCTATGCCTTTCTATATTATCCCCTCCTCCCCTGCCATACACACACACGCATGCACACACACCCACGCACATACACATAGACACAGACACACACACATAATTCAGGTTCATCTCATTTGAAACCAAAAGTCACCTCAGCGGGATCTGTGGTGGTTCCCCGTGTGCTGTGTTTGTGACAGGATCAAGTGTGCCTTCCTTATTAAAGAGCAGAAACTGTTGGGACGGTGTCGAAGGCACAAGCACAGAGTCAGCAGGCTAAGTGAGAAAAAATGAAGCTTTTTTGAGTAATAAAAAAAAAATCAAAGGTCCAACAAAAAAAGAGTTCATCTCATTTGAATTCTGATAGAGCTTTTTCTTGGGAGGAGGAGAAAGACACAGTTTTGGCTGATAGTGTGGAAACCACATGGAGCCCCCCAGCTTGTCCCCTGTGTCTGCTAATCCTGAGACCCCCCCCGACCCCACCCAGGGAGAGTGATGCTGTTGCGAACATGTCACAGATCCCGTGTGAGCGGCAGGAAAGTGCCAAGGCCTCCTCTGGCAGGAGCCTCCAACTTCAGGTTTCTTGTTTCTCTCAAGGCATTGAGATGAAGTTCAAGAACAAACTGTTTCCTATGATCGTCTGCCCAGCCTGGATTCCTGAGCTGAATTCAGTGGAACACGGACCAGAGGGTAAGGGGAGGTGTGCCTGGAGCCCCCGGAGGGAGGGGCTGGGCTGCTGGGGCTGGGTCCCATGGGATGCTGGGTGCCAGGAAAGCCTCCCTGCGTGGGGGGAGAGGGCCCCCTCATTGCCTTCGTTCACCGAGCATCCGTGGTAGGGTGCAGGGGGTGAGGAGAGGCTGTGTGATTTTTCAATATTCATTCTCAATCCTGCTCTTACATGTTAGAATCACTCATGGGGCAGGGAGTCAGTGCGGGGAGGTCTTGGGGGCTTTAAAAAAAAAAAAGCCAGGACTTCACCCTCAGAGACCTGATTTTATTGCGCTGAGAACCACTGGTTGAGAGAGCAGTTGTAAGACCAAGGCACCTGTGACTGAGTCCTAGCTCTTATATTAGCTGTGTGGCATTGGCCAAGTCACTTGACCTCTCTGGGCCTTAATTCCTCATCCATATAAGGGTGTGCGATCTGGTCCAGTCCTCCTCAGGGACCAGTAAAGTGCCCTAGGGGCTGTGTATGAAGGTGTTTTCTTAGCTGTGAGGGGATTCGCTGTTACTCTGAGCTTGTGTTTCCAGGTATCTCCTTTGGAGCCTCGTGCCCCCTGAGCTCTGTGGAAAAGACACTGCGTGAAGCAGTTGACAAACTTCCTAAATACAAAACAGAGGTGTTCAGCGGTGTCCTGGAGCAGCTGCGCTGGTTTGCTGGGATACAGGTCAAGTCCGTGGCGGTGAGTCCCTGTTCAGGGGCCCTCAAGGCTCAGGGCATGAGGCCTTTTGTCACAAGGCGGAGGGCGGAAGGGTCTAGTGTGGCTTCTGCTGAAGACCCAGCAGACCTCAGTGCTCAGAACTATCTGGGGTGCTTGTTAAAATGCAGATTCCTAGGCCCCGCTCCCAGAGATTCTGACTCAGTGGGGCTGGGATGGAGCCCGAAGGTCCTGCTGAGGAAGGCGGCCTGTGGGTTGCTCTGGGAAGCATGTGCTGGTGACTCAGTCTTGCCGCCTGAGGCTGGCGTGTCTCTTCCTGGACTTGGCGAGGCTATCAGCAAATGGATTCGAGATAAGTTAGGGAGAAGCCAAATCGGGATGGGGACTGCCTCTCAGAATTGGGGGAGAACGAGAGGTAGACCCCCCCCGAGAGGAAGGTAGAGGCCCAGCCGTTGACTGTTCACAGCCAGACGTCAGACTAGTCCCAAGTTCCATGTTTGCTAACCGTGTTCACATAGCCGGGGCATTGGGGGCTCACAACGGCTGATGGTGCTGGGCGGAAAGCCACCCCTTCCATTCCATTTTGTTGTTGATGTTTTCAGTTAGAACACAACCCGAAGCTACCAGCCCACTCCCAGTCCCTCCCCCTACCCCAAGCCCCTGCCACCTCGGATTGTGAATGAGGAGGCAGAAACTCAGAAAGCTCCACTGAGTTCCCCAGCTCAGCTGGACTCTACCTCCAGGAGACATTTGCTTTCACTGTGTAATAAACAACCTCAGTTCTTTTAGAAAAAGTCTGGGTGAAATCGAACAAATTTAAAGGAGCTGACTCACATGACTGTCTGCTAAATTTCAGAGATGAGACCCAATCCCAAGTGTTAGGATCCCAAGTTTTGCACGTTGTTCTAGAAGCCCAAGTGAGGCTGGTCTTTTGCCTTCAGCAGGTGTCACCCATGTGTCCTCTGGTTGGGAGGCAGCTGTGAGAGCAAGGTTTCCTGGGCGGGCTGGGCTCTCACGCACTCTCTGCTTGTTCTAGTCCATTGGAGGGAACATCATCACCGCCAGCCCCATCTCTGACCTCAACCCTGTGTTCATGGCCAGCGGAGCCAAGCTGACCATCATGTCCGCAGGTGAGAGCAACGTCATGTCAGAGTTGGGACAGAGGGCCAGGTGGGGAGAAGTCTCACAAGATAGGTCACTTTCTGGAGAGACAGAGCCAGCCCAAAGTTCAGTGACCCTGCTGTCCTAGGGTTTGGATCCCTGGAAACTGCAATGGAAATGGACCCAGCTGGGGTCCAGGAGAGCTGGACCATTTCTTTATAAAGAATTCACAACAGGATCTGTCATGCAGATCCTTACTTACCTGATGGCGTGCTGAAGCTGGGAGGCACGGGCTTGCCGCAGCCCACAGCTACGGTTTTAGGGAGTCTGTGAGTGTTTGTTAAACATGGCCACTGTTAAAAATTGAATTATATAAACTTACAAGAGAATAAATTACATTAAAAGAAAGGTAGTAAATACTCAAAATTCATCACTTCCTAATTATTTGAGTCTATTTCACTATTGCCCAGGCTCTTACGGTTCTTCCCATCTGTTCTATCTGTGGGTTGGAAATGCGATACAATGGTATGCTGCCATATACCCCTTGTGTGAGGGTCCCCAAGACCACCGCCAGCTTGGTGACTCACAGGAGGTCAAGGAGGATTCACAGGGCTCAGCATATAGTCGTACTCATGGCTATGACTTACAAGTGGGAGGATACAAAGCAAAGTCGGCAAAGTATAGAAGGCCATGGGGCACCATCTGGAGGAAACCAGGCACAGACTTCCAGAGCCTTCTCCTGGGAGAGTCACATGGGACGCCCTTCATTCCCTCAGCAACAAGTTGCACCAAGATAATGCCTGTGCAGTACTCTCCACCAGGGCAGCCCTGTGGAGACCGAGTGCCAGGGCTTCTGTTGGGGATGGTCACGGAGCTCTGCCTGGCGCAAACCAAAGCCCAGACACCCACAAGGAAAGCAGCCGTTCGGCATAAACCGTACTATTTGTATGAACAGTTTAGACAGGCTGAGTCATTCTCACCAGGGAATGGTGGGAAGTCTGCTGAAATCCAAGTTCGCAGAGGACAGCCCCCGGCCAACCTTGTAAGCAGGCCTTTCGGAGGATGGCAGGCCTTCTGGGTCAACTCTTTGCTACCCTCTTTCCAACTTCATGTTCACTGATGTCACCCTGGTAGCTTGAAATTAGCAGCAGGAGTATGGATGCTGTAGAAATTAGAAAATCCTCCCAAGTCCGGGCCCGCCCCCTGACCCTACACCATCACTTATTAGACACACAACAGCACATCCTTGAGTTAGGATTTCAGACGGAAGACCTTGGCCCGAGCTGTGGCAGTGACCCCCCATCCCCCCCGACCATGGGCACCAGAGACCAGGGTGGGGAGTCACTGGTGGATGTGGATCGTTCTCTGCTTTCTCACACTGCTTTCTCCGCTTTGCCTCTGGCCTCCATTCAGGCACCAAGAGAACGGTTCGGATGGACCACACCTTCTTCCCTGGCTACAGGAAGACCCTGCTTGCTCCGGAGGAGATCCTGCTTTCTATCGAGATCCCCTACAGCAGGGAGGTGAGCTGCTCAGGAGCATCCCGAATCACCCTTACCCTGGCTAGACTCCAGACGAGGAGACCAGAGTCGGCCTTGGGGACCAATCTTAGCATCGCTCAGCTTTGACATGGTCTCTGAACATTGCCTCTGACCAACCCTATTTCTCTCTGCACAATGAGGCATTTCAGGGTAGGGGGCAGAAGGCGTGCCCTGGACTGTGAAACCAACAGCTAGGCCAGGGGATCCTGAGCAAATCGAGTCCGCTTTCTAAGCCTCAATTTCTTCTTCTGTAAAATGGGCACAGTGTTACCCAGTGTGCGGGTTACTGTGAAGATTGAAATCAAGAATTCATAAGGTTCCAGGCAGATGTCTGGGAGCCAGTAGGGATCTGCAGCCAATAACTAGCCACACGGTTTCACAAAAAGCACATCCAGCTGTGGCGGACGGAGGAGACGGGTTTGCATGCTGAGCGGAGATGCTCCCTGTGAGTCAGGGCCTCACTCGCTGATGAGGTGTTCACTGACTTTGCTCTGGTTTGGCTTGGTGGATTTCTGCTTCATGGGCAGTTTCCCTGCTCTGTTCAGGCAGGTCTGGGCATTTCTGGATGCCTTGCTGTGTTGTTCCGTGGGGGCCGTGTGTCTTCACCCGGTGTGGCTCTCCCCTCCCTCGGCAGCCACACATTCCGTAATGGGCCTCACAGAAAAGTGATCTGTGCAAGACTGGGAACCCAGCCGTCATGGAGAGCATCATGGGTCTCACCCCAGCTAGTGCTCGAGCGAGAGTTCCAAGGCATGTTTGCTCTTGCTAACTTTGGCCTCTTTAATGAGAATGCTAATGAAATTAGAGCCATTTCAACCCCGAGGTGGTTTCTTCATGACTTCCTAGCTTGTCCCTACAGACCATTTTGAGCAGTGATTCCCAGAAGTTTTGCATTTCACGGACCAGGACATTTTTCTTTTGCTTAATTATGAGTTAGGGAAAAAGAAGGGAACAGGCATAGCACTGTCCAGTTTTTATTTTGCCAGATAGGAACATTGACGACAAAAACATTTCATAAAAGAAAGGAGATCTTCATACCCAGAATTAGGAAGGATTTCTCAAGAAAGAACAGCTGCCAATCTGCCACCAGCATTTCGTGGTACCCCAACGGAAATGTCCCCGCGGACTGGTATGGTCCTGGAAGTGAGCAGCTAGAAACTCTGTTCCACAGCCAAGCTCAGGCTTTGGGCGCACTGCCCCAGGGCCATGTTCAACATCAGGGATCTGGATTAGCTTTATGATCAGCAGGAGTCCCTGTGGTTTCTTGGAACAGAAGCCTGTGGCCACTTTGGACCTCCACAATGGGCCTCATTGTGCTTTCTCTAATAAGCCTTCCCTTAAACTTCTACCTCTCATGCTAATCAGAATTTGTGGTGAGTTCAGACCTCGAGCAGAACTTGGCCCCCCAAGAGCTGGATATCAGATGGTTCTTACCTGGAAAGTTACTCACTCTCCCCTCCTATCCGGAAAGAGAGAGCCTGGCTTGAACCTAGAGGGAAACAGATGTTCAAAGCACCAAGGTGGCTCCTGCTTTCTAGTGTGAATCATTCTTTCGGGAAGCAAGATTTCTAACCGTAGACAATAGACAGTGGGAGGCACAAGTTAGAGAGAGCAGGTGCGCAGGCGGCCCGCTGAAGGGCTGCTTCAGACACTCTCTGGCATCTCATTGGACCAGCTTGAGAGGCAGTCAGGCCACCCCTGAGAGGCTGGGTGGGCTCAGATGCTGGGCACCAGGATGGGAAGGTGTGGATGCTGGGGGTCTGTGAGGACCCTCTGTGAAAACGTCTTTCCTCTTCCCAGCTGTTGGCTGAGAGCACCCCGTTCTCCTTTGTCCTTGACTTTCAATCTTCCTGACTGCCAGGGAGAAATGCCAACCCTCCCCAGCTTCTGGGAATCTTACCGGGAACCTCTCCCGGGAATGTGAGAGTCAGTTCTGCCTGGATATCTGAATCCTCACACCAGCCCATTGCGGGTTTGCGATGGCGTTGTCCCTTTAGCCACCCCCGTGTCCCCATGCTCCAGCTTCGCCCTCTGCGGGCCCCACCAAACAAAGTGGGCAGCAAGAGCCCTTCTGTTCTCTTTTAGGGTGAGTATTTCTCAGCATTCAAGCAGGCCTCTCGGAGAGAAGATGACATAGCCAAGGTGACCTGCGGCATGAGGGTCCTGTTCCAGCCGGGAACGGCGCAGGTGAAGGAGCTGGCCCTGTGCTATGGCGGAATGGCCGACAGGACCATCTCAGCCCTCAAGACCACGCGGAAGCAGACGGCAAAGTAAGAGCTACCAGCCAAAGAAAACCACCACCACCGCCCCCACGGCTCGTAGTCCCACTCTTGCTGCGGCCACGGTGCTGCGCCTGCTGTTGCCATGGTCACCACGGCTCCTAGTGGCGTGGTTCCTCATGGCATCGCTGTCGCTTCGCTGGTCTTACCATTGCTGCTCTGCTGTTACTACTGTTAGGACCACTGTTACCACCACGACTACAGCCACAGCGACGGTTACTAGTGCTATTACTCCAGTAACAGTAGTGCTACTGTTACTACAATTACTACAGCGAGAGCTACTCCTCTGGTTACTGCTCCTACTCTTACTAGCACTCCTGCTATGACTCCTCCTCTTCCTACTACCATCACTACTCTGACTAGCGTTCCTGCTGTGGCTAACCACTACTAGTACTCCTGGTGCCAGTACTGCGGTCTCTTGGACTGCCAGTGTTACTAGTACTGCTGCTACTCCTGGTATTACTACTGATTGTATGACCGCGGCTGCTACCGTTAACGCTATTGCTACCACTATGGTTGCTACCGTGACTATTACTACTGCTACAAACCACTACTAGTACTCCTGGTGCCAGTACTGCGGTCTCTTGGACTGCCAGTGTTACTAGTACTGCTGCTACTCCTGGTATTACTACTGATTGTATGACCGCGGCTGCTACCGTTAACGCTATTGCTACCACTATGGTTGCTACCGTGACTATTACTACTGCTACAACTAATCGTAGGATCGCTGCTGCTGTTGCTGTGTTGCTGGTGGTGCTGCTACGACTGTTGCTACTGCTGCTTGTTCTACTATCACTCTGCTTTTGCTATTACCATTACTGTTGCTTCCACTATTCCTATGACTGCGTCTGCCCCTGCTAGTATTAGTTCCACTACTATTGCTATGGCTTCTACGACCATTACTACTGCTGTGGAACTAGAGTGGCTACTGCTATGACCGCGCTAGGGTAGGGGAGCAGCTGACCCAAGCACCTCACTGGGACAGTCCTCTGTAGTCCATAGAAGACCCTCTGGATAAATAAAGCTTACTGCTCGCGTTTGGCTCCTTGGTTCCAGTTCCTGGCTCCAACACTTACCAGCTGGGTTGTACAAGTCAAGTTACTTAACCCTCCTATTGCCTCAGTTTTTTCACTGGTAAAATGTTACAGTTTTTTTTTTTTTTAAAGATTTTATTTATTTATTTGACAGAGATCACAAGCAGGCGGAGAAGCAGGCAGAGAGAGAGAGAGAGAGGGAAGCAGGCTCCTTGATGAACAGAGAGCCTGATACGGGGCTCGATCCCAGGACCCTGAGATCATGACCTGAGCCGAAGGCAGAGGCTTTAACCCACTGAGCCACCCAGGCGCCCCAATGCTACAGTTTTAAATCAAAATGAAAAGTGATGTTTCATATAAGGCACTTAGGACACTGCCTAGTGCATATGATAAGGACTCAATAGATTTTATTTTGATTTTTGTGTCCTTTTTCTTATTGTATCTCTTTTTAAAGATGAGGACACTGAGGCTCAGGCAAGTAACTTGCCTAAAGTTACAACACGATACATATCTGAGCCAAGTTTGGAACCAAGGTTTCTATGACCGTCACCCTGCACCTACCACCCCGCACGAATGATTCTGAGGGCTGGACAGGAGCACTTTCCCACCCTCTGCTCTCTGGCAGTTTCTGGAACGAGGAGCTGCTGCAGGACGTGTGTGCGGGCCTGGCGGAGGAGCTGCACCTGTCCCCTGATGCCCCGGGTGGTATGGTGGAATTCCGGCGGACCCTCACCCTCAGCTTCTTCTTCAAGTTCTACCTGACGGTGCTTCAGAAACTGGGCAAAGAAAACTTGGAAAATGTGAGTGTGGGGGTGGGGACAAGATAGAGACTCCCTGCAGGACTCTTTGTTTGAGGATTTAAGAAGCCAGTGTGAGCAAGGGAGTCCTGTGGACCAGGTGGTAAATTTGCTTCTCCCTTCTGATGTCCAAGGGCAGAGGAGAAAGGACCAAGGACGCATAGCCTAGGGAGCCACATGGAGATGGGAGCCCACAGGGTGGCTGAGAGGCAGAGCACTGGGCTGGGCATCAGTGACATGGGTTCTGGTTCTGGCTGGGTCATTACCTCACCTGAGAACTTGAATAGGTCTCTCGAAATTTCCCACGGGAAATCTGCAGAAGGGGCGGGTAGACCAGATGATCCTTCCAGGGGCTAGCTGACACAACTGTGGTTTTGTAGTTAGAATGGGAATGTGGAGTGAGACGAGAAGGTAGACTGTGGAATGGGACTGTGAGGTGGGGCTGCCACAGCCAGGGGCTGGGCGTCACTGCGAGGGTGTGTACTCTGGAGGGGGTGTGGCTGAGCGGGAGCCCATCTCCCTACATGGATTCACCAAGTGTTTATTTTGTACCTTTTTTGTATAGCATTGCACTAGGCACTAAGGGGTAGCCTCATGCGGGAGAGAACCTGGTTAATAAAGGCCAGCCTAGAGTGACAACTGAGAAGATGGTGTGGAGAGCACAAAGGAGAGAAGGCTCCACAGATGTGGGGACAGCTGACTGAAATCCCCCTCTGAAAAACATTCATAATACTTATTCTCTTCTGATTAATAAAAGCAATAAACTTGGGGCGCCTGTGTGGCTCAGTGGGTTAAAGCCTCTGCCTTCGGCGCAGGTCATGATCCCAGGGTCCTGGGATCGAGCCCCACATCGGGCTCTCTGCTCGGCAGGGAGCCTGCTTCCTCCTCTCTCTCTGCCTGCCTCTCTGCCTACTTGTGATCTCTGTCTGTCAAATAAATGAATAAATAAAATCTTTAAAAAATAAAAAAAAATTTTAAAAAAAGCAATAAACTTATTGTGGAAAACTTTAAAAACATAGAAATGTGTTAAAAATTTAAATTGAAAAGAAAAAATTAAATATTTTTTGAATTAAAGAAATTAAATTTAAAAAGTTTTTAAAATTAACTTTTTAAAAAATTAATATTACTCTTCTCTCAGATCCTATAGAAAACCAGTGCTACTATTTTTGCTTATTTCTCTGATTTTTTTTCCTACATTCATCTCTCCATCTGTCATTCTCTTTCCTCTCTCTCCCTCTATCTCTCCTTCCATCCACCTCTCTATAGACCTGCCATCTTCCTAGCTTTTGATCTGAAACATATCATTTTTCTAAACAGGTTCAGACAGGCTGCATATACAGTTTTATGCCCCCCCTTGATTCTGTTGAGATGATATCGTGCACATTTCCCATATCATTAAATATTTCCCACAGAGATGAGGAGGAAGAAGCTTTTCCAGCAGGGCTGGAGAAGAAAGAGCAGAGTGCATAAATGCAGGAGGGAGGGAAGCCATTTGGTGTGTCGGAGGAAGTACAAACCGTTCACCGTGCAGGCTGCAGGGGTGGGAGGGGAGTTGAGGCTGTTATTAAGTACTGAGCTCTCGAGCCCTCACGCTGATGTTGATATCAGTCCAGCCAGATCTAGAAGGAATGCAAAATGAGATGATGGGAACAGTTATAACTTTTTTTTAAAAGAGTTTATTTATTTATTTATTTGACGGACAGAGATCACAAGTAGGCAGAGAGGCAGGCAGAGAGAGAGGAAGGGAAGCAGGCTTCCCGCTGAGCAGAGAGCCCAACATGGGGCTCAGTCCCAGGACACTGGGATCATGACCTGAGCTGAAAGCGGAGGCTTTAACCCACGGAGCCACCCAGGCACCCCTAGAACAGCTGTAACTTTTACCCTGGGGGACAACCAAGGGTGGGATCAATGATAGAAATAGTCATGATCACCATGGTTATCTTGCCTCCACAGAACTGTGCGAAGCTGGACCCCACCGATGCCAGTGCCACCTTACTCTTTCAGAAAGACCCTCCAGCCAATGTCCAGCTCTTCCAAGTGAGTACACATGATGTATGGCTAATATCATGGGCCCTTGCAGGGCATTTCGGATGACGCTAACCATTGGTGAATGTCCAACTTGGATTGGATATAGGTGCTCAAAACTTCTTATAAACTTTGCATAAATATCTAGTGAAGAAAATGGGAATCGTTTTAACGTCAGTGAAGCTATTTTCCCCCTACCCTACTTAAATTTCTCTTTGGCATTACTCTTATCTTCACCTCTCTGGAAAGACAAAGAAAAAGATTTTTTCCACTTTGTCTTTCCTGGTTTCTCCATGGGGCTGATGTGCAAAGCCAGGAGTTCTCCTGACCATGTAAACAAAACAAAACAACAACTCTCTATCAACAGCAACTTTTTGACAAGCAGTAGGTAAAGGATCAGCTTTTCCTATAAACATTTTGGATTTTGTAGGCCATATAATCTCTCAACTTTGTTGCAGCAAGAGACATTACATAAATGAATGTGTGTGTGTGTGTGTGTGTGTGTGTGTGTACCAATAAAGCTTTATTTATAAATGCAGCCACTGAGCCAGATCTGACCCACAGGCCACGATTTGTGGACCCCTGCACTAGAGTGTGGTGGTCCAAAGTGTGAACTCTGGGGTCTGACTGCCAAGATTTAAATCCAGACTCTGCCATGTCATAACTGTAACCTAGGGACAGGTTATTTCCTCTCTGTACCTTTTGGACAAGTTAACTATGCCTACCTACAAGTGTGCATAATGTTGGCATCTGTTTCACAGGATGGCTCTGAGGATTAAATGGTTTAGTACAAGAACATAACTTAGATAGCTCCTGGCATATATTAAACACTCAATAAAATATCAGCCATTATTTTTATTATTACTTTGAAAAACACAAAACCCAGAATTTTATTATAAATACATTTTAGAACATTTTGGAAAGAACAGAAAGATATGAAGAAGAAAACAAAAGTCACCCAAGATCCTAGCTCCAAGAGAAAATCATTGTATTTTTGTTTACTTCTCTCCATTTTTTCCCCCCGTGCGTATATAGAAACACGTATATACTACGTTTATAACATGTATATTTTTTCTACAGAATTCAAATGATCATACACACACACAATGTTTTGTGTCCTATTTTGACACTTCACGTGAGCATTCTTTTCTTCTCATTGAAATTCTTTAAACATCTGTCTTAACAGTTGCATACTTTTCCATTGTAGGCATATACCAGAATTGTTTTACGCCCCCGCCCCACAATGAATGGACGTAGAGGTTCCTCTTTAGTTATTTATTCTTTGTTCCTGCCTAGAGTGATGCCATGAGCTCTCTTCTCAGTGACTTCTTATCTGCCTTTCTAATCCCCGTGCCCCTCCCCCCCACCCCCACTTTGGCCTGAAGCTCTCTGTGCTTCCCTGGGCCTGTAGGGAAACAGCGTCCTCCGCAGTTCAGCTTGACTGGTGACCGTGTTGTTCCAGGAGGTGCCAGAGGGTCAGTCTGAGGAGGACATGGTGGGCCGGCCCCTGCCCCACCTGTCCGCGGCCATGCAGGCTTCTGGGGAGGCTGTGTACTGTGACGACATCCCTCGCTACGAGAACGAGCTGTCCCTCCGCCTGGTCACCAGCACCAAGGCCCATGCCAAGATCACGTGAGTATAAGAAATATACCCCATGACGGGGGGCGGGGCGCTCCTGGGAGGCTCCCCCAGAGCCTTCCCGTCTGGAGAGGAACATGGGGATTCCTCTTAAAACCAGCCGGGGGAGGAGCTGGAGGCATCATGGGCTCAGTGGTGTCAGGGAGAGTGAGGGGATGGCATTGGACGTGTAGGTAGGGGCCCAAGGAGGGAAGCCTTGGATGCTGAACCGGGAGATTACATGTAGCTTGAAAAGCATCGAGGAGATTTTAACAGCAACAGGTTAGACCTGCGCTTTATTGTTGGGCTAAATTTCATTGCAGAATTCCAGGAGCACCTGAGTCAGTATTAGGGGAAGAGCATGGCCTTAGAGATTGTGTCCCCACTCCAGTGCTTTGCCACCGAGAGCTTGGCAGGCATGCTTAAGCTCTCAGTTTCCGCATTCATCACAGGATGTTTTCCTGAGGCTCACTGATAAGAGTCTGCAAAGGACCTAGCAGAGAATAGTTACTCATACCTGTTTGTTGAACTTGGAGAGCCCAGATGACAAGAATGGCCACCTCTATAATCATAATAATAATTCCATATTGTTATTGGAGCATAATTCCCAATGCTCATACGACACTTAATATCAGTGCAGCTTGGTTTAAAGCGTTTTGCATAGATTGGCACATTGACTCCTCTCAGCAACCCTCCCGGCTGGTCCTGTTATCCCCATGTTCCAGATGAGGAGACAGGTACAGACACGGTCAGTTACTTGTCTCAGATCCCAGAGCTGGCAAAGCCAGAGTCAGCAGCAAAGCCAGAGTTTGAAGCCAGGCAGCTTCGGCCACCGGGGTGTACAACCTCTGGATGTTCAGGCCAGAGGCTGACTGTGATTTATGGGTGGGCATTAGACGCAGAGCCTGCTGAGCAGGGAAAGCCTCCTTGGGTGCTGCCACTACAGGGACTAGCGACCCAGTCTCCTCGTCATTGGGTTTTCCTCTGCTGCTCCCAGCCACCTGGAGACAGGCTCAAGGAAAAGGTAACAGGGACACAGATAAAAGCTAACAGATACGTAAACCCCTCTAGCTCTCTGGCAAAAAAAAAAAAAAAAAAAAAGTTTGTTTAGGATGGTATGGTTGTTTGCTCTAGGGTAAATTCATTTGCCTTTGTCCTTGTCTTTTTTTTTTTTTTTTAATTTCTTTTGTGTTCCAGAATTCATTGTTTAGGCACCACACACAGTGCTCGGTGTAATATGTGCCCTCCTTAATACCCACCACCAGGCTCACCCAACACCCCACCTCCTCCCCTCAAACCCTCAGTTTGTTTCTCAGAGTCCACATCCTCTCATGGTTTGTCTCCCCCTCCAATTTCCCGCAACTCCCTTCTCCTCTCCATCTCCCCATGTCCTCCATGTTACTCCTTATGCTCCACAAATAAGCAAAAGCATATGATAATTGACTCTCTCTGCTTGACTTATTTCACTCAGCATAATCTTTTCCAGACCCGTCCATGTTGATACAAAAGTTGGGTATTCATCCTTTCTGATGGAGGCATAATACTGCATAGTATATATGGACCATATCTTCTTTATCCATTCGTCCATTGAAGGGCATCTTGGTTCTTTCCACAGTTTGGCGGCTGTCGCCATTGCTGCTATGAACATTGGGGTACAGATGGCCTTTCTTTTTACTACATCTGCATTTTGGGGGTAAATACCCAGTAGTACAATTGCAGGGTCATAGGGAAGCTCTACTTTTAATTTCTTAAGGAATCTCCACACTGTTTTCCAAAGTGGCTGCACCAACTTGCATTCCCACCAACAGTATGAGAGGGTTCCCCTTTCTCCGCATCCTCTCCAACACTTGGTGTTTACTGTCTTGTTGATTTTGACCATTTTAACTGGTGTAAGGTGGTATCTCAATGTGGTTTTGATTTGAATCTCCCTGACGGCTAGTGATGATGAACATTTTTCATGTGTCTGCTACCCATTTGTATGTCTTCTTTGAAGAAGTGTCTGTTCATGTTTTCTGCCCATGTCTTGAGTGCATACTGACCACATTGACCGTGACCCACATTGTAGCTACATTCAGAGAACTTGGCTCCATCCGAGCAACGTGTGAATGATTGTAGTAGGAGAATAGGGGATTCTGTAGTAACTGCAAATGTCCAGGCTTTCTGGGCTGCCTGCATGGGGAAGGCAGGGAGGTACAATGGAAGTGGACCTGCTTGGGCTTCTCGCAACCTAATTTCTCCCCTCACCCCAGCAGTGCTGCTCTCTGGCTGGGTGACTTTGTACAAGCCACTCAATTCCCTCACACTGAGTTTCCCCAAATGTAACCTGGGAATAATGACAATGATTTTGGGGGGGGTTCTGATGTGGATTGCCTGTTTGGAAGTTGGCTGGTACTCAGAATAGTTTCCATACTTTTCTCCGAGGTGCCTTGGGGCAATCTCCCCATGGGGGCCTGGGCCAGAGTGAGCTGTACATGGTTGAGACTGTTATAAATGATAGTCTCCAGACATTCTCCCTGGGAGACCTGCGGGGGGCCAGGGTGTCCCGCCATTCTGGGATAGCTCCATGAAGGTGGGGAGAGAAATCTGGCCATGTGACGATATTCAGGGCCATTCAGTTTGTGGTACAGCAAGGGCCCCAATGTGCTGAGTCTGTGTGGAAATTAGCTGTGATGTGGGTTTGAGCCCGAGCTTTTAAGAGCCAATGCTGCTCAGTGTCCACAATAGCCAAACTATGGAAAGAACCTAGATGTCCATCAACAGATGAATAGATAAAGAAGATGTGGAATGTATATACAATGAAATATTATGCAGTCATCAAAAAACCCCATGAAATCTTGTCATTTGCAACAACATGGATGGAACTAGAGGGTATTATGCTAAGTGAAATAAGTCAATCAGAAAAAGACAATTATCATATGATCTCACTGATATGAGGAATTTGAGAGGCAGGGTGGGGGTTTGTGGGGGGAAGGGAGGAAAAATGAAACAAGATGAGACTGGGGAGGGAGACAAACCATAAGAGACTTAAAATCTCAGAAATCAAACTAAGGACTGCTGGTTGGGGTGGGGGGGATGAATAGGGTGGCTGGGTGATGGACATTGGGGAGGGTATGTGCTATGGTCAGTGCTGTGAATTGTGTAAGACTGATGATTCACAGACCTGTAGCCCTGAAGCAAATAATACATTATATGTTAATAAAAAATTTTTTTAAAAAGTTAATGCTACTCACTGCGATTTGGTTCCTTAGTAGAAGGTCCATGGGGTTGGGCTGTCCAGCTCATCTTCTGTCCCCCACAGCACTCAGCATGGTGGCCTTCCCAGGTTAGGCATTCAATCAGTTTTTGCAGAGTGGAATAGGATAGGATAAGATAGGATACAGAATATAGGCTAGGAGAGACTAGAATAGACAAGGAGGTGGAGAAGGGAAGAATGTCAGTGTGAGGACAGAGGGGGATGGTGGGTCTTCTGCTCTGGTTTCTTGCCTGCGGCCCTCACTGTGCTCATTCTTGCAGGTCCATAGATATTTCAGAAGCTCAGAAGGTGCCAGGGTTCGTCTGCTTTATCTCTGCCGATGATGTTCCTGGGAGTAATAAAACAGGAATTTTTAATGATGAAATGGTCTTTGCAAAGGATGAGGTAGGTCTTGGATTTTTTTTAGACATGAAGTTAATGGAATGAATGCTTGAGCTTTAATTTATGCTCACGCCTCCAGATCCCTAAACTTGAAAAGACTCCATATTTTCACCTACTGTGGCCATCACACGACTGACCAGAGTGCAGGGACAGAGTCTGTTTGGGGGCACTTTAAACTTTCACTTAGTGTTTACTTGTTTTTTTAACTGAGGGTTGCTAATTGCACACAGTAGGATGACTCCCTGCCAAAGGGGCAGTTAAACAAGACTGGTGATTGTTTTTGAACTACCAGTTATGTTCTTAAGGGTATAATGTTAAGCTCCTTTATTAAAGAAAATAAAAATATGGCAAACAAGCTAACCAGAGTAGAAATCACAATACCATTGCTATGTGTATTGATAATTCACTTCTATGAAAATTCATCTATTGATATATGGAGTTACACACACACACACACTTTCCAAACATTCAAGAAGGTGGCTACAAAAATCCATATACTTTTTTAAAAAAATATTTTATTTATTTATTTGATAGAGAGAGAGAGAGATCACAAGTAGGCAGAGAGGCAGGCAGAGAGAAAAGGGGAAGCAGGCTCCCTGCTGAACAGAAATCCCAATGTGGGGCTCCATCCCAGGACCCTGAGATCATGACCTGAGCTGAAGGCAGAGGCTTAACCCTCTGAGCCGCCCAGGTGCCCCAAAAATATACTTTTAGGATAGTTCTCAGTCACTTTACAATTCCAATACAGATCAAATGCAAATTGGAGATGAGTGAGCTGTTGCTGAAGGTCAAATTCACTTTGTAATACACAAGTAATACACTTCACTTGTATTAATGTACAAGTGAAGAAGAGCAACCATAGCTACCACCATGAGACATGAGGACTCCATTTGACAAAAGAACAAATTATTTTGACAATCTTCAAGAACCTCTAAGACCCCTGCTAGCATAATGGGTAGTGAGAATCAGCCAGGTATAACCACCAGAGCACTAATCAATTAAGTCAACAACTTAACCAGGTCCTCAAGAGATACCGATTAGAGATAGTATGGGTTTCTAGTGTCAGAAACCTCATATTCCAAAGTGATGTCTTGGACAATTTTATTTTATTTTGTATTTTATTTTATTTCATTTTATTTTATTTTTGGTTTATGTTTTGGGGGATGTTGGAAGAAGATTACCTGTGAAGGAATGGAATCATTAAGTAATGAGAAAATGACAATCCTTATTCTATAAATTTAACAAAAAACTGGTTTATGGGTCATCCAGTCTAAGAACCAGCATTTGGGAACTACTGGTTCTGGGCATCTAGATGAAGTATAAGACATGATTGCTGTCTTTGAGAAACTTCTGGATGTAAATCTGGAAACAAGATAAAAGGGAGTGAGGTGGCAGAAGAAAATGAAACTGGAAGTCAGTGCTGAGATTTAATCGTGGTGTAGCAATGAATGTGCCTTGCTTTCTGTGTCTGCATCTCTTCACCTGAAGAACAAGGGTGTTGGAATGGATCTGAGTCAACAGAGAGACTTTGTGCTGCCATACCGCCCATTGTGCTGCTCACAGCAGACATGACTAATCAATTGCCACATTCTATCCTGAGCAACTTCTGCTCTCAGCAGACATGAGTAATCAATTGCCACATTCTATCCCAGGCAACTTCTCAGCAAACTGCCAGTAGTAAATCATCAGAATTGGTCTTTGAGATGAAGTGAATATGCCAACCTGACACTAGTGATCTCCAAGTCCTATTCTAGCTCCACTGATTCTAAACACTTATGAAGAAGCACATAATCCCACATAGTAGGACAAAGACATGAAAAGGCCCCAGGGCATTCCTAAAATATACCTTAAGGAAACTGTGGGGGCAAAGACTTGCTTTGTCTTTTGAGCAATCCAAAATAATTTGTTTTATGAGGCAGATGTGATATCCTTTAATGGTCTGGCTCTGTTCCCAGGTGACTTGTGTTGGGCATATCATTGGTGCTGTGGTCACCGACACCCCAGAACATGCACAGAGAGCCGCTCTAGGGGTGAAAATCACCTATGAAGAACTTCCAGCCATTATCACAATTGAGGTAACTGAGAAAGGGCGGCATGGAAAAGAGCGAACTCCCTGTCCCTGGAGGAAATTTTAGGGATCCTTTGGAGAGGATTTTTATTTTTTATTATTTGTTTATGTATTTTATTTATTTATTTTTAAAAAATATTTTATTTATTTGAGAGAGAGAATGAGAGAGAGAGAGAGCATGAGAGGTGAGAGTTCAGAGGTAGAAACAGACTCCCCACTGAGCAGGGAACCTGATATGGGACTTGATCCTGGGACTCCAGGATCGTGACCTGAGCTGAAGGCAGTTGCTTAATCAACTGAGCCACCCAGGAACCCTGGGGAGGATTTTTAAATGACTTCCGGTCCTGGGATTGTGTGATCTTCTAACACCTTCCCCATCATGGTCTCAGACTCAGTCCACCAGTGGCCAAACGAGTTCCTCCTTCCCAGTACCAGCTCCCATTGGTTCCCTGAGGGACCCTACTTTTCCTCAAGATCCAAGTTTGTCCCCCAGTCTTTGAGGAAACAGAGGAATGCAAGCCCCCGGGTCACAGGCAAGCTTACTTTAAGTCTGTGTAAGACGTTTCTAGAGATGTCTTTGTGAGAAGAGAGAGGGACTTCCAGCAGCTTCTCTTCCTGGACTTTCCTTCTCTGAAAATCCAGTCACTGAACCTTCTTTCTGGTTCTCAGGATGCTATAAAAAACAACTCCTTTTATGGGTCTGAGCTGAAGATCGCGAAGGGAGACCTCATGAAGGGATTTTCGGAAGCAGACAATGTTGTTTCAGGTACAGCTGGTACCTCCCATGGGGTCCCAGGCACGGGCTGGCCCTGGGGTATGAATTAAATTCAAGGGCTGGACCTTGGCTCCTGGAGCAGGGGAGTGAATTTTTACCAGAAGAGTCCTCCTGACATTTGTAACCAAATAATAGACAGTTGGCAGGGAAAGACACCTGTCATCTTCATCTCTGCCCTTCTGTCTTGAGGCTAGATTAGACCTAAGTGATTCTAGGGCGCTGGGGGTGTGTCAAATTTGGAAGACTGCAGGGGAGGTAGCAGCCACAGATCCTGGCCCCCCACTGTGGGCCCGCGGTCAGTCCTTACCCATCTACAGCCAGGGCGCTCCCACTCCTCTCCTCCTCACCCACTCCCCATAGCTCCCACGTGGTGCAGGGCTGCTGACCAGACCCCTTTTGAAGTTGTCACCTACACTGTCCCTCATGCACTAAGTCACTGGCGAGCTGGCTCTCCAGCTGGCTGGATACCTTCAGTTTCAGAAGATGTTCTCACTTTCAGCTTTGCATTCACATCTGTTAATTACTTCTTTACCTTCTCCAAAATTTTACAATACTAGTTTAACATACCCAATGCATTAGGTGTCATTCTGGTTTCTTTTTGGGGGTGGAGGATTTGACTCCCAGATGGCTAAGGCTTTGATCCACTTTCTACCCATGCTGGGAACCTGGAGGTTATCTGTGAGCGGTTGGTTCCTGCCCAGGGCCCAGGGCACGTGCACTGTCCTTAAATGAAGTCGGGGTCACTGTGGGGGTCTTGTTGCTCCCCCAGGCGAGGTGTACATTGGTGGCCAAGAGCACTTCTACCTGGAGACTCACTGCACCATCGCTGTCCCGAAAGGCGAGCAGGGGGAGATGGAGCTTTTTGTGTCTACACAGAACACCATGAAGACCCAGGTAGGCATCCTGTGGGTCAGCTCTGGGGCCCAGGGAGGACGCTGGGGAGTGTCAGGCAGACCAGGCGTGGCTGTGTGGGACATGGGAAAGGGAGATCTGGGCTGGTCCAGAAGGGGATTTGAGGGTCTGGAGTGCTGGACCCCAGCACTGCCAGCTTAAGGGCTGCCTGGGTAGGTGGGGGACAGGGGGCTTCTGGAATCGAGGAATGTCTTCACAGTCACAGTAGTAATTAGGCTCATGGATGTTGGGCAGGCTCTAGCTCAGGCTTGAAGTAAGTCCAGATGATACATTCAAGTGCAAGTAATTTTTTTTTTTTTTTTGGTCCACAGAGCTTTGTTGCAAACATGTTGGGGGTTCCAGCAAACCGGATTTTGGTCCGAGTGAAGAGAATCGGAGGAGGCTTTGGAGGGAAAGAGACACGGAGCACTGTGGTGTCCACAGCAGTGGCCCTGGCTGCATACAAGTGAGTCCTCCCTGCCAGCTCCTGGGAAAGAGAATAGGCTGCTTCTGCCAGGAAGGCTTTCTAGATTTCCCCTTTTTAGAAGTAGATTCCCCTTGCTTTGAATTTTCCCAGCCTTCTGTTTTTAGAACTCTTGGGCATTGGGGTGAGGGTAATACCACCTGTTTCTCTGTGTTCCACACATGGACTCGTGTCTTTTCTCCCCTGCCTGGCTTTGAGGGCCACGGTACATCATCTCTTCCCCACCTTGTCCAGCACAGTGCACAGATAGCTAGACAGTGAGGCAGCCCAGCACAGGTCTCTGTGTCCTGGTGGAAAGAGGAGTGTCCTGTGCTGTTTTTAATCCCTGGGACTGACAGGAACGGGCCGTTGCAGAGGCCCTCAGAGTTCTAAACCTCTGATGCCTCCCTCAGGACTGGCCGCCCTGTGCGCTGCATGCTGGATCGTGATGAGGACATGCTGATAACCGGCGGCAGACATCCCTTCTTGGCCAAATACAAGGTTCCAGATGTTGGGGGCTATGCTGGGATGGGAGGGATGGTGCCGTCTCATTGGGAAAGCTGGGGATGAAGATCCAGGAATCCTGGGACGTACTCTGAACATTTTTCATGACTACCTGTGGAAGTTCAAAGAAGAAATAGCCGTGAGAAAAATTCAAATTGGCCAACAGCAACATAGAGGGGTGATGCTGGCTGGCCACCTCACAAGTGATGTCCCAGCATGGTGTTTAGGCCTTTTGCGAGTTTTCTCTGGTCTATATCTGATCTTTGTCCACTCAGGCTGAGTGGCATGACTTTTCAGCAGCCCCGGGGTAAATCTGTCCTGTAGGATGTCCTAATGTTCATGCGTTCACTGCCTGGGGTAAAGACCAGAATGGCTGTTTAGAGCTTAGTAATTTACAATGAGAAAGGAAACTGCCCAGGGCCTGGACAGGCCCCAGTTGTTAGGGTGGGCACCTGCCCCATCAGACTGTGTATGACTGGTCACTTCCTCTGTGAGACCACCCCTTTTCTGAGTCCCTGTGAATAACCATGGATCTTGTCCCCCTAAACATGATCCCAGTCTGCCAGATCCCACTCTGGGAGCCCTTTTCTCCACGAGCTGGCTTTGTGCATCTCCCCTTTGACCTCTTCTGATTTTTGTTTCACGATTGAATTCCTCCAAAGGGATCCTATTTCCCTTATTCCCAAATTCTTGTGGGCCCAAAGAAAATAACTTGGTTTTCTGAATCCCATTTCCTCACTTATGGATGGCTACATAAGGTCAAGGAGGTGAAAGCACACTCCTGCTTGTGGGGGATGTAACGTGGTGTCTGCTGGCCAAACGCTGTAAGGGACGTCTCCAGTATCTTCCTCAGTTTTTCTGCCCGGCCCTCCCCTCTCTGCCTCCTCACTCCCTCTCACACAACTGGAAGCCAGGAGTAGGTAGGAGGAAGGAGGGGTGTGGGGAGAAGGTGTTTGCAGGGTTGAGGAACATGGACTGTCACTGGAAAGACTTGAGTTCTTCTCTGCTTCCCCTGTTAAGCTCTGGCAACCTCATTTTCAGGGCGTGATGTCTTGTTCTGTCCGCTCTCCTTCAGGTAGCCTAGGTGGGAGGGGATGACTCGGGTTAGCAGAGGAGGAGCACGGGTGAGAATTCCCTCTCCTCATCAGGTCGGCTTCATGAAGAATGGGAAGGTGGTGGCTTTGAAGGTGGAGCACTACAGCAATGCAGGGAACACCATGGATCTGTCCCAGAGCGTAAGTGCGAAGCACCCCTGCATCCCAGGTGCGGGGGTGGGGTGGGAGGGGGGGGTGACTGGGAGGTCAAGGGCAGGCCCCACAGCCACCCTGGCATGGGCCTCCTCAGTTCCTGCCTACTACCATGGTGGTAGTCTCCCCAGGGGTCCCCACCCTTGGGTTCCCCACCCTTGGGTTCCCCCCCCCCTTTTGCTCATCTCCAAAGCACAAAGATAATCCTATTACTTTCCTGATTGGAAACCCTTCCTGCTTTTTCCAGATACTTTGCCAAGCAAGCAAAGTTAGTCACAAAACTAGATGCACGGTCTAGTGACATTGCATGTATATGCATGTAAAATTAATGTATGCCTTTATAATATATATATACACACACACATATATATGCATATACATATATATGTATATATAATAGCTATAATGATATGCATGGAAAATCCCAAAATTGAACATACACTAAACAGTGATTGGGTGGGACAAGGGGGGCACTCACTGTCATTTTCTATATAACACATTTTTGTGATATTTGAATTTTAGGGAATGAGTTGAATTTCTTCTTTTTTTTTAGTACCCGTTTCGTTGAAGTATAGTTTACACACCGTAAAATTCACCCATTTGAAGTATATAGTTTAATGGTTTTGAGTCAATTTAAAGAGTCATGCAACCACTATCATGATCTAGTTTTCAAACATTTTCATGGCCCCAAGGTCATCTCTCACAGCTGCTCCTGTTCTTACCCTCCCCACCCCCAGGCCTAGACACCCACCGTCTACTTTCTGTCTTTATAGATTTTCCTCTTACAGTTGATGCATGTAAATAGACTCGTGTACTATGTCATATTTTGTGTCTGGCTTTTTATCTTCAGATTAACGTTTTTAGGTTCACCCCCGTTGTAGTATGCATTAGTCCTTCATTCTTTTCTGTTGACAGTATTTCATCATATGGATAGACCATGGTTTGTTTTCCATTCACCACTTAATGAACATTTGAGTCGTTTCCAATGTTTAGCCTGTATGGATAATGCTACTCTGAACATTCTCCTATGAGTCTTTTCTGTTTGTTTTGTTTTTTAAAGATTTTATTTATTTATTTGTGAGCGGTGAGAGAGAAATCATGAGCAGGGGAGAGAGAGAGAAGCAGACTCCCTGCTGAGCTGGGAGCCCGATGCGGGGCTCGATCCCAGGACCCTGGGAGCATGACCAGAGCAGAAGGCAGATGCTTAACCAACTGGGCCGCATAGATGCCCATCCTATACGTCTAATGTAGACATGTATTTTGTTAATTCTGGAAGTTAACAGTTATTTTTGTGATACTACTCTTTATAATTTTTAGAATCTTAATTTTATAACCATATTAGTTATATACACACAGATTCTTCTTGTAAAAATAAGTCACATTTCAGGGAAAACAGAAGTTCCCATGAATCCCCACTGCCTGTGTTTCTCCTCTTTGCTAGGTGCTAACTGACTCAATTAGAAAACTTCGCACTTCAGATCTAGTGTGAAAACGTCTCAAAAAAAGAAACACATTTAGCATTCTCACCATTTGCAACACATGCCTTTTGGTGTTGTAGGGAAAATCAGGTTGAAAAAGATACAGTGTCTGTCCCCAAAGATCTTAGAAGCTTTTAAATTCAATTCAGCAAACATTTATTGAGTGCCTAGAGTGGCAACATAAAGAAGAATATACGGCTTTGTTTCTGCCCTCAGGAAGTTCCCAGTGTGGTGGGGGAGACAGATAATAAAAGACAAAATGAAATAGAAGTACAAGTTGATAGAGTGCTAAGGGAAAGCAAAAATGGAATTAATTGAGACATACTAAAAGCATCTAGGATGACTAAGACTGAAATAACCAAAGTCACAAAAAGCAACCTGTGGGAAGGAGAGACTATACATGGGGAAGTAAACCAAACCCCAAACGAAACAAACAAATAAAAGCTGCCATTGGTCTCCTCAGAGAGATGAGTTATTATACTTTCAAGAAAGAATAGGATGCCATAAAAATGGAACATTCGGAGAATAAAAATGAACTCTGGTGAATTAAAACTCTGAAAGTAGAACGGTTGGAAGAAACTTGAGCAAATCTCCCTAAGTAAAGAAAAAAATACAGAAAGATCTGAGAGAAGATACGACAAAATTCAAGGACTCATCCAGGAGATCCAAATAATCAAAGTTTCAGAGAGAAAGAATGGAAACTATCAAGAAGTGACTTGGGAAATCCCCCCAAACTGATGGCCCTACAGTTTGAGATTGAAAGAGCCCTTCCAGTAAGCAGCACAATGAAGGCAAATAAACCTATGCTAAGTTTTACATCACTGCAAACTTGGAGAAGCCTGGAGGTAAAGAAGATTTTACAATTTTCAGGAAGGAGAAAAACAGAACTGTTTCCAAGAATTGAAGGACATTGATTGCATTTGCCAGTAAAATGCCTTCAGAATGCTGAGAGAAACTGGAAAACCTGTCTCCAACCTAGAATCCTATATATGGCCGAATCATTAATCAAGGATGAGAGTATAAGAAAGACATTTCAGGCAGGCAAGTCTCAAAAATGTTCCT
This sequence comes from Martes martes, assembly GCF_963455335.1. Classification (NCBI taxonomy): domain Eukaryota; kingdom Metazoa; phylum Chordata; class Mammalia; order Carnivora; family Mustelidae; genus Martes; species Martes martes. Next base: position 114,435,419 of record NC_137896.1, read on the forward strand.
CTCTATATACTCCTCTTATTTTTTTACTTGTTTAAATTTTTATTTATTTATTTGACAGACAGATCACAAGTAGGCAGAGAGGCAGGCAGAGAGAGAGAGAGAGAGAGAGAGAGAGGAGGAAGCAGGCTCCCTGCTGAGTAGAGAGCCCGATGTGGGGCTCGATCCCAGGACCCTGAGATCATGACCTGAGCCGAAGGCAGAGGCTTTAACCCACTGAGTCGCCCAGGAGCCCCTCCTCTTATTTTTTTGAGAAGATATTCAAGACTGTACTCCAACAAAATGAAGGTGTAAGACTAGGAAAGGGGAAGATGTGGGTTCCAGGAAGGGGAGATTTAATATGGAGAGAGGCAAAGAGAATCAGGGATGAATGTGAGGGAAGAACCGAAGGTAATAGCGGGACAGGGACTCAAATGGGCTGCCCGTTGAAATTGCAGTTAGCCAGAAGTCTCCAGGAATGATTTCTTCTAAAAGATAAGACTGCTAGAAAGTTTAAAGTGTTCCAGCATATTGAGAGCAGATTTCTAGCACTGGGGAAAACTTTAAGTTGACTTAGTAATAATTGCATAGAAAACTAAGAAAATGAGGGGTGGCTCAGTGGGTTAAAGCTTCTGCCTTCAGCTCAGGTCATGATTCCAGGGTCCTGGGATCGAGCCCCGCATCGGGCTCTCTGCTCGGCAGGGAGCCTGTTTCCCTTCCTTTCTCTCTGCTTGCCTCTCTGCCTACTTGTGATCTCTGTCTCTGTCAAATAAATAAATAAAATCTTTAAAAAAAAAGAAAATTAAGAAAATGAAAAAGTGAAGATAATCATTAGCTCCGGGGTGGGGGGTTGCTATCAAGAAAGAGAGAAGTAATCACAGTGTAACCAGGTGATTCAGCTGTCAGTAATGTTTACAGGATGATATCAAACTGCCTATCAGTCAGGTCAAAATATGGCTATATGGGGAGGATGGGGGACAGGAAGGTGATGTGATTTCAGGAATGGGGGTTAGGCAAGAATGATACCCCCTTTTCTATAACAAGAAAGCAATATAAGAGTCTATAACTGGGGCGCCTGGGTGGCTCAGTGGGTTAAGCCTCTGCCTTCAGCTCAGGTCATGATCTCAGGGTCCTGGGATCCAGCCCCGCATCGGGCTCTCTGCTCAGCAGGGAGCCTGCTTCCTCCCCCGCCCCCCACGCCTGCCTCTCTGCCTACTTGTGACCTCTGTCTGTCAAATAAATGAATAAAATCTTAAAAAAAAAAAAAAAAAAGCTTTGAGTTAATATACATAAAAAGAATTCATCAAGTGACTACAAACATTTAAAAAAAAAAAAAAGAGTCTATAACTGAACACATCGAGAAGTTTCAATGTAGGGGTGCCTGGGTGGCTCAGTTGGTTAAGCAACTGCCTTCGGCTCAGGTCATGATCCTGGAGTCCTAGAATCAAGTCCCACATCGGGCTCCCTGCTCAGCAGGGAGTCTGCTTCTCCCTCTGACCCTCTCCCTTCTCATGCTCTCTCTCACTTTCTCTCTCTCTCATAAATAAATGAAATCTTTTTAAAAAAGTTTCAGTGTAAGGCATTATTGGAGATGTGGAAGTTAGCGTGTAAGAGCTGATCGAATGAGCTGGGAGAACTCTACGTGGACTAGAAGGGAGGACAGGGAGGGCTGCTATTCTGCACAACACAAACTTACAGAAATATTTGACTCTTTAAGCTGTTTACCATACAACTCTAATGGGAACACAAATTATGTAAAATCAATTCATCATAAGATCACCTATTTTTTTTTTTTTTTTTTTGAAGAGGCAAGAGAGCAGTCCTAACTGGAGAGTCTGGGAAGGGCTTCCCCAGGGAGGAGCTGAATGGGGATGTTAGTAGGTGGGTGAGGTGAGCAGAGGCTATCAGGTAAGAGGAACATATAGTCATCAGAAAGGATAAAAAATATGCTTGAAGAAGGCTGTAAAGAATCTTGAATTCCACGCGGAGGGATATACAGACTTCACTCCAAAGAGAGTAAGTGGCTTTTTTAAGCAAGTGGTCGACCTGAAAGGACCGTGTATTTTTGTTTGAGGGTTAGGTGAGAGGGTGGAGAGACACAGATGCCGGGAGCCCAGGAAGGAGTCCTGTGTTGCATACCCCCTGGTATGCAAGAAATATCTTGGACCCGAGGAGCCAAGGGGGGCTGGGAAAGACAGAGGGGGTGCAGCCCTTGAAGTCCCTTTTTTGAAGTGCCAATGACATCGGCACACACTTCTCTCCCATTTTGGTTTCTTCTGCTGCAGATAATGGAACGAGCCCTATTCCACATGGACAACTGTTACAAAATCCCCAACATCCTGGGCACTGGACGGCTTTGCAAGACCAACCTGGCCTCCAACACAGCCTTCCGGGGATTTGGGGGGCCTCAGGGGATGCTCATTGCTGAGTACTGGATGAGTGAAGTCGCTCTGACCTGCGGGCTGCCAGCAGAGGAAGTAAGTCAGCCGGGAGTTTGGTGGCGCGGGTCATCCCTACTTTGAGGGGACAGCGGTTTTGTGTCTTGGGCATCTCCTGGTGGGGGGCAGAGGAGAGGCACGTGCTGTGGAGGGGGTCAGAAGCTTACCCTGAGTTTGCAACCCCTTCATCCATTGCCACCAGCAAGCCCTCAGTGTCTCTCTCTTTGCAAAGGTGCGGAGGAAAAACCTGTATAAGGAAGGGGACTTGACACACTTCAACCAGAAGCTTGAGGCGTTCACCTTGTCCAGGTGCTGGGATGAATGCCTAGCCAGCTCTCAGTATTATGCCCGGAGGAGTGAGATTGACAAGTTCAATGAGTAAGCACGGGGAGGGGAGGAGTCCGATGTTCTGGGGATCTCTCGGGTCTCATATTCTGCAGCCTCTTGGCTGAGTTTGGGGCCCCTTTCATGGCCATCTCTTTAAGATCCTAAAATGATGTTGAGCCTGGGGGCAGATGGGCTTACAGCCGGCCCTCAGCATCCTAGCCCATCAGTATGGTCCGTCTTTACATTCGCCCACCTTAGGGGAACGCCAGCCCAGAACCCCGAACACCACAGTTACACACCTGCCTCCGACATGAATCTGTAAATAGGACCTTGCTGTCACTCCATCACTTGGGCCTCGGTTTCAACATCTGTGAAGTGGGGATAATTACACTGACTCTGTTTCCTCACTGAGTTACCCAGAAAACCAAATAGAAAGCACAGGGAAGGTGTTACCGGATCATCACCAAGGTGTGACTCAGTTCATCCCTGGGACAGTCACAGTCCAAGATCACCAGGGCACACTGACCCCATTTGAACTCCACTCTGGGGGGAAGTGATAATACTTCTAAGTCCAGGCTCTCAGGGGTGGGCCCTTCTTCAGCTGCACAGAAGGACCCAGAACCCAGATCTGACCTTTCTTATTTGGTTTACCCAACTGAGGCACAACTCAGTTATGGTGAACACTATGTGGACTGTTCCCAGGATGCCTTGTTCCAATTTTGCAAAAATGTTGTCTGATACCATGTCTGAGCTGACATAAACATGGTAGAGAAAGTTCTATGAGAATCTTCCTTTTTCTCTAGGGAGAATTGTTGGAAGAAGAGAGGATTATGCATCATTCCTACCAAGTTTGGAATAAGCTTCACTCTTCCTTTTCTGAACCAGGTAATTGCTTTATATAATTTTGTCCCTCTGCACTGGGCTGGGGCCCCATTTCCCCCTCTGTCTGCTGTATTGCAAAGGAAGGGTCATTGTCACTGGTAACAGAGCTGAGTGGAGGGGCTCTCTGCTGTTTAAATGAAGTTGAACTTGCATATTCCTGTTTGTCCAGAGTGTCACAAGTCAGTGAGGGCAGCATGGGACTCAGAGATCTGGGATCAAGTTCTAGTTCTTCCTCTTCCTGGTTGTAGGACTACAGAGAGCTACTCTGCCTTTCTGATCCTTAGCTTCCTCTGTAGAGTGAACACAAAGACATTTATCTGACCTCCTTCTTTCTGAGGATGGGAGACATGTAGAGGAATCAGAAAATGTTGGCAAACTGTTCAAGGGCTACATGATTAAATCACGAGATTGACAACCGCTGCAGGTTTTGTCTAAGGTTTCTAACCAAAATGCTGCCTCTGGTTTTCTTCCTCCTGGGATCCAGCCCCATCAGTCCCAAGCCTCACGTCTGGGTTGAATTTACTGAATTTTGTGTTTGGTATCCTTCCCTTAGGCAGGAGCCCTGATTCATGTGTACACAGATGGCTCCGTGCTGCTGACCCATGGGGGCATGGAGATGGGCCAAGGTCTGCACACCAAGATGGTCCAGGTGAGTGGTATGGACACTGGGAGCCCTCTCTGGCCCCGCAGCTCCCGGGGGGTGGGGGAGGGTGTGGTGAGGTGCTGAGCGGCGGCGCACCGCACAAGCAGAAGAGGCCCCAGCTCTGGCCAGGCTCTGCCGTCTGTTTACATGTGGTCTCGGGCAAGTCTTCTCCCCTCCTGGCCTTTGTTTCCTCATCTGTGCAAAGGGCTTGGCCAGGTAACCCCTAAGGTCACTTCTGTTGCCAGCGTTCTAGGGCTTTATGATTATGTTGGTTGCAAGCTCCTAGGGGAGCTTCCCAGGAGTGATCAGACACTGGTCCTTCTACTCAGAGACAGAAAAAAGAGGCATAGGTTGGCAGGTCACAGTTTTCATAAGCAAAGGGGACTTACATCAGAGGGTTGCCTTGGGAGGCGGCAAGATGAATGATCTCCACCGAATCTTAAAAGTTTATAGAGAGAGAGGCCTTAACTGGGTTTGGTCAAGGTCATGCGCAGGTGCTCTCAATGCCACATCATCATCCTTGGAGCAGCCTTTGGGAGCAGGAAAGGCAAGTGGAACCCATATTCCAAGGACGGGGGAGGGGTAAGGAGCTTCCGGTGCACCAGGTCCAGCTCAAGGCTCAACTGGGGGTCACATCTTTTGGATGTGCCCTCGCCCAACTGTGAGTAAGTGGGTGTGTTGTGGGTATGAAGGTAACCAGTTTCCCCCACACAGTGGAGCTCAGATATTGGAACTGGATTAGAGTTGGCACACCTGCTTGGCTCACCGACTAGCCAAATTAAATTAAAAAAAAAAAAAAAGCCAAGTTTAGCTTTAAAAAGCACTGTGAGTTACCATTGGGTTTACAAATTTTTATTTATTTATTTTTTCAAGTTCCAAAGTTTGTTGTTCATGCGCCACACCCAGTGCTCCGTGCAATACGTGTCCTCCATAATACCCATCACCAGGCTCACCCAACCCCCCAACCCCCTCCCCTCCAAAACCCTGTTTCTTTCTCAGAGTCCACAGTCTCTCATGGTTCGTCTCCCCCTCCGATTTCCCCTAACTCACGTCTCCTCTCCATCTCTCAATGTCTTCTGTGTTATTCCTTATGCGCCACAAGTAGGTGAAACCATATAATTGAATCCCTCTGCTTGACTTATTTCATACAACAAAGTCACTCCATAAAGTTCTGCTTCAAACTCAGACAGGTATGAGAACATCCCAGTCTCAATAGGATTATAGTTTATAAAATTATTTTGTTGCCTGCAAGAGTGAACCTGAGTCTGTCTTGGGGCGAAGGCAGCCAAGCCCCATGCTAACCCCTCCCTGAGAACGTGATGTTGTCTTTTTTCCCAGGTGGCCAGCAGAGCTCTGAAAATACCCATCTCTAAGATTTACATCAGCGAGACGAGCACTAACACTGTGCCAAACACCTCTCCCACGGCTGCCTCCGTCAGCGCCGACATCAACGGACAGGCTGTCTATGTGAGGAGCCTGGGCAGCCCCCAGAGCTGAGGGCCAGCCCAGGGTTCTGGGCCCAGAGAGCCCCCTGGGGTGGGAGCTGGAATGGTCCTTGTTGGCTCTTTGGCATTGGCTGTCTTATCCAGGAGAATGCTGTTCCTCCTGACACCAAGCTGAAAGAGAGGCCTGACAGCCGAAATCACTTCCATCAGAGCCAAGAAGGTTGAGTGTAGGATGGGGAGGAGATTTGGAGGGTCACAAGGAGCATTCTGGAAAGATATACTCCTCAGTGTTAGAAATGATCAAAAGACTATGGACAAGATTGGAATTGGATTTGGGGGTTGGCCAGGTCAGACCCACTGGCTTCTCTTTCCACGTGGAAGATGTAATTAAGAAAAGCGTTTGATGGGAGAAGTCATCTCCTTTGGGATCCCTCAAATATTTCATCTGTAGCCTAAGAACTGGGTGTTCTCCCACAAAGGCCAATGCTGGTCTCTTCGATGGGGTCCTATGGCTTCTATCCTGGGCCTCAGTCATTCCTGAGAGGGTGGCAAGGCTGTCAGAATGGCACCATGGGCACAGCATTACTTGGAGTTGGTCCTGCGGAGGCCCTTGGGCTTTTGCCTGGGCCAGGAAATGCAAAAGACTAATGTGTCTGCTATGCGGTGGATGTGTTCTTAGGAAGCTTGTCAGACCATCCTGAAAAGGCTGGAACCCTTCAAGAAAAAGAATCCTACTGGCACCTGGGAAGACTGGGTAAGTCTGAGCTGGTCCAAGTTGCTTTTGAAAATGAGAGACATTGAAGGCAGGCTGTCTGTCCCTCCAGCAGGAAGAGGGTCACGATCTCATCACAGGCGGAGAAGCTGAAGTGATGGGTATGGTTTCACAGGACAAGTAAATGCTCCACCTTGCTGGGCCCCTTTTTCTGTGGTTTTCATAGTTGAGGGAAGTCACCTGAGGAAAAATTTTGATCCAGGATCTTGACAACCCTGTGAGGACTGGGAGATGGGCTGCCCTGAGCCTTGGAAGGTGGGGTGACTGCTCAATGGGCCTGACTCTGGGCCTGGTTCCACACCCCACTCATTCTCAGTCTTGATGAGCCTGGTTTTCTTCAAACCTCCTGCTGTGGGAGGGCTGCCCCTAGCAGCACGTCCCCTTCCAGCTCTGGAGTCCACCGAGGCTCCAAGACATTTCCCAAGAGTTTATATCATTCCTGTGGTTTTTAGAAGTCACAGGCAAGCACTCATAATAAGAAGGAGCCCAGTTCTCTGGGTTCTGGTTTGGAGGCCTGTGTGTCGGGGACCCTCAGAGAGAAGCCACAGGGAGGTCTCTCTCTGGAGGGAAACTTCATCTCTTCCAACAAGTGGACACCTCAGTGGCAGCCCCACTTTATCATCTCCCAGCACTGGGGTGGGAAAAGTGGGCACAATGGTAACATACAGAGGGAGCCCACGCATGACCCAGTCAGACAGCACACGCTTCCCTCGAGAGACCCAAAGAAAACAAGCTATTTCTCTCAGACCCCGTCCACTTCCCTTCCCACACTCACAGATACCACACATGTTAATACCACATGAAACTAGGTTGATCGGGGTAGTTTGGATTTCCGCACGGAGACATGGAGAGGCAAGCTTGAGCTGGGCGTTGAGGGAGGGAAAGGATTTGGGCAGATACAGTGGAGGAACTGCACGAACGAAGGTGTAGAGCCGTGGGGACGCCGAGGGGCTGGGAGAGAGCTGCCCCTCGAGTCTGGCTGGCGTGGATGTGTGTGAGACCTGAAGGCAGAGAGAACCCTGGGGTCCTGAATGTCAAGCATGTTCTTTGAAGATGATGGGGGGACTAAGCTCTAGGGCTGGGGAGTGACGTGGGCAGTAGATCGAGATGCTCACTGTGGTTGGGCTGGGCTCCCAGGTGGCCTGGGGAGGCTCCTCAAAGGGCAAAGATCAGCTGAGAGGCTGCCTTAGCCCGCAGGCATCCTGTGCCCTCTCCTCACACAGGAGTGTGAGGCAAAGCTTTGGGGGGTGGGGAGAGCCGCTGGTACACAGACCTGGTCTGAGGAGGGTGAACCCGTGAAACCTCAGTGCTGGGGCAGGGATCCTGGAAACCATGCTAAGCCCTTCCCGTTGTCTCTCTCCTCTCCTCAGGTCTTGGCTGCCTACGTTGACGCAGTGAGCTTGTCTGCAACCGGGTTTTATAAGTAAGTCTGAAGCTGGTCTCCCCCGCCTCACCATGTGTTCTCATCCTAACCTCTGAAGTGTCCCTCAGCACCAGACGCTCCCAGCCTTCGGTCGGGAGAGAGCAGTTCCCCTGAAACTCTAATCTCTTCAATGGACTGTGGCTCATTTCACTCTGAAGATGCGCTAAAGTGCCCGGCTTCGCCAATCTGTGTGCCAAGGAGGCAGAAGCATGAGCCGTCATATCCTCAGACCTGTGCTCTGGTTCTGGTCTGGAAGCGGCTTCTTGCGCTTGGAAAGATCGGGGATCTCACTGGGCCTGTTTCCTCATTAACAAACTAGTGGGACCATCCCCAGCCACTCCTCCCTTGGGGTTCTCCTAGAACCTGGGGCTGAGTTACCCGCATCCCTTCCTCTGTACCACGCGTCGGATTTCTGCATGGAGGCTTTCCTTGGAAAGAGCCACGGGAGGAGTTACAGCCCGTGGTCTGGTTTCAAAATGCAGACGTCAGTGGCGCTGAAAGTGAGATTCGGAAAAGAGCACATACCTTCTGCTACTTTGAAATTCAGTAGCAACACGAAGAGCTAGAGACCTCGCCAATCTGATTCCAAGGCTGTAAAAAGATGCAATTCCAAGGCTGTAAAAAGATGCAATGATATTTCCTACCGGCCGTAATGTTCCAGCTTTCTCTGGGAAGTTTAACTAGGACCTTTTCTTTCGCACATCAATGGGTTTGGAGAAAAAGTTCAATATGTATTTTAGGCAAACAAACATTTTGCCAGTGCCCCCGGGTTTCGAGATACTTGACTTGCGCAAACACGCACATGTGCGGATTTTCTCAGAAGTTCTTGCTTCGTTTTCAGGGTTGATAAAACTGGGTGATATAAAGAACACCCAAGTGAAGACAGTGAAATCCAAGGTCAGAGAAGGTGGCAGGTTCTCCTGGGAGAATCCTTTCCCCTCAGCTTGGCTCTGGTTTTGCGTGCATGCAGACTCCGATCCCTTCAGCTCACGATTTTCTGTGTCATGAATAAAAAAAACATAGGTGCGGGAGACTATAAACTCCAGGTGTGAGAAGACGCACACACACGTATGACTCATGTGAAATTGGAATTGTGTAAGATACTCAGGATTAAGGAAGAAAAAAAAAATATAAGAGAGCATCTGCTTTTATCGGTAACACTTTCCTCAAATCCTTTGTTGGAACCAAGAAGGGGCCCATAGCCAAGGAATCATGCAGGCAAGTGGTTCCAGGTGCACCCAGGCTGAGGGAGCTGCTGACCTCAGCTCTCACCTGGAGAAAGGTGAGCGGCCCAGGAGGCAGCACAGGCCGGCTCTCTGGTTCCTAGACCTGGAATACCAGCTCAGCAGATCCTTTGGGAGTGTAGCCTTCGTGTCTTTCATGAGCTTGGGCAAGTGTGTCCCGTTTCTACCACGTAGAGGCCAGCATCCTGATTCTATATGCCACTCAGCTGTGCAGAATGATTCTCATAAGAGCCTTGGGCACAACTGAGCAGACAGGAGGCGGAAAGCTCTGGAACACCCGGATTTCATTAACAGGTTCAAAATATTAAAAGCACGTGGGCTTTTATGAAGAACAGCTGAATGAAAAAAAAAAACCTTTGGAGCCTTAGGATTTTGTGGGTCAAGCTGTGTGTGTGTGTGTGTGTGTGGTGAAGGACAATGCTCATCTTACCACGTGTGCAATGATTTCTCCTCTCTCTCCCAGGACACCCAACCTTGGCTACAGCTTTGAGACAAACTCAGGGAACCCCTTCCACTACTTCTCCTATGGGGTGGCTTGCTCTGAAGTGGAAATTGACTGCTTAACAGGGGATCACAAAGTAAGGGGTTTGCAAAACCTTTGTACTAAGTTAGGGGGAAGGGAGGAGAAACGAGCGACTTGCAAACACTAAGAATACACTTTCTGGCTTGGAAAATAATGTCTGACATCACAGCCTGGCAGACTTCCTAAAAAGGACCAGCGAGCAAATATTTGAGGCTTTTTTGGGCCCCCAAAGACTCTGCTTCACCTCCTCTGCCCCCTATCACGGAAGCAGGAGAACAACCCCAGACGAACGCCAACGAACGGGCATGGCCGTGTTCCCCTACGAGGCGGTTTGTGCACACTTGACTGTGAATTTCACATAATTGTCATGTGTCACGCCATATTCCTTTTATTTTTGTCAGTCCCTTAAAAAGGCAGACACCATTATGGCTCACAGGTTCCCCCAAAACGGGACTCAGTCTGGAATCAGCCCGTGGAACGTAGTTTGTTGTCCCCTTCCTGACACGATCCACCCAGACTCGGGTTCAGAGCCCAGGGACCTGGGAACCAGCCTTCCCACTCACGCGGAGGTGTGCACACGTGACTCCTGATCACAGCCGAGCGTAGCCACCGCCATCCCCTGCCCAGCCTGTCCCAACTCAAACCTGAGCATTGACGATGCCAGTGCAGACTGGCAGGGCCACGAACACCCTGCCGGAGTGCGCCCAGGGTCCTATGCTTCTGAAAGTGCCATTTGGTTGATGCAGTGATTCAAGGGTCCCCAAGCCCCATCTGTCATCCCACACCTTCCTTTCTTCTCACACTGCGTTTTGTTCTCCCCCCTTCCCCCACTACAGAACCTCCGCACCGACATTGTCATGGATGTTGGTTCCAGTCTGAACCCTGCCATTGATATTGGACAGGTAAGGCGCACGGGTGACCCGGGGGGTGATGGGCTCGGCTGCGGGTGTGTCCCCCTAGTTCCACGGTGCGCAGAGAGGCTGGGAGAACAGACGTGTGGGCCCACAGAGTGTGGCAGGTGCCCTCCGAGAGATCTGTAAGCCCTAGCGGGGTCACTGCTTCTCCTAGAGCCAGGCAGGGCTGGGAGTTCACAAAGCCTGAATCCACCATCCCAGAAATTCCTCCTGTCTTGCGGGGCTGCCCTCAAGCCCGTGGTCCCACTTGGCACATGGGAGTCACGTTGGCCCCCGAGGGACATGCAGCAACCGTCAGCCTGGGAGCCCGCTTCTCAGCTCCGAGTTGCCATTTCCGCGGTGGCAGCGGGGGGCGGGGGGGGGTCAGCTCCACCCCCTCTGTGGTAGATTTTAATGAAAAATTATGCCTACCATGGTATGAGTCTTCTGGAATCGCTGACAAGTTCTAAAACTAATCTCTAGTGTTGATGCCTTCTCCCTGCCTACCTCAGTGCCTGTCGAAGGCCCAGAGTGATCCCAGGCTGGGCGGGGGCCATGTAGGCTGTGGAGGGCTGTTTTCTACTCCTTTCCGGGCACTCCAGGTGAGGGTTGGTGCCTGATGGGGCAAGCTGTATATGTCCTTGGTGGGGGAGGGGGAAGCAGAGTGACCGTGCTTTCTGTCTGCCTTGCAGGTGGAAGGCGCCTTTGTGCAGGGCCTCGGCCTCTTCACCCTGGAGGAGCTGCACTATTCCCCAGAGGGGAGCCTGCACACCCGTGGCCCCAGCACCTATAAGATCCCTGCATTTGGCAGCATCCCCATTGAGTTCAAGGTGTCCCTGCTCCGTGACTGTCCCAACAAGAAGGCCATCTATGCGTCCAAGGTACCGTTGCCCTGGGTCTGTGCTGCCTTCTGGTCTGCACGGTGGGGGGCTGCGGGGGGAAGGAGGGGCTCCACCACAGGTCTGCTGGTGGTTGGTCTGGAAGGACCAGAGGGCTTGACACTAGCTTTGGTGAGGATGGCAGAAGGGTGGGCAGTCCCTGCCCGAGAAAACAGAGCTGGGATGACACTACTTGTGTGTGGTCAAAGCTAGCTCCTTTGGCTGCACTCAGAGGGATTCCTTAATCCGGTCCTGTAGGTCGAAGCCTGACCTCCACCTATGTCTCTCGTGTGCATTTTGATGCTTGGTCCTAAAGATGATCCCACAGATACCCCCTCCCCGCGTTATCCCACAAGAATAGCATATTCATTGCAGATCGGGCAACACCTCTGTGCCAACCCTTTGCCCCCTTCAGTGGCTGGCACCTGACCTTAAACTTGATCTGCATGCCTGAAGGATTCTAGCCATCCTCTATTTCCTTGCCGTCCCCAGTAAGGATGGAAAAATGGTCGAAAATCAAGTAAGCTGACTGATACAGTCCTAGATCAAAGAAGGAAGACAGATGATCACTTGTAACCAGTGAAACACATTCATTTGCTCATCTCATGGTTTACTTTACTGTGGTTGGGTCTGGACGCTCTGTGGTCCTTGCCATCGACTTTCACACTTTGACACGTATCGGGCTCACTGCAGATGCAGTGACAAAATGCATTTCTGTGAGACCCATCCCTAGAAATTTTGGTTCAGTAGGTCTGGAGTAAGGCCCTGGAATGTGCAATTTTAAAAGATTTTATTTATTTATTTAACAGACAGAGATCACAAGTAGGCAGAGAGGCAGGCAGAGAGAGAGGAGGAAGCAGGCTCCCCGCTGAGCAGAGATTCCAATGCGGGGCTCGATCCCAGGACCCTGAGATCATGACCTGAGCTGAAGGCAGAGGCTTAACCCACTGAGCCACCCAGGCGCCCCTGGAATGTGCATTTTTAACAAGTGTCCCAGGGATTTTGATGCAGGAAGTTTCTGATCTATGCTTCAGGGGACAAAACAAAACAACCTAATTAATCAATTAATTTATCCGAGAGAGAGAGAGAGCACACAAACAGGCAGAGTGGCAGGCAGAGGCAGAGGGAGAAGCAGACTCCCCGCTGAGCAGGGAGCCCAATGTGGGACTCGATCCCAGGACCCTGGGATCATGACCTGGGCCAAAGGCAGACACTTAACTGACTGAGCCACCCAGATGCCCCTAAAATATAATTATTTAATACAACTTTTAATGGTACATTTTATTTGCATGATGGCATCAGAGAAAATCACATAGTGCGAGTTAAAAGAAATATGCCAATGAGGTTGAGTCATTTCCTAGGGTTGCTTGTTCTAGGCTCCTAAAGGATTCTGACCATCCTCCCTGCCTTACTGGGAGCAACCTGCTGGGGCCAGCTGGGGTTCCAGGCGTCCCCAGCCCTCCGGGTGTGGAGGCTGGGGTCGCGTTGACTGATTCCCTGTCTCGTGCTCTGTCTGTCCAGGCCGTCGGGGAGCCGCCTCTCTTTCTGGCAGCCTCTATCTTCTTTGCCATCAAAGACGCCATCAGTGCAGCTCGAGCTAGGAACCCAGATTGTAAGATGGAGAAGCTTTTCCGGCTCGACAGCCCCGCCACCCCGGAGAAGATCCGCAATGCCTGTGTGGACAAGTTCACCACCCTGGTAGGAGGCCCCTCGAGGGCCCACTCAGTCTGGGGGAGGCTGGGGCAGAGGCCTGAGCGCTACAGAGAGGACAGTGGGATGACAGGCTCTCTCTCTCCACTGGGCAGCCTTGGGTCCGGGCTGCCTTCCCTCTCCCACTGAGGCAGCCCCTCGAACTTGCTGGAAAACAGCAAGAAATCCCCTTCAAGCTGCAGCTTGCAGCTGGGCCTTCTCTGAGGGAAGAGGGCCCCTCAGTGCCTAGTATCACGCACAGATTTCATTGTTTGCCAAGAAGATGAGTGTGACGGATAAACGTCCCCAAGAGCCTAATCTCTCCTGTCCATCCCTGGCACATTTGAGACCTTTCTTTGTGAAGATCACTGTGTGATGACTGCAGAGTCAGGGACAGAAACGGGTGTTAATGGATTAATTAGAGGCAGCACGTTTGTTCTCTGATCGCTGTGTGCAGAAGCGGGCACGCATGGGTATGCGTAAAGACTGGGCGATCTTTCAGGAAACCAGATGAGTGCATTACAGCATCATTGGTTACTACCTTGTGTGCATAGCAGAGTGTAGCTGGGGTTCTGTGGTCATTGGAATCATTTTGGGAAACCTCTAGAAGATACTTATAGTGGACAATGCCTGGCAAAAGGAGACCATGCAAGGACAGTTTCCTCCGCTGTCACCCCTGAGTTGAGCTCCGGTGGGCACCGCCCACATGGGACTCTCCAGCGGCCTTTGCGACAGCAGCCTCCATTGACTTAGCAGGACCTGGTTCTTCCTGCTGGCCCAAGCTGGATTTCCCCCTGGGCATGTGACAGGAGATTTGATAGGTCTTTCGGGGTTTGGGTTTAGAGGTGAAATGGGTACTGAAGGACCCAAAGCATTCCAGGGATGGGGAGGGTCCAGCAGTCTCCAGAGTGGGCAGATCTGCCATCCCAGGTCTCAGCACCAAGGGGGTGGGAGGCCAACGGGACCCCAGGCAGGCCACCCTCCTCTGCCAATAGCTTTAGCTGTGGGGTAAAGACCACCAGTCTGTGTGGAGCTTCCAGACAGCGAGGCGTGCCCATGGCTCCACAGCGACTTTCCCACAGCCCAGAACCTTCCCACCATGGCCACGGATGCTGACAAGTTCCCCAAACTCCATTCCCTGGGAGGCGAGGTGTTGCGTGGCTTCCCGTAAGGTTACATGGGTTGCAGGTTAGCTCCTTGCAAACAGTCTGATGCAGAACTCATTGATTTAATGAGCCCCTCCATAACCAAAGCAAAGATTCCGATCCAAGCCCCTTTACTCTGTTATAACAAACTAGTGATTTAACACCCCTGCTGTGGTTTTGCACACGTAGCTGATTCTAGGGACCAGTCATGCTTTCCAGGACCATGAGTAGCATCTGCGAAGGGACCACTTCTGTATTTGGACACCACCCGCCTTCAGAGCCTCCTAGAGTGCCCACTACACAGAGAGTGCTTTGCACAAATACACGAATGACTGGAAGATTAAGGGGTCCTGCCCCGGGGGTGTTCCCAACAGCTGGGACTGCAGAAGGGTGTTTGGTCTCAGAAGGGTGGTTGGCAGTGGTGGGAGGTGGCGTGTGCGTCAGAGGGGGCCGCGCGTCCTGTGCCGTGGGGAGACCCCTGCAATGAGTGCTCTGCCATTCCTTCCTAGTGTGTCACTGGCGTACCGGAAAACTGCAAGCCCTGGTCTGTGAGGGTCTGAAGAGAAAGCCCCCAGCAGAGCCATCCTACGTAACCCCAGAGCTTCCGCGGAGTGTGGGACACGCCCCGCAGAACATGAGTCTGTCCATGTCGTGGATGACCCTGCCTGACTCGTCAGGACGGTGTTTGGAAGAACACTGAATCCATTGGAAGATGTGAATAGAGACCTGCTTCACAAACTTAATGATAAGCCAATTCAGAACTGTTAGGCCCATGTAACTGATACGCTATTGGAATCTTTTTACATCTGTTTTAGTCATGTATTTACAATAGGTTTAAGAAGTATCTGTACCATATCCTAACTCATAGGCTGTATAACCTCAGGGGCTGACGGTCTCTGTCCCTCAAGGAGGGTGTTCACAAGCCTCCGGAAACTTAAATTCTAAATCCACGTGCCTTCCTCAGAAAGCCTCCCCGTCAAACCAATGAACATCACATTGTAACCTCAGATGCATACTCCAATTTGCAGTGGGACAGTGGGGTGAGATTCAAACCTCTAACCGCCTTTAGGTCATTGAACAGAATGAATAATGAAACAAATTTAAGGTTAATTGAATCTGATCTTGTTAAGTGGCAGAAAATAAATTATTCTATACCATCCAAAGCCAACCAACCCAATTATTGAGCACCCACAATGTGCTGGGTTTCTTTCTCTTCCCCTTTGTATGTTAAAACAAAAGTCAGGTTGGGGCACCTGGGTGGCTCAGTGGGTTAAAGCCTCTGCCTTCGGCTCAGGTCATGCTCCCAGGGTCCTGGGATCGAGCCCCGCATCAGGCTCCCTGCTCAGTGGGGAAGCCTGTTTCTTCCTCTGCCTGCTTCTCTCTATCCCGCTCACCCTAACAAATAAATAAAACCTTTTAAAAAAAATCAGGTTGAAAAATCTTCATTGGAAAGCAGAGTAATTTCCGTCTAGAGATCATGCTGCCAAAATCAAGATCAGCCAGAGGGATAGCAGTCAAGGAGCCTGGGTTCTCCTGCCGGCTGTGTGTCTATCTGTGCAGCCTTGGTCTGTCATTTTTCTTTTCTGTGCTTCGTTTTACTGCAGAATGGAGGGATTGGACTGGAATAATCTCTAAGGCCTTCTCCAGCTCTAGAAATCTATAAATATGCGACCTGAAAACTCCAGTTATATAAGGGATCTGCAGCTATCAGAGGCTTAGCTTCCTTACTGAGATGTACTGTCTGGGCTTCATGAATCCTGCTTAGTTCCTCCCAAGTTTCTGAGGTTGGTAAAGAGAACAGGAGAGGAGCAAACATCCCTTTAGTTACTCCAACAGGTGATTTCATTGCTGTGTGGTGGGGGGTGCATGATGTGGCACTGTCTTGTGCCTTCACTGTTTCAAACACCCAACCTTCTGCCAGATGGGGCCGTGGTTCTGGCTACAGAAAGAGAATAGTGGAGGCCATGCACCTGAGGCTGGTGTTTGATGGCACTGAGCAATGAAGCAGTCAGCGGCTTGGCATGTGAGAAATACTTATTAATCATCATAATCTCAACGAGTGCTAATATCTGCCATGTCATAGCTAGACTTCATTGTTAGAGAACTCACACACTAAACACTCATCTATGCACACATGCACACATGCGTGCACTTTCTTTGAAGAGAGAGGGGCAGAGGGAAAGGGAGAAAATCATCATCAGGCTTCACGTCCAGTGCAGAGCCCAATTTGGGGCTCTGTCTCATGACCCTGAGCCAAAATCAAGAGTCGGATGCTTAGGGTGCCTGGGTGGCTCAGTTGTTAGGTATGTGCCTTCAGCTTGGGTCATGATCCCAGGATCCTGGGATCGAGTCCCGCATGGGGCTCCCTGCTCAGTGGAGAGCCTGCTTCTCCCTCTCCCACTCCCCCTGTTTGTGTTCCCTCTCTCGCTGTGTCTCTCTCTGTCAAATAAATACATAAAATCTTAAGAAAAAAAAAAAGAGTCAGATGCTTACCCAACTGAGCCACCCAGGTGCCCCACACACTTTCTTACACAATTCCCTTCCTCAGAGTATTCTGGATATGCCTGCTGCCTTATAGCATGGTAAGGGTAGAGAACATTAGAAATTGAACTGATGTTTACATGGAGATCCATGCACATCCATTTCATTGACTTTCTAGAATGTTCTAGGATATTAGGGCACTAGCCTAAGACTGAGATGTGTCCACTGTCATTGGTGAGTCTGCAAGGACTGAACGATGACTGTGAATTTTCTTCTGAGCTTAGGAAGAGAGGCAGGTCAGAATGGTTATGGAAATCCATCACTGTGTTATGCTGACGGGCTGTTCTCTCAGACAGCTGGCCTCCCCCTGCTGTCTTAATCTGTGAACTGTCTGGAGTCTGGATGGCTCAGTCGGTTGAATATCTGCCTTAGGCTCAGGTCATGATCCCAGAGTCCTGGGATCGAGCCCCACATCGGGTTCCCTGCTCAGTGGGGAGTATGCTTCTCCCTTTGACGCTGCTTGTGATTTCTTTCTGTCTCTGTCAAACTAAAATAAATAAAAGCTTTAAAAAAATAAACAATCTGGAGTCCACAAGGGTAGGGTGCTTGGTCTTCCTGGTATTGCACAAGAAATGGGGCCCACACTGCCTGCAGTACCCCACTGTGACCTGCAGAGGGCGGTGGAAGACTGGGCTTGAGACCAAAGCCTCAACCAGCCCAGCTGCACTGCATCTGGGGTTAGTTTCCAGGAAACTGACTGAGGATCTCAGTGTAGACAGCGTGTCTCCAAAGCCCTCTCCAGGAGCTGGACTTAAAGCTGACTTAGGGTTTCAGAATGACAAAATCTCAGAAGAGCCCTCAGAGGATGTGGGTCAGCCATGACAGCCTGAGCTCTTGAGGAATGGCTCGTGCGGGGAGGGAGGAGGGCGCGTCTTCTTTTCTGAGTGTCTGTAACTGGCCAGGTGCCACATTTAGTGCTTTACCTACAGGGTGTCATTTGACCCGTCCTGTGGCCCTAGGAGGTATTCATTCAATCTCTGCAGCCACATGAAGGAGAAGCCCGACCCACAGCGACACAGAGGACTTCCTCGGCCGGTGGTGTTTACTCTTGGAAAGCAGTCAGGAAGCTGGTGTAGACCAGGAGCTGATCAGCCTGCCAGAGTGCACTGGGGCTGAGCAGGCTCCCAGAGGCTGTGGGAGGCCCCTGAATGCTGTGTCTCCACCCGCAGGCAGGGCTGGGTTCTAACGTTGGCATGGCCTGCCTGCCCAGCCGTTGTCTGAAGGCAGCTGAGGACTGCCATCCTCCTCCAGAGCTGGGGTGACTAGAAGGCCAGGATGGGGAGGACAGGATGGATAGAGGGTGTAGGAGAAACCCCAGGCAAAGGATAAGGACAGAAATAGTCCTAGCTTATTGATTTATGACTGGGAATGTCCCTGAGCCCAAGATATTTTTATCTTTAGTGGAGGGGAGCCTGGAAACCATAGGCTGCCTATTTTAGATCCTGGGATAAGGCTATTTGGAACCTGTGGCTTCCTTGGCTGAGGCTGGACATCCCCGTGGGGCCCCAGGCCCGGGGGCCTGCCCCTTTGTTCTGTCTCTATCCTGAACTGCAGGAGTACGTTCCCCTAAGGCAGGAGACAGATCGTATGACAAGCTTGTCACCTGGAACAAAGCAGCCCACCATGGGAGAGCAAATGTCAGGCTTTGCCCTGGAACTGGCCTAGCCCTGGCCCTTTACATTCCTCCAGACGGAGTCAGCATTCTGGAGCGTGGAGATCATCTAGCTCAAGCGCTTTGTTTCAGAGCCAAGAAACCTAAGCCCAGAGAGGTTTACTGACTTGTTTAGGGTCCCACAGCCCTTCAGTGAGAGGGACAGGCTTAAGACAAGGATGCCTGACTCCAAGTCCACTCTGTAAATCATAGTGGGCCTTCTCTTAGGCAATTGGGTCAGATTGCTGGGGCATCTGTTGGAAATCTAGTTATGCTGGTTGGGAAGAAGATACAGAGATCTCAGGGCCCAATATGAACACGGCAGCCAAGGGGGCACATGCCTCACTGTGGCCTAAAGTCCTAGGGCAGGATCCTGCAATGGGCTTCTTTCTTAAGCCCCACCGACGGAAACAAAACAGTAAGTGGAAAACACCCCCTTGTCCCAGACAGAGATGCTAAGTCGTCTATGCAAGGCTTGTAGAAGGTGTGGCTGGGAACTGGGCCACCTGTAGCTCATGCACTACCCCAAGGAAATAAAAGGTTGACATGGCGTTTGAAAAATTGGAGAGAGAGGATTTCTCCAAAAATAGCAAGCTGTACGTCCTCTCGGCTAAAGAGGGGAGAGAGAAGGAGAGATTGTATTCTGGGGGGAAGGTCTTCCTGGCCAGGCCATTGGAGAGGGAGCATCAAAGGGACCACTCAAAGACCCAAGCCATGAAAGTTGCCTGAGAAGCTGCAGCTGAATGAGCCGGAGGCCGCAGGAGAACGATGGGAAGGGAGCGTAAGTGAGCCCCACATTCTCCAGTGTCAAGGCCCCACTGGATGTCACCTAGGAGGACAGACTGGAGAGGGTGGGAGAGTCTTATGCCCAGGGCTCAAAATGGCCTCGGCTGAGCTTTCTCGGGTATGGCCCACGGGAAGTACTCATACCTCCTGGCCCGGCCTCCCCCATCCAGCCGGACATCCCTCCAGCCGCCCTCCAACACCCCTGCCCCCACCCAGCCCCACCACATACAGGCCTTTTTGCAGGAAGGAAGGCAGCAGAGCTCTGTCCTGTGCCTCGGTGGCAGCCTGAGAGTGAGACCAAGGTCCCCTTTCCTCACCTTGAGCCCTGAATGTTGGGAGTAGGGAGCATAAGGAGGCTGGGCCCAGGCCGTGTCCATCATTCTGATGGGCTCCTGCCTCAGCCTGGGGAGCTCGGAGCACATTGCTGAGAGTCTGAGCAGCAGATACCTTCCTCCCTCCCCTACTTTCCCAACTCCCACACATCCTACCTGTGGGGGAGACCTGGTCCCTTCCCCTGTGCACCAATTGTCCTAACCTTCGAACTTTTGACAAATACCAAACTGGCCCACATGTTTCCCTGTGTTCTTCCTCCCATGAGGTGGTCTGGGGTTCCTCCTTGCTACATGATGGCCTTGTTGGGCACCCGCCATTCCTTGCTTCCTGCCTAGGCTGGATGGAGTTCCTGCCCTGAGGTGATGACAGGCTGCGTGCCTGGACGCACGCTGGGTTACGTAGGAGCTGCATATAACACACGGGGACTGAGACCCTCCGCTTCTCTTCCCTCTTCTCTCTTAGGCAACTCACTTAGCTGCTCAGAACCTCAGTCTTCCCATCCATACAATGGGCATGGATTATCATACCTCCTCTGCTGTGCTGTGGTGCCATGACAGAGGGAATGGATTAGAAAACACTTCGAAGAGTGCACAGTTGTATTTTCTAGGCCTTGAGCATGCCTTAAAGGGGACAGACTGCTGGAGGATCCTGAGTGAGCTTTCTGAAACACGGGTGTGAGGGAAGTTGCAGGAATGAGTCAGGTCAAACTCCTGACCAAAAGGAGGTGTGGGATGAGGGGGAACCGCCAGCACCCAGATGGCTGTGGTCTTAAAGCAAGTTAGAGCATTTCGTGTCATTATATTGTGGCGCAAATGACAAAAATGATTGATTAGTCTGTCTCAGCTTTTCACACAGAAGGGGCTTTCCCAGCCCACCAGCCTAGAGAGGAGGGCTAAGGGAGAGTTGGGGCAGAGCACGTTGGGCCTCTTCCCAGGCCTTTATCAAAAGGCTGGAAGGAGACAGTCCTTCACTTCTGTCACCTCTGCCATTTAATCTTGTCTGATAATGACAACTTACATTCTTAGAGCGATTTGCAAGGGATTTGCAAGGCACTTGCAAGGCACTTGACCTTTTATTATGTAATGGAGCTCTTGCAGCAAACCTACGAGGTGTGTGTTACAATCATACCCATTTTACGGATGAGGAGGCGGAGGCTCAGGGCAAGAAGGTGATTGGTGCGTCAGGAGCACTCGCTGTGACCTCCACAGATAAGGTCCCATCTTGGGTCTCCCACTTAGTTGCTGGGTGATCTTGAGCAAATGGCTCAAATCTTTACTTGTACTTTCCTATCAAATCTGGCAACAGGCTTCCTCCCCGATGCTCACTCCCACCCTGCCCTGGGGCCGGAGAGTGCCACCTCTCTGGGAGCTGGGGTCCCGACCCTCCCTCTGCTGATGAGATCACTGGCTTGCGAGGAGCTGCGCCCCTATCTACCGATATCCCACGTGGTCTCCTTGCTCGGGGCATGCGCACTGTGTTTCCTAAGGGCCAGGTGGGGGGCGGGCCCTGGGCTGGAGTGGAAGGAGCGTGGCCCACGCACGAACCCTCTTCACGGACGAACCCTCTTCTCTGCCCCGACAGCATCTGAGCTCTCCTCCCCTGGGTCAGTGACTCACCCTCTGAGCCTCAGTCTCCCTCACTGAGAAAAGGAGGGTAGCAGGACCCGCCGTCGGTATTTTGACACTCAGTGAGGTCAGCTGTGAAAGCGCCCAGTGCCGCTCTTGGCCCCTGCTTGGCTGCTCCGTACAGTCAGCCCATTGCTGTCGCAAGACGTGCCCGGCCTCTGGACGAAATGTAAGTTCAGTGGCTAACGTGTTTCTACTGTGTCCTTGTAGTAGACGCTGTTGGAAATCCTCTTGCTAGGCTGCGAGTTCCCAGGTCCTCTAAGTGCTTGGCTGCGGGTTGCTGGGACCTGCTGCCTGTTACCGGGAGAGCTGCCCTCAGCTAGAACAGAAGCGGCCTCACCTGGGAGGTGAGAAGCCCTCTGCACCCGCGCCCCTGAGGGCAGCTCACAGATGAGCACTGACTGTCAGCAGCTGCACAAGAATGGGCTCTTGCCTCAAGATTTGTCCACCTGTCCTGGTGGTGCGATTCCTGCTGACTGTCTAGGGGACAGGGCTGAATTTAGACTCCCGCCGAGTCCCCTGCCTTGCTTTGCACCTTCCCCTGCCCCCTGAAGACACTCATTCTCTTTGTCCTGAGAGCAGCTCCCCCACCCCCCCAAATCACTGCAATCAATCTCTTCTAAATCTTGCTTCTTGGGAACCCACCCTAGGACAGGTCATATGTTGTTTTCTACTTGCATCATTTAAAAACACATTACGTACTTGCATCCCTGCCCTCTGGGTATTGTATGGTTGGGAATCCTCACCCGTCTTGCAAGATAATGTGTGGCTGGGAAATCCCAGCTTACAGGCACCTCGGAGTCAGTCTAATGAGATCAGGTGTGTGTGTGCTGGGTTGATCTTAACACTACCTTGAGTCTCTCCTGAGTCTCTGTCACAAACCAGGGCCACTTGCCCCATTCTCACAAAAATGTCCTCTGGTCAAAGCATCATCAATTTCCTCTACCGTTCCACTGAATCTTCCTCTTTTCCTAAGACAGCAGATGAGTTCCACACAAAAGTGACCAGGGCTGTCTGCCTTGCCATGGTTGGTTCCTTATATGTTCACATAGTCCTCACGTGGGAGGGATTAGTCCCTCAGGGGACATTTGGCAATATACGGAGACCTCTTTGGTTGCCACCACCAGGGAGGGGGTGGTGAACCCTGGCATCTGGTGGGTAGAGTCCAGGGGTGCCACTAACATCCTGCAATGCCCAGGGCAGCCCCGTGAAGCCCCCTGAAGCCAAGAATTACTTGGACCCAAATGTCAACATTGCTGAAGTTGAGAAACCTTGGTCCATCTGATTACCTTGATAAAGGGTTAGGGTTAGGGTTAGGGAGGTGACTGAGGGCTCTGGAGGGGGCAGTGGCAGACTTAAAACCTGGCTTCTTCTTTCTACCGACCTCTTGTCTCTATATGTTATGGCTTCAGTTCTGTGTAGCAAGCATGTGACAATAATCTCCTTGTAGAATGGAAACCTCCTAGTACAAGAGCATAACAAGAAGTTCTTATTTCTAAATGGACACTCAAGAGGTATCCACTCAGCACGAGGAACTACCCTCCCCACAAAATATGGGTAAATAGATCTATATATACATCTGTATCTCATATCTATATCTAGATCTAGATCTATCCATAATGGGAATGGGGGAATGTCTGGTCTATTAGTCAAGTTTCAAGTGTTGTATTTTATAACCAGATACACTGTGAATTTGTCCATTTTTTCCTTTAAGAACTTTTGTCTTAAATAAATTAATTATAGTATATATCAAACATAAGTAATGTCGAGAAGAATTAAAGACAAATATATAATTCCCACCCAGTTGTAAAAATGTTTGTTTGCCCATATTTGTTTCCCATACTTAAAAAATTAACATTATGGGCCACCTGGGTGGCTCAGTGGGTTAAAGCCTCTGCCTTTGGCTCAGGTCATGATTCCAGGGTTCTGGGATCGAGCCCCACATCGGGCTCTCTGCTCAGCGGGGAGCCTGCTTCCTCCTCTCTCTCTGCCTGCCTCTCTGCCTACTTGCGATCTCTATCTGTTAAATAAATAAATAAAATTTTTTAAAAAAATTAACATTATAAGTACAGTTGATACCTTTCAATGCATCTCCCAGCCTCAGGCTTTCCTCTCTCCCTTGAGGTAATCAGTATCCTAAGGTTGGTGTCTATCCTCCCTGTTCCTGTTTTTATGTTTTTAGTCTATATATGTATATATTCATGGGCAAGGTGCAGTACTTGGATATGAGTGTGTTTTAAAATTCCCACCCATTAACCACCAGAATAGCTCACGTTTGAATGATTAAAAAGTCAAGTGTAAAGAAGACACAGATTTCCTGGAAGTCTCATATAATGTTAAGGAAGTAAATTGGTAAAACCACTTTGGAGAACTAGGAGTCTCTGCAAAAGTAGAAAGCACACATGCCTGCTGACCCAGCAAGTGGTCATTTCCCATTTCCAAGGGAAACGCATGCACATATGCACCAAAAGAGAAGTCCAAGATTGATCACTGCAGCATGGCTTGTCAAATCCCAAACTGAAACCCTCCAAGGGTAGATCATAATGGAGTTCATAAATTAATTGTGGTGTATCCATGCGGGGGACCTGAGCCCAGGCAAGAGTGACTAAGGTGTAGCTTCATGCTTCAGTAATGACGCAACTCACACCCATAATATGGAAGGAAAGAGGCGAGACACAGAGTACAGACTTCTTGTGTGCATGAGCCCATGTGTATAAATTCAAAACTAGGCAAAACTAACCTAGGGGGTTACGGTAGTAGTTATCTTTGGAGGGGGCTAGTACCTGGAGGAGAGTGAGGGTGCCTTTCTAGGATGCTTGGGAATGTGCTAGGTCTTAATCTGGGTGCTGGGTATAAGGGCCAGTCACTTTGTGAAAACTCACCGAACTATCCATTACAGTTTGTACGCTTTCATGAGCTATCGTGAACTACGTCCATGATATCGTATGGGGATAACTTTCTCCAACTGGAGTTCCTATTCAACATTGCCTCACCACCCCCCCCCCCTTCAAGAGAGAGAGAACCCCAAGCAGAGTCCATGCCCAGCACGGAGCCCCATGTGGGGCTCGATCTCACAACCCTGAGATCATGACCTGAGCTGAAATCAAGAGTTGACTGGCTTAACTCACTGAACCACCCGGGCACTCCTCAACATTATTACTCTTTTGATATGTAGCCATCTTGGCCCCTTCCATCTGGGTCAGTCATTTATCAGTTACATTGTGTTTTCGTAAACATAGTTGTCAAAATATATTTTTTCTTCCCTCTGTTCATCCTATTTCCAGTCTTTCCTGATTACAAACAACACCATTTGGTGTTTCTCTACTGACCACGTTCTCTTTTGTTCACGGTCTTCCATGGGCATCGAGCTTTCTCTGCCCGTCGCTCCCTGTGTTCTCTGCTAGTTTGGAAGATCTGCATCTCCTTTCTACTCCGTAACAGTCGTTGGGACATTTTCCACCTGCCCATTGTATTGAGCAAAGCCTGCGTTTATTTAACGTTTACATGCTCTCACCACACCGTGGAATAGCCTTGGACTGATGCACTCTGAGCTCTGCCTTCCACCAGTTTCCATCCCTGGGCGCCGGGGTCTCGCCTGTTGGAAGGCTCCCGGGAGTCGTCGGTCGTGTGATGCCCGCGCAGCCGCGTACTTAGTTATGCTCAAATGTTTACCTTTGTTTTTCTCATCTGTGCTTTTATAACCCCCTCCTTCCGTCTGGGTTCAATTTCCTTCAATCAGAAACACATCTGTTAGCAGTTTTCCAGTCAGAATTTGTGAATGGTCAGCTCTGGCTTTTGTCAAAACGTTTTTACTTTCCCCTCCTCCTCAGAGGATGGCTTTTCTGGGTGTGGAACGGCAGCTGGTTTCTCCCCGTCCCGGGACCGTAGCTTTCTGATGTCAGTCCAACAGCCATTCCTTTGCGAGTAACGTACCTTCTGTCTCAGCAGCTGCCTTTCTTCTGTGAAAGTATTTTATTTTAAGGTATGGAGAAACTTTTAATTGATTAAGCTTGGGATCCACTTGCTTCTTCATTCCTGTGCCGGCATCAAAGGATGCTGGGGGGGGAGGGGTCCTGGAAACAGTCACTCAGAGACCACGGCTAGTCGAGGCTCCCTCCTCTGGTAGCAGTTGCACCGACGGGGACCGGAGCTCTTTCGGGAGCTCGCGCTCTGGACATTTGGACTCTGAGTTCCCTCTTTTTTTTCCTGGAACTTGGGGGTTTCCCTTTCCTTCTTTTGAGCTCAGCTGGGTGTTCCATCATTTTACCCGTTCGCCAACATTTATAACCATTTCAAGCAGAAGAAGAACATTCATTTAATTAAAACTTGATGGTGCCAGAAGTTGAATGTTTTAAGAGGTTATATTCCAAAACATTTTCAATCCCAGCTTTCAATCCTGTTTATTTGGTGTATGAATTTACATCTCAGAGCCAACTGCCAGAGCGCTCAGATTCCAAGCATCCGAAAATTACCATATCCTACTTCTGCACGTTCTGGCTTTTCTTACGCTGTCAGTTTCCGTCATCAGTCGGCTATACCTTCGTATATTTGCAAACACTTCTAGGGTCCATCACCACAGCAGTTCATTTTGTTAAACAATAACCACCCATATAGGTTAGGAGATGTCCTTCCAACAAAGATTTAACACTGACTACATATGATGTATGTGCTCTGCCCTGGAAGGAAAATAAAGATGAAGAATCCTCAGCTACCGCCCCGAGCAGCATGCAGTCTGGTGGGAGAAATATTCCCCTGATACAGACAGACCATAGTAATGGCTGAAGAAACTCAGGAGCAAAATGCTTTGAGAATTCAGAGGGGGCCTCACCCATCCATGGAGAAATCAGAGAAGGCTTCATTGAAGTGGCATTTGTACTGGTCCTGAAGGATGGTGTGTTCGTTTTCCGTTGTTGCCCCCTCACAAATTCCCACAAGTTTAGTGCACTGAGACAACACCTTGTAAGGTACAGCCTGGGACTGGAGGTAGTAATACCGTCTCGCCTATTTGAAAGCTGCTGAGAGTGAGCGCCCCAGTTCTGTAAGCCCCAAAGAAGTGTGAGTACAGCGTGGCTCTGCTGGGTCCTTTGCTTTGTTTCACAAGGTCAAAATCAGGGTGTTGGCAGGGCTGCATTCCTTCTCAGGGGCTCTGGGGAGGAATCTGTCCCCAGGCTCATCCAAGTTGTTTAGTTTCCTGTGGCGGCAGGACCGAGGTCCTGTCTCTCTGCTGGCTGTCAGCTGGGGGCCGGTCTTTGCTCCCAGAGGCCACCACACTCCCCTTTATGCTTTACATGCGGTCACCTCCAGCAGTGGGAGGCGAGTGCCTCTCATGCTGTGGATTTTTCAGACTTCTTTGCCACATCTCTGCTGACCCCAGCTGGAGCACGCGCTCTGCTTTTAAGGGCTCCTGTGATTCTCCTGGGCCCACCTGGAGAAGTCAGGCTAGTCTCCCTGTTTCCAGGTCTGTGGCCTGCCCTCCATCTGCAGACTCCCTTTCGCCTTGCAAGGGAATGTATTTACAGGATCCGGAATTAGGGCATGGGTGTCTTGGGCAAGCCATTACCCGCCTAGCTCGGGAGGGTAGAATTTACCTATGTTGGGCCATGCCAGAGCTCCCCGGCCGAGGAGTCAGGAGACCAAGTGCACAGAGCAGTGAGCACAGCTGGCTTTTTCTCGGGTGCAAATGGGCCAGTTTCTTCCAAACGATGAGATGTGTGTGCAGGCTCTTGGGCAGAGTGAGACCTTCTGAATGAGCGGCTGGTGGCCCTGCCCCGAGGGCATGAGGAATGCGGGGGGGGGGGGTCCCCCTCAGCCCTGGGGTGAAATTGCTGTTGTAGCATCTCTACTCTTCCTGCATATGCTTTATTCCTCATGATTGAAGAGCGTAAAGCTGGGCACCTTTTATGTATTATTTACATATCTGTTGCACAAAGTCCTGGCAATCAGAAGGATGTGACAAGCACCCGTCACCAGAGCACTCAGACAGAACTGTAAATGCTATGTTGTTTTGATAGATGCCCTTAAAAGTTAGCGATATATGCACCCGGCTTTCCAGGTCTGTTAATAGTCTCTCTCGATAATTTTTTTACTGGCTAGGTGGTCTTCTATTGTATGGGTGGCACTGTGGTTTATTTAAGGAGTCCCCCGATGTTGACATTTGGCTCGGGGCCTAGCTGTTTTACTATCATAAACAACTCTGAGATGAACACAAAGGTGGTTTGTATGGACACGTGGCCCAGGATGTCATGAGACCCTCTGCGGGTCTGCAGAGGGGGGGCCTGGGTGCAGTCCCAGCTGCTAGGGTGCATGGCCCCTTGCCCAATTTCTTCATCCGGGCCTCTTGGCTGTCTCCAGGTGTGTTGTTTGTCATTCCCTCAATCCAGCCCCGGAGGGCTCTTCTGGGGACCCTGGAGCTGTAGCATGGGCGGGGGGGGGGGGTGCGCGGCGGATGCTGGCTCAGCGCAGCAGCTGAGCGCTGTGGAGGACTGTGGGAGCTCAGCTGGGTGTAAACCCCTGGGGGGTGGGGGGCTGGGCAGGCCCTGAGTCCTGGTGAGCGGAACCCCCAGGGAGACACGCCTGAGCTTCCCAGGACATCTCTTGGAAGTTGTTTCCTTTGGAAGGAAAGGGAAGAACACAGCAAAGGCATGTTGCTTTGATAGGCTGAAGGAGGATGGACAAACAGTTGCTGTGGGCAGTAACTAGGACAGTGACAATATTTGTGCTTCCTGGCCGGCATCCAGCTCCTGC
The DNA here is from genome assembly GCF_963455335.1 of Martes martes. NCBI lineage: Eukaryota > Metazoa > Chordata > Mammalia > Carnivora > Mustelidae > Martes > Martes martes. The sequence continues at coordinate 114,463,377 of NC_137896.1, forward strand.
TACTCTCTTTTCTCCTCCCTTGCTTCCAGCTGCCTGAACAAAACAGAAGATCTGAGAATTAAATGTGTTCCTCTGGGTGGGGGGGTGGGGTGGGGATTGACTGGGAAAGAGCTCGGGGATCCCTGGAGGGTGAGGAAGCATTACGCACGTGTGTGTTGTAAGTGGGGTGTGGGTTACACATCTGTCAGAACCCAGGAACTGTTGCAATTAAGAGCTATGCATTTCCCTGTATAAAAATGATCCTCAGTATTTAGCAAAAAATTTAAGTGTTCTGCATTTGCAAACCAGCGGGATCTGGCTATTTTTGTGCAACTTGACACAAATGGGATAAGGTGGAGGAAAAGCAGGAAAGAAGGCCCAGGAGGGGCTGTCCAGGGGCTGACCTCCAGCTCCCCGTGGGGAAGCTCAGCTCAGTGGGCTCGGACCCTCAGCTCTCATCTGCGTGAAGGAGATGTAGCCCCACCTTGCAGGCCAGGGCTCTGGGAAGGGTTTCAGATCCTGTGTAACCGCCCAGCGTGGTGTCTGACGAAGGACAGAGAGTCAACATGTGGGAGCCATTCCCGAAACGTTTCCAGGGATCTGAGGCTGCTGCTTTGCTCTGTAATTTCCTAGGCAGGGTGGGGAAGAGTCAAGGGCCCACCCCCAGGAAGAAGAGAAAGAAGATGGGGCCTGGGGATGCTTCTAACTGCTATTTCTGAGAAACCCCCACCCAGGGCTGCTGCACTGCGCCTTTCTGGGGTAGGTACCAGGGAAAGGGGTCAATGGAGGCAGATTCTGCAGGGGGGTGAGGAAGGGGCCTGGGACCTGGCGGTTCTGGCCCTGAAGAGGCAGCCTGGAGTGCAAAGCAGCTAAAAAGGAGGAGTCCCATAGCCACATGCAGCGCAGCGCTGGTCACGTGACTCTGCCTGCGGCCGGCCAGCCCCACCCTTCCTGCTGCCACATGGAAAATGAACCCGGTTACAACAATGAAATATTAATCTAAAGTAAATTTTGGAGAGATTATATAAATACACATCGGCTTTAGCTCTAAGATTATTCCTATTTGAACAGCAAGCTGCACATCGTAAAGTCTAGTTCCTGGGTCTGTCTAGGCCATGCTTGTGTCGATATCAACCTGCAACCCTGCAAACTACAGGGCTCACCATGCAGCCCTGTGAATCAACAAAGATGAACCAGCCGGAAGGTACCCTCAAAGTACACGAAGAACAGCAATTTGAAGTCATGACCGGCTCAAGACAATGATTCTCTGATTGCAGCAAGTCCTTCTAAACTCACTGGGGACTTGCAGTGACATTTTTGGACCCAGGCCTCCTGCAGTCCAGAGGATGGCCTTGTACCGTGTGGCTGCCTCCTTCTCCGGGAGAGCAGGGAGTTGGGGCCCACTTTAAAACCTTAGTAGATTTTTAACATGAGTTTACAAGCCCCAAGTACTAGTAATTCACTTAATAACTTCCTAGGTAGGTATTTGCCAAGTCATGTTTTGATGTAAAATGAAATTTTATCCACGTTAAAGAAGGGATCGGTGAGTGACCTATCAGAAGAATCCTCCCGGCGCTCCATGGGACTAAACATTATACACTGTCAAGGCTAGGCCTTGAGCAGGAGAGATGCCCGAGATGGCTATTGAAAATGCAGGTTCTAGGGTCCCCCTTGCGGAGATTAGAAGAGTCAGGATTGGGACCCAGGAATCTGCATTTTAAACGAGCCCCGGAAGGGAAGCTGATGGAGGTAGTCCACAAATAGGATTGACTGGTATCCCTCGAGGCCAGATGCTGTGTGCTCCTGCTCTTCTGGGAGCATCTCCAGGATGGGTGTGTGCTTTTATGAGTTCTGGGTGGTTGCGGGGGGGCGGGTCCAGCTGGTTCATATAGCCGAAGGTGGGAAGGCAGTGAGGAAGGGCTCAAACAAGGTCGATTCTCTCTGTGGGAGGAATGTTGTGGTTGGTCAATGAGTGGTGGCAGCTTAGAGAGAAATGAAGGCTTCCTAGTGAGGGTAGGACTGAGGGATGAGAGACTTAGAGGTCAAGGCTGGAAAGGCCCTGTGAGAGGAAGAGGACCATGGAAAAGGCTGGAAGGACATAGGGGAAGTAGTAAAGGAAAAGAAATACACGCAGCCCTGATTACCTGCCTCATTCATGGCTCACCAGTGTGCTCTGAGCTGGGCCCCATCAGACCCTCTTACCGGTGGGGAGATGGTGCATGGAAAGGTTTACCAGTTGGCCAAAAGTATGGAAGTCAGGATTTCATCCCAGGTTCATAGAGTTCATAGAGTTCATCCCAGTTCATGAGCTCTTGCTCTTTATTTAGTGCTTTGTCCCGCAACGAGTAAATGATTTGCAACTACTTCATCCAACATTTATTCACTATTTCATTCATTCACCCAGCATGAATGAGCTCGAGCTGAGTGGGAGGAGATAAGGGTAGGCGATTGGTTGGTAAACAGAAAAGGTACTTCCCGAGACTTTGATAGAAAACATATACATCAGACAACTGTGTGTATAACTATAACTTTGCAAACAGTTGTAAGAACAAAAAAAGAAAATTACAGGTTTATAAGAAAGACAGCAGGGGCTCTTAATTTAGACTGAGAGACCAGAAAAGGCCTCTGTAAGAATGTGATACCTGAGGTAAGACTTGAAATCTTGGTAGGAATTCGCCTAGCTAATTCTGTGGGGATGGAAATAGTCCATGTCTATGCAATCCAGCAATCCAACATGGTGGCTACGAACCACAAGTGACAATGGAGCCCTTGAAATGTGTCTAGTGTGACCAAGGAACTGAATTTCTAATCTTATTTCATTTTATTTAATTTAAATAAAGATATGTGAAGAGCTGTGTGTGTGTCTAGTGGCCGTTGCTTTGGACAGCATAGCTCTAGAACCAAGGGAAAGTTTATGTAGAGCCCCTGAGCTCAAGAAGGGTGTGGCAGCTTCTAGAAGTCTAAGGTGTTGGGTACAAGGGGGAGGCGAGAGCCGTGAGGCCTGAAGGGAGTGGTGTTCAGAGTACAGGCACCTGCGGGTCTCAGGTGGGTGTTCAGGTTCACTGTGAGGGGGACGTTGAAGGGTTTTGAGAAGAGGAATGTGTTGGTCAATTTTATGTCTTAAGAAAATTGCTCTGGGCTGGGGCAAAGTCATTATAGGGGGTGAAAGAGGGAGACGAGAAACCAAGGAAGAAGAGTTGCTGGTGGTTCAGCCTAAGGTGGGAAACGGAAATGAGCGGAAGTGGGTGGATTTGTGATATAATTTTCAGGAACGGTCGACAGAACTCACAGTTTTAAAGGCAGATTCTGGCTTCCTAGATCTGTGTTGTCTAATACAGTGGCCGCTGCAGCTGCTTCAATTTAAATTAAGATAATAATTTTTACAGTTTTTAATAATAAATTTTAATTAAATGAAATAATGAAATCATGTTGCTTGCCTGCTGCACATGTCACGTGCTCAGTGGCCACGTGGGGCCACTGGTGGCCATTATCGGACAGCGAAGCCTTAGTGAACTTTTCCAGCATTGCAGAAGCTTCTACTGGATAGTGCTGGGGTCACTTGGAAAAGTATTTAGTATAGGTTCTAGCCGAGATCAGTGAGGTCATGACGTCAAACACCCCCTCGTTGGATGCCCCGCCGATGTGGCTAGGGCAGTACCTAAGCCAGGCCCTCAGCCAGAGCTTCCTCCATGTGCCTGCTTTGTAAGCATCACGGGCAGAAACGCCAAGTTTCCAAAGGGCTTTGCTGCGAGAACAAGGGCAGAGCGGTTCTCGCTTCTCCCCGAGGTTTGTCCATGAGGAGGGGGAGGAGGGCCGGGGAGAGGGGTGTGCGGATGGCCTGATGACCCTGTGGGACAGGAGGTGAAGACAGGAGCTAGGGGCAGGGACTGAGTAAACAAAGCTTCCCAGAAGGCTTAGGCCTGAGTCTGACTCAGTCCATTTAATAATTTCATGGTAGCCTGGAGAAGGAAAAGGGACATATAAACAGCAAAGCACAGCCATCATTTCTAGCTAGCACGGCCCAGCGCTGGGGCTCCAGTCCCTTCTGCAGAAAAGAACACACGGCCTTCTGAAACCACACACCACACGGGGGGCTCATTTTGTCATTCAGCCCCATGTCCTCCTTCAGTGTCTCCAAAGACATCCCAAAGGAGTGGGTTCCAAAGAACTACCACCGGTTCACGCTTTATGTAGAGTCTAGACCCCAAGGAGGCCTGTCTCCAGAGAAGCCAAAAAAAAAAAAAAAAAAACAACAAGAAAAAAACCTGAGCTAGCAAAGCTTCCTGGTGACTTGGTCATTCTGGGAACAATGAAGTGAGTACACAGGAAGTAGGTGAAAAGAGAAAAAAAAAAACAAACCAAACCCTTGTTTTTGTCACCTCTGAGTTTCTGGTTATGGGCAGGGCTCAGCTTCAGATGAGTCAAGTGGAGGAAGGGGAGGGGGAGGCTGCCTGAGAGCGGGCTTGGGAAGTCGAGGACTCGAGGGAGCACAGCAGATGTCTGAGGGTCCACAATCCCCCGGGGTCCTGGCTTGCGGAACCTGAGAGAGACCCCTGCACTGGGGCCAGTGACGTGGGTTTATCTCCACGTCCCCTCCCAGCTCCAGCTGCTTGGGCCTGCAGCACTTGGGGTCACGGGCCATGGGAGACCCCCATACTCACCCTCAATGGAGGCAGTGGTGCTCTGCTGGCCTATCAGCAGTCCCTGCCGTCCTGTGCCTTCTTGGACTGCGGACAGATGACCCATGACTAAGACACCCCAGTGTCCTCTCCTCCAGTCTGCGCTTGGATTTGCCTCTCTCCCGTCAGTATTGCTGTCCTCACCTGAGCAGGACAACCATGAGCAGAGCGCAGCCTACGTGCTGGGCGCTGTGCTAAACACTTCTCCCATATCGGCTCAAAAACCCTTACCACACCCGGAAGGACTGTGTTCTCTCCACTTTACCGAAGAGGAAGATGAGGCTCTGGAGAGTGAGGGCAACCATATGATCCAGCGATGGTGCTCTTCAGTATTTACTCAAATGAGTGAAACATTTCTGTCCACACAAACACTTGCACATGGGTGTTTATCTCAGCTTTATTCATAATTGCCCAAACTTGGAAGCAACCAAGATGTCCTTCCGTAGGCGGAAGGATAAATAAACTGTGGTCTATCTAAACAGTGGAATATTATTCAGTGCTAACAAGAAATGAGTTATCAAGTCATGAAAAGACGCGGTGGGACCTGAAATACACATCACTAAGTGAAAAAAGGCAATCTGGTCAGGCTATGTAGTGGGCGATTCCAACCATACAACATGGCGGAAAAGGCAAAACAACGGAGAGAATAGAAGTCCAGCGGCTGCCAGGGCTGCGGGGGAGGGAGGGATGAGTAGGTGGAACATAGAAGATTTTTAGGGCAGCGCAACCATTCAGTACGGTACTGTGATGGTGGAGACGTGTCAGTATTTATTTGTCAAAACCTGGAGAATGTACAACACCAGGAGTGAACCGTGAGGTGAACTCTGGGCTCTGGGTGATGATGTGTCAGTGTAGGTTCACTGACGGTAACAAATGTGCTGCTCTGATGGGAGAGGCTGTTTGGAGGTGGGAGGGTTGTGGTATATGGAACTCTGTCATTTCCGCTCAACTTTACTGTGACCTGAAGACTGCTCTAAGAGATAGAGTCCATATTTTAAAAAATGTGTCAGCACCTGTCTAAGGTCCCAGCACTAGTGAACAGTGGAACTGGGACCCAAATGCAGGACTCGGTAATCCCAAATACCCTGTTCTTGACTTGTGTGCTGTCCTCCCATTGTAGTCTTTTCTACCTTAATTGGCAGTGAGTCCATGGTGTGGCCATTAATTCTGTTTTCCAGATAAGGAAGTAGGCTTAGAGAGGTTAGCTAACTCACTCAAGTCACCAGCTGGGTGGGTGAGTTGCTGGGTGGGAACTTGAATCTAGGTCAGCTGACTCAAAACTCTGTGTTCTTATCAGGTTACCCACTGACGCTCTGATCTAGAAACTCATTTGGCCTGGAAACACACGCAGAGCCTCGGCTGGTTGCCTCCACCTACCAGGTACTACATGACTTCTGCTCTCTGTTGAGTTGTTCCAGCAGCTGCTGAGAGTGGAGGGAGCCCTGTGAACCCCAGGACTTGGGTCATGTCTTCACCATGGCAAGATGCACAAAAAACAGCTTTGACATTGGGCCACACCCTCAATAAAGGGGTGTGTGGTAAATGCAGAGAAGGAACAAAGGCGCTCCCTGGGCATCCCTCACTTCTCACCAGAGCAGGCTCAGCTCTTCTCCCCTTCAGGGTAGTGGGACTCTGGGCTGGCCAGATCTCCTGGTTGTGGGGGGAAGCTGGCAACAGCGATGAAGAGGCCCTTTGGAAACACTGGGAACATTTAAGACTCCTTTCTCTCTGTCTCCTGTTTCAAGGAAAGTTTGACAATGCCTCCTCCTCTGTGGGCTGAGAGTGTGCCTGATTTAAAATCCTGACCACATTGGTCTTCCTCTCCTTCTAGTCTTTCTTCTCTTTGTTCTCTTCCCTGTTCTCTCAGGAAAGGTGGAGCATGCTGCCCATGTCTGTCTGTCTGGCAGGCTGGCACCTCTCTTTCCTGGCCAAAATCTACCCTCTAACCCACCGATTTTGCTGCTCTATGTAGGGGGACAACCTGGACGACAGTAAGGTGTTGAGTGCATAGCCAGCCCTCTGTAGAAAAGGAGCTCAAAACTTAAGATTGTAGCCATCAAGACTGCCAAAGAGGAGTTGCATGAGTTGTGCACTGTCCAAGGCTGCTTGGTGGAGGGGATGAGTGGTGAGTGGAGCCTGAGATGGAGACCTTGCTGTCCTGGCCAAGCCATGACCCCTCAGTGCAGAGGGGCATCTCTAATGAACACAGAAGTGCCAGGTGGCCTGAGGTATTTTCCAGAGCAATGGTGATCACTGTTCATAACCTGTATTACTGTTATCTTTATTCCTTAATTCTGCTTTGGGGGGAATTGGGATGGAAAGAGGTTGAGCTTGGGAATCATGGCCCTAGGTTCAATCCAACTTAACTTCTCTACCTACAAGAGGTAAGAACTTTGGATGCCTCTTGGCCTCCATGGACCCACCTCAGAATGCTTCCAAATACATATTTTCATTGACCCTCTCTCTCTCTCACACACACACACACACACATACATACAGAAGGAAAAAAACTCTGTAAGGAGACCAAAGCATGGGTCATCATTCCTGGTTTTCTTTTCTTTTCTTTTTTTTTTTTTTTTTAAAGATTATGTTTATTTGTCAGAGAGAGTAAAGGCAAGAGTGAGCCCAAGCAGGGGGACTGGCAGGCAGAGAAGCAGGCTCCCCGCTGAGGAAGGAGCCTAAAGCCTGAGTCGATCCCTCTTACAAATTTACATGTACACATTGGCATTGGGGTGTAGACTCTGACTCTGCCCCTCTACACTCTAGCAGTGGGGTATAGACTTTGACTCCCCCCATGCACACAAACACACACACGCGCGCGTGCACACACACACACCCCCACACACACCCCAGCTGTGGGGTGTAGCCTTGGACCACAGCCTGCTCCCTAGGGTAGAAACTTTCCTCGGCCCCAGGCCCTCTCCAGGGCTGGCTCTACCCTACACACACAGACCCAGGCCTGGCCTCACACTGAGAAGGCAAGGAAGCTCCTGGCAGGTAGAGTCATGGAAGCAGCATTGGGGAAGGAAATGTACTAACTCCCCCACTTAGCGGTAACACAGGCTTTTCTGCTGCTTTTACTTCACTGACTTTTTCAGCTCGGAGGGAAATACACACACAGACTTTAGTTGGGTTTCTTTCTGAGGAGGAATCAACAGACCTCCTGTATCATTTCTTCTAGGGCCTTCCAGCCCGCAGATATACTTCTGTCTGTGGCCCTCAGAGCAGAGGCATGCAGGCCCCCACTGGAGATGGCCAGAGGCAGCCTCATTTCCTCTTCGAGGGGCTGCTCTTGGCCTCAGGGCCCTGGCCCCACTGCCGGGCTCTGGTGAGGAAGGGGCCCCTTTGAGGGCTCCGGCTCTGCTTCGTCATCAAGCGCTTATGTGACCTGGAATGGAGCAGGGCTCAGTGGGGCTCTGAGGGTAGTTTTCCTCTCATTCTTGGACCGATAGTGGAGCAAGCATTCCAGGCTGTATTAGAGAAGGCCCCGGGCATCCTCAGAGAGGAAAGTGACACGCTGACCTCCGTTGCGATGAGCCCCTGGGAGTCTAGGGGGTTCCCCTTTCCGCTCCTGGTGCTTTGAACCCAGGACACAGTCCAGGGAGGGAGGAGAACCCGGTAGCAGAGTCTCATCTGGGCTGTCACCCACCTCTGGCCCTGCCCAGTCTTCAAGGTATTTCCAGAATGTGTCCCGTGGGCCTGCTGTGCTTTCCTCTGTCTGGGGAAATTGCTCGACTCTGGGCCCCTTGGGGAGGGATCTGAGAGACGGAGATGCCAGCATGGCCTCTGGTGCCTAGGAATCCTCAGGAAGTAGGCAGCTTTTGCTGAGTGACAGCAGTCGTCTTTTGCTGAGTCCCTGTGTGAGCCTCTTTCATCCCAGCCCCCGCTACGGCGCCCCCAGGGCACTGTCAGCCCATTGCTGTTGGTCTTAGAGGCTGGCCTGCACAGACTGACCACCACCTCCCTTCCCACTGGCCTCAGGCCTGGGGAGATTTTCCCAGGGCGCTTACCAGTCTGGGCCCGGCCAAGACCTTCTTTTACCCAGTAACCCAGCTGTTGGCAGACAGGTGTGAAAAGAACAGAAAGCAGACCTCGTGGTCCGCTGATTTAATTACTGCTCTACAGAGCAGCGGAGGTTTGGTCTGGAAAGCTCCTAATGGCAGGTCTGTCTGGGCAACAAGAACAGACATTGTGAGCTTTAAATAAGCGGTTGACAGGCCACTGCTGAGCGTCACGTCAGACCAGCCAGTCTGGGCGGACTCCTCGGGCTTCGGCTCCCTTTCTCCCTCACCTCAGGCGTCAGATATGATGCTTCATGGACTGCAGGGCCTGCCAGGGGGGGGCGGCCGCCAGGAGGGGCAGAGCGAGGGGGGCCAGCCCCTCCCGGGAAGCAGAGCCTCCATTGCCACATCCAGCCTGTGCAGGTCCTTTTCCTCTAGAGGCTCAGCAAACGTTGATCAATTACCCATTGTTTGCCAATCGCTGTCCTCTCCTGGGGGCCTGATAGTGAACGGTGAATCTTGGCAGTGAAGGGTCACACGGCGTGTCTTTGTGAAGCTTTTTGCTCCCCGGGTCCTTCAACCGCTGCTTGCACCCGGCTGGGAGTTTATGGAGGAAAAGAAATCTCTACGGCCTTGAGCATGGTGTAGAATTTAGCCGAGGTCTCAGGTGGCTCCAATGGCGGCCCTGGAAAACTCCAGGGAAGGCGTAGTGTCCTGTTGGCAGCCCCTCTTATGTTGTTAGTCACCGTAAGGTATTTCAGTAGTTTTCGTTGTGTTCAAGCTAGAGGTCAGTGCCTCGTTTATTCCACTTGTGGTTGTTACTGTTTTCTTCCCCCTACATTGGGATTATTTTCGTTTTCTTGATCAAATGCAAGGCCTTGCTTGCTTTCTTATTATGATGCTAGTATAACTTCATTTTTTAAAAGATTTTTAAAAATTTATTTATTTTAAAGAGAGAGCGGCAGAGGGTGAGAGTGGGGGCGGGTAGAGGGGTAGAGGGAGAGAGAGAATCTTAAACAGACTCTCCACAGAGCGTGGAGCCCGAGGCGGACCTCCCTATCATGACCCTGAGATCATCACCTGCGCCGAAACCAAGAATCAGGTGCTTAGCTGACTGAGCCACCCAGATGCCCCTAGTGTAACTTTATTTTTAGATGTTTTGAGATGTAATTGGCATATAAAATTACATTAGTTTCAGGTGTGCAACATAATTATACACGCACAGAGAGAGAACAGTGCTCACCATTATAGGTCTGTAACATCCAACTCCACACACAGTTACAATTTTTTCTCTTTGGCCCAGATGGCCAAACACACATATGCATGTTGCGGGGGGAGGGCACACTTTGATCCGTAAGGACGGGTTATTATTTCTCAGGGGTATGGGACGAACATCATGGGCAGCCAGGACACTCCTGGGACGTTTGTGCAGAATGACCTGGAGGAGTCGTGACCCATCCATAGGCCTCAGAGCTGTTTAGAGACTGGGATCACACACAGAGCCTTAGGGCCAGCTCCGGGGGCTGCCCTGCTCCAGCCCATGCCACCCCTCCAGCCCACCTTCCGCCCCAGCCAGGGAGAAGCAGCCGCACCCTCTCCCCACACACTGTCCCGGACTCACTTGCCTCCCTTCAGCCCTGCTAGTGGTGCTCTTGCCCCTCAAACCATCTGTCTGCTGTGACCAAGCGGCAAAGAACCATGCAACGGGGTGATTTTAGCACCAAGAGAATCCAAGCTGGACGTCTGAACAGGGTCAGACCCGTGATTTCCTCCCTCGGTGGTTCCCTCCCTCTCTGGTTTTCTCAGCGCACATTATTTGGTGCTTTTATTTGGAGCTAATATTGAGGGCCTGCTCTGTGTCGGGCACTGCATTTGTATGCATTGTTTCATGGAATCTTCGAAACCGTCTTGTGAAGAAGCGTCCCGAAACCTTAGTTTACGGAAGAGGGAATTGAAGTTGTTCAAGGAAGCGAGGTATGCCCAGAATCCCCCAACGACTTAAAGGGTTCGACCCCCATGGTCTGACCCAATCACGCGGCACCATGCAGACCCTCTAGGAGAGGAGATGCTCATGTCATGTGTGTCTCATTCATGGTCAATGCTAAGGTTTGTCCCTGAACCTGTCATTGAATTAATTCAAGAAGGTAGCTGATAGTCTCTTGTCTCTTGCTTGCAAGACCTGATGACCCACCTCTTTGTGCCCTCGGGTGACACCTGCTCAGACCCCATGAGAGTCACTTGCCTTTTCTAGGTCCCCGCCATCATGGATGCCCCCAGAGGGGACCATGCATAGGAGGGAGATGATGCCAAAAGTACCCATGAAGTCCCGCTCCAATGCCCATTCTCTGCACGATTTTTAGGCAAGCTCGTAAAGCCTCAGTTTCCTCATTTGTGAAGTGGAAGTAAAGTGAGGACCTGCCTCATGGTACTCTTGGTGGGTTATATGAGGTACCCTGCAGCAGGCACTTAGCAGAGCTGGCAGAGAAGAAGCACACAATCATTCCTATATATTACAGATCCATGGTCTGTTATCTACAGTTCTGAAGTCAGAAAAGCTCTGAAAATTGCATGGTTGGTGTCAAAACTCGTTTGGAAGCAAAGCCTATCGTGAAGTGGCGCGGAGCTATATTTAGAAACGCTAATGAGGCAGGGCTTGGGAGCTCACTGGGGCTGTTATGTGACACGTTGTACATATGCCGCATTACCCGTCTAACATCTGAAGCATTCTGAATTCTGAAATGCACCTGGTTTCCAGGGTTTAGGATAAGGGATTGTGAACCTGGGTTACCTCCAAGTGCAGTGTGTCCTCTGACCGACTTTCAACAGCCGTGACTGTCCGCTCCGGAGCTCTTGAGAGCCAAAACCCTGGAAGGAATGGAATTAACTCTCTCCTCCTCGGAGAAATCGCAGATTGGTATTTAGGGACGGAAAGCATGGGAAGTAACAAGTCAGCTGAAACAATCTCTTTCTTGCTTGTTTGCTCTTGTGATCGTTGGAGAGTTTCTGTAGGAATCTGTTCCTAGATGAGAACAATCTTTTAAGACCATTTCAGTTCCCAGATCCCAGGGTGCTGCACTCACTTCCTGCTTGTTCACCATCTTGCTAGGCAGGGCTGGGGAAAGGAGAGCAGACCAGTCATCTCCTCTCAAGGAATCTCTGCTTGTATTTATTTATTCTTTGAAGATTTTATTTATTTGTCAGAGTGAGCACAAGCATGGGGGAGAGGCGGGCAGAGAAGCAGGCTCCCCACTGAGCAGAGAGCCTGATGCTGGGCTTGACCCCAGGACCCTGGGATCATGACCTGAGCTGGAGGCAGAGGCTTAACCAAGACTGAGCCATCCAGGCATCCTGGAATCTGTGTTTTTATTGAGGATAAAAGATATGCACTCTTGAAACAGAGACTAGTATGTTAGAAGATTAGGGTTGATCAGAATATACTAGAAGATTAATTAAGAAATCAATGTTCAAGTGAATAACAGAGCTAATATGTACTCTAGGAGTCCAGAAAAGGGACCCCCAAGGTGGGAGAGCTAATTGAGAGCAAGTTAATTCTCAGAGAGAAAAGCTCAGGGAAGGGGTAGGAAAGAAGAGGAGAGGTAGCACTGACGTTGGAAGGGAAAGCAGGGACTTTGGAACTCAGTCTGCACTCCACGAGTACAGGCTATGTGGTTCGGGCAATTTGGTTAAGCTTTCTGAACCTTTGTTTCTTCACCTCTAATGTGGAAATAGTTCTCTCTCTCTCCAGCTGTAATTATTATAACTATTAGGTAAAATGCTATATGTAAAGTGTTTCCAGAATACCCCTTCGTCTTTTTGGTGGCCCTTGTCCCTGCAATTTGGCTCTCAGAATCTTAGCTCTCTTTGGCTCCATAATGTCTGTGTTTGATGAAGGCATATAAGTCAGGAAGAACCAAGCAACCAACCAACCACTCACTCAAAACCTCAAACAAATATCCCCGTCCCCCCCATGGCAGCATTTGACAACTCTCCCATCAGACCTTCCCATCAGCGTCGTTAAGCCACACCCTCCGTCTGGCAGTGGACAGGGAAAGCCAGCCAGCCCGTGGAACTTTGCCCTCTGGTCAGATGACCAGACCTCTCAGGAGGTCTCATTCTGTCTTCTTCTTAAGACCTCTGGGCCTGTGAACACTCGGCACCACCCCATGAGAAAGTCCCCGATAGATGGCCAATTGTCCTGAGATCTTAACTCCAATGTCTGGTTTCAGCAGGTCATAAAAACACCATTTAATTCATACATATCAATGAGGAGAGAGGTCAAGGGGAAATGTAAAACAAAGGGGAGTAGAGATTCATGGTCAAAATGCAGGGGGAGAGAAGGCCGCAGCAGATCTAATGCAGAAGGAAAAGGGGAAGAAAGGGTTGCTGGGGAGAAGTTAACCCCAGAGCCCACTGCACAAGCAGGGAGCTCGGGAAGACTGTCTCAGTTTAAGGGACGCATCTGCACCCCAATATCAACGCCTAGGAGAGCTGGGACAGAGAAGGCTGTGGATGAACGGAGGCATCTGGTGGTGCAGCAGCAGTGTGTGGTAGTGCTGTCGTCATTCCACCTTCACGGAGGATGGAAGATCCCTGAGGATCCGCTCTCTTGCCAGGGCCAGGCAGGAAGAGCACAGGAGCCTCGGGGACCGGGGACAGCGGGGAGAGCGGCCTGGCTAAAGCAGACGGGATGCTTGGCCGCTTAGAAGCCGAGATTGGAGGATTTTTGCACACCAGACTGAGCCTTGATCTCCACTCACTGGGTGCCGCTGGGCATCGTTGAGAGAGCCAACGTGGTCATTAAAAACAGGGTGGAGGGAGCCCTAAGATGACAGGTGAGTGTGAACATTTCAACAAGGAAAAGAAAGGAAGGAAAGGGAGACGAATAGGAACAAAAAGGAAGGGATGGGTCCTGATGATATTTTTTTATTTTGTTCAAATGAGTTTGATTATTATTTCATTGACTTAAAGGTGTTTTTTTTTTTAAGATTTTATTTATTTATTTGATAGACAGAGATCACAAGTAGGCAGAGAGGCAGGCAGAGAGAGGGAGGAAGGGAAGCAGGCTCCCTGCTGAGCACAGAGCCCGATGCAGGGCTTGATCCCAGGACCCTGGGGTCATGACCTGAGCCGAAGGCAGAGGCTTTAACCCACTGAACTACCCAGGCGCCCCAAAGGGTTTTTGTTTTTTTTTTTTTAACATGATTTATCATGGCGAAATTCACATAAGATGAACTTCTCAGAGTTCCATCAGAGAGCGAACAATTCAGGGGCACTTCGAATATTCATAATGTTGTGGAACCACCACCTTGATCAAGTTCCAGACTTTTCTATTACTCCCAAGTGAGACCCTGTATCCGTTGAGCCATTTCTCCCCATTTCTTCCTCCTTCCAGTCCCTGGTAACTGGCTATCTTCTGTCTTTATGGATTCATCTCTCTGGGATATTGCAGATAAATGGAATCATACAATACGTGAACTTTCATATCTGGCATCTCTGACTCAGCGTGTTTCTGCGTTTCCTCTACCCCGTAGCATGCATCCGTCCTTCACTCCTTTTAATGGCTGCGTAGTATTCCATTGTGTGTCTAGACCGAATTTGTTTAGACATTCAGCGTTACTTGACATTTGGGCCATTCCACAATTTGGCCACTGTGAATAGTCAGTAGGAACACACGTGTACCATCCAGGTAACATTTGGAAGATGACTCTGATGCTGTGTCTTTATGTGTACTTTGCTTCGATGCGGGGACAAGTCGGAGTGTGAAATGTATTTCAGAGGTGAGGTGCCCAGTTTCAGACACTGATGAGCCAGGACATAGGCATCAGTAGGCAGAAGCAGCTACATGTTGGCTAGCCCCCAATTCAGCTCGAGAGGCCTGGGAGAGACAGCGCGGTCTGGTGGAGAGCTCTCTAGGTTGGGGTCAGGAAGCAGGGAGGTGTTTTAAGGGATGGTCCTGCCGTTCCCAGGCTGGGTAGTAAGTAGCTGGGGAGCTGTCGGAAGCTCAGCTTCCTCCCTTCTCAGAACGTGCTGGGACCCCTGCTGGCCTGTTCCCAGGGCCGTGAAAGGCTACAAGACCTGTCTTCCGTGGGAGCTTCTCAAGCAGCGAAGGATCACACGTTCGTCCTGGGACTGTTATTTCCCTGTTAGAAGACACATAAGCTGACACGCCTGAGTCACCCCCCGTACACTTGCGTGTTAGTCACAGGGCGTTGCTGGCAAGTGTCAGAAAATGAAAATCTTCAGAAGGCTGCTGGGGAGCCCACAGCATTGGAGAAGTGAACACTCGGCCTCCAAAGGACAGGGACCACTCAAGGGCCGAGGGTCGGGACTGACTTCTGGGGCAGAGAAGCTGGGGTCATTTTTCTGCCTTGCCTGGCTCCACTCGAGGTTCCTGATCCCTGGAGAGGGTCTGGGTGATGGGAGGGCAAGATGCTCCAACAGGCAGCTCCATCAGGCCTGCATAGGGGGTGGTGAGAGGGAGAAGAGGTGGTTCTCCAAACGCCAATAGGGCAGCTGTTAACAGAAGGAAGAGGAAGTGGGTGTTGGGAAGGCCCAGAACCTCAAATGTCCACCAGAGGCAAACTCGTTGCCCTGTTTGCACAGCAGCAAGCACAGCCGGGGCTCTGGCATCAAAGGTTCTGGGGCTATCCTAGAAGCAGAGCAGAAGCTGGGGCAACCAGGGATTTGGGGTGAAGGTTGTGGCCAGGCACCTGCACGCCCTGGGGAGGTGCTGCCTGCCCTTCTGGGCTATGTTCCCTGTGTGAGGTCCGACAGCTCCGCCTGAGAGGTGTGGACCGAAGGGCATCTGGCAACTAAAAATATCCCGGCTCTAGGGAAGCAGCAGAAAGAGGTCTTCCAAAGCCGGCCGAGGGCCTCAATGTAGGTAGGAAACGATTTATCACACCCTGTGATTCTTCTTGGTATGAGTTGTCTTTACCTCTTAAAAATAAATGAATGTGAACTGAGGCCCTTTAATCATCCATGTCGGAAGTGGCTGGTAAGCCCCCGTGGTCCATGTGCCCGAGGCGGGGGTGCCCTGCTTCCTGGGAAAACAGGAATTTCTCATCAGATCAACAGGAAATTCTATTCTTATTGATGTTAGAATTAAAAATACCACAGGGAGAGAGGGACACTCTCCTATCCCTGTGGGGCACAAGATGTACCCCACCCCCTCACACTGAGGTGCTTCCCTTCCAAACTCTTGCTCCCAGCCCTCGGTCCCAGGTTTGCGCCCTCCAAGGCTGGCCCCGACAGCACGGTGAGACAAGGGCCTGTGACATCCCCATGGGGTTTGTTTCTGACCCCAGGCAGTGGGGTTGGGGCTGTGAGGGAGACACATGGCTGCAGGAGGGCTGTGTTCTATGCCGGTCACGGTCAGGCCTTGGGAGCTCCCGCAGAGGCCCTCATGGACATGCCGAGCCAGCTCCAGCGGGCCTCACTCCAAAGCCAGCTCAGGGGTCCTGGCCAGGAGGGACCCTTCGGTCAAAGGACCCGTTTCCCCGCAACAATTAGGAGAATGGCATTGATTGGCTGTGAGAAACCAGCCTCGAGGAGATCGGGGAAGGAAAGCCAGTGTCTCTTGAGGCCTGTTATGCTGAGGACATACTGGTGGGTGCTGGTGGGGCAGAGCCCTCAGATCTTTCCAGCAGCCATCAAGGGAAGGTAGCATCGGTACCTTCCCCATTTTATAGAGGAAGGCACAGACACTCAGAGAGGTTCTTGGGGACTGGAACCCAGCTCAATGTGATTCTGGAACCCATACCCATTTCTCTTTACCCTCGCTTTGTTCAACATGTTGCCGCAGGTCCGAAGCAAAGCTCACAGATGCTGGCTGCTGCTGTGGGCTCCTTTCTTCTGGAGGGACCGCCGGTCTCTTTGGCAGGGTGGCTGCCTTTGCGTGGCCTTCACTGTAGCACGGAGAACTCCCCCAGGCAGAGGGCAGCGAGAAACTCAACGTGGGGCTGGTTCGAACTTGAAAGTCACGTGACTCCTCGTGACTTTGCACCGGCTAATGCACCCTTAGACTTTTGTTTGGCATTTGCACAAACCAGCATCTTGTTTGCTTGCCACGTGGCATTTTTGGTTTGTTCTGGTTTGGCTTATGTTTTAGCTATGGTGGAAAGAATGTTGCGCAACACCTAGGCTTTACCACTGCTTCCGGAGCCGGGATCTTGATGGAATTCGCTTCTCATCTTGGGGCCTGAGTGTCCTCATCTGCGGTGATAAGATGCTGGACTAGGACCTATGTTCTTGGTCCAGAGGCCACGGTCACACGCGTGCACCCTAGATGTTACTTGTCTAAACTGCGACATGCTGCAAACGTGAGACACACCCCAGATTTCGAAGACAGCCCCCAGAAACGATGTAAGCTTTCTCGTGAATCCTAACTGAATCAATTACTTGTTGCAATGATAATAGCTTAGGCTTAACGGATTAAATAAAATATCTTCTTCAAATTAATTTCACTGCCTATTTCTTTGTACTAATGTGGCAATTAGGACGTTAGATATATATACGTGATCGGGACTAGGTTTCTCACGGACAGGTTGACCTAGACCTTCTAGGCTCCTTTCCAGTTGTGGTCTGGTCAGGTAACGTGTCTGGGGTTAGGTGGCCAGGGAGCTTCACAGAGGCTGTGGTGGCTGCAGGGACCCCTTCCTCTGACTGCTCCCCTGTTGTCACTCTGATGTCCTCTACAGAGGTGACCCCCAGCGGTGTCCTTGCGAACTGGTATTCGTGGGAAAATGGTGGCCCTGACAGGCACTACACCAGCTCCTGGCCTGTCCTCATTGCCCTCAGTAAGAAGAAGAGGACACCCATACTCTGAGATCCTTCCTGCTCTGGGGTTGACCACCCCCTTAAGAAGGCCAGGCAGGTGGCCAATGGCTGGCGGACAACCTCAACATTAGCCATGATGTCCAGGACGAAAAGATAGTCTGTTACATTTTATAACCTTGATACATGTCTCTACTTCTAAAGAATTTGTTCTTGGGGCACCTGGCTCAGTTGGTTACGCGTGTGCCTTCAGCTCAGGTCATGATCCCAAGATCCTGGGATCGAGCCCAGCTCAGCAGGGAGCCTGCTTCTCCCTCCACCTGGGATCCCCACCTCCCCAACTCATCTTCTCTCTCTCTCTCTCTCTCAAATAAATAAATGCAATCTTAAAAAAATAAAAATAAAAGATTGGTTCTTTTCATGCAGAGACAGCCTGAAGAAAGATCAAAAGACAAAGGAAAAGGAGTTAAGAGCTAATCC
The DNA here is from genome assembly GCF_963455335.1 of Martes martes. Classification (NCBI taxonomy): domain Eukaryota; kingdom Metazoa; phylum Chordata; class Mammalia; order Carnivora; family Mustelidae; genus Martes; species Martes martes. The sequence continues at coordinate 114,481,291 of NC_137896.1, forward strand.
TGGACAGAAACCCAATGACCAGGTGAAAAGGCTGAAGCCTCTTGGAATACTCAAGAATTGGGGGTGTGATAGGATAAAACAAAAGCAACACATCCAGGACAAAGCGAGCCCATGCCTCTCCCTGTGGGCTGCACCTGTCGCCAAGAGCCTGCACGTCTTTGAGTGTTAATTCAATGAAGGGCAGCTAAAGGCAGGGCCTGGGAGGTGAGAGTCAAGCATACCTTCCTCCCCGCGGGCAACCATATGAGGACCCAGGAGATGGGAAGATGCGAGAGTGGGTCAGCACACCTGCCTGGCCTTTGCCCCACTCGATGAGCATGGTCCTTCCCCCGGGAAAGCCAGGATATACATGAGACCACCAGGGATCACCAGCACATCAAGGAAGCAGCATAATGACCCCTGTGGGGCAAGTCATGCTCACAGAGAGGCACAGAGCAAGACAGCCTCAGAGCGATTTCTGTCCCATATTATCCTTCTAGAAGAAGGGCAGGCATGACTTACCAGGGATCACATAAGCTAAGTTGGGGGGGGGGTGCGGTGGGGAATGGGGCCAGGAGCCCAGACCACTGTTTTAGTTTCTTGTCTCAAGGATCCTACAGGATGATGTCCTGAGAGACATATTGGGTCAGATGTGAGGGGGACTTGGTGCCAGATCTGAGCCACTACTAGTGATGTGACCTTGGGCAGGTCATTTTACTTTCTTCAACCCTTCGTTTCCTTACCTGTGAAGCAGAGGATGGAGCTAGATGGCCTCTCAGGTGTCATGTTCTAACCATTGGGACAAACTAGGTTTCACTGGGATAACGAACAACCTCCAGATGTCAGTGGCTTGGGAGGAAGGCTTATTTCTTGCTCATACTATGTGCTCATGGCAGGTTACCGAGGCTGCAGACCGATGGAGGCTTCTGACACTTGTTCCATGGGGAAGAAAACATGGCGATTACACACTGGCTTTTAAAGCTTTGCGCCAAAATTGACACACGTCACTTTCACTTACGTTTTGTCTGCTAGAGTAAGTCACAAGGTCATCCTCCACCTGCGAGGAGGAGAGGAGGGTGGAAGTACTGGAAAGCAGTCCTGCCACCCTGAAGGGCACTTACTTTGTGACAAAACAATAAAGCTGTGTGGGACTGCTGGGGCGGGAGCCTTACCCCATAGTAGGCTTGACGGGAAGGCTTCCTGGAGGAGGCTACACTCTGGGAGGCAGAGTGTGGAGAGATTTGTATCTAGAAGAGGTGGCAGGAGCAGAAGCAGGGGTGTGGCAAAGGACACGAAGAATGCTAACTTAATGGGAATCTGCCTGGTTTGGCTGAAGGGTGGGTATACCAGGCGGGAATAACCAGAGAGAAATTCAAGACCAGATCACTCAGACCTTGGGGTGCCAGGAGGAAGGGTGTGTACCTCATCTGCTTGGCTCTGAAAGTTCTCAGAGGTCTGTGAGCTTAGGAAGCAGGGTAGGGATGGCACTAGCAGCCCCAGGAGGGGGGTGAGGATGGCATTAGGGTTGGGGAGACCAGGTAGGAGGCCACTGCTATCCTTGGGGCTGGTGGTGATAAGGGGGTGATAGTTGATGATGTAGAGGGAGGAATAAAGGTATGCAGGAGATTTTGAATTTATATGACTGGAAGGAAGATGGCGTCTACAGAAAGAAGGAAGTCAGGTTGGGGAGCTGGTCTGGAGTGAGGGAGGTAGGGAGCTGCACTCAGTGCTAGAGATAAACCAGGGGGTCTCTCTTCTCTTCTCCGGGGAAGGCGGGAGTCAACAGAGCATGTGGGGAGCCCTAGACAGTTGTCAGGTGTGTCAGTGGGCAGGAGCCATCCTGCTGGGGGTCAGGCCAGTATTCCCAAAACCTCCCAGAAAGGATCCTCCAGCCGTCCAGCCTGTGTCACTGGAGCACATGTCCGTGCCCTGAAGGTCACCTGGGGCTTTCCTGAGAGGGGACAGGGGTAACCCAAGGGCTTTTGGGGGTCCCTCCTAAACTCTAAAGTGAGAATCAGGCCAAGGGACATGGATGGTACTCCTTTCTGGTCTGGAGTCCCGGTCAAAGGCATAGGCAAAGTCCAGTGCCAAGCCCAGGGCAGGCCCGTGTTTCAGGGGTCTGTCCCTTCTCATTCCTGACTCGTCACTTTGTGTGTTTTGTCCAGATTTCAACTTGCTGCTTCTAAAGCAATCATCCCGAGTTAATCTAGAAAAGATGTTGACACACCCCCTCCACCCCGGCTGCTCGTGATCATCCAAGACTCTGATTATTTAAAGTAATAATGAAAAGCAAAACAGGAAATTCTTATCCGTTTTGGCAGGAAATTCTTTAGCTGCGTGGAAGGTGCTGTGCAGGGGGTTTGTGCCCTCCAGGAACTGTTTGGCAATGATTTATGGTTCAAGATGGCGCCAGTCTTTCCTCAACACAGTGCAGTAGACAAGGGAGGGATAAGCCGGACCCTGGGAAGCAGGGCCTGCATTATCTCGGAATGTGTATTTCTGTTGATAACGTGTTCATTGTCTCCACTAATAAGTTATGGTCTTGTTTTCATCTCGCCCCTGGAATGGGACGTGCCAAATTTAGGTGAAATAAAGATGCCTCATTTCAAATTTGAAAAGTTTAATTCCTCAGTATGTATTATTTTATGAGGAATCTGATATAATATGACTTAGGGCAGAAGGTTTGCATTTACTGAGGACACATGAGTTCCACAAAACGTAACAGACCCTTTATACGTGTCATGTTACCTTCACTAATTATGGGGGTTATTTTCCCCATCTCATAGATGTGAAAACTGAGGTTCACTGAGGCTAAGTAATCTGGTCTAAGTCACATAAGTAGGAAAGCTTAGAATGAGAAGAATAATGTTTTCAGTAGACTCTGAATTACCAGAAGGCCCAGGCCTGGTCGGCTTTGCTCCCCACTGTGTCCACGACACCTACCATGGTGTCTGGAATAGAGTAGTTTCCACTCCCCGAAATAGTTCCTGAATGAAAGAATTAAGGTGTGAGGGGAAAGGGGAGGTTGAGTATCTTAGTTTTGCTGTGACATCCTATGCCTAGGCTCCCTCATTCTGTTCCCGTAAGCTCTTTTGACTGTTTCTATAGCACCAAAGAAAACACATCTCAATAAAATTTTGAAGGACCATTGGTTTTTACCAAGGGCGAGTGTTATGGCCTGAACTGGGTCCCTTCCAAAATGCATATGTTGAAGTGTAACCCCCAATACCTCAGAATCTAACTGTTATTTGGAGATACGGTTTCAAGGAGGTTATTAAGGTTAGATGAGATCATTAGTGTGAGCCCTATGATGAGTCCTATGATGAGATCATTCAGTGTGACTGGTGTTCTTATAAAAAAGGAGCAATCAGGATGCAGAGACACACAGAGGAAAGACCGGATGGAGAGACATGGAGAAGATAAGCCAAGGAGAAAGGTCTCAGAAGAAACTGTGCCCCCTTGATCTTGGGCTTATAGCCTCCAGGACTCTGAAGATAGAAATTTCTGTTGTTTAGGTCGCCCAGTCTGTGGGCAGTCCATTATGGCAGCCCCAGCAAACTAATCTAGCTGGTCTGCCTCGGTGTCTCATTACCTCTTGGGCCTAATGTCCACCTGCCTTGCTCACAGACCCTCCCGTCTCCCCCGTCATCAGGACAGTGCATTCCTTATGGTCAGAAGATGTGCTTCCCAGTAGCTGGGCTGTCTTAAACTGGCAGGCTCCACTCTCCCAGCCGATTTCTTCATCCATATTTATTTGGCTCACAAAGGTTTTGTTTTTAGCTGGTCTTTAAATGTCTCCCTTTTAAAGGACACACGTTCTCCAGCTCTCCACTAGCCAGTGGCCTGTGGCCTTATTCCTGTCTGCTTTACCCGTCCCCACTCAAGTCTGAACCACTTCTGGCTCCGACGGCCTCTGTTATGGGATTCTAGGATGCTTCAGGTCGCAGGCTTACCCTGTGCTTGGCCTCAGGCCCGGCAGGTTTCTCACAGCCAGGACAGGGCCCAGCCCCCTCCCCCAACCCCCACCCCCCCACGAGGCCTCCTCTGTGGCCAGGGCTTAGCCCCTGGGGTCCTGCCACCTTCTCCGTTTTCGCATCTCTGACTTAACTTTAAATTTCCACCTTCATGAACTTGGGACTACTTGCCCTTGTTCGGAGCCCGGGTTGACACTCACTGGGTTTGCGGTTCTCCACAGTCTCACTGGCCTTCACAGTTCCATGCTGATCCATTCATTTCTTTGTCCATGCAAGAAATGATTACTGCTGGCTTTCCAGTATGTTTGTTTAACTTGAGTATTATCTTCCATGCTGTTAGCTTATTTATGCAACATCTAAGAACTTACAATTCTTTAGAGTGTGTCTAAGAATTTTGTTTACTCCTCTAATTCAATTAGACTGACCCTGGGAGGTTGGCAGTATATACCCATTTTACAGATGTGGGAACAGAGGCTTAGAGATCTTGAGTTATTTCCCCTGGTTCTCCCCTGTGCCCATCAGGGTCCCGGGGCTAGTATCTGGGCTAATGTGTGATGTGGCTAATACCCAGAGCCGCAGCCATGCCCTCATCTTCTGGCCGCATCTTTTCAAGAATCCTCTTTGCTTCTACCTTCTGCCAGATATCAGGGGGAGAGCTTTGTCCGTTTTGGAGAAGTTCCTAAATTCTAAGAGAAGATGGCCTAGAAAGGTATTGGCTGCCTAAACCCTGCTCCTGTGAAGCCACTACTGAAACAAGTGGGCCCAGGATGGGGGAGGCTGGGTATGACACAGTGTCAAAGGGGGATTTGAGGATGTGGGCTCCGTAGGGATGTGGCCAGGTGGGAGGGAAAGAAAGGGGACTTTCTAGCAAGCCCACACACCTGCTGCAGGCCTCCGTGCTCCCCACCCATGTAGCATTTGGGAGAGGCCTGGCCTGGGGCCTCGGCTCCCCAGAGCTGTATTTGTCAGCTTAACTGTGAAAGTTTGACTTTGAGTTGGAGTGCAGAGAGCTGGGAGGTCAGTGACCAGAGGCTCTAGATAGCAGAGGGAGCTAAGCAAGAGTCTGTAATGAGACCAAGACTTCAGCTCTGCACCACACTCACTGAGCAGCTGAGAATGTGTTTCTATCATCTGCAAGACTAGGTGTTCTTTCAGCACCAAGATACTTCTCCATGGCATAACAGTTGGTGTCTAGAGAGAATTCCTTCTCCTTTCCCAGTTAGCCTTTCTTCCTCTTCCAGGATCCTGCCGTCATCTCTCTCCATCCCCACACTGTCTACTTGCACGTTGTAAGATGGCAGACTTGTTCGGGTTTGCCTGGGATCTTACTGGTTTTAGTGCCGAAAGTCCCCCATCCCAGTTAACTCTTCAGTTCTGGGCAAACCAGGATGGTAGGTCACCTGAAGATGGTAGGTCATCTTTCCCTTCCCGGACTCCTTCCTAACCTGCGGACAGGCCCATGACTCCTCTTTGTTAAGCAATTCTGCTTCCCCTTGAGCTCCTAGTCTACTCTCATCTGTGGATTGCTGGACTTCTACTTGGAATCCATGTCACTATGTTCTCTCACCTTCTAGACAACTCCTGAACCTTCCCTATCAAACTTCACCAGCCCTCATTTTTGATAACCACTGTGTTCTGGGCTCCCATGTTCTCCTTCTAGCTCTGGAGCGGCTGCTTCTCTGTCTCCCCTCGAGGGCATGAGTGCTGCCTCTGCTCTCTCTCTGCCCATGTGCAGCAGCCCTCAAGGCTCACGTCTTGGGCTGGGCCCTCCCTGATCTGCATAGACGCCTACAAGAGTCCGGCAGGAAAGGCAATCCATTAGACGGACTGAGTAAGGTGGAGAAGAACCAGAGACTATGGGCTCCATTCAGAGAGGTTTTCATTTTTCAGGTTTTCATGAGAGGTGGCTAACCTTGGTTCAAGTGCACAGCTTTTCAATTTCAGCTCCTAGGTGAAATAAGGAGGAGGAAGCCTTATCATCCAACCTGGGACTGGAATATTTCCACCCAAAGGCATAGAAGGAGATCTGGATATATCTTTGGCAAGAATTCTGAGAGTGTTTGGAAATATCCTGTCCTTGACTTGGGAGAAGAGCTCTCCTCCTTACAGCGGCATGAAAAGGCTCTCTCTTCACCTGCTTCGTACCTCCCTCCAACCCCCCTGCCCGGTAATCAAGTCCTTAATCCACAAGGCTCTCACAGGGCCATCAGGACCCTGATGGGGACAGGGGAGAACCAGCTACTCAAATCCCGGGAGCTCTGTTCACGTGGACAGCAATTCTCCTAGCTGATAAAGGCCTCTTCACTCATCATGGGCTCATTCATTTTTCCACTGGAATTCAGGGGCAGAGCGTGGCCCTCTAGTGAGCGATGATGGTCAGAAGCTAATGAGCAGGTTGATCACAAGAAATTGCAGACGTGAACAAGGTCAACAGCTTGAACGGTTAAGCTATTTTTAGTACCAGCGTTGTTAAGTCTAGAAAGGACTTAGAAGAGTTTGTCTATTCTTCTTGTCTCTAATGTATGTAAGTAATCTCTAATTTTCTATATCCTTATTCTTATTTCCATGAAGAGTTTGTGTCCTTTGCTCCTTTAAAAAACAAACAGCCCCCCCCCAATTCCTTCATTCCTCTATTAGGAATTTTTTTTTTAAGATTTTGTTTATTTATTTGACAGAGAGAGATCACAAGTAGGCAGAGAGGCAGGCAGAGAGAGAGAAGGGGGGAAGTAGGCTCCCCGCTGAGCAGAGAGCCCGATATGGGACTCGATCCCAGGACCCTGAGATCATGACCTTAGCCGAAGGCAGAGGCTTAACCCACTGAGCCACCCAGGCGCCCCCTCTATTAGGAATTTTTTGTGTGTTTTAAAAAACCATACAGTTGGATAGAAAACAGAAGGTATGTTTTTTTATCCTTGAGATGTCTCCAATTACAGATGGGAGGACAAGGTACACCCAAGAATAACAACTCTTGAGAAGACCTCTTGCTGTTTCTCCTGGCCCTGCCACGTAATGGATGTCAAACTTGGGCAAGTAACTCGGAGACTTACCCTTTAACGGTCTCATCGGTCATAACAGTGATTACCTTATGGGGCTGTTCTGGGGTCCTGATGAAATGCTTGTAAGCAGCCCAGCCTGTACACAGGTACGGATTAACAAATGTTGGCAATCATTAATAACTTTAAGTCCTACAGAGGTTCTGGTGGTAGAAGCATTATTACCTTTATTTTATAGGTGAGGAACACTGATATTTATTTAGTGGCTCAGAACTAGTTGCTCATGGTGGATTTGGGCTTCCAGCTTGGGCTTCTGACTTCCTGGAATCAGCATTTACATACTATTACTGTGCAGGATAGTAGTACTCCCCCCTCCTCCCCTGTAACACCAAGAACTTCTGGAAAGTAAAATAGAAGGCTTTAGTGCTCAAGGAGGCGAATTTCACTGGTTTAACTATGAGTGATCCTTACAGAAGTTGAGGTTATGTAGGTCCTGGGGTATCTGGTGGGCATAGGGGAACCTCCAGTGAGGAAAGGGAACTGCTGACATCAGGCACATGCCTGCCTTCCAAGATTTGTCCAGGGGAGAGACCAGGCATGAGCCTTGGGTGTGGGAGGGCCGGCGATCTGTCCTCTAGGGGACCAAACCTTAGGCTCCCAGTGCTGTCGTGTGACCCACAGAGCCACATCAGGGTGGATTCTTCTCCAAGAGCAGCCCTCTGGGGACTGCATTCACAGGGCCTGGGCAAATCTGTCCAGCACCAACACCAGTGGATCACCCCAGTTAGTCCAGGTCGTCTGGGAGGGAACAGTAGGAATAGGAACCCCAAGTGTGTCTTCTGATACCTTATAGTCTGCTTGGCAGACAAAATAAAGATACTGGAGACCCTTAATAAGCTGCTCAGTCTTTTGTGATGAGATGCTGAGCTCATGCGTGCTTTCAAGTGTGGGGAAGGGAGAGTCACCATGGACTTGTGACTGGGGCTAAAAAGAGGGGCTAGTGGAGACAACCAGCATGGGCTCATCCCCTGGCCGCTTCCTGGGGCGGCATGTTGGCAGCCAGCGTCTGGAGGACATGATCCAGAGCCACGGGGAGGGGAACAGGGGGAGGGCAACCGGGTTCACTGCAGACACGGTCTGGTTTTATTCTCATGCCAACCCTGGGATGGTGGGTTTAATTATCTGTGGCTTACAGATGTAGTTCAAAGAGGAGGTCAATTACCCGTCCAGATGATATGCTGCAGAGGCAGGGCTGCTGGGCTTGGTGGCCTTGAGAGGGGACTGTTTGACCCCATGTAAACGTTGTCCTCAATCTTCAGATTGCTCAGCGGGAGGCCCTTGTCAATGCTGTCTTTCCAAAGCTGGAATTGCTTAGTAGAAACAGGATAAGAAGGTTCTTGTACAGCGTTTTGCAAAGTTGTTCCCGAGGACTCTCCCAAGGTTTTGTACCACTAGAGGAGCAGGATGAGAGGAGTTAACAGCGCTTGCACGCGTGCGCGCGCGCGCACGCACACACACACACACACGCGCACAACCACACATGGGTGCCGAAACCCCGTGGACAGTACAGTGATCCCAATACATACTTGGCCAAAAATGTTGGGTTGGGGCCAGAAACTACAATAACTGAAATAACTTTGGAAGAAACCCTTGGGGGCAGTGGGAAGAGCCAGGGAAGGGCATGAGAAGGATTATCTTACTCTTCATGCTTGTTTAATGCTCACAGAGAAAGGGAGCAGCCTGAAATTAATCACCCCTCTCCCATCCCAGATCGCTCTTTTTATTAAAAAAAAAAAAAAAAAAAAAAGACTGTGGTTGGAGACACATGAATGATACATTTGGTTTTCAAAGGAAATTGTATTTTTGCATTGGAAGAAATTTTAGAGTCTTTTTTTTTAAAACTTATCTAGAGAGTTGCATTTCCTGAGCTGTAAAGAAAAAAAAATTCTTTCCTTTCTTGAAACTTATCTCGTTTTCTTTCAACAATAAGTCATCTTGGGTTATTTTTTTTCCATGCCTACATCAAATGAGACCAACGACAAAGGGAAGTGATGGGACTAGTTGATCTCAAAGTTCAGCCATGGTGGAAGGCAGGCCCTCGAGGAACCGAAGTAGGGTGAAAAGAAGGGCATCTGGGCACAAGGGGAACCCTGTGTGCCCCAGATTAGCTGCCCTTATAAAGATGAGGACATTGCACATAATTAATTAAATGAGTATTTATTGACATCTTTCTTTTCCAGACCCAAATTCCTCCAGCTTAGAACTCAGTCTCTCACAATACCCACTAGCCATGGATTTTATTCTGCTTAAGTGAGAAGGGCGAGGGGCGCCTGGGTGGCTCAGTGGGTTAAGCCTCTGCCTTCAGCTCAGGTCATGATCTCAGGGTCCTGGGATTGAGCCCCACATCAGGTTCCCTGCTCAGCGGGAACCCCCTTCTCCTTCTCCCTGCCACTCCCCCTGCATGTGGGCTCTCCCTCTCTGTCTGTCAAATAAATAAATAAATAAAATCTTAAAAAAAAAAAAGGAAAGTGGAGAGAGTCCCATATACCCCATCCCCACACAGGCATACCACACAGCAGGGGGTCTAGTTTTACACCAGGGGAGCCAAGGGGACCCATTATCACCATGCGAAGCCCACAGTTTACATCAGCGTCCCCTCTCAGTGTGATAGACTCTGTGGGTTTGACAATTGTCTGATGCGGTTCTGTGTGCATATTTGTAAGGCAAAGTATTACAGTAACGAGAGAGTGACCACAGGAAGGTATTGGATCCCAGAGAAAGAGGTCCTGATATGTGGGCAGCCAGGAATGGTCATAAGGAGACTGAACTCCCCCGTGGGTGTCTGAGGCTGGGGGGACATGATGGTTTCCAAGGGCCTATTCAGCTCCAAGACCTGCGCTTCTGTAACCCAGTTGTCTGCTCTGAGGAGCGCACCCATGAAGCCGTATCCCACCCGATACTGCTGCTTCCCCATTCTGCCCACTCCAGCCCCCGGGGCCTTATCCTAAGGATCAGCCGGGATTCATGGTGTCTGATCTTCTCTTTGTTTGATAATGTCTCAAGAGGTTTGTTTGTCTCTACTCTTTTCAAAGATGATAAAATGATGGAGGACATGGAATAAGATCTGCCTGGTTTATTAAACTTAATTATGGATAGCATAGAATTGTGTATACAGTAACATACAGTATTGCCAGTGGTCCTGGCAGTCCCACTGGTCCTTCCACTCGTGTCCCCACAGCTGCTACCGATCTATGGCCACTGGATGTGGAGAGAAGCTGAGGGGGGTCTGATCCCCATCAGATCCTTTGTTGTTCCAGTTCTTGGTCATTCATTGATCTTTCTTGACCTAGGAGTCTGGTCTGTAATTAAAAAACAAAAAAACAAAAAACAAAACCCAACTCATCACCAGGGCTTTTATACCAGATGTAGAAACATTTCAGTCTCAGTATGTAGTCGTTTGGGTTGCTGCTTACGGACAGCGTCTTCCTCAGGCAGCATCCTTCCCTCTAATGCTTCCTTCTCCTCCTCCTCCTCCTCCTCTTTCTCTTCCTCTTCCTCTTTCTTCTTTTTTCCCCAACAGATTACAGGTCCAGCACCGAGCCCAGCACGGGGCTCGATCTCACGACCCTGAGATCATGACCTGAGCAGGAATCATCAGGTTGGATGCTAAACTGACGGCACCACCCAGGCGTCCCTGTAATGCTTTACTTCCTGAGAAGCCCAGGCGGGAGCTGCAGCCCAGGAAAGAAGGAATGCTCTCTCCCTTGACTGTCGCTCTCTGTCTCTCTCCAAGCTGTGGCAGATCCCAGAATGCAAGATATTTTCTTTTGGCAAGAATAGCAGAAATGACAGATTGGGAGTGATTAGCAAAATGGTCTCATTCTTCCCAGAATAAGGGATTTGTGGTCCTTCTTATCCATCACTATGAAACAGCCTCCTGGCCAGAGCTGCCTGAGGTGTACCTCCGGGCCCATCCTTGCCTTTTCCCATGGGCCCGACCCCTCCAGCTTCTCCCATGTAGGGTCCGGTGCCACATGGTGCGTGTTTCCTGGTAAGACCACAGCTCTTGCTTGCAGTGGTCAGCTGACTCGCCCCCATAAGTCCTCTGATGGGATTTATCACGGAGCTGTTGTCCGTTCCATGATGCTGATGGGGTTTATTGAGCGGCTCCTCCTTGCAAGGCCCTCTTTTGCAGGTGGGCTGCCCCGGAAGCCAGCTCTGAGGTGAGGATGTTAGCATGCGGGAAGCGTGTTCTTGCTCTCAGGCTCAGCACTGGGGAAGGGGAGGGGAGGGAGACAGAGGTGGTGGGGGAGCAGTCAGGCTGCCGTGTGGTCCGTCACGAGGGCTCAGCTCACCCGCCACGGACCGCCCATCAGAACTGCTCCAGGTTGGGACGAGGGCAGCAGGACTTCTGTTTCCTCCCCCACCGCCGGAGGCTGCAGCTGCCTCAGGAAGAGGGTGTGGCTCTGGCGGAAGCAGATTTCTGCAGCCCAAGGCAGTTTCTAGAGTCGGCTTGAGGGTGAGGTTGGCTGCTGGCCGCACAGCTCGGACTGGGGCAGTAACCAACGAGGACAATTTCGGTGGCACGGCAAGGTGCCCAGGGCCCGTGCTGCACCCACTCGGTGCCCTTGAGGAGCGTAATGTCTAGATGGTGAATTAGATAAGAGTGCGAGTGATGAGAGCTGTAAGGTGGCAGGAAGCAGGTGGAGATCCCAGAGCCCCAGAGATCTGTGGACGGAGAGGTCATTGGTGGTGGTAGAGGTGTCGCGTTTGCTCGGGGACGGCGTTTGAATTGAGTCTCAGCAAATATGGCCACGAGCAGTCTCATCGTTAGGCTGTCCAGCCAGGCTGGCTGAAGTGCGTGCGTGGCACACCCAGTGGGGCTTCCGGGACACAGACCCCTGGGCCCGGATCCCACGCTCGAGGTTCTTGGGTCAGTCCTTGGGCTGACGAGGGCCATCTGGTCAAGGACCACAGCTCAGAGGCAGTCTGCTGCTTATTTTCGCTTTATCTCAAGAAGTTCCAGGAAATGTGGCTGAAGAGTTCAGGGCTCCCGTTATCTCCAGCTTCACTTCCTGCGGCTGCGGGCCACGCCGGGGTAGCGAGAGGATGAGTTACATCTGGTTTGGGGCCTGGACAGCCACTCTGCTCGGGGCGGGGGGGGGGGGCCCACTGACTTCCCTGCAGTGAATTCTAGCATTTCATTCCCGGCCATGTTCCTGAGGAGTAGGATTTTCTGGAATGAGGGGAATTACTTTGTGCTGCTGAGAAAGCTGTGCAGACATTTGGGGAGCAGATAAGATCCAGAGGGCCAGGCCACCCACACAGGAGCCCGTGCCTGCGGGGTGGCCTGTCCCCGACACCTGCCTGACTCTGAACCTCTCACCTTCTTCTCCACCGGGCTGCCAGGATCCCTCCCACTGGGCTTCTGCTCCATTCCTCGCTGTGACTTACCTGTGACCCGAGTCATGGCAACAGCCTCTAATCCCACGGTCACACAAGCAGACTCTTGGTTCCTCGGGCCAGCTTAGTGAGACCCAGCTCCGTGGGATGGGGAGACATGCGTGACAGGAATGGTGTATGCGTGTGCTTGTATTCTTGTGTGTGTGCGTGCGTGGCTGGCAGACAGAGTCAGGGGAAGGGAGCTCCTCTGGCTTCCTGGGATGGAGTGGGAAGGAGAGCAGGAGGAATGGGGTTGAAAGAGACAGCGGCCTCGGAGTAAGGAGACCTGATTTCACCAGGGTCATCATTGTGCCCATCTGTCTGAGATTCTCACAAAGGTGGACGAAATCTTAGTCCTACGCCGAGATGGGGTCGGGGTGCAGTGAGGGTCATCTGTCTACACTGAGCTGGCTTTTGCTACTCAAACAGAAATTGAGAGATGCTGTGACAAGACACTGGCTGGCAGAAAAGGAGCTTTCGCCTTCCCCACAGTGCGATCCTGAAACTTTGTGGATGAAGGTAAACGTTTGCCATTTGGATGGTGCATTCAGGACATGAAGGATCGGCTACTACCTAAGAAATTCTTAGGTGATCTACATGGGAGCCGGGCTGTCATGTCGCCACCCTTCCCCCAGACCCTCCCCAACGGGTGCTTCGTGAGGGTTCTGAGCCTGCTGTCGGCACCAACTCATGGTGGCTGGGGGGCCAGGCAGGGACTTGGAGGCTGTGCAGGGACCATAGGTGCCCACAGAGAACACCCCCTGGGCCAGCATATTCAGGCCGCTTGCTCTTCCTGGATCTTCCACACTCTTCCCTCTGTGCCTTTCCAGGGCTTTCCCTCCTGTAGATGGGATTCTTGCCTCTTCCTAGAACCGAGCCTCCTCTCGCACCCCCAACAGAACTCACATGTGCAGTGTTTATGTTCTTGGTGAATTGTCCCCTCTATCAGCATCCTCACAATATCTGCAAAAGATGGAGATGACCCCCACTTGGGGGAAAGTCAGCGGAAGCCCAGAGGCCACACGGCTCTTCCTGAGCTAGAAATCAGGCAGCGGACATCCCCACTCCGCTCCATGTGATCTCACATGGCCTCAGGCTGTGGTCCTACATCAGGCTTCAGTGCTGTCCTGAGGCAGGGGTGTGGACCTCTGAGTGAGGTCCACCTCGGGAACCTCTGAGTGAGGAGGCAGAACTTCCATTTTTAACATTTCCTTTTTCTAGAATGTTCTAAGTGTTCTAAGGGCACGTGCTCATAGCCTCTGGGTTCTTCGAAAGGGATTATTACTTTGAAAGTTCCCCAGCCATCATCCCCTGTGGAGAGCCCTGCCCTACCCACTCTTCCTCACTTATCCGGTAAGACCCCCTGCAGTGCTTCCTGGGGCCCCTCTGCACGTCACAGTGGCACCCAGGCACTGTGCTTAGGTGGGCAGACCCAAGGTGGCATGTGGCCTATTTACCGTACTACTTAGTGCGGTGGGTCACTGCTCCATCCAACCTCACGAACAAGACTTCCAGCTTCTCGAGCACAGAAAGGAAGTTGCAAAGCCAGGAAACTGTTATGTTGGCTGCGGGGTCTACCTCGGTCCACCTTAGCAAACTCTCCCATGAGTATGTCTGGTTGGCAGGCCCTAAAATCCTATCCTGAACCTGGTTGCAAGGGGGGAGTCTGAGAATTGCAGTGTTTCTCTGTTCAGCTCTAGGCAGACACATGCTCAGTCAGTCCCTGGCATCTACAGCATCACGGGAAAAAGGGACGTCCCATCCGTGTTGGACTCCATTAATGCCAAGTTCACCGGCCTAAGAAGCCATGTGGAAGGGCCCTCCGTGGTGTTCTGAGATGCTGTAGAACGAGACTCAGACCCTGGCGGTCTTTGTGCAAATCTCACATGCCTTCAGCATCAGTGACCTTGGTCGTTAAGAAGGCAGGAAGTCAGTCTCCCAGACTTTCTTTCCTTTACACCCACTCAGGGGACTCAACCATTGGAAGAACTTCCTAGGTATTTTGGTCACGATAGTCTAGGTTATGCTGTGGGATCAGGAGCCCGTGGCCATCAGTGGTTTAGCATTAACAGGAGGAGGGCTGACCCCTGGTTCCTGCCACCTGTTCAATGTGGACTGGTAAGGAACTTCAGAGTGCCCCAGGGCCTTGGGCTGGCCATGGCTCCACCCTCATACCTGCTCCCAAGTGCCTTCTTGGTGAGGCACGAAAAACAGAGTGTGGCAAGCCCACACTTGTTTCTGCAAGGAAGGGACTTGTCGTTGACACTCATGTTTCAGTAGCCAAAGCAAGTCCCCCAGCTCGCCTCGCGTCAAGGGGGCAGAATTGCAATCATCCCTGTGCTAAAGGGACCAGAGAACCAAAATGCCGCAAACAGCACTGATTACTTCTGCTGGGGGGTGGATGGGAGAGCCCGGGCCCCCTACACCATCCCCATCACTCCAGCAGGGCCACTCGACATTTCCTCCCATTACCATTTTCCTTCAGGCACTGACAAGTTCAGCTTTAAAGATACTGATGCCATTTTTACTTGAAAATGGCCTGCGAAAAACCAGGCAAGGTCCCCAGAGGCAAAATTCTCCTCGTGCTTTTCCTCAAATACATCTGTGGTTCTCAGTCTGTCATGACTCTGTGGGCTGGGAATGCTGCATGTTTACTTTTGTATAAAAGCCCTGCTTATCTTTCTTGAATTAGGGAGAGAAGGTGATTGGCACAAGAGGTGCAGCCCAGATGGTTTCTCGGGTTCAGCCCGAGTGCCTCACGCAGGCTTGTGCTGACCACCTTCTCCCCAGCTGGAAGCCATCTGCTCTCTTGAGTCCCTGCTTTGCCTGTGCTCTCCCCCCACCCCCATCCTGGCAGGGTCCCTCATTGCATTATCAATGTTTGTATAAATGCCTCACTTCCCCCACTCGCTCTTTCAGAGCCGGAACTGATTTGATCCATCTAGAATTATCCCTGCTACACAGATGGCATTTACTAAGTATTTTTGAATAGGTCAGAGAATGAATCTCTGTCTTTACCTTAGGGCCTTTCCTACAGGAGTATCTCAGTGTCTTCTGAGTAAAAGAAAGGATGATGGATGGATGGATGGGTGGATGGTTGGATGGAAGGATGGATGGATGGGTGGGTGGATGGGTGGGTGGGTGGGTGGATGGATGGGTGGATGGATGGATGGATGGGTGGATGGGTGGATGGGTGGGTGGTGGATGGGTGGATGGATGGATGGATGGGTGGGTGGATGGATGGATGAGTGGACGGATAGATGGTTGGATGGCTGGATGGCTGGATGCACAAATGAAAGAATAAAGGATTGACTATGGACAGAGTCAGTTAACCTCTCCTAGGGAATCAAAGCAAGCCTATTCTCCCCAGATAGCTCTGCTGATTCTGACTACCTAATGCAGGTTGTTGGAACAGAGGGGACTGATGGAAGTGGGGTGACACAGGGCGATCTCTTACCCCTCTGCCAGCTGAGGCCCGGGCCCTCCCATGACTCACCATGTCCCCTGCACCCTGAACACAACTAGACTTTGGTCATGAATTAACTCTAAGGCACCAGGGGCACCATTTGCTGGGGCAGGGGTGAAGGGTGTTGCTCTTCTTATCTGATGGGTTTCTGTGGCCCTAACTGAGTCATGCAGGGGGAAGGAGCCATAGGACAGTGGAGTTGCTAGGGATTCTTGCCTGTGAAACCACCATGTGGGTCCTTGCTTTCTACACTAAATGGTTCCCAGGCAGAGGCACGATCTACCCCCAGGTTCCCGAAGCCTGTATGAGGTCAGGAGGCTGAGGCAGCAAGAGCCGGAGGGACAGCCCCAGAGAAAGTGTCCCTCCATTGTTCCCTCCCCGGTGGAGGAGCCTCAGGCACCACTTCCTCTTTCTTGGGAGACGGGGAAAGTGCCACCACACATTCCTGTGCCTTGTGGATCGCTCCAGGCTGGAGTCTCGGAGGGAGGGAAGAGAGGCAGGGACAAGTGGGGCAGGAAGGTGTGCACGTGTCTGAGTGGTGGTGGGAGAGGGGACCCACCAAAGGACACCCCTTTCTTCTAAAGAGACAGCAACTTCATCTCCCTGCTCTCTTGTTCATCTCAGTGAATGGCACCGAGCTTAGCACTCAGCTCAGGGGACGTGAGACCTCTTTGCCTCGGTCTTCCCTTGTCCTTCATTTCACGAGAAAGTGAACCCTGTGGGTGCAGAAAGGAGCCCAGAGGTTTGGGGACCCTCTCCACTTGGGAGTGGTAGGAAGTGGTGGTTCCATGAGGTCAGCCTGGAGAGCTCCTGGGCCTTGAGGCTTCAGGCCAAGGGGATGCTGGGTATGGACGCTGGCTGCGGGCAGCCCGATCCTCTGCCAAAAATGCCACCCAGAACCCTGAGTAAAAACCCACCTCCCTCGGCCTCCTTCGGAATGACGCTCAGTGGCCAAGCAGGTACCAAAGGATAAATGTGCTGTATTACCATGAGTCCTAATGACAAACGCACTGCAGTAGTAAGCACATGATAGATACATAGAATTTTCTCTATATAGTCTGAACATAGATACAAAATAAGTTATACTTGTTCCTATTTTCCATCACAGTAGGAGTAGAGCATACAAAGTGATTGGTTCAGTGGCCACAAAGCAAGCCAAGGAAGAGACCGCGAAGGAGGGCGTGGGGTACTGAGAATGGTGGGGGTGTGCCAAGGACGCGGCTGAGTCACTGGGGCTCCGGTCGGGAACCAGACCTCAGACCCCTCACATTAGCCTTCTGAGCATGAGCACGAGGCCCACGTGATGAGGGCCGGTGGCCGCATTCGAGCTGGGACCATCCCGGCGCAAGCAGCCTCCCGCAGGCCAGCCCACCCTCCTGCCGGCGCTGTCGGACTTCTGTGATTTTAGGAACATGGGCTGCATAGCCAGGCGGCACGGTTTGCTTCTGGGATGTGACAGATGGCCAGACCGATGGCCCACCAAGTGCTGGCTGGCTCTCCTCCTTCAGCAGCCTGCCCCGGGAGGCTGCGGTGTACCCAGCTTGCTCAGCTTGTCCTTGTGGCTGGGCAGCAGCTAGCAATGCTGGGATCCTGCGAGCGTCCCCGCAGCCGAAGAAAGGGTCTGAGTCCTCTCTCTGCACATGAGACCTCTGTGACTTTGGGAAGGTCACCTCAAATCCTGAGTCTCAAACTCCTTATCTGCAAAGTGTGTGTGAAGGGGGTGATACTTCCCTCCTAGGGGGGTGGTGAGGGCCGAGGGGGATAATGGATGTGAGGTGCCTCCCACAGCTCCTGGCACACGGGAGGGGCCGGACCAATGACAGAAGAGTCTGAGCATCCGAACATCAGGGCTGGGCGGAAAACACATGAACCTCACAAAAATCTGTGGAACAAAGCCACTTTGACTGGCTTTGAGTTGAGGATTTAGGCAATTTCTTTGCCTTCTTTCCTGCCAATTTGCTCTCTTTTCTCTCTGCGTCTGGGACTCTATGACATGATGTAGGGGTAGGGTTCAAGGACTGGTCTGCACCAGCAGACAGAGTTGAGCCTGGGGAAGCGCAGAGCTCAGGGCCCAGTCTCTTCAAGTCCAGACCTGGACGAGGATGCTTCCTTCCACAATCCCCCCACCCCCCACAGCAGCCCCTTCCCTTGCATCTCTCAGCCTTGGAGCATTGCTTCCCACTGGGAAGCCAAAGAGGGGGAGACAGTACCCAAAACAATGCAGTGCTTATTAAGCGAGAAGCATTTTCCATCTGCTCCAAGCCTGGAGGCAGGTGGGCCCCCTGTGGGTGAGCGAACGGCCTCTGTGGGAGAAAGCGGGTCTCTGGGTGGTGGGAGATGGGAGGGAAAGACAGATGGAGACCTGGGCTTGAGCCTGGGGCCCTGGGAGCGCTCCTGTGCCTCTACCAATGCCGAGAACTTGGAGATGTGTCCAAAGCCCAGCCTGGAAGCCTGGGGGTCCCTGCCCCTCTCTCAGCTGCAGTGCAGTTCTCAAGATCTGTGTGCGAGTGTGTCTGTGTGTGTGTGTGTTGTATGTGTGTGTCTGCTGCCCTCCCATCTCCTCCAACCCCTGCCTGGTCTGAACCTCCTCCGCCCATCACTCAGCCACTTTCCTCTTGGACGGGGGCAGCAGGTGGGCGGGCAGCTCGTTGGGCAGCTCATGGCCCTCCAGCTTGACCTTGATGAGGTGGTTGGCCAGTGCAAACTCCTCATCGTCCAGCATGCCGTCCTTGTCAATGTCAGCTAGCTTCCAGATCTTGCCCAGAACGCTGTTGGGCAGCTTGGAACGCACCATCTCCTTCTTGGCATTGGCCCCTGTGATCTTGCCGTCCACTGGCGACAGGGTGTAGAAGATCTCGTCGTACATGGGCTTGTCCCTGGCCACCACCCACTCTGCATCATCGATGCCCTCCCCGGCGCCCTCCCCGTAGCCATGCCCGAAGGGGCCGTGCAGGGTGCCCTCGAATGCTCCGCCCTTCACCATCTGGACGGGCCGCTGCGTCTCCTCCTGCCGCACCAGCACCATGAGCTGGGCGATGTCGTGGGCCAGCATGTCGTCCACCACCTCCAGCAGCTTGCTTTTCAGGGGCTGGAATTTGCTAAAGTCCTGGGCCTGCAGCTGGTCCTGGGGGGAGAGAGAGAAAAGAAAGTGGAGATAGAACACCAGGGGAGGAGAGCTTTCTCCTTGCTGGGGATGCTGCCTTCTGCGAATGCTGGAATGTTCCCAACCCTGGAGGCTAAAAAAGCCGATCACAAAATAATAAAATAACTGAAAGATGTGAGAGAGGAGGAGAGAAAAACAGCACATTGGCTCCGGGTGGAATTTTTGCAGGAGAGAACAGGTGCAGGGGTTGGGGAGGAAAAGGAAACTGAACCAATACCAGTTTGCTCCATTTAGCTGGATTCCCTTTAATGCTCTGGGAAATAATTAAATGTCTCTTCCGCTAGTTATGGCTACTGAAGGGCGGTTCCTGAATGCTTTGGCCTCTGAGCCCGGGGTGTGTGCATCTTTCTGCTTCATCTGGGGCTGTTCCTAAGTGCCCTGCGTGTGTCTCGTTGGGGGATTTCGCTCCGCAGGGCCTCCCAGGGAGGAACATCACATTCTGTCCCCATTCAGGGAAGGAAAGACCGAGGTAGAGGCAACTGAACACCAATCATAATAAAAGCCACAGCTCATCCCCAGACCAGTGGTTCTTACTCAGGACGCTCATCAGAATTATGTGGAGAGAGTTGTCAACTATCTGCTTCTCTCCTGGGGGTTCGGACACAGTAGGCGCAAGCAGGCATGCAGATTCCGTAAGAGCTCCCCTCCCTGCCTTCCCCCCGACAGCCACTCCACACGGCAAAAGAAATATGTTCCCCTTTGCACGTCTCTGTGATTTTGAGAGATCCCGGGTTTGGAACACCCAGCTCCCTGGCCTTTTCGGTCACAAGGTGAGAGCTCTCTGCTCCTGCCTTGGGTCTGGCCACAGCATCTCAGGACACTGGGTACAGGGGAGGCCTCAGGGACAAGCACATCGAGTTCATGCAGAAAAATTCAGAAAACACCCACAGCTACATTTCAAGAGTGAGTGTTAGCTTGTGCATTTCTCACCTCCCTTCTAAGGCAGGGCTGAACCTGGGAGGGGAGTGGGGGCTTGCGGGGGCGGTGTGCTTTCCTCCTGCCCTCAGGGCGTAACCTCCCAAGGTCCCTGGCATCTCTCCCAGCCTGTCCACAGCTAGGGGTGTTTGGTGGGATGCCAAACAGGCATCCTAATGTCTTCCAGGGGGCGCGGTTGGTACCGCCGTCACCCCACACATATGCCCCGCCAGGATGGCTGTTTATGTGACTGGTTCAGCGTCCCTAACAACGGATCCTAACATGGGACTGGCAAACAGATGAGAAAGTGAAATAATTTATAATGCGAAAGAATTTCTCCCATTAGAAATGGGGTCATGTGGGTCCTTTCGAAAGTTTTCTTTCCCCAGTGCTGGCTTGCAGATCATGCATGACACTCTCAACAGAAGGAGAGGCTAGAAATGGGAAGTATTCCAAGCCACAGCGGAGTGGCGAACCTGAATTATGTTAAAGTGATTCTGAAATCAGTAACTGGCTCCCTAGTAGGTGGTTACAGGAATGAATGGATACACAAACGAAGGCCTACTTTGAACGTCTATTTTTCTCTCTCTCTCTTTTAGCCCATAAGAAACTAAAAATGCCTATTTGCGACTCCACTGATGTTCTGAACCTCCAGTCTTAAACTGAGAAACAAGATCCCAAGTCCAGGATCGAAATCAGCAACAAGAGCACAATCAATCTTACTATGACACCTGTTGCTATTTTAAAAAATGCCCTACTTC
This sequence comes from Martes martes, assembly GCF_963455335.1. Taxonomy (NCBI): domain Eukaryota; kingdom Metazoa; phylum Chordata; class Mammalia; order Carnivora; family Mustelidae; genus Martes; species Martes martes. The sequence continues at coordinate 114,501,984 of NC_137896.1, forward strand.
TTAGAAAGCTTTTATTTTTAAATAATTATAGAACCATGAGATGTTGCAAAAATTGTGCATACAGAGAGGTCCCTGGTGTTCACTAGCCAGCTTCCCCCAGTGGTGACCTCTCACCAAATTGGACACTGCCTTTTGAGCGCATAGTCTGTGCCAAGCTCTGTGCTAAGCACCTTGCAAATACTATCTCACGGAAGCTCATAACATCTATGAAGGTGGGTACTTCTGGAGCCTCAGGCTACAGAAGAAGAGACAGAGGTTCAGAGAGGATCCAGTTAGTATAGCCTGGTGGTTTCCTGCTTGGACTGTGGGAACAGCTCCTGGCTCTTCTATTAGCACCTGAGTGAGCACCACTCTCAGAAAACTGCCAGCTATTAATTACAAAGGTTAATTACCTCTGTAAACCTCAGTTTGCTCATCTGTAAAAGAGGATGAAAAGGTCTACCTCAGAGGACTGTATTGGAAAATAACATGAGAAAGCGGGTCTTATGGCCTCTGGCCCAAGACAGAGGCCCAGGGTGTACCCCGAGGATGGCAAGACACTGTGCAGACTTCTGTTTCCCCATGGCTTGTGTCCCACATTGCTCCCAAGTGGGGGCTCAGGGGTAAACGTAAACACTTGAGGGTCTGGAGACCCCATATCAGGTGACATGTCATTTCACATGGTATGGTGGGGACTTCAACCCTGTGGTGGCCGTGATGGGGGTTGGTTTGTACACTGGAGGTATCAGGCCCCAAACATCATGGATGCCCCTGTCTCACTGGGAGCACTGGGGCTCCGTGTTCTCCCCAGGCCCAGATAGGACACCTGCTGGCCAGTGGCAGTCCAGCAGGGAAGGCAGACCTGGGGCCATCTCCTTGCCTTCGGATTTGGGGTCAGCTTCCTTCTGGAGCCTCCAAGGCTGGCCTTCTCCATTGTCAGGCTGCTCGGCCAGCTCGCATGACATTGTCCCTTGTCCTAGAGCCCCCGAACCCCCGTTACCTGCATCCTCTTGAGGTTGGGAAAGTCCCCGGGTGAGATCTGGTGCTCCCGCTCGATGCGGCCATAAATCTCAGCCAGGTTGTTCACCAGCTCCTTCTTCTTATTCTCCTTCCCGAACACTGACGGCATCTCCTTCTTCAGGGAACTAATGATGTACGCGTGAACCTGAGACACAGGGGCAGAGAGAAACCTTCGGATCCAGGACTTCCCTCCAGTGGTGCCTCCCACCCATCTCTTCCCATGGATCCCTCCTCCTGCTGCTGCTACTTCTACTTCTATCTCACCGCCTCGCCCTCCCCTGTGGCCTCCAGCGGGGAGCTGTTTTCCTAGATCACAAGGTAAGGGCGAGATTCGGGGAGGTTAAGGTCAAGGCGGTACTAGGCATGGGAATACTGCTGATGGGGTTGGTGATAGGGAGATGACCACAGCTAACATTTCCAGAGCTCTCTGAGATGCCAGACACTGCGATGGGGGTTGCTACGCTCCCTTTTTAACTTTATCCTCCCACCTTTTCACAGTAGAGCTGTGGAGATAGGCACAGAGACACCTCGCCAGGGCTGGGATCACAGCTGGAGAACCGTGGAGGTGGGCTCCAGTCTGGCCACCTGGCACCGGGGCCTGTGACCATAACCACTAGGCCATCCCGCCCCCGGCTGCCCCAGCGGGGACAGCCGGTGCCCACGACGCAGGGGCTCTAGAAGGTCGCCAGGCGGGCAGGCGATAGCTCAGCGTTGTGGGCGGCGGCCCCCTGCTCTCGGCGCTGACCCTCCCCCGCCAACCCATGCATCTCCCTGGCCACAGCCTCACCTTGGCCAGCCTGGCTCTCTTGATGAGGTCGTTGAGCTTGCGCAGGGCAGCATTTCGGGGCAGACTCTGAATATCTCTGAACAGGTCCTGCTCCTCCGCCTCGAAGAGCTTCCGGTTGTCAGGGATGAGGAGCGGGTGGGACCAGAAGGAGCCGATGTAGACTCGGATCACCTCCGGGGTGTTCACGATCTTGCCCAGGGACCACATGAGGGCCCCATAGACCCGCATCAGCTGCTGGGTCTCGATCTGGTCCGCCTTGTTCAGCACCACCCGCATCTTGTCCTCGTGGTTCTTGAGGGCCTTGATGACTTCGGAGAACTCGTCTGAGATGTCCAGCTTGTGGGCATCAAAGAGCAGGATGATGCGGTCCACCCGCTCAGCGAACCACTCGAGGACAGCCGCGAAGTCGTACCCTGTGGCAGAGGGACGGTCAGGAGGGGGGCCTCGGGGCACAGGGAGGGGTTCGGGCAGAGGCAGCCAGCACCGCAGACACAACACAGTCTTGGGAGTCAGAGCTGGGTTCCGATCCCCGCGCCTCCACAGGCTCACTGACCTTGAACATGTTACTCCAGGTCTCTGAGCCAGCACTGCCCTCGCCTATAAGCGGGCAGAGTAATAGCACTTAATGCATGGACTTCCAAGAGCCAGATACACTCAGAGCCCAGCACATAGTTGCTATTAACATGATTATCCCCACGTAATCATCTTATTTGGGCGGAGGGGCCCTCACCATTCAGGGACGGGGCTCAGGAAAGTGCCTCGGGGCCAGTCTCTGCCCAGCAACAAAGTAGGGGCTCGGTCAGTGCCAGGGAGGGATTGTGGCACTGTGACTCAGCCAAGACCACCCTGTTTGTCGGAGGCAGCCCTGGGGGCATGGTACTGCTCTCCAACCTCAAGTTCAGAGCTTGCTTTGGTTGGCAAGACGTTGACATCCCAGCCTCATTCCCCCACTCCCCACAGCACCCTATAAGAGAGGCAGGGTGAAGAGTCATGCATGGGGCCATGTGGGGGGAGGGGGCAGAATCACGATCAGAGCTCCTGTCTCCCCACCCTGGGTCAGGCCCTCTTACCACGCCTCCACGGGCTCAGGAAAGCAAAGGGGCCAGAGAGGCTGTGGAGAAAAGAGGCTCTTCCCCAACCCCAACTCTCTCCAATCCCCATGGCACCAGCCAAGCAAGAAGGGGCTCAGCAGCAAGGACTTGAGGGGAAGTAGGGGCAAGGCTGACGGGGTGGGGGCGGGGCAAGAGCAGCACCAGGTCAATGTCACCAGAAGAGGACAGCCTCCGGCCCATTCCTGTCCCCTCGGCTAGGTGAGGTGCCCCTCGGTGTTCTCAAGATGTGCTCTGAAGGGGTCGCCTGAGAGCACTGGCCTGGGAAGCCCACTTCTAGTTTCTGCTCGGCCATTAACTTGCTGTGTGTTCTTGGGCAAACAGACTTCGTCTCTGGTCCCTGGTCTCTTTACCTGTCAAAGCAGGGGGGTTGGACTGGAAGATCTCTGAGCTTCCCTTCTTGCTTTGAAGACTAGAGACAGAGGGCGGAGAGCACGGCAGGATGGATGCCACAAGGGACCCACAAGGAAGCCCTCGCTGGGGGCCTGTCTTCAACACCTCGGGGTGCCTGTGTGAAGTCTGCTCCTGCCTGAGGTCCGGCGGACAACTTTGGGAAGCTTTCTGGGATTTTATAAGCACAGAGACTTCCTATTCATCTTTGTGCTTCTGTGAATTCTGCATGCTCTGACAGGTGCCGTCGAAGCGCAAAGTCAGCAATGCCAGGCGCTTTCTCCCCCCGTTTGGCTGCGAGGGCCCTGAGGATGGAACAGGGAGGGCGTGGGCTTCCTCTGAAGCTCGGCCTCCTGCGCCCAGCTGGTTAGAACCTAGCAGCCTCCAGCACGGGTCACTGTGTCCGGGACTGGGCTTATACACATCCAGGAATGGGAGTGTCTGAAAGGCACGGACTGGAAAAGGGCATGGGACTAGGTTGCTCATTTACTTTCTGTGTGGCCTTAGCAAATGTGAACCTCTGCTTTCTCAGCTGTACAATGGGGATACTAACACCTGACCAATGAAGGGTCTGTGGTAGAGCCACGGTGATGGGATCTAAGAGCGGAGGGAGAGCCTGGATCAGTCTGGGGGCTCTGCTCTCACTTCCAGGGCGACAGGCCCCCTTCCCCCAGGTGGTTTCAGAAATGGCGCAGAGACCCCCCCAGCAGGAACCCCTCAGCACCTGCAGCGGCACAAGGGCTGGTGATGTAGGAACTAGCAGTTGGAGGGACACTCCAGCCCCAAGAGACTGAGTGGCAAAGCGAGTTACTGGAAGCCCGGGGCTTACGGGTAGCCAGTCTGTGGGCTCCCAGAGATCCCGTCTGCAGGCATCAGGCCCAGAGACAGGGAAGCCTGTGGGATCTGAGGCTCTCCCCACTCACCCCCAGGCTCCAGAGGACTGGAAAGAAGCATTTCTAAGTAATGCCAGGCAGGAGGAAATCAATGAGCGGAACACAATCAGCCAGGCCACTCCTTGATCACCCCCCAGCTTCCTGCACCATGCAGGGTAACGCAAAGGAGCTGATAGCACATTTCTTTGTAGTTCTAGCCATACCGTCCATCTGAGCCTCCTCAGAGTCTGCACGCCAGGAGGTACACAGGGTACACACGTCTTACAGGGCAGGGAGGGGACAGAGAGCTTAGGGGCCAGCCAAGCTCCCATCGGCGGGACGGGAACCCTGACCTTTGCCTCCTGTCCACACTCCCTTCTCAGGCAGAGCCTGAGGCTAGTGTGTGAGGCTAGCGCCCAGATGCTGGAGTGCGTGAAAGGTCCTGTCTCGCCCCAAAAGCTCTCTCTCGAGATTTAAAGACATCTTAGCAAAAGAGAGATAAGAGTGCATCGATTTTCAAAATGTGGGAAGAGTTCAGATGGCCGGGAGAGCAAATCACACTGCGTGCCTCCTAGAGGTAATGTTGAAAGTGGCCTGACAGACGCATCACGGGCCTCCGAGGACCACAAGGCTGCCGGCCAGCCCTTGTGACGGGTGTTAGGACCCCACTGTTCCTGCTGCCCCGGTGCGTGGTGCCCACACAGCCACAGGTGGGCAGCATAGAGTTAGGGCCCAGATGTCCCTAAGTGTGGGCCCCACTCCAATGAGAGTCCCAGGACGGGCCAGGGACATGAGGCTGCAAGGACCAGCCCAGACCCTCCAAGGCCCCCCAGAGGAACTGTAGGTGAGCATCTGCCCCCATTCCACTCCCTGCACTCTTCTTGGGCAGGAGATGATAATGTGCTGCAAAGCCGCTACACTGGGAATCAGGAGACCTGAGCTCCCATCCCAGCTTTACGGCCTGGGCATGGTTTTTACTGCTGTGGCCCCACTGAGCTCGCCTATAAGGGAAGGGGCCCCCTTGGAGGGATATGAGCACATGCCCAAGGGGTGGTTTTTCTAGGGTGGGGCCTGTGGGCATTTCCAGCCGAGAAGGAGCCAGGAAATATGGTTCCCAAGTGTAAGGACACTCAGGCTTCCGGAGCCCTCCCACTTTTGCTGCATCCTTGCTTCTTCCCAGTAATGAGCCTGGGGCTGGGCACACCCTGTCCCTTCCAGGAACTGGCTGCCTGCCCCTGTGCTGCCCCTCCGAGTGCATCTTCATCCAGAGACACGTGCTAGCCTGGGATGTCCTGGACTCAGGTTCCCGGATGTCCTCTGCTTCCTCTCTCCCCCTAAACCCCCCTCCCTCAGACCTGGGTAGAGAGGTCACACCCTCTCTAGGACCACATTTTTTCCAGCTCTAGCCCAAGGCTTGGAGGCTCCTTCCCATGAAGCCTGAGCCCCGGGGGAGGCCTCGGGAGCAGCTCACTTTCCAGCATGTGGCACCCTGGGGTGTCCACGCGCCCAGATTTGATAACACTGCCCCTTTTTGCTGGTGAGCCACAGCACTGTGCCTGGCGTGAAGCTCAGTCGATGGAGAGTGGGCTGGATTTCAGGCTCTGCATGCCTCTCCGCCTGGTGATCCCGCGCAGAGCCCAGTGGCCAAACTCACCCTGGGTGCCTGCCCTGTCTTGAGCTGGCTGGAGGTGGGGAAGAAGCACCAAATCCGTGGTGCAGCCAAACCCAGAGCATGGAGGGCCCCGGGCAAGAGGCCATACAGAGAGCATTTGGTTCTGTGCGTTCCCTTGTGTGTGTGTGGCGGGGGGGCGGCATGGGGAGGAAGGTGCGGGCGTGTGTAGATAAGAAGGTATATGTGTGTATAGGCAGAAACTGGAACTGCCAGGTCCTCTGGCCAATGGTGAGTGAGGATGGGAGAGGCTCCGCCCACTGGAAACTTTCCTGATACCTGACGGTGTCTGATGCCTTCCTCTCAGTCTGCTTGGAGTGTGGGGAGGGGGGGTGGGGGGGGGAAGCACTGCCCCAGGCTGGAGATAGGGTGCAAGTGCCCAGCTCCCAGCCCTGGTTTTCATCACAGACTGCTCTTGCCTGCAGTTGCATTTATAGTATGAACTTTGGAAGGCAGAGAACAAACTGGCTTATGTAACTATTCCTGGGCCCATCACTTCTAGAGGTCTGTGTGGAGAAGGAAGGGATAGGAAGGACAAGCAAGAAAACCGAGCACCCCATTTGCCAAGGGCAGCCCTTGAGGTCCAAAGATGAAAGCAGGAGAGAAGATACAAGAACAGGAAAAGAATGGAATGGGACAGGAGCTGAGGAGGGCAAAGTCCTTGGAAGCAGGGCTGCCACACACAGCTGCACAGCCTGTGCACTGTACAAGCACATGGGAGGCCATTCACATAGATCACCCTGCCATTATGCAACAGGCGACTCTGGCTGGCAGATGAAGGGGAAAGAAGGGAGCTCACTGTGATCCAGGCTCAGATCTGATGTCTGTGTTCCCATTACCATCTGTAGATCTCACAGTCATGGGATGGGTATCATCATCCCTTGTCACACAAGGGGACATAGGCTCAGGGAAAAAATGTGAACTATTGGGACCCATCTAAAACCCAGGGCTCCAAACTCACAGTCCAGTGCTCTTAGAGGCCCTAGAGGCCAGAGTCCTCTCTGGACCCAGCTGTCAGGCTGCAGGGCCTTGCAGAATGCCTCCCCCTCATCCCCAGGTCGTTCATATTGAGAAGCTGTGGCTCTCCTGAGGCTTCTTCAAGGAGACCCAGGCTGCCAAGTGTGAAACAGTAAAGCTCCTTTAGGTCTAAACTCAGGGGGAGCCCAGATGAACCTGGGGCAGTGGTGGCGAGGGGCCAGTAAGGAGGGAGGGAGTGTTTAGGGAAACACAGAACCCGGACAGAGAGCCACCCAAGCTTCCCCTCCACAGGGTTAGGACCGAGCACCACGGTGCTCATGAAGGTCAGAAGGAGAGGGCAGGTGGGCCTCTTCCCAGGGCCGTGGGTTCTGTCTCCAGACCAGCTCTTCCTCAGCCCCCGTACCACCAGACAGCCCAGAGGTGGGGAGCCCAAGCCCAGGCTCCCCAGACTCCCTCCATCGATTTGTTGCGGATTACATGGTGTGTTAACACAGGCCCCTCCTGACTGGCTGCCGCCTTTACCCTCTTGTCCCAGGTGTCCCCTCCTGAATGAAATGGGAGGAAGGAGAGTCAGAGCTTTCCTACTGGGGCCCAGCCCACCCTGCCTCCCTCCTGCTGTGAGCCACATCCTGGGCACAGGCTCTGTCCTTCCTGCAGGACAGAACAGGGTCCTCAGGCCCTAGAGCGGGCTGTAGACCTGAGGGCCTCTCCCACCGTCTCCCTATCTACCCGCTGCCAGGCCTGGCTGCGCCCACTCACACAGCCATGTTGGGTCCCCACGGGGCCGAGCGGGGTGCTGCCACTCCAGAGAGCCGCTCTCCTCGGGGAGGAAGCTGGGGCAGCCAGCAGGAGTGCTCATGGTGGCCCAGTTCTGACACCACAGGCCTGTCCCCAGGCCAGCATGGGGGGCACATGGGCTTCCTTGTACAGCCATTGGCCTGTTGCCCATGAGGCAGGGGGCTCTTCTCCCTGGGGCCCAGGAGCCTGGGGTTCAATGGGTGCCTGTCCGTGCAGGCCACACCCTTGGAGGAGGGGGCTTCCGGGCCCCACCACGATGGCCCAGACATGCCACAGGACATATCTGGGCTGGGTGCAGACCACAGGGGGCCAAGGGACATGCGGGAGACAGCCATCACTTAAGGCCACTGCCCAGAGAACCCTGCCAGTCCCAAGCCCTTCCTTCCCGGAGGCTGCCTTCTGAGTGCAGACTTGGCTCCAGCCCAGCTCCTGGCTCCAGGACTGGGGCGGGCGTAGCTTCATCTGCTCTGCTTGCCAGAGACACAGAAAGGGCAGGGGGCTACCCAGGGCATACAGCAGGCTGTGGCCTGAGAGGCTCGGGTCGGGGGCCAGGAGCCGACTTGAGTTTTGGACAGCATCATAGATGCTGAAGCTAGAGAAGACCAGTGATGATGGTCTATTTACTCATGTTTATTGAGCACTTGCTACGTGCCAGGCAGAGCTTGCTGCGTGCCTCTATTATTTCTTGTAATCCTCAAACAACCCTACAAGGTAGATAGAATCATTTCCCCCTGTTTTACGGATACATCATTGAAGTCAAGAACCCTGCTCAAACTCACTCAGTAAGGACATGACGGAGGCAGGCTTAGCTCACTGGCTGTCTGGCGCCAGCGTTCCGTCTCCTCGCTGCCCTGCCCAGGGACCTCTCTGGTGAGCAGTCGCCCCTTCAAAGTGCTGCTGCATACCCCGCTCCCCACTCTCACGCCCCGGAGCGTGCTCCCATCCCCACATTCCTGGGCAGGCATTCGCTCTCCCTGCAGACGGCAAGCTCCCCAGCCCGGGGACTGTCGGAACTGCAAGAAACCAATCAGGGTCTGGCCCACAGTTGTGCCCCTTGGAGAATGAATAAACCCGCTGAGGTAAGGCAGATGCTGATGTCTCCTTTTCCAGGTGAGAAGACGGAAGCCAGCTGTCTCCTGAGCGACAGTGGACCCAAACTCTCCTCCGCCCCCTGCCTAGGACTGTTCCATCCAGCACAAGAGGCAGTGCCTGCTCATCAAGGTACAGCAAGGACCTGGGGTGGGGGTGGGGTGGTCTATCTCATAGGCTGGAGGCAAGAGAACATACCAGAAAGAACACAGCACAGGGCCAGAGCCGATCCTAGCGGGAGCCTCGCTTACCTCGGCTGATCCTCTGCTTCTCCCCTGAGAGGATGCCCGGAGTGTCGATGACACTGATGCTCTCCAGCACCGGGTTGGGCAGCTGGGCACACACGAACCTGCACAGGGCGAGAGCAAGCCCACGCTGTCCACTCGTTAGCTCTCACGTACCCTCCCTCGTCCCAGCCCCGGGATGGAGGTTCAGAAGCCTGTTGCCTTCCAGTGTAGACGCCCAGGCTCTGGGACAGACTCAGCCCCAGCACCAGGCCTAGGACCTTTGCGGAAGCTCCCTGGGTGACCCTGGGGCAGCCGAGGTGCTCCACTTGTAAACCCCTGCTGTCAGGGACGCTACCACCTCCAAACCTCGGTCTCCGCCCCCAAGGAGCCCAGCCTGGTGGGGAGAGGAGGTGTGCGCATGGGCAACCACGATATGAGCTGAAATGGGACCAGCACCCTGAGGGAGGTCAGTGAAGGGCTCGGGAAATCCAAGGTGGAGAGACCGCTTTCAGGGATGGCTTCCTGGAGAAGGAGGCAGGGGAGCTGGCCTTGATGAATGGCTCATGCCACCCGGGAACATTTATTTGGGCTTCCAGATGCCCTGTGGTCCAGATAGCAGTCGAGTCTCATTAAAGGAGACATTTCTAGGGTTACATCCTAAAGTCTCAAAATACAAACTGGTAAACCTAACTTAGGTCCTTCTAAATGCAAGCCTTCTCTCTTAGATGCCATTTTTGGTGAATAAGGTATCTTATTCTCTCGGAGGTACACTGGGCCTCCACTGCCCAGTGAGGTGGCAGCAGAGACGCAGGGGAGGGGAAGAGGCCAGTGACGCACAGAGGAAGGCATCAGGGAAGGCTGCCCAGAGGAGTGGCCAGGGTGGGGCTGGGTGGGGACGCGGGGCCCCTCAAGCCTCCTTGCGTGGGCCTTGAGAGATTCGGATTTTATACTGAGGGCAACAGAAACTCATTTAGGCTGAGGAACATTTTAAACAAAAGAGTGACTCAGTCGGATAGGATGGTTGTCAGCGAGCCCAGTTTGGTTCGTCACGTGGCGGGGGCCATGCCCCGTGTCCGGTGCTGGACTAGGTAATGAGATGGGAAAGTCCATGACAAAGCCCCTGTCCTATCGAGGTCTGTGGCTCCCATTATTCCTGAGGCCCAGCCTCATTCTAGCCCTTAGGCTCTATGGCCCATTCAAGTATTCGACGGAAATTCCTCATTTTGCTGAAGCTGGCATGACCTGGGTTTTGGACAGTTGGTGACCAGGCGGTGGGTGCACGGGGCTGGGGTCTGGGTCAGGGGCTGTGGTTGAAGTTTCCCCCAGGCTGAGCTCCTGGAGTGACAGGGGTAGGGGGCTGAGGGTGGGCCCCACTGAGGGGGACACCAGGTCACAGGAGCCAGAGAGAAAAGGGGGCAGAGCAAGCTGGAGAGGGCCTGGCCAGGGAGGCAGGAGGAGGGCCAGGGAGCTGAGAGGAAACAGGGCTCTAAAGGTACTGATAGCAAAGAGAGGAGGCGCGAGGAAAAGGTGGAAAGTACCGGCTGCCCATCACCGAGGTCCGGTGACCTTCACTGGGCGTCTGTGATGGGGGAACGGGGAGAAGTGAGGAGGTGATGTCCGGAAACTTGGCTGCGAAGGGAAGTGAGAACGGGGAAGAGCTAGTAGGATCCGCCGCGTGGGGCCTGGGGGTTGAGGGGCTGAGGCTGTCAAGAGGAGACATTCCCATGTGGAAGGGAGGGGCAGGGGCAGGTGCCGCTGTCACAAAGGGAAGGAATCCCCAAGGGAACGTCCCGGAGGGGCCAACACCGCAGCACCTGTGGGGAAGGGAGGGGAAGAGAGAACGCAGCTCTCCGCGGACGGGGGCGGGTGACCTCAGCGCATGCACAGATGAAACCCAGCTCAGGGGCTCCAGGGATCCTGGCTTCCGTTTTCTCTAGAATAGGCGGCAGGGGCATCTACTGAAGGAGGAAGCTAAGGTGGTTGGAGCGTGCCTGCAGAGGGACCTTTGGGCAGCACGAGATGGGAGCCAAATGCCTGGGTGTGGCTGCCACGGAGCTCCGCCCCGCCCCCTCCTTCCAGCGGACACGCCCACGCCAGTCGAAAGGAGGCTCTGCTCAGCCCATGTGCTCCCAGAGAATAGGAGCCTCACAGCGCCGGGGTTCTGATCCCAGGGCTCCTGCAGCAAGCAGTTCTCTTTCTTTCTTCTCTGCTTTTTTTTTTTCTCCCAGTTTTCTCTGCCTGAAACCTCCCCTTTTCCCCACCTTTTCAGCCCCCTTTCACTCATCATTGAACACCCATGTCCAATGCCAACTTTTCCACAGAGGCCTCATCAGTCCTCTTGCCTTGGAGAAGGATATTTCTCTTACCCTATTTCACAGATGGGAGAAGTGAGGCACGGAGACATTAGATAATCTGTCCAAGATCCATGGTGCTCTGTGGCAGGACTTTGACCCAGAACCACCTGATGCCAGAGCCCATCGTCTTTGCCTTTACTCTAAATCCCTCTGATTATAGAAAGTCATTCACACTGTTTAGGTGCAATGCCCATGCAAGCTTGTGGTGTGGCTCCATCTAGCACAAGGGGATGAGGGGCAGCCTGCGTTCTGGTGAAGCAGAGTAATAACGGGGAGGCGGGGTCATCTTGCCACACACTCCCTACAGCTTTCATCCCTCATACTGAAACAATGACCCTGGTGTCTGCTGGCTTGCACTCATCCCAGGGGAGGAGAAGTGACCTGTCCGAGGTCCCACAGTGAGTTTAGTAGGAGAGGCTGTGCTCAAACTCAACCCGCCTTCAGCCCTGGGTTCCTTCCACCCAGTGAGGACAATGTCCAGAAATAGAGAGGAAGCTTCCTCTACCTCCTTCCGGTTGGATGCAAATCCCCTCTGTAGTACAGCTGACCCCTGATCAATGAGGGGGTGAGGGGCGTCCATCCCCCGTCCCACTCCACACAGTGGAATATTCATGTATAAATGGACCCACACAGTTCACACCTGTGTTGTTGAGCTGTCAGTTGGATAGGCAAGAGCTGGGAACGACACAGTACAGCCCTCTCTGCTTTACTGGAGGGAGGTGCAGTTACAGGGCTGTGATTTAACCGGTGTACCCTTCCCAGCTCCACAATCACGAGGAATTGGCCCAGATTCCTGCATCCCTAATCAGTGGTGACCGACTCAGTTACATTTCCGGCCAGAAAAGGGGCAATCAAGAGACTCTGGATATGAAGGCAGTGAGCCTCCCAAGACCTCCTCTCTTCCTTCTCAAAGTCCAAGAAGAAGAGAAGAGAATACTTAGGCTGAGTGTTTTCGGAGCACGCACCTGTTCAAGAAGGCATTGCCAAAGGCGTTCAGCTTCCTGAAAGGTTTCTTAGGATCCACCACCAGGGCATTCCCAGGGACGATCCCCTCCACCTGCCCGTGCATCACAGCGATGAAGGAGTCAGTGGTGGGCTCGGGCCCAATCCTCATGCCGGGGAAGTCCTGTTCCAGGAGGTACCTGGGGGAAGAGAGCGCAGTCATCACGCAGGGTTCTGTTTGCAGGGCAAAGCCGCGTGGGCAAGCGGCGATGCGAGTCATGGCAGAGGGGCAGAGGGACAGCAGTGACATTTCACGGCAGTGTCAGATTTCCATGGATGGGGAATCCAGAGACCTTTGTGAAAGAAGTGGGATATTAGCTGAACTTAAAATACCTAATCTGTGCTTCTTGGTCTTTATCCTTTTCCCTCCCTGAATCAGTCACTGGGGGGCGGGGAGAAGCAGGATTTGGGCTCAGCAACAAAGCACGGATTGAGACTGAATTCTGCACAGAGTACAGCAGACTTGACAACAGCAGGTCGCCTGCTCAAGTACCTGCACGAGCACAAGGTTAGAGTGAGGCCATCCAGAGATGCTGCTGGCTTGCCTTAGGTCTGTATTTCTTTATCTGGTTAGTCAGCCATTTAATATAAAATATAGAAACAGCTCCCACATCACATGGTGTGAAAGGCACGCCATGAAAAGTCAGTCTCCATCCCATCTAAGACTGTGGGTCCCACCTCCAGCATCAGGACAAGGCTATGACCTGGGGTGGCAGGTGCCTCTCTCTGCTCTTCTCCAGGACTTGGCAAGGAGAGTCTGAGGCCACAGCTCCTCTCCACAGCCCCTTTTAGAAGTTTGCTTTTAGAGCAAACATGGTGAGCCAGAGAATGGAGAGAAGGAATGTGAAAGCCTCCGGGCCCAGTGGTCCTCAGCAGTGCACGAGAGCTACCATGCAGCTCCAGCTAACGGTACCCAGCCCCCCCGAGGCCCCACTCTGCTGTCTAGGGGAGAGGGGGAGGACTGGCCACTGGTCCTTTCTAGGAAATCCTTCGCTGATTCTAAGGTACAGCCTGGGTTGACAACCTGCTCTAGACCAACCTTCCCATTTCACTGATAAAATCACTGACAGTAGCATTTCCACCGGCCAGACATGACACCACTCACTAGGAGGACATTATCTTCTTCAGGCTTCACAGTGGCCCTATGCATGGGTACTGAGGAAACCGAGGCATAGTAGGGTTATGTGGCTTTCTCCAAGTTCAGCAGCTAGTAGGGCAGTGGGTACCCAAATCCCCATCCGTCTAACCCCAAGTCTTTGGCCCTTCAGCGGCCTTCTGTCCTGACAGTGAGCTGATCAAGGTCCCGGCGGTCAGGACAGAGCTGGCACTGGAGGCCGCGACTCCAAGGCCTGTGCTCTCTGCCCGCCTTAAGCTTCCCCAGAATGGGCCTTGGAGCTCCAGCCCTGCTCTGCCTGAGAGGCAGGGAGCTGAGGAGACCCGAGGGGGTTTCTTACAGCTCATCGACGTCCTGCTCGTGCTTCAGGAAGTGTTCTGAGCCCTTCGTCTACTCGGAGGCACAGGGAAGCCACAGTGGGGTTGCTATGGGCTCCCTCCCCAAGGAGCCGGCAGAGGGGCTGCTGCCCAGGACGTCCCCCCTCCTGCACTGGAGGGTTTGCGCTGGTCCTGGGAAGCCCATCTTCCTCCAGGATGGCCCACTAATCCAGGAGTGAGGGCAGGATATTTCTCCCCTCAGAGAACCACTCTGAAAGCTGGCACTTGGGTTGTGAGAAAAATAAAGGAGAGCACGCCTGGCTTTCTCAAACACACCTCCTTCAGGGCTTCCGTGGAGGGGCAGGGAATCTCAGCGGCCCGGGGCCAGCAACCTGTTTCTCTAACCATGAGGGATATGCCCTTCAGGAGGGAACCTCACTGCCTTCCTCCACGACGTGGGAGGTTACAGTTCTGATTTCTTAAGCACCTGCCATGGGCCAGGCGCTGTTCTAGACTTTCCAGGGATTATCTCATTTCATCTTCGTATGTCAGATGAAATACGATCCTTCTTGTCCAATGGGTCTAATAAGAAGACCCACCTCATAGGGTGTTCCGGGGGTCCAGTTACAGACCTTAAGCACTGAAACCAGTACCGGTCCCAAGACAACCAGTCATTGTAAAAAGGAGGAGACAGAGGACAATGAATGTGCCCCAGGACGTGCAGTCAGTGAAAAGCGGAGCTGGGATTCGAACCACGGCACTTGGACCTGAAAGTTCACACTCTGAACCATTATATCCACTGTTTCCTTTCCTGCCTCAGGTCCCTGGACCAGGACATGGGAAAGGGCTGAGCCCCACAGGGGACGAGAAGGAGGAGTGGGACAGGAAAGCCACAGAGGAGTATGGTTTGGCAGGAGGCTGGCCAGGGGCCAGGCCTTGGGGGAAAGTTGGGCTTCAGTGCCCACAGACCCAGGGATGTACTCATCTCCATAAACACCCACCGCTGGGGTTCACAGCTCAGGCTCCACGAGGGGGCTGCGGCACACAGAAGTGGTTGCTATGGGGGACCAGAGCAGGCCCGGGGCCGCTGGCTCTCCAAGGCCCTTCCTGGAACCTGCAGCTGCCTTGTGAGATCACAGCTGTGCCCGGGAAGCCCCATCCATTCCTGCCTGGGGTGGCGGTGGGGGACGCACCTGTCCCTCGAGTGCTTGGGTGAGGAGCCTTCGCAGGACCCTGTGGGCAGAGTGTGTGGCAAGTGTGAATTCTGAGCCTGGAGCAGGGTGCTAGATGTCATCAAAGGCCTTGGAGACAGCTGACATACAGACGGGTGGAAAGAAACAGGCCTGAGACAGCCTTAGGAATGCCCAGCCTGCAGAGGGCCAAACACAGTGACGAAGTATCTTCCTGACACGGGCGCCTCCGATGCCGGCACCGGGAGAGACGCGGTGTACCAGCAGATGAACAAAGAGGGACGCTTCCCAGCACAACAGAGGCCACTTTCCAGGACGTTCCGCAGCCACAGCCTCAGGCGGCCAAGCGAGCCGCCTCTTGGCCTCTTGGCTAAACCCACGTGACCCCCAATTTGCTGACAACACATGGGTCTGGAGAAACACAGACTCCAACAAAGCCCCCAGCAGGTCCGGGGACACAGTCAGGCCGGGCAGAGAACCCCGGGCTTGGTGAATTCTCAGGGACATTTGGGTAGGGCTTGCAACACCGAGGGCCCCCTTATCAAAGCCACCACTGTGTCCAGAAAGGAAAAAGCCATTGAGGGATCTCATGGCTGCTTCTCGACGGGGAGTGACACAGACCGCCTCTGTTGCCAGGCAAAAACATTCCCACAGCAGGGTAAAAAAAGAAAAGTTAATTCAAGCCTGGGTGGGAACAGCTGAGACGGGGACACACGAGAATGCAGAGGGACGGGCAGGCTGAGCACCGGCTGTGTGGCAGGTGTCCTTCCGGGCCCTTGCCCCGAATTCCCCCACTTCATCAGTCCCAGAAGCGCCAGGGGACAGTGGCATTACTCTCCACGCTGCAGCTGAGCAAATGGACACAGAGGCTGCCCAGCTCTGCGGCCAAAGAACAATATTCAGAGGGCCTAAGAGTGGAAAAGATGTTGGTCCGCCCCCACTGCCCCCACCCCGGCCATGCAAAGCAAAACTAATAAATATCCACCATAATACAGGTGTCAGGAAGCCCCACACGTTTCTGGCTTTTCCATGGCAACAATTTTTCTTCACATCTTTTAAAGCAAATTATTTTCTAACATTTTCCTCATTTTTCGGTGTCCTGCGTGGCTGGCAATCTCGGCATGCGGCCTGCATTACTGGCAACCTAAGCGCCCAGGGGAAAGGCGTGGGGCCAAGAATCTGAAGACCGTCGGCCTCTAAAGTCTCGGCATCCCCAGCAGCAGGGCCAGACCTCAGGCTGTGGCTCTCAGTCTGCATTTCTTTAGACCCTAAAGGCACAGGTCACTTTCCGCTCTGTTATAAGTATTTGTGTTGTACAACTGTATCTTTGGTCTCTCCAAGCCTGGGGTTCTTAGCTTTGAAACAGCGTCAGAACTATGATACTGGGGTATCTGGGGGGCTCAGTGCAACTGTTGATTTCAGCTCAGGTCATGATCTCAGGGTCTTAGGATTGAGCCCGCCTTGAGCTCCCTGCTCACTGGGGGGGGTGGGGGGGGTGGTCTGCCTAAGATTCCCTCTCTTCCCTCTCTCTCTCCTTCCGTCCCTTCCCCTGTGTGCGTGTGCTCACTCTCTCTCTCAAATACATAAAATCTTAAAAACCAAAATAATACTTGCCTTGTTGGGTAATACTTGTCTCAGGAGATTTTTAGGGACACCGGGAAGCACCCCATAATCACAAAGTGAGATGGGAGATGGGAAACCCTCGAAGGTCATGCTGAGGGTTGAATCGGCTCTGTGCTCCACAGGCTGCCAAGTCGCCCACTAGCCTCCCTTTCCTGCACCTACCCTGTGACAGGCCACCCACCCAGTCCACGACCGACCCAGCACTGCCCACTGTCCCCCTTCCCACTCCTCTTCCAGCCCTTGGTGGTAAAGGCAAGATTCTGGCCTCCCTCACATCCCTCCCCTTTCCCTCCCCGCCACCGCAGTGGGGCTGGATAAGAACTTTCCCGGCCCTGCACTCTGCTTGGAGAATCAGCTAGAAGGAGAAGAGTGAATGATGAAGCCCCAAGTGCCATGCTCGTGCTACATTTGTTCTGTCCCTTCCGAATCGGGAGAGAGACTCTACAAGGCGGTTGCAGCTAATCACACGTCAGAGAGGCGTGTGATTAGCGGCAACTTCCTGACGAGGCCTCTTGGCCGGTACTGTAGAGCCTGGACTCTGCTAAGCCAGCCTGGGTTCTTTCCATGGCTTTACTCCACTGTCAGTGGGAATGGGATGGAGGCCTTTCTCCAGAGGTCCCCTCCTGCCAGCGAATGCTTCTCCTGATGGCCTCCGGAGACCTGATGTTCAGGCAGATCTGAAGTCAGACCTGAGGCAGGTGGACTTATTCCTCCAGCCTAGGGCCATCTGCTCCCTTGAATCACATTCAGGCCCTGTAAGAGGTGGGCAGGGTCCCCCACGCAGGGACCAGCAGACCACAGCCCTGACCGGAGAAGGGCATCTACTGACCTCGGCAGGAAGACAGGAGTGAGGCGTGAAAGGGACTGTGGCTGGCACGGCGGACCCTGCAGAGGTCAGTGGGTCTACCTGGAACGGTGGCCCCTTTCCCTAGTCCTTTGGCTTTCTAGAGGGTCACTTTTCCATGGTGGAGAGGCTGTGATGCCGGGGATGAGGCCTGGGCGGGGGACGTGGGGGTTGTGAGGAAAGAAGGCACAACCCAGCCAAATGCTGACTCACCTTTGTGGGAGGACGCAAAAAGCTTCCTGAAGAAGTGGGGGTGGTCCAAAGGGCCTGCTGAGGGCTCCCCACCCCCCCCACCTCAGCCCGTGCTCATACTCTAGAGTCTGAGTCCCACTGTAGAAGGGCCTCGGGTCCTCACAACCGGCCCAGACCTCCCTGTGGAGGCCCAAGCAGCTTCACTCTGGCAGCCCCAGGCCCCACACTCCATTCCCTGGTTCTCGACTTCAGCTCTGCCTCGGCCCAGCCAGGTGTCCCTCCCAGCCCACCAGAGGGCTTGGGCCTGCCTCAGCCCCTGGGGCCGGCTGCCATGCCCCTCGGTGACCCGGTGGCCAAACGTGCAAGGGAGTGGCGGGGGGGGGGGGCAGGTGGGGAGGTTGGAGGCTGCGGGCCAGTGAGAGGGAGAGTGAAGGGAGGCACAGAGCAGAGGCTGGAGGAAAGCTGCCAGGGCCAGAGGGACACAGAGCTACTGTGTCTGAAGAGGCAGCCTGTGTGGAGGGAGCAGCCACCACAGGCCAATTTATTGTTTATTTTATTACTGTCGGTTGCGGGGCCAGGGAAGTTATTTCAGGCAGAGATCGTAGCCCATTAATTAGTTATTAGAAGAATGTTCTTTTCTGCATGTTCTTCCTGAGACAAGAAATAGACGCCATGGCAAGTACATTTAGCTGAAAGTGTATGGGTACTCAGGAGGCAAAGGGCCAAGGGCCAGGAAATGAAGAGGCAAGTCTTTGTTTCCCAGGGAAAAGTCCCTCACAGGTCCAGGCCCGGGACAGGACATGAGTTGTGAGAATCACTGCTCTCGAGGCAAGCCGCAGGGGTGGGAGAGGCAGGAGGCGCTCTGGGCTACCCCAAGGGGGGCCTTGTATCAACCCACTCTCCTGGAAAGCAACTCAGAAATAGGATTCTGAACACCCAAATTAAAAAGTAGAAACATTTTAAAAACACAGCGAAATGATGTGTTTTTAAAAAACACACTAGGCTCACTTGGGCCTAGTGATTTCACTTCTGGGAATCTCTGAGAAAACAGTCCAGCATGTGGAAAAATATTATGCATAGAGGTATTCGGAGTGATTCTCCAATAGCAAAAAAATTAGAGGGGACCCAAAACATTCAAAAGAAGTGGACTGGTTAACAAATAATTACATATACCTACAGTGAAGCATCATGTGGTTCTTAAAAATAATGCTTACAAAGACTTTTAAAGTTATAGGAAAAATGCTCCTTCTCTAAGTGAGATAAATTAGCATGCAGAATTACATTACGGCGTGACCTCAATTGTGTTACAAAATAGCTAAAAATACTGGGAAGATAAACATATATCATATAAAATATACAAATATCTCTATCTATCTATCTATATGATATTTAAAATGATTTCCCCCAAGTCGTGGGCTTATGGGTGATTTTTTTTTCTTCTTCCTCAAATTTATTCTCGCCTACATTTTTCAGTGGGGGTTAGAATAGCTGTTTAGTGGGTTTAAAGAAAAGGAGGAAATATGTAATTTGGTTTTGGAGGGCTTCCCCATGCTCCAACCCCTCCCACTCTGCTGATGCACTCTCCCTGGAAGGGGAGGGCTTTTGATGCGGGAGCTAAATTCAGTTACTACAGGAGTGGGGAGGGAGAGCTCTTGTACTTGGAGGATAAAAAAGCGAGGAATCTGCCTCTCTGGGCCTTCCTATCTCCCTCAGATAAGGAGTAATCTATGGGTACTCGACTCTGCCACTCTCTTAGACCCAGTAACAGCCAGCATGACTCAGACAAAGCCAGGAGAGCGTCTCAGGCAAGAGGTACTTAAATCTGTCTGCCGCTCCAGGATCCTGCCCCTGGAGACACTCGCCTTTCTCCATCTTCCCTCCCATTCTGTAAACACCTCCTGGGAGCCTCCAGTAGCTCCGACCCCAGGCAAGGACCCCAGGGAGCTAAGGCACAGTTGTAAGCTCTGGTGCTGCCGAAGGAGAAGATCTACATAATGTTCTAGGACTGAGAACCCAGGTGTGTCCAGAGGGTAGGGAGGGCCTGTGCAAGGGCACGAGCCAACAGTGAATGGTCTGTGCTTCCGGTTGGGGCTCAAACCAGGCCAGCTGGAGGACAGGGATTACAAAGGAAACCTTGTACAGAACCTAGGGAATTCAGAAGTGCCTTTGGCAGCGACGGGTGCCTAATGAACTAAGGGAAACGGATTCAATCAGGGCTTCTTGCTCTAAAATTCTATGTAAATTTGTGCATTTTTGTGTATATGGATGTGTATTTTTCTAAAGATAGGGCCACAGCTTTTGACAGATTTTCAGGATTTTTCGAAGGATATATTAACCTTTTAGATCCATTAGAGCCCTTCTTGTTCTTACAACATAAGGTATCCAAAGGCAGTAGCTCCCCACCCCTCACCGCCGGTCCCTAACTTCTATAGAAATCACTCAGCCCCTCATAGCCGCTGAGTCCAAGGCTGTCCCCCCCCACAAAGGCAAAGCCGATCTGGTGTTCTGTTCAGACATGACATGTTAGCATGACGCAAGCCCTGCTCCCAGGCGGCTTGGGTACAAGCTTGGTGTTAGAGAAAATTAGTATCTAGAAAATCAGTAACCAGACTGTTAACTTTCCTGCTCCCCTTGCCAAACAAAGCACGGTGCTTTGCATGTCGCAGGTGCCCAGCTCGTCAATATTTGACCGGAATGGAAACAAGATTTGATTTGAATGGAAACAAGAGTACCCTGCATAAAACCTTCTGTCGGAGACGTGCACCACTGATTTTGGGGGGCCACTGCCCCCATTGCTACACTACAGGAGTCTGACTCAACAGAGGGCCACAGAGCACCTGCAACCGCTTGGCAATGGCTTTGAATGAGGCCAGAGGAAACCGCCTGGCCTTGAGGGTTGTGTGGGACTGAGGACTGGAGAGAGGCCTGTCCTGAAAAGAGGGGAAAGATGGTCATCACTCTGGTGGACGATGTACGGACCTCTCTGAGTGCAGGGTGGGCAAGCTGACCCCTTGAGGATCCCTATAGCCCTAGGATTCCGTTATTCACGGGAATAGATGACTCACGCTCAGTGCCATGGGCATTTAGCCAAGCATCTCCTCCCATGCATCTCAGCATCCCAGGTGGGCCTCCTCCTCAGTGACACGGCTTTGGACAGTCACTTAACGCCACTACACCTCAGTCATCTCACCTGCCAAGTCAAGGGTCTGTCTGACACAATCCACCCATATCCCTTCCACCGCTAAAAGACTAGTTAATGTTATTACTGAGACATTAAGATCAAACAAGGGAGAAGAAAAAAGCATTCTGCTTCTGACACTGCTTCTGTCCAGTCTCTGTGTAGGAGCTCTGGTCAGAGAAGGAAAAGGATAAAAAGAAGGACACATGGCACTGCCCCAGCCCACCTCCTCTGCTGCAAAAGCCCCCACGTGAGTGGCTGGGCCTTTGAAAAGGCAAGGGAGGTGGTCCTGGCCATGAACGGCTTTCCCCTAAAAAGCGAGGGTGTGAGGCATCCCCAACCAGTTTCAGGTGCTCTTGTGACCAGGAGCTTTCTCACCGGGCCTTCTGGGCCTCAGTTTCATCATCCATAAAATGGGGAGAATACAGACAGCTCTGAACTTTCACGCTTCGAACCGACCTCTGGAGCCAAGGGCTAAACCCAGCAGAGAGGCACTAGGTAGGAAGTTGGGGGAGGGACCAGCAGTGAGATGGTGGGGTAAGCTTTGGACACACGAACACCAGAATGTCTTCAGCGCCCCCCACGGAAGGCTTCCCGTGTGTCCCCAGGCAGGAGGGGCCACCGGGACTGAACGGAGGCCCTGCGCGCTGGGTGGCGGGGTGAGCTGCCAGGGCCCCGGGCCGGCTCACCTGATGAAGGTGGTCTTCCCAGTGGAGTACTGGCCAACCAGCAGGACCATGGGCTTGTTGTCGAAATCGGCATCCTCCAGGGCGGGCGAGTGAAACTCGTGGAAGCGATAATGCTCTTCCAGGGGCAGCAGCTTGGTCTTGTAGAGTTTCTTGAGCCCCTCGCTCACCGTCTGGAAGACCTCGGGGTCCTTCCGCCGGCGGTCGTCGGAGCCCAGCCAGCTGAACATCGCGGCCGCCGCTCGCCCCCCGCGCGCAGCCCCGCGGCCCGCGCCCTCGGCTCCCGGGGAGGGGAAGGGGCCCCGCAGGGCCGGCCCGCCGCTCCGAGCTGCGCCGCCGCCTCACCCGAGCGCCGGGCTCCGCCGCACCATGGCCGGGCGCGCGGCGCGGGGGGTCCCTGGGGTGGCGGGAACGCGCCCTGCCCGAGCTCCCGGGGCCCAGCCCAGCGCCCCGCCGCGAGCAGCCACCGAGGCGGGGTGGGGAGGAGAAATAATCCGCGCCGGGCAGAAGGGCTGCGAGCTGGGAAATTCAAGTCAAACCTGCAGTTAAAGTGCCAGATGCCGGCGTGCGATGCCGGGTCCCCGACCTTCCCCCGCCGACCTCTCCTGCCCCGGCCCGGGTGCCGCGAGGGGATGCTGCGGCTCGGCTCCTGCGCGGCCGGCCGGCTCGGGAGAGGCGGCGGCGTCACCCAGCCCGCGGACAGCTCAGCATCCGCAGCCGCAGCCCGCTGCCCGCAGCCCCAGGAGCCGGTTTAAATGCCAGCCGTGCAGGAAGCGGGCTCGCGGAGGAAGTCCCCGAGTACTGGCAAGGCCGGCCCGGCCCGTCGGTCCCGGCGCCGGGAAGCTGAGCAGGGCGCCGCCATGTGTGTGGGCAGGCGCTGCGCTGGGGACCGGCGACCGCAGCCTGGGAGGGAGGGATGCTGAGTCCGTGGGAGCGCTCCGGTATTTCATTCCCGGCCTCTGGAGGTTTGGTTTGGGAACAGCGCCCTCTCAGGGACAGCTGTGAAGACGGAGCTGACCCACTCCGCCCTCTTGCTTTTAAATGGCTTTTCCTTTAAGTTACCGAGGCCAGTTCCTTAGGAAGACAGGTAGGTGCTCTAGCATCTGGGAACATTTTCCTCGGGGCATGGAGAGAAGAGTCCAATATCAAGACTCTCACAAAATGACCAGAACTGTCACTACCCAAACTTTTTGCTTGATCTAGGGTGAAGTCAAAACCATTCCCATTCATTCATTCATTCATTCAGTCCTTCCAGTATAACAAAACAAAACAAGCTCCCCCAATGGTAAGTGGGTATTATGGGGCAGACACAATTATGGTGACTGTGGATACAAAGTAAATCACAAAGATGAGCACACACACGTTCCCTTCCAGAAGCTCGGTTCTGGGTGAGCCCTAGGGAGGAACCAGGAGCAGAGGGCCATGCGGGCACCGGGGAGGCGGAGAGTGGGGAGGAGGAGGCATTCTTTTGGTCTGTATAAGGCTTCCCAGAAAGCATGACTATGTGCTGGATCTGAAATGATCACTTCTTAGAGAAGCAGGGAAGACGTTCCAGGTCGCGTACAGGGCATTTGCAAAGTCTTGGAAAGATGGATGAAGAGTAGACAATTTCTGTAGTTAGAGTATAGGGTTCAGGAGCGAGGAAGGGAGTGAGCCAGGCCAGTGCAAAGGGCTTTGCTTGCCAGAGCAGGAGTCATATAGGAAATAAGGAACCAATAGCACTAATTACTGGTAAGTGCTGACATTTACCAAGTGCTCAGTAGATGCAGGGGGCTGGGCTAAGCTCTTGGGAAGCGTGTTCCTTTCACCCTTCCTGACAGGTCTGAGGCAGACCATATTCTTTTCAGCGCAGCACCAAGGAGAATAAGGTGGGAACAGTTGGCCACGTGTAGGCAGAAGGGGTGGCATTGTCTGTAGGGAATTTAAACACAGTAATAAAACCAACTCAAAGTCAGCCTGCTTTATGTTAGCATTCTAAACTGTGCCAGTGATAAACTCCTCCCCACGAAGGCTCCTGTGCACCGCCTTCCAGAGATGAGGACACAGTTTGTGCATGGTCCAGGCTGGACCTCTGGTCCAGCTGGGAGCTGGAGAGGCAAAAGGGGCTGGTGGCCAAGAGAATGGTTAGGAAACTATTGAAACATTTACAAGACAGCAGCAATTAGGATGGGGAAAAGGTGGTATTCAAGACTTTTTATGGCATAGAACTGACAGATCCTGGTAAGCAATAAGAAAGAGGAAATGAAGGTTAGGCAGAGTCTGGGATAATTCTGAATTTTCTACTGCAGGAGACAAGATGGTTGGAGACAGTCAGCAGAGTCAGGAAGAGGGCAGATTTAGCATTTAAAGATGATGTGTTCAATTCCTGGATTATATGGTATTTCTATATTTAATTTTTTGAGGACCCACCATACTGTTTTCCACAGTGACTATACCAGTTTGCATTCCTACCAATGGTGCATGAGGGTTCCCTTGTTTCCACATCCTCACCAACACTTGTTATTTCTTGCCTTTTGATTCTAGCCATTCTAACAGATGTAAGGTAGTAGCTCATTGTGGTTTCGATTTGCATTTCTCCATGATTAGTGATGTGGAGCAACTTTTCATGTGACTGTACTTCCCGCGGTGAGCTCTGAGTAATGTGTCGAATTGTGGAATCATTATATTGTGCACCTGAAAATACTATAACCCTGGATATTAATTATACTTCCACAACAAAAGAATAACAATGAAAATAAATACAGATGATGTGTTCAGTCTGAAATGTGGTGGTGGAAAGAGCTGTGGGAGCTCCATGTGGAAGAGTATGGGGATTTGGGTAGGGATTGTCAGACATGGGTGCTGGCTAGAATCTCCACACTTACAGCTCAGAACTCTTGACTTCCTCCTTCAACCCCGGAACTGAATGCTTCTTTCTGAGCTCTTTGCACTCCTGCTGGAGTAACCACTCAGATTAATATTCACCTTTGGTGTTGGACGCCTGGGTGACTCAGTCAGTTAAGCATCCAACTCTTGGTTTCAGCTCAGGTCATGATCTCAGGATCATGATATCGAGCCCCGTGTCAGGCTCTGCACTGGGCGCGGAGCCTACTTAAGATCCTCTCTCTCTCTCTTCCTCTCCCCCTTCCCTACCATGCATGAGCGTAAGCACATTCTCTCTCTCTTTCAAAAAATATATATACATATTTCACCCTTGGTGTTTATGTTAGCACTGGCATCTGAGCACAAGAGGTAACATTTCAAATAACAGCTCACATGGCCTGGAAATGGAGCCATCAAAACAGCCACCTGCCTTCCCAGGACATTGGGCCTAAGACCCAATGTGCTGGGTGTAGAGATACAAAAGAGAGGGAAAAGATATTACAGTACATAAAGCCCACAAAACAGCTTCCAAAATACATAATTAATGACTGTACATCTATAAGAAAAAGGAAAACATTCCAATAGAAAACAAATGCCAGAAGACACAAAAATTACTCCTACAAAAGTGTTGACATGAATATCCTATAGACATCAAAAAAGATCTTTTTTTTTTTTTTTTAAGATTTTGTTTATTTATTTGACAGAGATCACAAGTAGGCAGAAAGGCAGGCAGAGAGAGAGAGGAAGGGAAGCAGGCTCCCTGCTGAGCAGACAGCCTGATGTGGGGCTCGATCTCAGGGATCATGAGCCCCTGGGATCATGACCTGAGCCGAAGGCAGAGGCTTTAACCCACTGAGCCACCCAGGCGCCCCGACATCAAAAAAGGTCTTAAACCTCAGTAGTAGTATCTGGAACTTGGGGAGGAACTTATGGAAGTCTGGGTCTGTCTGGGGGGAGAAGCCAGGATGGCCAGGGTGTCAAGGAAGAAATCAGGGGATTCCATTATGGAAATATGTTAATATTTTAGGAACCAGTACAGCTGTGGTATTGTGTATCACTGAATGTCAGCCCCGAGTGTCAAATTTATGGAGTGCCTCTTGACGCATCTAACTGTAGCTCTCAGTCCTGAAGTGTTCTTTGGAAAGGAACCGAATAATAGTTCAGCATTCCTACATACTAGCAATAGTTATAAAAAAGAATTTTTTTTTAAAGATAGGGTTTACAAAAACCAAAAAACCCTAGGGATAAATCTAACAAAAGATGCTCAAGAAAATGATAAAATTTAATGGAAAGATGTTAAAGAAGTGCTCAGTCAATGAGAAAGTCATACCATGTTTAATTATGGAGAGATTCCGGGTCTCAAAGATGAGAATTTTTTACAACATAATTGCTAGATTCAATAATTGATAAGATTTAAATTAAAATCTGAATAGGATTTTCCCTGGAAGTTAACAAGGTGATTCTAACAATATTCCAAGAATAGCTAAGATTGTGAAGAAGAAGGAAGAGGAGGAGGAGGAACTGGGTGGAGGAAGAGAAGAGAGAGGGGAAGGAGGAGGAGAAAGCAGTAACACCAATAGAAACAACGAGGTGAAGGGAGCTTGCCCTAAGGCGCATCATTATCAAGTTGCAGTGGTTAAGATGGTGTGGTTTTGGCACAGAGATAGACCAATAGAAGAAAGACACCATAAAAGAGCCAGCCAGTGTGAAAACCCGATATACGGAAAAATTGCGATAGATATCCCATAGATACGGCTACAAGGTCAGGAAGAATGTTTTCAGCAAAACACTGAAAGCATAAACTGCAAATGAGAAGATTAATAAATTCGGCATTGGTAAGCATAAGCATCAGTGCCCAACTGAATAGAAAAAGAGAGTGAAAAGATATTTACAATATGTAAGACCTTATTAGTAGTTAGAGAAGCGCCATGCACGCCACCATTCGATAACACTTGACACCGACCGACGTGGCCAAAAAATTAAAAAATGTTGGATGATACCAAGTGGTAGCAAGGACGTGGCACCGTGGGTACTTTCACACCCTGTGTGATGTGTAAATTGGCACAAACACTCTGGGAAACCATTTGGCATGATCTGACAAAGCGGGAAATGTGCATGTCCTCCGATCGGCGGCTCCCATCCCAGGCGTGATCTAGAGAAACTCCGCACATGCACCCGGAGAGATCAGGACCAGAAGGTTCGTGGCCGCTCTCTGCGTGTGGCAGCCCAATGTTATAAACCACCAAATTTCCCCCCACCAAGAAGGTGGATAGAAACATTTTGCCGCCTTCCTATCATTAAATAAATTTCTTACACAATAAACTTCGTATAATGAAATAAATATGATGCAAAAGAGAAAATGAAGGAATGAGAGCAATGGAGGACAAGACAGCGCTGAAGAAATGAAGCCAGCGGGGGGCTCTGACGTGCAGCCTGAGGCCACTTCTCTGAGATCTTGCAAAAACCACGTGTGCTGTTTGTGGATGCGTTGAAGTTTTTAAAAGAGAAGTGAGCGAATGTAAGGCGACAATCAGGAAAGCCATGTCCTCTGGGGACGAGGAGTGGACATGGAACTGGAGAGAGGCTACACCGGGGCTCCATCTATATTTACGATGTTTTATTTCTTAAGTGTGAAAATGGATACTTGGCTGTCCATTTATAATTCCCCCTATCCTTCGAAAAAAAAAATCTGGTCCTTTGATGCACGAAATTAGATTTTTTTTTTCATAATCTGTGGTCCAAGATGAACTCTTCGTATCTGGCTCCTCTTTTTTTCTTTTTTCTTTTTAAGTAGGCTCTGTGCCCAGCGTGGACCCTGAGATCAAGACCTGAGCTGAGACCAAGAGTCCAACACTTCACCGACTGAGCCACCCAGGCACCCCGTGTCTGGCTTTTTCATTGTGTTCTTTCTTTCTTTTTTCTTATCACAGTCTAAAATGACATAATGGTGAGCCCATTATCCAACCCAAGGAGTAGAAAAACAAGCAATCATTTACACCTACCTATGTGTTTCTCCCAGATCCTCTCCCATCCCACCTGGAATGTACGGTGCTCTAATCCCTTGCTTTTTAAATTAATGTTAGCACATGTGTACGGAAGCCTGAGCAACATACCGTGGAGGCCCAGGGCTTCGGGACTTAACAAACAGCATACCGGCGGCACGCAGTCCCCGGGAACTCCGTTTTTCCCTAGTCAGCGCTGTGTCAGCAGCATTGCTTTCCAGCCCTGTCCGGCCCCCGGGCGCCTCTCTCCTGCTGGGTGCCTCGCCCCAACCCAGCACCTGGCTCCCATGTTCTGGGTCTGTGCTGGCTCACGGAGGGTCCCAGTCAGATACCCTGCAACACAGAATCCCGGTCCCCCAACATCCTGGCTGTGTGAACTTGGGAAAGTGGCTTCACCCTCCAAGCCCCAGCTCCCTGGTCTCCGAATGGAGAGAGTATAACAGGATTGTTCGGCATGAAAGGAGACAATGGGTGTGCTTAGGGCTGTGTCTGGTCCACTGAGAGCGCTCGGTGTAACCGTTCTACATCCGAGGATCTCTGTGACTTTCAGTCACCGTGTGTGCCCCGCCCTGTGTTCTGGAGCTATTTAGTAAGCTAGCACATAGGTCAGGGGGTAGTTCTTTCAGTTCTTTTGTATCTAAACTGAAGATGGCTCACTGACTCAAAATAATAGAATTTGTGGCATTTGCTATAGGCTCTTGGGAGTGACACTATGAAACAGGGGACTTTCTGTTCTCTTCCCCTTTCTCTGTCCTTCCTCACCAAGATCACCAAGGTCTGGCCAGAAGTAGAGGGAGAGAGATGGAAACGGCAAAGGCAATTTGGAATAAAGGCTTGAGCCCTGGTTCAGGGAGGCTGGCAGAGTCAGTCTTCACTGGGGGTCTCGTGTCTGCACCAGGCCCCTCTCAGCCTGGCCCCTGGGGAAACCATAGTTGACTCATTTTTTTGGCCTCCGTTGGAGAGATAAGTGCATCGAGTCAGCCAATACCTATCATTGAGAAACAGGCTAAACTATGTAACCATCTCATGATAACATCCTCATCTGTGACACCAGACCTCAGAATGAGGCTTTGCGGAAATAGAATAAAATAGCGTAAGTTGGGGACCGAATACAGTGTTTATGCATTTACATCTATCTAGCTAGCTAGCGGTGTAATTATAGGCTAGATCTGTAGCGCTCAGTAAATAGTAGCTCACTTCCCCCTGAATGAATGACAGATCAATACACATAAGGACAGGGAAGTCTGGCATAAAAATAAAGAGATTAGCAAATTGTGCTCCAGAAGTGGATAAACAGGAAAGGGGGAATGAAGAAACAGGGTCAGGCTAGGTTCTGTTGTCCTGTTGTCTAGGAACTGCTTTTCCCAGTCATGCCATTACTGCCACATCTATGTAGTTGCTGGGACATGTGTCTGTTTTGCACGCCAGCTCTCATGGGCAGGAACCTAGGTTCATCCCATGGTGAACCAGGAGAAGAGATAACCTGAAAAGTCCACCATCACAAAGAAGAAAGCCCCCACCATGGAGGCAGTGGTGTATGTCTGGTTTTATTAAAATGCCTGCTTGAGGAGCCCCCATGGCTCAGTTTTCTCTCTAAGACCCTCATCTCCCAAAGGCAAGAGAAATGAAACTTGCAGGATGTGAGCTGTGATTGGAAAAACTCCCCACCATCACCTTCAGCCTCAGATTCTGATTCTGGGAGAGGGGAGGGAGTGGAGCAGGAGGGGGAATTACTCTTGCAACACAGGGTCCTCACAACAATCCTGGATGCCAAGATAGGGTGTTTCCTGGGGAGGGACACTCAAGCACAGAGACCTTGAAAGCTTTGCCCACCCAGACATCTTCTACGGAGCTAGCTATCATCCTACACTCCTACTTTCCCCTCAATCCACAAAAGCTGTGAGGCAGCTTACCAAAATCTCCAGAATTCCAAAAAAAAAGATTTAACCCTTGAGGCAGCAGGTAGGAGGGGAATGGGCAGGTAGGTGGCTGGTGCAGTGAGAATGTCGTTGGGAGCCAATGAGCTCACCCAGGGCTCCTTGGACGTGAGCAGCACCAGTGGCTTCGGGCTTCTTGATCAAAGCAAAACAGAAGCAGTTTTTGGTCCCCACCCAGATAGATCGAGCCTTTCCTGCCAGCATTATTGGATTGCACCATTCTGCTAGACAACCTCCGTTGGGTGAGAAAAGTGACAAAACAGTGAAACTCCAAAAGCACAAGATTCCAGAGCTGGAAGGAGCCTGGTGTGCTAGCAGTGAGTCCAAGCATCTTTCCCATGTAGTAAGTTTTGTCGGCCTGCCCAGCAGGGGGAGCTGCTGGAAGCTCCTGGAGGAGGAAGGCTGGGTTTTCATCTCTCAAAAACTAGCCATCAGGGAAATCCAAATCAAAACCACATTGAGATACCACCTTACACCAGTCAGAATGGCCAAAATTAACAGGACAGAAAACAACAAATGTTGGAGAGGATGTGGAGCAAGGGGAACCCTCCTTCACTGTTGGTGGGAACACAAGTTGGTGCAGCCACTTTGGAAAACAGTGTGGAGATTCCTTAAGAAATTAAAAATAGAGCTTCCCTATGACCCTGCAATTGCACTACTGGGTATTTACCCCAAAGATACTGATGTAGTGAAAAGAAGGGCCATCTGTACCCCAATGTTCATAGCAGCAATGGCCACGGTCGCCAAATTGTAGAAAGAACCAAGATGCCCTTCAATGGATGAATGGATAAAGAAGATTATGGTCCATATATAGTACGGAGTATTATGCTTCCATCAGAAAGGAGGAATACCCAACTTTTGTATCAACATGGACGGGACTGGAGGAGATTATGCTGAGAGAAATAAGTCAAGCAGAGAGAGTCAATTATCATATGGTTTCACTTACTTGTGGAGCATAACGAATAACATGGAGGATGTTGGGAGAAGGAGAGGGAAAGTGAGTTGGGGGAAATTGGAGGGAGAGACAAACCATGAGAGACTGTGGACTCTGAGAAACAAACAGTTTTGGTGGGGTGAGGGGATGGGTGAGCCTGGTGGTGGGTATTAAGGAGGGCACGTTTGCATGGAGCCCTGGGTGTGGTGCATAAACAATGAATCTTAGAATACTGAAAAAGTAAAATAAAATTAAAAACAAAAACAAAAACAAAAAACAGTTGCCCAGGCATACCTAGCTGGCTCAGTCCTTAGAGCCTGCAATGCTTGATCTCAGGATTGTGAGTTCAAGCCCCATGTTGGGTAGAGACTAATTGAGAGGAGGGAAAAAACCCTATCTTGTGGCTATGGCCGGCCCTGAACTTCACTCACAGCTGAAGTCGTTCTTAATGAGCAGAGACTGGAAATGTGAATTTTCTACAGCCAGCCAACGATAATAAGATAAGAAGACCATGACCATCCCTAAAGGTGCATGGGCAGAGGGAACCTGATAAGGAAGAGGATTTTTTTTTTTCTTAAACACAAAAGCAGACAACAGTGGCAGTTACAGCCTGCTCACGTCTTTAAAAGTCAGCTACTCAGCTGCTACCTCGTGCTTTGTCTCCATTCTAAAGTTGTATGTGTTTTAATTTTATTTAGTTTGGATTTTGCTTTCTGATTATAGATTTTTTTTTTACTTACTGAAGTTTAACAGAAAAAGCTATTGATTTTATTCTTTATGATTCTTTCTCTTACTACACTAAACTTGGAATTCGTCTGCTCAGAAACTTGAGGATTTTTTTTTCTCGAAATTGTCCTGTAGTTGGACGTTTTTCTATGTAACTTTTTAATTCATCTTTATCTTTGTTGTTGTTATTGTTGCACAAAGTTATGGAATGACTCCAAATGCTTGAGCAGTTCTCTGGTAAATAATTTTCCATTCTCTTTTCCATGGCAAGTTTTCTTAAAGATAGATTAGTACAAATGATTGAAGAACCTAAAACCTATTTCAGAAATATATGTTCTGTTGCAATAACTGATTTCTCTATTTTTAGCAACATGCCATTAAAATCACTATGATTTTATGATACATTTTAATATCTGGTATGAATATTCTCCCCCTCCCTTACTTATGTGATTTTTTAATTTCTTAGATATTCTCTTTCCTCTTGCCCTCATTGTCTTCCCTCTCTCTCTCACTCTCTCTCTTTTGCATAAAGCAACTAGGCTGTTGTCCCCAGCAACCTCATACCATGAGTATTTCACATATCCTAGAAAGCTAGCCAAATGATTAAGTTGGAATGAATGCTAATATTCAACTACATGGAAATTTCACTAATTGAATTAGTCAATGGTGGACATAAAAGTCATTTACAGAATTGCTGTCAACAGTAATAAAAGCTCTATTTCAAAGTTATCTGTTTTGTTTTAGTGATCATCGATGAAAGATGAGTATTTTTGTATATATGCCTTCATCCATGGTTTTATTTACTTAGTATATTTTATATAAATGGAATTATTGGGAACATTATTAATGCTTTTGGTACTTATCACCAAATTGCTTTTTTGAAAGAGTTACATCAATTTATATCCCTATCATAATGATACCAGAGTTCCTGGGGTTTTTTTCACCCTGTAACACTGCATGTAATTAATTAAAAGTATTCACCAATGTGGGAAGTGGGCAATGATATTTCATTTTTTAAAATTAGTAGATGCATTATTACAAAAAAGCTTGAAATTTTTCTTGTTTATTAACCATGCATATTTCTTCCATAATTGTCTATTTTTGTTTATCCTTCATTTTTCTAAAAACATTTAATGTTTTTCTCATTGTTTGGAAAAGAACTCCTTATTTACAATAAGGACATTAATCTCTCATGTGTTTCTTTATCCAGAGTAATTTTAAAGGAATTTTGTCAATTACCTTCTCTGTTCTCTTCACTCCTCTGCAAAATGGAATCATTGGTTTTGCTTTGTTTTAATCAGAATCTCATGAAAGCCAGGAATTGATTTTAAGAGCATGAATACTTTCTTGGTATTTACTCTTTCCATCCAAGATAGGGTGACTTCCCATTTATTCAAATATCTTCTATATTTCTATAAACTGTTTGTAGTTTCCATCAAACAGGTCAAAATGTTTCCTTTAAGATTATTCTGTTAATTTATATTTTTATTGTTACTCTGGATGAGCTATATCGATCATGATAACTTCTGATTGCTTATTGTTACATATAGGAATGCCATTACTTTAAAAAATTAGTCTTAAGTATAGTTTTTTACTTAATACCCATTAATAAAATAATTTTAGTTTATTCTTAGGTTTTCTAGTTATATGAGGATCATACAACTAGTGTTTTTCCTCTTCATTAATGCTATTTTAGTTTATAATTATAATTCATATTTTGGATTTTCAGGACAATGTTGAAAATTTAAAGAAAGAGTATTCTTGTTTTGCTCCCAATTCCTAGATACCCACCTAGATTCTTCTTTCTATGCTCCCTTGGCTTGAGAGTTGTGACCTTTATCAACACTTTTTTTCTTTTTTGTCAGATAAAACATATTCTACTAAAACAGGCCATCTAGAGTATAGCATCCTCTCAAATAGAATATACATGAATTTGTGTGTATAGAGAATCCTACATACCTAGTTACATGTCCATGTTATGTAACCCGAGTGTTCTCGTTGAGAAGCCTGGGTAGCTGGTGGTGCATTAGTAGGAATGAGACCGCAGGAGGACCTTGGGGAATTATCTAGTGACAGCTACCAGAATACTAAAGCACTTCTCAGTATCTTCTCAAAGGATGGGATATCCTCTCCCAGGATGGGAGAGAATTCAGATGTTAAAGAGACACGAGATCTAATTTATGGAAAACCCGATGTGAGTCAACACTTAGATGGAGCTGCCAAAAATAACTATAAGGTTCTAGCTGCCTGAAGACAAACATAGGAAATGATGACGGTCGGTGTTCGCCAAGAGCCTGACACATTGCAGGCACGAGGCTAGGTGTTTTCGCACAGATTACTCATGTCGTTTTCACGACGACAGTTCAAAGTCTCAAGAGAGAAACTGAAACTTAGTCCCTAACATGCAGCAGAGCAGGGGATGTGCTAGAGTTTTTACGAAGTGTAGGGTCTTGAGCTGAAATAGTATAACCCAGATGTGGCCTGATGAGGCACGTCTAACAGTGAGGGAGGGAGTCCTTACATTGTAGCGTGAAGTATTTAAGGAACTAAAAATTTTAAAGCTATCCTTGAAGGGCTATTACATGGGAGGGAAAACACTATGGATCTAGGGTGAGCCAAAAACAATCAGTCTACTACTGTGATATGACCCTCTTGCAGATTTCAATTACTATCTGTCTGCATGCGGATAATGGTGACCATTCATCACTCCAGGCCAGGCATTCCCTGGATGTCCTGTAGAGGACAGACACTCAGTCCCGGAGGTTAAGGGGGTCCTCAAAAACCTTTCTGTGAGCACTGAATCCAATCATATGGACTAATCATAATCATTACTTTAACAAAATGTTTTGAGTGCTGATTATGTCCTAGCCCCTGAACGAAATATGTTGTATTCATTGAACACAATATTGGTCAAATTCTCCCACTAATCTTCCCAGTATGTTTGATTACTATGTTGTAGAGGATTAGAGTGAGCCCCTCAGAGGTAAGTTAGTTCCCAAGCTATCTGCCTGAAACCGGTATCCGAAGGGGTTATGGGACTAATAAGTCCAGCTGTAACTTTTTACCCAGGTCTTTCTCATTTGCCTTTAAGATTGCCTGACTGGGGCAGAGATGAGGCATTGCCCTTCTGTCTCCGAGTCTGGCTGCCTCTCGAACAATCTCTTTCCTTTCTGCTGCTCCAGGTCCCGGTTATTGTTTCCGCCGTGTGTCCGACAGATGAACTTGGGTTCGGTTACACAAACTGTACGTGGAGTCAGGTCCAAGCTTCCAGGCTCATCTGGCTCCGCAGGTAAGCTCTTTCTAGGACACAAATGGCACCGTTCCAGCGCGGGCAGATCAAGGTAGAAGGCAACACACCCTGGGGAGGCCCGGACATGAGGACCCTCTAGGTGACGGATGTTTTCATGGATGCTGCCTCGTTCCAGAAGCCTTTCAGAATGATGTTTTTCAGTGAAAGAGATGTTCATTTTGGTCATGTTCTGAAAGGCACACACAAACACTTCCATGCAAGCGTGGGAGGACAACCTGTTTCAACACAAATCCCAGCCATGTTCCCGTTGAAGACTTTCGCCCACACAACTCCCTAAAAGCCATTGTTTTCTGGATGTAGAGAAAGTCCTTATTTTGAGGACACAAGGTTGAGGATGGCGAACAGACATACTTGCTAAGGTTAGGAATTGCTCTGATTGCAGAGTCTGCAGTCTGCGTGCTAGGACCCCGCTTTAGATGGTTACTTAGGACCAGACTCTCAGGAATGGGAGCGGCCATATTGGCAGTCCGGCTGGGATGCTGCTGACTTCGGGATGCTCTTCCCCTCCTTTCTTGGATCTTCTTTCTTGGGCGTTAGGCACTGGTCTTACTCATTTTTTGTGCCCCTGGGATTAGTCATGGTTTATTGGCCATGGGGACTTTCTCCCTAACAGAAACTTTGCCACCACCTCTTGGGAGGAAATATGGAAACTGTGCTGTTTTCCCCAGCAGTTACTTTTCTGTTTCATGAGCATCAAAATGGCAAACAAACTTTCTGCCAAGAAGGATAGGCTAGGTCACAAGTTAAAAGGAAAAAAAAAAAAAGGCAACCAGAACAAATATATAAGTAGAGGTAAAATCGTAAGACGCTCAGGGGAAAAGGATGTCGGGAACAAAGTCAGGGTCAGGAAGAAGAATGGTTTGAAATACATTCCATAGTTGTGTATTGATGTGGCTGAGTTTAATAATGCCAAGAACACCAGTAAGTATTGAGGCAGAAATCAAGGTATATATAATGAGACATTGAAAGAAAAAAGTCTAGACAACATTTTTATTTGTTAGGGAACCAGACTAAGAGCTAAAAAAAGAAATGAAAACAAATCATGCTGTAGACCTTTTCAAAATTTTCTGTCTTTGGGGCACCTGGGTGGCTCAGTCATTTAAGTGTCTGCCTTCAGCTCAGGTCATGATCCTGGGGTCCTGGGATTGAGCCTCATGTTGGGCCCCCTGCTCTGCAGGGGGCCTGCTTCTCCCTCTCCCTTGGCCTGCCTCTCCCACTGCTTGTGCTCTCTCTCTCTCTCTGTCAAATAAATAAATAAATAAAATTTCCTGCCTTTGGACAGTCTTTCTTTGGAGGAGTAGTCAGTAGTTTCATAATTGTGTGATTTCCGGGTGGGCTAGGAAGGCCCATCATGTGAAAGGGATCTCCCTTAGTGGCTTATTGTTAATAGATGAAGGTCTGTGCTTCAAGGTCTATACTTTGTGTTTATTTTTTAAAGATTTATTTATTGGAGAGAGAGGGAGAGAGCAAGCGAGTATGGGGAGGGGAGGGGAAGGGGAATGGGGAAAGAGAGAGTCTTAAGCAGACTCTACTCTGAGCTCAGAGCCTGACATGAGGCTTGATCTTACCACCCTGAGATCACCTCCTGAGGTGAAACCAAGAGTCAGATGCTCGACTGAATGTGCCATCCAGACACCCCAATCAAGGTCTATATTTTGTAATTGAATCATGGGCATTTGACAAATCAACTATTATTAGCCATCTTTTCAAGAATTCGTTTATCAGATTCTTTCCAATGGTCTTGGAAGAAAACACGTGAAAAAGAAAGAGAAAGGAGTGCTGGATGAATGCATGTTTCACAAACTTACTATAGAAATGCCAACATATACTACCTACTGAGTGAACCCTTAGGGGCCTCTCATGTGTGTGTCCCAAGTATTGCCCCAGTATGACTCCAAGAGCTATAGAAACCTGTTCGCCTGGACCCCTACTAGATTAGAGAAGAGGGGTCGTGAAGACATAACCGGAATGGAGGCTGATAGAAGAGGGTTTTTGCTTCTGCTTCCATGGAACTGCTTTCCACCCAAGATTTAGTGACCAGTTCTGTCCCAAGGCTGGGGAAATAACTAGGTCCCAATTAAGTGTTTTTGTTGTTGTTGTTGTTGTTGTGGGTTCTTGAAGTCTGTTTCAACAGCTTTGCTTATTCACCTTTCTAGGATCAGTCTCCTTGCATCATAATACCATGAAGGTGCGCCCTGCCCCGGACCTGCTTTCCAATTAGACAGTTACCAGATGTGCTTCTGCCACCTTTCTAGGAATCTAGCTGTGTTCTGTAGCCAGGTAATCATGGCCGTTTTAGACCATCTCTGATGCTGCCTGCCTTCCTGGTGCTTAACCTAGTGTATTTCTACAATTCTTCACCCTCCCAGACCTTTCTGCCCCGGCTCCCTGATCTGCATGGTTTCTGGTGCACCCCTAAGCCCTTCCCAAGTACAGCAAAATCTTGTCAATTTAAGTTCACTTGGGTTATGAGTTAGAAATAAGTGTCCTTGAATTCTGCTGAGTTCTCTGATAATTTAGGAAAACACTCTCTTATTGAAAACAAACAAACTTGTCTATTTTTATTTCCAAACTTTGTAGTGAATTTCTTTATTTTTTTTTTAAGATTTTATTTATTTATTTGAGAGGGAGAGAGATAGTAAGAGAGGGAATACAAACAGGGGAAGCGGGAAAGGGAGAAGCAGGCTTCCTGCAGAGCAGGGAGCCAGATGCGGGGCTCGATCGATCCCAGGGCGCTGGGATCATGACCTGAAGGCAGATGCCTAATGATTGAGTTACCCAGGCACCCCTGTAGTGAATTTCTTAAAGGATGTTTTCCCATGACATTCTGAAAATATTTTGAGTATAGAGAAATTAGTAACTTAGGCCTGAGAATTTATATTGGAATCTTGGAGAGGAATTAGCCCAAAACCTCTGTTTATGATCTTGGTTTTTGGAGAAATTTCTAATGCTTAAAAGTTATACACACACACACACACACACACACACACACACACACACATATATATTTTTTTTCCATTCTTCTGAACTTGATGGGGTCCTTTCTCCCACTCACAAATCAAATCCCTTCTCTTCCCCTTATTTGATCCTAGTTTTGAAAACATGTAACCAACGGAACAAAATTGAGCAAGAAAAACATCAGAGAATGGTATAGCCTGTGAATTGATTTCGTGAAGCTTTGGAGCTGTCGTAACTCCCAGACCTTGAATTCTTACCTAGAGGGCTGCCAGCAGTAACTTTGCCTGAGCTGTAATGCCTCGTGATTTTCTTGTCTTACTCTTATATCTGCACAGAAGGGAATCAATGCAAGAAATGATTAGAGCTTGTCCGTATGTATTTTAGTAGTTTTCTTCCTTTATAGTTGTGTAAAAACATAATAGTTTTACTTGTTTTTTAAATGTGAGTTGAATTAAACAACATAAGTGACCCGTGTGAGCGTGAACGAACATTTGTGAGCTGTTACATTTACTGTACTTGGTGCCTTAACTTCATTCTCAACCAGACTTTTTCACTGATTATTTCACTGCCTGAAATTCTGACAGTCAGGAATTTGTCTGGATAAGGAGCTCCCTATTTTTAAAAAAAATGCAAAAAAAATATGCAAATCCTTACAGCAAGGTTAAGGAGGTGTGAGCTCTTCACACATTTATGAGAACCGGTTCCATCCGATTGTTTCCTGGTGGAGGAATGAGAATTTTTCTTGGAGGAAAAGGAAGGAGCCACTTTGGAGAGAGAACTTAAATTTGTGCAGGGCACTTGGAGAGTCCGTGGAGTGGGGTAAGAAGGTGCCAGGGACAAACTTGTTTTCCTTTGAATGTTTGCTCAAGGCAGGTCCCAAGCAGAGTCATAGAATGTTTTAACAAAAGGCTGAGAGGCGGTGGGGTACCACTTCCTCGTTTTATGTAACTAAGTCGCAGAGAGACTTCACAGAGTCCAGCTTCACAGAGTCAGCAGCTGAACTTGGACCTGAACCCACATTTCTTAACTCTCGTGTCAGCGCTCCTTCTCCAATATTCTGCTGCCTTGCAAAGTTAAGGAGGCACTCCTTTCCCCCCTTGGATTTTCCGGTAGGACCCAGAACTTGGCAAGTGCTCAAGTCCTGCTGCTCCAGACCTTGCAGAAGCCACCAGAGCTCTCCTGGGGGACTTTAGCACTCCTCAAGCCTTGTTTCCCCTGGAAAATGAACTCCTGGTCCTAAATCACAAACATGTTAACCCGTTTTTGGTTCACAACCCACTCCTGGGTCAAGGACTGCCCACGCTGTGCAAAGATAGGACTCACCCCCAGGTGAGGAGGGGACATCTGACTTCTGAATGACTATAAGTCATAGGGCTCATGTGAGAGGTCAGTGAGCCTCACTGGTCTTGTTTCCTTCACCCCGAACAATAACTCACAGGAGGGTCAAAGGAGGAAACGGCCACTGGGCCTCGCCCTCTTCCACACAGTTTGTGACAAGCCCAGTGACGACCTGACAAAAATAGCTCTGACATTGAATCAGTCCCAGCTCTGTACCAGGCGTGGAGCAGGAGACCCAAGGTTGAGAAGCAGCCCCGGCCAGAAGTTCCTAAAACGATGGCCAATATGAGAGAGAAAAGATCAGTGCCAGGGTGGGAGGGTAATAGTGAAAAAGTTACACGTGACACATAACTTAGAGATCAGTCATAACAGCGGTCCTCTGTATACACTTACATCCCTGTGGTTTTTACAAAACATTTTCATATTTGCAACTTGATGTATTAATATATTTTTAAAAGATTTATTTATTTATTTATTTGACAGAGACACACAGAGAGAGGGAACACAAGCAGGGGTAGCGGGAGAGGGAGAATCAGGCTTCCCA
Source organism: Martes martes (assembly GCF_963455335.1). Lineage (NCBI taxonomy): Eukaryota > Metazoa > Chordata > Mammalia > Carnivora > Mustelidae > Martes > Martes martes. The sequence goes on from NC_137896.1 coordinate 114,541,013, forward strand.
TGGAGCAGAGAGCCCAACGAGGGGCTCGATCCCAGGACCCTGGAATCATGACCTGAGCCGAAGGCAGATGCTTAATGACTGAGCCACCCAGGCACCCTTGATGTATTATTAAGAAAGATGAATTATTATGCTGATTTTTCAGAAGAGAACATTGACATTTTCATAACCAAACAGGATCCTTTCTTATCTTTTGATTTCTAAATTCACTTCTCCTGCTCTCCTCACAACACCCTCAGACCAAAGAGTGTGAGGATGTTGGCCATTCAAACACCAGGTGGGCCAAGGATTCAAAGAACTTTGAACTCAGGAGGAAAGCTTTGGACTTGACTTTGGATTTGGCAGAGAGACATGGTTTCTTGATGGATAGGACAAAAAGCTTGTGGAATATGATGCATCTGGGACTGAGTTCTATCTCTGCCGCTTACCAGCTATAGGTATCTTGGTGGGGTTACCACTCTGTGCCTCATTTTCATTTTTGTGAAATGGGGATAATCGTACCGCCTCACAGAGTTGTAGAGATTCGGTGAGATGCTGCGTGCAGTGTACCAGCATTGTACCTGGCATGTCACAAGGGCGCAGTATACGTTGGGATGTTGACAATTGTTTTACTCTGCTCAGAATGCCATAAGAAAAAAACATAGACTAGGGGGCTTCAGGAACAAAAATTTATTTTCTCATGGTCCCAGTTCAAGGTCTGGCAGGCTCACTTTCTGGTGAGAGCTCTCCTCCTGGCATATGGACGGCTGCCTTCTCATTGTACCTGCAAACGGCCTTTTCTCTGTGTATGTGCACACACACACATGCACACACACACACACAGACCAGTATCTCTGCTGTCTCTTCTTAGAAGTACGCTGATCCCATAGGATACAGGTCAGTACAACCTCACTTGTTTCCTCATTTAATACAAATACAGCTATGCCAAGGGGTTGGGGCTTCAGCATGTCAATTTCTGGGGAGATGCAAACATTCAGTCATCACAGCTTTTACTACCATTATTATTTTCCTTATCAGTACTTATAAAATGAGTGAGGTGATAGATAGTTGCACAAAAAGATCAAGGTGTGAGAGGTTAGAGTCAGAGCAAAGGCCACTGCAGAGAAGCCAGTAGGAAGGAAGAGGAGGACAAAGTTCCGGAAGTAAGGGACTTGTTCATTGCATTGACGGTGTTAAGAATCTACTGGATGCCAGGCCTCGCTCCATGTCCTGGAGACCCAAGGATTATGAGCGTGGAGTCAGGTGAATGAGAGCTCTGCCCAAGCCGTGCGGGGAGCCTGAAAGTTCCTGGGAGAGCCAAGAACACCTACCAAAGAGCCAGCACGTGAGTGCCAGGGGGGAATGCAAGGAAACCAGCAACAGAGGTCTTTTCTAGCCCTGCGTGGCCAAAGACGAGAAGACAAAATGGACCGAAATGGGGGATTCAGAAAGTAGGGTTGGGAAAGGAAAGGGAGATCTCTCGACAACACAGAGGAATCGCTGGGTTCCTTCTTAGCAGAGAACATCCTTCAGGGCAGCAAAGACCACAGAAGAATATAAACACTGCGTTATTTCCTGTAATGAAATAATGTTCTAAGTCATCTCTCCAAATACCTCCCTTATCTGGAAGTGGGAAGATGACTAACTCGCTCTGTCAAGGCATTACTGAAACAATGCTATTTTCTAAGAAAATAAATGGATTTGTGCAATAGCATCACAAAGCCCTGGGTGCTCCCCTCCCTTCCAGGGAACACACAGTGGGGAGGAGCCGAGGCTGTAGGAGCCAGGAACCCAGACTCCCAGCTAAGCACCTGTGCTTAGAAAGGCTCATATAAACGGTGGGTCTCCGGCAGCCGGCTTCTGATTGCACGGGGACTAGAGCCTGTCCATTTGCTTAAAGAAACAAGATCTTCAGTGCAGGTAAATTTCTTTAGCTTCAAGGGTGGGATCAGTTTAGCCCAGTGCCCCTGCGGGCCCCTGGAGTGTTTGGGTTCAGATGATGAGAAAGAGAGAGTTGCTTCTCCTGGTTTGAACGTTGCAGGTCAAAGTGTACATGGAAAGAGCCCTGGAGTCTGGAGACCTGAATTTTGTTCTCAACTTTGCAGTCCCTAATCTGAGTGATTTTAAGGAACAGATTTCGGCCCTTTGGCCTCAGTCTTGTCATTAAAATCAGGGGTTCTTTGGGCCTAGGGGAGCTCTGAGTTTCCTCCAGCTTTGATTGTTATCAGTGGTTATTTTGTGGAGTGACTGATGTCGCTAGGTGCTGTCATTTCCTAGCACTCAGGCCATTCCAGGGTTTTCCTGAGCCTCCTTGATTTTAGAAGGGGTATGGAGGTAGCGGGTTCTTGTCTGGAGCCTTTTGTAGGATCCTGATGTTCTGGGAGGCAGGCTGTTCTCTGGGTGCTGATAGACAGTGAGGCTGTTTTGACTTCTGTGAAATCAGACGCGAAAACACCAGTGATGATGCTCACATTCTGTAAGAGGCAAATCGTTCCCAAAGGAAACCAGAATACATCACCCCAAAATATGCCTCCTTGATATAAAAATTATTTTGAGCTGAAGGGACTTGAGAAGTGGTACACACAGAAAAAGTTCCCTCTTTTCTGCCTAAGGCAGGAAATAAATTCTCCTTTTATTGGAGACATACTCTTTTTTTTTTTTTTTTTTTTTTTTTAAAGATTTTATTTATTTATTTGACAGACAGAGATCACAAGTAGGCAGAGAAGCAGGCAGAGAGGGAGGAGGAAGCAGGCTCCCCTTTGAGCAGAGAGCCCGATGTGGGGCTCGATCCCAGGACCCTGGGATCATGACCTGAGCCGAAGGCAGAGGCTTAGCCCTCTGAGCCACCCAGGCGCCCCTGGAGACATACTCTTAATAGGCTCAGAGAAGGCACTAGAGGAGTCTGCAAACAACCCTAGTGAAAATAACCCTTACCTTCCTTGTTCTTGTCCTAGTTAAGGAAACTCTTTTCTTAGTTAGGGAAGATGAGGACTGCTTAGTTCTAGTTGAGCTTGGCCCAAATTCTTTGTCATGTCAATTACTCACGGATTATTGTTTCTTTTTCTAAAAGGTATGAAAGCCTCCAGCTCTGGCCACTTTGGGTCTTCCTCCTCTTATAAAGGGTCCCATGTAAAAATTCAATAAAATTTGTGTGCTTTTCTCCTTTTAATCTGTCTCCGTCAGTTTAATTTTCGGACCCAACCAGGACCCTAAAAGGGTCTTTTTCCTCCCTCCATCTCTCACATAGTGGTTATCATTATGGCACTCGGGCTCATTTAGACTAAAACTCTGGAACTCACCATGTTTGGAGCCATTTGCTGGTCTCTGGACATGGGAAGTCCCTTACTGGGGCTCTGGATGATTCTGGAAGAAGGCAGGCAGCTCTCAGCTCAGCTCATAATCCTTTTTGTGGTTAGGGTGGGAGGTAGCCTGAATATGGGTTAAACATTGTTCCAGAAATGCCAGGTATAGTCTACAGGAGTTCAGGGCTGGAACAGTGACCCTAACCTTGAGCTGGTGAAGTAGACCTAGGTTTTTGGATCGGGGGATTCTCCTTGAGAAGGTGTCTTTGACTTTTAGAATGAGGATTCTTAGACTGGTGGATACCGACCATTACGTGGAGTGAGCACCTTGCCATGAAGCAAAGAAGGCCCTCTCTATAGTGGGAGTCTGGCCACTGGTCTGTGATTTCCTTGTGGCCAGAAACTAATTCATCCTATACTCCTATCATCAAGGGTGATGCCTGGCCCATGCGGAGGCACTCAATAAAGCCTTATTTCCATGAGTTGAATCTACCACTTTTCAGTCTCCCTGTAAATCTCTCTCCCGACCATCAAAACAATCAATAGAAAGGAGTAGAATAGAATCATATATTATGGTGTAATTGGCTTTGTGATAAATGTGTCCACTCCAAGGGTAACTGGTAAACTGATTTCTAACATAGATTGGTTTTGCTTTTTTTTTTTTTTTTTAGGAAGTTACGTAAATGTTGTCATTTACGTCTCTGTGCCTGGATTTTTTTCACTTCGTACTGGTGTTTGCAAATTTCATCCCCATTGTAGCAAGTGGTTCCTGTTTGTTCAGTCTCAGTGCTGTATGGTATTCTGTTGTGTGAATGTAGCCTAATACCATTTATCCGTGTTCATGGGCAAGTGGGTCGTTTCTCAGTCTAGGCCTAGTTTGAATAACTCTGTTATGAATACCATTGTAATAGGTCTTTTGGGGCATAAATTTAAGTAAGCATTTCTGTTGGGTGATGCCCAGGGATTGTTGTGTCGTAGGCTATATATACGTTTAGCTTTAATATTCACGGCCACGTTGTCTTCCTAAAAGATGTTTTTGATTAACGTACTGTCCCCAAAGTTTTGCCTTAGTTTCAAACTACACAGCTTGGTATTCTAGAATAGTGTAAATCATAACCTAATATGCAAAGCTATCACTCCTCAAGTCTAGGACTGAGCGTTCCAGGGGGCAGGGGGTGATCTTACCTAGCATCCTCCTACCCGGTTTACACACTTGAACAATGGGCAACAGAGCACTAGATCAGATTCAGGATTGTTCTTTATGGGCAGCTCCTTTTACAGTGATCTCTGCCTGTCACCAAAGATCGGAGACCCTTAGAATACCTTTTCTAAGGTGAAAACATCAGTACATCATGAGGTGACTCAGCTGTGAGGAGAAGATCAAATGTGCTGGAGGGGCAGAGAGGGCTCTGGGGAGGAAGGGAAACCTGAGCTGAACTTTGAAGGATGGTTTTATTTGAAGCAGAGAGAGCGAGAAACACCTTGTATTTGTGTACCCATAAAAAGATAAGTTGGGGGGCCCCTGGGTGGCTCAGAGAGTTAAAGCCTCTGCCTTCGGCTTAGGTCATGATCCCAGGGGCCTGGGATCGAGCCCCACATCAGGCTCTCTCCTTGGCAGGGAGCCTGCTTCCTCCTCTCTCTCTCTCTGTTTGCCTCTCTGTCTAAAAAATAAATAAAATATTTAAAAAAAAAGATAAGTTGGGATAAAGAAGAGGTGTGTGATGTAGGTTGTTTACACAGAAAGGGGCCAAAACACCAAGAGCCCAACTGTTGGGTTTGAGGCCATGGGCTGTGTGGATCTGAGGGGAGTGCTGTGAAATTGGCCACTCAGAAGGTAAATGCAGGACCAGTTGGAAAAAAAGCTGCCTCTGTCTGACCAGGCAATGCAGCACTAAGTCTGTGACTCCTTTGAGATGCAAATACTCCTAAAAAAAATAAAAGTAACTCCTCTAGATCTGTTTTAAAACGGTTCCTATTCAAATGTGTTTTGAAATGTTCAGAAGAGGGAAATATTGAAAGGCTTAGTCCACTGAAGTGTGGAAGGCAGTGGAGAAATAAGAGAAGGGACTGACCTGAGGCTAGGGTTTGGTGATCTCCTGGGTGGGAGCTACAAGACAGGAAGCAGGCTTGAGGGAACAGATTGACCCCACCAGGATTCTAGATGAGGGGCTCACCGCCATGAAGCTGAGCAAGCTGAGAGCCCATTGGACCTCCTCAGAAGTCTTATCTATACACAGGAGTGCTGAGTACGGTGACCACCAAATTCCTTTTGGCCTGATATTTGGTTCACATACAGTGACTGACATCTTCCACACAGGTTCGGGGAATATTCCTAAGCCCAAGGAAAGTTATCTCTATGAGGGTGCCTGTAGTTCTACAAAGCCACAGATTTGTGACTCTTCAATGTCCCATGGAGTCAGATGACAGATGGGGCAGTTGGGAGTGAATAGAGCACTCCACAAAATTTTAATCTCTCCAAATAAGTATGCAATCAGCCCATAGGAACCCTTAGCATCACCAGCTAAGGCAGGGCATTTCCTGCCCCCTCCTCCCCACTCAGTCTACTCCCAAAGTGTATATTCCCCTTGGAGACTCTTTTCTCCTTGAAGGATGACCTTGATTTTACTTTGTTCCCCAGAGTGCTTTGCCTTGGAACCTGCCTAATTCCCCCAGGAAAGTTACCTCCAAGCCAGCATAGATTAGAAGGGAAGGCTGTTAATGAGGCTCCTGAAAGCAAATCTCAACCGAAAACAATTCTCGGGGTTGTGATCAGAACAACAGAAGAGCAGCCAAATGATTGCCAGCTCCCCAAAATATTTCATAGCCTGTATCTCATTTCAGCTTCAATCAGGAGGGGTGGAGAGGGCAGGCTTTATCATTCTTTACGTTTTACAAATGAAGAACCAACTATTTGTTCATTTAGTCAGACTGTCAGCAAGCATTTATCAGGCATCTGTTTATTCATGATGTATCGCCTGGCTCTGTGAATCTAGAAGAAAATATATACCATTCTTATCTTCTGTAGCTCATGGCTGGGCCACATTCTTGTTTCCTTAAAGACAGATGTCTGCCCTAATATAGGAATGCTTGGGGTCTTCTGTTACAAACTATATCTAAATTAGACACATCTAAATAGTAAAAACTTTCATGATCCTTTCAAACCATTAATTTTGCTGTTGGGAGGAAAAATTTTCCTTTACCCTCCCAGCTTCTTCTGGCTGAAAGAATTAAATTGACATGAAACAGACTAACAGGGGAAAATCAAATTTAATTATGTAAGCAAGAAAGCTTCCATAAGAATAGGAGGCCCATAGGCTGTCAGGCAATTGAGGCTTATATGCCATCCAGAACCATGAAAGGGAGGCAGGGGTCTAGGTCTTGAGAGGAAAGGAACAGGATCCACCCAAAGATGAAAAGAAGTAAAAGAGTAAACAAATGTTTGCTGGGCCCATAGCAACAATGGAAGATAGAGAAGAATTTTAACCAACTAACACACCTAGTTCATATTGTACTATAGTTATCTATGGTAATAGTTCTTTTTCTGAAATAAGTCCTCTATCTAAACTTTCTTAGGCAATTAGGAGGGTGGCAAGAAAGAAAAACTTCTTGAGTCTTCTGCTTCTTAAAAATAAACAGCCTAAGGGCACTGGGTGGCTCAGTGGGTTAAAGCCTCTGCCTTCCGCTCAGGTCATGATCCCAGGGTCCTGGGATTGAGCCCCGCATCAGGCTCTCTGCATGGGGGGAGCCTGCTTCCCTCCCACCCCCCCACTCCCCCCCTCCACCTGCCTCTCTGCCTACTTTTGATCTGTCAAATAAATAAATAAAATCTTAAAAAAAAATAAACAGCCTAAAATAATCCACATGCCACAAAGACACACTTTGGGGAGGAAAATTTTGCTCCCCAATGTTGCCAAATAACTTCCTCTTTTACAAACAGGTCATGATCTGTACATAGAGATGTGGGTTTTCCTATTCATAATCAGTAACCGCAAAACCACCTGAAACTTCCCAGGAATGTCTGATGTCATCACATCTGAAAAATGAATTAGAGACAACACTTTAGTAGAGAGGAATGGCAGGCTACATCTTCAAGTCTTTTTGAGACATAAATGTAACTGTAAATGTTGAGTCTATAAAAAATTAATGAATCAATTAGAGATAAAATTCTGTTGCATTAACATAAATTCTTAATGATGGACCCACTTAATCACATTTTATTCTCTGAATTCCTATTTGGAGCCTACCACTGTGTCTAGCATCGTGCCATAACATTTATGGGAGTTAGACCGTGATTTAAGCCAATTTGTCTGTAAAGGGCCAGCCAATAAATATTTCAGGCTTGTTGGCCGTATGATATCTTTTGTAACTACCCAACTCTGCTATTGTAACGTATGTTGCAGAAATAGCCAGAGACAGTACATAAACAGGTAGCATACCTGTGTGTCAATGAATTTATTTACAAAAACCAGCGATGGGCCAGATTTGGCCCATGGGCCATGGTTTGCCAACTCCTGCTTTAGACTAAAGTTTTTTCAAACTACTTTATATCATTAGCTCTTTTGAGTCCTGAGCGTTTACACAGTATGTGTCATCTCCATTTTACAGGTTAGGAGACCAGCTCAGAGAGGGTAAGGGTCTTGCCCATAGTCACAGAGGTAGGAGGCGACAAACCCAGCCACTTCCTGGGTTTTCTAATTCCAAATCTAGTGCTCCTATGACACAAAAGAAGTACAGTCCCTGCCCAAGATAAATCAGGCAGGGCCAACAGTTAGTCTTGTTCTTTTGTTCCAGCTGTCCAGACCCTGGAATTGATTATGTTTCCAATCCAATGCTTTTTATCATTCAGACAGACCACTGTGCAAGAAGCCTAGGTTTCTTTTCCAATTTTACTTCTGACAGCTTGGTGGGTTGTGGCAGGATGCCAGAGTTCTCTGGAAATCAATCATCCCTTAGGAGGATGCTACAGGTCCATAGCACCTGTGAATGAGAATGTGGTTCTTATTTCTTTTGTTGCCTTTCCAGAGCCCCAATTCTATACTTATGTGAGTGTGTTTAGCATGAGTACAGTGTCTGGCGCATAGTAGGTGTTCAGTGCACATGTGAATTAACCGAGTATCAGGGCAGGGACTCAAGGCATGGAATATTCAGGTGTCTCACCTGGTAATGTCCCTCAGTGTTCACCAGCCAGTTAGCACCAAAAGGCTTCATCTGGATTAGGAGCACCAGGGACACCTGTCACCATTATAGAGCTCCCCATCTTGCCCTAAAGTCTATAGAGAAGGCGAGTGGAGCCAATGTAGAAAAGTGAAATGGAGGCTCTGACTACTTCTTTGCTGAGTACCAATGAATCCTAACGTGAAGAACATGACAGAGAAGTCTAACACCTTCTCGGGTGGCAAGGAAAGGATGCTCAGGCACGGGCTCTGTGCCTTTAGGCTGCACACTCGAATATCATGTGCCTCAATCAGCTTTTCCCTATTCATTTGCATAGTCTTCCGTTATGGGCCTGCTCCAGCACTGTTTACTTACAGTAGTTAAAATGAGTTTCCACATACAACCAAGATATACCTGGCCCTTTGCAGAGCGCTATGGCAATCTGAGAAAGACCCCATTTCAGCCACAGGTTGTAACATACAGAAGACATTTAAGACCCGCCAGCTACCCACATCTGGGTCTAGACTCTCCTTAAAGTGCCTTAGGAGTATTTATTTAAAGATAAGATGTGTATGTGTTTGGCCTCATTCTGCAATTTGGAAGGTGGAAGCATCTCGTGATGGGCATTTTGGCCTCTGAGCCCGACAAGGCACCAAGACTTGTCATAGGAAGCAATGTTTTCAGGCACGGAGAGGAATCTGACTGTGACCCAGCCCTCGGGAGGGAGGGCCTGAGCCTGGGTCTGGTTCTGAAGCCAAGGGACCCGCTATTATTGGTCACACCTCAAGCTTTGAAGGATTGCTGTTCAGGCTTGAAATGACAAAAAAGTAAGATAGCCTCTGTGTGGCCTTGTGTTTGTTGACAGATGTAAATGTGGTTGGAAGAAGGAGTTAGGGCAGAGGAAGCATAGTCTGATGGTCCATATCAGGAAGAAACTCAGGGGAAAATCCAAGGGCCCAGTAATAACGTTTGGATCCCTGTAACCCAAGGTAGGAGAGTATAGGGTCGTCCCCCAGGAAGTGTGAATACACTTGTGACAAATAAGAACAGCCGGGAATCAGACTGCCTTAACCTCAGAGAGAGGTAAGGGTGTGAGACAAACAGCATTCCACCGGTGTTAATCCTATGGGGCTAAAAAAGGGTGTTAGGCAGAGGAGGTTTCCGTGTGTGAATCACTCAGAGCAGAGCCCACAATGGGATCCAAGAACAAGACCATTTCAGGAACTGATTGCTAGCAGTGCATGTTAGGCTGAATACAAAACTAAAGGTAAGTGTTTAGAACCTTATTTTATAGTAACTGATCAAATAATTTTATTTCTGTTGAATCTGAAAAAAAATTTTAAAGGAGGGCTTATATTTTATGTATCCTTTTTGAATTTCATTTTTAAATAATTTATTTTATTTTTAAATAAATCTAATTTTTATAAAATAAATTTATAAAATTTATAAATATATATAAATATAAAAAATACATTATATAAATATAAATTAAAATATATATAAATATATATATATTTATCTAATCAATTTATAAAATAAATTTAATATTTATTTTCATTAATTTCTGTGGCAAGCTGAAAAGAATACAGGTGCTTCACTAGTGATAATTTGAGAAGAACCAGTTAGAAGGTGATTGGGTGTCCTCGGTGGTAGGTGGTGAAACAGTAGACAGTCAAGATGAGGGGAACTCAGTGAAGACCAGACACACAAGGAAGGTTTTCTGGTGGAGGGAATAAAGTTGGAGTTTGGAGGATAGGCAGTATCTTGATGAATGAAGATCACTCATACAGCTGGGAGGGAGTACTCATACTTGGAGTAGGCTTGTTTGAAGGCTGCTTTTAGTGCATATACATTCTGTCCCAAGCACTGTACTGGCACACATAGGAGCTGTTGACATGGAGGGCTGAGCACTGTTGTGGGAATCAGGGCCCTGCGTTCTGGATAGGGTTCTGATGAATTTTCCCTGGGTAGCCCTGAGAAGGTTACTTGACCCCCACTAGGCTGGAAAAGCCATGAGGGCAGGGACTGTCTCTCATGAATGATGCTTAGCTCAAGCCTGACAGATGACAAATTCCCAATAAAATTTTTGGTGAACCAATGGATGAACGGGTTTTGGTTTTAACAGTTGAAAAATGAGAGGAGCTAGATAAGATCGGTGGTTTTCAAACCATAAAATGAGAAATCTTGCAAAGCTGCACTGTGGTCCAATCTGTAAACTCAAGCCTTTACCCTTGAGTTTCTGTAGGATTTCATTTGAAGAAGGAACTCCACTGCTAAAATAATTTTGGGGAAATACTGGATTTGATGATTTCTAAGCCATATTCTACTCTGACATTTTCAGATTCTAAGTAGATAGGAATACAAATCATAGAGGCCATGAAGTCACTGAATGAATCAACTACTGCACAAAAATAGACATAGGTGATATAAGGATATGCTAGAATATTGGGGTTGGTGGGGTCCAATTGGCTGGCAGAGCTCTCAGTGTGAAGCTTGTTGATGAGCTTCAGAAGAAAGATCCATTGATCTCCCAAAAGTGTATGTAAGATTTTCTAGGCCATTGAGTATCACTTGAGAGTGCTATGGTTGTATGTAACAGACGCGTAACCCTGGCTAACATAGAAAGCACTGTCGAGTCTGGCCACTCCCATGGCTTAAGTAAGCAAATGGTTTGTCCTTTTCATGTAATAAGCCTGGAGGCAAGCCACCAAGTCTGGACCATTTGTTCAAGGCAGTCATCAAGATCCAGACTCCTTCTAGCGTGTGGTTTTTTACCTAGTGGTCCCTCTGTAGCTGTTACATCTGCTTTCCCAGGACCGGGAAGGGGGGAATTCAAAAGTAGTGCCAACTGGAAAAATTGAGAAAGTCGTAACTTTTCCAAAAGCCTCACCTGGTAGACTGCCACCTTCATCTCAATGGCCAACCTGTCCAGCAGGAAGCTTTGGGAAATCAGGTTTTATTGAGTGATCAAAACTGGGATCCTATTAATAAGGTGAAGAAGAGAACGGGTAGGTACAGACCTGTCAGTATTCACCATAATACATATGTGATTTTTTTTTTTTTTACATTGCCAAAAATATCTTTAAAGAAGGAGTTGATTTGAAGAATATGTAGAAGGAGGAAAGCTAGAGACATGGTTTTGCAGGGAAGACAGAAGAGGACATTAGAGCAAGTGGAAGGACGTGTGTGAGCTTGGGGGTGACAGCATGAAGGCCCTGTGAGGGAGGACAGAAGGGGTAGCCACTGCTCCTTCCTTGTCTGGCACAGGGACCCTCAAGTCCAATGAACTGAACTTTAGCTTTCTGTTACTCTCCTCCTTCCCCTGCCCCCGCCAAGCAGAAGTGTCCCCGTGTCATTGGCATGGTCAGGGGCTCAGGACACAGCCCTGAGGCTGAAGAGACCCCTCCTTTCCCTCAGGTCTTGGCTGTGGGAGCCCAGAACCCCCATCAGAACCCCAGCACTAGAACAAGTGCTCAAGGACCCCACTCTCTGGGATGAGAATCAGACAAGATGCTGCAGTCTGTCTCACCTCTCCATCCTCCTCCTCGCTGGGGGAATGGCACAGCGTCAACAGGCAGTGAGTAAACTGAACATGGGCTCTCCATTCCAGGAGCAACAGAGACCATCCGGAAGACCCGCTCGACCATGTCTCTGTGGCTACCTTTCCGAGGCAGATGGAAGTTGGGGCGGAAGAACTCATTGCAGGGCTCCTCACAGCTCTCCAAGCAAGACTATGAGGCCCTGAGGGAAAGGTGCCTAATGGAAGGCCACCTCTTTGAAGATGACAGCTTTCCGGCCAGTCTGCGCTCGGTGGGCAGCGGGCCCCTGCTGCGGAAGCTGCCGCCTGGCCTACAGTGGAAGAGGCCTCCGGTAAGGGAGGAGGGTGCTTCCCCACAGTACACACACACACGTACACACACACACACACACACACACACACACACACACACGTCAGCCCAGACCTTCCTTGGGGAGTGTTCCAGATGCCACATCTTACTCACTGCCATTGATCCCCAGGTGAAGGCAGGGGGTGAGCGCCCACATTCCCATTCTACAGATGGAGAAAACCAGGGGTGGTGCTGAAAGGGATCTGAGATGTGATCTCCCTCAGCCCTACCCAGAAATACGCTGGGCAGCCACAGCCAAAGTACTGTTGGGTCTCATCCAAGATGGCGGGGCATCCTGAGCCACCACCAATGCCATCGACCAGGGAGACACATTCTCACATACCTTCACTCTTAACCCTTAAATCAGGCCCATGGAAGACATAAATTAAGAAGCTATTAATCACCTTACGACAATGCTCTTCACTTTCTAAAGTGCTTTGACAATTCCTTTAAAAGGCAACTTAATGTGTTCAAAGGCAATCCAGCCCCCACCAAACTTGAATTATACAATAATTTTCCTCAACATGGCTGGGGAACAAAGTGGAGTCAGGCTAGCCACAGATTCACCACCCTTCTGGGCCCTGTTCAGCCTTCCCTTCAAAGCGTAGGGCCCCAGATTAAGTCCCTTCTGTGTGCAAAATTCCCAAGTGGGCCTCCCAAACTAGATAGCAGCCAAGATCCTACTTTTCCCTGAAAATTCGGGAACTGCTGATGTAGAGTCTGTCACACCTGACCTTGGGTGAGCTGTGCCAATGCTGAACATGAGGGCTTTAGTCCTCACCATGGAGCAGAGACGACCTGCCCCACTCCCACTGCCACCCCACCTGCATCTCAGCACAGAAAGGCAAAAAGGCCATTCTGTTGGGCGGTAGGGTAGGAAGGAAGAGGAGGAGGAGAATAAGGACAATGGGAAGATCTCTAAGAAAAAATACGAACACCCTCTAAAAGACATACTTCCATTTTAACAGAAACTCCAGGCAAAGGCATTTTGGGTACCAGTGCTATTTCTCAGGATCCACACAGAGTTCTCCTGGACTCTGGCTTCTGTGGGCTGCAAGAAGGAATGAGAAATGTGATGGGCTGAATCCATACGCCAGCTTGCCTGGGACAGCCCCGATTTCACATATATTCCATATCTGTGTCCCCATAAGTCCAATCTTGGGGTATGGGAAACTACAGTCACTGTAGCTCAAGGAGCTTCTTGGTCAAAAGGACAATTCTGTCTGTCCCCTGCAGGAGTTACACAGCAATCCCCAGTTCTATTCTGCCAATGCCAAAAGGCTGGACCTGTGCCAGGGAGTGGTAGGTAAGTCTGTACAGCCCCTGGACATGCAGACCTGGCAGCCATGAGCCTGACCCAGCCAAGGCAGAGTGGAGTGGGAAAGAGTGGATCTGAGAGGTCCCAATGGGGGAAATGGCCCCCCTGAACTCCACCTTGAAGTCTGTGTCCTTTGCCAGGAAATCGATAATAACTGGTCCTCTGAGGGTACATGGGAATGCCAAAACTTTCCCTAGGACAACCCTCATTACCAGCTTACAGGTCTGGGTTTTGTCTTGGGAGAATGTGCTCACTCTGTTCTAGTCCCCACAATGAGTCCTTTTTGGCACACCAGTCACTAGTTGACCCAGCTAGAGTCCAAGCAAGCCTATCCTCATCCTGACTTTCTTTTTGGGGGGACTAGGAAAAACCTGTGGCCACAAGGGAAGGCACAAATGTAGCGATACCTGTTTCACAGATGGGGATAATGGAGCGTGGAAGGGTTGAGACCATTCAGAAGAGCATAAATCAGTTACAGAAGCAGGACTTTAGAAAAGTTTGGTTGTGTTTGGGTCCAAGTTCCTGAAGATGGGGCCTTCAGGAAGCTGGTCCAGGAACGTGGTTTAGTTCTTGGTGTCAAGTTGGGATTCCTGCCAGTGCTCCTCCCTACCTTCTGCTCACTCAACTGTCTTCCTCCTCGGTGTATCTTTCCCTTCTGCTAAACTGGGCTACAAGCCCAGGGAGAAAAGCAGCTGGGACTAGGCATTTCTTGCATGTAATGTCTTCAGTAGATTCATGAAAACACCTGTAGAATGTAGGAAGTACACCGTGCAGATGCCGTGTGCTCTCGGGCTTAGGAGACTGCTGGTTCTTGGCTGCTTTGCAAGCTCTGACTTTGCACCGGGACATCCTGAGCCGTGTCGTTCCCCTGAATCAGAATTTCACTGAGAAGTATGCTGGCATCTTCCAGTTCTGGGTGAGTAACTTGCTGGTGCCCCAGCCTGGAGGAAGCCTTAGGAAAGAGGGGTCTCGGGGGAGTCGTGTCTTTGCCCCCTGGGCTGACCATCTTCCATGGCAATCTTCACTCACTGCTGGGCACTTTCTCCTTCCAGTTCTGGCACTTTGGGAAGTGGGTGCCTGTGGTGATAGATGACCGACTCCCTGTGAATGCAGCTGGCCAGCTGGTGTTTGTCTCTTCCACCTACAAAAACTTGTTCTGGGGAGCTCTTCTGGAAAAGGCTTATGCCAAGTAAGACAACCACCAGAAATCTTTTCCCTTCCCAATTCCCCCTTCCCTTCCCTTCAGCATTCCCTAATGGATGGAGTTGGTTTTTTTTTTTTTTTAAGATTATTTATTTATTTATTTGTCAGAGAGAGAGAGGGAGAGAGAGAGAGCGAGCACAGGCAGAGGCAGAGGGAGAAGCAGGCTCCCCGCCAAGCAAGGAGCCCGATGTGGGACTCGATCCCAGGACGCTGGGATCACGACCTGAGCCGAAGGCAGCTGCTTAACCAACTGAGCCAACCAGGCATCCCTGGATGGAGTTGTTTAACAAGGATAGGAACTCAGTATATATTTTTTCCTTTGCCTCTGGGATGGAAGGAAGGAGTAGCAGGCACATGCCCAAGAAAGAACCAAGCAGGGGCTTCACTAGACTCATTCGGACCATCCCAGGCTACAGTATGAATGCCTCTTCCCTTCTACTCCCATGTGTACTCCTTCCCTGGGCAGGCTCTCTGGCTCCTATGAAGACTTGCAGCGTGGGCAGGTGTCTGAAGCACTCGTGGACTTCACGGGAGGGGTGACGATGACCTTCAATCCAGCAGAAGCCCCTGGCAACCTCTGGGACATCCTAACCCGAGCCACCTACAACAGAACCCTCATTGGCTGCCAGACCCGCTCAGGGGTGCGACTGGGCTGTGTACCAGCACAGGGTCCTCTCCTGCTGCCATCTCCTTCACCCGCCAGCTTCTGTTCTCACCTAGCGTGGTCCCCAAGACACCCAACCAGCTCTCGCTCCTAGAGTCCTGGTGTTCAAACCCGAGCAGCCAAGCGGAGCCCTCAGGGGCCAAAGTCAAATGCAGATGGTGTAGACAAACAAGCTAACGGTGACTAAGTGTCAACCAGGTGCAAGGGGCTGTACTAGCACAACTGGTCTTTACTGACTAATTTAGCAAAAACCAAGAACATGGAACTAGCATAGGGAGCCCTGGGTTTGGCCCCACCCCCATGAGCGACCACCCTGCCACCCCACATGATGGTTTAGCAGCTCCAAATCTGAGCTTGTCCTCTGTCCAAAGGGATGGGAATCATGCAGAATGGCATCCTGACGTAGAGGCTCCAATGAGTGGGTGCTGAAGAGCTTTGACAACTGGGAGGCCGCTGTGTGGGTCTCGCTCAGCCCTCCCCATAAGCTCTTGCTCCAGCCACACAGGTCCCCATGCCCCCCCAAATAACCTGTACACAGCCGCAGGCTGACAGGAGCTCTCTTGTCTTCACAGATGGAGAGGGTGCTGGAGAATGGGCTGGTGGGAGGCCATGCCTATACCCTCACAGGAATCAGGAAGGTGGGTGCAACAAGCCCCTCTGATTCCCTTCGGGCTTCCCCTTCTCTCTTGGGGCTTCTCACCAAGGCTTTGGTGAGCATTACTAGCTGTACCCAGTCTCGGGGGGCAATTCTTTACCTGCTGAAGCAGGGGCTGGGCTCCCTGCACCTGTGCACCCGTGTTCTGGAGTGACGTGGTAGGTCCAGCCTGGGCCACCTGCAGGGCACCATCCCAGCCCCTCTGCCCTGAGGAAGCCCTGCCAATCAGCCACCCAGCCCTGCTGGGCTTCACCGCCCTTCCTCGAGGACCTCTTTGCTCTGGGCTACCACTGATGACCTTCCCGTCTGGGGCTGCCCACCCAAATTCCCGCTTCTTTCTCACACACTCCTTTCTGTCAGCCTCCTGGGTCCTTCCCATGGTTATTCATCTTTTGAGCTGTGCTAAGCATGGAGGGAAAGAGGAATCAGACAGGGACCCTGCCTACACAGAGCTCACAGTCAGGGATGGAGACCAACTGTACGTAAAAATGGGAAGGAAGCAAAGTAGAAAGTGGAGGGAAGAAAGAATAGATAAAAGGCTTTAGGGGCTCAGAGGTCGTTGAGAAGGCATTTGCCTGGTTGGGTTGGGGAACATCAGGGAAGGCTTCATAGAGGAGGTGGCATTGAGCTGGCCCCAGAAAGGTCACTAGATTTGTCTGAGGGAGAGGGGTACTCCGGGTGGATGGGGCTGCAGGGAAAAGCACGCAGGTGCCATCATCGAGGGCCTCCGATGTCCTCTAGATGGCCTGACGTCCCCAAGTCCTCCAGTTTCCTTTTATGCGTTCAGATCTCTTCAACTCAGCTCCCACCTGTCTTCCTCTGCCTCTCAGATCTGCATCAGTCCTGTATGTGTGTGCCAAGAGCTTTTCATGTATTTTCATACTTCTTTAACAAAACTTTATTAGTTTTAGACTTTAGTTTAGTTTAGTTTAGACTTTATTAATATTTAGTTATATGTTTATATTCATATTTTGTTTTATATTTATTTAATATATTTATTTTTTTATTTTTTGGATTTAACGTATTACCAAAATGTAGCACTTACTGTGCACTAAGTCATGTTCCGGCTGCTTCACAAATGTTAACAGTCCTCACAACAACCCTGTGAGGGGGTGTGTTAGCGTCCTGGGCCTGCCATAACAAATCACCACAAACTGGGGGGGCTTCAAGCAACGGAAATGTATTCTTTCACGGTTCCAGAAGCCAGAAGTCTGAAACCAAGCTGTCATGGCAGCCTGTGCAGGCGGGGTGGGTGGTATGGGGGTTGTGGTAGGGGGTCCTTCCTCACCTCTTCTGGCTTATGGTGGCTCCTAGCACTCCTTAGCTTCTGCTGGAGAGCTCCTGTCTCCTCCTCAGTCTCCACGTGGCCTTCTCCTCTGTGTCTCCCCCACCCTTCCTTTCCCTTCTCTTGTCACTGGGTTTAGGACCCACCCTAATCCAGGGTGATTTTTCTTTCCTTTTCTTTTTCTCTCTTTTTTTTTCTTTTCTCTTCTTCTCTCTCTCTCTCTCTCTTTTTTTTTAGATTTTATTTATTTGAGAGGAGAGAGTGAGCAAGAGAGCACAAGCAGGGGACGGGATGCAGCAGGGGGAGAGGGAGAAGTGGGTTCCCCACTGAGCTGGGAGCTGGACCATGGGGCTTGATCCCAGGACTTGAGCTGAAGGCAGACACTAACCTGACTGAACCACCCAGGCACCCCTCCAGGGTGATGTCATCTCAAGTTCCTTAATTCTATTACATCTACAAAGACCCTTTTAATAAATAGGATCACACTAGGGCAGCTGGGTGTCACAGTCGGTTAAACGTTCAACTCGGTTTCAGCTCGGGTCATGATCTCAGGGTCGTGGGATCAAGCCCTGTGTCGGGCTCTGTGCTCAATGTGGAGTCTGCTTGAGTCTCTCTCTCCCTCTGCCCCTCCGCCTGTGTGCACTCTCTCTCTCTCACTGAAATAAATAAACAAATATTTAAAAATAAATAACTAAATAAGATCACACTGACAGATATTGGGTAGATCTATCTTTGGTGGGGGTTGGGGGGCACCATTCAACCCATTACAGCAGATGTAACTATTAGCTTTACTTTACAGATGAGGAAACAGACCCAGAGAGGGTAAGTAACTTGCACTAGGTCTTGGCATCTCTAAGAGGCAGAACCACTTTCTCTTCTCCCCACGCTCAGGGTTTTCCATCTTCCACTTCAAGGTCTCATCTGGCAGGCACGGATCTCACCCAGATCTCTGCAGCATTTGCGTTTGGCACTCAGCCCAGCCACCGAAATTGCTTCTCATTTTGCGCAGGTGACCTGCAAACATGGACCAGAATATCTAGTCAGGCTGCGGAACCCCTGGGGCAAAGTGGAATGGAAAGGAGACTGGAGTGACAGGTGAACACCCGGGACGGGCTGGCAGGGGTGAGGACGGGGCAGGGCGAGCCTGCGAAGGAGGCTGCCATCTGCACGCCAGTTCAACATTGTTCTTCGGTCTCTAGCTGGATCGGGAGAGTGTTCCGATGGTGAAGGTCAATCTCTCACATTTATAAGATACTTAATGACATATAGACGGTTTTCTCATTTATTATAATAACCAAGCTAATGTTTACTGAGAGCTTGCCAGCACTGTGCTAAGCCCTTTGAATTTTTTTCCTGCCCTTATTTATTTGAAAATAAAAATTACCTTGACTTCGAGCATGCAGAGACCTCTCTTATATGCCAACTGGCCTATTCCTTCAAGCACTTTGAGTATTTATTATCTCTGATCCTCTGAACAGTGCTCTTATAGGTAGGGAATTTTATCCCCATTTTACAGATGAAGAAACTGATGATTAGTGAATGAATCACTTAAGGTCTTTGGCGTTGAATCCGTGTTCTTTCCTGGGCACGGTTCAGTGTTCTCTTGGGCCCACTGGGTCAGAGACAGACAGATCCGGCTTGGCCCGGACCTTCTGGTTCTATGTCGTGACCTCCGGGAGCTCTGCTCAGACCAGAATGTGAGTCTCTGTGTCACCCTCCAGGGATTTAGTTTCAGACAGGAGTCTGGGTGATGTTGGGATTCACCTCATTGTGTCCCCTTCCTCTGGGTCATAACCTGGTGCTGCCTGCTGTCTAATGTTTGAAGACAGTTGTTTTCTATATTTTGTCACATATTTAGTTGTTTATGTGGGGAAATAATACAGGAAAGCCTTACTCCCTTGTGATCAGACACAAAAGTTCAAAAAGATGGGCTTTGAAAATACATAGTACCAAGGTCGGTTCAAATGTGCTCGGACATTTTGTAATTTTGTGACTTCAGGAAAGTGATTTAATCTGTTGTAGCCTCTGTTTCCCAATATCTAAAATGGCAATAAAAATCCCTACCTTGCAAACTTATTGTTAGCCTTAGGTGAGATAAAGTCTATGAGGGGTCTGGCCCAGAGCTTGGCGCCCTGTGAGGGATGGATTACTGTTACGTGTGGTTTTTAGAAGACGGGATGTGAGATTCAGTTGTTTGCAAAGTAGCATAAAAGGAGGAGAGAAGTAATGACACTTTTGAGCATCTCCCCCACATCCTCCACAATCCTTCATCCCCACAGAAACACCCCTTTTCTCTTTTCAGCTCAAGTACGTGGGAGCTACTGAGCCCCAAGGAGAAGATTCTACTGCTGAGGAAGAGTGATGATGGCGAATTCTGGTATCTAACCTGGGGACTTGGGACAAATGCTCCAGCCTCCATTTGGACACCCAGCCTGCCAATATTTACTGGGTGCCACACATGTGTCTGGCAGCCTCGTGTGCAGAGATCACAAAGACCCGTTAGGGACCCGCAGCTCCCGCAAACAGTCACAGTCCCCATGATGAGAGCTGTGACTGCTGGCATGGCACCCGGTGGGCACTCAGTGCCGAGCAAGGGGGCGGCCACCTCCTTCTCCCTGCTTTCCACCCTGTCTCTTGTATCTCTCAAAAACACTCAAACCCAAGGTTTTGTCTTTCCTGGCCTGAAAGAGAGATGAGGAAAGAAGGCATTATAAACCCTAAGCCACCTCGGAGCTCCATGGCCAGACTCCCACCCACCCCAAAGCCACTCACCCCCTTTTATGAGAAGCCACCAAGACGCCTTGAGCTGATGCTGTTTCTGGGTACCAGATGGGAGCCGCACCTGCTCCCCTTTCCCTTCTCTTTTGGCCCTTACTATTAACTTCCACCCTTGTTCCCAGGGGCCCCTCTTCCCCCATTCTGCACTCTTTCTAGACTGCTGCGACCCCCCTCTCTCTTTGGAAGTGGTCGCTCAACTCAACAGCCCTGGAAGTACTATTAATTTCCACTTTACGGATAGGTAAATGGAGCATCAGCCAGTGCAGATAGCTTGCCTTGGGTCTCAAAGTTAGTGAGTAGGGGCTAAGGCTTTTATCAATGAATAATTGAGAACTGACTTGTGCAATTATTATTAGACATTTATATCTCAATCGACCAGTCAGGAACGCCCCAGTTCAGCTTTATCATCACAATCGGCTCAGCAAGGATGTCCCCCCCCGCCCCCCCACCCCCGGCACGCTTTGCAGGGGGCTGCTTCCAGCGACGGGCTGGGGGTGGGGGAGTTTTCTCGATGGCCCATGTCCTCTGATGCACCCTCACACTGATGAGCCGGTGCTGCTCTCCTGTGTCCCGGGTGGGCTCAGCTGGACAGAAGGGCGAGATCACCGGGCTGAGGCTGGTGGGACTGCTTGGTTCTGCCCCTGCTTTAGTCCTGATGAACGGACATTGTGCTGTGCCCCCGTCCTCTCCACAGGATGACTCTGAAGGACTTTAAAACACATTTCACGCTTCTGGTCATCTGTAAACTGACCCCAGGCCTGCTGAGTCAGGAGGTGGGCCAGAAGTGGGCCTGCACCCTGCGGGAGGGGAAGTGGGAGAAGGGGAGCACGGCCGGTGGCCGGATGAAGTCGCCCCAAGGTAAGCAGGTGCACAGGACCTGGGGTTCTGGGGGCTGGAGTGGCAGCTTGGCCAGCAAGGGTGGGGAGGCGGCCATCGTGGGGGCATCCGGCTGAGTGTGAGGGATTCTGGTGGTCAAGCCTCATGCTCTGCCTCTGGGCTGTGTCCTCCTCGGCCCCAGGAAGCCACAGGCACACATGCACGGTAGAAGGAGGGGGGGTTCAATCTTTGGTTTTAGGACAAGGCCATTTCTATGCTGAAATAACCACCCCTTAAAGGCAGGCTTGAAATAGTGATTTTATCCTATGCATCAGGCCCTCCTTGCCTGGGGATTGGTGGTAAAACAAAATTAAGGATTCTCAGCTCACCGGTTACAGGAGACAAAGGTGTCTGAAATCTCAAAGTGGAGAGATTTGGTCACTGTGTCCCTTTCTTCACGCTGGAGGTGCTGAGCCATCTCTTTGGAAGGAAAGACCTGTAGGGTGTGATCTCAGGGGGCCAGGTGCCCTTGGCTCTGGCTTCTCCCTCTCACCACAGTGGTCCTCCCAAAGGCTGAAGTTGCCCTTCAGCTAAGGCTTTGTTCCTGTTAAAATGCAAATCTCCCTGAAATCATGGACCTGTTCTCAGTTAGTTAATACAGTCCCTTACTCAGGCAGTCAGTGCCTATGGGGCACAAAGTCTGTGCCAGGAACCGTGCTGTGCAAAGGGGCTATGGTGATGAGAAGAGCTCTTGGTCTGTGTGTTTATAGAACACAGGGTGAGAGGGGTAGGGGGGCTAGAGGGGAGGCCGAGAGCTCCACTCTGTCCAGATGGACCTCAGGGTGGGAATCTTAGGACAGGTGCTCTGGGTCTGTGGGAATGTGATGATCAGGGAGCCAGGGCCTGGCTCACCTCACTGCGTCCTGCTCCAGACACATTCTGGAAGAACCCGCAGTTTCTGCTGTCCGTCTGGAGCCCTCAGGAGGACAGGAGGTTCCCGATGCCCTGCAGCGTGCTGGTGTCCCTGCTCCAGAAGCCAAGGCACCGGCACCGGAACCGGAAGCCTCACCTCGCCATCGGCTTCTACCTCTTTAGGGTGAGTGGGTCTCCCGGGCATGCAGCCTCACGGGGTGTCTCCCACCGCTGGGCATCCTTCCTCCTCATTTCCTGTCCTCTTCACCATCTGTATGTCTACACACAGACCTGTAGACTCTGTCCCTTGGGAATATGTGATCTAGAACACATCACCTGCGGGCCCTTGAACACCCACTTCTTCATCTGTAGAGTGGGGACGCTGATATTTATGCAAAGAGTAGACCAGAGGGACATCGTGCACCAGGGCACCTCATGGTGCCTGGCACACAGTCCGTAAAATCAATGCCGCTGTTCTTTTCCTCTCCCCAAAAGTCAAGGTGGCCTTTCCTCACCCTTTCCCAGAATTCCTGATGATGGATTAAAATGTCACTGACGAGAACAGCAAGTCTTATGGGAGAGACGGCGGCGGGGGGGGGCCTGGGGGAGCCTTTTGACATATCAGCCTCCGTTAGTTTGTGCTTGTGAAAGAGCTGCTTTCCCTGCCTAATGAGGCCCCTCTTTTCTCTGTGTTTCAGTTGAGCAAGGTGAGTGCCACGCTCGACCAGCTGGCCCCGGTTTGGAGTGATGTCACGTGACAGGTTCAGCCTGACTGTAGGAACCTCCGGGCGAGCGCTGTGAGGATGTCCGGCAACAGTGCCGAAGGGATAAGTGCTTGACATTCTTTTCACCCAGGGACCGTGAGAAATCCTTCTGCCTCTATAGGGCCGTCTCTGAGCCTGGTGCAGAACCAGTATATTTTAGAATTTATTAAATGTAAGGTTAAATGAACTGACATGTGTTTCCTCAGCCCCACAAAGGAGCAATGGAGCCCACACCTGACACATTGTGGTTTTTTCTTTTCTCTCCTCACCCCCTTATCCCTCCACTGGAGCAGGTTGGGTTTGGCTAATCAGAGACCACCTGCATCCTGTCTCCTGGCCAAGGGCCCCAGGGCCGGCCACAAGCCCTGGGTATCATCTTAACTGGGGCTCTTCCATCCTCTACCCACAGTACTACGGTGACCCGAGGAGACTTCCTCCTGAGTTCTTCTGGAAAAATGGCCCCCTCAGTTGGCCCGAAGCATTTCTCACAGAGAGAGAAGTGAGTCAGGAACTACAGCTGGTGCCAGGGACGTACGTCATTGTGCCCTGCACGTCTGAGGCCAGCCAGGAGTCGGAGTTTCTCCTGAGAGTCTTCTCCAGGAAGCACATCTTTCAGTAAGGACCCAGGACTCCCCTGGCAGTTGGGGCCCCCTCTGGCCAGCGGAGTATGGAGGAGGAGGAGGCTGAAATGGCAGAGGATGGGGTCTGTGTGACCAACACAAGAGAGGGTAGGGCGAGCAGAGAGCTCCCTGTATGGAGAGCTCCCTTCTCCTCTTCCTCCCCGCTCTCCTAAGAAATGAACAGTCTGCTAGACATGCGAGAGAAAAAGCTAGAACAGGCCTGGCCCTTGCCCTCCAGAAGCTCAAGGCCTGAAAAGGACGGGGGCGTTCGAGCAGTGGTCTGTGCTACGCTGTGTCCCATGCAAGCATTTATCTACACAGGGTATTAGCAGAACATCAAAGAGGGAGATCCGAGGCAATCTCCCATGGTCCTGGCGGCAGTGGGGGTAGCATCAGGGAGGTGTTAATTTCTAGGAGATGCATGGGGGTTGTGCACACGAGGGGAGGCTGTCATCAACGAATTGGCTTGGATCCGTAAGTGTGTGCGAGTGAATCGGTAGACACACTTTCCAGCCCAACTCCTTCTGCTCATGATTGTTTCGACATGACAACACTTCAGAGCTTAGAATCCAGTTCTCTTTCTTTTTTATTTCATGGTTTGGCCCTACGTAGTCTGACTTGATCTTGAACCCCACTGCCTAGCAGTGCCGAGTTGTATATATGAGTAGGAGTCGCTTGGTGGGGACAGTGGAAGGCACGCCAGGTGTGGAGATGAGCAACAGCCCCAGGCATGTGGAGAGGGGCAAGCAGTGTGTGGGGCCACGTGGCTGGACTGTTGACTCCAAGGAGAAGTTGGGGGAGAGGTGTGAGAGCAGGGTGAGCCCACACGGCAGATCAGCTTACAGACTGGGAGGAGGTATTCCCTGGGGAGGGAGAATATTGGCCAAAATGCTCCCAAGATGCCCGCCAAGAATTAATTCTGCCCTTTGTTTTCCCGCAGTGAAATTGGCTGCGATGCCAGTGCTGTTTTCTCTAAGGTGCGTAGGCAGATGGGATTCCCCATGCTGGGACCGTTTCCAAAGAATGGTGGGCTTCTCCCCTCACGTTCTTGTGTCTGGGGAAGAAGTCTGCAGATCCTAAGGTCCCTACTCTATGGCACTCATACTGTGTTACTTACTGTGCCCTAAGGGTCCCTAGGTTGTGCTGTTTTTGCACCAGGAGAACTGTCCTTCTGGCCGAGTCCTTGTCATGGAGGGCCCAGAGCCCTGGGTACACGAGTTATACATTGACTTGTTTCTGCTTCTTTCTACCTGGTATTTCTTTTATCCATTTCGCTCTTTGCTACTTCCCCAAAGACAGCGAGAATTGGAGAACCAAAGGAGGTGTAAATGCTGTAGTAGGAAACTTAAGACGGTACTCAAGGTCCGACTTAGGATTTCTGGGGCCTGGGGGGTCATGAGACACGAGTGTGTGCACGAGCGTCCATTCATCCAGATGAATGATGAGGTCTTTCCGTGTGTCTGTTCCTCTAGGAAATAGTGGACCAGAATGAAGGGCAGGATGAATTCTTCACTAAACTCTTTGAGAAGGTAAATTGGCCAGAGGTGGTGGCGAGCAGAGGGTAAACCAGGGGACAGAGTGGAGCCTAGAATTCCGTGGAGGGTGTGTTTGCAGCCGCCTGACCTTGGGTTCGAAGTGTGATGTAAGGCTACTCTTCCCCAAACTGCCACTTTCTATTCAAGTCCTCAAGTTTTTAGACAAGTAAGAGGAAGAGGATTTTCTCCAGAAGACTTCTGTAAAATACGAATCTGCTCTTGAAAGCGACATTGATTAGTTAGTTGTAGGAGAAATAGCTTTAATATTTAATTCCTGAGAAAATGGAATTGAGAGTTTAGAATCATTGTTGGCAGTGGTACAGAGCATGATGACAAACTCTAGGAGCCTGGGGGAGGGCGGTCCATGGAGGAAGACCCCTTTGGGGGTCACCTAGAGAAGTGATAGGGCTGGGAAGAGGGCATTAGGGAAGAGGAGGGCCTGGGGCTGCATACCTGGTCCCCTTGAGGCCTTTTCTTGCACTGACCCAGATCACAAGGCCAGTGGTGTGAGGTAGGGCTCTGGAGGCCACTCTGTCCCTAACCTGCAGGATGCTAGATCTGTTGAGGAACAAGATATGAAGTGCACTAGAAATCTGGTGTCTGACTGTGTAGTGATGTCATTAAAACTAGAAGAGCATGAGCTCCTTGTATTACTCTGGATTTAATTCACAATATGCCTGCCCCTCATCTTCTCTCTTATTCTCCCTTGGCATTTTGCCTAATGTAGCCAGAGAGGATAGACAGCATCTTACATGTGTTGTTCATAAATGTTTTCCTCTATACCAGGGATTTCCAAACATTTTCTGTTGCAGTCCTTTTTTTTTTTTTAAAGAATTTATTTCTGTTGCATTCCTTTTATCAAATGGAATCTCATTGAGAACCCCAATATATATATAAAACAGATAAAAATATATTATGAATGTGTATCTATTTTATAAGCTCACATTAATGATACATTTCATATGTATATTTTAAAGTTAAGATTTTTTTAAGATTTTATTTATTTATTTGAGAGTGAAAGAGAATGCAAGAGAGCACAAGCAGGGGGAGCAGCTGAGGGGGAGAAGCAGACTCCCTGTTGAGCAGGGAGCCCGATGCGGGGCTCAATCCCAGGACTCTAGATCATGACCTGAGCTGAAGGCAGATCCTTAATTGACTGAGCCACCCAGGAGCCCTTTTAAAGTTACATGTTGGTATAACAGTTGCTTCTGATGAACTTCAGAACTTGGAGCCTTGGCTGAAGATATCTTATTAAGAATAAAATTCAAACCAAATTGTTTGCTGAACTCCTGAAGCATCTTGATAAAACCCAGTTGGAAAAACACCATTATTACAATGCTTCCTACAAGTCCTGTCCTGCTGGGGTTTCCTGGACTTGACCCCCCGGGCTTAATTACTCTGCCCGGAAGGGACGTGTGTACCGTGCTGAGCAGGTGCAGTAGTGACTTCCCAGCCCCCTTCTCCCGCAGCCCCTCTGCATCTAATGAGCCTTCTGTAATGATAATTTTCTCCTGCCACTCTGCTCCCACTTCAGTATCCAGAAATAAATGCAGTGCAGCTGCAGAAGATCCTGAACCACATGACCTGGCCAAGTGAGTATTTCGGAGTCATCCTGTAGGACTCAGGGGGCATGGCTGTTCTGAACTCAGGGTCTGCTCTCTTTCCCCTGTGGGACATGTGAGTTACTGCACAAGGGTCCCCTAGGCAGCTGTGTCTTACACCAGAGTGGGTCATGTAGCAGTAGAGAAATTTATACAGCTTGGAAAATAGTTATTTTCTTTCTTGTTTGGGGGGGTTTGTTTTGTTTTTGCTTTGCTTAGTTTGAGTGTGTAGAGATAAAGATTTCTGATGTTTTGCTAGTTTGAGAATATCTGTGTACTTCTATCTTGGCATATAGATTCCATGTGGAAGGACTGTACCCAGCCTGGCCTGTCAATATTGTATTTATATACAATATAAGTATTGACTAGCCCCCTCCCAGGGAGCCTTCTAATAAACTCATATTTAAGTTGACCAACCTACTAAAATTTGAAGGAGGGGAGCGCATCCCCTCCGAGGGCTGCAAATGGCCAGTGTGGATGCCTTCATATGAAACCTGAGGTAAATTATTAAGAAAGCTTAAAGCCCGTGGAAAATTTTTTATATGTTTATTTCAAGTGGGAAGCACATGATTTCTCTAGAGAGGAGAATAAAGTTAAAATGAAAAAAGTAAACCAAACAATTAAAGAGTATTTGCCACCTAACATATGTGATTGCTTCTCCTTTATATGAAGCCAAGACTTCAGACCCAAACAAATTATAGTCCAGGGTGTTGTATAACTCAGAGCTTGAAATAATTTCCAGATGGTTCCTCATTGCCAAATTCAGGTATCATAAAAGAGCCAGAAGGAGAGATTCTAGAAATTATATAAGAATCCCCCCACACACACACCCCAGAAAGTAAATTCTAGGGAAATTATCTAGAAGAGATGGCTTGAGCACATTTATAATTTTTTAAATGTTTTGAACACAAGTATGCAAAATGGTTTCCCAAAGAATGTGTGGACAGATCGCTTCCATTTAGTCCTATGAGAGAATTTTTGGATTGACAGCTCAGAGAACTACTGTGGTTTTGGGCAAAATCCTTGGTAAAGTATCTGATGGAGAATGATGACATGTGGGTTGGAAAGTAGCAATAGAGATGTAGTCACAAGTCTGATGACCATTCCCAAGAGTTACATAAATACGAAACCAGAGGGGGTAATTCTGTGTCATAGATGAGAGTCGGCAGGTATGATGAGAGTCCCAGGTTTCCACCCTTGGTCCCCTTCACTTCCTCAGCTTTTATCAATGACTCAGAAGAGGATGCGGGAGGTGGGCTTATCAGATTTGCAGATGGCGCAAAGCTGGAAGGAATTCTGCTATAATAGATAGCAGAATTGAAATTCAGAATGCTCTTAACAAGCTGTGCCCAAGCCCAAAAGATGAAACAGAGTCAGGATGATAATTAAAAACTGCCATTTCATTATTTTTTTAAAAATTGATCGCATGAGTTCCTGGCAGACGAGATCTCATTTTCATGGCAGCTTATGTGAAAGATATCTGGTTAATTTAGTTGACCTGGAACTTAACACGAGCTCACAGTTTCAAGTTGCTGCTAAGTAAGCTAATCTAAATTCAGGCTATACTTAATGGAAACCTTTAGATTTCTATTTTTGAAATTGCGTTCCAAGGAGTATTAGACACTATGAAGTTTTAGGAAGTGTTCCATGAAATAGAAGGGGTTAGACTCTGTGGTCAATTGGGCTTGGGAAGTTCTGCATTAAACAAAAACAAAATTTCAACGTTGGCTTCTTAGTACCTATTATAGGCTACGATGCACGGTGAATGGAGAAAAGGGTCCATAAATGCAAGATATTTCAAATACAGTTGAACTCAAAACCCTTTCTCTGCAGAACATCATCATTGTAATGTAATTTGGGGAATACGGCTTGAAGATTTGGGAAGTCATAGCCCCGTTGTACTCTGCTTCATTAAACCGCACCCGAAGGAGTGCCTTCTGGTCTTGGTACCGCATGTAGAGAGAAGATGGCAAAGCATAGGGTCTAGAGGAAGGCCAAGAGAGCTTAGAAGTCACGTTTAGAGTGGAGGGGAGATGTTGAAGAGACATAGGCCTGTTTATGCCTTTCTGGAGGCAGAACTTGGACTAGGGACTAAATTTTATAGGAGGTTCCTTTGGAAGTAACCTAAATTCCTCCTGACTGGAGCATTCCATCTGTACAAAAAAGTGAACACCCGTAACTGAGAGTCCGTCCACCAAACATCTGAAGAAAGGATCCCCCAGTTTAGGTGGGGCTCGAACAAATTGATCTCTCAGCTCTCTTGCAGATTTGGGGATCCGTGACTCTGTGAGGTACCTAAGTCCTAGGTACCCGGGGCCATGGTCACCGGCCTACATGGAGGCAAAGCTGCGCTGTGACCGGGTCGTCTCTGCAGGGTTTTATGGTGCTCCTTGGGTGAACCACCACTGAGCCCTCTCTCTCTGCTGCCCTCTTGTTCTTACTCCCCGCTACCCCCCCATAAGTGACAGTCATTAGAACCTACAGGTGGCCTAGACAGCTTGGCCTCTTCCTGTTCAAAAAAGGGCTGTGCCATCCTAGGACCACCTCCATGCACACTCTTTCTGTCCCTCTGCAGGTCTGGGGAGCGCCCGGCCTCTCTTCAGCCTGGACGCCTGCCAGGGGATCCTGGCCCTGCTGGATGTATCTTTTCAGGTTTGTGGCAGGAGGCCTGCTGCCGTTGGCAGAGAATTTCGCACTGGGCCAAGATGCCTGGGTTTGAATCCCAACCCAAGAGCTTCCTAGCCGTGTGATCTCCGACAAGTCACGTAGCCTCATTGTGCGTTCAGGTCCTCGAGTGCAGCAAGAGGATGCTATTAAAAGCTGCTCTGTAGAATCGGCAGGAGAATGTGGGGTAACCCAGGCCTGGTGCTTGATGCTGTCATCCAAGGAGTCCTGAGTATTACCTGTGAATAACAAGAATCTTATTTGCCGATAGTGGGGATGTGGCGGCCGCAGGTGCTGGTCAGGAGCAATCCTCCGGGTAACAAGAAGCTGCCACAGGAGCCTCAGGCTCCCGAGTTTTCCAGCTGGTGACCAGGCTGTGGTTGCTCCTCTTTGCAGAGCAGGAAACCAGAGTAAGCCCCATGGCACGCCACCGACTCTCTTTTCCTGGCTCTCAGCCCTGTGATGTTTCTAGCAAACCCTCTGCCTTTCTAAGTGGACAATTGAATCGCAGTTTCATTATCCATGGTACAGAGAGGCACGTGGAATGGATAGTATGTGGCGGGGGATGGGAGGAGTGAAGGCTGCAAGTAACAAAGGCGGTCTTTGCAGAAATATTGCAGAGGATGGCGTGGGGCGGCAGGCAGGTGTGCTAGGCATCGGGGGTTAGGGTTAGGGTGCATAAACCTCAACAGGATCGCACTCTCTGACCCCCAATTTTATCATCCATTTGGGGGGTAGTGAATACCTACCTCACCTGGGAGGTGAGAATGAAGTAACATAGGTCAAGCCTGTAACTCGGGCTCCGAGAAGACCTGCGTGTGGCGGTATTTTGACCCGGTCTCTCTGAGGCAGAGCTATTTAGACATGATCTACAAGGCCCAATCATTAAGCTTTTAACGTTTTATAAAATGACTAAATGTAAGAGCCGCCCTATGATGGACTCCCTCCAGAAGCTGGTTTTAACAATAATGGGGAAAAAAGTGACCGTTTTTTTAATTTAAATCCCATCAAATAGGCTGTGTTGGAATATCCTGTCTCCCTAAGTGCTAGCTGTGGTCATCACCGTCATGCCCCCTGTCCTCAGACTTCTCCCCGTGTGGGTGTGTTTCTGGCTCCTTCCGTGCCTTCCTAGCAAGGGTGGGGGCGCTCTGGGCTGGACGGACCACCCAGCAGAAGCCAGGCAGGGCTATGAGACAAGGAGCAGGACTGTCCACAAATGACACCCTGTTGTGCGGAGGGCCCGCTGCTGCTCCCAGAGGTGTGACAACAACTCCCCAGGCGGCTTTGACCTTAACCCTCTATCAGCTTAATGCATCAGGCACTGTGAGCATCCAGGAGTTCAGAGACCTGTGGAAGCAGCTGATGCTCTATCAGGTAAGAACAAGTCTTCCCCAGACCTCCCTGCAGCGGCGGGGGTGTGGGCAGAGATGGCAGTTCTGTGAAGCCCTGTAAGCACCACCCCCCTTTCAGCTCCATGTACCCCACTGTTCACCCCGCGACTCTCCCCTCCCTTCCGTGTGCCCGCCTTCCCTCTCTCCTAAACTCAGCCCGTTGCGATAGTCTCCTGGATTTCTAAAGGGCACATCTGATCATGTTGCTTCCTTGATGAAAGCTTTTTGAAGACTGCCTGTGGTCTTTGGATAAGGTCTGAGCTCCTTAGCAGGGAAATTAAAGTCCTGCATCAGCTGGCTTCTTCCTCTTTGCCCAGTTCTTACTCACCACCATCCCTCTTGTCT
Organism: Martes martes; assembly: GCF_963455335.1. NCBI lineage: Eukaryota > Metazoa > Chordata > Mammalia > Carnivora > Mustelidae > Martes > Martes martes. Next base: position 114,571,883 of record NC_137896.1, read on the forward strand.
CCTGGGTCCGAAAGCCAGCAGGCCTTCAAGGTTCGGAGAATGTGCCTAAGTCAAGCACATTTAGCTACGCTCAGACTGTCTATCTGCGTGACCAAAAAACCCCACTCCTTTTCTCAGAAGCCCAGACCCTCTGCCTACTCCTGTCCTCGTAGCAGGCCATGCTGGCAGGATCCCACAATGGCCGCTGCAGCGTGGATGCTTGGGCATGGCAGGGCGGGGGGCGGTTGGCTAACAGGTGATGCTTGCAAACGCCTGATTCCCGAGCCTTTGGTGTGGGTTCTGCGCAGGAGGTTTTCCACAAGCACGACAGTCACCGGTTGGGACACCTGAACAGGACTCAGCTGCGGGCGGCCATGAGGGACGCAGGTAAGCCCAGGCCGAGCAGGTCCTGTGGGGCGCACCTGCTCTGGGTCGGGAGGGGTAGGAGGGGCATCACTTCTCAAGTAATCCCAAGGCACAGAGCTGCTCCCCGGGTCCAGAGGCCTGAGGCTGTGGATCTGCAAATCACGGAAATGTGTGTTATCACTGGTCACAGCTGACAGTGCTGAAGGTTGGGGCATCCACACTCTGGTTTAATCACCCACACCGAGGGCTAATCCCCACTTAACAAAGAAGCAGTTAAGGTCAGAGACGTTAGGTAATTTGTCTGGAGCTTGAATCCAGGACTATCAGGCCCCAAAGGGGATGTTCTGGACGAGTCTTGGACAGACTGCCTCCTGCCTTGAAGGCCAGCATCCCACTCTATAAAAAGATCCTCATGCTGGTGGTCTAAGGGGGTGGGAATGGGGAGTCGAGATGGAGATAACGTTAAGGGACTAACTAATTGAGCAGTCCATACTGAACCCCATGAAAGAAGACCCCCATGTTATCAGGATTCGGGTCCCAGAAGGGGAGGGACAGCTGCGGGAGCTTCAGGTGGAGGGGCGGGGGCACAAGGTCCCCAGCACCCAAGGCGGGATTCTGTGTCTGATGCAGGGATTGTGCTCAGTGACGACGTCTGCCAGCTGATGCTTGTCCGCTACGGCGGCCCCCGCCTCCAGATGGACTTCGTCAGCTTCGTCCACCTGATGCTGCGTGCGGAGAGCATGGAGGGTGAGCTGGTGGGAAGGAGGCAGGGCGGGAGCTTCCCCTGCACTCCTTGTGGATTGCCCCCTGTCCCCGGTTCAAGCAGGAGGGAGGACAGCTGCCGGGGCAGAAACAACGGGCCAGGAGCTATAGGGACACGCTGGCTCCGTGCCCGAGAACCCTGCCTGCATCGCCCCAGACTCATGTACACCCCACCTGTCCCTGGGCCAAAGGTCTGAGGCAGCTCACTTAACCTCGTAAAGTGTGGCCACGTGGGGCTGAAACCAGGCTCCCGGCAGAGGGGACGGGTAAGAGGAGCCAGTGGCTAATGTTTCCATCACACGTTAGCTGTGTTCCGTTCTGCTGCATTTTCACAGGTGCCTTCCAGAACTTAACCCAAGATGGCAAAGGGATATACCTCCAGAAGTCAGAGGTAAGCCTTTGTCCTTGGGGCGGACTCACACCATCTTAGGCAGAGGGGGCCACAGCGGGTCCAGGCTCTTGTGAAGGAGCGGGATTCTGGGACCTTCGTTCTGCTGAGCTGAGGAGGTAGCCCCTCACTCACGGTCCTTCTCCATTCGTTGGTCCACTCTTTACCGAGCACTCTGTCTGTGCTGGGTGCATAGGCAGGGACCTAGACCCTGGCTCAGTGGACCCAATGACTGTGACCGTAGTAATGCCATGGGACAAATCCACCCAACTTCAGCTGTGACAGCAACACTCACTGAGTTCCCCAGTTACATGTCTGAGAGTCAGCAGGTCTCAGCTGGCTGGCTCATGATGGGTGGGTGAACCGGGGGCTTTGCGGGTACCTTCACTGAGGAAGCTCTGGCTGGGCTGGTCTCATTGTCTCCAGACAATAGCAGCAGTATAGGGGAGCGAGCTTACACACGCAAGGTCTCCAAGGTCAGGCACATCGTGTTGTGCAGTTCCTTCTGTTGTCCAAAGCAAGTCACATGGCCAAGTCCACCTCCAACACATGGAGAATAGCCTTCTCTGTCATGAGAGGCACCTCAGAGTCTCTGGCAGAGGGCATGGACACAGAGTGGGCGAGGACCCAGGCCAGCAATGAACTCTAGCACAGATAGAAATAGGGCAGCTGTTCTGAACAGGGCATTTCACAGAGGCCTTTCTGGAGGAGGTAACATCAAAGTAGAAACCTTGGAGATCGGAAGGAGCCGGGGAGGCTGAGTGGAGAGTAGGAAAGGCTCAGGATAGAGGGAACTGTGTGTGTGTGGTCCTGGCGGGAGTAGAGAGAATGACAAAACTGGATCAAGATGAATCTGAAAAGATCAAGGTCAGATTTTTCTCACGAGCTGGCCTAGCCTTCCCGCTGTGGGCAGGGATTCTGATCTTGTCTGGGTAGCCTCTTCTCGAACCTCATCGTGGTTTGCATGTAATAGGAGGCTTGACAAATGTTTGTTGAGTGAATGAGATGATATGCCAACAAGACGAATGTGTGCCTGACACCGACGGTCTTCCCTGATGAATCGAACCACACGGATTTACTGAGCACCTACTCTATGTCAGACGTGGGTCTAGGTAGTGTTTCCTGCAAGGATGTTGGAATCTGGAATTAAATTATGTTTTTTCTTTGTAAAAACACATCCTCCATTTAGACTGCTTAAAAAAGGTCCAGTAAAAGCAGAGGTTTCTTCCTTGACCTCAAACGTCCATTCTATGTAGTATCTTTCCCAGATATCGGGATACTCAGCACGTGTCTTGCCTCAATCACAGTCCTATCTGAATGTGAAGCTAGGATTCAGCTGGAGGGGCAGTGGTTAGAATTTTCTGAGCCCATCTCCATCTCAAATCAAGTTCATGTCTTGATCTCAGGCAGTCCCTCCATAGCACAGGCTGAGAGCTGAGAGAGCAGGAAAACATGAATGTACCATTGAAATGGGCAGCCCACAGCCCAAGCTGGATCCAGCAGTGCAATGTGCCATCATGGGAAGAGAACTGGACAGAGACCCAAGGTGAACCCACAGCACTGCTTGTAACTAGCTGTGGGATCCTCGTCGGATCAACTTCAGTATGCCCGGGCCTCAGTTTCCCCACATGTGAAATGAGTGACCTGGCTTAGGTCATCTCTAAGATCCTCTTCAGCTCTGAGCATCTCTGGCTGCAGGAGAAGGAGATCTTCAGGGCTATCCAGGGATGTCTACAGGGAATGGCAGCCAACTGGTTGGAATTTCATGCTGGTTTTCTCTCATGCCATTGGTAACTCCAACCTTGTCATCTTCATCACCAACATCATTAGCAGCATCGTTCTGATGTAACTGGCCTGGGAAGTGGTTTCTCCAGAGGTCCTCTGTATGTGAGACAGAGGGACTGTGCATCACACCCACATAAAGCTGTCAGACAAATGGGCCCATAAATGGAAACATGTAGACTAGCTCTAATGGATTTCCGCTACCCAGTTGGTCCACACACCTGCACACTGCTGTCCCAAGCACGCCAAATTGAATTCATGGCAGAAAATTGCATTGAGAATTGAATACAGAATCAGCCTGCATCTTGGGTATCATCATTCACTCACACCCTGAGAAGTCAAGGTTGATTATATTTCAGGTTGATTTATACTTACTACCAGATGGTGTGGTCCCTCTGGCTAAACCATCCATTACTGTCTCCATGGCTTCTCAGGAACAAGGGGGGAGGAGGTCCCAATCCTGTGTCAGGCTCCAGGGTCTGGTGACCGAAAAATGAAGCACCCTTAGCTGAATGTCAGAGATCTGCCTGAACTGACCATAATTTGCTTCCCCATTATGTCCAGTGGCTGATGATGACTCTGTACTCCTGAGAAGGCTGGGGCCGTCTGTCTTCACTGAGGACTGCGTACGGCTCAGGGGTGGCTTTCGGCGGAACATGAAACCCATTTATTGTTCTTCAGGACCGCGTCTCCAGTCATCATCTTCTCAGAGGGGAAGATTTCTTTTCTGCAGACCTCTCCTTTGGATAGGCAGTGTGCAAAAAGGGAAAGGAGTTAGCAGAGATTGCCCTGGACTTGTAAAGACCAACGGCCATTCTCAGGCCACAACCTTTTCACAAGCAGAGATGTTACCTGATGTGACCTAAGCAAACTGATTCCAGAGTTGGTGTCTCAACTTTTAACAATACTGCCTTCATGACCATCCAGCTTCAGTGACCTTACCCGAATGTTATTCCATTTGGGGCAGTAGTCTAGGTTTCAAGATCTGAAGAGAGACTAATATGCCCTTAAAAAACTGCACCAGCTTCTAGAAATCGATGGAGGCCTAGGCTAAATTCAACTGTGTGGAAGTGGGGTGAGGCTCTAGTGAGCTTTCAAGAACACAGAAAATGAGAGGATTGGCAGAGTCCAGGTGGGTTGGGCTGGCTCTGGCATTTGAGGGCCCTGGATGGTCTTCTACAGTATCTCCAGGTGGTTGAAATTGGGGCAGGAACCACTGGATTTGAAACACCTGAGTTCTCCAAGGGCCTCCTGCATTATAATAGATGCCAGTCTGTTTACTTTACGGACTATCAGATCCATTTCAGATCAGTCCCCAAAGCCTCCATGTGCCTATTTTAAAGAAGAGCAACCCGTCCGTGCTGTAGTATAAAGCTGAGCAGTGGATGGTTAGTATCTCTGATTTTTTGAACCACCATGCTGCCGCATCTTCACAGCATCCCTCCCAACCCCAGAGCCTGGAGGAAAACCAGAATAAAGTCCATCTCCCAAAGTCCCTACATTTTACTCACAGCTTAGCAACTCGGAGCCATTTGTTAAAATTCTATTTATTCCTGATTTCCAAACTGTTCTAATAGACATGACTGTCTGGTGTCCAAGCCCATGAAAGACTCCAGGAGGAAGCTGAATGACGGGATAAAAGGGTGTCTGTTGGCAGAACAAAAGGAAACTTGACCGATAAGTGGGTACTGAAGAAGGAGCAAGCACTTTCTAAGCGCGGCTTACGGGAGTCGGAAAGTCTTTCACTTAGAGAAAACTTTGTTGATTCCAAATAACAAAATGTAAAATGGTTTTCCATGAAGTTCCAGGGACGTGAGGTATTACTGATTGTATAAATGATGATCATGTATCATAGCCAGGATTTTTATGTTTATTTATTTGTTGGTATCTCTGTCCTTAGATTCTGCCATTGTAAATATTTGTTTTAATTAAATAGCTCTTGCTTTGGTCCCATGAAGGCCCTGTGGGAGATTTTTGGAGGAAAGAAGGTGTTATCTCCATCCCGCTCATGACCCCTGGGTTACAGTGTAATAGTTTTGCTTGGTGTTGAAGGTGTTTATAATGAAGTTAATTAAGTCTGACAGAACCTCCCTTCTAGCTTTCTCAGTGGTCTGCACTGCCTTCCTACGTCACTCATGTGTTCCCCTCGCTCGCCTGGGTCTATCACTGTGGTAACTCAGATGCCCCACGCCATGCTGACCTCTCCCCCATTCCTTCCAGCACCCCCCAAAGCTGAGTGCCGGAGACCAGGGGCAGAGCCCTTTTCCCACCCAGATATCCCTTCCCCATCCTCTGTCACTCTGGGGCATGTGAGGCAAGTAAATGTCTGGGACAGGATGGGCCGCACAAGAGTCAGAGTGAGGTCAGGCCGAAGGTCTGAGAGGTGAGCATCTGCATTTCCCAGAAGTCAAAAGCCGGAAGTCCGATCCTGACTGAGACAAGCAGGAAGTGTGCAAACCCAGCGAAGGATTAGCGAGGAATCGGTCCTCAGGTGCCAAGACAGGTGAGGTCAGGGAGTCTGGAAAGTTGGGGTGTCCACCCATCCACCATAAGCAGGCAGAGCATACCAGGCTGAGCACTGGTGGCAAGCTCTTAAAATCTCAGGGGAAAAAAGGGAAAAAGACCCTAACTTGTGAAAAGAAAAGGACAGTTCCAAGACAGGACTAAAATACCTGCCCTTTCTTTACCCCCGTTTTTTTCTCGCTTCCTTCTCTCATGTTTTGTGCAAAAACTCAGCCACCAAAGAGAACCTTCTAGATTCCAGTTGGAGCTTGGGGCAGGGAAGTCAGCAGCTGACTGTAAATAGCACTGTTTCCCTGCCACTCTCATGCTGGGTCAGAGAAATGATTTTAGCCTCTGGGATTCTCAATCTGATGTTTCCCCAGTGAAATATCTGCATTTATATTTATAATGGGGAAAAAGGAGGAAATGAGTTTCATGGGTCACGGGTAGGTCAAAGTGGGCCAGCTGTGCCGGGCTGAGTTTTGGAGCAGGCTGTGTGTCCAGCAATCCGGGAGCTTTGGAAGGATGGCCGTCTGGGGTCACTGGCCCCAGGTCCTGAGTACCAGCTCTTTTCCAGTGCCCTTTTTTTGTACCCAGGTGTACAAAATCCAACAGCAATGAAAGGAGACATTAGGAAGGAACATTCTAGCTAGATGACGTTGGGCCTCAGTTTACTCATTTGTAAAACAGAGCCCCAAATGTCTACCTCACCAGGTCATTATGACGATAAATAATGCCAGCATACTGGGGGGACTCAATAAATAAAGTTTCTCTTTTTTTCCTGAAGCAGTACAAATTTTTTTTACAACTATTATAATTTATTTTTATTTTTGTGTCTAAGAACATGGTCCCTCCTACCGACGGCTCTGCATAAACATCCAGGATTTCATAGTCTCATTTCTGCTTTCCTCCTCTTCCTCCACATCGCCTTCTGAATGCTTCACCCCATGTCTTTGAAGTGCGGCCTCAGGGATACTGCCCTGGTCGCCGGTGTCAGGGACTCAGCTCCGGGGACCTCTGAGAAAGTGGCCGTCTGGCTATGAGCGTTCCCCTCCCGTCAGGCAGACAGAGTCCAGGTTGCTGGCTTGTGGTTTCCCAGGCCACAGACCAGGCGACCTCTGGGAGAGTCTTTTTTTTAATTTTTTTTTTAAGATTTTATTTATTTATTTGGCAGACAGAATTCACAAGTAGGCAGAGAGGCAGGCAGAGAGAGAGAGAGGAGGAAGCAGACTCCCTGCCGAGCAGAGAGCCCGATTTGGGGCTCGATCCCAGGACCCTGGGATCATGACCTGAGCCGAAGGCAGAGGCTTAACCCACTGAGCCACCCAGGCGCCCCTGCGAGAGTCTTCTATGAGATGGCAGACTGGCCAGAACTTACTCCAGGAACTCTGCTGGGCAGCTCAGTTGTGATCTAGAGTGAGTGAGGAGGTGTGGCATGGCCGTGGTTCAGAGGGCCGCCCCTGCAGCCAGGCACTCAGGCCTCTGTGGGAAGGCACTTGGCCACCTTCTACAGTGGGCCGTTCCCTGTAGTGGGGCCTGGGGACCAGAGCGACAATCTTCCGGGGCGGCGGATGACTGGCAGGTGGCCTGGCTCTGTGATGGGTGGGGCAAGGCTTCTTGGGAGATGATGCTTAGTAAAGAGGTTAGAAACTAGAAACCGAGGGGAGAATAACAAAGCTCTCCAAGGAGGGTACTGCACGGGTGTGTGTGTGCCTGCGTGTGCGCACGCGCGCGCGTGCGTGCGTGTGTGTGTGTGTGAAAGACACGGGTGAGGGATGGAATCATGCATTTGGATAGCAGCCAGCGGGTCAGTGGACCCAGAGCTTCGCTGTGCTTGAGGGAGCAGCATGTCCCAGGTGGCCTAGGCAGGTGGTGACCAGGGCCCTCTAAGCTCGGTCACATCACGGCATCCGGGTCCTCTCTTGCAGGGCTGAGGCATCACCCAGGAACTTCAAGCCTGGGCCTGAGACCTCCAGGCCCTTCTTCTCCACCAGCAACACCAGGAAGTCAGTAGGGTACAGACAGTGACCCGGGGGCATGACAGAAGAACTGAGTTCAAACCCCTTCCCTAGTTCACCTTTCTGGATCTCCACAGCATCACAGCACTCGCCTCTCAAGGTGAGGACCTTAAGATAAACCAGTGGTGGGTGCCTTTATTCCCGCCTCCGTGGCATGCGCTGAGGCTGTTCCAGCACTAGATGGCGCTGTGTCCCCACACACCGGCTCCTTCCCTGCCGGGGCAGGCACGGGACAGCTTCAGCCACTAGCCTGGGCATCTGGTCGCTTTAGTGCCCTCACAGCCTGACTCAGCTCAAAAGGCCAGCGTCAGCCCCATGCAGGTTCACTTTCCTTTTCTTGCTTCTTTGCTTCTGCTTAGTTCTGAATGGATGCCCTGTGCTTTTACAAATCCTGTCCTATAAGTAATGCATAGCATTTTTGTTTCTGAAAAAGGCAAAACTATGTTTTTAAGCCTTTATTGTAAAGGCATCTCCTTGAGAGATACATCCATGTCCAGTCCACTCATCCATGAGCCCTAGCACCTAGCCTAGCCCCTAGCCTGATGCGGAGCTCATGTTTGGGGTTCACCGAATGAATGGGCAATTTTTGAAGTAATTCAGGTGAATCCCGTCACGAAAGAGTCAGTGTGTATTCGAGATGCTAACCGAAGATATTAGCATATAAGGGTTGCTTAAAGAAACATAATGATTGTTCTCTAAAAGGGTCCCTCTGATGTGGCCCAAGATAGTTCACTCTGCGGCCCTGGGCCATACCCTGGTCCCAGGGCCAGTTCAAACCACCATCCAAAGGCTCATCAGACTGTCCCTGAAGACATTCTTATTTTGACATTCTGGGGACTTGGACATCGTTTTCTCTTACATATTCAGAATTCCTCCTCCCAAAAGCATTAACCATCTGGGGCAGGTTCCGGAGCCTTTTACTTTCCGCGGAAGCTATGTGAGCCGTGGGAGGTAGCTGGTCCTGGGCCAGACCCAGACTGAGGTGAGGCCAGGTTGGTAAGTCCTCCTCTCCACCCTGAGTTCACTCAGCCTCTCCTGCTTGCAGAAGCAGAAGAGGCCAGACGTGGTGTAGCCCAACACAGGCCCGGGGTGGGAGATAGTGGAAGGTGCAGGCCTCACCTTTCAGGGAGTCTGGTTGTTTTTTGTTTCCCTGACCAGCTGTCCATGGGGCCGAAGATGAGTTCCCTAACTTCCTAGCTCAACTATTTTAGGAAGTTATGTATGCAGTTGGGGGAACTTGGATTGTATAACTTCTAAATCTGCCTCTGGACAGAACAAATTTGCAAGAGCACAGCCTGGCTTTAAAAAAAGATGTCTGCTTGAGGCCAGCTCTCCCATTTCCTGGTATAAGTTCCCTTCACGAGTCCCAAGTGTTCCCGCCTGCAGTCCGGAGGGTGCCCTGTGGATCGCATGGGATCACACACTTCAACAGCTCAGCCCAGAGCCGGGCCTCTGTTGTGCCCTCTCTATTAGGGAAAAAGCTAGATGGTTTCTGAATCGGGGCAAAGCAGAGGCCACAGGCTCTGATGCTTGATACCAAGCTTCCATTCTGCTTAGAAAACATCTCTTGGAAAGCTTTCATACAAAAGATCCAGTTTCCAGATTCACTTTCATTCTGGCTGATCGAAGGGATTGAAATGAGGGTTGTTTTTGTTCTGACTTCCCTCCCGCTGGCTCCACATCAAGTCTCCCCCAAGAGGAAGCCTCAACATGCTTGACATTGCCCTCACACAGCTCTCAGACCAATTTGTTCACCAACAGGGATGGTGGGATGCAGCCCTGTGGCCACCCAGCGGGCAGCAGCTCAGACCCAGCGGGAGTGCCGGGCGTGGGCCCCTAGGGTTGAGGCCCCTGACCTTTCACCCTTGGTCCCACACACACTAGGGGAAGTGGGCCTGCTTCAGGCCCCTTGGCAAAGCTGGCCCGTGTGCTAAGCCTCACTCCCCAGAATGCGGTTGGGGGTGGCCTGGGGGCAGCTCAGTTGGGTAACTCACCAAGAACCTTCTTTTCCTGGTCTTTAGCCTCCTTGAGAAGGGAGAAACCAGAGACTGTTAGAGCGCCCTTGGCCTGGGGTTTAATGCGGAGAGGACCGTGGTGTTCTTGGGGTGCGGACACTCGGCTCCTCAAACTGCCACCGTCTCTGCATGAGTGGAGGAACTTCTCGAAGGAGCGGGGTGCGGGCAGGCTTCCTGCGGACTCTAGGAGTCTGTAATAAGCTTCTGGGTTTGCAGGCGTTGCGGGGAAGCAGTGCTGTGAGATGGTTGCTCAGGCCTGCTCATTGCTCCAGATCCTTGCCCCTTGAGCGTGGATGTGTGTGTCCCACACCCAGGCGAGCAGGAGTGATGGCAGCAGGTCAGGCAGGGCGGGGCTGGGAGGCTTGGGAGCTGGGAGGAGAGGTCTGAATTCGGTGAGTTGTGCTGGGAAAGGCGGGGCCTCCCAGGGGGTGGAAAGGATCCTGGGAGGCAGTGCTGGCGACATGGGAGACACACTTGGCCAGAAGCCAGTTGGCTTGTTCTGACCTCTCCTCTGCCACCGACAGGCTGTGCGACTGTGTGGCCCCAGGAACATTGTTAAACTTTCCCGGAGTTGGTGGGAACATCCTGCCTCACAGGATGGTGGTGGCAAAGATTAAATAAGATTTGGAGTGTGAGAGAGCTCAGCACACTGTACAGTGGCGGTTTCGCACACAGCTGAGGCTTAGTGCTCTAGGAACTGACCTGGCATCACGTACGTTGGCTGGATCATTTGAGAATATTTGACTTGGCTCTAGAAAATAAGGGAAGCCAACAGATGAGACTAGATCTTACTAAGTGGGGAAGTAGACGGCTTGAGAGACACATTAGACGGAGATAGAGGGCTGCACATGTGTTAAACAGATGAGAGGAGGAGCGGAGTAGACACAAAATATACAGGCCTCACCTGAATGTACACGAGCACCAGATACTCAGGCTCCAGCAAACATATGAGAAGCCCCCGAGGCCCTCTGTCCTGCATCGGTCGCCCATCAGTGCCCCCCGTATGGCTCTACTGTAAGGCAGTCCGGGCTCCCAGCTGATGACCTGGCTAGTGGCCACTGTGGCCGGCCAGCCCTGCCCCTGGGTCTCTCTGATGGAGTAGCTGTGTCATTGGGCACCAGCCCCTTCTGCCTTGTGGGCTCCTTGCTCAAACCTCAAGTCTGGTGCTTGCGACCCCACCGTCAGCAGGAAGGACTGATGTGGCAAAGACACGATTCGGGGATGTGGGTAGAAGGGACCCCTCCGTGCCCGCTCCCCACCAGTCCGCCACACCCAGACCAGCTGCCACGAAGAACACCGAGCAATGCCAAAGACCACACCGCCTGGACCATTTCCCGGTGACCCCCACCACCCCCTCCCCTTGCTCTAAGCAAAGAGCACAAAGGAAACGGGGTCAGAGTCCAGCCTCTGCTACGTACAAGCTGTGGGAGTTAAGTGAGTCAAACTCTATGTCTTGGTTTATTTGTTAATAAGCCCAGGCTCTAGTGACAGGCTAGTGTTTATTCAACAACTAAAGCACAGATAAGGCAGCTAGTCCTTTATTTTATTTTTTTCCCCATATGTACTTGATTTTATTATTTACATAGTTTTTGTTTAAAAAAAAATAGGCTAGGCTAGATCCTAGGACACAGAGATGAAAATTCAGCTCCTGTTCTTAAGGACATTGCAGTGTGGTTGGAGGAAAATGCAAGAAAGTCAGCCCAGCGCAGGGTATAGAGAATGCATGAAGGAACTCAGACTTACCTGGGAGTCTTGGAAGCATTCCTGGAGGACATGTACTCAGCATGAAGGCTCAGAGACGAACCCGGGGACAGAAGGATGACCTAGATAGGAGGAATAGCATGGGACAGGACCAAGCTTGAGAAAGCAGACTCCTCAGGAGAGGGACACTGGCTGTCAAGACAAGCGGCTGTAGCAGGGTATATGTTCTGGAGAGACTGTTCTAGTAGCTCAGCAGAGGACAGGTTGGCAGAAGTAGAAATGGGAAGCAGTTTAGAGAACATAAGTGGCGACCCAAGGTCTACAGGAAGTAGGAGGTTCTCATGACTTATCTCTTTCTGGGTCCTCTCCCCCAGTTCTTAGAACCCCAGAAGTCCTGATAGGTGCCCTTCCAGTCAGAGCTACTGCTGTCCTCACTCTCATGGCTGAGGAATGAGTCGTTCTTAAGAGAGTTGGGGCAAGGTGACTGCCCCATCCCGCCTCATGTCTCAGAGACCCAGACAATGGCTAGGTTGAAAGTGCGATAGGACAGGGCAGCTCTGGGAAAGGGTATACAGGAGGTGTCCCCAAACCCTGCTGTCCTGCCCAGGCCATACTCCATCAGGGGAGTCTTGAGGGAGCTAGGGAAGAAAGGGGAGGAAGAAGAGACTAACGCATGACTTCATAGATGTGTCTCAGCTTTGGTTTTCCCCAATTAGCCAGAAAAGTATTTCTGTCAAATTCACTTTTTTTAAAAAAAGATTTATTTTATTTATTTGAGAGAGAGAGAGAGAGAGATAAGCATAAGGGATAAGGGCATAGGGAAATGGAGAGAGAGAATCTTGAGCAGACTCCCTGCTGAGTGTGGAGCCTGACTCAGGGCTGGATCTCACAATCTTGAGATCATGACCTGAGCTGAAACCAAGAGTCTGATGTTCAACTCACTGAGCCACCCAGGTGCTCCTCTGTCCCACCCATCCTGTGAGATGTGTAATAGACACCGTCCAAGAAGCAAACGATGCATGCAGTGAATAAGACAAGGCATTTTCTACCCAGACTCATGCCAATAAGACCAGACTTTCTGGACAGGAGCTATAAAACTTGCTTTTTGCTACCGTGGAATCTTACTGAACACTGGGGGGCTGTTGAACACAAGACTTCCTTTCCTGGGGATGGTCTTTTGGAGGAAACCATCTTATTGTCAGAGAAGCTGTCTGGGCCCAATCAGGAGAGAGAAATGCACAGTATGGTGAACAGGAAAGCTTTCCTATGAAGACTTTGTAACTGTAAGGGGATTGGAGTAAGGAGAGATTGAGTGAGAAAGCTTAATGAGAGAGTTAAATAATGCAACATCGGCAGGAATAAAGTCACATGCTCCCCCCCTCCCCCAGGGTGAGACAGGGTAGCCAAGGGCCAACCTCCTTCCCCCTCACAGAGCCGGTCCAGACTTTGATGAAGAGGGCACATCTGTGTCTCATGAATGGCAGAGAAGTCCCTATGGTGCCATATGGCAGAACCTATGGAAATGTGAACCCTGGAACTTGCTGGAAATCTGCCCTCTCATGTGCCAGGGAAAGCTATTCACCAGGAAGTGTCTCCCCAGGGGTAGTCCGCTATTCACCTCCTTTTAAGTGTATTTCCTCACACAAAATATGAAAAGGCATGAGTTCAAGGGTTGAGATTTAATCAAATTAGTCATTTTTACTGCTTCATCAAAGATATTCTTAAGTGAAATTGGCATATTTTCCCCCCTTTTTTACTGGGAGTGTGGGCTGGGGTGAGAGTATGGGGTTCGGGGACAACCTGACGGATTGGGTGCAGGACGCCTGCTGTTTACCCACACTGCTTCTGCACCATTGGTGTACATACTGACACAATGCACAAGGACAAGAACAGCTTAGCACTATTAGTCAAACAGTTTGACCCCTCTGGGCCCTGGAAGGATCCGCAAATCGCCCTTGGAGTTCTGTGGGGTTCCATGACTTGCCCATATACAACCAGAAAGTAGGGTCAGGATTCAGACTTTGGGCTCCTGGCTTCAATCCCTATGCCCTTTCCCCCAAAGCTGTTGAGAGACCCCAATACATAGCATCCCTCTTCCTTGTTCAGATTCTCAATAAGTTGAGAGATAAAAGAAAACTCGAGTCTAACTGTCATTTTCATTACTGGTAGAGGCCAGGCTGGGGGACGTAGCATCAGGTCTGGTAACCAGGTGGGTTTGCTAATAGCAAGTGCTCTCAGCCATGCGGTGCCAGCCATGTGTGCATACAGGGTGGGGAGGGTGCAGGGAGCACTGCATCAGGGGTAGGACTCGTGCAGTCTGCTCACTCCCAGAAGGGAGAGCGCAGAGCTGAGCTGAAGGTGGTCAGTTATTCCCAAGTCTTGACTGTCCTAAGAGACGGGAGAAGCCCAGCCTTCAGACAGGATTCTCAGACACTTGCAGCCCTCCCATTCCACAGCTGGGATGTCTTCCCTTCACCCCACGGCTGGTTCCTCATTCTACCCAGCTGAAGACAGTCTCCATGTGGCCAGTTTCCAGGATTTCTCGTCATTTCTTGGGTATGACTTTCAACGGTCTACATTCTACACTAAAAACAATCCGATGCTTTTTTAGATAGAGAAAGCAACCTGGAAGTTCCCTTGATGAGAGGCGGTGGGAGGCTGAGGAGGAGAGGCAGGCTACTTTCTAGCTGGGTCTCCGAAGACCTGCAGGACCTTCCCAGTTCAACGTTCAGCTGGTTGGAAACCCCCAGGTCAGGGCACCCAGAAGTGCTCCGGCTCTGGGAACCCGGGTCCCCACCCATCACGTTCATGTATGTGGAATAAGGTGTCCTGGGAATTCAATCCGTCCACTGTCAACGGAGGCTGTTCCTTTGGAGTGACCAGGTGGGGACGCCTGCCCTCCGAGAAGGGCCACCTCTGGGCACCTGGAAAGGCAAACAAATCATTACATGGCTAAACAGTGAGATGAGCCAGAGCCGCTGCAGCGGAGGCCTTTCCAGTGATTAAATATTTGTGCTGCCAGCTGTGCACTCCCGTCCCCCCGGACAGCCCAGCCCTCCGCCACGGCAGTGAGCTCTGCTTCCCTGCTGCACGCCATCCGCTGTCAGTTACTGTCACCCGTCTGCTTGTGCATGTGTGACACCGCCGTCCTCCTGTGAGCGCACGGAGCTCGTGGCATCCATGCTGCCCAACTTTCCAGGTGATTCTATGTTGATTTGCGTCACTGAGTGTGCAGGGTGGGCCCTCTGACGCCCGTGGGTGCCCTCCCTGTCGTGCCTGCAGCCCAGCTCCCTGTAGGCAACACACCCCTCTCAGGAGTGCGGGTTCCCCTTAGACCCGAGCAAAGAGACTGTGACCAGCCCTTGAGCTGCATGGAAAGCCTGGCATGGGTGAGTTTATTTCACTAATAATTGTGCCCTTAAAGCCTACTGGCCCTAGGAGCCCACGGGAGCTTAGATAAATACCATTTATGCCAAAAGTAATAGCAAGAGTGCCCGGGACTTAAGCAGAGCCAACCTTTCTTTGACTTTAAGTTTGGGATTTTGAAACTCAAAGCTTTTTCTCCCTTACAAAGAATTTTTATTTATTTATTTATTTTTAAAGATTTTATTTACTTATCTGACAGAGATCACAAGTAGGCAGAGAGAAAGAGAGGAAGGGAAGCAGGCTCCCTGCTGAGCAGAGAGCCCGATGCGGGGCTCGATCCCAGGACCCTGGGATCATGACCTGAGCCGAAGGCAGAGGCTTTAACCCACTGAGCCACCCAGGCGCCCCCCTTACAAAGAATTTTTTAAAAAGGGTAAACAAACAAATTTTGTTAATAGACATTGAAAAGCTAATCTTTAGGAGAAACAAGTCACTTAAACCCCAGGTCTGTATCTTCAAGTGTGAATCCCTCCTTAGAGCCCCAGATTTCTGAGGTTCCTTTTGGGGACTGCCCAAGTGTTCCCTATGGCTCGGTCTCCTCCCTGATTGTACAAGCTCTCGCTAGTATGGCCCCATAAGGAAAGGGGTCTGGAAAGCAGTCTATTTGCTTCAAAACTGAGGCTCTCCCTGGCTACCTTGGTTTCAAACCGTGAACTCCAGAAGTGTGGGGGCTTTACATGGTGTGGGGTGCCTGGACACCCCCCAGCGTGCCAACTGGTGGGGCCTTACTTAAATCAGAACCCCGTGGGGAGGTTTGAAACACAGCTTGCAGGGTTCTTCATGGTAGCACATGGCACTTTCTTTTCTTTTAAGATTTTTATTTATTTATTTATTTGTCAGAGAGAGAGAGAGCGAGCGAACGAGAGAGCACAAGCAGGGAGAGCAGCAAGTAAAGGGAGAAACAGATTCTCTGCTGAGCAAGGAGCCTGATAGGGGGCTCAATCCCAGGACCTGAGCCGGGATCATGACCTGAGCCCAAGACAGACATTTAACCATCTGAGCCCCCCAGGCACCTCTAGACATGGCACTTTCATGGTATGTCACGTTTGTCAAGTTTATAGATGACTCTGTGTTGGTTGCGTCCGGGGTTGCTGCTTCCCTGGGTGTGCAGGGGGGCACCTTCATTCACCAATTACATCTGAAATTCTGGGCCAAGATGTGAAAATTCAGCTTTTTCATGAATGCTCCTATATTCATGAAAAATCACTAAAATGCTTCATGTCTGCAGAGAGCTGTGTTTCAGAACCTACCCACTTCTCTCTGTTAGCTTCACATGTTCTGTCCTCCTTCAAGAGGGGCTCTGGTCAGGGGTGTTCAGGACACAGCAGACTCCTGCCAGACCTCTGCCAGACGGGCGCTGGCCACGCACACCTCCCGGCATAACGGAAAATGCTGGTTTGTGCATTTCCTCCCCCTCGCTCCTGTGCCGCTTGCTCAGACCTGTGCTCAGTCCAGAACTGCCCAGTGCCAAGGGGACCTGGAGACACTGAACCTGACCCATTGGCAGCTCAAGGAGAAGGTGAGGAAATGAGTGTTTGGCTTACTGGGGCTGGCACACACATTAATTTTAGGGTCTTCATCTGCTTTGGTAGATAAATCACAAACATTCCCATGAATAACCACGTCTGTTATGCAAATTGGTTTCCAACCGCTGGTCTGCTGAGAATAATGTTCCGTAATTATAACAGTTATTTACTTATGGGTAAATCCGCTTTCTTACTACCTTCTCCCTTTGAGAGAGGAGCCTCCGACTGCTGCTGCCGCGGAGACTGTGAGTCTGGCCGGGCTGCTGGGCTCCCCTCTGTGAGCCTGTGGTCTGAGTTTGCAGGTCCTGGGGCCAAGGAGAAGCTGGATACGTTCAGCCAATGAGTGGAGATGAGCGCCCCCCCGCCACCCCCGCCTTTTGGCTTCTCTGTGCTTAGATGTCTAGGACACAGTCCTCAGGGGTTTTATAGCTAGTTGGAAAAAAAAAAAAAAAGAAGCCATGTGGAACAAATAAACGAGAATGAAGGCCTGAGATAAAGGTTTCTACCTAGGATCGATGTAGTAAGTATTCATCAAGGAAGACATCCTGACCTGGCTTCCTGGAGGGGAACTCGCCCTGGGCTTTAGAAGCTGGAAAGGGTTCCTGGGAGATCTCAGGTGGGAAGGCATTTCAGGCCCCGAGTAGGGACTGGAGGAAGGATCTAACGTAACATGGGCTGTCTGGGGGCAGGCGGGGGGGGGGGGCACCTCCCAACCTGGAAGGAACGGACGTGAACTGAGCCTCTGCTCTCTGGCCGGAGCCACATAATATTCCCCTGGTTAGCCTCCAACAGTGGTGAGGCAGGGAGGGATAGCTCCAGATCGGGAATCTGAAGCAGGGGGGAGTTAGAACAGATTGCCTGAGGTTATAAAACCAGGAAAAGGCAAGGCTGGGGAAAAGGCAGGATCAGAAGACAGTGGACGTTCTAGAATCCCAGGGAGAGATCCTAAAACATGACTCTCTGGGATCGTGACATTTGGTGAAATGAAAAGCAATGTTAGGAGGTCAAATCAGGGGAGAGGGGTGGGCAGAGGAGTGGGGACAGCGATCTTGCTTTCTTTTCTGGCTCTCTTGCCTTCCCTCCCCAGATATCTTTGTCACCTTGGTTTTGTAAATTGAACCCAAGGAATGTTATCCATATATTTTTTTTTTATTTTCAGTATTTCACAGATAATGAAAATGAGACCAAGAAAAAGTACATCACTAGCCATGTGGGCTTGTTTTCCTAGCTAGCCACAGAGTGCTGACTCTCTTGCGCTGTGATCTGTCCCCCTCCCTTAATTATAATTAATAATGGTACTGATGTCATAGGAAATTTCACTCTACACTTTCAATACCACCCAGAGTATCTGGTATAGTCCTCATCTTCGAACAGCTTCCATTCCAACAAGGAAGCATTCAGTGTCTACTGAGCAAAGACATAGAAGAGGGACAGGACCATGTGCAGAAAAGCCCTCTTAGTCTCCCTGGAGGCCCTCTTGGTGGGAACAGATCAGAAATCTCAAAGGTTCAGTATGCTAATGAGTGTGAGTTCTGCAAAGGGGCTGCTGACACATACAATGAAAAATCCAGCCAGATAAACCAAATACAGGATTTCCCCCTCACTATCTGGCAGGTGGAGGGCAAGTGAGAAGAGAAGGGGAAGCTTGTGAGAAAGTCAGATCCGCTGTGGAAAAATAAAGCAGTTTTCTGTGCAATAGTTACAATGCCAGTAACTGTGTGGCCCCGTCAATCCCATGGGCACAGGGACTTTTATAGAGGGAGCGATTTGTACGTTATGCATTCATACCTTTATTCCATGAGTGTTTGTTCAACCACTCCATGTCCAGAACTGTGTGAATAGAGATGGACAGACCCAGTCTGGTTCTCTGTGATTCACGTCCTAGTTAAGGGGAGTCAAATATTCAGGTTTATTAAGATCACCGTGGAGCTAAGTAAGTGTAGGGCATTATGTAAGGCCAAAGAGAGCTCACAATCCAGGATCGGGAAACTCTTCCAGGCAGAAGCAACATCTGCCCAGCATGCTCAGCCACGCTGGTCTTGCAGTTACAAGTTCCTCGCCGCGCCAGGGCAGCTTCATTTGCTGTTCCCTCGGCATCGCATGCTGTTCCCTCCCAATGTGACTGTCTCCTCCTGTACGTCTTCAATCTCGGCACAAACCCCACTCTCTCACAGAGTCTTCCCCTGGGTAAACCTCCCAAACCGACATGGTGATTCCTGTGTTGTTTTTCGTTCCTACTACTCTATTCCTTTCTTCTGTAACACGAATGTATCTGTATCTCTGTGAATCTTTATTTGTTCTCAAATTTTATTTATTTACTTACTTACTCACTTATTTACTTTCTTATTTATTTATAGAGAATATGAGCAGAGGGGAAGGGCAGAGGGAGAAGCAGACTCCCAGCTGAGCAGGGGGCCCGAAGCAGGGCTCAATCCCAAGACCCTGGGATCATGACCTGAGTGGAAGACAAATGCTTAACCAACTGAGCCGCCCAGGTGTCCTCTATGCGAATCTTTAAATAATCATCTCTTTTCCTCGCTAGCATGTAAGCTCCTCAAAGTACACTTACCTCCACTGCATATGCAATAGTGTCTGCCACACAGAGGACTCTCAGTAAATATCGGTGGGACACGTGCGTGACCTTACCCAACAAAGGCAAGTCAGTTTCTTCATCTGCAAAATGGGATTTATGGACCCACTTTCTAGGGTTTGTGCAGTGGTGGTTGGCTGAGTAACGACTCCCAGAGATTTTCACATCCGCATTTCTGGAAGCTGTGATTTTGATACCTTAAATGGCAAAGGGGGTTTTGCAGATATGATCAAATTAAGGATTTTGGGGGTGGGGAGATTATCCTGGATTATCCATATGGGTGTGATGTAATCACAGGAGTCCTTGCAAGAGGCAGGCGGGAGATCAGCGGGACGAAAGGGGATGTGGTAATAGAAGCAGAGGGAGATTGAAGGTGTTATGTGGTTGGCCCTGGAGATGCAGGAAGGGGCCATAGGCCAAGGACTGCAAGTTAGAAAGGACCAGAAACAGATCCTCCCTTGGAGCCTTCAGAGAGAGCCACCCTCCTGATGCACTGATTTAGCTCTGGAAGGCTCGTTTTGGACTTCTGATTTCCGGGACTGTAAGAGAAAAAAAAAATGTTATTTTAAGCCTCTCAATTTGTAGTAATTTGTTACAGCAGCAATAGGAAACTAATACACATAGGGATCAAATAAGATAATGTGTGGGAAGACTCTTGGAAAAACACAAAGCCAGGAATCATTATTAGTTTATGACGGCTCACCCTTGTTTATTACATTTCTGTGTGATGCCTATGTAAGTTCCAGCAACCATAATGAGGAGAGATGCTTGAATAATAGCCCTCCACCCCAAGGAAGGGTATTTTTTCATAGTTTATAATTGCCATAGAGCTTGAAAATCTTCCAGGTCTTATAGTTCTTAATTATGCTCTCATGCATATGCATCAATTACCCACATGCTCCTACCTAGCTTGTTACTGCAAAGATATTTAAAAAAAAAAATTGGAACAGTTTCCTCTGCATGCATCTCCCTCTGAAAATATCCTATGAAATATTTCACCTCCACTGCAATAATCTGCTCCAGTTGGGAAATGCTTGCCAGTCTTCCCTGCTCAACAGAATTAAACCTCCACCCTCATCGGCAGCCTCCGTGCCTGTTTGTTCTACCTGCCAATTCTCCCCTCCTGACTCCCAGTGGCTTAATTGCAGGTTTGGTCCTCTGGGTTTGTGTCTGCTTTGCTGGGTATGATCTGCAATCCAGTAGGGGCCAGGGAGTGCCTGACCCAGGTGGTTATACTTAAATGCCAGCGGAGGGGGAGGAGAGGGAGTTGATGTTTTTGCTTGCTGTTTCTCCCTGTAGAAATGGCTCTGCAGGGAGTTTCGGTGCTCCAGAGGCCATTTTATCTGCAAGAAAATGACTTTGTCAAGGGATGGCAGCATGTCACTCCCCAAGTGGCCGTCCCGGTGGTTTTCAGGCCCGCCTGACTCGGTTTACCAACACGTGAGTCAGTTTTGTTCTTCCCTGAGCCCCTCTTTTCCCTGTGTTCCCTCTCTCCTTGACTGCTCTCTGTGTGAGAGGTGCCCCTAGGAACTCTGCCTGTTTGCTCCTGTTGGGAAGATCATAGATCTTCATGGGGCATTTTCTTCCAATGGACCCATGCCATTTGTTGCCAAGCTAAAAGGCGGTGGTCTGTCTCAAGTTTTGACTGTCACATTGAGCTTTAAAAAATGTCATTTGTGAAACAAGAGATCTCACCTTTGGAAACCTTCATTTTATAATGTGAGTCATGTCACTGGGTCAATTCCTTAGGCTGTGTTTCCCTGTCTGTGAGATGGAGGTAATGATAATAGAAACATGGCGGAGGGTTGGATTCATGGGGAGGGTTTAATTAATTAATATATGAAATGCTTGTCACGCACAGAGCACAGTCACCTGGAGAATGCTTGTTTCCTCCTCTGCCCCCTCACCCCACTTTCACACTCGAGGGGTTTGAGGGGTGCCCAGACCCTCCAGTGAGGTGGCTTTGAGGGAATGTTCCCAGCCCAGAGAGTCAGATTTGGTTGGTCTGGGGAGAAGCCTGGGAGTCTAGCTGCCCCCGTGACACTGATGCTGGTGGGCTTCAGACCGCCTCAGGGACTGCTCCCTGGGCTGTGAAGATGGTAAGCTTGGGCCATAGCATCCGAAGGGTGTGATGTCAACTTTCCTATCATGACAATGCCTGTCACGGAGGAGACATCTGACACACACTGACCAGTGTTAGATGAGTGCTTCTGTGCTCTTTCAAGATAACCTGATTCATTTTTTCAACTTTTACTCCTCACTGGGCAATTAGAAGGCTATGTATAAAGTACACTAGGGCAACAACCCATCGCCTGAACTCTGGAACAGGTTCGCAGGGAACATCAGGGGTCCCCAGTCTCCCCCATTCCGGCGTGTCCACATCTAACCATTGTGTTCAGTAAGCCTCAGCTCAGAGCTATGTCCTTTCTCCATGGTGCCTTTCCCGGATAGAGCTAACACAACCCTCCTCCACTTCAGTTTCTCTCTGTCCCATTTAAAATAGGTTAACTCAAAAAAATAAAAATACATAAACAAAATAAAACAGGTCAATTCCTACAGGGCGTGCATGTCCATTAGCTCTCTCGCCAGACGGCACAGCCCTTGCTGGTTTCTCCCTCGAATATCTCTCAATTCCATGCCCTTCCCCACCTGGGCATCACGGGTCCCGTCCCAGCCCCAGTCTTGCTCGCATCTACGGCATTGCTTCTCTGATCTGTCCACATCATTCTTTCCCCTTCCAAATTATTTTTCTCTTTGCAACCAGAGGGAGTCCTGGAATACAGGAGTCTGATACTATCAGCCCTCTGCAACCCTTCCTCGCCCACCTGCCACTTAAAATCCTCTGGAGGCCCTTCTTCCCTGTGCTATTGGGATAAAGCCCACAGATCTGAACGTGACCTTGAAAGTTCTGTGGAGTTGAGCTGCCCTTTGCCTCTCTAGTCTCACTGGGCATTATCATCCCTTCACTTGGGATAGCCTGTTCTTCCTTAAATGCAACAAACATGCTGCCTTTGGCTACATGCCTTTGTACATGCCAGTCTTCCCCCTCCTGGAGTGCTCTTCTATACCCTTGACCCTGGCCTAGGGAACTTTGTTTTCAACACTGAATGCAAACCTCACATCCTCGGGAAAGCCTCCGGTTCAGCCCCCTCCCCAGTCTGGATAAAATTCCTTGGTTCTGTGTTCTCCTCTAACTGTTCCCTCATTGTCCTTGTTTTCCTTTGTAATCATGTCAATAGTACAGACACTTGGTTAATGTATGTCTCCAGGAGACGAGGAACCTGTCTGCTTTTGTTCTCCTGGGTCTCCTCTGCCTAGAAGGTCACCAGGTGAAGAGCTGGTGAATAAAGGAAAAATGTGCATTTTTTCCTTTGAGTGGGGGCTACTGTTTTGAGCTCACTCCAAAAGCACCTGGTTTTCTTAAGTTCTAGGAATCGGAATTAAGCCATTGGTCTCTAGAAAAGAAGTCAGAATTGAAAAATTTGTGAAAACTGGTTTATGGGTTAACTTGGACTCAGGCAACCATGCTGATTGATGTGTTATGACTATCTTCATTAAGGATAAGTCCTCTAATTCTCAAAGGAAGTAGATTTTGCTGACTAAATGACTTACAGAACAGACTCGCGTAGACAGATGGCTATAGGGTAGTGCATCAACAGGAGTTGGGGAGATAAATGTTTTCCAACAAGCAGGGAAGCAGCTGTATGCTCAGATAAGTGGCGTATGGGCAGGTGAGCGTGGTGGTGGCCATGTGGAGTGTCTGGATGGAGATCCTGTGCCATCATATACCATATTGTATATGGTATATACCTCCCTCCAAAAAGGAATCTCGGACTATCATGTGAGAGTAACTATGGTTGAGGGCCTCCTGTGTGGCTCAGTTGGGTTAAGCATCTGACTCCTGATTTGAGTTCGGGTCGTGATCCCGGGGTCCTGGGATTGAACCCTATGTTGGGCTTCCCAGTCAAAGGGGAGTCTGCTTATCTCTCTCTCCCTCTGCCACTCCTCCTGCTCATGCTGTATCTCTCTCAAATAATAAATTTTTTCTTTAAAAGAGTACCTATAGTTGAGGGTAGGGAGTATAAAAGTCATGGTAAGAAAAAAGACATTCAAAAGGTGTAAAGAAAACATGGAAAAACAAAAGGAAGTATTGAATGACAGGCAGCAATGCATAGAAACTTCAGGAAATAAAGGGGCTCAGAAGATTCCCCATCCCAGAAGCTGCTGTCGACATAGCTTGGGTTTCCTGCCCCTGTCTAGGCTTCCTCCTTGGCCAGTGGCTCCCAGCCCAGATGGAGGAGGTTGTCCAAGGCTGTCATGACTGTAGCGTGCGACCTTCTCTTGCCCCTTAATTCTCATGTAATTGTTTGGTCCAGAGCAGTTTCCTGAGCAGAGCTGAATCAATCAGACTCCGCTCTCAAAATCTGGAAGTGGAATAGTGAAGGGACTAAGAGAGTTCTTTGTCATAACTTGGGCCCAAATGTGTAGGTGGAGCTGGGGTCACAGTCAGCTCCAATGCGGGGCCAGAGCTGAGATTACAAGTGCAGTAGCCGCGAGCGACAAAGCAGAGAGGAGAGGATAGAACAAGCTGGAGAGACGCTGAGATGAAAGACTGCTTGTGTCAGAGAGAACCAGAGAAGGTTCTGTGCCTTTCAATTACTTAGATCCTCTTTCCAAGAGGCCCAGCTGGGTCAGGTGACCGCAAGTTCTGTATCTTTTCAATAAACTCTCCTTTATGTGGGCTAGCTTAAATGGGTCTCTCTATTCTTTATTTTCAAAAGAAATGTGAGAAGCAATCAGTGATTGAGCACGTGATGGAGTAAAGAGTTTCCCTTTGAATTTGAGATGTACCTGGGAGGACTCAACTTTCCTGAAGAGTAGAGCCACAAACATAGCCTCAGAAGAAACAAGCTGGAAAATCCATACTTGCAGCTAAGCTGAAAGCTAGTTCCTGTGTGTATGCATATAGCTGGCATTCTCTGTTGCACTTGAGTGAGGAGATTTTCCTGCCTGGACATCGGACCCAGCATGAGTTGGGCTAAAGTGTCGTTATGGAGGAACCCCTGAACCTGAGGTCCAACGTGAAGTGTCTTCTTTGTTGCCTTGGGAGATGGTAGTGGGAATGACAGGCAGAAAGAATTGCTTTAGCTTTTCCTTCTTCCCCTCTAATCACCACTTGGCCTACCAAAGAGCTTGTAGTCCCTTCCCCGCTCTTTTGGATTATTTCTAAGGTCTTACCACTGTGCTGATGCTCTTGTAAAATCACACTAGTTGCTATTCCCTTTGGATGGTGTCTCAGCCACTAGCTCTAAATGCTTCAGATGTTCAAGGCAGCAGATTAAGCACCCTCCTCCTCAGCTAGTCAGCAAGTGTTTACTGAGCATCCCCTGGGTGCCCATCTCTGCACCAGGTGTTCCGTGCCCTTGGCTTCTATGTGTGAAGAAAACAGTTAATTGACTACTGGATGTGCTATTCTGTTGGAAGGTTCTGATGCTTTGGTGAGCATTGCCAGGGCAACCAGACCAGGAGTCTCTTAATTAATTAATATCACAGTGATTGCACCCAACTCTAGCTAAAGAGGAGAGGAAACTGGTTGGGATCATTTTCTTCTGGGTGAGGGGTGGATGAAAGAGAAATATGGAGTTTTATAGCATAGTAGGGGGTTTGTCTCATTTTAAAGTCAGCTGGGGAAAGACACTGAAAGAACTGGCATGAGCAGGGGCAGGAGGGAGCAGTGGATGAAAATAGTTCAGCTCATAACCAGCTGGATGACCCGCGGAAAAAGAGCTGCAGGTTAAAGGAAACCATCAATGAAGCATCTGTCAGGACAGAAACTCAACTTGCTGAGTTAGGGTTCTGGTTCCATGTCAAGTCTAGCCTTCTGATCAGGGTTCCTGAGAAGATCCACTGAAAAGGGCTCTCAGGGAAACAACTGGGAATTCACAAAGAAAGACACGTACATGTGTGTTTTGTGCATTTTTAAAAATATCTTTGTGTGTGTGTGTATAATAACAAAAACCGATTAGTGATTGTCCAACTTCCCCCATGGGAACACAAAATTAAATAAAACAAAGACTGCGCACATGATGGTTTTTTACTGAAGATGCAAATTCCTTCTTCCCACAGTGCTGGCCGCCTTTTTGTGCTTAGGCGCCGTTCTGCAACTAAGGGTCTTGGGACATAGAGTGGACTCCAAAGGAACTCACTTGTAGTTTAAACTGAGCCAATTGGATTCTTTCTCTCTTCAGGGATTTCACTAAGAAACTAAATTAGTCAGTAATCAGGAGCTTGAATTGGGGAGGGGACTCAGGGGAGGTCACAGAGACTAGTGCTAGGCAGCCATTTTGTTCTATGAGCACCCAGAAGCAGAGAACAAGACTGGGGAGAGAAGGAGAATTCCCTGCCTCGTTCATTCATTATTCATTTAAAACTATTCGACGAGCACCTTCTATGCATCATACTCTCTTTAGGGCACAGATGATGCAACGTTGCCTAAACCAAAGTCCCTTTCCTCATAGGGTCTGCATTCTAGTGGGCCAAGGGAGAGATCTAGAATAAATAAACATAGCCCGTATGCTCAGGCCATCGTAAGTGCTGGAAGGAAAAGAAAGCCCGAAGGCCATAGAGATTGATATTGATGGTTGCGAGGCTACTATTTTTGATAAGGAAGGAGGAGAGGTAGAACAAGAGACCCATCCACGTGGCTATCCAGGGGATACAATGAAACCAGCCGCGGAGAGGATTTGTAGCAAGGCTTCATGTGGTGCTAGAGAAACAGAGAGAGAAATTCTTCTGAGATTTGGCTGTCCTTATCGTCCTTACTGTCCTTCTGTTAGCTACTCAGCTACATATCCAATGAATTCTTCCTTTTTGCTTAAGCCAGTATGAGTGGTTTTCCTTTCTTGCAGTTAACAAATTTCAAAGTCATCTACAAATCCACAAGGTGAGTCTACAACAGTGATAAGCTCTCTAGAATTTCTGTTAAGGCTCCCTGGTCAGAGCACAGGCTCTTTATCACCACTGATGATGGCCGTAAAGGGCAGGGGCCTTAACCAAGGGGCAAAAACCAACCAGTCTGTGAGTAAAAGAGGTGTCAAGAGGTAATAACTCTGCAACCGTTTTTTTTTAATGCCAGTTCAGCAAATCTTAAAAATGCAAGGAATTAGAGTCTCGAAAGCATTAAAAGAATATTTGTACTAGGATCATCCCATTTCATCTGGGGGACTTGGGGAAACTTAGATATATTAGCTGTGTTTTTCTTTTTTTTTTAATGAGGGCCACTGTTGGTCCTCAGCCTGGGTGCATCTCATACAGATCGCTGTTGATGGCTCCAAGTGATGCGACATAGAAATGCGTATGGTTTATTTGACGTACAAATGTGTACGTGGTATGATTTATTCTTGGCCTCATGACCTCACTCTAGCTAGAGAACCAACTGACAAGATGGGATCCCTCTACAACTATGTGGACCCCCAGGGTACACCAATACCCCAAAGTCAAAAAAGGAACACAAGGCAATTTTGTGGCTGCCTCCGGAGTTACGCTATAGGAAAATAATATTTATTGAGCCCTCTGGTGCCGGACACTTGGCATATGGAGTATTATGCCTCCATCAGAAAGGACGAATACCCAACTTTTGTAGCAACATGGACAGGACTGGAAGAGATTATGCTGAGTGAAATAAGTCAAACAGAGAAAGTCAAGTATCATATGGTTTCACTTATTGGTGGAGCATAACAAATAATATAGAGGACAAGGGTAGATGGAGAGGAGAAGGGAGTTGAGGGAAATTGGAAGGGGAGGTGAACCATGAGAGACTATGGACTCTGAAAAACAACCTGAGGGTTTTGAAGGGACGGGGTGGGAGGGTGGGGGAACCAGGTGGTGGGTATTAGGGAGGGCACAGATTGCATGGAGCACTGGGTGTGGTGAAAAAACAATGAATACTGTTACGCTGAAAATAAATTAAAAAAAAAAAAAAAAGATTTCCTCTTCCTGTCCCTAAGGCATGAACCTCCTTCTAAAGATGAGGAAACTGAACTGCAGAGATTCTGTCCCTTGTTAGATCTGTCAAGTTTGGGGTTGGCAGCTACAGGAGATTACTGTGACTGGTAGAGCAGAAACAGAATATTGAGAGGAGTTGGGGTGAAGCTTCCAGGGTTCGCCGAGCATCGCACTGCAGAGCTGGTCCACAGAGCAAAGCTACTGCTGCCCTGACAGAACCGGGTGCCAGTGTGCGCCTGCTGCCACGTCCGGCAGGCATGCGGCCACCACTGCTCCGGCCACCGCTGCCACCACCATGCCTCTTTTGCCCCCTGAAATTCAACCTTCCTGCTCTCACGACTCCCACCGTTCTCTTGTCTTATCGGCTCCCACGGAAAACTTTGGCAAACTGGTTTCTGGTTTTGAGATTGTAAATGTGGACTCTCATTGCAAGGGAGGCTAGGAAGGGAAGTGGCTGGTCTTTTCGACTCCCAAGGCAGACCGGTTCAGTCCCTCATGGAGGTGGGGGAATTCCTCTGAAATAGAAAGTGGTTCAGATGTAGGTAGCCTGACACAAGTCACATGCCTACCAGAGTTGTCAATATGGCTTATCCCCCGAGGGGTGGAGTGGGTGCTCCATTTCCAGAACCTACCACTTCCCATTCCCTCCTGTAGGGCTGTCAATGGGGTAGAAGGAGATGCTCACTTTAAAAAAAATGTATTGAACAGGAGTGCCTGGGTGGCTCAGTCGGTTAAGCATCGGCTTTCGGCTCAGTTCATGAACCCCGGGGTCCTGGGATCAAGCCCCGTATCGGGCTCCCTGCTCAGCAGTGAATCTGTTTCTCCCTCTCCCTCTGTCCCTCCACCTGCTTGTGCTCTCTCTTTTTCTGTCAAATGAATAAACAAAATCTTTTAAAAAAATGTATTGAACAAACAGTGTGCTGAGTATTTTCATTGTGTCACTACGTGGCGAGGGATGCAAAGGTGCAGAAGACATGGTCCTTGTCCTCAGGATGCCAGCCCCTCTAGCCAGCCTCACATGGTCCTGAGCAGCAATGACGGGTGATGAACGTATTGATTACCTTCTGTACCAGGGACGTCATATCCACTGTCTCTAAACCCTGACAACAACCTACCAGGAGACATTCTGAATGCCATTTTGTTTTTCAGATGGCGACACTGACACGCAGAGAGGCTACGTAACATGCCCACATCACACAGATAAGCAACAGCAAGTCCCAGACGAGAACCAGAGGTTCTGTCCGACCAACTCCAACCTGGGGACCCTGGGGGACAGAGAGATCAGTAGTCACAGCTGCTGGCTGAGCTGGGATTTGAACACAGGCCTCTGACTCCAGCACCCGCAAGCTAAACCACTAAGTAAGACTGACTCCACAGGTCAGTGGTCTGCCCCTTTTGCCTTTGTTGGTCTGGATGCCTTTTTTTCAGTCTTGAGGTTATAGAACTTGTCCTTTCCAGTTCCATCTTTTTGAGAGATGGTGAGCACCTCAGCTGATTCTAGGATGGGGGGTGTCACTAAACCAGACCACCCAACGCTCCTCTGAAGGCAGGCTAGAAAGAATCAGGGCACCGGCCAGCTGACCTTGAAGGTCACTTCCCTGTCTGACTCTCCGTGAAGAGGGCTCATTCCTGGAGTGTGTGGCTTCTCTAGGACAGAAAGGTCTAGATTTAACTCTCATCTGTGAGACTGTAGGCTTTCCGATCTCAGGCCAGTCACCCTGACCACTGGCAAGTTCCATCCCTAAAGGCTGAGGACAGGCTGCTAGTGGTGACAAAGTTTGTAATGAGGGAAAAGAATTGTGAAGAAGGAACATGCTCAGCGCCTCTGGTGGGTTTGTCGAGAGCGACGTGAGGGCCCGGCTCCCAGCTGGACAGGCCTGGCTGTGCTGAGGGTAAGAAGAGCGGATAGTCTACGAGAGGTCATGAGAGGTTGAGAGACAGAGACAGAGACCCAGAGAATCAGGCAGCCTTGGTCCTTTAGTCCACATCTTTTCTCCCATCTTGCACGGCTGGTCCAGGGTCCGCCATTGTTGTGCAGCCTCAGTTCTCCTGTTGCTCCTCACGTGCACCGATGTGGTCTGCATACGCGCACTTAAGCACTTCCGTTGTCCTGTTAGCACTACCCGTTCCTGTAAGCCGGAGCCCACACCACCCCCCACCCCCAGCGTACACACACAGGTGCACACACACACACCACCCCACACCTCCTACACATACTCCCACACCACACACACCACATCATCACACCATACTGCCCTACATCCCCCCACACATCCCCACACACACCCCACATCCCCCCCACACTACACCCCCACGTACACCCGCCCACACCACACACACGTCATCCACCACACACATCACATCCCCTTGCCACACATATCACATCCCCCGAACCGCCCCACCACATGCACACACACCACACACATGCTACTAACCACACCACACACATCATACCCCACCCACTGTACCCACCAAAACCACATACATATCCCTCACCACACCACACACAACATACCCACCATGGCACATACACACACTGCACACCCCCCACACCCCCCCACAGATACCCCCCATCACACCCCCACCCCCCCAACACACACACACACACACACACACACACACCCCTGCTCGCCACCCCCAACCACACATCCTACCCGTAAAAAACTCGGAGCCATGGCTGTACCCTGGAGATTGCTTTGTCTTTGAAGAGTCTGAAAAGAAAAACCTATCAGCCATCAAAGATTTTAATTATTTATTTTTAATTACACAAGCAATGCATGAATATGTTCGACTTGTAAAAAATTCACACAATACATATAAAATCAAAGTCTCCCTCAAGTGAAGAATTTTAAGTAGTTGCGGTCCTCACTTGTCAGACAGCAGTCTGCTGCAGAGCAGCTCTGGGGAACACTGGGGAGCTTGGCAGGGGGTTAAGGAAACACGGAGCCCTTGTCAGACAGGCAAGGGTGAGGACACTGGGGTCTCTCATAAAATAGAATGGGGGTCTCAAGCTAACTAGCTCCTTTCTGCTTAGAAGCTGCTGACTCTGCCAGGAACATGCTCTTAGATTTTTTTGAGTTTGCTTTTTAAAGAACGAGGAAAAGGAGGCTCGGACTCCACAGAGATGTGCCCTTTTCTCTTACACTTGTGGCCTCAGGCCGGCCAGCACCACAAGGAAAGGCCCAGCCTCCCGGCCTCCTGCCTTCTGCTCTGCGAGGCTGCCTTCCCAGCCTGGGCAGATGAGAGAGAATCTTCCTCAGGCTCACCCTGTCCCACCTAACTTACTGAAATGTTTCTCAGTATTGGCTCACACCCTCCTTGAGCTTAAGGGACCCGGCTATATTTGGCCATCGCAAGTGGGAGAAATTTTGTCAACTCCACCCCTTTCTTCACAACATTCTATTAGTGGGTGTTTCCTGATGACTCAATAAACCCGTGTATACATTTGCTATGGAACTGAGTGGAGATGGATCAAGGGTTTTGAAAGAGGACTCAGAGATACGTTGAATTGAAGGAAGGTGGAAGCAGAAAGAATCTTAGAGACCATCGGTTTAGTTCTTCCGTTTACTGCTAAAGACTCCAGAGAAGGGCGGAGGCGGGGGGGGGGGGGTCCGATGCCCTGCGTCCCATAGGCAGAGTGAGAACTAGGCTTCCCGGGGTCAGACCCTCCGCTCGGTGCTCTCTGTCCACCACACCAGAGTAGGAATCCACGCGGCCGCTGTGATCTACCTGCAATGATTCTTGTCCCCGCCTGCTTCATCACTTCTATCCACCTTAGAGTAGCTTGGCAAAGAGATCACATGAAATAAGGACTGTTGAGTGCCATACAAATCGCCCAGCAATTTCCCAGTATAAACAGTGAACCGCAGCTCAGCTATTAGAAAGACAAGCGTTCTTAATTAGTCACCTTACAATAGTGTCTCTCAGAGCACGGTTGTCACCTCCCTGGATAAACATTTTTGGGAATTTGGACAGGAAACTTCGTTGTTTTGTTTTGGTCTGTCTTTTTAAGTCCCCCAGAAATTTGCTTACGGAAGAAATGTCCAATTATCTTAGGAAACCATTTTTAATTCAGTTAGGCGTGATAATGGTGTTGTGGTTCTGCCCAGGATGTCACTAATTTTCAAAACTGTGTGAAGTATTTGGGGGTGATTCAGGGTTATTGTTTTAGTGTTGTGTATCCTGATGTCTGTAATTTATTTTTTAAGGGTTCAGGAACTGTGGGTGCACGCGTGTACAGGCCCACGTGCATATGGCCAAACGTTAACCACTTCTGAATCTTGGTGGTGGGTATGTTACAGGTGTGGCTGTTGAGAGGATATAATCTATCTGTGTGTTTGAGAACTTCTATAGTAAAATGACTAGTAAAACTTTCTCCAGATGATTCTGATTCGCTCTGCTGGTTCGAGAACCATTATGGAGCTTCACTTATCAATGACAGTGTGTGAGTGGAAAAGTCTTTTTAATTCCCTCCTTGGTGTCTCATTAGAATTGGATCCACTTTTCCCCAGCAATACTGGCAAGGTTCTATTTCCTTTTTCTTTGTTTTGCCTGTCTGAGTCATCAGCAGAGCCAAAATATTGATCTAATAGGCCATCTTTCTCAATTCCAGGCAGGGCTAGAAGGGTAATGAACTCAATTAGAACCTAGGGACTAGGCCAGTAGTTCCCAAACTTGGGAGCCTAGAAACATCACCCAGGGAATTTCAGCAGGCTTAGGGGGAGACACAGCTATCTGATTTGACAGCCATCAGAGGTAATTCTAACAATGTGCATCTGGGTTTGAGACCCATATTTTTGATAATAATGACCACAAAGCCAAGGTCACGGGTTTGATTTCCAACTTAAGAGGTACTGAACTTTGCATGAAGAAAAGTTCCATTCCTTAATGACGTCTTGCACACCTTACCTTATTCTACCATTTTTACTATTTATTTTTATTTTTTAAAGATTTTATTTATTTGACAGAGAGAGAGACAGTGAGAGAGGAACACAAGCAGGGTGAGTGGGAGAGAGAGAAGCAGGCTTCCCACCAAGAAGGGAGCCCGATGCGTGGCTCCATCCCAGAACCCTGGGATCATGACCTGAGCCAAAGGCAGACACTTAATGACTGAGCCTCCCAGGTTCTCCTGTTCTACCATTTTTAAATGAAGGTTTTGGTGGAAGAAATTTTTAAAAAATGAACCAGGATAAAGAAGATAAATGATCAGGGGCGCCTGGGTGGCTCAGTGGGTTAAGCCTCTGCTTTCTGATCAGGTCATGATCCCAGGGTCCTGGGATCGAGCCCCGCATCGGGCTCTCTGCTCAGCAGGGAGCCTGCTTCCCCCCTCTCTCTTTGCCTGCTTCGCTGCCTACTTGTGATCTCTGTCTGTCAAATAAATAAATAAAATCTTAAAAAAAAAAGAAGATAAATGATCAGAGCAATTTACTGTTGCAAATACATATACAGTTTTCATTCTTCTTCTGAGGACCTGCTACATTCTATTGTAGAGGGGGCTATATTTTATTGTTGGGTGAAAAGAGACCTTTATTCATCATTCTCGGATTACCCTACGTATCAACTACTTCAGGAATTTTGGATGGAAAGGTGAAAAGTTTTGTCAGCATCAGTGAATTGTAATCAAAATGAATGAGGCTTTTAATGAAATACACCTGATAAAAAGTCCCCCCCGCAAGACTGAAAGGAGAAATTGAATGTCAGGAGACAGAAAAATGAACCACTCCCCCACCTCCCCCAACCACCTTTACGGTGAACACTTTCTGGGGCTCCTTCTTCCATGAAGGAAGGTGGGAGCAGCCCTTCAGTGGAGCCCTGATTCCTGCGGCACAAGGCAGCTTCCCTTGTTCTTACGTAATACGTCTTTGCAGCTTAAACCTTTAATTAACCAGAGATGTCATCAAGAAAAGTTTGCCAAGGAAGAGGATGCCTGGTTTAATTAAAAAGATCTTTAATAGTTATTAAGGAAATCAATTTGGAAGTCAGGCCTGGAGAGCCGTGATGGGGGCAGAAATCGGTGAGAGGAACTTGGCCATCTCTCGGGGTAATGGATTTTAACCCTTGGATCCTCGTGGCCTCAGAGTCCCTGGGGCAGTGGTGCAGGGATGGAGAGGAAATCTTATCAGCTCTCATCGCTTTAGAATTTACATTCAGGATGCAAGAGGCAGGTCTGCCTTACGGACTCGAAGCCTAACCTTTCTGGAACGCAGTTATCCTGGCAATTGAAGGAAATAGGAAACCTTTATAAATTGAAAATCTCCTACCTCATAAGTATAAGCTATTTTTTTTTCAAAGAGATGCATTATTTCTCCCTGGGGATTTGTGCTTGGACTGTACATCAGGCTTCTTTCCATTACCGTGCAATCCCGCCTTCTTCAGATCAAGCTAGAAAAAGGGATTTGGCTCTTTGGAGCACAAGAGAAATATTATTTTCACTTGTCTCATGAAAATGATGACACAAAAGGTGAAATAGCCAGAGGATGGGCAAAATAAATTGTCTGTGTGGAGGAAAACTGCAAAAGGAAAGGAGTTTTTCTTTTTAAAAAATAGCATTTTGCCAACAGGGGGATGATATTAATACCATCCTCTGATGCAACCCAGTTGAGTTCAAATGCTAAAAGCACTTTTCAAATAGTCTATGTTTAATTAATATTTGTACAGCACTTAGAGAGAGAAACTGAAGACAGGTGCAGAGTATGGCTACAAAAATAATTTTTCCTGTTGCAATGTAGCTATTTCTCTGGTGGGCCTAAGAGCCTGTCCCTGAGACTCCTGTTCTCACTCACTGGAAACTCAACAGAGAGGAGGTACAAGGTCTTTGAACCCTCAAGCCTGCTCCCTAATGGCAGTTTCCACTTTCTCGAGAGCTGGATACAGTCCTCATATTTCTATTCCTTGCAGCAAATTGTCCAGAATCTGCACTCCCGATGGATTTGTTGATTGCTCTACTCATTACCTGGAAATCTCTGGGCTTAGCAGTGCCCCCCTGCAAAGTGCCTTAGCTCCCTGTTTCACTCGAAGGACATGGCTTGGGGAATTTGGGGGGGGTGGGGTGGGGTGGATCTGGCTAGATACATGATAACCCAAGCTTTAGTAACAAACTTGTTTTCTTGCTGTAGCTAGATCATGTAGCTTCTCAGGCTCCACTTTTCTTAATTACAAAGCAAGGAGCATTGAACTAGATGTTCTCCAAGGCCCCTTCTGACCCTAACATAGTGCAATCCATTATTTCCCCTTGGCCTGAACGGCTTATATCTGTTCTAAGTCAATAGAATGACGGTGCATGGGAAATATCAGGGCTTATTAAAACATTGACGGCTGAAGGATGGGTTGTAAACCGGCCAGCAGCGGGCTGGCTCTGGACTGGACATCTGTTTAACTTAGCCTACCTGACTGTCTTCCCCCTCCCCAAGGGTGGGAATTGAATTAGTTACCAATAGTTAAAATCCAGGAGATGTCTCATAGTTGTCTGGACTTCTGTTTCTGTTGAGAAGTTAGAAAACTCTGGCAATGATCAGTTGGAACTGCCTCCCTGTGTGGCTTGCACTCCCCCTGCCCCCAAATCTGTGTCCTCAGCACGAAGGTTGAATGTCAGCTCCATTGCTCCCACTTTATTTTTTTATTTTTTTAAGATTTTTATTTATTTATTTGACAGAGATCACAAGTAGGCAGAGAGGCATGCAGAGAGAGAGAGAGGGAAGCAGGCTCCCTGCTGAGCAGAGAGCCCGATGCGGGGCTCGATCCCAGGACCCTGAGATCATGACCTGAGCCGAAGGCAGAGGCTTAATCCACTGAGCCACCCAGGCGCCCCGTTGTTCCCACTTTACTTATGCTCTTGTGTCCCTGACCCTATCCTATTGTACTCGTTCATGTTTCTTTCGTGGCCTGTGGAGGTACAGGGGTGACAGGAAGAGGTGGTTGGAGGGGTAATTAGGGTCTGATGTCAGGAAGCCCTGCCCTCTGAAGGGACACCTGGCTGCTTTCTGGGATGTGTGAGCGGCTAGGTGCGTAAAATGCCTTTAGACGGTAAACGGGATCGGACCCTGATGTGGGCCATAGAATTGTTTCCTATTTAAAGCTCGCTCAGTTTGTCCACATTGCCTCCTCTTTGGAGAAACGTCTTGAATATCATTTACTCCTAGAAGTGCCCCACGTGAACATTTAGATTGCCTTGAGCTCAGCACCCACACAAAAGAACTTTTAACAGCAAAGACTCCCATGTTCAGTCACCTAAGAAAAGCAATCTTGTGTTTGGCAACATCATCAGAAGCCCTCCTGTCCATTAGCGTGGCCATCGAATGTATTGTCTAAAATAGCAATTTCTTATCAGTCAAAGGGGGCACTGTTAATAATCACTCCGGGGAAATAGGAATAAACCAGGATTTTCTCATGCAACCTGAGACATGTGGTCACCATGCTCGACATCTGACATCCACTAATGACCTGGTTACAGAATCTGCCATTGACCCCTGGAAGTTGTCCTGGGAAGGCAGTTTGTCCCCTTTCTCCCCCTGGGGCATGCTGGGTTCCTCTCACTGTTGATGTTCCTGCCAGATTGGAAAGAACCCAAACAGTTCTGTTCCTTCTGGGCCTCCAGCCCTTCTACCTTTCGCAGGTGCCTCTAAGCATAAGCCTCCGAAGAACTGTCTTTGACAGTCAGAGATGATGCAGATGGCCGTCAGAGCTGGCCATCTGAAATTCTGGGGACCTGGGGAGTAAATGACAGCTGTCTTCGAATCCCTCCATTTCTTCTGCTTGTGCTCGCCTCTTTCAGAGACCTTTCTAGGTAATTCAGGTTAAAGAATTTTCCTCTACTTTTCTTCAAGTTAATTGGGTCACCCCTTCATGTAACTAGAACTTCGCACTTCCTTGGGGGTAGGAGGGTGGTGGTGGTTCATGGCTCAGGTCACGGCAGGACACTACCACTGGAGACCGAATCACTTTCTACAACCGGTGAAGACCTATCACTGTGGCAATGGTAAGTTCTCTGCTTGGTATTTGGGGAAGAAGCAGAAAGTTTGGGGGCATTTCAAATAATGAAAGAAGAAGCAGGCTTTTGAAATGCAAAGATATAAATCCCTTTCTAGGAAGCAAATTACACCTAGGGAACAAAAGGGAGGAGGGGTGGAAGGTAGTGGGATGGTGAAGAGTTGTTTAATGGATAGAGAAAGATCCAGAAAGGTGATTCTCAGATGTCTTAGATAAAGCCACCCATCTACTCATCAAAGATGAGAGGAAAAGCCAGTGGCTTTATTCTTCTGACAAAGATGCACCGATGTGGCAGAGAGAGGAGGGAGGAAGGTTGGCAATGGCTCACGCTCATTTCCCATGCAGCTGAAACTATTCTCTCACTCACTTTATCAAAAGGCCTTGCAGGAGACTCGGGGCATGTGGTTGTGACAGAATTTGCAGTGGCAGGGAAAAGGGAGAGGAACACAGAGGAAAAGGGGCTGATGTATTATTTACAGTTGGAGAACTCGAACAGAGCAGACTGCAGGGGTCGGCCCAAAGACCTATGTCTGTACGACTGTGGAATAAAGACAAGACATCTCTGAATTCTTGGTGTGCTCCTTCTGCTGCCAGGGCCCCCTGCCAGGGCTGGGCCAGTAGGCGCACATCCCCTCTCTCCACTGTGCCACAGTCTGCCCTTCCCATTTACCTCTCCCCATGGCCCAAAAGGGGGAAAGACCTCAACAGAAAGCCGCCCAGGGCCTCGGTGGGTAAAAATCTCATTAGGTTGGCACAGAGGGCATCTCGCTGGTGGTGACAGGTCTAATAAGCATGCAGATGGGAGACCCGCGTGCACGCACACTCTCTCCCTTAAGTGACACAGTGGGCAGAGAGGAAGGATGCAGGAAACCGGATCTGAAAGGAACAAAAGGCTGCAGGCTCTGCAGCGAGCTCAGCGAGAATGACGGGAGGACGGCTCAAGGAAACCAGAAGGAAAAGTGTGAAAGCCCAAAGCCAAAGCCACTGGAGAGCATGTGCCCTGGACTTCCCAGCTTCTTCCTGTTTCCAGCTTACATTTGCTCCATATGCTGCTTTACACAGCTTTCCGGGGCCATAATGGGTTTTATTCCATAGTTTTTATACGAACATGAATGACTCACATCTGCTCCAATACCCAATTTCCTCTCTAATGTCTTCGGCTGTGAGGAGAGAACAGCTTACACGGAACTTGCCAACGACAGGAGTAGCAGAAAAGTCCTGATCCAGGGGCGAGGAAGGTTAGGACCCTCCATGTGTGGCTGGAAGGGCCTTTGAGAGGGTATGATGTTATGGATGGGGAAACTGAGACCCAGAGAAATGAGGAACTGGCTCAGGAACGTCAGGACCAGGGAGGCAGATCTGTTTTAGGGCAGGGGAATCTTCCTAATTCCTTATTCCTAATGAGTGTACTTGTTTAATTCATCTTATTTCCTGCTATGTTAAATCTTTTGCTAGGAGCTTTTCCTCCCCGTATAAACTGTGATGAGAAAAAAAGTAACTTGGATTAATCACCAATGATAGCTAATCCCCCACTGCGATCAACTGTGCTCTGCATTACCTAAGCTAGTTATTAAAGTTTTAAATATCTGCCAGAGCGCGGGGGACCCGGTGCTGGGTCCTGGAAGAGACCTATGGGGCTGGGTCCTGTGCGGGGACTCACCTGACTTCCAGATGTTTCAAGTCCCATCTGAAGTGGATTTCAATCCTGATGACAGTTATTGGTATGACAACCCAGACTAATGTGGCTTTTGGCTGGATCAGGTAATGACACTTGGCAAAACTGGATTCCCTTGACAGCTTCCACAGGCCCAGGGAATCGTCTCCACTCGAGTAGAGGACAAAATAATGATTCAAGAAGTAGGTGCCTCGGAAGGCACTCTCTGCTCTCCCAGACATTGTAGTCCCTGTGTGGAGCTGCTGCAGGAAATCTGGGGCCTCAGTTTCCCCAGATGCCCAACACAGTGATGCACCTCAGCCCCTCGCAGCAGGCACCATCTCTAAAGCTTGGCGGTTGTGTAACTGTCGACCATCTGTTACCCAGAAGCAGCGTCACAAAGCGCTGAGCAATGGACTACGGGCCGGTGCGGCAGCTCCCGCCTGGAGCCAAGAGCATCTCCGTGGCTTGCCTGGGGGTCCCCTGCAGAGCCCGCGGAGCACACTGCGCCAGCCTGAGCCTGCAGGGCCTGAGGTGAGGCCCCTGGAAG
Organism: Martes martes; assembly: GCF_963455335.1. NCBI lineage: Eukaryota > Metazoa > Chordata > Mammalia > Carnivora > Mustelidae > Martes > Martes martes. The sequence continues at coordinate 114,610,131 of NC_137896.1, forward strand.
AGATGCAGAGAGCTCGAGATGCTGCAGGGATGGGTTCTCCTTCTGCCCCCCTCACCCCTCCCATTACAGTGATCAACCTGGATTTTCGCCCAGCCAGAGCGGCGGCTGGGGAGCCTACCCCAACACTTCAGTGTGCAGAGTTCTAATAAAGTTGAGTCCTGGAACCCCCCTCCCTGCCCCCACCCTTCCCCCTGCCCCACACCCCACCCGGCCCCCAGGTTCTATGTGATGGTCTGAGAGTTCAGCCAGACCTTAGGACAGGCTGCCAAGAGTGTTCAGCTTTTGTGGGCTCTTTGATTTCCACCTCTGTTCCCAACCCAAAATTTGTATCCACAGCCTGGCCAAGGACTCGTTGGGGCCGTGAGACAGGACTGCCCTGTGGTTGGATGAGCAGGTACCAAGCACAGGGTGCTTTCGGCAGATTCCTCCATATCTGACTCCACTTCTTGGGGGGCTCTATTTTACTGGAGAATGATTTCCACAGTCCTGCTCCACACCTGCCCCACCTCCAGACAGGGTATGGGGCTCCCCCTCTGCCAAGCTCTGCAGGGAGAGGCAGGTGGTGGGGGCTAGACAGTGCTAGTTACATCATCCGCGCCTGTCCATCAGTCAGCTCTCCTCCAACTCTGGCTGGGGACATGAAAATGGCACTGGCATTTTCTGGCAGCCGCTGTCCCCCAGGCAGGACAGAGTTTTTCATACCCCTCTTTGAGGGATCAGATGATCAGAATAACACCAGCACCTCGAATTCAGCTTTCACAACTATTCCCTCATTGTCAGAAGTATTACCATCCCCACCACTGTATAGGTGAAGAATCCAAGGCTGGGGAAAGGTAAAGGACTTGCCCAATATTCACACGTCTGGCTCTTAAGTCTGACCCAGTCCAGGAACCCCTCGTCCAGTGATAGCACCATGATTCCAGCCCAGCGGAGGCCTACACGGGAATCCAATCCCTAATTTGCTCTGCATCTAGACCCAAATAGTTTGCATCTGCAAAAAGGAGGAACGCACTTTCCAAGGGCGTTTGGGAAAAGGGGGCTTTCCCAGGGTCATTTTCCAGGTACACCAAGAGTTGGCGCAACTTTGGACCCCTGCTTCCTTACAGGCACAGAGCCCTGATGCTTACAGGGAGAGAAAACTAAGGGAGATAATTGCGCCTTAATTTTAAAACAGATTTCTTTAAAGTTAATTTTAGACCTGCTCAGCGTTCCATCGTTCCATTAAGCGGAAAAAGTTGCCAGGCACCTGCAGGCAGGCGTAGAAACACCCTGGGGAGCCGGCCGAACTCGGCCTCGGGCCTGAGCGGCCCAGGACAGCGAACCACGGTTGGGGGAGCAGCTCCTCCAGCGCCCGCGTCCCACGGTCCCACGGTCCCACGGTCCCACGCCGGCTCCCGGAAGGCAGGTGCATTGGGGGCGGGCCCCGGGAGTGAGCGCCACGTGCAGCCCCCGCGGCGAGCGGGAAAGTCCTCCCAGGCCCCGCTCTGCCCGGCGCGGGCAGGCCCCGAGGTCCCAGCTCGCTGCTGGGGTGGCGGGGCTGCGGGGGCGCCTTTCCTGCCCGGCCCCGCCCCAACCCAGGCCGGCCTGCGAGCTGCGTCCGGGGCTTGGCTCGGGCGGCCCCAGAGCAGCACGGTGCGCCTCGGTCGGCGGGCGGCGGTAGCGCCCCCTTGCAGAGCCCCGCTCGCTCCCGCCCGGGCTTCCTCGGAGTAGCTCTGTCGGGCCCACGCTCTCCCTTCGCTCCCTCTCCTCCCTCCTCCCTTGTGTTCCTCCCGGGGTGCCGGGCACAGCCTCGGATTCCTCCCTCCCCGCAGCTCCAGTCCGTTTCCCTCGCGGCGGCGGTGGCGGGCGAGGCTGCGGCGGCGGCGGCGGCGGCTCGGGGAGCATCTCGGCTGCCACTGCGCTTCTCCGGCGGGAGCGGGTGTCCAGCTTGGCTGCCCTTCGGTCCTTCCCTGCCGCTCTGCGCCGCGAGACCCCTGCCCCTGCTCCGTTTTCTCCGAAGCGGGCGGGGCCCCTGCCTAGCAGCTTCCCGCCGGCCCTGCACCGGGATCCCGGGGCCGCGGCTCTCGCGGACTCCTGCCCCTCCGACCCTGACCGCCAGGGGGTGCCCCAGGGGCGTAGCGCCGCTGAGAAGCCGAGGCAAACCGGACCATGCGGCGCCTGACTCGCCGCCTGGCGCTGCCGATCTTCGGGGTGCTCTGGATCACCGTGCTGCTGTTCTTCTGGGTAACCAAGAAGAAGTTGGAGGTGCCGCCGGGACCTGAAGTGCCGACCCCCAAGGTACGGGCTTGGACGGCGTGGTGGGCGCGGGGCACTGGTTTGCAGGAGTGCGCGCAGCCCGCGCGCCGGGCTCGCGGGCTCCCGGGAAGCCGGGGAGAGGGTCTGGGTGCCGCGAGCAGGTAACGGGGCGCCGGATGCGGCCACAGGGCGATATTTCTGGATTTTAAGAAGCTCTGGGCACCTCGGGACCCGCGGAGCGTGGGAGTGGGTGTGGGTCGCGGGCGCGCGCTCGCGGACAGAGAGGGGCGCCGAACTTGGGCAGCGCGCGGGGGTCCCGGGGCGGAGGGGGCGCTGCAGACCAGCCGCCCAGGGGTGGCGGTCCGTGGACGACGCGGCGAGTCGCGGGCGGTCGGCTCGGGGGGCAGGGCAGGCGGGTGCTGGCGCCCGCGAGAAGTCTGGCCGCGGCGCTGACCTCCTTCTTTCCCGCGGCTGCCAGGCCCGACCAGGGGAGGCTGGAGGCCCAGGGTGCGCCGTGCGCGCGTGTGCATCGCGGGCGAGCGCGTGCAGCCTCCCGCAAGCTTGCTGCCGGGGCCCGCCGGCCTGTCGCCACCCGGCTTTCTAATTGTCCCCGAGCTCTCCAGCTGCGTGGGAAGTTGAATGTGCCCTGAACGCCACTGAGGAGCCTGTAAAAGCAGACGCCTTGGTGTTGGTGGGGAATTGGGGAAATGAGGATCGAAGTGGCTTTTCCAACTCCTGCCCAGCCCGTTCCTCCCAGCGCAGGCAGAAGGTTCTCCCTTCGGGCTCACTCGTACCTGTCGTTCCGAGCCCCCATTCCTCCTGCTCCTCTTTCACAGACCTCGCCACGGGACACAGAAGGAGGCCTGGGGGTTCATCATTTATGAAAGGGGTCCAGAGCAGCCCTCCAGGGACTGGGAAAAAGCCCTTGGAGGAGATTATGGTCTAAAGCAGGGAGCTAGCTAATAAAAGGGGAGAGGGAGAGAGAGGGGAGTCTCCCCAGTAAGTTTGGTAAGTAAGTAAGTAAGTAAGTAAGAGGACCCACTCTGTGTCTGGTACACTGTGGGTGCTTCTTCGTAAGTCATTGTGTAAGTTGGGTGGTATCCTAATTTCATAGATTAAGAAGCAAGTTCAGTCTTTGTACCTTGCCTTAGTCACTCTGATTCGAACTCAGACCTCAGAAATTCAGAATCTTTCCACTATATCAAGCTGTGTCAGATCCCCTTTTAGCTAAGTGTTCTGGCATGTAGGTTTTGGGATCTCGCTAATGTCTAGTTTGTTGGTAGTGTGCTGTGTGCCAAATAGTGTGTTAGGGGTTATGGGTACAGAGATGCAGAACTTCCTCTCTGGGCATAGGAGATTTGCTCAGAAAGGGCCCAGGACCCTCCAGTTTGCAGAGGGCCAGCAGGGTTCATGTCTCTGGGTGTCATGGGAGCCTGGGGCCTTCCTGGAGGAGGAGGATGTAACAGAACTGAGTTGAGAAGGATGAACAGTAGGTTTGCCAGGAGGTAGGGAGGGCATTCCAGGTAGAGGTTAACTGTACCCAACAGGCTCAGAGGAATGACACAGCAGGTTGTGTGAGTTTGGCATAATTTGAGCATAGACCACGTGGCTGATGGCACGAATGAGACTGAGGGCAGGTGGATAAGGGTCGGATTGAGTAGGACCTTGTGGGTGCTAGGGGCCCTTCCTTGGAGGGGTAGCAAGCAGGGGAGTGACGAGATCAGACTGGTGATTTCAAGCAGCCTTTGGAGCACTGGATCAATTTTCTCACCTCAGTCCTGCCTGTAGATCTGGAGAGCTTTTCTTCTTTTTCCCCCGGGGTGGGTCTGCTCCTTGTGATGCGGTTAATGAAGCCTGCAGGGACATGAACTCTCTCCTGTTTTGCGTTGAACCTCATTACCTTAAGCTTACTTATTCTTAGTTTACACCAGGGAGCTGGGACAAGAAATCTCTATCCCTCTTTGTGCACTCTGTCTTTCGTCCTTACCCGCCTCTCCTTCTCGTGTGCACTAAACACACAATTATCGAATGCAGCTGTGTGCCCGGCTCTGTGCTAGGTTTGAAGGTTGCTGGGATGAGGTCACTGGGTCCCCGCCCCTTTGCAGGGAGGTGGGAAGCTTCACACATTCCTGGTTGAGGCAGAATTACAAACAAATGAGTAGTGGGTGGGGTGGAGGGAGTAGTCTGATATTGGAATTCTGGGCACAGTGCTGTGCAGGCATGGAAGAGGGGGGTCTTCTGGCTTTGACCCCTTGCTTTTTGTCTTTATTGCTTATTTCTGTTTTCCCCCCATTTTCTGTGTTCTTTAGAAACACAAATTCTATAGACTTCTAAAATCGTGATTCCTTGTATTATCCGGCACCCTGATTAGTCTATTTCACCTGTTTGTCTGACTTCACATGTCCACATATATTTGTTGTGTGTATTTGTGTCTGGTACACGGATCTGGAGAAAGAGACGGAGAGACAAAGAGTCCTTGGCGCCAGAACGATTTTATTGCCGTGACGGATCTATTTCTGAAATTTGCACATCTTGCCCAGAGGAGTGTGGTTGGTTCCCAGACCCGAGTGCGTGTCAGAATCCCCCGGAGAGCTCGTTGAACACACGAGCTTTGGGGGTTATTGCCGTGATTAGGATTCTGTGGGTCTGGGAGAAGGTCCCAGAATCACTGTCTTTACAAGTGTTCCATGTAAGTCAGAAGCCGCCTATTGATGGATAACATTTGGAGCTAGAAGAGGAATAGGAAGTATATTGATTTTTTTCTTTTCTTTACTTTTTTTTTGGAGTTTATCTGGCCCCATGTAAATATGGCCAAGTGAGTTCCTTCTTCTGGAGCTCCTCAAGGACCGTGCTGGCGTGAGCGTACGCACACATGTGAAATAACAGTAGCTGGAATTTGTGTAGGGTTTCACACGTTCACAAACTCTAGTTCATGCATATTAGCTCATTTAATCTCCACAACAACTGCATGGGGAGGAAAATACTTTTATGCAGTTAAGACTGGATGATGAAATTTTACAATCAGCCCAAGCTAACAAGATTATTATTAAGTGGCCATATCAGAGCTCAGAATGGAACCTGGATCCCTTAGGGAACTGCCCACTCAAAGCCTCAGTCCATGGTGCTCACTATGCTGTGTGGACTGCCCGGGTCTACACTGGTGGGTGATGGGGGGAGGCTGGGGTATTTATAGCATGTGCTTCCCGACCTACTGTCTAGCATTTCCATGGCTCAGCCCTAGATGCTTGCCTTTGGAAAGCTCCAGGGAAGGCAGAGGGTGTTGGTGTACTTTGTGGGGGAACCACCTTGGAGGGAAGTCTGGCTCTGCCCTTAGAGGAGACCTGCTGGGGCAGAGGAGGCTTCTCCGACTGGACTCACTGTGGCGGGGAGGGTCCCCTGGGAGGCTGCATCCGATGGTTGGAGCACCCCTGGTTTAGGAATCATTGCCAAGATAGAGATTGTTTCCTCAACAGCAGAGACTCTGATGGGACATTTGTCTATTGTAGGGAAAAAACTCAGTTTTGAGCGAGTGCAGTACCCTGGCCTTTCCTAAGAAATAGTCCTGGGGAAGCTCTTGCCTTGGGTGTGTGGAAGCCTTCAGGAACTTTTCGTCTTGCCTGGGCACCTTCCCACTGTGGGAGAGGGTGTCAGCTTATTTTCCAAAGTGCAAGCAGTGGGCTCCCTTCCTTTAAACAATTTAGAGAGGTCAGGGGATTGGTGGAGGGACCAGAGACTGTGGCCGGGGCTTCTGGGCCTGGGTCCCCTCTGTGTAGCTTCCGTGTAGCAAGCTGCCTTCCCTGGGGTCTGGGACAGTCTCTTATTCCCAGGCCCTTCCTTGCCTTCCCTCCCAGCTTTGGGAAGCATCCTTATTCACCTAGTGATGGGATCTCTAAAGTGGGCCTGATAATAAAATAAAACCCATGCCCTGTCACAATCCAGCTGATGTAGAGAAGGCATGCTGCACTCCTAGTTTAAGGAAATTAATTGGATTTCTTTCTTTCTTTCTTTCTTTTTTTTTTTAGTTCCAAGAAGGGCTGGTTCTATTAATAGCTCAAGTAAAGATTTCTTGAAGTTTGACTTTTTAATGTTGATTTGATTCTTTTACTGGCCCCCCCACCAAATTCTGCAGAGCTCTAATTCTTAATTGAAAATCATAGAACAAGTTGGATGTCTTAATTCAAGCTATATTTCAGTGATAAATACTGTACCACTAAAAATATGTGAAACATGTTTTTATTTCTTCTCTCCCCTATCATTTGTTTGCCATTTGGAGAATTATACAATAACCGACAGAATTTAAAAAAAAAAAAAGGCAGCAAATTTGTCTCTGACTTCCAAGAAACTAAATTTAGTCCAGGGGCTTAGGGCTTAGTAAAAGCAAAAGAATTTGAGGCCTGAGGGTACTTTTTGAGGAAGGTACTGGAAATGTGAAGGCTTTGAATAAAGTGCCTCGGGCCCATGTAGATGTATTTGTGCTCTACTAGAAATAGAGCAAACACTATTAGAAAGGAGCTTGTCTCTCTGTAATATTTGCATACCACAAATGCCTAGAGTATGTGACACTGTTATTTTATTCCCCATTTAGTAGATCATTTTTCCCGTTTAAAAAAGAATTATGAATTTTAGAAAGAGCGACCCTATTAATCTGCGGATACTCAGTGCATGCATGTTGGACTCTGTCCAGGGAATTTTGACTCTGGCACGACCAGAAGTAGCCCACTTGTCAGAGGAATGTTCATCCTTTCATTCATTCCTCTGTGTGGGTGCCTGTGCCCTGTGCTGGGCTGTTTTCCCCCCACTGTGGAGTTTCCTAGAGCAGGTGGAGGGTGCTTCGGGGTCCAGCAGGGGTCGCTATAAGAGGATGGGAAATAAGAAAGGAGCAGGTTGGACTGTCAGGTGTCCAAAAATGGCATATCTTTGCTTTGCAGATATGAACAAGCTGCTTTTTTTTTAAACCCTGCCCTCTCCCCCAGTCCCCCAAATCCAGGCCATTAGGCTGGTAAGAATCTCTTCACCCTGGGTTGTTTTTGGCCTGCCCAGGTTGTACCTGTGTCCCAGCTTGCTTTCCCAGCCGGCAGCCCCCCGCCAAACCCCCCCACCCCGCCCGGACCCGGCAAGAGGCCCTGTCCTAGGGACCGATGGATCTGTTCTGAGGGACCCTCTTTGAGTCAGTCTGGGGAGCTCTCTGTTTCCCTAAACCCTGTTCCCCTGAGTGGCCTCATGCCTTTGGAAACAAAGACCAGGAATCCCTGTCTCAAATGTTCCTGTTGGCGTAGAATGATGCCAGCTCAAATCAGAGAAGACAAGGGGGCAAAACCAAGAAGAGACATTAATGTCCCTGTCACAAGCCTCCCCAGCCTGTCTAGAGACGGACCCTTTTTCCAGGTTGCTCATGTGTTCGTATCATTTTAAAGTGTTAATTTCCACTCATCAGAGGTCATTTGTAAACTAAACAGGGACAGAATGAGGCTGCTGGTGCTGGTGCCCGAGGCCCAGGGTTTCCGCACGGCCTGCTTCGCAGCCGTCTCGTCTACCTCCCTTGCCTGCATCCTCTCCCACAGCTTTCCATCCCAAATTTCCTAAGCAATCTTAGCCATTTCCAGGCATGTGGGAAGGAATGTGTTGCCATGCCCTTGTTGAGGGTCTAATGTGTACGGTTCTGTCACTCTTCCAGAGCATCTCCAAGTCCCCATTGCATTTCTGGAAAAGCATCTGAATTAGAGAGCGGGGACCTGTCCCCTCCCCGCTCCTCTCTTCAGGGCAGTCTGTGAACCCTGCCATGGCTTTGCACATTCCGCCCCAGAGACCAACACTCTAGATCCACCATCTGCTGGGGAAGTGAGCGTGGCCGTGCCCGCTGCCCGCACCGGCTGGCTGCTGACTCTTGCCACGGGCTGTAGCGCCCCGAGAGGGTGATTGGCCTCCTGCTCCCCAGCAGCCTCAGAGACACGCATGGCTCGCTGGAGTCGGGAGACAGAGTCCCCATCCTCTCCTGGGAGCTCCCGTCCCGTAATCACGTGCGGTTTCACCTTCTGGCTTTTCTTTTATGTGTGGCAGCCCGTCGGCAGGTGCAAGGGGTAACTCAGGTCCTTTCTCCCGGGCTCAGTCTCCCCAGCTGTGAAATGGGGGTGGCGTGCCATGGCCCGGGGCCCGTCTGCTACTTGCTCCACCAGCAGTCTCTGTCGATTCGGGTGACTTGCGAATAACTCCAAAGTGAGACCTCATGGCTATAAATAATTATGCCACAGATACTCCGTGTCTATTACTTATCTTTTAATTATTTTACCAGAAACGCTAGATTAACCAAAAAAATAAATCAGTCTCCGAGTCCTCAGATGTTGAGCTGATTAAGAAAGAACCCCTTTGGGATATGCGAGAACACACGTGCGTACTCGGGTGCCCTGGGGAATTCTGCAGAAGCTCTGGAAATCTGCTGGCTCTGGTATTTTGGTATTTCAGAATAAATGGCCTGATGTGACCTTCTAGGGCAGCAGCCTTTGCATTTGGCAGCAGCTGCTGCCATCATAGGACCTAATGAACGCGAGGAAGCCGAGACGGGGGAGAGAGGAAGAGGTCTCTGTGGTGTGAGCAGGGGGTCCTCCGTCCTCCTGCTGTCTTCCCTGCACCATGTTCTCCCTCCTCTTATTTGCATCTCCTGAAGAGCTGGTGGGGTCCAGAGCACAGAGCCCTGGGATACTTGGCTGGGAGCCCCAGGAAGAAGTCTGGAGGGACAGGAGCCTGGGACTTCCCTTGCAAGGCTCTAGCCAAGGTCAGGAGCAGCCTGCGTCCCTGCCACTCTGGGTGAAAAAGCAGTTCTTCATGAAGGAGGGTAGTGGCTGCCTTGCCCTGGGCCACCCTGGACCATTCCGCTTGGATACCCTGAGAGGGGCACCAGCCCTCCCCCGGGGGAAACGGGGAGCCCGCTGACCCCGCTGCCTCCTGGACACTGCCGCTTCCGAGTAGCACGTCTCTTCCTCGTACCACTCCCAGAGACAAGATTAGGCACTTAAAAAAATAATTAAATTCTCCTCATGTCACTTGTCTTCTTAACTGTAAGCACTACAGAGATCTTTCAAGGAAATGCAGGGGAGAGCGGCACACTCACATGTTCCTGCCATTGGGTTTGAATTCCCAGATGAAGAGAACAGCCACCCAGCTGCCTCCTTCCTAATGATCCCGGCTGTTCAAAGCCAATTTGCATCTCATTCCGGCCCAGGAGAGAGAGGGAAGCATCTACAGACCGGGTAGGACCACCCTGTCTCGACAGGATCTCTCCGAAAGAGGCCCGCTGTCTCTTTCTCTTGTCTCACTCACTAAGGTTTAGAAATTAGGATTTTCTTCCCTGTGTCAGGACTGGCGATTTATGTAGCTTCTCTTGTTCCTCAGAGAACAAGGTAGTCATTCATTACTTCCCTAACCTCCCCCCTGCCACCCCGAGCCACAGAGAGACTGGTCCAATCAATATTTATGCGCCCATCGCTCGCAGCTGCGACATGCAGGCATCGAGGACGCCGTATTCCTTGATGGCCCTGGAAGAATTAGCGGGTGCCTGTAGATCAGGCTCATTGTTTTCCGGGATCTCGGGGAGATCAGAGCACGTGGTGCACAGATCAATTAAGCTGCCCAGATAATTGGCTGCTAATAGATGGCCAATTGATGGCTGCCAGCTGGGAGCTGAGTGACTGGCGTCCTTACGGTGGGACTGGGGTCTTCATCGGCAGAGGAACGGGCTCAAAGCCTTGATTAATTAACGGTGAATCAGGAACAGGACGTTAGCTGAGTGGGAGCTTCTTTCCCATACCACGTCCTGTGATGTTTTATGGTTTACACAGTGTTTGCATTTGCAGATGCCTCATTTGATCTTTCCTGCCGCCCCATGGGGTGGACGTTATTATTACTCTCCCTTTCTGAAGTGTGATGAAGCCACAGTTGTAAGGGGCAGGAGGCTCTGGCAAGCACCCCCAACCAGTAAGCGGACTTGAACTCACTCTTTTGACTCTAAAGCTTGCGCTCGCTCTCTCTATTATGGCCATGCTCAACTTCTGGTTAGCTCCCTGCTCCGGGGGAAATGAAACCTGTTTTATGTATGTGTATATCGTATGTATGTTTTCTTGTGGACGAGAAGTTAATGCTCTTCCTAAGATATGACTCCCGACCTCTCAAACACCAGCATTACTTTTCTGCATGCAGAAGGGAACTGAGAAGTGGATTTTAGGCGCACCAAGGAGCCCATCTCAGGAGGGCCACTGGAGGGCCAAGAGGACTTTGGGTTTTCTTCCAGGATGGGCCAAGTGTAACTTGCCCATAGGCCCTACAGAACCGTTCCATAGGATGTGGGAAGATGCTCGGCCTGAGTGGCTCTGTCCTCGTGCAGGTGAGCCCATGCTCCCCACCCGGGTCCCTTCTGGGTTGGCGGGGGGGTTGACAGCAGGAAATGAAGCTCTGCCGTCATTCACAAGTCAACAGGACTGTGCAATTAAGACAGACACCGTTGCTCTGAATCCCTTTCGTGATGAATGTAGTCCTTAAACAATCAGAAGCAATTCCCCTCTAAGAGGAAAAATGTCATTTGAAAGAACCTCATAGGTCCTGTTGGAGGTGCAAGGCAGGCGAATGGGGGATGACTCTGGGGAAGGGTCTTTAGGAGACGGGACACATCACCTGAGCCTCTTTCTGGACAACGGAGGGCGCTCTGCCTGTGTCGTGCTCTTGGGCTGTGAGGACCCTGATGACTGACTGCTTCCTTCTGCACTGTAGTTGGGCTGCTGGCTGGACCTAGCACGGGACTCAGCTGCTTTGTGGCTGCTTGAGAGGACCGGCGTGAGTTACAGTTGCTGCCCTGTGTGCGTGGTTCAGGGGCCGAAAGCATAAAATCAGGAGCTGCTAATGTCTTCCTGGATATTTTGTCTGCAATTGTGATGAACTACCGGAGGGCTCCTGGTGGTGCTTTTCTTATGTGGCCTGAATGACAAAGTCAGTGTCTGCTCCGAGATCCCAAGCAGAAACACGACTTTTCCACTCCTGTCAATTTCCGCTGAGCGCGGCAACATTAAAGGGAACTGCATTTTTAAAGCGCCTGCGTGGAGTAAGAAGGAAAAAATGGAAACCTCGTGCCTGATATTTTCCCCTCTGCACTCGTAGGTCCCCATGATTTTCTAAGCATATTTGCTCAATTCTGGATAAGATAACTTGCTGTAATTCTCCCTGCCTCTTTTAAAACTGACATTACGATTTCTGCTCCAGGTTTTAGCTTTTCCCTTAAAACCGAGGAATATTTTTGGAAAGCTTCTTGGTAGCGTCTGCGAAAGCCTAGCATATGTAGACACCTCTATCCTTGCAGTGTCACTCCTAGTTGTGAGCCCAAGAGAAGCACATTCGTATTTCAGTGAATGTCACGCACCTGAGTAGGAGTTGGCGGGCTTTTTCTGGAAAGGGCCAGATAGTAAGTATTTTTGGTTTTTTAGGTTATACAGCTTCTGCTGTATCCACTCCACAGTGCTCTATCTACTCAACAGTGCTCTTGTAGAGCAACAGTATGTAAACAAATGGGTGTGGCTGTGTCCCCAAAAACTTTATTTATGGACACTGAAATTTGAATTCCATAGCTCTTCCACATCTCATGAAGTATTCTCCTTTTAGGATTACGTATTTTCAAATATTTGTGCATGTAAGCTGCTGTCTTGGTTTGCAGGATGTGCTCAAACAGGTCGGGGGCAGGCCAGGCTTGACACTGTGGTTCTCTTTCTAGTCAGTATGGAAACAGGCAAAACTCATCTGTGATGTTAGAAGTCAGTTTCCCAGGGACCTTTGGTTGGAGTCGGTGACAGGAAGGAGGCAGGGGAGGGATGCCTGGGTGGCACAGTCAGTGAAGCATCTGCCTTCTCCTCAGGTCATGATCTCAAGGTCCGGAAATCGAGCCCCCCGTTGGGCTCCCTGCTCGGGGCGGGGGAGTCTCTTTCCTCACTCTGCCTCCCCCCATCCCACTCATGTTCTCTCTCTCTCTCTCAAATAAATAAATAAATAAGATCTTTAAAAAAAAAAAGGGCAGGGGACATTTGGGGAGAACTGGTTCTATTCAGTTTCTTCATCTGGGTACTGGTTACTCAGGGGTGTTTACTTTGTGAAAATCCATCCAATGCGTGTCCTTTTCTGTGTGGATTTCACTTCAGTGAAAAGTTAAAAAAAAATCTGGACTGCATGTGTGGCTTCTGACTCAGATTTTAGCACCTTCTCTGGGGTCAGAGCATAGTGGTTGTTATTCTTTTGGCAGCTCTTGGTTCCTGTTTCCTGGATGAGACCATCTCTGGAGAAAGGTCTTGGTATGTCTTTCCGGTTTCCCAAATCTCATTCCCTTTTATAATCAGGGAGATGTTTAACAGCTGGTGTGGTCCAGCCAACCAACATTTTTCTTGATCCCAACTTATTCCCAACATATACGTTCCATTTCCTCAGTAATTTGAATTACTGGTTCAGCAGGAACCAGGAAGAACAATAACTTTGTAGTCAGAATGTCATCCAACTCTGTATTGTTTACTTTAGTGTAAATACTGGTCCACAGGGGTCAATCATATAGTTTTATATTCCTTAAAGAAGAACAACCAAAATATGTGCTGAGTGTTAATCCCTTCATTGCTGGATCATAAGAAGATGGGGAGGAGCCCAGGAGGGTTGGTGTGGCTAGAAGGCTTTCAGGGCTGTGGGAACTGTGAGTAGGACGTTGGCTGGTGTCACTGTCCCATACTGAATCCATAGCGCTTCTGGGAATGAGACACATCTTGTTTCGACCAGAAGCTATTGGATGCAGTGGTTTTATGTCGGAAGCCAGCTCTTCTAGGACAAGTCATTTTATAACAATATTCAAGGAAGAAACTTTACAACATTTTCAAAAGAGAAATATATTGCGCTTTCGGTACCGTTTGACAGCCTTATGAGCACTTCGCTCCTGTGGATGACTGGGAATGTTTCTGGTCCCAGGGTTGAACTTGAAAAAAGGACGTCTGCAAGTATCGTGTTCTTGTGAGCACGGAGGCGTGCTTTAGGACTGATCGGAGAGGGGGCAGTGAGAATTGATCCACAGATAGGAAAATGCACAGGCCGCTGTAGATGGTTAGCCGCTCCCAACATCATCTCTCGGAGAGGAGGAGTCCCTCATCCCGCATAATAGCACCAATTATTCCGTTGTTTGTGCTAAGGAGTTGAAAGCTATCATGTGCCGGGGAAAATACTCAGCACAGAGCAGTAATTACGGATCAGCTGATGATAAAAGATGCATTGGATTGACTGCTAATTAGATTATTAGCACCAAAAACAAATATCTGCTATTAATACCATAAATAAGCGACGTTTACGATATTTTCTGCTGCAAGTGCATATTCCTTTTTATAATGTGCAATTGCCTTTCTTCTCTTTCTGGGCCACGACTTCCAGTTTTCTCCAGCCATACTAAGCACATTTGTTCATTGAGCTGTAATCTGGTCATCTTCTTGTTTTCTTCCAGTCTCAAGGAGCGGGGTCGAGAGAGCTGGTAAGTGTAGTCAGTGCCACACATCAGGCCCTGAAGTGTGTTAGATCCTTCCAGGGAAAAAGCATCCAGGTCTTTCCCACCGGGCACCGCATCATTGTGAAGGGTAAGGAAGGAATTGTAGACTTTTCCCTGTGACATCAGGGCTGGAGTTCACTGCCAAAGAAATGACCCAGTTGTTTTTTTGGTGGCATTTTAAGATTTGGTCCTTTTTATCTTGGGCTCGAGGTGGATGGGACAGACACTTGGGTGTTTCAGTTGCCAGCACCCCCCTCCCCCCCACTGAGTTGGCCGTCTTTCTACAAGTAGGTTGATGGTGTGTGCCCAGCAGTGTGAGACTCCAGCTGTCTTCCCATCTTGGGTGGCTTTGAGTTTCGAGGGTAGGACCATTGGAAAGAGCCCTCGGGAGCTTCTTGGGTTGCCTGGAGAGAGAGGCCCACTCCGGCAAGAGCCAAGGGGCAGCTCTGGCCATGACCTTGGTAAGCGGTACAAGTGACTGTCAAGTGTCCTGCGTGAAATTGTAGAGATGGATTTGGTTCGAGACCACCATTATGTGCCAGGAGTCTTTGCAGGAAGGAGAGTTTTCTGTGGGGAGGGGTGCATGACTGCCTGTTGGGAGAAATGCTAGATGCTTATCTGAGGTAAGACATTCATTCTTAAAACCATCCTAGGAGGTGGGCAGGCTCATCGGCACAGTCACACTGGGTGTTGAAGGCTGGTGCCCTTCTTATTCCACGGTGTCTGAACCATACAGGTTGTTCAGATGTTCTCTGGATGATACTGATTAGCCTTATTTTACCGATGAAGAACTTGAGGTTCAAGTTCCAATAACTTGAACTTCCAAAATTAGTAGAGCTGGTAAGTGGCGGAGCTGAGACGGGTCTGGGTGATTCTGGAGCCCATACTGGGGCACCATCAGGATGGTTCACAAGGTGGGCAGTGAGCTCCTTGAAGGAGTTCTCTCTTGTGAGTGCCTCGCCAGTGTGGAGTGACAGAGTGAGCAAATGCCCCTGTCCCTGGGTCACACTCGTCAGTTCATCCTGCAAGCCCCTGTGGGGTGAGTGTGAAGCCCACTGCAGGCGGTGTCCCAGCTGAGTGCTGCCCTCCTTGCCCAGGGCAGATTTGGGTCAATCGTGGAGTATGGAGCTGTGGCTGTCTTCTGGCTCCTGGCCGCCCTTCTAGAACTGTCTCCCTCCTGGATTTTATATCATGTTGTGTATTATTGGAAGGATACAGCTGTGTCTCTAGGATGGCTTTTTCACAGTGAAAGGGACTGCAAGAATCTTTTCTCTCTTTTGAGTCAAAGTGGAACGTGAGGCCAAGGGGAGAGAGAGAAACCTTATTCGACTTCACGGGATAAAGGTTTGAGAAGATTGCCTTTGAATTTACTAGTTGTCTTTGCAAGGTTGACTTTCTTCCCTTGATCATGTCCCTCTTCTGTTAGCTCAGAAAACTCTAGTTGAAGGTCAGTTTCATCCTGAAAAGCTGTTTCACTGAAACAGGAACCTGTTATTCCACAAGGCCTCTTATTAGAAGCTGCAGCATTTAGGGGATGGTCTTTTAAAGTCATTTCAGTGATTTTTGAAGAAGTACATTTGCTTGGATCTACTCATCCCCAAAGTGTTTGCTGTTTGAAAAGCATAGGGGCATCTAGGTGGCTCATTTGATTAAGCGTCTGCTTTCGGCTGGGGTCATGATCCCAGTGTACTGGGATCGAGCCCCACATCAGGCTCCCTGCTTCTCCCTCTCCCACGCCCCTTGCTTGTGTTGTCTGTCTCACTCTCTTTCTCTCTGTCAAATAAATAAATAAAATCTTAAAAAAAAAAAAAGGAAAGCATAACACTAGTTTCAGGAGGACAGGAAAGGAAAACCAACTTCAGGATAGAAAATAGGGTGACGGAGCAACCCAGTTTGATTGAATTTGTCAGGCATGCCTGTTGGGGTTCTCTACTTTTGGGGCACCCAAGACGTGGACCACAGCCAGTCCCTTCTTCCTGTTGTTTATGGATGGCCTTGGAAGTAAGAATGGCTTTTTTTTAAAATAAATATTTTTTAATGGTTGGAAAAAAACTTGGAAGAAAAACAATATTTTGTGACACATGAAAGCTATATGAGATTCAAATTCCAGTGTCCATAAATACAGTTTTATGGGAACACAGTCATGCTGGCTCCTTTATGTGGCAGCCTTCGTGCTAGTGTGGCAGAGCTGAGTGGTGAGGGAGGCTGGATGGGTTACAAAGCCAACGGTTTAAGGGGCCCTTGAGAGGAAACGTTCGCTAACCCCTGCCCCAGACCTTTGCTTCTTCAAGTATGACTTCTGGGCAGGGACGTTGGTTCCCCTGGAAGTTGGTTAGAAATGCCAAATCTCAGGCCACCCCTACTGATTTTACACCTGCATTGAGGCACAGCCCCCACGTGGTTTCTGTACAATTAAAGTTTGAGAAACGCTGGGTTAGAGGTCAACTAACTCTTCCAGAAAGCTTGTGTGGGACAAACTGAGGTCTAGAGTCGGTGCCATTATTTCCCTATTTATTGTGAATTCCACCGGATTGGATTATTCAGGACTAAACTCCTATCCTTCTCCCCTCCCCCACGTTGGACTGGGGATTCTTCTGCTACTTTTAGCTGCACAAAGAGCCAGGAGGTTTCCTCCGTGCCCTGAAACAGGATAGGAGCCTTGAATCTTCTAGGCATTGTGGTCATAGCAGGAACATCATTGATCAAGCCTTCATCGTTGTGCTGCTCCTGGGCTGGTGGGTTCTGTGTGACGTCAGAGGCCCCCACACTCAGGGTCCTGCCTCCTTAGGGGCAGCAGCGAGCCATTCTTCTTGGATCTTGTGACACTTTGGGCACCCCCCCCCCCAGCTTTTAGGACTGGCTGCCTTCATTGTCTTTCCAAGTTGGAGGAATTCCCTTTTCCCATTACACCCTGGGATACTTATTCATTCGAGGACTTTGGCTTTTACATACCACCTCCATGGAAGCAAGGGAGCATCAAGCCCTGGTTATGTGCTGAGATGGGGGGGTTAGGGTAGGGCTAGGGTGGGAGAAAGTGGGTAGAATGCAGTGGAGAAGAAATATAGTGAATATCCCAATATAGTATCCTACCACAACTGCAGTATATTATGATACAGTTGATGGGACAACCCATGGCATCTAAGACAGTAGTAAACAGATTGTCTTCCTGTAGAAAAAGAGGTGACTCCTACGGGAATTTAGAGAGAGGGAGACTGTGTGGGTAGCAGGGGCAAGGGAAGTCTTCTGAGGTGCTGGGACTCCAACAAGAGTGACCAGAGGTCAGTGGAAACCAGAAGGCCAGGTGTGGAAGAGTTTGGAAATAAAGTCATTTGCTTATTTTTGTCTAAGATGCATGTTATGTCTGAAGGTAAACAGTTATCCCCAGTTGAGAATATTATACCCTACCCACTGGCGACTTGGTTCAGTAAATGTTTTGGGTTTGAAAGTTTTAACTGCTCAGAGTATCCTCATTGCTTTTAAAGTAGCAATTTTGTGGAATTTGAACTTTTACGCTTTTGGCCTGAATGAGAGTGACTGTGTATGTTCTCCATTTCTCACCAGTGTCCATTCTGGTTTTTCCTGACCACCTGTTTTCATCTTTAATTCATGTGGCTGCTCTTAAAGAAATGCTCCCTGGAAAAATCTATCTCACCTGTCTACATTTCCTTGAGTGAAGGCTTGGCAGGGCTGTGGCCAAAAGTCACCTAGAACAGTCATGTCCTCTGAAGGGTATGCTTGGGGTCCTGAGTCCTGGAGACTTGAGTCCATGTACATTAGTTGGAGGCATGGAGGAATGATGACATCCTGGCTGGTTTCTGGGAGGACGGATCACAGTCAGGATCTAAAGCTTCCCTCCTTCTTGTATATACCAGGTAGCCCAAGGCTGATGACGCTTTTGTATTAACTGTGATGTGTGGCTGATCCACTGTGCCTCTCTCCATATTACCCTCTTGGGAAGGTAGATTAGGAAAGAACCTAATTCAGTGGACACACAAATAGGTTCATGATGTACCACGTTAAAAAAAAAAAAAAAGTAGGATTCAAAATTGTGTCCATAGTAGGACCTTATTTTGTTTAACACAAGATGTATATGGAGGAAAAAAAAAAAAACTTAGAACATCAAAAGGGGTGATTTACCTAAATGGGATATTGTCTAGGCTGTGTTTCTCATTGCTGCTAATTAATTAATTATTGGATTGATTGATTTTGACTTATCTGCTCCCCAGTTCCCTCCACTCCCACTTCCCCCCACTTTTACATAACAATGTAGGAACCTGGATATGTAAACTTCAGTGTCTTTCTCTGTGCACCTGTCATGGGTACAGAAACAGAGATAAGCCTTTACAGATCTGTTAATGGACATTAGTACAAAGGAGAGGAGAAATTGATCATGCTGTATATGTCTTTGCATTTTACTCAGCATTTAATCACATAGCCTAGAAATCCTCAGGTCAGCCAGCTTGTTTTTAATGACCGCCTAATAATCTGTGGTATGGATGTGCTTTATTTCATTCCGTTGTTTCCCTTTGGTGGGTATCTACTTTGTCTCTTAGCTTTGTCACCAAACACAGTGTTGCAGTAAATATCTCTGCACACACATTCTCCCATGTTGGGGCTTTTGTTTCTACGTGATGGATTTTGAGGAATGGGAATTCTGAGTCAAAGGGAATCTGATTTTTATGTTAATGGGCATATATTAAGATTGCTTTTAGAAGTGGTGTAATCATGCACATTTCCACCAGCAAAGTGTGAGTACTCTTTTCTCGGCATCCTCTTTAACATAAATGTTCTTCTTTTCCCTTTGCCATTTGAAAGGGTGGGAAACAGGATCCTATTTTAACGTTACATTCCTCTGACCACCAGGGAAGTTGGATATGTTCTCGGATGTTCATTGTCCTAAGGATCTGCACTTCTGTGACGGATCTGTTCATATCCTCTGCTCCTTTTCCCCTGGGCTGTTTAGCCTTTTCTTGTTAGTTACAAGAGCTCTTTGTATGTGGTAGACAGCTTTTTATAGGTCATATGTATTACAGATTTTTCAGATTTTTTTTTTCTAATCATTTGTTACACTGTTGATTTTGTTTATAGTATATATTGCCATATACTTTTTTTTGCTTGTTTTCATATAGTTAAATATGTCTTTTTAATAATAGCTAATGACCATTCTGTCTCACTAAAAAGATCTTCCTGATGTCTAGGTTGTATATAGAACATCCTAAATTTCCTCTTCTACATGACTTAAAATATTTTTAAATCTTAAGTCTATCTGGAATTAATGTTTATGTCTAGTTTGAGGTAGGGACTCAACTCTGTTTTCTCCTAAATGGGTATTCATTTGTGTCAATATCAGTAATTAAAGAAAATATCATTTCCTCCAGTGACTGACACACTACTTTTGTCATATGTTTGTTTCCCATAGATAATTGAGTTTTAGTTCTGGGAAATCCATTCTGTTCTGTTGACCTGTATATCTCTTACTATGCCAATATCCGACTTTTACTGGAATTTTTAAATTAAATCCAGTGGTTACTTGAATAATCCATTGGATTTCCTAGGTATAAAATCATATCATTATCAAAATGAATTAAGTGTATCTCTCTTTTGGAATATCTCTTGATTATTTCATTATCTTGTTTTGCATTAATGAGAACATTCAAAATGCCACATCTTGCTAATACAGGACTTTTTCTTGATTTTGATGCAAATGGCTCTAATGTTTCACTATTTACTATCCACTTTTCTGAAATACTCTTTATTGTATTTTAGTAATTTCCTTTTCCTGTTTTACCTCATTTTTTAAAAATTAGAAATGATTTTTTAATTTTTCCATATTTTGATTGAATTATATAACTTGAATTATATAACTTTTCTCTTTTTGATGCAGTGAATTATTTTGATTTCCTTATTTAAACCATCTTTGCATTCCTGGAATAAACTCTATGCAGTCATGGTTTATTTTTATTTATGCTGCTGGATTTTATTTGTTGGTGTTTATTTGGAATTTTAACATTTGCATTCATGACTTAGATTGATTTATGGTTTTTTGGTACTCTATCAGAATGTGTATTTAGGACTATACTGCTTCCATACAACGAATTAGGAAGACTTTTTCAAATATGTGGGGATAGTTAAATAATTCGGATGTTATCTGTTCTTTAATGGCCACATGAAACTCAGCTCTGAAATGATCTGGTCCTGATGACTTCTCCAGTGGTACCCCTTGACTACCTTAGGAACCTATTTTTTTTTAAAGATTTTATTTATTTATTTAAGAGAGAGAGAGAGAATGCACAAGCAGGGGGAAAAGCAGAGGGAGAAACAGACTCCTCCCTGAGCAGGGAACCTACAACGCAGGGCTTGATCCCAGGACCATGAGATCATGACCTGAGCTGAAGGCAGATGCTTAACCAACTGAGCCACTCAGGCACCCCTCCTGGCATGCCTATTTTTATTTTCAGTCCAGTATGGTAATGTTTGTATTTTAATAGGAATATTCAACATATCATAATTTGTGGACTAATTCATATATTGAAATTTACTATTTATTTTTATCTTTGTCCTTTATGTTATATTATTTTCACTAGTTCGGCCAATGGTCATTGGCCATTTCAATTCCTCTGTCCTTTTTCCATTGGGACATCTTACTGTGCCATCAACACTGACTGTTACCTTCCTTTTCAGGGCACTGAAATACCTATTTCTATGAAAACAAGATATCAGCGGGTCTTCCCTGCCAAGATGTTTTCCTCGCCCACTCATCATCAGCCTGAGGAGTTGAGCCTTGTGTGACAATTTTTACTTCCTTAGGCTTGCTTCTGCTGAAAGCAGGTGGAACTTCAGAAGGCTTTTACTCCCTTAATCTTCTACCACCCTAATTTCCAGGCTTTGCTGAGATAATTTAACACCTCTAGAACTAAATGTCAGGTTTTCTTTGCATAATCCCTCTTTTTCAAGTACTCTTATTTGTGACTTACATTACACGTTCCAAGCACTTTATTACTCTTTAGACATAACAACTCACAAGGTTCACCACTGTGTTCTCTTGACCTTGCCTATCTTGAGATTTCTGTAATTGCCTTGCATACCCATGAATATTCTGCAGCTTGAACAGGTGAGTAACATCTGGCTTGGCTACCTGCCAGTCGGTGGATGGCTTCCCACTGTCTTTCTGATTCCGGTTTTGCAAATGGCAGGTACATTTGAAGCCTGATTATTTTTCCTTTGTGAGTTACCTGTTCTTTCTGATTGGGGCCTGGGGAGATTTTCTGTTTCTCCTTGGAACTTAGGAACACACCTTGGGACATGTCCTTTTCCACAACTCTTACGAGCTCGGTACCATTTGTAGACTTGGGTCTTCCTTCAAGGGAAATTCTCTACTTTTATTAATTTAATTCTTGTCTATTCTTTTTCTGTTCATTTTTCTTTTACTGTTATCCACAGATTAGGTCTTTGGGGGTGGATCTGTTCTCCCGAAATCTTTTTGCGCCTGATTTTTAGGTCTTTGTGGTTCTGCTCTTGTGATATTTTTTCCCATTTGATCTTCCAGGACACTGATTCAGGTCTCTACAGCAACGATCCCTTTTGTCAACTCATCTGATGAACTTTTTAGTATGAAGATCATATTTTTGGTTCCAGGGAGTCTATCTGGATGTGTGTGTTGGGAATGAACATCGGGAAGTGCTGTTATTTTTGTTCTTTGGCCCCTCCAGCTGCTCTGTTTCAGCAGCAGCCTCCCCTTTCTAAATGTTTTGCTCCTTCTTCCCTCTGGCTTCTGGTCCCCTCTGTGGGTGGCTCTTTCCCTTTGTCTATTGGATGAGGCTTAGGACCAGCTGTCTGGCTATCTTCAGATAGGAACAGCAGGGAGTGGTGATGGTCTTGTCATCTTGACTTCTGTACTTTAGACTGTTTCCATTTGGTTGGTGTCATTTCCCTGAGACAACAGAAGGAACCTGCTGAATCGCTCTTACTCCAGGCTAGAGAGGCGTTGGTGGGCCTGTTCAGCTTCCAGCCCTACCTCTGGGCCAGGGAGATGGAAAGCCCTCTCCAGAGTGCTCGTGGCAGGGAGAGCTGCCTTCCTTCCCAGGCTCCATCTCACTCTTGGCTGAGCTGTCCATGGGATTTGGGGGCTCTGCCCTTGCTCTGCACCTCTGTGCTCTTGTTCCCTATGCTGTCTTTGCTGTCTGTGATGTCCTGCCTCAGCTTTCTCCATCCAGCTCTGCAGGACCCTCGCTCACCTCTCATAGGGGACTCTCACAGATGCCCCACCACCCCTGTGTGCTGGCCTCTGGGCCCGCCAGGCTCACGAGAGCACCCTGCAGTTGGACTGGAATTGAGAGAGATGAAAGCTCCGGATGTTAGCAGGCACACATTCAAGACTCTGCTGTCCCAAATGGCTTCCTCAGTTTCTGAATTTTCAGTTGTGAATTTTCAGAAACGTCCGTGGAAGTTCTGTTCTAAGATTTAGGTTTCTTTGAATGTAATTGAGTTCTGGTAGGAGGTAGAGTCTTTGCATCAACTTTCGTATCCTTCCACATTCTGGGAGAGGGGTTTTGCTTTGATTTTCACTGGGAAATGTTGCTGTGATTCTATCACTGCTGCATAGAGTAACACTACTGGATAGACCTCACTCATCTGGACTGAAATGGCTTTCTTATGGGGCCAGTTGGGAACTTCTAGGCTTCATCCATCACAAAGTAAGAGCTCCAGAAGGATATGAGGATGATATTCTATAACCAGAGAAAGAAGGATTTGGTGTAACATGGGCATCAAAGGCAAGAATGAGATTTGAAGTAAAATCAGGGGCAAACTCCATGGTGTTGTGGGCTGATGAGCATAGTATCAGATCTTTTTCCCTAGAGAGGACAGAATGCTGCGTGGACCCTGGATTGCTGGGAAATCAGTAGGCCAAGTTCTTACCAGATGTCCCTTCAAGTGAGGAGAACTGGGATGAATGGTCATGAATAGGTCATGAATGTTGGCCATTTTTCTTTGAAGACTGGGGCATATTCCAAAGATTAGCTCATGAAGAATTCAGGAGATCCTCCCCCCTTTCAAAATTTATTAAATAACTCTTGCATACAGAATAGTGTTCCCAGTGCTGTCCGATCTCATTTGATTTCCACCTGACACACTGAGGCAGCCTTTTCACACTTCATATGACTAAGAAGGGAGTGACTTATTCAAGGTCATGTGTCTGTAAATGCCTATGGCACGCCTTTGTGAGTGATTAGGGGGCCTGACTCAGATGGGGCAGTGTTGTTGAAAAGCATAGGTTTGGCTGTGCCTGGGTGGCTCAGTCAGTTAAGCATCCAACTTCAGCTCAGGTCCTGATCTCAGGGTCCTGGGATCCAGCCCCGTGTTGGGCTCCCTGCTCAGTGGGGAGTCTGCTTCTCTCTCTCCCTCTCCCCTCCCCCAGCTTGTGCTAGCTCTCACTCTCAAACAAATAAATAAATACAATCTTTAAAAGGAGAAAAAAAAAAAGAGCATTGGTTTTGGTTCAGGATTTGTTCAAACAGTGCTTAGAGTAAGAAAGCAAGGGTGGTGTGTTTGCTGTCCTGCTCGTTCCTCCCGGCAGGAGCATTTCAGGGAACACTTCTGCTGGTTGGGCAGAGTGTGACCATTGGCCTTCTCTAAAGGGTGGTCTCTTAGGGAATTTGAGACTAAAATGGGAGCTCAAGTCCCCTGTGGAACAGGAAGGGATACAAAGAAGGAGAAAGAAGCAAACACACAGAGCTCTAGGGAGAGGAGGCACCCAGCCCCCCAGCTGGAGGCAGCTACCGTCTGTGGCACTGGCCTGTTGCTAATGGTGCTTCTGGTGGCCTGTTTAACACATTGAAAGAGAAATAAGCTAGGAGAAAGAAGCAAAATAGATGGAGGAGGAGGGGGAGGAGGGGGGTGAAGGGGATGGGGAGGGAGAAAGGATCAAATGGAAACTCAGCTTACCTAGAAAAAGTGACCGTAACCAGGTGGGGACCTCCATTTGGACCAAGGCTGTAAGCAAGTCCCTGTTGACCTGTATCCTCTTGCTTCACGTGGAAAGATGAAGGGCGCTTGGGGTGCACTCATGCTCACAGGGACACAGCCGGGATTCTCTGGGGCCGGGCTCGGGGCTGAGCTTGGTGCAGCCGGTGGTATTTTGTTATGGTTTACTTGCTATTTGATGGGTTGTAGTTTGAAGTCCTGGATGAAAGCCACAAATGGAGTTCACACAAAAGATGTCCCAGACACATCCGTCTGGGGAACAATCAGACTGTCCTCCCTGACCCCCCTTCCCCCCGCCTTTGGTTTTCCTGCTGTGGATTCAATGAACAAATTGAATTCGACCCCTGTTTAGAGAATATCTGCCGTGTGACGAGCGCTGAACTCATGTTGTGGGAATAAAAGTACAAGCAGGCCCTTTGCCCTGGAGTCTTATGGCCTCTAGCAGGGTAGCCTTCCTGGGAGGCATTGTCCTGGTGTCCTCGGAGCTTGCTCATGTGGGCTTCCTGGATCTGCATGCTGGGCTGCTCAGCCGTGGCCTTTCCTCAACCGCAGTCCGGAAGGTTCCCTGGAGTTTCAGAGCTGAAGTGAGAGGCAGCGTTGTATTCTCAACCTTGCCTTGGTTTGTGGTCTTTGAGGCTCTGGAGTGCTCGCTGTTTAAAATTCTCAGGCTCTGCTGGAGAATACACCCTAAGAGTGAGGGGTAGTTTGGCCACCTGTCTTACAACTGGGGTACACCCCTCTCAGTTGGTCAAGGATGTGGTGTTCTGGTCCAGGCTCCCACCTTTTCCTTAATCCCCCTGAGTCCAGTTGAGTCATATCCTTGAAAATTGGACTAAGAAGATTTTTCTGCCTGAATCCAGCGCTTGTGGAAGTTGCTACAAGGCTCGCCAATTCAGTTTTTCCCACTCAGAGAAAAAGACCAATCAGCTTGACATTAATTCCCTGGAATTTGAGAACAGATGGTTTTCTGAGCACTTGGGAAAAAATGGGGTGGTTGCCAGAGCTAGCCTGCCCCCCCACCAAGAACATAGCATGCTTTCTTCCCTGTGGGAGGTCCACTGGGAGGTCAAGAGAAGGACATAGCAAGAGATGGCCAACACCTAGCCCAGGGGCCGTGGCTCCCTCCCCTGGCAGTCCAAGGAGCCATCTCCAGCTGTCCCGTGCCAGCATTCATCCACAGTTTTCATGGAAGCCAGCACATGCTTGGCATCTCCTGTTACACTGTGATTTTGCTTGTTAAAGATTGCCTTCTGGATTCAAAAAACAGGGTTCTTTTGTGACTTTTAAAATCCCTGGCCTGTTCCATCTCCAAGATGCCTCGTGTTTGAGAGACCTGTCCCCCAGAATCACTACGAGTGGGACACCCTTTGGCTTGACGAGCCAGTGAGTGGAGTGCCTAGAAATGGGAGGATCTGTGTGCTTCTTGCATTTATAGGGAATACAAGCATTTAGGAAGTAAGAAGGGGAGAAAGAAGGATCTCGTCTAGGTGTTCAGAGACCTGGAATATTGTTTCAGAGAAAGGCAATAGAGAAATTAAACCTTTTTTTTTTTTTTTGGAAAGATGGGACTCAAAGACAAGGAAAGAATGGATTTGTTTTTAACGATTTCAAGTAGAATTGAGGCTGTTCCTGCAATTGTTGGAAATAAAATTGGTTAGAAATGATGTCAGCAGAGAGTGGGGACTGTGAACCAGGAAAATAAATGAGCTCTGAAATCACCTTCTATTTTATAAATATTGTTTCTGGAGCTGAGAAAATTGAGACAGATTATTCCTCTTTCTCTCTCCCAAGCTATGGGTGGAAGAAGCCCTGAGTATCCCATTTGGACCTCGCAAGGAGCATCTCATCTTGTCCTGGCGCGCTAAGTAGCTTTGTCTGCATTTAGACACACTCCATTTCCCCTTCAAGGACCACTATCAGCAGTAGCCAATTACAAACACACCTCATAACACATTATTGAGACACACTGCACGCAAATAAGCTGGAGAGATGTTTAATGAATGTACTGCGTCGTGTCCGTGACAATCTGTCCGCACTGCCGTAGGACAGAGGGGCCGGGTCCTGCGTGCGTGCATCTCTGTGTCTATGTGCGTATGAGCGTTGCATTTTCAGTGCGTCCTAATTAGACATAATTCGAGCCAAAGCGGTTCACACTTTCAAGGAAGGAGAAAGGGCATCGTTTCCCATTCTGACAGGCTCCTTTGAAGCCTCCGATTCCTTGTCTTTGGTTTTCTAAAGCTATCAGCGCTATTAGCTGCCTGAATTCATCTCAGAATGAGGAACGATGCATTTTCAGACTCACTGGGTGGCTTCTTTCTTTTCGCTGTTTCTCATGGAGAGGCGAAAGGTGGGCAATTGCGAGAAATGTTATTTAGGCAGTCACTTCCTTCCCTTGTGCTGCTGCTGGCTTGGTTGTACAGTGCAAGTTTGCTGGGTTTTATTTTTCTTTGCCGTTTGCCGTTGCTGTTGGTCTTGGAGCGATGATGGCATTTTACCATGGTGACAGCTGCATTCCAAGCCGGGGTGGAGTGGCAGCTGATTCACAAAGGCTCCAGGCCTTCCCTTATGGTGTCGGGGGTCTTGGTTCTGGGGGTGACATTACAGTCAGGCTCAGGGGACAGACCAGAGTCTTCATTTGTTAAGGCAGGGAGCCTTTGAGTTTATCAGACCTGCTTGCTCCCTAGGTTTGAGGATGCGGACCCTGGGGAAAGGAAGTGACTTTCTCAGGAATACTCAGCAGGCTTATGGCAGAACTCACTTGGAACCTGGAACCTGGCCTTTTGGCCACTACTCCAAATTCTTTGCATTCTGTCTGTTCCAAGCTGACTGCTTTTGTATCTTGAAATGGGAAGCTGCTCCCTAGGTTTGAGGATGGGGATCCTGGGGAAAGGAAGTGACTTTCTCAGGAATACTCAGCTGGCTCATGGCAGAACTTACCTGGAGCCTGGCCTCTTGGCCCCTACTCCAAATTCTTTGCATTCTGGCTGTTCTAAGCTGCCTGCTTTTGTGTCTTGAAATGTGAAGCTCAGTAGGGAGCTGCCCGCAGGGATGCTGGGTGCCTGCTGGACCTTCCAGCTGTGAAACCCATCACATCTGTGAGAGAGCATGCAAATGATTAACACTTGTCTGGTGCTTATTCCCCCGGGAAGCCCTTCCCCTTCCAAAGAGCCTTCTGAAGGAGGACATGGGATTTCAAAGAACTGTTTTATCAAAGGATTGTTCTTGTCCTCATGCTTTTGGAAAAACTGAATGCCCAGTGTCCCCACCCGTGTTGCCTTTCTCGAGTTTCGCTCCTGTAGTTCTTTGAGGAGGTAGCAGAGGGAAGAGAGAGCTAGCCTTTGTGTTTGCCTTTAAGCCAGCCTGAAATGTTTTCAGCCAGATGGAAAACTAGGTTGGGTCTTCCAGAGTCTGTTTGTATAGTTGAGTGGGTGACGTGTCCAGCCTCCCAAACTTGGAAAAATTTACTGTTCACACTTCATTCATATGTTCCTTAGTCCTTGGCAAGCGAATTGCTTTTGAAGAATTTATGTTCCCATCTGCCACTTCTATTAGTAAGGGTGATATTTGTGACTGATGCAGGGATGGTGGAGCCCTGGGTCTCGGTGATTGAGTGCTGCCCATCTGCAGCCTGAAACCTTGGGGTTCACGGGGGGTCAGAGGCAGGAGTCTGGGTCTGGTATTTCCTGAAACACTGCCTGGCTGAGAGAGCCTGTGTTTGCTCACAGCCAAGCGGAGGGTGCCAAGTAGTGGCACATTCCTACTGTTACTTTTGCAGCCAGCAAGAGAAATGAGACAGGGCAGCCAGCAAATTGGTATTTTGAAGAAGCTGCTGTGTCTTTGGGTGTGAGTGGGGGTGTGGGTGGGGAGGTGGTGAGAGTCTGAGGCGTGGGGTACGCGTCTAGTCCTAAAGAACCAGCTGTTTCCTGGCTCATGGTTGGGGAAGAGCAGATGCTAAAGGAGTAAGAGGATGAGAGGTAAAATGATCAGCACCATGGAAAGCGCCGTGTTTCTTGCCTTGGAGGAAAGCCTTCCTAACAGCAGGGAGACTAGCCTTGTGTTCTCCGCGTTGATCATCCTCAGAAGGAGCGAGGAGAGGGGCAGCTGTTTCTTCTGGCAGTTCTGCTAATGGCGGACCGAGGCTTAAGGCACGACTGGTTTGGCATGTTGTGGTGATCCAGTAGAACCAGCAAATAGGACTTACAGCATGATACGGTTTGTGCGAGACAACCTCTTTTGCTTTCTTCTCTGGGATATCCTACAAGAACAACAAGAAGAACAATTAAAAAAAAAAACAACCTAAATGTCATTTTCAGTGAAATTAGAGAATAGATATAACCTCTGGAATCTGAAGTTGGTGTAAGGGCGACCCAAGCTGCTAGGTTTGGGAGGGACCACTGGATCGGGATAGGGTGGGGAATGTGTGTGTGGAGATGTAGGGAAGAGTGGTAGGAAGGCTTTGGGGCAGCAGGTGGCCGAGGGTGCCAGGGGAGTGTGTGACCTGGAGGTGCAAGGACATCCTGATGAACCCCAGCCATATCCCTTATTTGCAAACACTGGCGTGAGCAGGATTGAAGGAAGGTGCCTCCTGAGTCTCTTTTGCTTCAGAGAAGCAGAGGACGTGGGTCAATACAAAACATCCTCTGGAAAGGCCTAGTTGCAGGAAGTAAAGTTTGTGACAGTAGGGAAGAAAATCATCCTTCCCTCCCTTCTTTCCTTCCTGCTTTTTTTTTTTTAAATTTCTTTTTTATGTTTTTAAAATTATTTATTTATTTGACAGAGAGAGAGAGAGAGAGAGAGAGGGAGAGAGAGAGACCGGGAATACAGCAGAGGGAGAGGGAGTGGGAGAAGCAGACTTCCCACTGAGCAGGGAGCTCAATGTGGGGCTCAATCCCAGGACCCTGGGATCATGACCTGAGCCAAAGTCAAACACTCAATGACTGAGCCACTCAGGTGCCCCTCCTTACTATTTTTCTTGAGGTATAACATGCAGACAAAAAAGTATACAAATATTCTTTAGCTTTCCAGAATTTACACATGTGTGTCCTTGTCGAACCACCACCCAGATCAAGATGTAGAGCTTTTTTGGCGTCCCAGAGGTCTCCCTGGGCTTCCTCCCAGTCCTTACCCCTCCCACAAAGAGAATTTTCTTTTAATAATGAAATGCTGCCCTGGTCCTCCCTCCTATTCCACGGGAACTTCCTGCAAAAAACCAGACCAAGAAAGTCCACCTTGCAAAGTAAGAAAAGAGAAACTGAGAGCATTGGTAAAATAGAAGCAAAGATATTACAGTGAAAAAATGTCAACAGTAGCCACAAAAGTTAAGGAACTCTGAAATAATGAACACTCCTAGGAAAATGTTCTTAGGGAGCAGATGAAAATTGCAGTCAAGGATTTCACAAAGAATTTAAAGACCTCAATGAAGCAATCGTTTCTATGAAGAAAAACTACAAAGCAGAAAAAAGAATTCTGGAAGGGATGACAGGATGGCAAGAGGTAAGGAAACGTGAGCTGTCAGTGCTCGAGGAGGAAAAAGGCAAATCTATCTCAGAAATGAAGATCAAGTCTGAAGGGTCTCAAGGGAAAATAGACGCTGGAAAATACGGTGTGGAACACAGACAATAGAAATGAGAAAGGTGAATAAATGGAATTGAAATAAAGAAAGCCTTCATGAGGATTAGAAAGAACATAATAGATACAGAAGACAAGCAATGGAAATTCAGCATACGTGTAATTTCAGTCCCTGAAGGAAAACACAAAATGATTGAGTAGAACAAGTATTTGAACTATAAATTAGGAAAGCTTTCAGGATGTAAAAGAAGACTTAAATCTAAATGTTAAGGAACATAAATTTGGGTGTTGGGGAAAATGACCCAAAACAGTTAACACCAAGATATAGCCTTGCAGAGTTTTGACATTGAAGATAGGGAATAATTCTCTCCCCCCACCCTTTTCTCCCTTCCTTCTTTCTTTCTTTCCTCCCTCCCTTCCTCCCTTCCTTCTTTCTTCCCTTTCTTCTTTCCTTCCTCATTCTCGTCTTCCTTCCCCTTCCCTCCCTTCCCCTTCTTTTCCCAGCAGGGTAGAGGGTGGGCATGGAGTTAGCTTGCATAGAAGATGGCCAGAATGACTGGAAGGTTCGTTATGGGGGCAAATAGGTTAATTTGTTGAGCAAGTAAATAAATATAGAGAGGTTAGTAGGACCCATGTTTTTCACTGTTTGAGAAGAGATTTATAAACATGTAAAGAGGGAAGATTGGAAAGAACCGGGGATGCTGGACTGGAACTAGAAGCATCCGTATGTGTGAATATACATACATACATACATACATACATACATACATACATACATACATTTCCTTACTCATTGTGGTGAAATGGTCTAGAAGCAGGGGAACTGCAGTAGCCCTGAGTGCACACTGAGTACTCATGTCTTTCTAAATATCATCCCCCACTAAAAATTACTGGAGCTCCTCAGAGAGGTGGCTGGCTTGCAGGGTGGGGCAGAGAAAGGATAAAATGAACCTGCAATGTTCTGTTTTGCAGAAAGTCAGGAAGAGATTAGAACGTTCGAAGAGGACACAGAAGCCAGCTTGGAGTTTCCACAGGACACATTGAGGAATAAGAGCATGAGTGTCAGATTACGATCTATTGACTAAAGCAGGAATCCATGAGTTCATACTGTTATAAATGAATGAATGAACATATAGATAGATAAGTTAGTAAACACATACGCAGGAGAGAAGAAAAACTTCCTTAGAATGGAGTGGGAATACATTCTGATAAATGGAGCTGGTATATGTAGAAGGAACAGTGGAAATAGATACTCACCTCTTGGCAACTATCGTAATGGTAGTTGAAACAGGCAGGCGTTGTCAGTGGAAGCTAAATCATGTGGTGGAGGTGTCTGAGAAGGACCAGTCTATTGGCATAATATTGGAATAGCCTCCGACAAAATTTTAATCAAACACAATGGAAAGATGGTGAATTGTCGGTGGTAAAACCTGGCAGACAACACTGCTGCAAGTCAATGTCACTGGCCGTAGGATGGTTTGACCTGGCGTTCCCTGGGTGGGGTATGCTAATACAGCAACATTTCTGTAGTATTTCCACCAAGAATGCGTGGCTTCCATCTGGTCATGAGGAAATACAAGATGGGCCTGGACCCTACAGAATGAAAGGTCCGTAACTTGTTTGAGCTCTTTAAGGACTTAAGAAGCAGAGAAGGACTGAAGCAGAGAAGTGTTCCAGACGGGAGCAGACTGATGAGACATGACAGCTAACTGGAATGTGTGTTGATGGATAGGATCCTGGACCAAGAAGGAAAAAGAGACATTGTTCCAGCTGTTGGAGAAATCTGAGTGGGTTTGTGGGTGGGTCTGTGCTGGACCCATGTTGGTGTTATGGCTCAGAGGGCTGTATGGTGGTCATATGGGAGAAAGGTTCCTGTCTTTGGGGGGCATATACTGGACGATTTAGAGGTGATAGACATCCTGCCAAAAGAAGAATCCTTCTCCATCCAAAAATGAGGAAAATAGACTTAAACGTTATCATCTAGAGACTTGGCGTGGAGGAGGTGTAAACATTTGTATTGTTCTTGCAAAAAAATTTTTTTTAAGGTTTGGAATTCCTTCAAAAATTAACAAAAAGACCATAAAAAAGACATAGTAAATAAAAAGAAGGAATTCATTGGGAATCTGGGCAAAGAAATCAAATTACTTGTGGGGGGAAAAATATCAGGTTGGTCCCAGTTTCCTTAGCAGCAACATCCAATGCCCCAAAGACAGTGAAGCATCTGAAAGATAAGCAAAGAAAGAAAGTGTGAGCCAAAATTTATATCCATCTTAGCCATCTTTTAAGTATAAAGAGTTTTGAGCCTGAGATAACTCAGGGAATATTGTTCCCATGAGCCCTTCTTGAGCAAACTAGCAGAGGATGAACTTCAGCCAGCAAAGAGAAGACTGAGGGTGAATGCTGAATATTTCCAACCATACAATCTACACTAAAACTAAGACAAAAACAAATATAAGCATTAGAGCAAGAGAGGAGAATGTTCTGTGCCCTGTGATGATGAAATGACACAACCATCACATTTGGGAAGGCTGGGGGGAGGGAGAGTAAATTCTCTGAATGCCTCATTCTATAATAACAGGGACTCAAAGGATGTAATTTAGAGCTGACAAAAGGAGTAATGTGAGCATAATTATATTTAACAATAAATGGTAAACATTAAGAAAGATAATATTATTGCCCAAAATCAGGTGGTGGAAGAGAGAGGCAGCATAGCCAGAGTCAGTGGTACCCAGGGGCTATGTCATGTGTTTATTGTCTCTCTCCCCACGTGCAGCAGACACTGTGTTAACATCTCCATGGTCTTTCATAACTGCCACCCGGGGCATGTGTGTCTCTCTGTCCCTACTCCAACGATGCTTTTGCTTTGCCTCTACAGAAAGAGGTGAGGGGGGAGAAGAGAAAATAGACCAATTTTATCTTTGCTTGTAGTAAAAGATTAATCAGTTACGTCTAAAGACATAGGTTAAGATTATTAGCATTGCAGTTATGAATGCAACCGCTAGAAAAAAAACCATGAACACTCTCAGAAGACCCACAACAGGGGAAACAATCATAGGAAGACTAAAAATAATGCCAAGAAACCAGAAAACATGATATAAAATGAGAACCAGGAACAAACCTATTTGTCATGTTGCTAAATATAAATGAGTTTATTTTAAAAAGGTTTTCAGATCAGATCACAAATCACAACCCAATTGTATATTATCTGTAGAGACGCCCCTAAAGTAAAGTGATGCAGGAAGGTTGGAAATACAGGAAGGATAAGTAAAGGAATGCTAGGGAAATACGAAAATAAATAGTAATGATGAGCTTGCATCAAAGGAAGTAGAATTCAGTTTAGGGTGCATCTGATGAAATAAAGGAACTTCATAAGGCTAAAGTGTACATTTCACAATGAAAAAAAAATGTAGCAGCAATATTGAAAGGTCGGATTTCAGGAGATGCACGGAGAAATAGACCAAAGCACATTAGTAACAGATCACTTTAATTCACATGTTTCAATCTCCAGATAACTGGACAAAGAATAAAAATCAATATTGAAGACCTAGTTAACATAATAAAAGAAGATCCCATGGATAAATAGCAAACCCTGTAGACTAAATGAAGAGAACACATCTTTCAGGGGCCCATGGCACATTCACAAATATTGACCATCTATTAAGGAACAAAGATAACTTCAGCAAATCCCAAAAGATGGGAAAAAAATAGAAGCAGTATTCTTTGATACAATTAAGCTAGAAATTAATATGAAATCAGAAAAGCAAAAGACCATCACACTGAATGTAAAATCAAATCAAATAAAAAAAAACAAAGCACTTAACGCATGGCTTAAAGAGGAATATAAAAACTGAAATCACAGATTTTCTAGAAAACAATGATTAATGAAAATACCATCAGAACAGATGTGTGATAGCTAAAGCCGTACTCAGAGGAAAAATGATGGTCTTAAGTATTTACACAAAAGAATGATAACATATAAATTAATCATCTGAGTCAAGGAATTACAACAGAATAAAACAGATTATGGCAGAGGGAAAGCAGAAGGAAAACATAGATAAAAGTAAAATTAATGAGTTAGAAAGGAAACAGTTGAAATAAATTTCAAAGCTGATTTTGGGGAAAAGCAACAGTAAAATAGATAAACCACTAGTTAATCTAATCAAGAGAATGTGGAAGCAAGTACAGATACATAAAATAAGAAATGATATGTGGGAAATAATCATGTAAACAGGAAATTAAAGGAGTCCCAAGAGACTGACTCAGCTGTATGCAAATACATTTTTTTTTGAAAGAGTCCTTTTGTTTATTTATTTATTTATTTGACAGAGGGTTAGAGAGCCAGAGTGTACAAGCAGGGGGAGCAGCAGAGGGAAAAGGAGAAGCAAGCTTGCAGCTGAGCAGGGAGCCCAGTGCGGGGCTTGATCCCAGGATCCTGGGATCATGACTTGAGCTAAAGGCAGCAGCTTAACTGACTGAGCCAACCAGGTGCCCTATGCAAATACATCTGAAAGTCTAAGTGAACTAGATTTTCTTCCAGGAAAATAAAATTTACTCAACTGATCCCAGAAAGGAGTCCAGAATTTCCGAAGTGGACATTAAAATGCAAAAGTCAGGGCGCCGGGTGGCTTAGTCATTAAGCGTCTGCCTTCGGCTCAGGTCATGATCCCAGGGTCCTGGGATAGAGCCCTGCCTCGGGCTCCCTGCTTGGCAGGAAGCCTGCTTCTCCCTTTCCCACTCCCCCTGCTTGTGTTCCCTCTCTCGCTGTCTCTCTCTCTCTGTCAAATAAAATCTTCAATAAAATAAAATAAAATGCTAAAAACAAAACAAAACAAAACAAAAAAACAAAACCCAAACTTTCAAACAGGCATACCTACCCCAAAGAAGAAATCACCAGTCCAAATGATTTTACAGGGAAAATTTACCCAAAGAACAGACAGTTCTAATATGTTCCAGAGCACAGACAAAGAGAAACAGTTATAAGTTTGACAAAGAAGGCACAAAGAGAAAATCAAAGACTAATCCCATTATGAATATTAATTCAGAATTTCAAGAAAAAAACTTCAGCAAGACAACTTCAGCAATACATTTGAATACATATGTCATAATCAAGAGGGTTTTATTCCTAGAATGCAGATACAGTCATACACTAGTGAACATTAGCAGAAAAAATATTCATGGTTATCTTCATAGATTCTGAAAAGGCTTTTGAGAAATTTCAATGATCATGTTTTAATTAAAAAAAAAAAAACACCCAAGACAACAGAACAGCTGGGTACTTTCTTAACAGGCTAAAAATACATCCACCTCAGACTAAAAGCCAGCATCAGGCTTCATGGGGAAACGACAAAGGATTCCACTAAAGTAAAGAACAGGGATCTACACTATTAGTACGAGGATTCCTTTTGCACTAGTGATGCTTACCAATGCACTAGACAAGAGAAATCAATTCGGAGAGAGATGTGCAGAGGAGGTGAGGGTCAGTATATGTGCAGGTATTAGGATTGTATAGCTGGAGAACATAAGAGAAATCTTTGGAAAACTATTCCAAACAATAAAAGAATCCCATAAGGTAACTGTGCAAAAATTAGTAAAAAGAAATTAATACCTTCCATATATACAGACATCAGATAGAATATACATAGGAGGAAAAGCTCAGTTACAGTAACCTCAAAAAACATAAAATGGTGATGAGCTTGGCAGATATGTCAGACACGTAAGTTTATTTAAAAGCAAACTGAAAGATATGAAAGGAACCTTGAGCAAACGGAGGGATGTATCATGTTCATGGATAGAAAAACAATAGATGTCATTCTCTTTCATTTGTAAATATAATGCAATCTAAATAAAAGTACCAGATGCCCTTTTTTTCTTTAATCAGCTAAGTTTTAAAATTCACATGCACAGAAATGAGAATACTCCAAAAAAATTCTGAAAAAGAAAAGCAATATGGGAAGACTGACCCTTCTAGATGCTACTACTTATTTTTTAAAGACACAGTTCTTTTTCCCTAAGGTTTATTTATTATTTTAGAGAGAGACAGGGAACACAGACAGGGGGAGGAGTAGAGGGAGAGAGAGAATCTGAAGCAGACTCCCTGTGGAGTGTGGAGTCCAATGCAGGGCTTTTTCTCATGACCTTGAGATCATGACCTGAGCTGAAATTAGGAGGTGGACACTTAGCTGACTGAGCCATCCAGGTGCTATGATGCTAGAACTTATTATAGTGCCTTATGTATTGAAACAGAATGTTATAGGCACATGCACCAACCGTTAAAAAGGAACAGAGTGAATAATCTATAAAAAGATCTAATTGCATGTGATCATTTAGTATTTGGTAAAGGTGGCATCTCAAATCACTGGAGGAAAAGTTTAAATATGTGCTGTTAGGATAACTGGTTGCCCTGTGAGGGAGAAATAACACTGGATCCATACCTCACACCATACAGACACTGGGATGAAATTCAAAACAAAAATAAACTCTAAATGTTAAAACTATAAAAGTACTGAAAAAAAAAGTACCAGAAGATAGCACAGAGGAGGCCTTTTTAACCAAGATTTCAATCCAGAATCCATAAAAGAAAAAAACTGATATCTATGATAATATAAAGATGGAAAGAAAAAAAAAACCAACAAAATCATCTGACTGGTAAAAAAAATCAACATAAAGTAAACTGAAAAGACAAATGGCAAAGGACTAATCATCTTAATAAAGAACTCCAAAGAGTCAATTAGATAAAACCCTTCAATCTAATAGGAAAAAAAAAATAGGCAGAGTATATAACCAGATAGATCATGGAAAAGGAAATACAAAGTCCTAAATGTGGTAAGAGATATGCTCAACCTTACCTCAAAAAATCTATTTAAATTTATATCTAAATACCTTACTTTATGTATCGGATTGCCAGATGAAAAATAAGATGGAGAACAAGGTGTGTACAATACTAATTTTATATGAAAGATGATGGAGTGGGTGTGGGGCAGAATTAGAATGTATTTACATTTGCATCTATATGCATAAGAAATTCTGGAAAGATATACAACAAACTAACAATGGTTTGTTTGTCTTTAGGGGTGGTGATGTGAACTAGGGATGAACCAGTGTAGAAGGAAACTTTTAACTGTACACCTCTTTTTTTTTTTTAAATAAACCATGTAAATGCATTTTTTTTAAAGAAGAAGATTATCACACTCACAGGATTTTGACATAGTCACTGATACATTTGTCACAAGATGACGCATGCCCCCTTGGCTGCACGTACAGAAGAGGGTGTAAATGCTTCGAATCCAGCCAAATGTGATTTGCTCCAATCCTTTCCCCTCCCTAGTAAGCTGTGAAGGATAGAAGCAGAACTCTGAGCTCGGAGTTCGCCATGAGCATTGCAGGTAAAATCAGCATCATCTCGAAGCGCTAACTTTCACAGGCACTGGAGTGTTTGTTTGTAGAATGCATGTGCTGAGCGTGCAGTTTGCATCTTCCTTGACAATTTGGTATGGATCCGAATCGAATGTTAGTTGCTTGTTTTGCAGCTTTTTAATAGAAATGTAGGATGGTGATTGATACCGGCTTGAGATTACTCAGCTCCCTCTTAAGATGTACGTCTGAGCAGCTCCTACAAATGGAACATAGGACATAACGTGACGGAAGCGAATGGATCATAGGGATTGATGCAAGAAACTCCCCCAGTTCACTGGTGAGGAAATGCTCCGGGCCAGGTGGAAGGTACTCGGCTCATCAGTGGTGAGCTAGAGATTGAACCTGAGGTTCTGAGCTGGAACCTGCCAGTTCTGGGTTCTTTCCCGTCTGCCCATTCCCCATGATCATAGAGGTCTTGGCTGGGTCAGTGCGGGCTTACCACGGGGACAGCGCAGTACTGGGGTGGCGGGTGAGGGCCACTATGTTAGGAGGCTTGGGCTAGGACCAACAGGAATCCTGACCTAAACAGGCTTTTAGAAAGGAGAAAATCGCTAGTCAAGCTGCATAGCCGGTTAGCACCTTTGGTTTCTCTCTGTTACAAAAACCCTATTTTATTTTCTCATAGCCTGTAACACTCTTGAAAGGGTCTTCTTGGGTTTGCTTATTTGGTAGCTCCGTGACAGCGGGAGCCTTTTATGGCTCATCCAGTCTCGTGTCTCCCATTTTAGGTGCACATTTTAGGTGTTCCGTACTTGAATGCTTGTGGAAGGAGTTAATTCCCTGCCCTTGGGATGTAAGGTGAAGGAGGGTCTGGGTCAGAGAGAGACTGCTCTCAGAAAACGCTGATGTGACAGTTCACGCCAGGGGCCAAAAAACCAAAGTCCGCTGTACCTCAGAAACCGGGGCAGCCTTTAGCTCGCTTCTCTTTCCTTGTTCCCTAGAAAATATCTTCACTCTTCATGTTTTCCCTTCCACAGAAGCTCAGGGAGAAGCTTTTGTAACTGTGATTAGCGAACCTATCTTACAGGAGCAGCAGGGCCTCGAGACCTCTCAACTCCATAGAGAGGATGGCAGACTCTCCCCCAGTCCTGCCCCAGCTAGAGGCTCCTGATGGTTTCTCCTTGGGTTAGAACCAGGATTATGCTTGATGGTGTGCCATCTCATAGCATGAGAGGAGGAGTCTGGTTTGGGGAGGACACTTTCAATGGGACACAGACGGACAGAGGACAGGAATCCAAAGTGGGAGTCCTGACTTAGTGGTAGAGACTGGCGCCTGCCATCGCCATACCTCTCTAGTTAGGTCAGGTTGTGCTTTGGCTGAATGGCTGTAATGGTGGTTGTGGTGGTGGTGACCGTCTTCCCTGTGTGTGCATTTCCGTGGTGGTCACATAGGTTTTCACCTAGGGCAGGTGTAGTCAGCAGATTCTAACTTGAAAACGCAATTGTCATTTGCTAGTTGCATGACCTTGGGTGAATCATTTAACTTCCTAGTCTCAGATTACACACTTACAAAGTGGGCATCAGAGCCCTCTTTCCTGTGTGTTTCCCAGGATTGATGCAAGAGTTTAATGAGACAAAGCAGAGACAGAAGCTAGTCTTTCAGTGACCTTGTTTTATCCCCCCAAAGCAATAGATCTTGAAGATCTTCTTAGACTAAAGCCCTCGGTTTTAGAAGGAAACCAAAATGACAGGAGGTTTGGCCAGGGTCCTAGGCTTAGCTAGTAGAGGGAACTGTTTCTCAGCCTCCCTGAGAGTACCGTGGTAAGTAAAATAATGCCCTCTCTCCCCCATGCTCCCCCTGAAAAGATGTCCTCTCCCATTCTCCAGAAATTGTACAAGTCTGTTACACGACAAAGGGGACTTAAGTTGCTAATCAGTTCACCTTAAAATAAGGACAGGGTCCTGGATTACCCAGGTGAGTCCAGGGTACTCAGAAGTCTTTAAAATGGAAGAAGGATGGGGCTTTTGGCTGGCTAGATTGGTAGAGCACACAACTCTTGATCTCAGGGTTGTAAGTTTGAGCCCCATATTGGGTGTCGAGATTACTTAAAAATAAAATCTTAAAAAAAAGTGGAAGAAGGAAGCAGATGAAAGGATCAGAGTGATTCACTGTGAGGTCTCTACCCTCTGTTGCTGGCTTTGAAGGTGGAGAGGCAGGAAAGAGGCCAAGGAATGCAAGAAGCTTCTAGAAGCTGGATGAGGGAAGGAAACCAGTTCTCCCCCAGAGCCTCCAGAAGGAAGGCACCCTTGCCGACACCTTGATTTCAGCTTCACTGTGACTTGTGGGACTTCTAACCTAGGGAACTGTAGGTAAATCATTGGCATTGTTTTATGCTACTAAGCTTGAGGTATTTTGTTACAGCAGCCCTAGAAAATGGATACAGGTATGATTACAAATGAGAGAACTGAGCAGAGAAAG
This sequence comes from Martes martes, assembly GCF_963455335.1. Lineage (NCBI taxonomy): Eukaryota > Metazoa > Chordata > Mammalia > Carnivora > Mustelidae > Martes > Martes martes. The sequence continues at coordinate 114,649,286 of NC_137896.1, forward strand.
GTAGAGACTTTTTCTAAGTCATAAATCTCAGCTACTTCGGGAACTTTTTCTAGAGAAAGAAATTGATGTGTTGAGTGTATTTAATAATGGCTCTGAGAGATGGCCTGGAAGAGATTAGGATATTAAATAGATGGTCTTGGAAAGAAATCTTCCTCTCTTTCTGGCTAGCCAGCATTCCACCCATGGAGGGTCAAGAGTTTTAAAATCAATTATGTTTTCAGTGACCTGGTGTAATCATTACTTGTCCTGATGAGGAGGCGGTTTGCCTTTCTTTTTTTCCCCAAGACCAGAGAACATTTTAGTGGGAAGGTAAAAAATAAGAAGTTGGAGCAGAAACCATTTGTGTGTAATTGGAAGTAGAGACTTTGGTGTACATCCTTTTTCAGGATGATTTCCCCTGTGCCCAATTAGCCCTAGGTAGGAAGGAGTAGCTTAATGCAGAGCCCACGCTGTGCCAGAAACTTCTCTTGCTGTTGTTCTCTTGTTGGGGCTGATGCACGTTTGTGAGCGCATCTGAGCAACGTTGCCGTTCATAGACACCGAATGCTGGCTGGGATCCTGGTGGGCATTCTACCTAGTGGTATTTGTGTTGGTGGCATTAAGCTATTAAGGTGACAACATCTCTACCAAAATTAAGTCACTGCTGTGTTGTCTGGACTCTTCTATTTATACCTCTTTAACTCAGCACGTTGTCTGTACCCTTAGTGACTCAGCTAGGATGTGCTCATTGATCCCACTCCAGACTTGACATTTGCCTGGTGGTTCTTTTGCATCAGCTCTTGGCCTCTTCCTCATTTTGATCTCGCTAGTCCTGCCCCGTGGCTCTGACCTTGCTCCCGGGCCAGTCTGCTCCCTGGAAAGACAAGCTACTAAAGCCAGGAAGGAGAAATAGCCTGCCTGGGGCCCGGTATCTCCGGGACAGCAAAGGGGCCAGAGCTCAGCCTCTTGGACTCCCTTCCTTGCCCCTAAACCATATTCCCCTCCAGCCAGTCTGCGTGGGGACATCACCGCTGGACCGGGCACGGCCTATGCCTTCCAGTCTCCAAGCCAGCCTCATCGTTCTTCGGGGGAAACTAATCATGAATTTCTGTTCTCTCTGTGCTAAATGCTGAGCGCAGAGAATCTGAGACACCTGGGAGATGGTGACGTCTGGCATGTGGAATAAAATGGATCAAAGGAGACCCAAGGCCAGACAGTGACTGAGGGCACCTGACCACCTGGTACCAAAAGTCCAGTTCCGGTGGCTCCCTGATCACACAAATAGCCCGCAGCTGAGTGGATCTTACTGTACCAAAACAGATGTGAATTACCTACGTTCTGTGGGTTTCTGGCCAATCAATGTGCTTGAGAGAGGTTTCTCAAGTCCTGCTCAGGATAGTTGAACCCAGGGTCATGGACCAACCTGGCATCTTTACTGTTCTGTGCTCACGGATGGTTTTCTTTCTGAGCAGAGGCAAGCCTGCAGAAGTTTCTCAGGCCATTTGCATTCAACACCTGCTGGAGGCTATGGAAATAAAATGATGTATACATGATAGATAATAATAAGAGATGTAACACTTGTCATTTGCTAACAGTGCTATTCATTATTCTTTGCAGCAGCGGGATGTGATAGACTCACGTTATCCTCTTCCTGACGAGGAAAGACACAAGCACGGTGTGTGGGAATCACATTTTGTGTCTTTGCTCCCTGCTCGGGACGTGAAGTTGCAGAACCCCTCAGACACTGCTTGGAGAGGTGGCCTGGCCTCTCCTCTAGGTTGGCTGAAAAGATCTGAAGTCCTCAGTCCTGGCAGAGCCTGGCCAGGCCCTCAGGCTTCAACCTGGTCCCCTGAGCTGTGGCCGAAGCATGTTGCCCAAACACGGCATCCCAGGATGTCCTGCCCTGTGGATGCTTGTGGGGTAGTTAAGGAGGTCTTGGCGAGAGGAGTACTTTTCCGGTGGTCACCAATCACTAAGTTTCATACTTACGACATTGTGCATTCCCTACTGTGAATATGTGTAGTGTTAGGGAACTCAGGGCTTGAGACAGCTCAGACAGCCCGGGCACTTCTTGATACGGAGCTGGAATGGGTCTCCGGCCCCGTGTTTACTCCCTGCAGCCAGAGAGAAGGACCCTTATCTCCTTCCCTCGTGACACATCTTGGACAGTTGAAGGCACCCCCTTAATTAACTCTCTAACAGTTCTTCCTCTGACACACACATGTCTGAATCCCAACATATTCCTTTTTGCCCTCCTGAATAGGATCCGTTTCGTCTGTAATGTCTCTTAAACTGGAATTCCCAGCCCAGCATCAAATCCCAGCTCATTCTAGATCTTCTTCTAGGAGTAGCCTTGGGGCAGGTGGAAAAATGGTCTATATCAGGGTTTGGCGAACTTTCTAACTAAAGGGCCAATTAGTAAATAATTTGGCTTTACAGATCAAATTTACAGGCTTTGACAGGTCTTTGTTGCATCCTCTCCAGTAGCTTTCTCGTGTAGCATGAAGGCAGCCACAGACAGTATGTAAACAAGTGAGTGTGGCTGTATTTCAATCAGTCTTGATTCACGGATGCTCTAATTTGAATTTCATGTAACTTTCATGCGTCACGAAATACTCTTCTTTTGACTTTTTTTTCCATCCGCTTAAAAAAAAAATGTAAAGACTGCTCTTAGCTCATCTGTCATACAGAAACAGGTGGTAGGTTAGATTTGGGTGGTCGGCCGCATTTTGCTGACCTCTAGTCTGTGTACTGTCAGTAAGGTCCCTCAGTCGAAACAAAGACAGTTGCTTTCACCCAAGCCTGAAGTAACACCCCTGCTGAAAGAGGAAAACATGGCCCTCTGCGGAAGAGGAGAAGGGGAGGTCAGAGGGCCAGGTAATGTAGTCTTTATAACTTTAGTATGAATTAGCTCTAATGACTTCCCATTGTAAAAAAACACTTGCCAGTTTCTAAAACGTGGATTATTTGATTCTGTCCTCAGAGCATCTGTGTAGTGAATACTTTCATATCTACCTTCACGGGTGAGGAGAAAGTCCCTTAAAGCTTAAGTGACTATCTTGGGCTCCACAGTTCAGACAGATCTGAGGCTCGATTCACATTCTCTTCCTACCTGTGTTAGTGTATAACAGACCATTCCTTGGGCACCTGCTTGTGCCTGGAACACTGCCAGAGAAGGAAATACGGATGGGTAAGATACAGCCCCAGACACAGAGAGCTCAGAGCCTCATGGGTGAAATATCTGGTGACAGTTTAGCACTTGGTTAGAAGTTCCTGGAAGCTCAGAAAAGGGGACCCTCCCCTAGCCTGGCTATGGGCTAGAGCACTTCTTGAGGGCCATTTTGCTCTGACAGAGGACGTGGGGTGGGCAGGCTTGCGATTCTGGTGTCTGGAAATGATGACAACTTGGGGGGTTAGAATGGAAGTCTTGGGAGGGGGATGGAAAGTGAGTGCCTTTCCCCGCCTCATGAGCTTGCCTGTGGCAGCCCCGTTGTCAAGCAAGAGTTCTCTAGACCAAACCTGTTTTCTTCACGTATAACTGGTGGGTGTTGAAGAGGGCGGTGCGGGACCTTCTGAAACTGATGGGTTCCTGGAACGGAGGCTTCAGGGTGCACTCAGCCCCCCAGGCTCAGGCTGGGAAGGCCCTCGAGAGTGAGCTCCTTCTGTTCTCCCTCAGTTATAAATAAGATCCGCGTCGTTGGGATGGAGGGAGCATGCCGGCTGCTTGTTATTTCTGGGACCCCTTGCATGAAATACAGACTCCCTAGCATCACCTGTCAGATCTGGCAGTTTTTGTTTCATTAAAAATAAAACAGAAAGCCCTCTAAGCAGTGGCATTAAAGAACATCTGGAAAATAACCCTCTGCTTTCCCAGGGAAGATGTCAGTACGTCCAAGGCAGGATTGATGAAAGAATTTTTGAAGCAGTCAAGAAAAGAAAACGGCTCAGGCTTCAGGGAAGTTGGCATAAGAAGTGAGGGGAGGGGGAAAAAAACCCAACTGAATAGAAAACATGTCTGTCTTCAAAAACAGTAGTTCTGGTGGCTAACTCTTACCAGCTGATCTTGCTTGATTTGTTTTGGTCCAAGTTGGCTGTCCTAGCAGACAGTAACAGATACTTTTCCTTTGTGAGCCGGTTAACAAGTCATTAAGCCTCCTTGGCATGAACATCAGTGGCCATCGGTATGGTGGGGGGTTCAGAAGAAGCAGATGGCCTGACCCGCCCCTCCCCCCACCATGGCTCATTGAACTTAGTCCAGCAGAGGAAACGGGTGAGTTACGTCCTGCACCGGACAAGGGAAGGCTAACCAAGGATTGGGCCGAGGTGGAGATTCCAGATGCTGTAGGACAAGGGAAGGGTCGTGGTAGGCTAGAGTTGTTAGTGGAGGCCTTCGAGGAGAATGTGGGACTTGATAGAATTTACATCAGTGGAGAAAATCAAAAGGACATTTAAGCAAACAGTGCAACAAGATACCCTCTTCTCCCTGCCAGCCCCATTCCCCACCCATGACCTTGCCTCGTCATTCCTTGAGAAGACTGAGTCCATTCGATCTGAATTCATGTTTCCCCTCCCGGGCTTTAGAACCTTCTGGCATCTGCGTCCACCTCTCTCCCTCCTGTAACAAAGGAGGATGCAGGCCCCTGCTGGTCTAAGGCCTGCTCCTCCCCGTCTTGGGGTCCTCATCCCTTCTTGCTCTTTTCATCCACGTTGCCCTTCCAGAGCCAGCTCACCTCCCCCGGGCACTGAAATCCTCTTTCATTGCGATAGATCATTTTCCTGTTAGTATATAAATATATCTGCATCACCTATGTTAAAAATAACCCCATCTAACTACACATCCCCCCTTGCGTCAGTCAGCTCTGTCCTCCATAGTCCTGGGCAACAGATACCCGCAGCATCACGCGGGCGGGCAAGAAGGATGTGTGTTCTTGCTCCTCGGCCCGTGGGCTGGCTAGGGCTCCACAGATCCAGGCTGGGCTCCGTCCAAGCTGTGGGTTGTGTTCTAGTCTGTGCCACAGGTCATTCATCCTCCCTCGTCCAGAGGCTCCCCAAAGTATGTGCTGCTTGTGGAGGAGGACAGGAGCCCAAGAGAGCAAGCCCAAGCAGGCAAGCACATCTTAAGCCCTTGCTGAGGGCTTATCTGCACCTCTCATGGGCCAAGTCACATCCGATGTCCAAGCCCAGCATCAGTGGCCTGGGAATTACACTCCTCTCTTGGAGACCGAGAGAGGGAGCGAATGCTTGCTGAACGTAATAGACCATGTTCTTTCTTCTTCAGTGCCTTTGTTCTGGTTCTCTGGATAGCCAAACTTTTGGAAGGGGTTGCCTACGCACCATGTCCTCAATTCCTCCCGTCCCTTTTTCTCTTCCTCTCACTCCAGTGGTTCTGCCACAGCGACCCCTCCTGGGCCCATCCTGTCAAGGTCAGCAACATTGTCCCTACTGTCAAAGCCAATGCATGTGTTTCCATCCTTGTCTTATTTCCTCCACCTAGTGGGTCCCTCCCTCTTCCTCTTTCTCTAGAGCAGCTCCTGGTTTTTCTCCTCTTTCCCTGACTCCTCATCGGCCCCCAGCTCCGTGGTCGCATTTCTAATAAGTTGGCCTGGAGCTCCTCTTCTTTGCTTTCTCTAAACCCCATCGCTGTTCACAGAGTTTGAACACATTCTCTCTGTTGGTGACTCCTGAATGAATGTTTGTAATGCAGGAATCTGATTTCTAACCTCTTCCCCCATTCACCCATTGTGACATTGACATTTGGATGTCACAGTCACTCCTAAACTTAACACTTCCACACGGAATTGTTTCTTCCTCTATAATTTGCCACTCAGTGTCTTCACCCTCAGCTAAATGGACCACGATGGCACCTGCCTTAGAGCCTTTGTGAAGACTGTTTCTTAAGCCTGAAATGCCTTTTCCTCTTCTCCCGATCCCTGCTCTCCTCTCATGACTGGTGTCTGGTCCTTATCTGGGTCCTGAAGACACTTGTCATTACCCCAGAGAAGCCTTCCGTCTCCCTTCAGTCCCCCACCATGCTGCCTCATTTTTGTAGGTGTCCTCCCAGTTAGCATCATTGGTCTTTTTTTTTTTTTTTTGATGTTTTCTGTCTCTCTTTGAAGGATGTACACTTCTTAGTTAGCAGGCAGTCAGTAAATATTGGTTGAATTAATGAATTCGAAAGGCCCTTGGAGAGTGTCGAGCTCACCGTCTGCCAGCTTGCAGGCCGTGGGCCCCCGGAGGGCTCTGGAAATGTGACCCTGGGTCAGAGGAGCCACATAGAACACCAGTCCTTGCTTTGCTGTTGGATCACTAAGAAATAAATCTCCCTCAGAGGTGGATTATTGTTTTTCAAACGATGGCATTGTAACGAATAACGTCCAAATTCATTTGAAGGTGGTCCTAAATTCACAGGGCTATTTTATCCCACCTGTGAACATAATTTGTATAACTTCTATCTTTATAGCTCATAACCACAGCTGCAGAAGGAGGAAGGTACTTGCTCAAGGTCACATTCTTCTGCAGTAGAAAGGCCTGGAGGGGGTTGGAAAGGAAAGGTCAATGGACTGGGGAGCTGGAGAGCCTGGTGATTAAGAACGTGGCCGAGAGGCAGACACTCTGAAGGTACCTAGGTGAGCGGGGCGGTCCCCTGCCCGCGGGCCTGAGCTGGTGTGTGTGGTTGAAACAATGGGCCCGGGAGGGCGGTAGCAGGTGTCCAGGTCGAAGAGCTAGTGACTCCGTGTGCCTGAAAAGCAAGGTTAGCCTGGAATAGAGTGTGGTCCCAGTTCACTGAAGGCCTGACAGCCAGGGTAGCCTGCGGTGGTGGCTGAGCCGATGTCACCTGTGGGCGAGAACTGAGCGCGTCAGTGAGAAGAGCCTCCGGAAGCAGGAGAGAGCTGAGGGGTCACGGTCATGTATGGAGTGGGGAGGGCATGGCTGCTCACGAGCACAGGGCAAGGCAGAGGCGTGGCCAGGAGGGAGATCTGGCAGAGGTGGCAGCGTCTCGTGTGGGACTTGGGATTCCCTGGTGAGCACAGGGGTGCCCAGGCCAGGGTGTGGGAGAGACTGAGTTTCTGGCCTCGCTCTCTGTGCCTCCGGCTCCATCCCTGTTGCTGTCCCGTGGGTAAGGCTCCCTCATTGTCTTTTGGCTCAGGTTTGAACTCAACTGTGGCTATTCCCGGGGCATCTTTTTTTTTTTTTTTTAAGATTCTATTTATTTATTTGACATAGAGAGATCACAAGTAGGCAGAGAGGCAGGCAGAGAGAGGGGGAAGCAGGCTCCCCACCAAGCAGAGAGCCCCATGCGGGGCTCGATCCCAGGACCCTGAGATCATGACCTGAGCCCAAGACAGAGGCTTAACCCACTGGGCCACCCATGTGTCCAGGGGCATCTTTTTGAAGCACCGGCTCCGTCCTTTCTCTAGAAGTCTCTCTCTTGCTCCTGGACCGCTTCTCCGGATGCCTGGAAGATGGGGAGCGAGGAGTGGAGGAGACTCTGAGTCAGGCTCCTCGCCAGACAAGTCAGTCTGGTCTGGTTCAATGCCATCAATGGGGGCGCAGGCTCTCCTCTGTCTGTCTTGTGGGCCTGGCACCCTCGCCCGTTAGCAGATGTCTGCTTCAAGTGGCGTCCCCCGCGTGTGGAGGGCTGCACTGTACCCCCTGCAGGGCGGAGCGTGACACACGCGCTGTCTTGACCGCTCCCACTGGTGATGGCTGAGCCGGCTTGGAGAGAAGAGACTGAGGTGAAGCGAGGTTAAGTGACTTGCTTCAAGCACTAAGTTATCAAGGAGCAGAGCCATTATCCCGGTCCACATGCATGCTGCTCCTCTGCCGCCGCCTGAGCCCTGTTCCCAAGGAGGTCACCAGCCCCACGTCTGTGGTCTGTGACCCAGGCACGCCGAGCTTCGGCTCAGAACGTCGAAGCCCTTCATAAACGTGGAGGAGCTGGTCATGTCTCCTGCGGCGCTTCCAGTGCCACACTGGACGGCTGGCCCCGTGGTTTCTGCTTTCTTGCGTCAGCCATCATTAGTTCGGTGCACATTCTGGTCCCCCGTCCCTGTCCAGAGCCACACCTTCAGGGTTCCAGAATTGACTGTTTGAGCTTCAGCCAACACACCGAACCACCTGACAGCTTCCTTGTCCCAAACAGCCGTCCTCTGTTAGCCTTGTCTTCCACTTTTCTGAGACTCTCTCACCAAAAAAAAAAAAAAAAAAAAAAAAAGGAGGAAGGATAGTAATGCAAATTTTGGAATTTTGTGTTGAGGACTGAGGACGAGGGTGAGCTGAGGCTGAATTGGAGGTTTGGAACCCAGTGCACTTTCCCCTCTGCTGCGTGCTGCCTGCCGTCAGCCTGGAGAAACGGTGCACCTCAGTCCATCCCCAAGCCCCTCGGGGAGCTAAGGGGGTCCCTGGCTGCTTCCCCGGAAACAGCCTGTCACCAGGATTTTCCAGGCCTTCCGTGCTCCCCCTGTCTGAAGGGTCACACAGCAGCAAGGGAGGAAGCAGGCACCTACAGCCGGGTGACCACCCTTCCCTTGGGTCACCCAGGGGGCTTGGTGACAGGGTTGTGGGGAAGGTCTTGGCCCGCGGCTGCCTGACATGGGGGTGCAAGGCTGCCCGCAGAACCACGGTGTCCTGAGCCTGTTCCTGGCCAGGCGCCCAGGCCTTTCCACAGACGGACGGGCAGAGGCGAACACTCGGGGAAGGGTAGGGAGACCCGCTGAAAGTCCATGATCCCAGGCCCTGTCAGTCCCCACCTCCTCACTGTCCCCTCCTGCCTCCTGTTCTGTTTTCTTTAACCAGAACCGTCAGGAGGAAATGATCAGACTGATGTTAACAGTCATCAATTCACTGCGTTCCCTTCACCAGGTGCTGTGAAGGGACAAGCTAGATGCGGGCCTCAAACGAGAAAACCCTGCTTGGCCCCGGAGCAGATGCGTGCCTGGTTCCCTGACTCTACTGGCCTTTGATCCCCACAGCTACAGGCTCTTGGGGCCCCCTGCAGCTTCTGGCCCACCTCCAGGCTCTGTGATCCATCTGGGTCCTTCTCAGGAAGAGAAGGTCCCACCGCCCCAGTCTGCCTGGCTCTATCTGGCTTTGGCCCTGGATGCCCCACGTCTTGGGAATCCCATCAGTCGTGGGCAGGCTAGACAGTCGGTTACGCTAGCAGGAACACTTGATCACCATCATCACCAGTAATAATACATACCGAGCACTTCCTCATGCGCCAAGGTGACCCAGGCCACGTGTTCTAAAGCTTTGGGAGGCCAATCCATACTCCCTTTTAGGAAGCTGAGACAGAAGTTGCAGCTAATTTATCTGGCTAACCTACCATTTCCCTGAACCCCTAACTTGTGTATTGAGCATCTATCTGGTCAGGTTCCTGTGGGGCCCCCCCAGTCCTCTTGTCCTAAAAACGGGTCTCCTCCTAGCTTCTGCCTTGTCCTGGTCTGTGGCTGTCAGCCTCTCCTCTGGCTGAGGTCCAGTGAGTGCTACAGTCCAGTGTGACCAAGGTCAGCCTTGTTCCTGACCTCCATCCCGGAATTCTGTAAGAGCCTTGAGTGTCTCACATGAACTTCAGTCCCCAGGCTTGGCCTTGACACCTGCATTCTGGATCCTGCTGGCTGTTTTCACCTGTGCCTGCTCATTGACATCTCATGTAATTTATGGAATATTGACCTGACAGTGAAAAACAGAATGGTTGTTCAGGGGCGAGGTGGGGGGGAGTTCTAAGTCTGTGGGTGGTTCACCCTCGTGGTCGCGTGGCTGACCGGGAGCTGTGCTCACTGCCGCTGCCCAGCATCACGAGAGTATCGTACTGCATATTGCTAGCCTGAGAAAAGATCAAAGTTCAAAATGTAAAGTATGCTTTCTGTTGAATGCATATCGCTTCGCACCAGGGAAAAGTCAAAGGGGTGCCAGTGAACCCGCCGTACATCAGGGACTGTCCGTAGCTGGTGCTTGGTTGGCCTTCCCGGGATTATCTGCTCCTTGTCTTGTTGGCATGGTATGGGGGACAAGTTCTTTTCATATCAGCCTCAGCATCGCGTCACTAGGCCAGGAGACCACTGAAAATAACCTCATGCGCTCCAGAAGCCTGTATAAATGACTTTTGGGTAGGGTGGGCGCGATTAAAATCGAATTGATTCAGATCATGATTTGAATCACTAGTCAGGAAGAGTCGATTAAATCAATATTTTCCCTTCAAAAATGCATTCGTTTTTGATATAATTTTAATGCATAGTCTTCACAACTCTGACAGAGATAGATGTGGTTTTCATTTTTAGAAGTTACATACCATGCATTTTTAAGCCGTGATTTATTTTGACATTTCATTGAATCAATTTTGCAGCCACTTCTGAGTCTTGAGTGATGACTTGGTTATTTTATTTACCAAAGCTAATCAAACAAATGTGTATAATTTTCCCAACAAAATAAGCATGTGCACTTTTGAATGTTTTAACTATTTTTTTGCTGTACATGTAAAAATGTGTCTTTGCTGAGATAAATTAGACTGTTTTGGGGGCAGATCCAACCCAAAACACTTATCTGTTTTGGAGTTAACTCAGTCTTTACCTTTACTTTCTGCTTATTTACATATTAGAAGAGAAAGGCAAGCTTTCGTGGTTCCCAGATGATTTTTATTTTTATTTATTTTTATTTTTTCAAAGATTTTATTTACTAATTTGAGAGAGAGAGAGAGTACACACAAGTGGGAGGAAGGGGCAGAGGGAGAAGCACACTCCCCACTGAGCGGAGAGCCTGGTGTGGGGCTTGAACCCAGGATCCTGAGATCATGACCTGAGCCAAAGGCAGATGCTGAACTGACTGAGCCACCCAAGGCATCCCCCAAATGATTTTTAAATTTATAATGAATTCGTCTTCTCTGGAAGACATTCTTGGATGTGTAGAGAAGAGATAGTTGTGGTCACATGAACTTGATTGATACTCTTCTTCAACATTGTTGAGAATCCATGTGCTTGACGTCTGCGAGCCATTGGCATGGCCTTCTGGAAACCTTACCAGTATCTTTTGTGAATGAGCTTTACCCTATCTGAAACAAATTCTCTTTATGGCGACCAGTGGATTTTATTTTAAGAAAGTATTTTCACAGTAACAAATCATTTTTAGGGTACACATTTGGAGTCAGACACAGTCTTAGAGAAAACTGTCTTCTGGGAGGACTACTTCTCTTCTGTCAGCATTAGAATGTTTGGGATGCATACGGCTTTAGAGGCCCAGACGACGTACTTGGGTTTATGAGTTCATCTCTGTATTTTCTGATCCTGCTTATGGCATCATCTCTTAGAACTTGGTCGTATGCATTCTCTGCCTGCTGGAAAGTTAAGTGTCTGTTGTTACCTGAATGGATAAAGAAAATGTGATACAAATATACAATGGAATGTTATTTGGACGTAAAAAAGGAAATTCTGTCATTTGTGACAGTATGAATGAACCTTGAAGACGTTACACTCAGTGAAATATGCTAGACACAGAAAGAGAAATCTACGTGATCTTACTTGTGTGTGGAATCTAAAATAGTCAAAGTCACAGAGGCAGAGTAGAATGGTGGCAGCCAGGGAAAGGGAAATAGGGACATAGTGGCCAAGGGTACAAAGTTCCAGGTGTAAGGATGAATGAATTCTGGGCACCCAGTGTACAGTGTGATGACTGTACTTAATAATGCTTTATTTTTAATTAACATTATTATTATTATTATTTATTATGTTCAGTTAGCCAGCATATAGGCCTGGAATTTGCTGAGAGTAGACCTTAATTGTTCTCAACAGAAAAAAAAAAAAAAGGGAACTATGTGACATGATGGTATATTATGTTAACAAAAGAAAAAAAGGACCTGTATTTTCCAAGCTGTTTAGTTTTTTTTGTTTTTGTTTTTGTTTTAGGACTTGGAATATAAAAACATTTGTGTTTACCCTTTCCATATAGTCCTAATTGAATAGAATCATATTATTTTAGAGTTGGAAAGAACGCAGTGATTTCCTAGTCCCGTCCTCAAACTAACTCTTTAATGTAAAGATTCAGTGACTTACACAGGCGACAGGCCTGGGGTGGGAAACCATGTCCTCTGAGTCTCCTGGAAGAGGGTGTTTTCTGTAATAAATCATGCCTGGCCTTGGGTAATTTCCCCTCACAGTCTTCCTTTTCCGGAAAGAAATGATTCTTTAAAACTCTTCTGCATATACCAGCATCTAACTTTTATTCCTTTACAGCTGTCCTTTGCTGGACTTTGATGGTGCTGTGCGTTGAGTCTAAGCACGGAATGGTTTCTTAGCAGGGACGCCAGATTCAGCAAATAGGACTAGAAGACACCAGTTATAGTTGTATTTCAGATAAACAATGAATATGTTTTTAGCATAAGTATGTCCCAAATATGGCATGGGACATACTTTTACTAAAAACTGAACAGGGTGCCCTGTATTTTATCTTGTGATCCTATTCTCCCTGTTATTCGGGGTATTGTCTTTTGTTTGGTTTCCCGTGATGTCTGTAAGGTGTCAGGTAACGTACAGAATCCACCTTCCAGGTGGCCAGACATCTTGAGTTGTACTTTCAAAATATACTCTACTCTTCTTTGTTGTTTCATTAAAAAACAAAACAAAACCACTTACTTTGGTCCACTCTGGTTTTGCCCCCTGTAACATTTTCATGAACATGCACCACTGGAGCCCTTCCAGAAGGGATCCTGATGCTTGCAGAGCCCATCCCTGCCCAATGCAGCCTTCGAGGCCCCAGACTGCAGGGGGCTGGCGCGATGCGGGACTGCCAGGGGCTGGAGCGGTACCTAGAGTGTACCGCCTGGGCCCTCCTGGGAGCAGCAGGAGGTTCGGTGATATGGGGGCTGAGTGACCTGAACCTTACTGGGCCCAGAATGGGAGACCGAGACCCCTGTGACCCAAGAAGCCTGCGGAAAGCTCGTGCTGACACACTCCGTCAGCTGGTGGATGGGAACCTCACCGGGAGGCTGATTATTGTGAGATGCGTAGCTTTCTCAATAGAGGGGCTCCTCTTGTCTGTCTGTCTTCCCTCCTGAGGTGGGGGCCTGGGCAGGGCTCCGGGTTCAGAAAAGCTGTTTTCCCGGAGGTGTGGTCCCCTCAGCCATAGGTCTTGGTATGCATTTCCATTTCTTGTCTGTTTCCTTGAGTTGAAAATGCTCTGCACCTGAGGCCTGGGCCCAGCCATCTTGCTCAGAAGCCACCCCCAGCCCCCCTGGTGTAGCTCCCCTGCTCTCCCTCCAAGGCCTGAATTTGCAGACTCATGCTCCTCTGCTCTGTGAGCTCCCTGTTCTCTCTCCAAGCCCAGTGCTCCCAGATATAGATCCTGTTCCTGGCCTTGATATTAGGTGCTGGTGCCACTCCCTGCTGCTTTATCCTGATGGTCTCTCCACATTGTCCAGCTTCTAGACCATGGCCATGGGTGAAAAGCCTGCCTTGAGTGCAGAGCATGGCCCCCAGGAGCTGGGGCCTATGACCTCCCTGGTCAGGGCGCTCTGCAGGACTGGGCAGGGCAGGGTATGTGGGACTGATCTGAAGGGGGTCTGCCAGATCCTTCCAGGATGGCTTTGATAAGAACTTCAGACATAGGCCTTTAATTCTAAAGTCATCTAGTTGGCGTTGATGCTGGACACAATTTTCGGGGAACCTTTAAAATGATAGGGTTTCTTTACCAGTCTGTGTTCCTTTAATGAGAGAAGGGCTGATTGAGACTGGAGTTAGGCAGCAGACCCAGTGAGCTTCTGATTGATTCATGTTATCAAACCTAATTACTATTTTCAAAGCCTTGCCGAACCTCAGAACGTCATCGAGGAGGATCATTACTGATCGAGTTTTCTCAAACGGAGCCTCAGCTGGGCTTTCCAGAGCCAGCGCCTGGCATGTTCCACCTGTTGCCACTGTTGACTGCAGCATGGAATTGGTCCTGGCCTTTGTCAAGCCTCCGCATTCCAGACCCAACCCAGTCTCCCCTGCAGCCAGGCTCCTCCACATTACCCCGCCCCTTCCCACTTCCCTTCTGGTCACTTTCGCTGGGACAGAGCAGCACTCCTAGCTCCTTGAGGGCTACCCCAGCCTCTGGGTGTGCGCTGACCTGTCCCAGACCCAGGGCCCCCATGGGCCTGGAGTGACCAAACCTGGTTGCGTTCCTTGGCCAGGGCACTGCAGCCTCTCCCTCTGGCCTGTCCTTGGACTGCGTGTGGATGGGAGGCCATGGTGCAGCTGCCCTGCCCATTATGCGTTGAAACCCAGAAGTGAGGAAATGGAGTGAGACATGTGTGTGGTGTGGGGTGTGTGTGTGTGTGTTTTGCCAATACTTAGGAAAAGCCAGTTTAATTAAAGGCAGATCAGGAGGTAAATAAGGATTTCTGGGGATCGTGGAAGGGGACTTCTGGGCACCTTTGATGTCATTATTGGATGACAGAACTGTTTATTATTTTAAAGTTTATTTTACAACTTAAGCTTTCATTTGCCTTCATAGAGGAACTCTTAGACATCAAATGAGATTAGCTGGTGTCTTTGGAGGTTTGTAACAGGAATAGAAATGGGGAAAGAAATATTTAGAGAGAAGGAAGAAGTCTATCCTGAGATAATTGAGGGGAGAAGCGGGACAGATGTTGCAAAGGGAAGCAGATGTTAAAATGGAGAGAAAGAAACCACTGGAGATGCCAGGAGCTGAGCTATGGATCGTAAGAGATGGGTGTGGATATTGGATTTCAGAGCCTCCTTGAGGAATACAGGAGAAACTAACAGGGCCCCCACAGCTTGCAATTAAGGCCCTTTAAATTCAGACAGTTCCTGGGGCATCTGGATGGCTCAGTTGGTTGTGACTGCCTTCAGCTCATGTCACAATCTCAGGGTCCTGGGTTGGGGTCCCACATCAGGCTCCTTGCTTAGCAGAGAGCCTGCTTCTTCCTCGTCTACTCACCCTGCTTGTGCTCTCTCTCTTTGTGTCAAATAAATACAATCTTTAAATAAAATGCAGACAGTTCTTGAGGACTCAATTTTGTGACCATTGGCATGTTACTTAACCTAAACTCTGCACCTGCTTTGACTGTCTGTAAAATGGGTTTCATTATGCCCACCCCTCATCATTGCAACAATCAAATGAGATGATGCTTGTAATGGCTCAGCACAGTACTTGGCGTATCGAAGGAAGAGAAGCTGTAGTTATTAAAGGGCCATTGCTATAACAGTACAAATAAGAGTGATCGTTAGTGCTTTTGTCATAAGGGATACGGTGTCATTGTGCAGAATTCACATTTGCCTAGGACCCCTGAAACCTGGGTTTACATAAGTTGCTGGAGCTCAGATGGTCTAGTTACCCTAGGTGACCTAATGTCTTGGCTCACTTGGCCAGTCCCATTTATATGTGTTGTCCCAGTGTACTTGTTAGCAATGGCTCCTTTCATTCTTTTTTAAAATTTTTTTATTTTTATTTTTTTAAGATTTTTAAAAATTTATTTATCTGACAAAGAGCAGCATAGTGAGAGAGGGAATGCAAGCAGGAGGAGTGGGAGAGGGAGAAGCAGGCTTCCCGCTGAGAAGGGAGCCTGATGCGGGGCTCTATCCAAGGACCCTGGGATCATGACCTGAGCCAAAGGCAGACGCTTAATGACTGAGCCACCCAGGTGCCCCTCATTCTTTTTTTTTTTTTTTAAGATTTTATTTCTTTATTTTATTTTATTTTTTTAAAAGATTTTATTTATTTGACAGACAGATCACAAGTAGGCAGAGAGGCAGGCAGAGAGAGAGAGAGGGAGGAGGAAGCAGGCTCCCCGCCGGGCAGAGAGCCCGATGCGGGACTTGATCCCAGGACCCTGGGATCATGACCTGAGCTGAAGGCAGAGGCTTTAATCCACTGAGCCACCCAGGAGCCCCTATTTCTTTATTTTAGCGAGAGAGCATTCAGGGACACGAGAAGGGGAGAGGCCAGAGGGGGAGGGAGGAGCAGACCCTTCAATGAGCAGGACCTGAGCTGAAGGTAGATGCTTAACTGAGTGAGCTACCCAGGTGCCCCCCTTTCATTCTGAAATGTTCCAGTTGGATGACAAGTCACGGAGTTACTCTATGTATGGCTCTTACTGTCTAAATCGGTAAGACAGTGTTTTTGCATTATTCATGGTTTCCTATTTTCTCAAAGAGATTTTGAGTTTCTTGAGGCCACTATATACGTGTGTGTGTGGGTTTATATACATACATACGTGGATCTGTGAATGTGTACACACACATACACACACACTATTTCCACATCTGCATTGGTGTTTCGACAGTGCGTGTCCCATAGCGGTGTTGGTGACCTCATCCTTCGGGGGTCATCTCTGCAGGACCCCCTTTTGCCCCTCTATGGGCCTCTCACAGAGAGGGGTCATTAGAAGATGGGGGGGTGCTGAGAGGAGAGCTGGAGAGAGGGTGTTCATAGGAACAGAGCTGGTTCTAAAGCGTGAAGCTGGTTTGCTTCCTTCCTTCCTACCTCAGAACTGCAGGCTCCTGGGCGGTCTGAACTTTCGGAGGCTCTGTTTGTTCAGAAAGAAACTGGGGGTCACAAATGAGATCCTGAAGGCTTGTTAGAAAGGCGACCTGGCATGGTTCCTGACTGGGTGCCCAGCGGACAGGAACCTTGAGCAGGGCAGATCTCTGTGGGTACGTGGGCAGCCTTGCATCCCTGCCTGTTCCTGGTCCGCTCCTTTCTCCTGTTCTTCTAGCTGATGGTTACACACCAGTTCGCAGGCTCGTGGGTGACCTGAGCATTCGCAAGTTCAGGCAGCTTCTGGCCAGGTGGATGGATGGGTCAGTTCCTTCGTGCAGTAAGTATTTACAGAAGGGGCCTGTGGGCGTTGTCCTGGGCATGGGGAATTCTCTGGCTGATTGCTGGATGCAGTCTCTTGTCTTCCAGAACTCATAACTGCCAGAGTTTTTCATAGGGTGCTTTAGGAAGGTTGCTTTCCCTAACTCATGAATGCATAGAATTTTCCAGAGTCGCAGAGCCCAACCTCTGGGAGGAGTTTTCCTACCACAGGCTTTGAACTTCTTGCCTGCCTGGAAGTTGAATCATGTTATTCAAATGGGATATTTGTGATTCAATAATCAATTCAACAGTGAAAGGAAAAAGAGCAGCTTGCCAGTCCCGGCAGAGTAAATCCTCCCGTAAGCATATGAGGAACAGCGGCCCCTAATAGCTCTTGTAAACATGCTGTCACTCTCGGGGCTGGGCCGAGTCCAGCCAAACCTCTCCTTGCCACGCGTCTCCGTTTCCCAGAAGCACTGTGAGAGCCTGCTGTGACACTCTGTGTCCATCAGGAAGCCCTTCTCAGACCTGCGTCTCCAGGCCCCAGAGATGGTTTCTGATTGTTTCCAGAGCAGTCCACCAGCCTTTTTGGATGGCGCATCTTCTGGATGGGCGAAAGGTAGAGGCTCAGAGAAGCGTGAGACACATTTGCATGTGGCAGATGTGTGGGGACCGTGGGACCCCTATTGTGTGCCAAGCCCCCGTTTTACTGTCCCGCATGCTCACGGCAGCTGTCCCTTGTTAGCTTCATTTCTCAGGCGAAGCAGCTCAGACTTGGGAGGTCAAGGGAATTCTCCAAGGTCATGGAGCTGAGATTTAGATCCAGATCTGTTTCTGCTGTGTTCTTTGCTCAGCGTATAGTGACCTGAACATCTCCGTTAGACCTGTCTCCATTCGATCTCACTGTGTGTAAACCCCAACTGATTATTATTATGCGCAGAGAGCTCAGGGCCCCTATAATACACAGGAAGGCGGGTAGTCTTAGGGACGGCAGAGGGCCCCAGGTGGCTATAGAAAGGCATTCCACCCCAGATGTTGCTCTTCTCTTCCTTTTGAGTCTCTGGATTTGCTTTATTTTTTTCACAGCAAAGGCAGTTTATCTGTGATTTGTCTATCTTCTGCCTAGAATGCAGACGCCAAGAGGGCAAAGGCTTTGTCGGTTTTCTTGAGCATTGTATCCCCTGTGCCTAAACAAACACCTGCATAGGGCCAGTGTGCAACAAATGTATCTGTGTTTAAAGAGTTTTTTATTAGAGAGAGTGAGTGAGCGGGTGCAGAGGAAGGAGAGGGCGAGGGGGAATCTCCAGCAGAACCCCCACTGAGCCCAGAGCCTGACTCGGGGCTCCATCTCACGACCCTGAGATCATGACATGAGCTGAAATCCAAGAGTCGGATGCTGAAGTGACAGAGCGACCCAGGTGCCCCGCTAATGTATTTTTCACGTCTCATCTTGATTTTGAACTTGTTCGGAGTGCATATAATATGCCAGGCACAGGGCAGAGTTATTTATGTTATCCAGATCTCCAAATCCCCACGGAGTGAGTCCTATAAATATCCCCATTGGGCAGACAAGGACTCTGGAGCACAAAGTGGTTAAACAGCTTGCCCAAGATCCTGCAGCTGCTTAGCCCAGGAGCCGGGCTGTTGACTCCGGATCAGATGCCCTCAGATGCCACCCCTGGGGGACCCCAGGCTCCCGGCACTGAAGCCGCTGGGGGAGGGGCGTGCCCAGCAGAGGTGGTCTGACCCCTGCGGTTCCTGCTGCTTCCTCTGAATGTGGTGTTTTTCTTACGTCTTCCGTGTACCCAGCACTTAGCTTTCCAGGGCAAAAGCCGGTATCTCATTGTGTGTTGAGAACATAGGGTTCAAATAAGACACATAGACTGTCAGCAAGCCCAGTGCGGGAAATGTGCGGTCATGGCAGGAGCCCTGGGCCAGAGTCTGGTGGCTTGTGTCACGCTGTCCTGCACATCTCTCGTGCGGTCCTAGGGTGCAGAGCTTCCCTCGTCCTCTTGCCCCATGGAGAGTGCTGAGGGGCAAGTCCCGCCATCCCGGTGCACTGAGGCGAGGGTTCCTGTAGTGGGAGCAGGTGTCCCCCGGGTCTCCTTCAGCTCCAAGAACCTGTGTCTGTGAGTCCAGTGAGGGGGAAGCAAAGGAAGGCAGAATCTCCCAGGGAACCCAGGGCAGGGGGGCGGGGACATGGGTAGGAGAAGAGAGAGAGCAGGAAGCAGGGTGGGATGAGGACAGAGAGGAGATAGGCCAGGAGCCCAGAGGAGGGTGAGGACGAGAGAGAGAGAGGAAGGCCACAAAGGGACAAAGAAGACAGAGAAGGGGAGCAGGAAAGGAAAGTATGTGTGTATGTGCTGTGTGTGTGTGTGTGTGTGCACACGCATGTGCATGAGAGAGAGAGAGAGAGAGAGAGAGAGAGACGGAGAGAGACACGGTGGAGGAAAGAGCCTGGAAGGAGGGAGGGGAGTGAGCTCCTGCCAGACTGAGCTCACCCCTTGCCCAGCGTCCGCATGCCCACCTCACAGCTCAGGTTCAAGGCCAGGCCTCCGTGCTTCTGTCCCGAGATGCTGGGTCTGCCCAGGTTCACCCGTTCTTCCATGTGTCTCTCTCATCCCTCCCTTCCTGGCCCCTTCCGATTCCCTCTCTCCTTTCTCCCACACAAGGGTGGTTCCCCCACGGCAGCCCTGGGTGTCTCCTGGTGATGTCTCCGCTGGGGTTGCTGATGGGCGCCTCTAGTTTGGATCTGCGTGTCGGGGCAGCCCCTAGATCACAGCTGGCCTCCCAGAGCGTGACGGGAGGGTGCACAGCGAGCTGTTGTCATCTTGTTATTTATAGTGAATTTTGAACCAGGAGCTAGCATTTTCATGTCGAGGTAGGCCTTACCAGTTTTGTTCCCCCAGAGCCCAGACACCCCCTGGGGGCCTGAAGGGACAGAGAGAGACACAGAGTTTGGAGTTAAGAGGAAGGGAGGCCGGGGCAGACCTCATCAGGTGAGGAGAGAGCAGCAAGGGAACAGCTGGGAAGCTTGGGGGGTGGGATTCCTGGACCCTGGGGGGCCAGGAGATCTTGTAACGCAGGAGGGGCCGGCTAGGGGCGCACAGAGTCAGAGCCTACAGAGCCTCCACCCCGAGGCCACGGTGCCACTTTAGGTTCGGCTGGGTGGGCAAAGAAGGAAGTTGGAATGGCCGTGATGAGGGAGGCGGTGTCACTCGATGCCAGTTTCAGAACCAAGCTGCTCTGTCTACCCTTGGTGTCACCTCCGAGATGGCTGCCCTCAGAGCTTTTGGCTCTCCACTGGGCTCTGCTGTCCTCTGGACTGTGTTCAAGAAATAGCTGCAGAAGGTCAAGTGCAGGGAGAACTCAGAGTCAGGATGGTCATCCTTGGTTGAGTCTGCGTCTGCTTTTATCCCAGTCCAAGGAGGTCATGAGATCTTTCTGCCAATAACGACAGCCCTCACTGCTCCCGCGAGCCCAGGATCCAGCCCCGAGGAGGGCCTGCCATTCTCCATCCCTCGAACAGCAAATCACCCCAACTTGCAAATCTGCATTTTTGCCATTGGACGAAGGGATTTTGGATTGTCCAACCAATGCAGTGCTTTGCGCATTTGCCTCCATGCTGGAATTTGAATGCACCTGAGAAAAAACATTGAGAATCAGGATGTAGGATTTCAAATTAAAATTAAAAGTGTGGCTGTGCTGGCTCATGGCTGTCAGCCGCCTCCCCGAGAGCACGCTTGATAAATCACTGCTGAGCCTTTCCTCAGGCCGGTAGAAAACAGATGAGTCACGGGCCTTTGAGAGCCTAACTACAAGCTTGTTTATGGTCATTGTCAAATGGGCAGGTGGAAGAAGATGACCTTTGACTAGGGCCCTCCTGGTGAAGGGGGGGCTATAAGCATCTCTGTTCCTAAAGACAAGACAGCCAGGGCAAGCCCAGCATGCTGTTGCCATTTCTGTGTTTCTTCTGTCATCAGAAGAACATGGGACCTAACCCCAAACTGACCTCCTGGATTTGTTATGAGATCCTAGGGACAAGTGCTGGGCCCCTACTGGATTTGTGACAGGTGCATGGTGAATAAGCATGTGTGCGGAGGGGTCCCTGGTTAACCCAGGGAAGAAGACCTTGAACGTGGGTCAGAGTGTGCGTCCTGCCGGATGGGGGCAGGGCCTGCCTGGACGTCACTCGGGCTGCGGCTCACAGTTTGTGTCTTTCCTCCCGGAGGTTCTTGGAGGATGCTCTGCGCATCCTGGAGGGGAGGTGCAGGTGGACGGAGGGACGACTGCGGCTCTGCTGTTGATTGACTGATTAAGCCAGCTCCCTTTCTTCACCCGGGTTTGGGCTAGCCTTGATGGATTTCTCTCCTCCCTGTCACAATGCCTGCTTCTCACCGAGCAAGGCAGTTCATCACCCCATTGGGATGGGGGGAGACAAATGACAGCAGTGATATGAACTGGGGAGGATTAGATAAAACCAAAGAGCTATCACACACAACAGTGGACAGTCATTTAAGAGGAAATCCATCTCGATGTTGCCTGAGGCCTCTTGGGAAGAAAAAGACATCTTTGTACTGCGAGTTCCGTTTTTACTGCTGGGGTCGGCCTCCGGGGAGTCCGGGCCCTGCTCCTGCGGTTGGGCATGACCCTGGATTAACAGGGAGAAGCCTTAACACTCTTTTTGAGGTACTGATCTTCCTCCTGCCCTTCTCCAAAAGGGCAGATTAAGTGGGGAGTCATTCTGGCATCTTATTTTTTTTTTTTTTAAAGAGCTCTATCGAGATGTAATTTACATACCATGAGATCCGCCCCTGTAATGTGCATAGCTCAATGGTTTTGGTGTGTTCATAGGGTTATACGACCATCACCGTAATATAATTTTAGTGCATCTTCCTCCTCAGAGAAGAAGCCATGTACCCATTAGCATTCCCTCCCCATGCCCCCCCCCACCCCCGCCAGCCCCTCGAGACCACTGGTCTGGTTTCTGTCTCGGTGGATTTGCCTGTTCTGGGTAGCACGTGCAAACGGAATCCTCCAATGGGGCCCCCTTTGTGACAGCCTTCTATCCCTTAGCATCCTGTCCTCCAGCTCCGTCTCCGTGAGTCAGTCCTTCAGTCTTTTTAGCGGGCAGATAGCATTTCCTTGTATGGATGTGCGTTTCGTTCACCCATTCATTAGCTGGCGGACGTCTGGATTGTTTTCACTTTATTATGAATAACCCAGCCTCGGCTTCGATGCTCCGGGGCCCCATTGCTGTCCTGGGCTGCCGGGGACTTGCTTCTGGTTTGGATCCTCAGGGGTTGGGAGGGGAACAGGGGTAACTCTGCATTTCTTGTTCCTACTTGGAGCCAAGTTTGCCGTCAGTCACAGACCTTTCTTGGGGTGTAGCCCTTTCTGTTCCTTCAGGAGCAACGATAATATAGGTACAGGGCTGGGTCCCTGGTGATGACCGGAGGTTCCTATTTGGGAAATGACTTGGGAATCCCTGTCTGGGTGGCAGGAGGGGCAGGGTGGGGGGCAGGATGGGAAGTGGAGGCTCCTGGGCTTTGATGCTGTTGCAGAATCCACACCCACACAAAGGAAGAGCAGACTTGGGGGGGGCACCCCTCACCTTTCTGTCTGCATCTCCCCCAGATGGTGACCCATGCAGATAGGAATTCTGTACCCGTCCGAACTGCCTGGGTTTGGCTCAGCCACAAGGTGACATTGAGCAGGTCACTGAGCACATGTGAGCCCCAGCCCTTGTCTGAAAAATGGGGTGAGGCATGCCCACTTCATAAAATGTTAATGAGAATTAAGGGAGCGGATGGTCCTGGAAGCAGAGCACGGCAGCGACATGAAAGGTCATCTTTATCGCATGAGTAGGCATGGACTCCTAAGCCCTCCCTCTGCAGTAGGGACAGGCTCCTCTGTCTTTGAAGCTGGTAAACTGAGGCAAGGGAAGCAACCTCAGTCTCAGAGCCACTGGGGACAGAGCTGGAGACCATGCCCGGTTTCACAACAGATCTGGTGTCCTGTGGCCACCCTGCCTTCCCAAGCCAATGTGGTATCTGTCTTCACAGAAGCCCCTGGAAGGAGGACTCTGGAGAATCTTTACTGTCTGTGCTTAGGATGTGGTACAGAAAGCCTAGGCCTTGGGTCTGTGCTGTCCCTCTGCGTCACTGCTGTTGCTGGGGTGGGTGTCCCAGCCCTGAGGGGATTAGATGTCCCTGCCCCGAGGGGGTTAGGGCTGGTGCCCCAGCACCTCAGCGGGGCCATGGGAGAGATAAGGGGTGGCCAGTGCCCCTCCTAGCCTCCCCCTTCTCAGCCTGACTGGACCTGGGAACTGGATTTCCACAGACCTGGGGCCTCCCGCTTGGACTTGATTTCTCTGCTGTTTCTGGAGAGTGGCCCAGCCTGGGAGGGCCGGCATGTTGTGTCATAGGGGTAGGCCGGCCTTTGGAAGGCCAGGCAGCTGGCGCAGGAGGTCCACGGTAGGGGAAACCTCCCACCTGCAGCCGAGCCCACAGGCCACTCTGTGCTCCGCCTCTGTGTGGAGACCCATTTTTGTAGCCAATTTTATCTTTCCGGCAGGATCATTGGGATGACGACGTTTGGGCCAAGATGTAGCTGCTGTCCAGCCTGTGTCAGCACTTCCGAGGTGAAGAGCTCTAATTAAAGGCTTCCCTGCACGGCCCCCTCCCTGCGTGCTCAGCAGAAGTGACATAAATAAGCCCCTTGTTTCTCTTTCACAAGCTAACTGAGACCCTTAAAGGTGGCTGGCCACCCCCCCAGCCGGGCCCCTGGCAGCTACCCGGAGTCCTCAGGTAGAGCAGGTGAATAATGGCCGTTGTCCAAGCCACAGCCTCGCTCCTCTGCTTCTGACAGGCTCCCCGGTACTTTACAGTGGGGGCGGGGGCTATGAATTCTTCCTCATCTCCCTCTGCCCATGCTGCTCTGGCCCCTAGGGGGGGTCTAAAAACGGCTTAGTTGAGGAGCGGCTGGAAAGCAGCTAACGGTAGGCACACACAGAATGGAACTTCCACAGACTGATGATAAGGGGAAACAGGGTCATGGGTAGGGAGTACAGTTCCCCCCACCAATGCAGTCAGATGCTGTGTGGTATCCAGCTCTGGGCTAGGCACCTGACAGCTATGAATTAATCTCGCCTACATGTCAATTGTGTGAGCAAGATAAAGTAAGTAAGGCCCAGAGAGGTTGAACCACTTGCCCTAGGTAACACAGCTAGGGAGAGCAGGGATTTGAGTCTTGCGTTGAAAGCCTGTGCTCTGGTCGTTGTGCTCTACTGCCTTCCCATGGGCTGCGTTTTCAGCAGTTTGTGGGGACATTTAGGTCAGTGATAAGGCACAAATGTGTCAGAGCTGGAGCTCAAATCCAGCTCAGCCTCTGGCCTTTGGTCCTGCTGTTCTGCTTTCCCTGGGCACCCAGGAACGGTTTGTTGGACACCCATGATTTATTGGGCATCTAGGGAGGAGACGCAGGAGGTTTGCTATAGTCATTCTCAAAGCAGGAGGCTCCCCAACGCGCTTGGAGGGTGATTCATTTCGCGATGCTTCGATTCACATAATTTTAAAAATCCGGTGTGGTGAGCAGGATCTGTAAATCTGAGACCCAGGAGGGGCCATTACCAAGTTGACGGGACTGGGAGGTATACAGCAGCATTCACTCATCCAGGGCCTTCCTCGTGGCCCCAGACGGGGTCTGGGTAAGCCAAGCCAGCACTCTGCTGGCGGTGCCTGTGTCTTGTTCCCTGGGATTTGCCAGGCACTGAGCTGAGTGTTTTACCTATGGTATCTGCTTTGCCTTAATTCTTACTCTGCTTCCAAATATTCTCCCTATTTTTGCTCTGCAGAAAACGGAGCTCAGAGAGTGTCAAAGATGCATCTAAGTTTACGCAGCTATTACATAGAAGGGAGGGATCTGGACTGATTCACAGAGGTCCTTTTCCCGTGATTGCGTTAGCCTCTTGTGGAGGGAGGGGAGAGGACCGGGGTGGGGAGGGCTGCGGCTTGAAGACAGAGTGTAGAACATCAGACACCCTCTCTGCCCTTAGGGCCCTGAGGACTTAGAGCATTCACGTAAAAATAGTCAAAATAATAAAACAGAAGAGAGGATGATAAAGGACCAGGAGGGACGCACAGACTGCAAATTTTGTGGGAGTCCAGAGCGGGGCGGTCTTCAGGGCTGATCTGGAAGGGAGAGGTCGTTGTGGGACTTGCTCCAGCCTCCTTCCTCGCCCCCACTTTTCATCCCTCGAGTTGAAGCATAGCCAGCCTGAAAGTGTGAGCGCTTAATCTGCCGGCAATGAAGGAGGAGATGAATCTCTTTAACCGTGCTCACAGTTTTTCACGGCTCTCTCTCTCCTCGTCCCTGTTTATTCTGGAGATCGATACAGACAAAGGCAAAGTTGTTCCCTGGGAGGGCCTGGCTGTGCGGTTTGAAAAAAAAATATCCTTCGTCCTTCTTACCCGGGCTCCTTGCCTGTCCCCCACAGCATTTATTTAGAGCAGAGCCATTTCCGGCCAGCGGTACCAGGTAGTGATGTTGAACTGGGAGCTGTAATGGCTGCAGCCTGGTCCGTGGCTGGGCTAGTGGAGGACCCGGACGCCCAGATGGCATGGACATCGGACACAAGGCACTCTCTTTCCTTTAGATAGGGATGTTTGCTTTCTGATCTGGAAACAGGAGAGGGCTGCCCTCTGGAGACAGAGGACCCCCTGGTGGGTAGAGGAGCAGATCCCCTGGTGGGTGGGGCAGAGGACCCCCTGGTGGGTAGAGGAGCAGACCCCCTGGTGGGTGGGGCAGAGGACCCCCTGGTGGGTGGGGCAGAGGACCCCCTGGTGGGTAGGTATTCTTCTGGCTTCAGGTCTCGGGGTGTGGGGGTGTCTGGCAAGATCCAAAGGACTATCTAAATTGTACCAATCCAACAGGAATCAGTATCCTCCGTATCACACATTTTGATGTGTGAACATAGCCTCTGCTGTTCTGTAAGCTGGTTGAATGATCTGGAGAATTAGAATAGACATTAACTTGCAACTCTTTTCCCTGGCGGAATCCTTTTAGTTGGCTGGAAGTCTATGCCAGGCTGCAAATGTGAACTGTATATTGGGGGGCTCTGCTTTGGGGGGACCGGGGTTTGGGGAGGTGCTACTGCCCCCCACTCCTCTCTGTGCTACCATGAGACCTGGGGCTCTGAGGGAGGTCAGGGAAGCATCAGAGGAGTCAGCCCCAGAGGTTGTTTTTCCAGTTCTGAGGTTCTAGAAATGGACGATCTCATGTTATTCTCCTCTTGGGTTTGTGCCCGTGTCTGCACTCTCCAGGGAGTCAGGGGAAGCCGCGGTGGCAGGGACTCTGTCTTGCCTTTGTTGTGTGTCCTCACACACCATAGGAACATAAAAGCAGATTTGTACCCAACTGAGTTGCAGTCTCCATTCTCCCTAACATCGGGTGTTTGCAGCAGGGGTTCCGGGGGGACAGAGCTGCTCCCCGCCCCCCCCCCAGTGTGGATGTGACATTGTTCTGAGCTCTGGAGGAGTTGGTCTGGGCCGTGCCGTTCCTCCCGCTGCCATTGGGAGAGAGAACACTCGGCCCGATTGGGAGAAAATGAGAATAAAACCTCAATAAAAGTAACACCCTCAGCCTGGGTGTTTCCTTCTGTCGAATTGTCTTTTCAAATCTTTTCCATCCAGGCAAAATTACTCTTAAGTACTATGAGGCAGGGATTCAGTTCATTCTCGAGATTTTATTGGAACCGTGTGGTTTGGGCACTGCGTTCAACGTTGGGGGTATGAGTCACTTCAGCTGTGATCCTGTTCCGGGACTGTTCAGTGTGGTTGGCGACAGGAGGCGCCTTGGGACAGAGGGGGGAGGTTAGGAGAGGTCGTGGTCAGTGCTCAGAAAAGAGTCAGGTATGGAGAAATTTGCAAGGCTTTCCTCTGAAAGGGCCCAGGGAACCAGGCTCAAAGTGTAAGGGGTAAGGGAAAGAGCCTTCTTCCTGGCCAGCGAGTGTGGGTCCCAAATGGAAAAAGGCCATATATGCTACAGGACGAAGAGTTTGTTTCCGGGAGGAGAAATCTATGGTCATCGCTGTTGTAGGTAGATTGCTCTGGTATTTTAGAGGAAGCACACTGGAGTGAGGAGGAAGGGGGACTCCGCTGTCCTTGGGGGTGTCGATGGGAGCCCAGACTGAGACGGGGAGCGTTCCTCTCAAGCGAGAGAGAGGGGAAGGCATGGATGCCAGAGATCTCTGGAAATAGATTTAATACCTCCATCAATGCACGTGAGGGTTGAGAAGACAAATTAAGAGGCCAGATGTTTGGCCTGAGACACTGGGCAGAGGAAGGAATTTGGTGGTTTCGTTGACTGGAGTCAGGTGCAGAAAGAGTGCTGTGGGAGTGGGAGGTGGTCGTGAGGCGGCCAGAGTGCACGGGGTAGGCAGGGCGTCCCCGTGGGGTGTCCTGGAGGGGGTCCGGGGGGCTCTGGGACCCTTGGCATAGGGATGAAGGCTGACTGGGTGTGGATGGGCCCTTAGCACTTGAAGGATGGGAAGAGAAACACCGACACTTAAAATGGAAAGGGAGAGGAGGCCGGGAAGAAAGGCCGAAGGAAAAAGTGGAGGAGGGGTCTCCTGTTTCTCAGAGACCCGGATTCCTGCTGGGGGCAGCCCAACATGGCGGGATGGCCTGGGGCTTCCCTGGAAAGGGACGTCGAGTCAGGACTCCAGCCGGAGCAGAGCCAGGGGACTCCGCAGAATTGTCTGCCTTCCGGGCTGCACTGGCTACCCTTGAAGAGAGGTGACCTGCTGGGCCCAGAGCACCGAGACTAATGGAGAGGGCTGTTTAACTTAAACACGTCACCCCCACTGAGCCCGTGGCTGGGCCCCCAGGGGGGGCACGGTGACAGCCACTGGCCCATTAAAGTTGCAGCTCCCCGGTGGGGTGGGGGGCACAGTTGCGAGGAGCTGCTCTTAACACCATTTAGTAGCAGGACTGTAGCTAATGGTGAGCAAATGTTTTATGAACAGGTTCCTCGTGCTCTGTGAAGGCAGATTCAATTTATTCGGAATGGATTTGCTTTCCCCTATTAAAGCTCAAGAGTGTATAATCAGTTTCTTCCCTCCACTGGAGGGCTTTCTCTCCGGCAGGAGTGGGACCTGTTTCAGTTAAATAGGGAGCCCTGGGGGGTAGGCGTGTGTGTCGGGGGGTCTCGTGTGCACTGCTGGCAGAGCGGGGACCCGAGTGACTGGTGTGCAGGGGGCAGAGAAAGACAACCTGAATGAGCTCTGGGGTCCTGATAGATGCTTCCCAGCCCCGGTGGAAAAAATCGTGACCTCCTTGATTCCAGTGCTGGCTGGAATACTGGCTTCCCTGTCACTCGTGGGCAAAGCCATTTAACCTTCCTGCCTCTGGTCTCTTCATCTGTGAAGTTCAGCTAATAACACCTCTCTTCCTCTCAAGTGTATTGTAGGAATTAATGGCCATGAAGCATTTCAAGGGTCGGGGCGAGGAAAGGCTCAGGATCGCGTCCACACTAAGCATTCAAGGAGAGTCGGGAATTCCCGGTGATGGGGAGGGGAAGTATAATTTGACTTTACCAATAAATCAGACATGAAGTTGGACTTCTGAGGGTATTTATTCAGAAAAAGTAACATTCTGGGTTAAGTACGTAAAGCGTTGAGCTGTTTCTGTTCAGGCTAGGAGCGGGCCATGGTTTCTGTTTTTAATTCGGAGGAAACGAGTGCTTTTCTCATGGATGCTGGACCACCAGGCTGGCTCACCTCCCCTTTAAAACGAAGGTTAAAAAAAAAAGTATCTGTCTTTTGGCAGATAAACAGGCCACGCTTTCCAGCCCTTCAACTTTTACTTAAACGTAAGATGTTTCTTTCATCTTTCTGCGTTTCCTGGAATTATTTTCTCTAAATTACACAATTAAACCAGAAACGCTCAATGACCAGTAGATGGATGACGTCCGGGCCATTTCTGTTCTTCCGTGAAGGGCCTGTCTTTCCAGACGATTGCTGGGTAGGAGGGGGGAGTTGTTGAGTCATTTATATCTGCTGTCTTAGGTCATTTTGTTGGGAAAGAAACGAAGACGCTTAGAAAATGGGAGAGCTAGGTCTGGTTCTGGTAGTTAGTGAACGTGAGACTTTGGACAAGTTTCTTAGTATCTCTGAACTCGGTCTCATCCAGCAAAGAAGTCATGTCCTCAGGCCCACTTGGTGATGGACAGATCAGATGGGACATCCTCCGTGAAAGCTGTGTGCTCTCAGCTGTGGGCATTTATTGCCAAGGGGAAAGAGGAAGGAAATGACGAGGACATCTGGAGGGGGTCTCCAGGTGTCTACCCCGGGTGACTCCCCTGGGGTCAGCCTGACCTCCTTCCTTGTCCCTCGAGGGTCGTCCCCCTGGCGGCTGATTCTTGGCCCCTGAGTCCTCTGTGCCACCAAAAAGATGCCCCCCACCCCTGCCCAGAGTGGTTTTGGCTGTTCTAGACGAGGGATATTCTTGATCTGCTCACCAAGGACAAGCTGCACATAACCTGTCCTTGGAGTTCATCGCTAGTTCTAAAATGGGAGGTGATTCCCCTGGCTTCCGTGGACCAGGCATCCTGCTATGTCTGTTATACACTGTCCCCCTGAACCCTCACGACCCCCGATGATGAGGCAGGTGTTGGGATTCCCCTTTCATGGACCAGTAGGCTCAGACTTGCTCAAAGTCATGGAGCTAGGGACGGGTTTTATCAGTGGGGCTCTTGCAAGACACAGCGGACACACTTGGAGACTATGGCTGAGGGGGCCTTGATGAAGGGGCTTCTGAAAGATCTGTGGGCAGGGCAAGGGAGCCAGCAGAGGGCAGAGCAGGCCTCAGGGACCAGCAAGAGTGGGAAGCAGTTACCCACTTGGGCAGGACAGGGGAGGGTCCGTGTTCCTGGAGCGGGTTAGGGTTAGGTTAGGGTTAGCGGCTGGGCAGGCCACAGAGCGGGATGGAAAATTTCAGAGATAATATATTTGGGGTCACAAATGGAGAATGACCAGGATGTAGACTCCAGACTCTGATGTCAAAATCAGGGCCCATTCCATTTCACTAAGCTGACCAGTATTTCCCACTCCTAGTGGAGTGCTATTGTCCTGTGATGTCCTAAACCTCCATGACAAAAAAGAGAAGCGCCTGGTGATCTTTCTGGCATTATAAAGAGGGCTGTTGCGGGGCCCTGGCTGACTCAGTTGGTGGAGCGTGCGGCTTGAGTTCAAGCCCCACATTGGGGGTAGAGTTCACTTAAAAAAAAAAAAAAAGAATGAAATTTATGTTAAAAAAAAAATAGGAGAGGCACCTGTGTGGCTCAGGAAGTTAAGCATCTGCCTTTGGCTCAGGTCATGATATCAGGGTCCTGAGATCAAGCCCTGTGTCAGGTTCCTTGCTCAGCTTGGAGTCTGCTTCTCCCTCTCCTTCTGCCCTCCCTCCCATGTGTGCTCTCTCTCTCTGAAATACATAAATAAAATCTTAAAAAAAAAAAAAAAGAAAAGAGGTCTGTTTCTTCTCCCTTGGTGTCCAAGCCAGGCCCGGTGCCCCTTTGGGCTGAGTTGGCTGTTCTGGGCCCCAACTTCACACGTACACAGTTACAGGTGTTTGGAATTGTTTTTTCCATCTTTGTTACTACCTCAAAATTACAGCAGTTATTAGACTACTGTAGGATCTTGTTGTTGAAAGCATTAATAAAGTAATACAAACATTACTCTATTAAGTTTTTTTAAATTTATTTTTTATTAACATTTCATGTATTATTAGCCCCAGGGGTACAGGTCTGTGACTCGTCAGGCTTACACACTTCACAGCACTCACCATAGCACATACCCTCCCCAGTGTCCATAACCCAACCACCCTCTCTATCTCCCTCTACCCAGCAACCCTCAGTTTGTTTTGTGAGATTAAGAGTCTCTTTTGGTTTGTCTCCCTCCCAATCCCATCTTGTTAAATTTTTTCTTTCTCTACCCTCCAAACCCCCCATGTTGCCTCTCAAATTCCTCATATCAGGGAGATCATATGATAATTGTATTTCTCTGATTGATTTATTTCACTCAGCATAATACCCTCTAGATCCATCCATGTCATTGCAAATGGCAAGATTTCATTTCCTTTGATGGCTGCATAATATTCCATTGTATCTATACCCAATATTCTTTATCCATTCATCTGTTGATGGACATCTAGGTTCTTTCCATAGTTTGGCTATTATGGATATTGATGCTATAAACATTCGGGTGCATGTACCCCTTCAGATCACTACATTTGTATCTTTGGGGTAAATACCCAGTAGTGTGATTGCTGGATCATAGGGTAGCTCTGTTTTCAACTTTTTGTGGAACCTCCATGCTGTTTTCCAGAGTGGTTGCACCAGCTTGCATTCCCACCAACAGTATAGGAGGGTTCCCCTTTCTCTGCATCCTTGCCAGCATCTGTCATTTCCGGACTTGTCAATTTTAGCCATTTTGACTGGTGTGAGGTGGTATCTCATTGTGGTTTTGATTTGTATTTCCCTGATGCCGAGTGATGTGGAGTACTTTTTCATGTATCTGTTGGCCATCTGGATGTCTTCTTTGCAGAAATGTCTGTTCATGTCTTCTGCTCATTTCTTGATTGGATTCTTTGTTCTTTGGGTGTTGAGTTTGGTAAGCTCTTTATAGATTTTGGATACTAGCCCTTTATCTGATATGTCATCTGCAAATATTTTCTCCCATTCTGTCAGTTGTCTTTTGGTTTTGTTGACTATTTCCTTTGCTGTGCGAAAGCTTTTGATCTTGACGAAGTCCCAATAGTTCATTTTTGCCCTGTTTCCCTTGCCTTTGACTGTGTTTCTAGGAAGAAGTTGCTGCAGCTGAGGTCGCAGAGGTTGCTGCCTATGTTCTCCTCAAGGATTTTGATGGATTCCTTTCTCACATTGAGGTCCTTCATCCATTTGGAGTCTGTTTTTGTGTGTGGTGTAAGGAAATGGTCCAGTTTCATTTTTCTGCATGTGGCTGTCCAATTTTCCCAACACCATTTGTTGACGAGACTGTCTTTTTTCCATTGGACATTCTTTCCCGGTTTGTCAAAGTTTAGTTGACCATAGAGTTGAGGGTCTATTTCTGGGCTCTCTACTCTGTTCCACTGATTTATATGTCTGTTTTTGTGCCAGTACCATACTGTCTTGATGATGACAGCTTTGTAATAGAGCTTGAAGTCTGGAATTGTGATGCCACCAACTTTGGTGTTCTTTTTCAACATTTCTCTGGCTATTCGAGGTCTTTTCTGGTTCCATATAAATTTTAAGATTATTTGTTCCATTTCTTTGAAAAAAATGGATGGTTTTGATCAGGATTGCATTAAATGTGTACATTGCTTTAGGTAGCATAGACATTTTCACAATATTTGTTCTAATCCATGAGCATGGAATATTTTTCCATTTCTTTGTGTCTTCCTCAATTTCTTTCATGAGTACTTTATAGTTTTCTGAGTACAGATTCTTTGCCTCTTTGGTTAGGTTTATTCCCAGGTATCTTATGGTTTTGGGTGTAATTGTAAATGGGATTGACTCCTTAATTTTTCTTTCTTCTGTCTTGCTGTTGGTGTATAGAAATGCAACTGATTTCTGTGCATTGATTTTATACCCTGACACTTTACTGAATTCCTGTACAAGTTCTAGCAGATTTGGAGTGGAGTCTTTTGGGTTTTCCACAAAAGTATCATATCATTTGCAAAGAGTGATAGTTTGACTTTTTCTTTGCCGATTTGGATGCCTTTAATTTCTTTTTGTTGTCTGATTGCTGAGGCTAGTACTTCTAGTACTATGTTGAATAGCAGTGGTGATAATGGACATACCTGCTGTGTTCCTGACCTTAGCAGAAAAGCTGTTTTTCTCCATTGAGAATGATAGTCACGGTGAGTTTTTCATAGATGGCTTTGATGATATTGAGATATGTACCCTCTATCCCTACACTTTGAAGAGTTTTGATCAAGAAAGGATGCTGTACTTTATCAAATGCTTTTTCAGCATCTGTTGAGAGTATCCTGTGGTTTTTGTTCTTTCTTTTATTAATGTATTGTATCACATCAATTGATTTGCAGATGTTGAACGAACCTTGCAGCCCAGGAATAAATCTCGCTTGGTCATGGTGAATAATCCTTTTAATGTACTGTTGAATCCTATTGGCTAGTATTTTGGTGAGAATTTTTGTACCCATGTTTATCAAGGATATTGGTCTGTAATTCTTCTTTTTGATGGGGTCTTTGTCTGGTTTTGGGATCAAGGTAATGCTGGCCTCATAAAGTGAGTTTGGCAGTTTTTCTTCCATTTATATTTTTTGGAACAGTTTCAGGAGAATAGGTATTAATTCTTCTTTAAATGTTTGGTAGAATTCCCCTGGGAAGCCGTCTGGGCCTGGGCTCTTGTTTGTTGGGAGATTTTTTATGACTGCTTCAATTTCCTTACTGGTTATGGGTCTGTTCAGGTTTTCTCTTCCTGGTTCAGTTTTGGTAGTTTATACATCTCTATGAATGCATCCATTTCTTCCAGATTGTCAAATTTGCTGGCATATTGTTTCTCATAATATGTTCTTATAATTATTTGTATTTTTTTGGTGCTGGTTGTGATCTCTCCTCTTTCATTCATGATTTTATTTATTTGGATCCTTTCTCTTTTCTTTTTGATAAGTCTGGCCAGGGGTTTATCAATCTTATTAATTCTTTCAAAGAACCATCTCCTAGTTTTGTTGATTTATTCTACTGTTTTTTTGGTTTCTATTTCATTGATTTCTGCTCTGATCTTTATTATTTCTCTTCTGCTGGGTTTAGGCTTTCTTTGCTGTTCTTTCTCCAGCTCCTTTAGGTATAGGGTTAGGTTGTGTAATTGAGACCTTTCTTGTTTCTTGAGAAAGGCTTGTATCACTATATATTTTCCTCTCAGGACTGCCTTTGCTGTGTCCCACAGATTTTGAACCGTTGTGTTTTCATTATCATTTGTTTCCATGAATTTTTTTCAATTCTTCTTTAATTTCCTGGTTGACCCATTCATTCATTCTTTAGTAGGATGCTTTTTAGCCTCCATGTATTTGGGTTTTTTCCAACTTCCCTCTTGTGATTGAGTTCTAGCTTCAGAGCACTGTGGTCTGAAAATATTCAGGGAATGATCCCAATCTTTTGGTACCAGTTGAGACCTGATTTGTGACCCAGGATGTGATATATTCTAGAGAATGTTCCCTGTGCACTAGAGAAGAATGTGTATTCTGTTGCTTTGGGATGGAATGTTCTGAATAGATCTGTGATGTCCATCTGGTCCAGTGTGTCATTTAAGGCCTTGATTTCCTTGTTGATCTTTTGCTTGGATGATCTGTCCATTTCAATGAGGTTGAACATCCCCTACTATTATTGTATTATTGTCAGTGTGTTTCTTTGATTTTGTTATTAATTGGTTTATATAGTTGGCTGCTCCCATGTTAGGGGCATAGATATTTAAAATTGTTAGATCTTCTTGTTGGACAGACCCTTTGATTATGATATATGTCCTTCCTCATCTCTTATTAGAGTCTTTGACTTAAAATCTAATTGATCTGATGTAAGGATTGCCACCCCAGCTTTCTTTTGATGTCCATTAGCATGGTAAATTTTTTCCACCCCCTCACTTTAAATCTGGAGGTGTCTTTGGGTCTAAAATGAGTTTCTTGTAGACAGCATATTGATGGATTTTGTTTTTTTATCCATACTGATACCCTGTATCTTTTGATTGGGGCATTTAGCCCATTTACATTCAGGGTAACTATTGAAAGATATGAATTTAGTGCCATTGTATTGCCTATAAGGCGACTTTTACTGTATATTGTCTCTGTTCCTTTCTGCTCTACTACTTTTAGGCCCTCTCTTTGCTTAGAGGGCCCCTTTCAATAATTCCTGTAGGGATGGTTTGGTGTTTACAGATTCTTTTAGTTTTTGTTTGTCCTGGAAGCTTTTTCTCTCTCCTTCTATTTTCAATGGTAGCCTCGCTAGATACACTATTCTTGGCTGCATGTTTTTCTCATTTAGTGCTCTGAATATATCACACCAGTTCTTTCTGGCTTGCCAGGTCTTTGTGGATAAGTCTGCTGCCAATCTAATATTTTTACCATTGTATATTACAGACTTGTCCTGGGCTGCTTTCAGGATTTTCTCTTTGTCAGTAAGACTTGTAAGTTTTACTAGTAGATAATGGGTTCTGGACCTAATTTTATCGATTTTGAGGGGGATTCTCTGTGCCTGCTGGATTTTGATGCTTGTTCCCTTTGCCATATTAGGGAAATTCTCTATTATAATTTGCTTCAATATACCTTCTGCCCCACTCTCTCTTTCTTCTTCTGGAATCCCAATAATTCTAATATTGTTTCATCTTATGGTATCACTTATCTCTCGAATTCTCCCCTTGTGGTCCAGGAGTTGTTTGTCTCTCTTTTGCTCAGCTTCTTTATTTGGTCTGCTATATCACTAATTCTCTCTTCTGCCTCATTTGTCATAGCAGTAAGAGCCTCCATTTTTGATTGTACCTCATTAATAGGTTTTTGATTTCAGCTTGGTTAGATTTTAGTTCTTTTATTTCTCCAGAAAGGGCTTTTCTTTCTCCAGACAGAGTTTCTTTAATATCTTCCATGCCTTTTTCAAGCCCAGCTAGCACCTTGAGAATTGTCATTCTGAACTCTAGATCTGACATATTTCCAATGTCTGTATTGATTAGGTCCCAAGCCTTCAGTACTGCCTCTTTTTTTGTGTGTGTGGTGATTTTTTCCACCTTATCATTTTATCCAGATAAGAATATATGAATGAGAGAATAAAATACTAATAGAGTGGCAAAGACTCCAGAAAAATGTATGCTAACCAAATCAGAAGAGACCCCCAAATTGGGGGGAGAAGAAAGGGAGTAAAAGGAAGTTTAAAAAAAGTTTAAAAAAATTAAAATATATATGTATATTAGACTGGTGAATAGAACAGAGCCACCCTCTTGATTTGGGGTGTATTTTGGTCTCTTAGAAGAAACTACCTCCTAAAATTTTAAAGAAGGAAAAACATATATATAGAAAAATAAGGGTAAACACAATGAAGGGATGGAATATGACTGTAAAGATGAAAATTAAAAAAAATTCTGAAAAAGGAATTGATAAGATAAGTTGGTTGGAAAAAGAAAGAAAAAGAAAGTGGAGAGAATTTGCTCAGGCTGGATACTAGAACAGAACTCTGTGCCAGATTTAGGGTATATTTTGATCTGTTAGAAGAAATTATATCCCAGAATTTTTTAGAAGAAATAACCCTACATGTATACAAAAAATAAAGTTGGATACAATGAAGGATAAGATATGACTGTAATAATGAAGGTTTAAAAAGTTTTTTTTTAGAAAGGTATTGTTAAGATAAACCAGTTAAAAAACTTTGAAAGAGGAAAAGTTTAAAAAATTAGAATAAGAAAAATATAAAATAAAAAAAAATTAATTAACTTTGCAAGACTAAAGAATCATGGGGAAAAAGCCTTGAATTCTATGCATTGCTTTCCCCTATCTCTGGAGTTCTGTGAGCTCCTTGATCTGTGAGCTTAGTCTTGGCTGGATGTTCTTGTTGATCTTCTGTGGGAGGGTCCTCCTGTCATGATTCTCAAACGTCTTTGCCCAAGGTGGAATTGCACCGCCCTTGCCAGGGGCTGGACTAAGTAATCTGCTCGGGTTCGCTATTGGGAGCTTTTGTTCCCTGAACGCTTTCCGTAGAGTTCCGGAGGACAGGAATGAAGATGGCGGCCTCCAATCTCCGGCCAGGAGGAGCTGAGAGCTCAAGGCCCCACTCCTCAGTGCGCCCTTGGAGAAAAG
Source organism: Martes martes (assembly GCF_963455335.1). NCBI lineage: Eukaryota > Metazoa > Chordata > Mammalia > Carnivora > Mustelidae > Martes > Martes martes. Next base: position 114,685,908 of record NC_137896.1, read on the forward strand.
TGCTCAATCACTCCTGTCTCCCTGGTCTCTGGCCGAGCTCCAGGCTCACCCAGCCTGTGACCGAGCATTTCTGTCTCTGATGCACGGCCCCATTTGGAGTCTCCAAATCCAGCAGATTCCTGCCTCCAGAGAAGGAAGGTGAGTCTCCCCAGATCTGCCACTTGTGGGTTCTCTGCTCAAAGAGCAGTGGCCTGACTGTGCCTTAGATCATTGTTTAAGATAACCCTGAGCTGAGAGCTCACTCCTCAGCTCCATCTCTGTAGCCGGCTTCCCCACTCTGATACCTGCGAGCTCTGCCACACTCAGACACCCCCAATCCTTCTGTGACCCTGCGGGACCTGAGACCACGCTGTCCCCATGAGGGCTCCACCCCTGCTTAGCCTCTGGAGCGCTGGAGCAGACTTCTGAACATTTGGATTTTGTGCTCGTTGCTCCACCGCTTGCTGGCCCCTCCCCCCAAGGTCTATCTTCCCGTCTCTTCGGATTCACTTCTCCCACATCCTACCTTCCAGAAAGTGGTTGATTTTCTGTTTCAAGAATTGTTGCTCTTCTTCTCTTTGATCTTCTGTTGGATTTGTAGGTGTTTGGAATGGTTTGATACCTGTCTAGCTGAACTCCTGCAACCAGATGTCGTCTCAGTTTGCTACTCCTCCGCCACCTTGACTCCTCTCCTACTCTATTAAGTTTTAAAAAAACATTTTGGAAAACCACATTTGAATATGGTTTGTTTCCTTTGTATCAGTGTGCACTTTATTTTATGCATTTATAAGCATTATTTTGAGAAGGGTTTCCAGCAGTCCGCATACTCACAGAAGGTTCCAAAGGCCCCGGCCTGGAGGGTTGTGACCCTAAGCATGTTCCTCCCTGTGGAGGTACCAGACTGTGGTCGGTGATACCTCAAAGGTCTCAGTCATAGGACCTGACCAGTGATTCCCTGAGACCCAAGGCCAAGAGCCCTGGACAAATTCTGTGGTCATTCTGGTGCTTTCTGTCTCTGGATTCACTGACCTCAACACTGATCCTTACAGAGAATCAGGCTTCTGAGACAAGTGCTTCCTCAGAGTGTGAACTCTTCATCCCCTTCCTACCCCAGAACCACTAGGGGAACTTATTAAAATGTAGACTTCCAAGACCCCACCCCAGGGCTAAGGATTCAGAATTAGGGGAACAGGGCCTAGTAATTTGCGTTTGATATGTTTCTTGGGTGATTCGTGGGCGTATTGCTGTTTGAGATCCAGAACCATGGCTTTAGATGGCTTGTGCCCTGGGCTTCTAATTTGACCCAAATTTCAGAATCGTAAATTGAATTTTTAAGAACACATCTAACTTTTAAACCAGGCTACACTCTGTTTGAAGAAAAGCACACAGATGAGGAGACTCATGGCTTTTCACATTGTACATACATACCTCTCCGGGTCCCGTCCGGCATTGCTGAAGTTCTTCTGCTTAGGACAGGCTGTGGCTCTTTGCCGTCCTCTCTGGCTGGGCCACTCTTCATAGGAGAAATAAAGCAGCTAGCTGCTGTGCTATGGGGGTCTCTTCCCCTGCTGGAAGGTCGGAGATGTTATAGATCCACTGTCCAGTTCTTCAGGTGGCCAGTGGTGGTCAGGGGCTGGCCAGGTGGGAGCCTGTCCATTAGCCAAGTCCTTCTGTGATATGGGGAGCACCCCCCCACCTCATGACCCGGTGCTCTGCAGGCAAGTGACACAGACACTCGAGTAGCAGGGGTTGCGCCAGGGCTCTGAGAGCAGATAATGACACAGTGGCCCCTTTGGCCTCTAGCAGCTAGAGTATCAGCTGACCTGGGCTCTTCTGTTCCAACCCTGAAGTTTTGCATTGCAAAGGCCAGTCTGTGGATCAAGGGAAATGACAAGGTTGTGGCTTATCCAGCACCTTTAGCCCTGACATTTCAAGTGCTGCCCAAAGGTCAGCTTTCAAGGGATAACTGCCTGTGTCATTGACGCTCTTTGAAATATACTAGAATAAGTGGAAAGAAGTATGCTGGCACCTTGCTAATGGGGGTGCACTTTCCAAATTTTCATTAGCCCTTCTGAAGCTTGCCAGTGTTCCATGGATGGTCCCTTCGATAGCAGTGAGCCTGAAGACACATTGTATCTGTGCTGTGAATGATAATTTCAGCTTTCATTTAAATTACTCTGTTTCCAGAGCATGATTTCTTTTATGATCACTATTTTCATGGCTGAATCCCCCACTGCTCAGATGGTTTGGTGGACAGAACTCTGGCTCGGAGTTTCCTGCCTGTGGTTCTACAGGGGCCCACGCCTCAGACTTGCTGCCCAGAAAATATTCCACCCCAAGGACCTGTTAGTACTTCTGCTTTCTACGGTTTCCTGTCTTGAAGGACGTTATCCACTAAATAAGCAGCTCTGATGTTACGATGCTTTTGTTTTCCCACTTTCAGGAACCAAAATGTATTTACTAATTAGAGTTTCTGATTGGTATGGGAACCAGGAACACTAACGGCATTGGTATCATTCCAGTCAAAGGCAAAGAAATGTGACGTCTTATTTCTCCTATGGGGCTTTATCAAGCAGATGCAGTCTCCTAGGCTTTGGAATCTATGCGGATGGCTTGCGGTGCCCCATCACTACATTCAAGGGCCCCTGGAGGCTGGGAACCCCTGGGCGGTTGTTCTCTCTCTGTTCATTCATTCATTCATTCATTCACTGATGCAGCCCACTTCCATGGCGTGGGCATGGGCAGGGTACTTGTGCTGATGGGGTAGCATCGAGTGAGCCAGACCAGAGTCTGCTCTAGGCAGAGACAGAGAACAGGGAAGGAGAGGCCAGGCAGTGATAAATGCCATAATAGGGATAACATGGGGTGATGGGTGCAGAGTGGCATTTCAGGTCAGGCATATGGGAGAGCCTCTTGGAGGAGGGGCCCTCTGAGACAAGAGTGGGCTATACCAAGGCTGTCTTTGGTCACGTTGACATAATGGCCAGAGTAAGTCCACCCAAAAGTTATTGGGACTTCCATCTTATCTCTAACCACTAAAACAAAAAACAAAAAACAAACAAACAAACAAACAAGAATAGCCATTAAGTAGCGCATCCCAGGGAATCCAAGCATTTGTCACACTTCCTTGAATTGGCCGGTATATTTGTTTCTCTCCCTTAATCAGGCAGGACACTGACTTGCTCTGCTCAGATGCACAGAGCCTAATGCAGTGCCTGGCTCAGAGGGCGGCCTGCGCTAAATTCAGCAGGTGAGGGAAGGATGGAGAAATGAATGGTGTTCATTCGCACTCTCCTCGGACTTTGCCTAATGACCCCATGATGGGCTTCTTACTCAGCAGTGACAGGCTCTCCAAGGTGGGCAGGAACTAGTACGAGAGGTCTTCCTAGCCTCGATCGGATTTGCTAATCACTCGAACACTATGGTCTGAAGACCAGCATAAGAAGACAAAGATCAGTCCTTTGTAAAATAGGAATGCCCTGCCGTGTCTCTTGTTCTGCAAGCAAGGTAGCTAAGAAGCCAGTGTAATCAGAACAAAATTGTGTTTGGACTCAGGCCATCCATGGAACAGGTGCCTCAGGGGAAGTGATGGACGATCCCATGTGGGATGGTCCCTCGATGTATTTTGCGGGGGGGGGGGGTCTTCTTTTGAAGGGTGGTCCTGCTCCGGAACCACACCTGGCTAAGATCTGACCCATGGCTATCAGTGTTGGAGATGAGCAGACAGGAGAGCCTGACAAGGCTGGTGGGGACCGATGGGCCAAGAAGAGTCCCACTCCCCTGGTGGAGAGCTTACCCAGCTGTAGGTGCCGGTGGATGAGTTTCCACCTGCAGTCAGCACAGGGGTCAGGGCTGGAGGTGTCTTCAGTCACACGCCCACCAGGAAGGGTGTGGTACCCAAGGGCAAGTGGCTGGGATTTATGCTGGGATTTAGGCACTGGACCTGGGGATGTGCAAAGGTTCTCAGAAAGGTCCTGGGCAGAGCACTAGCCCAGGCCTGCAGGCACAGGAAGTGGGATGCAGGGCTCAAGCCTGGAGCCCAGTGGGGGGCTGGTCGGGACCTCTGAGGCTCTGCTTTTGTGTGCGTATCAGGCTCGGTCCCTCAGCTTCGGGTTGGGCCTGGGCTGAGTGAGGAACAGGAAGGTGAGGCCCAGAGGCTGGCAACCACCTCGGGCCTGATGTTGTAGCTCTCAGGCCTCTCCTCTCTTGGAAGTAGGGAGGCCAGGTAAGATCGAGGATTCCCGTTTAGAGGCTCTGAATTTCAGAGAAACAACAATTTTTTAAAACTATAAGCGTGTCCCAAATCCTGCATGAGATGCATTTGTAGTTGATCTGAAATTAAAATTTAATTGGGCATGCCGTATTTTTATTTGGTAAGTACGCCAATCCTAATTTGAAGGCCAAAGGCAGAAGCTCACAAAGAGGACCACATTTCTACAGCGTGTGCTACTCAGCTGTCCTCTGTGGGCGAGGTGGACGGAGTTGGGGTGTCTCCTCTGCCTCCCGAGCACACGCTCCTCTGAGCTGGTAGTAGATCTGGGGGAAGGGGCCCAGGTGGCTTGCGCTGATGCCAAGGGACGGGGTGTCTCGGCTAAGTGGAGGAAGGGTGTCCTATGTCTTCCAGGGGACCGGGCGTCTCCAGAGAGCAGTCAGCTGCCCTTTGCTACCCATCCTTGAACAAGTGAACCAGGTGAAATGCTCAGATTTCCACTCTGTTGTTTGACCTTGAGTGTGTCCTCTGGCAGCACGAAGGATGTGACCTCGAGATGTCATGCACCCAACGGTATGGGTCAGCGTTTCTGTCGGGTGAAGGTTCTCTGCTTCCCAGAGAGGGGGGCCTAAGGCTTATAGAGTACAGGAAGATAAGTGGCTCAGGGTCATGTGGGGGGCAGGGGATGCAGCCCAGGCCTGGGGTCTCTTGGGTCAGCTTAGTGCCCACAGGCCCTGGGCTGTCTCCCAGATGCCACTCCTTTCCTCAGCCCTGTGAGAACTGTGGGCCGGACAACGTACAAGGACCCGCGGCCTGCCCCCGGGAGGTGGCTAACTCAGCACACCTCTGAGCACCCCTCCTCTGGCAGACGGAGTATTTGTTCTTCTCACTGAGGAGAATCCGCCAGCCCAGGGGCGCACGTGAGTGAGGGAGGGGGGAGTAGGACGTTGACTGATGTGTTGTTATTTTGGAGCTGAAAATGAAAGGCGGGGGGGGGGGTGGGGAATGTCCACTGAGCTATTTTCTGAAATGTTTGTCATTTCCTGTCACTTCTGAGTTCAGGGAAAGACATCCTCTTTAAGACAGTCAATACGAACTCTTTATTTCGGTGACCGAACGCTGCAGCTGTGGAAGCGCCCATGGTGGGGTGTCACAGCCCCTAAACCGCAGAGGGACGTCGGCAGGATAATGAAGGCCGCGGGTGCCTCTGCCCCTGCCTCTGACGTTCTGGACTCCCTGCTTCCCGTGTATCAGTCAAGGCTTTCTAGAGAACCAGTGTTGGCCTATGTGTGTGTCTGTAGCTCTGCATCGACATCCATCTCTCTTTCTGAAAGAGATTAATTTTAAGGCATTGGCTCACATGATTGTGGGACTGGTGAGACTGAAATCTACAGGCCTGGAAATTCAGGGGAGAGCCGATGCTGCAGTCTTGGGTTTGAAATTCCTTGGGCAGGCCAGGCAGGATGGAAACGAGGGGAGGGTTTCTGGGTGGCCGTCTTAAGGAGAATTCCTTCATCTTTGGGAAGCCTCAGAACCTTGGTCTTTGTTCTTTAATTCATTAGGTGAGGCCCACCCATGTGAGCGAGGGCAATCTGCTAGACTCAGTCTGTTGAGCTAAGTGTGAATCTTCACTCAGAGTCTACTGATTTAAATGTTAATCACATGGTTAACATACTTTCTCAGCAACATTGAGACTGTTGGTGTTGGCCGGAAAACTGGGCCCCATAGCCTTGCCCAGCTGACTCAGAACAGATACATCACCATGAACTTGGCCAGACACGCTGAGTGTGCAGAGCCAGCCAGAGGTGCAGGGGGAATGTCGGCCACTTTCAGGAGAACATTTCTCTCTGGTAAGGGGCTGGGCCACTGGCTTTTCTAAAGGAGGTTTGCAAAGGTCAGAGTGTCCATCTTGATTTCCCCTTCTCTTCTTATTACTATGTCACAGTCTTTTTTGCTTGGGAGAGATCTCTCTGCGTTCTCTTAAGACCTTCAACTGATTGGACACAGCCCACCCACACGACAGAGGGTCATCCGCTTGACACAGTCTACTGATGGTAAATGTGAATCTCATGTAAAACGTACTTTCATGGCAACAGGCAACATCTAGGCTGGTGTTTGGCCAACTGGGCACCGTAGCCTAGCCTGGTTTAAACACAAAATTAACTGTATACCTTCCCTATGCCACATTCTGGAAATTGAGAGACTCTGCTGTTGCCTTTGGTAAGAAGGATATGACCACCTGTATTCAGAGCAGAGATTTGGCATGGTGGGAGCAGACCAGGAGCTGGAGAGACAGGGAGGGTACATACCTCAGTGGTCACCACCCCTGCCCAACAGAAGCTGGTACAAGATAGGAGACATTGGGAAAGCCCAAAGCCAATTTCAGCAGTGGGGGAGGTAAAGGGGGGTGGGGAATGACTGCCAGTTTTCCCCTCCCTGGTCAGGGATGTTACTGTTTCTTCATGGGCCCTGGTTGAGAATTCCAAACACAGCCAGCTGGGTGGAGGGTTTCTGGGACACCCCTAGAGGCAGGTTCAAAAGGATTCTGTTGATGGACTTCCTGATGGGAGTCCAGAGTATTCCATGTGGCTCAAGACTTTCTACCCAGTTCATTCTACCCTCCATCCAGAGGCCTTTTCTTGGGATGAAATGGTTTCTCTGTATTGTGTTCTTGTCTGATTCCTTGGGCTGCCCCCAGACCCCACTCCTGGGATATGGAAACCCTTTTATCTCTAGATATCTGCACACTTTTTCAAAAATTAAACTTTTTAGTTTAGAATCCTCGTAGATGCACAGGAAAGTTGCAAAGCGAGTACAGAGAGTCCCTGTACACCCCTCACCTAGTCCCCCGCTAACGTGATCATCTCACGTCCCGTGGAACATTTGTCACAATTCGGAAACCAACACAGGTGCGTCACTACTCACTCCAGACCTGATTTGGCTTTCACTCGTTTTTCGGTTCCAGGCTCTAGTGCAGGATGTCACATTGCCTTTAGTGCCTCGGCAGGCGTGGTCTGTGTGCCACTCACTCTGTTGGCCGGGCCCTGCTCTCCCCTCTTCCGCTCTCCAGCCCGCAAGTCTTTCCTGGTTGATCGTCACTGACCAGAAGCTCGTGGTGCTGTCTGTTGATCTTCATTCATTCAGAGGCCTGCCTGGAGCTTTCTTCGCTCTGGCATGCTGGGAGGAAGGAAGCCATCCTGGCCACCTGGTAAATATTTTACAACATCTAATGGAATCGAGTTGTTCAGTCTGCAGAAAATAGAAACGCATTAGTTAAAGAAAGTAACAAGCTGGCGGGTTGCTGAGTCTTCAGGTTTAGTGAGAGGTCTGGGAGCCTGAATGATTTCCATTTAAGGGGTTTTATTTATTTATTTATTTATTTTATTATTATTATTATTTTTTTTTTTAGATTTTATTTGTTTGACAGACAGAGATCACAAATAGGCAGAGAGGCAGGCAGAGAGAGAGGAAGGGAAGCAGGCTCCCCGCCGAGCAGAGAGCCCGATGTGGGGCTCCATCCCAGAACTCCGGGATCATGACCTGAGCCGAAGGCAGAGGCTTTAACCCACTGAGCCACCCAGGCGCCCCTCCATTTAAGGGGTTTTAGTGCTGACCTAGAACATCCCAGAAGCAATTGGCTTCTGTTGCTTCTCAGGGTGGTGCCCTTGCCAGGAGCCAGGCTCCTATAACCTCAAACTCATGAGGGACCTTGCTGGGGTCCTGCTCAGTTCTGTTCCTAGAATGTCCCCCACAAACCTCATTCCCAGGTAGTCCTCCCCTCAGCTTCTTCCTCCCCAGCTTGACTTTGGCCCATGCCCCTTGGACACATCTTATGGGGCTGTGGAGCCTATCCTGAGCCTGTCATGTCTGTGCGCTTCTGGAACGCTGGTGAGCTGGGCCCAGCCACCCAGCCCCTTGCCCACAGGACCCGGCCTGTGGCACTCAGTACTTGGCCCAGAGACAGAGCAAAACAGGGCCCCTGGTGGTGGCTAGCCAAGGGGATGGCCTACATCCCCACACGGCCACGTGCGACATTCATTTCCTGCTCCTTCGAGCAGCCCCCCCACCTCCTGGTCCCGCTCCTACTTTTTCACACTTTGCCCCCCAAGAGTTTCATTTCACAGAAGAGTGAGATAAAAATGTTTATTATTTAAACCAAGGCATATAAAGGCTGTAGTAAATTGTTTTGATGCCATTTACAAGCTGTGCATTGTAGTAAAGTTTAATGTGAAGTCAGAAGGGAATCAGTGAAGGAGGTCTGAGCAGAATCTCGAATGAGGGGGAATGGATTTCAGAGGCCCATGGGTCTGTGGTTTGCTCTCTTCCTGGTTCGCCATTCTTAGAGGAGCACTGTCTGCTTCGGTCCTCCCTGCTCTGCCCTGTGGCTTCCTCTGCCCCGCTCAGCCTGCAGACCTCCTCTGCCCTGGACCCCTTCACCCCCCTCACCCCTGCACCCCTCACATGCACATCACAGTTCAGGGCTTCTCCATGACCAAGGGCCAGAGACTGAGCCACCAGCGTGGTTCCAGGCCTCTACCCAGTGCCGTAAGGCCCCGCTAGCCCCTGGTCACTTGAGAGCCAGGGCCTGGAGCCAGCTCAGTCCTGGCCTGGAGCAGTAAGGAGCATTTGACTGGACTTTGGAGATTTCTGAGGAACCTCGGGTCATCTTTCTTGGTTCGATAATCATTCCCACTTTGAGCGTTTAATGAGTTTTGTGTGTGACACCTGAATGAGCTGAAGACACTGACCCTCACCTGAGATGGGGGGGTGGTCTGAGGCGGATGACACTGAAGTGGACAGTCAGATGCCCGAGTAGGGCAGACGAGGATTGTCAAGGAAGTAAGGAAGTGGGTATCTGTGTTCCATGATGGAGAGTGAGCTGGGTAAAATACACTTTATGAGATCACGCAGGGTTTGCAAGGACAGCGCAGGATCTCTGTAATGGCTGGGCTCCTCCTTTCTCATTTATGAGGGGGGGCTGGCTGGGCAGGGGGAAGGGGGAAGGGATAGGAGGGTAAGGAAGAAGGGAGACCTGTGGGCTGGAAGGAGCATTTGTCCAGTGAAGAGGTCCTGGCGGGAATGAGCAGGTCAGGGGAAGGGCCTTGACTTCTGAGGAGCAGTAGGGCTTGAGTTCAGTCTTGATCATGAGGGCAGGAGGGGCTTCTCTGGGGTCTGGGGCAGGGCATTGCCTGACCCAAGATCGAGAGAGGAACAGCAGCAGCACAGAGTGAAGGTGTCAGCTCAGAGCTCTTGGACCTTCAGTAAGGAGAGGATGAGACCGTGGTTCCTAGTGGGCCTTTCCGTGTGGAGGGTTGATGGCAGAGCTGCACGGGAGGATGCCGGTATTGGTGTCGGAGGAGAAACAAGGCAGGAGCTGGCCTGGGAGGCTGTTCCAGGGCCTGGTCAGCTCTGGCTCCTGAGGATCTGGCCATTCGCGGCTTCAGTGCCCACAGGCTGGTGAGTAGTCCCTGTTGAAATTGGATGGGGCGGGGAGAGGTCTTCCCTTATCCTTGGGCTTTCCAGAGCAGATTTTGCAGCCCAGGTCCCAGTAGGGGTTATCAGCTACCAGAGTAGAGCCCTGTCTTCCCGAGTCAGGATCCTCACAGGGGAGAAGTGGGTGGTTTGAGGCACATTGGGGCATTCCTGTGTCCCCTAGCCAAAAGCCACAGAGCCAATTGATTCTTGATAGAAATCAGGAAGAGCAGAGCATCATGGGTCTCCTGACCCCAGCCCTCCTGCCTGGTGTGGGCAGCACATACGCCCAGAAGTCCTCCTCGGGCATTGAGGAGGTTATCCCTGCCGCTGAGCATGCCTGTCTAGACCCTGGCCAGGTGGTTTCAGGGCCCCACGTGTCGGGGCGGTCTCTCCCAGAGGGCCGGGAGCCGGTTCTCGGATGTTTGGAGGCATCCCACATGCTCAGCAGCTTTGGATGAGAATGTTCTAAATCTACCTATTATAGACCCTAAGCCGGAACCCCGAGGGACTGGTGTTGGCTGCCAGCCTGCGCTCCCAGAATAGGTCGGGCGCTGGAACTGGAAACGAGCCTGGAGATGAGGTGGGTGGGCGAGCTCTGGCTCCCATAGCTCATCTGTGGCTGGATGTGCCCCTCTTTCCAGTCGTGGAGAGTAAGAAGTTTCTGGCACAACTTTGTCCCCTTACGGCATGTGACTCACCCTGCGGAGATGGCCAACACGTGGATTCCAGGGCCTACTGGCAGAGTTTATGAGCCGCTGGGGCCCGGGAATCTGCATTTTGGACGCACTCTCCTGGGCGATCGTGTCCTGCTGCCGGATTTGGGACCCCTGGCTCTGGTGCCCTCTCTGCTGGAGAAAGGAGCCCTTCAAGATCACTGGACTGGGCCCTCGAGAATTTGGATATGGAAGGGAGACTGGGGAATACCTCAGGCTCCTGGCCCTTGTTTTGAGTTATGCTGTGGTAAGACCTGTTACCTTGTTGGGTCTGATTGGGGGTGTGCTGGGGGTGGGGCAGCAAGGAGGGGCTCCTCCACGCTTCTCTGGGCAGCCTGAGGTCTGCAGCTCAGCCTTAGGCTGGGCAGACCCAGCCCTGTCCTCTCGTGGGGGAGTGTTCATTCCCCCCCGCTGATGGCGGGCACTGTGCACCCTGTGTTCGTCAGAGTTCTGCGGGGAGGGTGATCTGCGCTGCGGGATTAGCCGTGAACAGGGGGGAAGACCCGGATGGAGTCTGTTTCTGGCCACGCCGCCTCCTTGCATCTGACCCCAGGTGAGGGGCTCAGCCATCGTGATTGAGCTTCTCCATTTGCAGAAGATGATTTTGATGTTTGCCCTGCCTTCCTTCTAGAAAGATTTTAAAACGAGCTGAGAGATGGGGGAAGATCTTGAGAATTCTGAAGCAAGGCCTGTGAACTTGAAATGAGGGACATCCATGACTGGGCTGGGCAGTCATGAAGAATCCTGAGAGCAGCAAACTGGAGGGCAAAATTCGATTCAATTAGAAAAAATTGGTAGCGGAGTCTCCAAATTATGCAAATTTAAGGGCCAAATATGGCTCGTAAGCCAACAATGAATCCTACGGTAAAGCACCTTTCAAAAGCCAGGTGGCCGTCATGAATTTCCATACCACACATGTGACCTTTTCCAATCAGTGCCCTGCCTAGTTTATGCCTGTGTGTGTATGTGTGCAGGGGCTGTGAGAGTGTGGGCTCCTGGATCGGCCTCCTGAGATCCAAACCCATCTCTGGTGCTTGGCCACATTATTTCAACTTCCTCTGCTTTCTCTCTCTCTCTCTCGATCTTTCCATGTCAAATGTGGATGATAATAACACCTATTATCGGCAAGGATTAAATAGGATACCCATGAAAAGCTTAACCTAATGACAGTTTGTAACCTAACCTGCCCAATGAAAGTATCATACTTTTATTATTATTATTATTATTATTATCACTCTTGTAATATTATTCTCTGCTTTGTTGCACAAATGGTTGAGAGGCGCATACCGTAAGAGCGGCATGATGGTAATACAGAATAAGAGATGGAGGTAGAGGGTAGGAAGTTAAGAGCAGACAGAGGTCACCACGGAGGTCATTAGTGGTTCCTGCTGCAAGGTGTGACCTTCTACTTTCAGTTTCCAGATAACCACAGAGAACGGGAGAAATAGGCAGTTGCAAGCTTCTTATCGACACGGGGGAGGGATCACGAAAGTTCTTTCTGGATCTGGGCTTGTTTTTTGTTCAAGAAGTAGAAAAGACTTCCATCCTTGAATAATGGGCTGCCTGGGAAACCCAGGGACGTGGGGTTAGTTAACAGGCATCTCCTCGTTGGTGGACCTGAGCCCCGTTTGGCACCTCAAGTGTTGTTGAACCTCAGTTGGACAAGCTCCTAATCCTGGCTGGGGATGATGGCGATGCTTATGTCCCTGGGTGCTGGGATGTAGAAATGGCCCCCTCGTGGCTTACCACTTTAGAGTTCAAAGTTTGGGCTAGTTTTCTCATCTACCCACATGCTCCAGATCATGGGTGCTGTTCACAGATTTCGGCGGTCCCTTCCTCACCTGCACCTGTACCTGAGCCTCTGCCTGCACAGCCTCGTTATTCTTCTCGTCCCAGCATGCACATAGCTCCTGACGTCTGCCTCACCTCCCTTCCTGAAGCCTTTCTGAAGGTTTTCTAGATGGTGATTTTCTATGACCCTATTGGTTTGAATTTCCAGTGCCTTTGATGGATCAGACCCGCCATGCTTCTAACTACCCAAATGCACCTGAGATAGAGTGTAGTGAGGATGCCATTTCTAGAAGACTCCTTTCTGGTTTGTGCACTGCTAATGTAGAGTACTGAAGTAAAAGCTTCTAGAATACAGAGACTATGCCTCTGTTGTCTTGCTCTGAATTACATCCTGGGCCCAGAGGGACACTTAATAAATCAATGTCTCGATGAAAATGGGGGTGTTGTCAGTAGATGATAATAATCGGGAATGCGAGAGAGAAAACGTTACTTGATTTGAATGTGAACCTTGGGTTTTCAGGGGAAAGCAAGCTCTATGCAAGTTTCAAGGGGTGCATATTTTAAGGGGGCGGCGTGTTGAGTTTGCAAGCACAACGCCGTTGCTGGATGAAATGAGCCCTGTGCTATATTGCTGAGTCCTTGTGTTTCTGCAAACTCCGATGTGTCAGGACAAAAGGCCTGTCTTTTCACAACACCGTGTGGCTTTCAAGGGTTTACAAATGGGAACACCAAGAAATGATCCCATGCAAAAATTGATCTTTGAATGATTAAATGGTCTTCTAAGAAGTTGCTAATCCTTGGCTCTGTTGTTGTAGTGGATAGTGTATGAAATTGGCAGGCAGGAAACTTGACCGCATTCTCAGAGCGAGGTTCTCCTGGTGCTGCTCTCCAAGGTGCAGCGAGCCCCCCTACAGCCTGGAAGGCCCATCCCCTGGTCACCTTTTACCTTTGGCCTTCCCCCTATTATTTCATCATTGTTGTGGCTGTGATTCCACGACACCTTGTAGAGACGTCTGAAACCATATTCTGTTACCATTCTTTGTCTACATAGTGGTCTCTCTGGACTGTGGGAAGGGACTGGTGTGGTGTCTTACTAATCTTCATACACACAGGACCTCCCATGTAGTGGGTCCTCAATTTGTATCTGTGGAATGAATGAAATAATTTGGGGAACGCACCAAGAATAAAATCACGTGGTCCCTCCCTGGTAAGGTGGAGGGCCCCAGCAAGTTTTAAGCCCCCTTGTCTGGAGCCCCACGGGCCACGGGCAGATGTGGCCCTGCGGGTATTGGGTCCTTTGTCTTCCGTCTCCAAGGAAGTGTTTCTCGGGTTGGAATTATTGAACTGTGGTTTTTCTCCCCTTGTTTGTATGCATGGGTTTTGGTTTTTTTTTTTTCATCTTCATTCATCCATTCATTGACTCATTCCTATGTTTGTTTCTTGAACGGCTTACATTGAGTTAGGTACAAAACAACACAGATAAAGAACTCTAACAGAGCTTTTATTTTAGCAAGGGAAGATAGCCTGTAAATAATAAGCATGTTCGAGAAGGCAAGTATACGGTATGTCAGAAGGAAATAAGTGCTGTGTAAAAAGGAAACAGGAGAGCAAAGTGGGGGATTGGAAATACCGAGGCGGTAGGCTGCAGCATTTCAGGGGGTGAGAGTGACAAAGGTTTGAGGTTTGAACAAAGACTGGAAGGAGGTGAGGGATTCAGTCTTGCCAATACCTGGGGGAGAGTGTTCCAGGCAGAGGAAAGAACCAAGGCAATGGCTCTCGCATGAGAGTGCACAGGAAAGCTCAAAGAACAGCAATGGGTTGGCGTCATTGCTGTGGTGAGGCCAGGAGAGGGTAGGGGGGGAGCAGGTGGGGATGACATGAGACAGGTCACCAGAACCATGTCAGGTAAGGCCTTGTAAGCCAGAAGAAGGACTTTGGGTTAGATCCAGAAGAAAGGAGGAACCACTCACTGGTGGTTTGGAGGAAAGGAATGAGATAACCTGACTTATATTTGAGAAGGACCATCCTGACTTTTGCACTAAAATAGGCTTTAGGAGGGGAAGGTAGAAGCAGTGAGACCTATTAGGAGGCTGTTAGAAGAATCCAGGCCAAAGTGGTGGTGGCTTGGTTCAAGATGGCAGCCCCAGAGAAGTGGAGAGCTGGGCAGATGCTAGATATGCTTGTCAGGGAGAGCCAGTGGGGTTTCCCAATGGGTTGGATACAGAGTGCAAGAAAGAGGATGGGAGTGAAGGAGACTTCAAAGCTTCCACCTCAGTGGATAGGTAGATGGAGTTGCCCACCTCCCAGCACCCCCCCCAACTGGTTCCATGCCTGGGGTGGAAGAGAAGTGGGAGAGTATGGGAGGCTGTTCATCCCAGTGAGACTACGGTCCACCCCTGCTTTTTGAGCCCTCAGTCTTTCTTCTTCACCAATTCAAACACCACCTTTTTTGTAATCCCTTTAAGATCCATCACCTCCTTTATGACATCTACCTGGATTAATTTTACCTGGCTGAAGTCTCCCAGGTCATTCCATATTCATACATAGATTTGCTTTACTTAACACAGTAGATGAGTTTGTGAAAAGAGAGGTGCAAGTCACCTTTCCAAAAAAATATTGAAGCCTATTTTATATTCACCAGAGGAGCTAACTATTTAAAGTGCCCTATTATTAACGCTTTTGTAAGGTGACGAATCCCTTTGTTCAATGATTATGGATCTCCACTAATTTATCAGTTATGAAAGATCAGGGTATAAATGTATAAAACTGAGCACGCACTTGTATAATATGTCTCTACACATGAGGTACATGCTAAGCATCTCATCTGAGAGCCTCTTGGGACCTCAGGCTCAGTGCACTCTCACTTGAGCTCATCATGTTCCTTCTGAATCATCTTCCTCTTGTACTCCCTGTTTCACACAGGCCTGAAGCCCAGAGTCATCTCTTGACATCTGCCCTCCTTCTCTCCCTGCCCCCAGCTCACCTTCTCCACCTTTGCAAACTCTCTTGCATCTCCTGCATTCTCTCCATGACCCTCTATGCTTCTGTTATAGTTCAAGTGCCCAAGACATTTTGGTGGACTTCTCAACACTTCGCCCTGGAACTGCTTCATCCATGTTCTCCGAGGCATCATCCCACATTCAGCTATTCAAGTCAGCTGCTCCAAGCATCCTTCTTACCCTGAGCCTTCTCTGTTCAAACATCTGTCACCTCCCCATCACCTTGCCTGGAGCTTACAGCCTAAACCCCTGAGATGACGTCCAAACCCTGTCTGTGATCAACCTGCACATACCTTTCTGGTCTTCTCACTGCCACTTCTCCCATTCATCCTCGTGCACCATAAGGGGCATCCATGAATAAGCACTTCGCACACCCCTACAGCCCTGAGCATGAGCAGGTGGGGGCCCGCACCTTCACCACCCCTGGCCTGCGGTGCCCCTCCGGCCACCTTATTCTGCTCAGGTCCTTTCCATTTTCCAAGACCAGCCTGAACACACCTTCCTCTTTGATGCCTTCTCACTCTTCAGACAGAAATGACCCCTCCTTTCATAGTACTTAGCAAGTCACTTTTATAGCACATGTCACTCTTCTAGTGTTTTGTTATTCTACCTGTCATGCCTTCTTCACCAGCCTGCATCCCTCCTGCCCGCTGGGTGCTGTCTTAATCCTCACCTTTCTGTTTTGTGCCTTATGTGTAGTGAGCACGTAATAATAACGTGTAGCATGACACTAAGGCTGTCCTTGTTCTGACTGTGTTTTATGGTTGACATGGGAGGCCCACATTTAATCGTAAGGTTTGTGAAGTCTGGAACTATCTTTGGCTTTTTTTTGTGCCCTCATCCCTTACCATGCAGTCGCCACAGATGGCATTTATTGGGCTAATTCTCCATTAGCCTTTGTTTTTCAAGGTTGCGTGATCCTAACGGTAGAAACGCAGCAAATTGGGAATTCATCCCAGGGACTCTGGCCTCTGGTTTATTTATTTATTCATTCATTCATTTATATCTCACGTAGCAGGTGTAAATTCCAGGCCACAACAGTAGGGTGCAAGAAATGTCACATTTCTTTATTTCTCTAAATCAAATTTAATCGGTGCCAAGCTTCCACGTGCTGAGCTGGCAGGAAATTTAATCTGTCTTTTGAGAGACCCCTGCCCCCAACCGCTCCCTGAGGACTGTACAGAAGAAGCCTTAGGGCTCTCACTAGTTCTGAAGAGCTGCATGAAGGACCCTCTTGCTTGGGATCCATACTGGTCATGTCCTACCCGACGTGGCCTGCAGGCCAGTGTCTCCTCTGCTTCCATATAGAGAGAGCTTAAGGGCCCAGGCTGGAAGCACCAGGTTTTTGTTTTGTTTTGTTTTGTTTTTCTGAGAGCCACTCGCATAGTCCCAGGGCACTGCAGGGAGAAAAGCCCCAATGCCCACTCATCGTACCTTCACAAACCAGGCCCATCTCAGTTTCGAAGGACATTCTCATCTTCCTCCAGATGACAGGGAGAATACCTCTCATTCCTTTTAGCCTCTTTCAGGATGGTCAAAAAATTAATAGAACGATTTTCCTATCTTAGTAAATTGATTCAGGCCCAGTATACATCAGAAATCAGTGACAGTAGAGAAATAGAAAGAATTTGGGAGGAAATCAGGGAAAGAATGCAAGGTTTCAAATAAAAAACTCAATAACTATTATAGTTAGGCTTCACATATGACTCTAAGCTTCCTGGTTGCCAAAGTGAAAAGGGAAATGTGGTCTCATACCTGTTATCGGAAAGGGAAGAAAATTAGTTTCTCAAGAGAAGCAAAGCTTTTTATATTACTTGGTTCTAAAATAAATTTTTCATGTGATGAAACATTATAAAGGGATCATGACTCAGAGGTATTGCATACAGGCCTCTGTTTCTTGCAGCCTGTAGCTCTCGATAACCACTCCCAAGGATAAGTGTGCCTGTGGGCCTGCACATAGGAGCATTGACCACACACATTGATCTGTACTTTTGCTACTACCTTTATATCCTGTTCAGACTTTTAAATATGACCAGATATTACTGACATCACCAGCACACCACAGCCTAAGCAGAACAAAGATTGAAATAAACATCTACTGAAGATCGTAATCTAAGTGACAGAGAAGGATGATTGGTGTGATCAAGCAGGTTTTGCTCCTGATGTTTCCTTGGTCTGCTGATGGTTTTGGCCATTTCCTTCCCCTGTTAACATCTCTTTGAGCAAAGGGGCTAGGACTTTATATTCATCACTGAATTGCCAATGCCAGGCATGGTGTCTGATTTTCACGAGTGGTAAACAAATCATTGTTGAATTAATATGCTTGTTTATTGCCTCTCTTTCATATCTATAACATCATATTTTAAGTTACTCTCCTGTATTTCAAGAATAATATGGAGGGGCGCCTGGGTCACTCACTGGGTTAAACCTCTGCCTTCAGCTCAGGTCATGATCTCAGGGTCCTGGGATCGAGCCCCACGTCAAGCTCTCTCCTCAGTGGGGAGCCTGCTCCCCCCTCTCTCTCTGCCTGCCTCTCTGCCTACTTGTGATTTCTCTCTCTGTGTGTCAAATAAATAAAATCTTAAAAAATAATATGGAGCCAAATGAGAAAAGAGTTCCTCCAGGGTGGACCCTTCCCCACCTCATACATGACAGAACTAAGGAAATAGGCTTAATGATCCATCAGTGACTTAGGGGACATGGGAGGAAGAGCATATAATACTGTCAACGAGGACAGTGAAAACTGGTGGTCTGCTGGGTAGAAAACATGAAGTTGTGGTATATAAAGCAATAATTATGGTATTAGAAAGCACGAACCCTCATTCAAGTCTTAGAGTAATTCTTTACTTGCTGTGAGACCTTGGTCAGATCATTTCATTTCCTCATCTGTAAAATGAGGAGGGTAGCATCTATTTCAGTTGTTCTTTTCTGTAATAAAAAGTCTCCTTATAAACTAAGAATTCAACGGGGATGTTGCTTATTATCCTTGTAGTTGCCTGTTGTAAGTGAGGGGTAGGCATCTCAGGAAACAAAATTGTATGAGCAGAATCTTACTAACCAGAATGAACTTGATATATTCAAAAATCAGTGACTGTGTTAGAATAAATAAATCCAGCAAAGTTGCAGGATACAAAAGCAACACACAGAAATGAGTTGTGTTTCTGTACATTAACAATAAGCACTTTGAAGGAGAAATCAAGAAAACAATTTTATTTATAATAGCATCAAAAAGAATAAAAAATTTAGGATTAGACCTAACTGGGGTAAAGACTTGCACACTGAGAACTACAAAACATTCCTGCAAGAAATTAAGGAAGGCACAAGTAAATGGAAAGACATCCCCTGTTTGTGGACTGGAAGACTTAATATTGTTAAGATGTCAGTACTACCCAAAGTGGTCTGTGAATCTGTTGGGTCAGATTTTAAGATTTCCATCAAAATCCCCATGACATTGTTTGCAGAAACAGAAAAACCCATCTTAAAATTCATATGTAATCTCAAGGGACCCTTAATCCCCAATACACTCTTTTTTTCAAAATTTTCAAGAAAAACAGAATCGAATGACTCATGGTTCTTGAGTTCAAAACATATTATAAAGCACAATAATCCAGTGTGGTACTGGCATGAAAGGCACATATAGGCCAATGGAATAGAATAGTGGGTTCAAAAATATATCCTTTTGTATGTGGTCATAAGCTCTTCAACAGTGGTGCCAAGACCTCTCAATGCAGAAAGGACAATCTCTTCAACAGAGGGTGCTGGGAAAACTGTACACCTGCCCACAAAAGAATGCATATGGACTCTTACCTTATACCATAGACAACATTTAACTCAAAATGTGTTGAGGACATAAACATAGGATCCTAAACTATAAAACTCTTAGAAGAAAACAGGGGAAATCTTCATGACATTGGACTTGGCAGTGAGTTCTTGGATAGGACATGAAAAAAATAGGCAACAACAAAAAAATAGATGAATAAGACTACCTCAGCTTAAAAACCTGTACATCCAAGGCCACAACAGAGTGAAAAGAAAACCTATAGAATGGGAGGAAATATTTGCCATTCTTTTATCTCACAAGGATTTAATATCCAGCATATGCAAAGAACTCTTACAGCTTAACAATAAAAAGATCAAATAACCTGATTTAAAAATAGGCAAAAGGCTTGGATAAACACTGCTCCCAAATGATATGCAAGTGGCCAACAAGCATATGAAAAGATACTCAAAATCACTAATTATTAAAAAAATTAAAATAAAAACACAGTGAGATATCACCTCACACCTAGTGGGATGGCTACCATTAAAAAAAAAAAAAGAAGGCGCTCACAAAAGCAGAAAGTAACAAATATGGTTGAGGAAGAAGAAGTGCTGTGGGTGGAATTGTAAAACGGTGCAGTCACTATGGAAAACAGTATGGTAGTTACTAAAAAATTAAAAATAGATCATGTGGTAATGTGATTCAGCAATCTTTCTTCTGGATACATATCCAAAAGAATTGAAAGCAGGGTCTTGAAGAGATACTTGTGCACCCGTGCTCATGGCAGGCACTATTCGTGATAGCCAAGAGGTGGAAGCAACCGAAGCAATCTAATGTCCATTCACAGATGAATAGAAAAGCAAAATGTATACAATGGAGTATATATATTGGAGGGCTGTGCAGCCTTAAAAAGGAAAGAAATCCTATCACAAGCTCCAGTATGGTTGATCCTTGAAGATACTATGCTAAAGGAAATAAGCCATCATGAAAAGGAAAAATGACTTATGATTCTGCTTATGTGAGGTATTTAAAATAGTCAAATTCATAGAAATAGAAAGTAGAGGGGAGGGGAGTGTTGTTTAATGAGTATATGATACAGCATTTCAGTTCTGCAAGGTGAAAAAGTTCAAGCTGTGTTTCACAACAAGATACAAATTCTTAACACTATTGAACTGTGGACTTAAAATAGTTAAGCTGATTAAACTGTATATGCTCTTTATCATGATTAAAATAGCAATTAAAAAAAAAAAGCCAGCCATTGGAGCACTTTCAAAATGGCAGAGTAGTAATTTCAAAAAAAAACCAGCTTTGCCATAAAAACAATGAGAATGCTGGCAAAAATTGTCAAGACCAACTTTTCTAGAGTTCTAGAAATTAACTGAAGGCTTGCAACAATTTCAGGAACATTTTTTTTTTCCAAGAAAAGTAACTGAATATTAGTAAGGACAATGAATTTTGTGACATTTTAACTTGCCCTGTTCCCATTTGCTTCAGCTCTGCAATATTCTTAAAAACCAACAGCCTAGAAACTACAGTAGCTATGCAAACCAGCGGACTAGCTGCTCTGGAGGGAGCAGAATGCAGTTGGAGCTTCCCCCCACCTCCCCCTCGCCCCACCGTAGCCCCATCTCCTAAGAGTTATCACTATGTGACCTGTCTGGCAGCTCCTTGGAAATGCCCCATTCTTGGAGCTTGTCTTTATTTGGCCTGACTCAGGGAGCACTTAATGCAAACATCCCTATCACCATCTGTAAAAAAAAAAAAAAAAAAAAAAAAAAAAAGCATCAATTATTTAGCAACACTGTGGCATGAAACAGTGACACCAGTTGGGGAAAATAAGAAGCTAACCAAAATACTTAAAAGAAAAATCTGTGGAGTGAGATGTCAACAGGGGGCTGACATATTCTCGTTAACCTAGAAAGCCACACACATATGCAGACCTGTGTGCATGACCAAGAAATATCTGAGGAGACCTTAATTTCTCACCCT
This sequence comes from Martes martes, assembly GCF_963455335.1. Classification (NCBI taxonomy): domain Eukaryota; kingdom Metazoa; phylum Chordata; class Mammalia; order Carnivora; family Mustelidae; genus Martes; species Martes martes. The sequence goes on from NC_137896.1 coordinate 114,706,824, forward strand.
TGGCTGATTTTGAGACTTTGTGCAGGCAGAAAGTGAAGGAAGAGGCAGAGTTGTAATGTTGAAGGCATGCCCCAACACATACAGAGTCTCTCAGGAAAGGCTGGGACTTCATTGGTTGCACTGATTAAAAAAAAAAAAAATACAGATTTTATAGAATCAGTCCAGGAAAGTCACTAAACACACAAATAGCCACAACAGCAGCAACCACAAATCCTGAAGAACGAAGTTACCTGATTTCCAGAGTTGCCACATTATATAATTTAAATATCCAATTTTCAGTAACACCAAAAATTGTGAGGTGTTCAAAGAAATAGTGAAACATGGCTCATACACAGAGGCACGAAAGGAATCAATAGAAATTGCTGGCGAGGGACCTCAGATTTTAGACTTAACAGACAAAGACTTTAAATCAGCAGTTATAAATATGTTTAAAGAACTAAAGGAAACTGTGTCTAAATAATTAAAGGAAAGTATGCAAACATTTGTTCATTAAATACAGAATATCATAAAGAAGTAGAAATTTCTGGAGTTGGAAGATGTAAGAACTGAAAAATAAAATTCACTAGAGAAGCTCAACAATAGTTGGCAGAAGAAGGAATCAACAAGGGGCACCTGGGTGGCTCAATGTGTTAAGCCTCTGCCTTCAGCTCAGGTCATGATCTCAGGGTCCTGGGATCGAGCCCCACATCTGGCTCTCTGCTCAACGGGGACCATGCTTCCCCCCACCCCCCACTGCCTGCTGCTCTTCCTACTTATGATCTCTCTCTGTCTATCAAATAAATAAATAAAATTAAAAAAAAAGAAAGAAAGAACCAACACACTTAAAAGTAAACCAATCAAGACTATCCAGGCTGAGGAATAGGGTGAAAAAAGAATTAAGAAGAATAGACAAAATATGAGAGACCTGTGGGACACCGTAAAGCATACCAATATATGGACTATAGGAATCTCAGAAGAAGAGAAAAGAATGTGGCAGAAAGATTTCAAGAAGTGATGTGTAGAAATTCCAAATTTATGAAAAATATTAATCTGCACATCCAAGAAGCTCAACAAATCCAAGTAGAATAAACTCAGATCCACACCTAGACACATCGTAATTACACTGTCAAAAGACAGAGACAAAGCAAGCATCTTGAAGGCAGCAAGAGAGAAGAGACTTGTCACATGGAAGAGATCCTACTAAGATTAACAGCTGACTTCTCACAAGAAATCTTGGAGATTAGAAATCGGTGGTATGAAATATTCAAAATGCTGAAAGAGAAAGACTGTCACTCAAGCATTTTACATTCAGTAAAAGCTATCATTCAAAGGTGAAGGAGAAATTAAGATATTCTCAGATAGACAAAAACTGAGGGAGTTGGTAATTAGAAGACCTGCCCTATGAGAAATATTAAAAAGAGTCTTTCAGGCTGAAATGAAAGCACACTTGATGTAATTCAAATCCACATGAAAAAATAAAGAGTAGTAGTAAAAGCTACTACAGTGTAAATGTATTTTTATCTGTCACCCTTTTAATCTCCTATTTCCTTCAAAAGACAGCTGTACAAAGTAATTATAAAACCATGTTGAAAGGCTTATAATGCATTAAGATGTAATTTGTACTGCAAAACTAGAAGCAAAAGGGGGGGTTGGATGGAGCAATGTTGGAGCAAAGATTTTCTATCCTATTGAAAATAAGTTAGTATTAATCTGAATGAGGTTGTTAAAAATTAAGACATTAATTATAACCTATAGGGAACCCACCAGGAAAATAACTTTAAAAAAAAACTGGAAAAATGAAAGGAAGAGAGAATAAATATGGTGCACTAGAAACATCCATTTAACATAAAAGAAGGCAGAGATGCAAAAATAGAGGAATAAAGATATAAGATATATAGAAAACAAATAGCAAAATGGCAGTCATAAATCCTACCTTATTACTAATTACATTAAATTTAAATGGACTAAACACTCCAATAACATGGCAAGATGGATTTTTAAAAAATCCAACTATATGCTATGTACAAGAAGGCACTTTAGATTTAAAGACAAAAAGAGGTTGGAAGTAAAAGGATGGTTAAAAATAGAACATGCAATCAAGAACAAGAAGGTGGTATACTAATATCAGGCATAATAGACTTTAAAACAGCATTTTTTAATAGTGACCAAGAAGAACATTTTTTAAAAAAGATTTTATTTATTTATTTGACAGAGATCACAAGTAGGCAGAGAGGAAGGCAGAGAGAGAGAGGAGGAAGCAGTCTCCCCGCGGAGCACAGAGCCCGATGTGGGGCTCAATCCCAGGACCCTGGGATCATGACCTGAGCTGAAGTCAGAGGCTTTAACCCACTGAGCCACTCAGGCACCCCCAAGAAGAACATTTTATAATGATGGACGAGTCAATTTATCAGGAAGACGTAGCAGATGTAAGCATGTAATCACCTAACAGCAGAGCCCCCAAGATACGTGAAGCAATAACTAATGGAATTAAAAGAAAAAAGACAGTTTGACAATAATAGTTGGAGACTACTCCACTTTCAATAATGGATAAAGTCAGCACATGACCAAAAACGAGATAGAAGGTTTGAACACTCTAAGCTAGCTAGGTCTAACATATCTGTAGAACGCCTCACCCAACAATAGCAGAATACACATTCTTCTCAAATACACCTGAGACGTCCTCCAGGTAGACCAGATGCCAGGCCATGAAAGAACCTCAGTGCGTTTAAAACGGTTGAAATCATGCAAAGTAGTTGCTCCAACCACAGTGGAGTGAAATTGGAAATCAATGACAGAAAGGCATCTGGGAAATTATACTCCTGCATAACCAGCGGGTTAGAGAAGACATTCCAGGGAAGGTAGAAAATACTTTGGAAAGCATGAAAACAAATACACAACATATTTGGAGCAGCCACTCTGGAGAACAGTATGAGAACAGGTTCCTCAACAGTATGAGAACAGGTCCCTCAAGAAGTTAAAAATAGAGCTACCCTACAATCCAGCATTTGCAGTACTAGGTATTGACCCAAAGAATACAAAAATCTGAATTCAAGGGGATGCACGCACCCTGATGTTTATAGCAGCATAATCTATGATAGCCATATTATGTAAACAGCCCGTGTCCATCAACAGATGAATGGGTAAAGAAGAGATGAGGATAAAGAAGATAGGAGAGTATCTACCTATCTCTAAAGATAGATATAGATACAGGTATACATATATGGAGAGAGAGAATAGAATACTACTCAGCCATAAAAATGAGTGAAATTTTGCCAATTTGCAATGGCATGGATCAATCTAGAGAGTATTATGCTAGGCAAAACAAGTCAGAGAAAGACAAATACCATATGATTTCACCCATATGTGAAATTTAAGAAACAAAACAGATGAACAAAGGGAAAAAGTGAGAGAGGCAAACCAAGAAACAGACTCTTAACCATAGAGAACAAACTGCTGGTTACCAGAGGGGGCTTGGCTGGGGCGATGGGTTAAGAAGATGGTGGGGATAAAGGAAGGCACTTGTGCTGAGCACCAGGTGTTGTATGCAAGTGTTGAATCCCTACATTGTACACCTGAAACTATTAGAACACTGTACGTTCACTACTTGGGAATTTAAATAAAAACTTTTTAAAAATGTGTGAACCCCCCTAAAAAAAGAAAAGAAAAGACAACATACCAAAACTTAGGAGATGCTGCTAAACCATTGCTTAGACAGAAATTTCTGGCTGTACGGGCTTATATTTAAAAATAAGAAATATCTCGTCAATAACATAAACCTCTACCTTAAGAAAGTAGAAAAAAAATCAGACAAAAGGAGAGAAATTAGTAACGATTAGAGCAGAAATGAATCAGACAAACAATCACAAAGATCAAAAGTCAGTGGTTGGGCAAGCGGCAGGAGCTCTCCAGGAACTCTCCAGGCAAAGGTTCAGACAGTGGGGCCATTTTGCAAGGCCCTGGTACTGGACTAAAGCACTGTATTTTGACATATGGGCTGGGCAGAGTCCTTAAAACTTTCCCCTCGAAGAGTAGCAACATGAAATAAGTGTGCAAAAGGATTATTCGGTGTCAGTCTTCATTCCTGGGAGGCGGTGTTCAGTGCTTTATAACGGCTGAGGAATGAGATAGGCAAGGTGGAGAAGCAGCTACTGTGCTAATCCAGGGAGCTAGAGACAAAAGCCTAGAGCAGAGAAGGACGTGGAAGGACAGGTCCAGTATAAAAGGGTTTAGGGAGGAAAGTAGACTTCATAGTATTTTTTTCTATTTTTACGATTTTTAAGTAATCTCTAGTCGCAACATGGGGCTCGAACTCACAACCTGGAGATCAAAAGTCACGTGCTCTACTGACTGAGCCAGCCAGGCGTCCTGACTTCATAGGATTTGATAGCTGTTTGGGTCTTTGATCTGAGAAGTAGGAAAGGAGAAAAACTGAGTGAATCTTGGCTCCATAATTTACTAGCATTTTGATCTTAGGCAGGTCTTTAGAGTCCTGATCCCTTCATCTATGAAATAATAGCAATGCCTGCCTGGCCTACATTTTAGGGCTTTGTGTATGATTTAAATGGGATAATGGGTATAAAATAGGTGTAGAAGCCACTTGTGAATGCTCGATCTCTTGACAAGTATGAGGGCCTGTTTGCTATTATCATATAATGAGTTCAGTTTCTGACGTGCATTTTCAATAATGAGAACATCTCAGTGGAGACGTTGTGCGGATGGTTGGAAACGTGGGAGGGAATTCTGCAGAGAAATTAGTGCCAGAACTAACATTTGGGCATCACCTGCCTGTCTCAGGAGGGGAGGGGAGTGGGGGCGGCGTGGGCAAGAACTCAGCCAGTGGAGAAATCCAGACGGTTGGGGCAGAGGCAGGCTAGGGTAGAGCTGGAAAGGAAGTCCCAGGTGCCCCAAGGTGCAGCTTGTTATTACCCCTGAGGCGTGAAAGAGAGGCTAGCGGATCCTGGGATAAGCCGATGTCTGTGATCTGTACACGGGAGTTTCCTTAGGAAATCAAGCAGGCAAAACAGTATTGTCGGAATTTAGCTGGAGAATCCGGCGTAAGGAATGGTAGGCAACAGGGTAGCCTGTTCATTCTAAACCACTGGCTTTGGGGGATAGAATCGGGACAATTTCAGAGTCTTGTGTTGAAATCTCATGCTTTCTTATTTTAATAGAAACTCCGTTGTGGTTCTGTTGTTGGAGGTGTCAGGGTCCTGACAGAGGCCACCAAGGAAGACAGGGCACCCCCTCTAATCCCTGCCTCTGGTGCATTGCATTTTACAAGTAGGAACCGTGCTACACAGGATGGGTAGAGGGGAACCCTCTCCATGGAGGCAGGAAGGAAGGGCCTGGCAAATCGGAGATACCCCAAAGGCTCAGGAGCTCATCTCTTCCCCATGACTCAGCCCAAGCACCTGCAGAAGCAGCCCATCCAAGCCAGCAGAGCTCATTTCGGAGACCTGATTCTTTTATGGCCATCTGTCCCTTTACGTGCAGCACCAGCTAGATTACGCCCAGTCCTTTCCCCAACCCGAGGATGTCCTCGGTTGTGTGGCACTAAACTTGGGGGTGAGGTGTGACTCCGGGCCCCTCCCAGCTCAGGGCTGCTTTGGGGGTTGACTGATCCAGGAGTCCCTGAGAGGATGAGAGGCAGCCCGCCCCGGCACCCTCTCCCACAGAGCACAGCTGTTTTTCCAGCATGGGCTAAGTGCCGCTCAAGGCAGGGCTTCCTGGCTTCCAAGTGAGGGACACACCTTCTGCTCTTGACAGTAGATCTGTGGGAGGCTGATACGGCTTTAATCACTCAGCAGTGCTGCTGAGCTATGCCAAGGAGAGGCCTCCTGGCCTGGAAAGAGAGAAAATCTCAGGGCAGCAGCGGGAATATTCTCAACAGCTAACCCAGCAGGAAGATTGCAGAATCAAGTTGTGCACTTACTTGCACAGACCCTGGGCTGCTTCACTTTCTTCCTGGCCCCAAGATGCTTCTTAATATGCTTGACCTCAGAAGGCACTAGAAAAGTAAAAGCAGCAAAAGTCATCCAGCCCAGCTCCCCAGAACTGCCGACTTCATTGGTTTCTTGCAGCCTGGAATGAAAATCACCCTGCCTTTGGTTGCTATTCAGGATCTTCTGGAGCCCGGGGCTCCGGTCCTTGTGCCTGTGGTCACTCTTGTTCTCCCTGCATCCCATCCTGACTTTCTCATCTGCAACCCTGAGCCCTGGTGAGGATGGTCGTTCTGGGATGTCATGGCTTGGGGTTATCTCGAGTAGGTGAATCCTCAACCAGCCATCCCCACCAGTTCCCTGGGGACCACGAGCACAGAAGACTTTCTGAGAAAAATCACTCTTCTATGTGTGTGGGCTTGGGCCTGAGCCTCTGCTGGGTCACCCATCCTGGGGAGCTGGCCTGTTCACAATGGGCCTCGGGGACTCCTGTGTATCCATCAATCTGGCCCCTGGGTGTTCCTTCCAAAATCCCATATGACCTTCCCGAAGGACAAGGCTGCCTTGTTCCACATGAAGGAAGGTCCCTGGCAGGTTAGGATGGCAGCTACAAGGACCTCCTAAAGGTACAGGGAGAGGGAGCAGAGACAGAGCCCCAAACAGGAAGATGCTTACTGGAGAGAGAACATACTGTGTGTCTGTCTCATGCTCTGCTCCTCCGTGAGGGTGTGGAGAGAGGGGAGAAAGCCTCTGTCCTTCCCTACAAGTTGGAAGGTATAGCCAAGATCCTGCACCCAAAGCCACATTTCCTTATGGGGTTCTAAGGGTGCTGGCTCTTCCCAAGGCTTAGGCAGGGCATTCAAAGCCTTTTTCTCCACATGATAGTGTCTGGATGGAACCCAGTGTTGCAAATGTGTGCCAATAAGCCGATGTTGGTGGCCAAGGTGGCACAGGGACGTTGGTCTCTGTAAGAACCACAGAGCTTGTCTAACCCTTCGTTTTACAAATGGTGGGTTGGGTGGAGAGGAGAAAGCAATGAGCCCAGGTGGGGAGTCGTGGTGGCATTGGTAGATGAGCGGCTAATCAAAGAATCTGCAGCGCCATATGCAAAGGTAGACTGGGTCCAAGTAGGGTTCACTACTTTAGTGAGCCTGAAAAGAGTTTCCTCATTACAAGTTGTGATGATGATATCATACCTAAATCTAGTCGTTTGGAAACAATTGCTCTGGTGACCTCAGAACAAAAGTGTGTCTGAGTCATGTGCTTTATTTTGTTATTATTTAAACATCTTTATTTATCATTCGCGTGTGCTTGCTTTCATGAGCATTTCCAGTCACCTGTGGGAGGCAGTGGGAGGCAGGAAGTAATGGCACTTGCTCCCTAGCCCTGGGGCCACCTGATGGGACTCCTACAACCATGCAGGCATTCACCCCCGAAGGGATCTTCAGGTGTCCGGACCAGACTTGGATGTCTGGAGTTTTGAGAAAGGGCGGGCAGTCCCTTAAAGATTATGATGTTAAGTTCCCTGAACACAGAGTGATCTCCGTTAGAGAAAACTACATTCTCATGTGAGCACTACATAATTTGAGCTCTCTGGCTTGAGGTGTGAGGTTTTGCCAGTGTTTCGGGATGTCCTCCTAACGGTGACAGAAGTGTCCCCCCACTCTGCACTGTCGGCAGCAGAGACCATTGGTGGCGGTTTCTAGAATTCCTACATTTTCTGGTTTTCTGAACATCAACCGTGACTTTCTTAACTTTTGCTTTCTCAGCCTTTTCAACAATTTCGTGAGCTTCTAAATGCCTCTGTCAGATCGCTTTGGTTTCTAATACATGGTGTGGTCTCTGACTCACACCCTTTGTTTTCTCTTCTGTCCCACCCTGGTGCCCGGCCTGTGTGATTTCCAGGAGCGGGGGTGGACAAACGCTGCCCTGTCAGGGAGCCTCTCCTCCATGGGCCTCTAGGAACAGCCGCAGTCCCCACAAGTCTCGTTGGCTCCAGTCCCAGCACGGCAGGTGGGTGCTGGAGGCCCACTGCTTCCTCCCATGCTCTTCTGAAAACTCAGAGCGGGCAGGCCCGTCCCTCTGTAAGGGATTTCTGATATGCTTCTGCAGCGATGAGGGCCCTTGAAGTCGTCTGATGGAGACTTTATTCATTCATTTAGCTACTTTTCGGCTGCTCACCGTCCAGAAATCACACATGTAATAACCCAGGACGTTTGTACGAGAGGCTCTCACAGAGTGCTGTCCTACGGACGGCAAGCTGTGGCTACACAGCGATGGCCTCAAGCTGCGGCCTCTCCCTGGAAGGACTGTGGGAGGCGTGTTGCTTAGGTTGTGGACTGTGGTTCCACCAAGAGAGAAGCTCCTTTCCTCTCTCTATAATCCAAAGGTGGGCCGGGCTGGGGGGACTCTGTGGCATGAGGTCACATGGAGAGATGGGCTCTGCCTTCTCGCTCCCTCCTTCGTGTCTTAGAGTGTCACCCTTGTCGTTCCGTCCATGTCCCAGTCGAGGAGCGAGGGATACTCAGTATCCTTTTTGAAGGTCATGACCTATATGTGGCCCACAGAATGTCCATTCCCCTTCCATTCGTGATGTGGTTCCCTCTGGCTGTGGGGCCGACAAGGGAGAACAGTCGCTGGCCAAGCAGCCGTGCCTCGCTGGCACTCAGGGGGTCTGGTACCGAACGGACAATGTAGGGCAAGAGTCAAGGCCAGGGGGCTTCCCTGGGAGGGGACACAAGACCTGCTGCCGCCGGTGTGAGGCTGGCTTGGTGGAAGACCCGAGGCCGGTGCTGGTGGTGGAGGCCAGTGTTGGTGGCCAAGGTGACGCAGAGACGGTGGTCTCTAGAAGAACCACAGAGCTTGCCTGTCTCTTCATTTTACAAATGACAACACAGTTCCAGAGACTTGAAGTGACTTGCCCGGGTCCCCCTGCTAGTGAGTCGTTGACAAGAAGCCGAGCTTCAACTCTGCACCTGTCTGGGCCTATGGTCTTCACGGTGGGAATGTTGGCATTTTGCTGGGGTGGGGCAGCTTGGTGAATGGGGGCTCTGCATGAGAGCTGAGGGGGGCAGGAGCACGGGAGAACAGCTGACAGTCCCTCTGCCTTCTTTCTGGAAAGCAGTGTTTCTGATTTTGTTTTTGCTTTGTTTTTTAACCTGGCCAGTCTCTCTGCTCCGGGCTCCTCCCAGCCATGGCTGCTTAGCCTGCGAGCTGTCCTTCCCTCTCCCCACCTTCCCTTCCCCGCCAGAGATCCCAGCAATGAAATACCACCTTGGCCGAGGCGGGACATTCGTCATTTTTACATCTCTACGTCCTAGTGTCTTCTGCTCCCGGTGACAAATAAATCCCCGGGCTGATGGCTGGCCCCGGCCATTCATTAAGCAAATAAAGCCCCAGTGTGTGAGTCGGGGACTCGTAAATAATCCCTGGTGTTTTATCCCGTCGCCGGCTGCCTCCCCAGTTTTGCATATTTATAATATAGGAGCAGTAGTTCTGACGCAGACTATTATGTGTGGGAGACACTGGGGAGAAGGACGGGCAGCTGCCGGCTCTAACCTGGATGGAGCTGGCCTGTGGGCTCTGACCCTGAAACTCTGACTCTGTCGTGTTGGGCCCAGAGCTGGTCCCGGATGGACTGGGTTCTGGTCTGGCTCCGAGTCGAGGTGAGGAAGAGCAGGGAGACCTGAGGCAGGTGGCGGGTTCAGCCCATTCTGTCATGCGGGTAGAGGACCAGTGGAGGAGGGCAGTGGCTGGAGCACAGGGAGGCCTCCCTCGGCGATATTGGTGGTCGAATGTGTCCCCCTCAGAGAGGCCAAACACCCTCACGCCTGTCCCTCTGGGCAGCCTCCTGTGTGAGGGGTCAGTCTTCTGCCCCCGAGGAGCTGAAGGAAGATCAGGAAAAGTTCACACTAGCAACAGGGAGGATGGGGAGGATCACTAACCGGAAGATTTAACGTTAAAGAAGGGGTTCACTTGTCCAAGTGCACTGACATGTGTTATTCACCTGACTGCATATGTGCCTGAGCAGTGGACTCAGCAAGCCTTGCTCTCCTGTGCAAGATGCTACCGCTGCAGCCACCTTGCCCCCAGCACACATGCGTGAGCACCCGTGTGCATGTGTGTGCATGCACGCACGCACACACACACACAAATACCCATGGCTCTCTGCGTGTCATATCCCCCAGGCAGCCATGGTTGCCTAAAGCCTTCCAAAGTCAAAGATTATGGTTTATAGAGGTGTGTGGTCTTCGTGGGTTCGTAATGGTGGATGTGAATTTCATTTTAACTCCCATTTAACTACATAGGGTGGACCCGTGAGATTCTGGCGATAAACAGAAACAGAGGATGGGCATCTAATACCATATCCCTGTCCTGAACGGGAGGCTTGGGAATACCGTTAAGCTACTGGTATCCAGGTACCAGGTTTCTTCCTAAATTTGCCAAGGGTTGGCCGATCTCTCCTATCACCCCTTTTGTCTGGGGTCTGTGTGTACTGTGCTAGCACCCCCGAGGTTGAAGATTGGAGCTCTACCTGGGCCCGTGACGTCTCAGAGTAGGAAAGACTGAAAGCAGAGCCTGTCCGTTAGCCCCGGGGAGAGTACGTGGAAGTCCACTTTGCCATGGGGCCCAGGGACTGTCAGGTGGACCAAAGTGCTTTTCTTTAAATATGGATTATGGAGCATCAGTGAATTATACATTTTAAGGGGTGGGACAAAGTGAGAGGGCATTACAAGCAGAAAGGGAGAGTGTCATTCATAAAAGGTTAGTCTCTCTCATACTGGTCACTGTATGTGCTGTGTGGATGTTCTCCTCACAGTGCAAAATGCATTTCTCACCTTAGGCTGCACTCGAAAAGGTGGGTAGCATGGGGAAGACTGGAGAGGAAAGGGCTCTGGACTCAGAGTTGAGGGTCCTGGGTTGGCTTCCCAGCTGTGGCCTTAAGTTCTTGTGTACATATTTGCAAACCCTGCCTCGGGCCAGACCCCTGTATTTGTACATAAGCATGGTGGAAACGACCAGCCATGATGGCATAGGTGGGATGCTAGAGCCGGAAGACACCTCGAAAATTACCCAGGTCTTCGTGGGATCTCAAGGTTGGAGGTCGGAAAAGACCTGTGTACAGTCACCTGGCAGGTTAGCGACAGAGGCAGGACTGGAGCCCATTGTGATTTTGGGGGCAGGCCCCCTTCTGATAAGTGATAGGCACAGGGGCCTTGGCAATCTCCTTAGAAGCAAACGTCTTCATGTGGCAGCCAGGATCGGAGCCGGTGTCACCCCGTTCTAGGTCCCATTCATCTCTGAGCCAGGGCAGGATGGCCCCTTAGGCATCACAGGCCACACTCTGGCATCTGTCTGGGGAGAGAAGACAAGATACTCTGCACCCGATTAAAAGCAACAGGAGGGTGTCAGGGAGACAGAACGTAGCTTTCCGTCTTGGAAGCCAGCCAAGGCATCCTTGTGCCAAGATTAAGAAGGATAATAACAACAGCCATAATAGTGGGAAGGAAAACACTTCTACAAGGCCTCAGAGACCTGGCAAAGTAATAGGAGAAGGGAAATCAAGATGGACACTCTGACCTTAGCAAAGCTGTGGAAAAGCCAGTGGCCCAGCCCCTTACCGGAGAGAAGTGTCCTCTCGAAAGTGCCTGATACTCCACGTGGATCTCTGGCTGGCTCTGCATACACGGGACATCTAAGGATAAGCTCACAGCAATGGGGGAATCTGTGTGTCCAGTTGGGGGGAGGCTGTGGGCCCCAATTATTTGTTCAACACCGGTCTAGATGTTACTACGAAGGTATTTGAAACATGTGATAAACATTTAAATCAACAGATTTTCAGTCAAGCAGATTACTCTCCATCGCATGGTGGGCCTTGTCCAATCAGTTGAAGGCCTTCAGAGCAAAGAGTGAGGTTTACTGAAGAAGAAGGAATTCTCCTCAAGGTGGGAGCACAGAAACCCTGCCTGAGTTTCCAGTCTTCAGACTCAAGATGACAGCACCAACTCTTGCTGGAGCCAATTCCTTAAAATCTCCACCTCTCTCTCCATATTACAGAATGGTAGTGATGGGAGGGCCCCTTGCACATCCTGATGCCAGCCCCTCTGACAGACTAACAGAATGAGGTGGGGAGGGACTCAAGCTCTAGAATCAGACCTCCTGCATGAGGATCTAGGCTTGACAACTTCTTGGCATTATAATAAATCTTTCTGCCGTAGTTTTTTCACCTCTGAAATAGGTACAATAGTGAATTATGAGAAAGATTAAATGTAAAGTATTTAACCTAAGTGCTTAAGTCACTAGTGGCTAGTTTCATTATTATCACAGAATTTTAAAAAAAAAGAAGTTTCCCCAAATGGGTGAAGTGTGTGGCCTGCTGCATATGGAGTGTCTACGTGATAGCTGAATCACATGTTATATATTTTGACTTCCTGTCTCGGAACTGCTGTACAGCTCCACAAGCCTGCTGTCACCGCTGGGAAGATGGTCCCAGAGACTGCTATGTGGGATCACTCTCCTCAGAGGTTTTCAGTGGCTCCCCACTGCTTCTCCAAATAAAATCCTTACTTTCGGGCTTAGCAGTAACTCAGCAAGTGTTTATTGCAAAGGATCACATACGAAGCTCTAGACTGGGTGCCAGGGATACCCAGTGAAGCTTCTGCCCTCATGGGGTTCACATTCTAGTGAGAGAAGATAGAAAGCAAAGGGATACATAATCTGAATGAATTAATATGTAGAAAAACCGAACAGAATAAGGGGAAGGTGGTCCAGATGAGTCCTCTAAAGAGGTGAGGTAAGATCTGAGCAGAAGGGAGTGAGCTAGGCAGTTACCTGAGGGGAAGGCATTCCAGATGGAAGGAACAGCAAGTGCAAAGGTTCTGAGGTTCCCGGGAGCTTGGTGGGCAGCAGAAAGAAATAGTGAGGAGCCCAGGATGACTGGAGTAGAGTAAATAAGAGAGGAGAGAACATCGGAATCTTTGGACCAGTGTAAGGACTTTGTCCGTGAGTGAGGTGTGCAGCCAGGAGAAAGTTTTGGGCAGAAGTGCCGTGTAATCTGCCTTTTGTGCTTAAAGGATGACCCTTGTTGGTTTCTGTGTGGAGAAAGACCTCTAAGGAGAAAGAGAAGAAATGGGGAGACCGGTTAGAACTCAGGTGAGACAGGATGGTGTGGGCCAGGTGTAGTGGTGGGGGCACTGAATCATGTGGGTTATGTTACAAGTTTGACAGAAAGGATGTGAAGAGTGAGACAAGGAAGAGAATGGGGTGACCTGTACACTGAAGGCTGGAGAAGTGGGATAAACAGATTCGCTTCTTACTGAGTGGAGAAGGCTCAGAGGAGCAGGTTTGAAGAAGAAATCAAGACCTGGGTTGGAGACTTATGTCAGAAAATAAATTAGATCTTCCAGTGGAAGGTGCTGGGTAAGCAGTTGGACGTGAAGAGGGAGAGAGGTTGGAGGTAAAAATAGAAATTTAGGAGTCCTCTTTATGTTGAAATCCTTGGTTCTAGAGGAGATCATGAAAGGAGTATGTGTGGATACAGAGGAGAAGATGGCAGAGGGCTTCAGTGCTTAGCAGGGAGGAGACTGAGCAGGGGCAGCCACAGGTGGGAAGGAACCCAGGAGAAAGCGGTGTCCCAGAGGCAAAGGAGGAGAGCATCCCAGTGGAAGGGCTGAAGCTACCATGCAGTGAAGCTGCTGGGTCAAGAATGAAAGAACTAATGGGGCACCTGGGTGGCTCAGTGGGTTAAAGCCTCTGCCTTCGGCTCAGGTCATGATCTCAGGGTCCTGGGATCGAGCCCCACATCGGGCTCTCTGCTCTGCAGGGAGCCTGTTTCCTCCTCTCTCTATGCCTGCCTCTCTGCCTACTTGTGATCTCTGTCTGTCAAATAAATAAATAAAAATCTTAAAAAAAAAAAGAATGAAAGAACTAATAATTGTGGATTGTCTTCAACCATGTGGAAGTCATGGATGACCTCCATAAGGATCATTCGTAAATCATGGATGACCTCCATAAGGATCTTTCATAAATCATGCATGGCTTCCATAAGGATCATTCATAAATCATGCATGGCTTCCATAAGGATCATTCATAAATCATGGGTGACCTCCATAAAGATCATGTATAAATCATGGATGACCTCCATAAAGGCCATTTTGGTGGAGACATGGGGTGAGAGCCTGATGGGCTGGAGCTCAGCAGAGAAGAGGAAGAGAGAATGAAAGCAGGATTCTTTGTATAAAGGCAAGCCAAGAAAGGTGGTGTTTGCTGGAGAGGGATCTGGGGTCAAGGGAGCGTTTTTAAAAAATAATTTTATCACTTAAGTATAGTTGGCATACAATGTTATATTAGTTTCAGGTGTACAACATGGCGGTTCAACAGTTCTATACATTACGTATGTTCACATCATACTACAATAGTATTGACAATTCCCTATGCTGTACTTTTCAACTCTCTGTGACTTATCTTATAACCGGGAGTTTGTACCTCTTAATCCCCTTCACCTATTTCGTCCATCTCCCCACCCCCCTTCTCCCCTCTGGCAACCACCAGTTTGTTCTCTGTATTTATGAGTCTGTTTCTGTTTTTTCATTTGTTTTGCTTTTTAGATTCTGCATGTAAGTGAAATCGTACGGTATTTGTCTTTCTTTGTCTGACTTACTTCACTGAGCATTATACCCTCTGGGTCCATCCATGTTGTCGGCAAGGTCTCATTTTCCTAATGGCTGAGTAATATCCCATTCCATTCCACCACATCTTCTTTATCCATTCATCTACTGATGGACACTTGGGTTGCTTTGATATCTTGACTGTTGAAAATAGGCTGTAATAAACATGGGGGTGCATAGACCCTTTCAAATTAGCGCTTTCATTTTCTTTGGCTAAATACCCAGTAGCGTAATTGCTAGATCATATGGCACTTTTATTTTTAATTTTTTGAGGAAACCTCCATACTGTTTTCCACAATGGTTGCACCAATTTATGTTCCCACCAATAGTGTACGAGGGTTCCCTCACTCCGCATCCTCACCGACATCTATTATTTCTTGTCTTTTTGATACTGGCCATTCTCACAGGTGTGAGGTGGTGTCTCCTTGTCGTTTTGATTTGCATTTTCCTGATGATGAGTGATGTTGAGTGTCTTTCCATGTGTCTGTTGGCCACGGGTATGTCTTGTTTGGAAAAATGTCTGTTCAGGCCCCCTGCCCATTTTTAACCAGATTATCTGGTCTTATTTTTTGTTTTTTTTTGTTTTGTTTTGTTTTGTTTTTTGTTTTTTGGGGGTTTCTTTGGTGTTGAGTCGTAGAAGTTCATTACCTACTTTGGATATTAACCCCTTACTGGATATATCACTTGCAAATATCTTTTCCCATTCAGTAGGTTGCCTTTTGTTTTATGGATGGCAAAGGAGGGTTTTTGAAAGACAGTAAATATTGTTCCAGGATTGTGTGGTGATGGAGACAAATGATCCAGCAGAGAGGGGAAATGTGATGATGTAAGACAGAGAGGACAGTTACAGGAAAAAATTCCTTGAGGGGCCAAGAGGGAAGGAGATCTAAGTAATATTCCCATACTCTACCTCACTAGTGTTATTTTTCAGCCACCAGAACCTTTCCCAGACAAGATTTAGAATTTTACTATTCCTTCAAAGATGTCTTTTTTCCCCCCCCTCCATACTTTGGTCAGATCCTTAACTAAAAAACTGTCTCCTACATTTCAATCTGTTGAAATGTCCCTGTTCTTCAAGGCCCGCTGAAGCATCCACAAGTCCCCTTTCAGACGTGGTCCCTCTTGACCATCTGTGCCCTTTGCTGGGGAGGTCTAGAGCATGAGCATCAGGGTTGACTTCTCCGCTAAGCAGACAGCTGCACACCAGGGCCGCCGGTGGCTGGGGAGCGAACAGAAGAAGTCAACTCCCATGAGCTTACTCTGGCATCTGAAAAGATACAAAGGACCTCTGTCCATATCACGGTATCTGTAGGTCTTGGATGTCAATGTGTCATGTTTTAATTGAGAGTTACCTATGGGGAGGGGCACCATAATTTCTTCTCTGCTTAGATCCTAAAGATCCTTCAAGATCCTTCCTTACCTGGCCCTGCTTGCTCCCCTTTTGCACGGAGGAAGCCAGAAGCCCCTTGAACTATCATTGTGTCCCACCAGTCTTGGGACCGCTCAGTACTTCCTTGGCCCCTCAGGACTCATTGGCTAAGTGTGAGGACACTGTCTGGTACAAGCGTTATATGGCAACTGAAGGCCCATGCATTCTGACTTTCAGGAACATGGGGTGTTGCTAAAAGGGGGCCTCATTTGAGAACCGGGGTTGAGAGCACACTGCAAGGTGAGTACGGGTCAAGATCCATAATTCTCAGCCCAGGGGGAAACCGACCCAAGCCAGGTGGTACGACAGGGCTGGGGCCCAGCATCCTGTCCTCCCCCACTGAGGGGGCCCCTGGGGGCTCAGTGGCCATACTTTGGGTCTGGCAGCATCCGCATTAAAAAAGAAAGCAGGCTTTGATTCAGCTGCTTTATCAGTATTTCTCTTGGTCTAATCAAGTGGGTGACAAAGAATGGCTCTCCCGTCATCACTCCTTTCCTCCCCTTTCTGACCCACACCTAACATTTATACGCATATTTGCAAGAGCACACGCAGCGTCTCTGAAGCAAGTCCAGCTGTGAAGACAAAGGTTATTTCAGGACCACAGAGGAAGAACACCGACTTCCTCGTCTACGCACCTGCCTTTGAAGCCTTCACTGGACACACGGCTTGTCCAGGTTTTACTCATTGTGGCAACAGCCCTGTAAACGGTCTATCCCCATTTGATAGACGAGAAACTCAGCTGCTGATCCGCAGAGACATGAAAACCGCTCCCAGGGGCAGGCAGCAAGGGCAGGGCAGGGTACATGCTGTGTCTCCAGTCTGCCACTTCTAGGCTCGGGCTCCGGTGCCTTTCCGACGACACCAGGGGTTGGCAGGCTTTTTCTCCAAAGGGCCTGGTAGGTAGTAAATATTTTAGGTTTTGCAGGCCATATGGTCTCAGCTCTGCTGTTGTAGTGAGAGAGCCCTGGACAGCTCGCTAACGAGGGGATGTGGCCGTGTCTCCATAAAACTTTATTTATCAGAGCAGGTGGCCGGCTGGACCTGGCTCACAGGTCTGAGAGGGAGGCCCTCGGACCTCCTCCAAAGCCGCCCTCACCTTGACGCCCTTTTGTGATCACTGCTTCTCATGAACCCTGGAGGGTCCCTCTCTTGCTTGCAAACCCGCTCATCTGTGCCATGCCCGCGTGCATTTCCAGCTCTTGCGTGAATCTCTTTTGGCTCCAAGATGGGAATTCGTGCTCCTGCCTTCCCTCCAGGCCCATTGGCAGGTGATTAAGAGCCCAGCTAGACATTTCTGACAGCAGTGGCTGGTAGGAGGGACCGTGTGGCGGAGATAAGCGAGTGTGTGCTGGGGAAGGGGATGGCCATGTGGGACGTGGGTTTCATTCCTGGAGAGGAGTAATAAGCATGTAATTGCCTTTTCAGAAATGCTCAGGCTGCTGGAAAGCCTGTTTCTCCTACACGCTGTACGCTCTTCAGAGCAGCAGAGACTGGCTCACCCAGAACCGGGATGAGCCAGATGAGTTCTGGATCGGCAGGTGGGGCTGCCTTGTCCCAGATGATCACTATAAGCTGTGTGATGTTTGGGAGCCAAGAGGCCGAGTAGGACAAGACGGAGAATGTAGGCTGATCCCACCAGCAGCACGCTTCCCCTCCCGAGGGGGGCAGAAACACATCTCCGGGGCGCCAGTCCCAGACCCAGCGCAACTGTTGACGGGTAGAGAATTCAACAGGGGCCCCTGCCTGGCATCTATAGATGAGAGCATCTTTATGTCCTGCCGAGGCCACCTGGAAATCCAAACACAGGTGGGAATTGTCCAACCTTCAGCTTTGTCCTGTCCAGAGGGGTGGTCTGATGGTCTCCGAGGCAGGGAGACCAGGGGCTGCTGGGGGTCCCCTGCTTCTTCCTAAACCTCTCTGTTCCCTGCTATATTGTTGACCCATGTGGAGGTATGAACGTCAGTAGCCAGGTTTTAGATAGAACAGTTACAGAAAAATCAGCTTTTACTTTGAGTTCAGTCCCCTTTTGATGAGCACCATGCAAACGTACAGGTCTGTAGATGGAGTGTATTTTTCTGTCGTGGGAGAAGATCTAACACCGCTTTGCTGGGTTATAGTAGCAAAGCACATCCCTCCGGTGTGTGTGTTCCCTAATCCCTGGCCGTTTCCCTCGTCCGTTCTGCAGAGACGCTGTCTGCTGGGGGCACTGCCTGAGCACCTCTCCCCCCAGCTCCAGTCTGGTTCTGTACCGAGTCTCTGGTACACTTGCAATGCTGCTAGGTTGTCAGGGCACTTCGGCTCACATCCTTTTACTTCACTCCCATGATGACCCCGTGACCTAGGCGGCTCCGGTATCATGCTCTCCGTTTTACAGAGTGGGGGAACAGAGACGGCAAGCTCAGTATTTGGAGTCACCCAGGATGCCAGCTCTCTTGCCTCTGCCCCAAGCTGCCACTGTCAGGACGGTCTGGGCTCCGGGCTGGGGTGCGGGCCTCTGGACAGGGAGGCAGGAGCCCCTTGCATCCCCTGGACCTGCCCGGTCGTGACCATCATGACGTGTCGCTGTCGACTGCAGGTTCCTGATGTGGGACTGGGCTGTGTGATTGTGTGGGGGACCCCGCAGCCTCCTGCCTAGCCCAGACCCTACAGGGCGCAGAGAGAGTCCCTGTAAGTGGTCATTAAACGAGTGAATGTCAGGTGATCCTCGGCCCTCACAAATGATAGCAATGACAGGAGCTGGTAAGGTGTGTCAGGTGTCAGAGCCTGGGCATGGCCGGTCCTGGAGGGAGGGTTCTTTACCAATGAAAATGAAAGTAAAACCCGCTCAAAATAGGCTCCGGGGCTGACACATTCTCAGCCTGAGCCCCATCCTGAACCGAGACAGCGCTGTTGTGTGCTGACCCAGAGCTTCCACTGTAGGGAGGCATGGCATCTAACACCTCTCTTCCCCTCTGTCCGTCCCTGAGGTCCTCTGCCTTGCGGGTGTCGTTCATGCCAGATTCCCATTCCTGCGGACTCTGCAGCCAGAGCGAAGCGTATGTGGCCATCATTCTTCCCGAGTCCTTCGGAGCCGGTGTTCTCGGGCACTGGAGATGGCAGGGGACAGAGCTGCTGGCCTCCCCGCCCTGTCCCTGCTCCCGAGGCTGCTGTCCCCCGCCCGTGCAGACCCAGAGCCGTGCTGCCCCCGAGGCCCAGGGCGGTGGGGAGGCTAACCTCACCCTTGTCGCTGTAACTACACATGCCCTTATTACTCACGCAGACGGCTCACCCTTGTTTAACAACATATTAAACCATTAGTCTCCGTGCCAGTGGGTTCAGCTAGTTCATAGTGGCAAAAGCTGATCATTAAATCCCCTTTTCCCTGCTTAATCTCTTTTAAATTGGTTGCTTTTTAATTTCATCAAGTGCCCTCTTTCTCAACCATTCCGTCACCCGCCCGGTGTCTCAGCACGGGCTTGTTCCCAGGTGAGGGGAGCCGGGCCCTCTGCGTCTTCCCAAGGTGGAGAGTGTCGGGGGGCCCTCTTCGTGACTTCAGGGTCACCGGAGCAGGACGTAAACAGGACCCTCTCCCTGCAGAATGGGCCCCCAGTCCAGGGGCTATGAATGGGTTACCTGTCCTGCTTCCCTCTCGCTCAACTCTGGCTCGCTCCTGGGGCAGAAGATTCCAGTCTTGAAACATTTGCTTGGTCAAGAACCTGGGTCCCCTGCAGGTAGAAATAAAAATCTTGTGTTTTCTTAGCAGGAAATCCAAATACTTATAAAAACGGATAGTGCGTTATGTGCATTATTACTTGCAGTAACTTCGCATGTCGTTAGGGCTGTAGTGGAGTCTGGAGATTTCGTATTGCTGGGCCTGTGCGAAATGCTTGTGGTGGGCGGGGAGGGAAGGTGGTGGTGGGGGGGTGGCGGTGCTCAGGGTCCACTGCGGCTCCTGAGCAGGCCCTGTGGGCCATGGGACAGGACGTTCCAGCTCTCAAGGTCCCAGGGCTCAGGGCATGGGGATGGAGGGGTTAGAGTCATAGGAAGTTTCTGAAAATGTGGGGGGAGAATGGATATATGAGACAGAAGTGCCATTAGCAGGATGACCACAGGGCCAGAGAGAATGGGGTACAAATGAAAAGTCTGCCACGGTCAGCTGGGAGGCCTTTGCTCATCCAGGAAGCGGTCATGGGTTTACTCCCATTGCAGGGCTGCTCGAGGGGTCAGGGGAAAATGCGCATCGCTCACCTAGCGCAGAGCCTGGCTCGTTGAGGGCTGATGGCTGACGTCCACTGAGCAATGCCTGCATGCCAGGGATGGTTCTAAACGGGACAGATATTACCTTGGGTCTTGGGTCAGGATCCACGCTGCGGAACGTTGTGAAAGTGACATAAGCCAGAGCTCTCCCTGGAGCAGGGGCACGAGGGAAGGCGGCAGGGCAGGGGGAGGGTAATTGCCCTTGCTTTGCAAAGCTGGGGCCTTGGAAACGAGCTTGGGTCTGGTCCCATGAGGAGCCCAGAGCAAAGTCTGCTTCGCCTTGGCACTGGCTGCTCCCTGGGACCCGGGACAGAAGCTCCAGGAGACGCTGGTCCCACTCTGCCAAGGGCAGTTCTCTGAGGAGTCGGCAGCCAGCGCCCTCAGTTGCTGGAGGATGGGGGATACAAGCACAGTGGATGGGAGGGGCCTCCATGCACCCACCACCGTCCACTGCTCCATCCAGTACAACCCATACACCATCCGAGTGTCTTTGGGATTCATGTTGGGTAATTTCTAGGGAAACCTGTGAGGGAGGGGCTCGTGGAACAAACTAGGGTTGTTCCTGGGGCTGGACCTGACCCCTCGTGTCTCCTTCCCCACCAGGCATCCTGGATTCCCCCCACTCCATCTGCCCTGAGGGCCGGTCTAGGTGGCCTGCCTGGCGAAGTGACCTGGACTCTCAACCCTGAAGCCCTGGTTCTGTTCAGTTGGGACTTGCAGTTTCTGCTTATTACCCAACCTCTCAGCACCCAGGGAGTCAGGCACAGGCTCCCTGAGTGCGGAGCAGTGATTCTGTCCACTCCCACCTCTATTCCTTGGTACTCAGGCCCGTGAACCTCACCTACTGACCATAAAGCCCCATACCCTGGCCGCTGGTGCCTGGCAGCTCCCCGAGGGATGGTGTCCTGTCCCCTAGGGCATCATCTCCCTGTTGGTGTCTCCGCGACACTCCCAACAGGCTGGCCAGTTCTGGATGGCCTGGTATGTTTTAGGATCAGTGGATCTGTAGTCTTGTACCTACAGCTTTCCCCCTCTTTGACATAAAACATGTCCCTTGGTTTGAGACCATGGCATGGGGAATTCCGGCTGAGAGATCAGATAGCCCGAGAGCCTCCTCGAATGGCACCTTTATGACCCTAGACACAGCCCTGCTATATTACTGAAAAGACAGTCGACAATCTCACTGGTGTTCCTGCTGATGCACTTTGTCTTTTCTGGGATCCAATTCCAGATCCAATTCCAGATCCATTTGGTTATGTCTCCTTAGTCTCCTTCCACGTGTGACAGCTTCTCTGTCTTTCCTTGTCTTCCCTGACCTTGACACTTTGAAGAGTACTAGTCGGTTATTTTGTACAATGTCTCTCAATTGGGTTTGTCTGATGTTTCCTCCTGATTAGATTGAGCCTTTGTCAAGAAGGCCGTGGAGGTGATGCCGACCGCCCACCCCCACCCCGCCCCAAGTGCACCATTTCGGGGGAAATGTGATACCGGTGTCTGAGTACCATGGTGGGCACCACGCTTGGCTAAGGTGATGCCTGCCAGGTTTCTCCATTTAAAAATATCATATGTTCCCTTTGTAGTTAATGAAAATCTTGAAGGAATGTACTTTGAAATTCTGAAAAAATCCTGTTTCTTTTCAAAATTTTTTTTAAGATTTTATTTATTTATTTGACAGACAGAGATCATAAGTAGGCAGAGAGGCAGGCGGTGGCGGGGGGGGGGGCGGGAAGCAGGCTCCCCTCTGAGCAGAGAGCCCGATGTGGGGCTCCATCCCAGGACCCTGGGACCATGACCTGAGCCGAAGGCAGAGGCTTAACCCACTGAGCTACCCAGGCACCCTCTGTTTCTTCTCAAATTTTAACCCCCCCATTTTAAGACAGACGATTGTAGTTTTTATGCTCTTTCATGGACACTTTTCAGAACGTGGTGTTGACTTCTTTGTGCAGTGCTCCTGTTGGGAGAGGAATTTGGGGCGCCCCACGCAGGGGGAGGCAGCTACCTCTCCGCTTTCACAGGCGGGGAGTGCCCTGACACCCTGCAGAGCCTTTCTCCCTGAGTCCTTCTCTCACCCCCTCCCCTGCTGATTTACGCTTGCTCGGTCTCCTGTTTCCCATGCTGTTCTTCCTCCTGCCTTCATCTGCTCGTTGATTATTTGTGATCCAAAGACTTCATGCTAGGGATGCCGCCCGCTCAGAAGTCTGCACTCTCTGGGCATGTGGTAGACCCAGAGAACTTGGGAGAGACCCATCCCCGTATTTTCCTGATGAGGACATAGACCCTGATCCGTGAAGAGGAGCAGTTGGGTCCGGAGGACCCAGTGCCAGGTCTAGAACTCCGCTTCCCGACCTGTCGGGATGGCGCTCTGTTCATTCCTCAGGGCTGGTCACACGGAGATTCCCCCCAGACTGTCAGGAGCTGGCTGCTACCTGTCACCGGCTCCTGGCGGGAGGTGACGTCCTCACATTCGGTCTTGACCTTCTCGACCTCCATCCTGAGGAAAGGGGGCTGCTGTCTGGCTGGTTGGAAACTGGGGGCCCCACACCCCTCTGTGGGGAAGGCTTCTCCCTGCTCTGACTTGCAGCACCAGGACAGGGACTTTTGTGAGAGCCCAGAGTACCGCCTGAGCTCTCTAGACCCAAACCGTCCTCCTCTTGCCTTTTTCCTGGTGGGGGGGAGTTGGTGCACCCATTTCCATTCTAGTTTTTATCCTCTTCTTTGGTCACCTTGACCTCTCAGTGAATTGTGATGTGCAAGTCCCTGCTTTTCGCAGACGGAATTTTCATTTAATCCTTGAACCCTGTGAGACGGGCATGATTCTCCTGCTTTGCAAGTGAGGGAAACTGAGGCTCAAGTCGGTTAAGTAGCTTACTCCAGATTGCATCAATAGTAAGTTTAATGACTGTTCCCATGGCTGTTTGGGTTTGTTTTCAGCACGAAGTAGACTCAGTGCTCTACTGGTTCTTATCCTTCATTCCCTTTCCATTTCGAACCGTTTCTTCACTGGCCGGAAGTTATCATCTAGCAGATTCTTCAAAACAGGCTCACGTATGCTGTTGTCCCTGCTTTCTCTGATGGCGAGAACGTCAGCCTCTCGCCTTCACACCCGAGCCTCACCCTAACGGGGGAAGGTGCTCTCCGGTCGCATGTGAAGTGAGCCTCTTTGGCATCTGTCCTTTGTCCTCTGATGGCAGATGCTGCTCTAAGCGAGTCTGAGGTCAGCCGGGGTTCTCCCTTTCGCAGGTGACTCGTCAGGTCTGCCCGGATGTTTGCTGACCTCTGCCTTGCTTTTCCGAGCTCAGAACCTAAGTCAGGACATGGCTTTGCCTCCGCTGGTCCACATCAGTGTTTCATGGAACCGTGCAGCAAGCTCTTCCCTTGTGCACTTTCTGTCCTTGACTCATAGCAGGAGTGTCGTTTAGAAAAAGACAAATACCTTGCGTGTGTTTCGCCCGTGTCTCTGCTTCACGTTCACCAGCTTTCTGATGTTGGCCACCTTTGCTGTCTCTACCTGGCTTTTGTCCCCTCCGGTTGCGTTGATAATGGAAGCCTTTCTCCCGGGCCATCACAGAGACTCACCCCGGACCCAGCGCTAGCAGGTGGCAGAGCAGAACTGGGACCCTTTCGCCCGTACAATTAATTAGATTCTCTGCAGAGTCTGCCCCTGCTTCTTGAAATTTCTACACGTATTTATGGGCTCTGCAAAAGTGTGTAGTGGTTCTCAACTGTATAAATAACCCTTCGTGTCGTTCTTTGTTTTATCATCTAACCTCTTAGCTCTTGTCTTAGTGAATTCATATTCTTAGGTTGTTCTAGAACATGAAGCATATTCAGGTAATTTCTTTCTGTTCCTTAGGTCCTGTTTTCTTTCACACTGGGGTTTCTGTGTGTGTGTGTATATGTATGTGTGTGGTGGTGTTTATTATTATTATTGTTATTGTTGTTGTTATTGTTATTTTCATGCTATGCTCCCCTTCTGTTTTTGTTTTCTCCTCCCAGCAACATGACTGCATTGTGGCCATGCCCTTGGTCTTCGTCTTGTTTGACTTTCTGACCCTGATTTACGGCAGGACATTTCTTGACCGCTTTCCTAGCATGTCTGAGCCCATTCACTTCCTTCCACAAGGCAGAGTTGGAGGGCTGGGGGGAGCTCTGTGTTCTACTTCCTGCAGCCTGAGTGTGCTGGCCGGGGAAGGGTGGAACGACCGAGCTGGTCTGGGGCCGTGAGCCGTTTTTATGAGGACACCCCACCCCGCCCGTGCCAGATGCCAGAATCCACAGGGAAAACCCACACTCCTACCTCTGAGGCACACACAGCTTGGGGTGGGAAGACCCGGTAAGCAGGTAATTCTAGTAAGTGCTATGACACAAGGGGGACATTTTTAGATTGCTGGGGTCAGATCCTCTCAACTTTCTTCGAGCACAGGTGGTGGCAGTTTAAGATTAAAGATTCCAGTAAGGACACCTGTGTGTGGGGTCCAGAACCGAGCCAGATGAGGCTGGAAGTCGAGGGAAGGACTTACAGTCCATGGGAAGGGATGGGACCTGACTGTATTTCAGAAGAGTCACTCCAGCAGCACTGTGAAAAATTAAATGCGGGTCTAAAGACTTCAGTTCCCCAGAGCATATCTTTGGGGCACCCCTGCAAAGAGACCAAGGAAATATATTTCATAGTCGGAGCTGAGGCATCAAGGAGTTGAAAAGTTCCTAAAATGGGCTGACATCCCCACCCTTCTTGTCCTCGCCCCATTTCACACACCCTCGGCTTCTGGGCAGGTGCTGAGACCCCCGACTTTCTCTCCCAGGGCTGTTCCTCATGGACCTCTGCAGACACTTTCCAGGTGGCAGCCGGGGCTGGGGCTGTGCATCTGGACAGTATGTCAAGACTGTTGTCTTATTACAGCGCAGCCCAGGCCAGGGACCAATTACAGGGTCCCTCTGCACAGCATCCTCATTACTGCGCTCAGCAGGAAACAGGCAGAGGTTGGCAGAGCCGGGAACTGGCTTCCACCCCCTGAAGGCTAGCCGGGCAGGAGGAAGGAGGGCATCATTGATTTCTTCCCTTTCAGGCAGGTTTGCCCCTGTGAGCCCATCTTCACAGGGAGGCACCCACGCCTCCACATTGGGCCTGACAGCCAGGGGCCTCCTGGGGCTCCAGGGTAGCACTGGATCTGGGATGCTCTGAGCAGAAATTTGCATCTGTGTATCCAAGGACGTTTCTCTGGGGAGAAGGCCCATGGCTCCCATCACTTTGCAGAGGGGGCCGTATGTTGTCGGAGTAGTTAAGAAGACCTCTTTCTCTCACCCCTACATCTGATGGCCGGGGGAACTCAGCAGAGACCCAGAGAGCAGACATGATTTGCCCAAGGACACAAGGACACCCACTTCCGGGGTGGTGGCAGAGGCCGATCTCCAAGTCAGATCTCCTGGCTCCCTCCAGGACCCTCCTCACTGCCTCCTTGGTGAGACCACTTCCTTCCTGTGCTGCGGACTCACGTGTTTCTGTACTTTGTTAACACGTGAACATGTAGCTGCTCTGTATTGAGTGCTTGGTGTATGCCCAGCGCAGGGCTCTATAGTTGACTTGTGGTATTCCACAACTGGTATTCATTCATAAACCTGCATCATGGTTTCAGAGCGTAGGCCGCTGTGGTACTCTCCGTTGCCAGGGAGAGGTTAAACCACTTGCCCGAGGTCACAGAGGTAGAAACCAGAGGAGAGCAATGGCAGACCCAGCCCTGTAGGGCATCTACTCTTCCCAGGCCCCACTGGCCACTTCCGTGTTAGAATCCTGTCAGCCTGGCCCATCCCTGCAGGCCCAAGCCAGGACCTGCGTGCTTCCCAAAGGGTTCTGACGAGCCCAGCCCTTGCCGCCTTCCCTCCTCTGGGCAGGTGGGGCCGTGACAAGTCCTCTGTAGGCAGATGGCCCTGATTCCCCAGCCAGGCCTGCTCCTTCCTCGCTGGCTGCCCTCGGGCGTGTCTCCTTCTCCCCCTCTAGCCTCTGCTTCTCTATGACACGGGAATTGTGGCATCCAAATCCTGGGGCTCTTAATGGGATAATTCATGTCCGCAGAGTCATTTATTTAACAAATATTTGAGAATCTGCCATGTGCCAGGAACCGTGCAGGTGATCCCCGTGGTGAGGGAGAAGACATGGTTCTGGCTCTCAGGACGTCAATGGCTGATCAGAGAGGCAGACGGGAAAGAGATGCTTAGTCAGAGTGAGCTGGTGTAGGCCGGAGTGTCCAGATGCCTTCAAGGAGCAGTACAAGGGTCTAGGAGAGTATAAGGAGAGACTGATTCAACCTGAGGTCCGGGGAAAGCCTCTTTAAAGAGGCAGCACTTTGTCTGAGGCTGAGGGATGAGTAGGAGTGGGTCAGATAAAGACTGGTCCAGGCGGAGAGCCCCACAGGCATAGAGGCCGTACACCGGGGTTGCCGTAGCAAAATACCACTCACTGGGGGGCTTAAACAACAGAAATTCCTCCTCTTGAGGTTCTGGAGGCCTGGAGCCCAAGATCAAAGTGTTGGCAGTGACATTTTTCCTTGAGGCCCCTCTCCTTGGCTTGCCACCTTCCTGCTGTGTCCTCACACGGCCTCTTCTCTATGTGAGGACACCCCTGGTGTCTCTGCCTCTTTTTATAAGGACACCAGTCATGGGGGATCAGGGCTCCACTCTGATAGCTATTTTAACATAATCCCCTCTTTGAAGGCCCTATCTCCAACCAGTAGCACGAATTAGCCCCCTCCCCAGATGACCTCCTTTAACCTTCATTACTTCTTTAAAGGTGCTATCTCCAGCTATGGTCATATTCTGAGGTCTCAGAGACCTCAACAGATGAATCTTGGGAGGGGGGAGAGACAACTCAGCCCAGAACAGGTAGGAAAGAGCCGGTCTTGTTTTAGAAGCTGAAGAGGCCAGGGAGCTGGAGGAGAATGACCAAAGGGGACGGGAGAGTGGGATTGGGCTAGAGACTTGGCAGGGCTTGGGGTGGGGGGGTGAGGGCACAGCAGAATGGGGACAATATTCCAAGTGCTGAGGGAGCCACTGGAGAGGTTTGGAGCTAGAATGGGAGACAGAGGATCGGGTGTGATTTTAAAAATATGTCTCTGGAAAATGGGTGCTTGGGGGCAAGAGTTGAAGTTCAGAGTTGGGTCTTCTTGCACTCAAGGGTTGGGGGAGGGAAGGAGGATAGATGGAGACCCGTGTTAGGATGTGGTGTTGGGTTAGGTATGGGGGAGGGGCGGTTCAGGTGATCAGGCTGAGGGCAAAGGTGAGAGAGAAATAAGCGTCACGAAGAAAGATGGTCGGATTCCTCTGGGAGTCACTTCACAGATAATGGCGCCATTCCTTCCGGTGGGAAGGACAGGGGGAGGTGCCGGTTGGGATGGGAAGATCGAGCATTCCATTTGGAACCTACTTGGGGGGAGACACCCCAGTGGGCATGTCAGGCAGGCCTTTGTGTAGTGCAGAGGCAGAGCAAGGAGGTCCAGGCTGGGAAGCTATATGGGGAGTTGGCCACCTATGGGAGGAGCTGGAGGCACAGGAGTAGAAGAAAGTCACCTATGGTGAGCAGATAAGGAAGCAGGATTTAATCCATGAGGATTCCAACGTTTCGAAGCCAGGGAGGGGAGGAAGCCAGCAAAGGAGATGGAGAAGAGGCCAGAGCATGAGGAGGAGGATGAGGAAGCCAGGAGACCTTGGCTGATAGGCAGCCAGTCACTGTGGACCTCTTTCCTTGACATTCTCTCCTTCTTACTGAATTTTTTCTTTTTTTAAAAAATTTTATTTATTTATCTGACAGACCAAGGTTACAAGTAGGCAGAGAGGCAGGCAGAGAGAGGAGGAAGCAGGCTTCCCGCCGAGCGGAGAGCCCGATTCAAGGCTCGATCCCAAGACCCTGAGATCATGACCTGAGCCGAAGGCAGAGGCTTTAACCCACTGAGCCACCCAGGTGACCCTGTCTTTTTTTTCTGAATAGCTGTTGGCAGTTTTCCTCAGGTGACAGAACTCAGGAAATAACGAGTGAATGAATGAACACACATGCTCAGAGCAAAGGAAGAATTGCAGGTCTTATGAATGGGCCTTGGTGGTGGGAGTGGGGGGGTAGAGGACGGGTAACTACCCTTACCTCCCTCCTGCAGCCCCGGGCACTGATTCTGTCCAGGTGGCTAGGCTGGGCTCGAGTCTGCTGGAAACCCACAGTCCTGTGGAGCAGAGGGCCCTCTGGGGAGCCACATCTCATGCCTGTCAGTGTCCTGGCCTGAGCAGGACTGAGCTAGTCGCCTTGGCTGCTCGTGCAGGGAGCCGCCTCCCCCAGCAGGTCGCCGGAGTCCCTGTCGCCTTTCCTCCCCGAGCAGTGTCGACTGCACTGTAATCACACAATTATGATGCCATTAAAATGTCACATTTGGAGAAATCCATATAAACAAAGCATTAACAACCCCTTGAAAATTGCAGTCTTTACCACTAATGACCTACTTTCTCTACACACCGCGCCCTCCCGCCACCCCCACTCGGCTGCTGCTTTCCCCAGCCCTGCGTTCAGAGGTTCTCCAGAGGGTACGGTCTGTCGTCTCTCCTGCCGGGAAACCCTTGATGTCTGATGTGCCGGCAGAAGCTCTGTGACGGGGCCAAAGGCAGCCAGGCCAGGGGAGCCCAGCACTGAGCCACTTAGTGAAGGTGACCAAAGGAAGCCACACCCAGGCAGCGCCAGGGTCCTGCAGGAAGGGCCCGAAGAGAGAAGCCGGCCCTTGGGAAGTCGAAGAAAGAAGATGATGTTGAAAAATCTGAAAGGTCACTTCATGCCTTGGCTTGGACCTCCCTTCCCCGCCCCATCTTGGGGCACTGAGCTAGAACCAGACAGGTAGTGCTCAGATTCACAGCGTAACACAACAGAGGAGGAAAGTGTCCTGCTCTGGGACTGTGGGCCAGAGCGCTCTGGATCCCTGCTGCCTCGAGTCCAGGAGGAGACATAGGTGGGCTGGGCAGAGAGGCCCTGGCCAAGAGAGACTTGATGGTTTTAACTTCGTTTCCCAGAAGAGTGCTCTGGGAAATGTCACATACTGAATTTTCTTTGTCACCAGAATCTAATTTTAATGCATGAAGAAAATGGATTACTTAGAGGAAGGTTATATATGAGTGCTCTTATAAAATAAAGTGAATGAGTGCTCTTATAAAGTAAAACATAAACCAAAACAGCTCTGGCAAGTAATTAATCTCTTCCAATGTATCTGAATTGCAAATCTGGATTCCCATAGAGTCCGGATGTGATTAAAGTGAGAGGATGCCTAATTCTGACAAAGCAAAGAGGAGGTCACCGTGGATTAGAAGCAGCTGGGTTAGCATGTAGGTGTTTTAAATAGGGCTCTGGCACTTTCCACCTCCTCTCAGGTCAGGGCTCACCTGCAGAAGGGATCAGGCCCCATACACTCTGATGAGTGGACAAGAATGGTTGGTGACCATCATGTCATCTGGGGAAAGCAGTTATTGGTGCTTCCTAAGTGAGGGAGATGGGGGGGGGTTCTTGTTTACAAGCAAGTGCATCATAAACTCCCTTTTTATAGTTCCTGTGACAGGGCAGGGACCGTGTTCCCACTGCTTCCTGAAGATGGTCAGTATTTAGGACAGGCTCAGGAGGGTCTCTGTTTTTCAGCCCACTGCGATGATCACTGGCTGTGTCGCCTGCAGCATTCAGCTTGCCCTCGGCCAACACAGGCCTCCCACCCTCACCCAGATTCAGCAGGCAAGCCGTCTGGGTACTCGGGTCTGTTTTTGACGAAAAGATCTCCTTTCATAAAAGCCGACCAGCGGCCCCCCATGGGGTGCTGCCGGATAAAGTCATTTCAAAGTCATGCACACCAACCCCACACCTACATATTCAGCAGCTGACCTAGTTTTGAAGAAGCTGGAGGGTATCTGGATGTCACCTTATTTACAGAGCAGATAGAAAACGCGCTAAGCTCTGGGCCCCTGCTGCACGCGGTATCTGGGGAGATCTAGCCTGCACATTGGAGGTGTGGAAGAGAAGGGAACAAATTCTCCTCAGCCAAGAGCTCGAGGCTTCTTGCTAATGTCACCTTTGGGGAATGAATGACAGGGCTTAGGGAATACTGGAGCCTGAAACTCCTTTTCTAGCCAGAACGCAGTTTAGCGTGCAGATTAGGAAAGGTGTTTCCAGGCTAACCTGGCAGAAAGCATAGGACTGATCTGGTGGAATTCCTCCTCCCTTCACCCTCCTCCTCTCTAGGTGGTACTGGGCAGTGGCCACTCCGCCAGTGACCCCCTGCCATCGCAGGTCCCTCTTAAGGACCCAACAGCGCCCCCCTGTCTGGGCTTCATCCCAGCATCTCTACTTACTTGGCCAAGTCCCTTGAGACTCTCAAACCTCGGTTTCCCCTTCCATAACATAAGATTCATAATAGCACCTGCTTTGGGTTTGTCCTGAGCGTGCAGTGAGTGACCTTTCAGGACAGAGCCTGGTGCACAGTAAACGTTACAGACTCTTCGCTGTGGGTCTTCTGAGCTGCGTCAGGTGTGAGAATTGATCACCGTTTCAAGTCAGCCCTTTCCCTGGCCTCCCATAGCCATCTCCATCTTGATTTCTCCAAGGTTGCCTTTGCCTGGGCAGAACACAGAGGGAGATTTGGGGAAGCTGCAAACCTTGCCAAAAACACTTCTTGTGAGTATAGCTGTAAAGACTAGCCAGTCCAGCCCTCAGAAGCCAAGTCCCAGGAGGCCTGGAGAAGACACTCTGGGACTGATGTGTCCGGTGGTAGAGACAGGCCCGCAGTGGAGCAGAGAGTCCTGGCAACCAGGTTCCTTGGCTTGTTGGGAAACTTGGGGTGTTAAGCAGGCTCAGGCTTCTGACCTCACCCCCAAGATTCCCCAGTTCTCTCCTCAGAATCGTCCACATTGTTCTGTGCTGTCCCAGTTCCCACCTGCACACCTGTAAAAGGGGGGTTAGCTCAGAAGTCCTGCAAAGTTCCGTTTATGTCCTTCCAAATGAAAGGGAACCCTTAGCTATTACACTTCTTTTTCTTTTTTTAAGATTTTATTTATTTATTTGACAAAGAGAGAGAGATCACAAGTAGGCAGAGGGGCAGACACAGAGAGGGAGGGAAGCAGGCCCCCTGCTGAGCAGAGAGCCCGATGCAGGACTCGATCCCAGGACCCCGGGATCATGACCTGAGCCGAAGGCAGAGGCTTAACGCACTGAGCCACCCAGGCGCCCAGCTATTACACTTCTTAAAATAGTTTTCTGTCTTATCATTTGCATAGCCCTTGGGTAGGCCCGCCCTGCCGGGTCCCAAGACACATGACTTTGGTAATGACCTAGGGCTTTCCTCCCAGTGGACAGCCAGGTGACAACGTACAGTCAGTCACCCGTGGATGCTGTCAGAGACCCCATTTCTGCCACAGGGAAGGAAGAAGCTAAACGTAGATTGGCTGACTATAAATTGCTTTTTCTCTCCATTAGCATTCAGTACCCCCCCAAATAATAGTAACTGTAGCAATGTTGACAATAATAATATGTTACATACGCATTATGTTCTGCCAAGCAATTTTCCAGGCCATATCTCATTTCTGAGATCTCATTTGGGCCTGTAAAGTTGTGTGGGGTACCCTCAGGATGGAGGGAAGGACTGACCACAAGCAGTTGAAAGGACGCATGGAACACAGCCAGGCTCCGGACCCAGTGTTTCCTGACTTGCATTCTCTTTGTGACATCAAAGAAACGGTGGAGAAGGATTATAGGGTCATCCCTAGTGCGGTGCTCCCCCTTCTCTGCCCGTCTTTATTCTCCCAAACACAAACCCTCTGGTGGCTGCGATTCTGTCTGGTGAAATTGAGTTGAAATATACAAGGAGCCCCCTGAAGGAGAAAAGAAATCACAGAAGCGTCCTCTGTAGTAAGAGCACTGTTCCCTTCCCGTCATCCTTCCCACCTTTATCTTTCTTTACTTTTCTCCTTTTATTCCATTACTGCCCCAGGGTCACACTTTGGTGGCCTTCAGGCCAAATGCAGCCTGTGGGCATATTTTTCCCAAAGAGGAGATTGAAAGACCTTAAGTAGACAGGTTTTGTGTGGTATATACAAGGTATTCACTGGCATTTCTGTTCTCAGTGACCCTGAAGGCCTGTTCTTTTGGGACCCCTGCTAGATCACCTTTGTTCAGTAGTGTCCCTTGACAATTGCCTGGGTCCATAGCTGTTCCCTGAGGCAAAAGAGCTTTCTGATGATGCCTGGTGATACTTCCCAGCCCTGCTGGGGCAAGGGAGGGGAGAGGAGTCTGACTTGGAGGAGAGATTTCTTCTGTCACTGAGAAATGCAAATCTTGTTTTTAGTGTTTTATTCTTTCTTTGGAGAACTTGCTTCCCTTGGGGTGAAGTCCTGACCTTGAGGCCCCATCTCAATCCTGCAGGAGGCCACTGGGGCCACGTTGAAATATGGCTGCAGCATCCCCTTGCAGGCCCGCCCTCAGTCTGATGAGGTGACCGTGCACCTAAGATGACTCAGTGTCCATGCCAGAGACCGTGTTGCATGTCCTGTCCTGTCCGGCTGGAGGCTTCCCCTCCCGAGCCCACTTCCGGTTCTGCTCTTCCCAACTCCAGATTCTCTGCTCAGTCTCTCCTGGGCACAGTTCCATCTCTTGGTGCATTTTCTCCTCCAGCATCAACCTCCTGGTTGGGGGCAAATCCAACTGCCTGTGTCACGGACAAATCCTCTTTCTCCTGAGCCCTGTGGGGGTACCTGGCTCCCTCCCCTTCTGATCTCCTGCTTTCTGGGTTCCAGACCTGGAAGGGATGAGGCGTCTGCTGTTCCGGGGGTTGGCTTACTGCTCTAGTCTTTGAACACAGAGAAGAGCATGCAGAAATGAATGCTGTGGGCTGGGCCAGCTCTCTCTCAATCCTCATGCCCACCAGCAATTGGGAGGGATTCTTTAAGCAAGCTATAAGCTATTTGAGATGCCTGTCCACCTAAAGGAGCTCTGGGTTGAGTCTTTCTTTGGTGGTGGAATTTATAGGACTTTGGGTGGGAAGGGAGCAGACACGTCGGCATTGCTCACGCTCCCTGGCACCTGCGGGGGAGACAGGCCCTCCTCCCCAGTCACGCAGACTTAAATCTCCCTGGTACCTCCCTCTCATGCTAATTAGTAAGCAAATTAATCCCCATATAAGGTCCAAATTGTGTGAGTTTGGTTTTTTTCTATTCCAGAAACAAAAGCTGGGCTGCTGTCCATTCCATTAATCATATTATATTTCACAGTTGGAGTTTTTAGGCAATTATAATAATTATCAGAACTTCTCCTCTTCCAGGAAGCTCGAAGCCTCCCCCCAAAATCCCTATTAGCACGTGGTGTGCAGTTGGGATACAGGTGGTGTGTGTATGTTGGGGCATGGCAGGGAGGAGAGAGCTGGGCAGTAGTGGCTCTTGCTGTCAGAGCCTCAGTGACACTAATTGGAGGCAGATGGAGAAAGAGACCAGTGTTCAAGAGGGTTCTAGGCATGGCGTCCAGGCTGGCAGACCTTCCAGGGGTGCAGAGAAGCCATAACAAGCAGCTCCCAGCAGACCCATTTTGTAGGTGCCTGGCTCTAGGGCAGGGGCGGGGGGTGAGAGGAAAGTAGGGGAAGAAATGGAAGGAGCAGGACTAGAAGAGTAAACTCATCCCTGCTGATCACACGCTACCTCATTGGGTCCAAGAAATAGCCTTTTCCCCTCCATTATATGTCCATTCCATCCTCCACATTCTTTAAGGAGTGACTTTCGTATAATTAATACTAACCATTAAACTACAGCATTAAAGGAGCAATTGCCTAATTCTGAGGAAAATTTAAATTTATTACCAGCACCCGAGATAAAATGAATACTGAAGAGAAGGAGAGAAAACCCTGCAGAAGATAAATAGAAAGCCAAGTGGGATATTGACTTGATCCTTCTCCAGTGCAGGGTAATTTGGCTTCTAAAGTGAGTTAGATCATAATAAATTAAATTTAGATTTCTGCACATCAGTTAAATAACTCCCAAGACAGAATTCCAGCCAGAGAAAGAGGTGATAATACATGGTGGAAATATTAAAATGAAGATCTTATCTAATAATCCATAATTGATGTGCTGTCCCTAGATGAGGGAGAAGGATTTTCCAGCTCTTTCCTTTGCCATGAGCCCAGGTGAGCAAGGGAGGGGCTGGCCGGCCCTCCCTTCTTCTTCTTTTTTTTTTTTTTTTAATTTTTTATTTCTTTTCAGCATAACAGTATTCATTGTTTTTTCACCACACCCAGTGCTCCATGCAATCCATGCCCTCCCTAAGACCCACCACCTGGTTCCCCCAACCTCCCACCCCCCGCCCCTTCAAACCCCTCAGGTTGTTTTTCAGAGTCCATAGTCTCTCATGGTTCACCTCCCCTTCCAATTTCCCTCAACTCCTTTCTCCTCTCCATCTACCCTTGTCCTCCATATTACTTGTTATGCTCCACAAATAAGCGAAACCATATCATACTTGACTCTCTCTGCTTGACTTATTTCACTCAGCATAATCTCTTCCAGTCCCGTCCATGTTGCTATAAAAGTTGGGTATTCGTCCTTTCTGATGGAAACAGTCAACAAAACAAAGAGGCAACCCACAGAATGGGAGAAGATATTTGCAAATGACAGTACAGACAAAAGGTTGATATCCAGGATCTATAAAGAACTCCTCAAACTCAACACACACAAAACAGACAATCATATTAAAAAATGGGCAGAAGATATGAACAGACACTTCTCCAATGAAGACACAAATGGCTATCAGACACATGAAAAAATGTTCATCATCACTAGCCATCAGGGAGATTCAAATCAAAACCACATTGAGATACCACCTTACACCAGTTAGAATGGCCAAAATTAGCAAGACAGGAAACAACATGTGTTGGAGAGGATGTGGAGAAAGGGGAACCCTCTTCCACTGTTGGTGGGAATGCAAACTGGTGCGGCCCTCCCTTCTTTGCTGGAGTTCATCTTATATGCCGTAGCAGGAGGGAGTCCATTCCCAGGATCATTCCTTTCCCAGCCCATTCACTCTGGGCAGGATTTGCATAGAGATGTGCTGTCCTCTTCACTCTCTGGACTGGCCCTTGGGAAAATAAGGCCCATCCCCAGCTGGGTGGGCATTAGAATAATACTGGTGAGAGCAGATAACTTCTACATGTTTGGTTATCACCATCCAGCAAGGGGGTAAAAAGTGGCCATGGATGAATGAAACTCCTTGATGATATTGAAGGAACGTGAGCTTTGAAGCCAGAAGTCCTGGGTCAGAGTCTCAGTAGCGGACTCACTATGTCCGTGGTCTTAAGCAGGCTCCTTTGTTTCCTTGACCCTCAGTTTTCTCACCTGTGAAATGGGAACAACACAACTGGCTTGCCTCCCTCACAGAGGTAATACAGATGCAGCATTCCGGTCAGAAACTTTGCAGATAAGAGTAAACTTTTCTGTTTGGCCTGTTTGATATTGACCATCAATTGTTATTATATTTTTTTCATTTCTGAAAGTGATGCTCAGTTCTTTTTCAGTGAACTTTGGTTCTTTGCTAATTTTTTGTTCCATAGTTTAACCATTTTATCTACAGTTATGCTTTCTTTTGTATTTGTAATTCTTGTATCTGAAGTCTTTGGAAGACCTAAATCTGTTGTTTATGGTTTCTACTAAAAAAAAGGACTTATTTCACTTATTTTGGAAAGCAAGAGAGAGAGTGCAGTGGGGAGGGGCAGAGGAGGGAGAGGGAGAGAGAAACGCAAGTAGACTAATGCTGGGTACAGAGTCCAACACGGGCTCATTCTCACAACCCTGAGTTCAGGACCCTGAGATCAGATCTGAGCTGAAACCAAGAGTCGGACGCTCAACTGACTGAGCCAACCAGATGCCCCTGATCTTTTTTATTGTGATTTCGCCTTTCAGGGAGCTTTGTGGAACTCCTGAGGATGTAAATCGGTGATGGTTTTCTCCAGATAGGATTTACATTTGCTTCTGGCAGGAGACAGATTCTGGTTTAATAGTAGAAGGAAACTTCTAGAAGTTGCAGGCTTTCAAAGTTTGGAGTGGGTTCCTTGGGAACTGTGTCCCTGGCTGGACCCAGGAGGGATGTCTACTGGACAGTGGAATATTATGCTGGAGTATCAAATATTGGATGGATAGATGAATTCTGTCATCTTTAAATAAGCTCTATCATTATTTTCAGTTCTGACCTTCTGTGTGTTAGCCTGGCGTCTTCCAACCTTCCTGCAGGAATCTGCCCATGGAGTTGGATCCTTTCTGCCCTGGCTGGGGGGAGACCAGTCTTCCACCCAGGAAGAAGAGTGATGGACCAGTGGGGGGATGGTGAAGGAGACACAGAGATCCTCTGGGGTGGGGGGGAGATCCCAATCAGAGAAAGAAGTTGGCTGAGAAAAATAATGGGAAACACATAGATAGTCTTTGAAGATGGCCAAAGGAAATGGCAGGGAGGCTCTGGGAAGACAGTGTCACCTCATGGTCAGGAGCATGGCAGTAGAGCCAGGCTCCATGGGTTCAAACACTGGCCCAAGTGTGTACTACCTGTGTGACATTGGCCAAGTCACCTAATTGCTCTCTGCCTTGGTTTCCCCAGTTGTAAAATGGGAATGGTAAAATCGGCATCTGTGATTGTGAGGATTAGATGTAAACGTTTATGACATGTGATAGGTACCCCCAGAGTGTTAGTTGTTTTATCATAGGGTAAGTTTGACAAGTTTTATTAAGGATCAGCACAGTTCAGAGAAGGATGGAAGTTTCTTCAAGAAATAGAGACATTCTCATTCTAATGTTGGGTGGGGGGAAGACCTAGGGTAATGAGAGAACTAGTATCTGGAGGAAGAGGAGAGGGAGACGAACACATTAAAATCAGAGAGAGCCCCATAATCAGTTCTAATAGCGCTGGAGCCAAATAATCAGCCTGCACGAGAAATGAGAGCAACAGGCCAGGGAAGGTCGGAGGAAAGGGGACTCGGGGCGTCTCCTGAAAGCACAGTGGGAGGAAAGAAACAAAGCCTCTCAGATGTGCTTCTGCGTGTTCCATTTTTGGTGCCCAGTTATTTAAGCTGGTCTTTGGGTGACATAATCAGATACATTCTGTTGAAAAGATCATCTTGGTTTTCTGTGCGTGACATCAAACTTACAGTTGGAAACGCACACACTCTAGGTTGAGTAAATTCTGGTCAGAGAGGGAAGGGAGATTTTGCCTGTGGGTCCTGGGTGGTGGTGGGGGCCACAAAGGAGAGGTCAGAGCCCTGGGGCGGGACCTTGGGGGGTGCGGTTCCTGGTGGGAGAGAGCCGTATCATCACTTCCTGTAACAGCAAAGTTTGCGAAGTTGCACGTGCGGGTTCAGGCAGTGCCCCGGGTGGTCACAGGAGCCAGGAAGCAAGGAATCCAAAGCCTGGGTACCATGTGCCGCCCTCCAGGTCCTCAGACCTGAATATGGGGCCTCGTGAATTGAAGAGCTTGGAAGCCAACTCCAAATTAGTACTAGAAGTATCTGGGAGAGTCTGGGGCCCTTTAGAAATCCTGGGAGGGCCATAGCCACTTTCCTCTGCGGACCAGCGGGGAAGGAGTTGCTGGTCCTTCCCGTGGGCTTGGCCCCCACCTCGCTCTTCTCCACTCATTCTCCGCAGAGGACATGCCCCCGATTGGTTTCCGTGGTAGAGCAGACCGAGGCGTTGAGAGGTTCGGGAAGGATTCAATCAGCAGTCCCTTCACTTTCTAGCCATCAAGCTTGGGCAAGCCAGCCAGCTAGCCTCTCTTCCTGCTGATCCCTCCCTGTACAGATGGGGTTGTGTTTGCATTCTGAGGCAATATGTGTGGGCCGCCTTGTAAAACAGAAATTATTATTCAGATGGTTAATGTTAGTATTTTAAACACAGTGTCAGTATTATTTAATACATCCAGATATTGTTGTAGGAAAACCAAGCTCCCAGGCCAGGGAGATCCCCCCTCCCCCCCCGCCAGTGGATCTCAGTGCAGTTAAGTGTGAACCCGCTCTGTGCACGAGACCATCGGAGGGAGCAGTCTCCTCCAGGCAAGCTTTGAGTGATTGTTCAGTTTTCCTCACCAGCCAGGCTGTTACTCTGGCTCTGGGCTTTCTGGGGTCCAGAATCACAGCTGAGTTCCCAAGGCCCCCTCGCCAAGGAGGCAGAATCTGCCGGGGATGGTTCGCTGCCTGTAGGGTGGTGATTGCTGGCCTTGAGCCTGGTCTGGTGTGAATAGAGAGTAGGGGAAGAGGCCAAGAGGTCTCTACCTGCCCTTTCTCCAGTCCGTCCCTGGGGCCTGCTCCTCCGTCTGCTTCCCCAGCTGATGCATGGAAACTTCTGTCAGTGCCCCAGCACCACCCCTGTTCAGCCCTCCCTTTCCACCAGCCTCAATTCCTGAGCTCCCCTCCCAGCTGGGCTCCTTGTGGCAATCTCTTCCCTCCACTTGTGGCCAAAGGCCCTTCCCCCTGACCTGCTTCATACAGACCCAGCTATGTTGCAGAGCTTGCTTTCACTCATACGCTCTTTGCGATCCACGTTCTGGCTGCCCCATTCCTGAGCTAGCCCTGTCCTCAGCAGATTCTCCCTTCCCCAGGTCTTCCTGCCCTTTATCTGGGTTTTCACTACACACGTATTTCCTCTCCCACATCCTCCTAAGCAAAGCAAACTGCCTGCTCATCCTTCCAGCACAAACTGATTTGACGCTTCTTCCAGGCAGCCCTCCCCATTTCCCTCACTCCTCTGGTAGAAGCGGCAAAGGAGTCTTCATGCATGTCTCTCTGCAACCTTGCAACCCCCTTGAGGGCTGGGACCTTGCATCTCTGCATCTCCCCTCCATAGCACAGAGCATTGGAGGAGCTCAGCCCTGATTGAGAAACTTGCAGTGAATCTAACTGGGAACAAGCCAGTGGGAGATGGTACTGGGTCCCATGATTTCAAGGGTGACAGCTGTCAGGCTGTGACATTGCACAGCTCAGGCTGGGTGGGGCGTGGGGGTGTCTCACACTCCACCCCCTGTGTAGCAGCAGTATCCCAGCACATTCATAAAATCAATTATTGGGTAAAAACTGCTGGTTTCCAAAGCTTCATTTTGTGCTATTAGCAGGAGAATGCTGTTTCAAAAGGAGATAACAGAGAGAGAGAGGCAGATCAATTACCAGATAAGATCGAGTGGTGTGTGAGATAAATGTGCACATCGTGAACCACCCCACAGAGCCACTTTCTGGGGGTGGGGGGCACCTGGCCAGCCATTGCGGGGCCTGTCCTGAGCCTTTCCATCAGGTTCTGCACGTCCAGGAGGGCTTCCTGGTCAGCGACAGGAGGGACGGGGTCCACATTTGCACCGCAACCAGAGGCCAGTAACACACGAGTGAGCATCCCATCCTTGGGGACGTTGCTAGCCCCAGGGCCCCAGCCCTCACATTCTAGGGCAGTACCTGGTCAGTGGGTTCTCCCCAGAGATAGAGTGCCAGCCTCCCCTGGCAGGGACCATTAAGGGAAGCAGCCAGCGTGCAGAGGCTCC
Organism: Martes martes; assembly: GCF_963455335.1. NCBI lineage: Eukaryota > Metazoa > Chordata > Mammalia > Carnivora > Mustelidae > Martes > Martes martes. The sequence goes on from NC_137896.1 coordinate 114,746,610, forward strand.
GAAGCCGAGAGCTGGCGTGGTCGGGACAGCCGAGGCAGCCCGGCTCTGGGCTCGAGCCACCCCCTTGCTGTGTGCATCCCCTTGCCTTCTCTGCTGTGCAAATGCACTGGTGGGCCTAGGAGGCTGAGCTCTGCTTTCAGCTCAATCCCGGTCCCACCTGTGCAGACAAGCCTGGAACTTTGGTGAGAACTTGTCTTCCCAGCTCAGCACAGAGCGTCTGGGGAAGACGGAACAAGGTCATGAGTACACAAGCTACCTTGTACATATTTCTAAAGCACTGTTCCTGCACTGATGCTTCTTAAAAATAACCCCAGCTTTAGGGGCGCCTGCGTGGCTCAGTTAGTTCAGGGTCTGACTCTTGATTTTGGCTCAGGCCATGATCTCAGGGATGGAGGCCCCTTTGGGGCCCCGAACACACAGAGCCTGCTTGGGATTCTCTCTCTCCCTCTGCCCTTCCCTCTGCATGCTCTTTCTCTCTCAAATAAATAAATAATCTTAAAAAAAGTAATCACAGATTTCTGGGTCGGGTCAGAGGAAGAGGGGAACACGCAGGCATCCATCCGGTGGGGAGCACACTCTTACAGATGGATCGCCTGCGTCCTATGGCAGAGGGGGGATGACGGTCCTAGTCGTTTTGTACCTGCTTCTGTGCCATCACTTTTCAGCCAGGTATTCTCAGATTACCCTGGCGAGGTGGCCTGCGGGCTCAGGGTGCTAGAACCCAAGTCCCAGCCTTGCCAACTTCCTGCGGGTGGGATCCTGAGCAAGGTACTTAGCCCATGGAGGCTGTTTCCTTGTGTTGGTCCTGTGACCATATCCTGGGATGACCAGGGGAGTGAATAAAGGTTCTAGCATAGCGCCTCGTGCACAGTGCTCAGCAAACGGCGGCTGTCCTCACCGCGTCGTCCTGTGTGTTATCATCGTTGCTGAGGTTTCATTAACCTCTTACCTCTGGCCGCATCCTTGGGCTAAACTGTGCCAGGGAAAACCTGTTCTCTGCAGCTGGGCAGCAACAGACAGACAGGGCTGGGGGAGGGCTGGGAGCTCTTCTCACTGACTTCGCATTTGTGCTCCGCAGACTTTGGACTCTGACTGGGAAGACCCATGGGACCAGTTTGATGAGCGGCAGTATCTGAATGCCAAAAAGTGGCGCGTGGGTGACGATCCCTATAAGCTGTATGCTTTCAACCAGCGGGAGAGCGAGCGGATCTCCAGCAGCCGGGCCGTGCCCGACACCCGCCATCTGAGGTACCTCTCCCTACTCCCACTTGTTACTCTCTCCCCTACCCGGTGATGATGACAGAGCAAGGGCAGGGTGGATTCGGGGGATGGGTGCGAGCTGTGCTAAGGATCGGGGCAGGCACACGCAATCTGCAGGCTGGACTCGGGGTGGGGGGGACCCGGGCCAAAGATCGGGGCAGGCACGTACCATCTGCAGGCTGGATTGGGGGTGCCCAGGCCAAGGATCGAGGCAGGCACGTGCCGTCTGCAGGCTGGATTCGGGGGACGCCCGGGCCAAGGATCGGGGCAGGCATACGCCGTCTGTTGCCAGCCAGACAGTAGTTAACGCTCTCTGCGCTCCTCACGGCTGTGAGCCACCCCCCAGGTGCCTCCAGGGGAAATGGAGGAGGCCCCTTCGCCTGCACTTTGCCCCCCTCGCCCGGTGTCTACCCCGAAATCATGGAGCACTAGAGACCCTATAGCCTGGGCCTGGTTTCCCTGCCAGATTCCCATGGCCTGGCAACGCACAGCTTTCAAAGGGAGGGAGGGCAAGACTGGCGGATCCCTGGGAAGTCAGGTTGGTAGCATCGTCTGTCGCTGGGAGGGGTCATTTCCTCCGACAGCCCAGTTTTGTCATGCGAGCTGCAGGGCTTCTTCACATGCCCCTGCTGTCTGCTGCGGAGTGCCCTGTTCCCCAGCTTCTGTTCTGCCATCTCCTCCGAGGGAGGTCAGGCCTGACACAATGCAGAAAGCTTCATTTCTTGGGGGGGAAAGAGCCTTTGTGAAGGTCGGTTGCCTCATTACCAGTCCCTCCTAGAGTCACTACAGTCCTTTGCTTCCTCATGAGGCCCGAGTAAGCTGGTCCATCTCTACCCCAGCCCCTCCGTGCTGGCCTCCCTGCCTACAACGGGGAGGCCCAGCTGCGCCAAAGGTCCCCAGGGTCGTGTTTCTGTCTCCCATGGGAAATGCACTTTGCACCAGCTCCAAAGAGCAGACAGGTGTCTTTGGGGTGGAGGGGCTTGGAGGCGTGGTTAAACTGAGAGGCTGGTGGACTGGGGGGAGCTTCTCAGCTTTCTGTCTTTGTTTGGGTCTGTGGAGACCCGCTTGTGGACACGGGTTTATGAGCAGGACGGTAAGAGTTTTCATGACTTAGGATGCCGGTCAGTCTGGTGGTGCTTAAGTTGTCAGTCTGTGAAGGGGGGTGGACTCAGTTTCCCCAGCTAGGCTGTACAACCCAGAGACCTTGACTTACATAACATGCATCTCATGGAGGGGCTCATGTCAGTCACCATCATTCATAAAAGGAGCCAGAGCCCCATGCCCCCATAGGGCCCTGAGCCATAAGGCATCTGTGGCTTTAGAAGTCTTCAGAAGACTCCAAGAGTCTGCAAACTGAACACACACACACACACACACACACACCCGCCTCGAGGTACCCACGACAGTCTCCTTAGCAGCAGGAAATGCCCCACAGCCAGAGATCTGGGGCACTGGCTCTACCTCGAACATTCCCAACTGCTGGCCTGAAAGCTTCTTCAAGTCAGAGTCTCATAGTATTTCTGTCAGAATTCTGCAGCCCTTATCATGGCCCTTGGCATCTGATAAAATTTTCTTTAAAACTTAGGTAACCTGGGGGCAGCTGGGTGGCTCAGTTGGTTAAATGTCTGCCTTCGGCTCAGGTCATGATCTTGGGGTCCTGGGATTGAGGCCCGTGTCAAGCTCCCTGCTCAGCAGAGAGTCTGCTTCTCCCTCTCCCTCTGCCCCTCCCCTCCTGCTTGTGCACTTTCTCTCAAATAAATAAATAAATAAATAAAATCTTTTAAAAAGGATTAAGTAATTTTATTTCCCTGAGCAGAGACTACAGGTAGAATGGAGAAGGCTGATAAGTTCCCCGTCTTAGGCACCTGGTCCCTCCCTTGTCCTGAGTCCTGATGGTGAGAACCTCTAGAAGGAGGAAAGCGAAGGCTGCCTCCCAGCCAGGAAAGGAGCCGGTACATCGGGACACGGGCTCTGCAGAAGGGAGGCATGGAGTGGGGGGTTCACTGAGCAGGCAGGTTCCAGGGGACACTCTGAGCAGGACGAATTTCTGTGTTCACCCTCATCTGTGATCCAAGAGGCAGAAATGAAAGTGGTTTAAGAGGACTGGACATAGGTGCGGGATGCGGGGGAGGAACTGAGACCATCCGCCAGGATTCCGGTTTACCGGGTCCTGTTCGGGGTTCTCTCCCAGTGTGTCGTATCTGTCAGGTAAGTGTGATCTGCTGGCAGGGTGGCAAGAGGGACGGACAGGATTTAGATGGAATCTAAGGCCCCTTTGGGGAAGACAAAGAGGAAAAGTCTGTCAGCCACATGTCTGCCTCCGGGCGCTCACCTTGCCCTGTGGGAGCGGGGATTGTGTGACTCGGAGAATTTCAGATCTAGGGATCCTGATCCAGAAAAGCAGAGAGAGTAGAGGACAGGGGAATGGGAACAAGGGCAGGCACATGGGACCAGGCAGCCATGGCGGGGCTGTTGAGCGCCGACTGTGTACAAAGACCCAGGCTAGTGCAATGGCATCAGCCATCTCCAGGCTGAGCGTGGTACGGGGCTGACTCTGTGCCCAGATCACTCTTGTGCTAAAGAGAGTTCCAGAGACTGCCAGCAAAGCCCAGGGTGCTTCCCTCAGATGGGCTCCCCCGGGGATTGACTTTCTGTCTACAGGATCTCGTTCTTCCAGCCCTCGATTCCCAGGGAATTGGTGTCCGAGAAGTTAAAACCACCAGCTAAATCCCTTAATCCTGTGACGCCAGCCTTCCTGTATCCTGACTTCATCCTGAGGTAATGCCTGGGGCCCGCCTGCCTGGGCTGCCAGAACGCTGGGACCCTTCTTGGGGCCTGCCCGTCCCCGTTCTAACCAGCTGTGGCTGCTGGTGACCTGTCTCCCGTCGCCCAGGGACTCAATCAGTGGCTGGCATTTGCTGCGAGGGATGTGCTGTGCATTGTAGGATGCTGGGCAGCCTCTCTGGGCTCCACCCACCAGATGCCAGTAGCACCCCTCCCCTCCCCATGTGACAGGGCCAGCTGTCACCGGAGGGGCAGAGCGGCAGCGAGAGCAAACCCCTACTGCAGAGCCAGCCCCACTTTTTACCTCAAGACTGAAACATCAACAACCCCAGCAACAGAACGAGGCCTTCCACCCTCTAGGGGGAGACATCTTTGCTGGCTTCTAGTACCGTACCTGGCAGGTGATAGAATTCCGAGAAACGTTTGTTGAACGAAGGAGAGGGAGAGGAAATCTGCAAAGACACTTGATTACTTTGCCCCACCTGTCTTCTGTGCAAAGAGGGAAAGAGGACAGAGAAGCAGCCCCCTTCCTCCTCTCCTTCCATCCTTGGGGGCTTCAGATGAGGAGGCAGGAGAACGGAGTCCGTGAAGGCAGTTCTCATTACTGGGAAGAGAAGAGCAAAGAAATAGCATGGGGGAGTGGCCTGAGCTTATTAAATTTGCTTCCAATTTTCTTACCACCATAATTGGATTCTGATTTATAGGACGCGTGTGGACGAGCGCCTGAGATGGAGCTATTAGCTGAGCATTAGAGCACACGCTGCGGGGAGGCCGGCGTTGGGGGGCATCGCCCAGGAATTCAGAAATGCCGCGAGGCCGGAGGAGGCAGCGGGTTGGGGGAGGGGACAAGACCATGGAAGTTTTCGCCCAATAGGCAGCTGGGCCGATGGAAAAGCCAAGCACATTGGCAGTTACGGAAGCCCTCCTAAGCACATCATGGCCCGGCCCTGAGCGAAAGCAGCCCCATAGAGGCCGGGGCTTCATTTTCCCATGTGGAATAGAACCATCACCTTGTCTTCTTGGTCCTCCATGCCAGGGAACCCCAGGTGTTTTGTGGGGATGGCTGGAGTGACCTGGAGAGCAGAGTGACCACAGCAAGGAGGTAGGCTTGAAACTCCCCATTCCCAGGCTTTATTGGGGGGGGGGCAGTGAGGGATGTCCACATCCAGGCTAGTTAAGAAAGCGAGTATCTCTGGTTTCCAAAGGATCCGCTTCACATTCACCCTTTGGGGTTGACAACCAGAACTTCTCTTGCCCACCCACCCCTGACCCAACATGCGACATTTTCACAGTCTCGAGATAGACAGCTGCTGTCATTGGCCTTTCAATACATCTTGGCTGTGGCTCAGTTTCCTCATCCCTGATCCAGGGCCAGTGGGAGGCATGGGGACCAGGTGCCCATCAGTGGCCTTCCCTCTGCACGTCCTCTCCCAGCTTTGTTCTCTCTTTGCGTTGGGACTAGAAGGCCTTGAAGCTGCACAGTCACTGCACCTTGCAAGTCCATGTATCCTCTGCGGCCGGTCTTCTCATTCTGGAAGTATCCACGTCCATGTGCTCGGCTCTCCCACCTGCCTCCGTGGAAATCTCTTGGTTGTGCTGGTGTCGGAACAACCTCGTGCCACCTTGTCCCCTGAGACCCGCAATCCTGTTAACATGGATGAGAGCCCTAACTCCTGGGGCCCTGCCGAGGTCCACTGGTGTTGTGAGGATGACGACGTGTCTGTCAATATCGGGATGGCAATGGTGTAACTGTGTCAGTGTAACAAAGGGATGGCGTCTAGCCAGGGTGAGTCTGAGATGATTTCCCAACAGAGTTCTCCTGTTTATCTATCGAGCACGGACTGGTCCAACAAACAGTCCTTGTTTTCCAGTTGTCCTGCCCCCACCACTGTCCCCACATTTGGGTGACAGCAGTTGGCCCTGCCCTCATCCAAGCAGCACAGAAAACATTTAGCAGACAAGAAGCCACTCGATAGAGGCACCCCCCCTGGGGAGGGGAGGGCAGTATTTTGGTAAAGCAAATATATATTTTTGCTGTTGCCTAGCAATACTTATTATGGGGTTGCTTTGACTGTGGGGGAGCAGGTGGCAAGGTGGACTGCACCCAGGAGCTGCGAGCTGGAAGACCTTCCTTGCCGCTGGGAAGCCTCATTAGGTCATGTCCTCCTGGCTGGCTGGCGCTGACTGTTCCCCTCAGCCTACTCTCCCAGCCTCTGTCCAGGGCGCGGTGCTAAATGGTTCAAACAGTGGGATACCCATCGCTTGCCTGGAGGGAAAATTCCACACTTCGATACGTCTCACCAGGAAGACATTTTTCCTTTGCTCCTTTTCATCCTGGGAAATGAAGGGGCAGCAGCCCAGTTCTGGGATCGCCAGTCTCCCTCCTCGTATTTACTCAGTTGGAATGGCTGCCAAAGATCATCATCATTTCTCTCCTTGTACTCGTCACTTAGCAGTAATAGGATAAAAATCTTTACGGCTGGAACGGCTAAGCATAAAAAATGTTCATATTCCCTCAGAGTCAAGGCTTTTCCACTAGCTTAGCACAGAGTTGGTGATTGCGCATCAAGGCGGAGGGGACGAGAGAGGAAACCCATCACAGACACTTAGCTTTTGCAAACATGCTCTCCCCATCTGCTACGTTCTGGTCCCTCCTGTGCACCATTTTTCAATACAGGAGTTTGTGAGCCTGTTGATAGTAGCTGTGAGCGCGCTTCCCTCTAGAGCATCCTGGAGTCCCAGGGAGCCTTGGAGGGGGGCAGCAGAATGAGTTTCTGCACATCCTAGAAGTGGCTTTCCAGAAGAACGGAGTCTGCTGCCCCGGGGGGCTGTCTGAGTCCCCAGCGCAAGGTGTAGGAGCAGGTTCTCTCCAGGGGGGAGGGGAAGAGAAACCACAGAAGCAGAGATGGGAGGTGCCTCTGGGCCAGGATTCCACTCCTGGGCCCATAGGTCCTTGTTTGCTACCCCTGTCCCTCCGCCACTGCCTCCTCTGTGAGTTTCGGGCAGATTTCCCAAAGAGGCAGCATCTCAGCCTTTGAAAGGGGACTGGTCAAGAAAATTGTGGATGAGAATTCATCTGAACGAGCTTCCTTCACTAATGTCTTCTCACACCTTGTTTGAGCTCATTCCCACCAGCTTTGACATTGTGTGTCATGTTCATTCATGCATTTTCCTGTTCTTTCACTCATTCATCCACTGGACAGGTTTATTGAGCAATAACCACATGCCAAGCTCTATGCTAGGAATTGGTCCTTCCTCCCAGGGAGCTCGTGGTCTATGGAAAAAATGCACATGGGACTGATTCCTGGTGCTCAGCTGCGAATTGCTCCGAAGCCTGTCGTTGAATCTGGAGCTAATGCATGGACTTCCTGTCCTCAATTCCCAAGTGCCTATCTCCCGCCCTGTCCTGGTTTTGGTGTCACTATTTCTGTCTTGGCCATGGAGCAAACCATATGAGTTGGGAGCTTTCCTGTAAAAAAAAAAAAAAAAAAAGTCGAAACAGCATTAAGCTGGTCTATCCAGGAGAAGGCATTTACACTTGGATGGGAGGCAGAGGCTTTTGGAAGGAAATGGCATTTGAGCTGGAATTGGGGGCGACAGGTAGGATTTTAACTGGTGGCAGGCATCCCAGATTGAGGGAGCAGCATACGCAAAGACAAGGAGGTGGGAGAGCCACACTGTTTTGCAGGAGTCAGTCCAATTTCCTTGGAGTGTGGGTGATGGAGGGGAGAATAATTCTGGATGGGAAACTTGGGGTCGGGTGGTAGCCAAGTCTTGAATTCAAGGTAAGGAATTTAGAGTCAGTTCAGTCAACACTGGAATGCTTAGACTTTCATCCTGTCATAGCCTCATCGTCTCAGTAACCCCAGGAGATCTCCTAAGCAACACATCCCTGGCCAGTCCAGGGTCAGTGGAGCTCCTGCCGAGATGGACGGGAGGCCATGGGGAATACTAAGGTAGGTCCGAGCAGAACAGTACCAGGTGGCAGTGATGCCCTCTGCACCCCCAAAACCATCCCAAGGGAGTAGATTGTGATGTAGGATCTTGGCTCTAAGGCATTGGCATCCTCAGGTTGGGGGTGCTGGCTCCTACACTGGGGAATTTGTTCCAGGGTGAGGTGGGAGAGAAGCAAGAACTGGTGTGGAGGGAAGAGGAGCTGGTGAGGTCTGGGAAGAGGAGTCTGCCCCATCTGACTGTTGGGTTTGGGACTAAGTACCAGTACTGGCTACGAAGACTTGGGCAGAAAAGCAAGACTAGCAGATGGAGCACATACCTAGGTAAAGAGATCTAGGCTCAGAGGGGTTAAGGGATGTGTCCAGGATCACACAGCTTAGTCAGTGTTTGGCTGAAACTCAAAACCCAAGTTTTCGGGTTCTAGGTCTGTATGTAGATAAATATATATATGTACATATTCTGTCCCAATTAGGAAGCCTGTATTATGTCCAAGTTCACTGAGTGTGTGCATGTTTTACTGGTGCTTGTAGGGCAAGGAGAAGAGATGATGTGTGAGGGTTCGGTTCTGTTTCCCAGTTGAGATAGTTTGATACTTCTATTTGAGCTTTGCTTGGGGCATTGATATAACATATTTCAGGCAGCTAACGGAGTCAGTAGTTTCTTGTGTTCTGTCGCCAAGACCAAGAAGAACCTGTGTGCCTTTGAAAGACACTAAATGGCTTTAGCTGTGGAGGCACATTTCCCTCCCTCCCGCCCTGGGTTTGCCTCCTTTATTACATGTTGCCTGAGGAAGGAGATGATGGAAAGGGATGTGGAAAGACACAGAGAAGTGTGTTCAGTGCCCAGAATTGGGAAACTGGTTTGGAATTAAATATTTCCCTTGCAGAATTCATCCTGCCAATTATTGAGTCTTAGGTTATTAGGTGTTAATCTTAAAAATCGAACCACAAAGGTGTCAAGCAGCAAATGAGTTTGTTCAGGAAGAGCAACGACATCGCAGTTTGGGATCTACAGTCTCGGGGGAACCACAGGCAAGTCTGGAGAACAAAGGGGAGAGCGTCCTCCAGTGGGAGAAGGAAGGAAGATGGCGAGGTCATTCTGAACAAACGTTCATTAGAGGAGAAAGAGAGTTTGAAGTGGTGGCAGCTTCTCATTGGCTGCAGGCAAAGACAGCTTGAGGTTTCCTTTACTCATTTTCACATCGGGACGTATCCGTCAATAAGCAGTCCAAACACTTGCTCTCATGGGGCTTCCTCAAGGAGGCAGATCTGCCAGCTGGGTGGCTGGGGACTCCTCACTGCCCCCCGCAGGCCACCAGTCCCTTCTCACCAGAGGGCCACTCCCCTGGGAAGAATGTTCCCTTCACTAGCCTTGAAAACAAGCCCTGACCCGTGGACTTGGGGGCCAGTAACACCAAGGAGAAGCTGCCATCATGGCTGTCTCCTCTAAGTCATCCTTTTTCTCCTCATTGTTTTTGGAATATACATTTTTAAGAAAGCAGAAGGCTGAAGAGGGGACCCTGGACTTCCACTGTGCATCCTGGAATGTTCTCTTTAGTGCTAGACAGCTGGAGTGCTCAGGGGAAGAGAAAGCATTGCAGAGTTTGGCTGTGGCTCTTGCCTCTGGTCGTGGGCTGTATTGAATCCTTCCACTTCAGTGACTTTTGAAATACGTCTGCAAGACCAAAATATTCCTCAAGACCCAGAACCTCTCTTCGTCTTAAGTAAACTTAGAATCAGAGTCCCACATACCTACAGAAAGGTTGACACTTCATACATATGCCACTTGAAGAAATTTCCAGAGAGAACACGCCTGCATTCCCATATCAAGCACCTCCGTCAAGGGAAGGGTGACTGTTAGTTTGCCAGAAGCACCCTGTTTTCCCTGCACCTACTCCCCACCGTAGGTAACAATGTCCCGACTTCAAATGCCAGAGTCTAGCATTGCTTGTTTTTGAACTTTAAATAAACAGACTTACACAGTGTGTGCTCTTGTGTGCCTGGCTTCCCTCAAAATTAAGTGTGTGAAACCAGCCACGTTTTCCGAGACATGGTGTGTTTATTTTCACTGCTGTGTAGTATTCCTTTGGTGTGAGTCTGTTACAATTTACGTATCTGTTCCACCGTTAATCCTCGTTTGGGGTTTTTCCAGTGTGGGGCTCTGATGAATGATGTTCCTTTGATTAATCTTGTGAACATGCGTGTCGACCCCACCAGCCGTGTACGTGTCTGAGAGTTCCATGGCTCTACATCTTTGCGGTCAGTCACTGGCTGTTGTCTGTTTCGCTCGAGCCTTTGAGAGGCTGAGTCGTGGTATCTTCCTGTGGTTGAGGTTCGCCTCTCCCTGACGACTGAGGCGGGGCACCTTTCAGAAGTTCGTGGGCCATACCAGTCGCCGATCAAGTGTTTTACACCTGCTCTCTTCACTTCTCTAGGCCCTTTGCCCAAGAACCGAGCACAACACCTGACTCTTAGTCTGTCCGCAATAATTTCTCTACAGAGTGCTTTTGACATTTTCTCCCACATCATGGCGGTGCACGATAAACGGGAGGGAAGCCACTAGACGGAGCGTGAGAAGCCATGGGTCCTGTCTAAGATAGTGCCCAACACTTCAGCCCCCAGGGTGTCTATTTCCTCACAAGTAAGAAGAAAGACGTAGCTCGGAGATGCTTATTAAGGTCACTTCCAGCCCTGTCTGCTGGTTGAAAATACTTGTGCTGATAAGAATGTGCAGGAACTGATTGAGGGACTGAATCTGATTGGAGGCTATTTCCAGAAGCACGACTCCCTCCAGCTCAGCAGCACAACACCCCCCTCCACCCCCCACCCCCGCACCATGGCCCTGGTTGAATCCTTCCCCTCGTACACTTCTCTTCCTAAGGAGACTTGAGGGCCTGCAGGACCACGAGAGCTGTCCTTTATTGTCGGCTCGCCCATTTCTTTGGGCCCTCATGCCTTCCGCTGGGTGGAGGTCCCCAGACCCCCCACCCGGCTTGCGATGCCAGCGTAAGCTGCTTTGATACCATCTTTCAACAACAGAGCTGTTTGCTCCTGGAGTGGGCGCGTCACACGGGTGGCAGCTTGACTGAAAACTGGTGACCTGCCCACGGTTTTCAGCGTGGAATAAGGAGTCGGAACATAAGAACTTTCTCCCTTTATACCACAGAACGCTGTTGTCTTGGGTTCCCATTACCCCCCAGCGCTTCGAAGAACCATCGGCTGGGGTGACATGCCCCTTCTCTGCACCTCTAATGCCAGAAAGAAACGGGGCTGACAGGACGGGCCCCAGGTCCTCCTGAGGGGCTCGGGCACCTGGTATGATTCCTCAGTAAAACCTGAACCTTGGCCACGCTCAGAGTAAGAGTAACCACACCTTGTTGCTCCAGGAGACTGCACAGAGTGTTCTCACAAACCCTTTAAAAAAAAAAAAAAGATTTTATTTATTATTTGACTGAGAGAGAGAGAGAGAGAGACAACAAGAGAGGGAACACAAGTGGGGGAGCAGGATAGGGAAAAAGCAGGCTTCCCACCGGATGCGGGGCTCGATCTCAGGACCCTGGGATCATGACCTGAGCCAAAGGCAGACACTTAATGACTGAGCCACCCAGGTGCCCCCCCACATCGCTTTCTTAGCAGTGCTTGGGGTGAAGGGGTCACCGCCATCGGGCAGGGGAGGGAGGGAACGGAGCCCCGGCACCATAGCTGGTTAAGGAGTGGCAGAGCGAGGTATCCTAGCCCTGTGAGCTTTGAGATCAGGCCTGCCTCTCACGTATCAGCTGCTCCTTGGGCGAGTTACTCAAACTCCCTGAGCCCCAGTGCCTCATCTTGAAATGGAAATAATAGTAAAAGCCAGGGTTGCCCTCAGGGGGAGGGAAATAATCCATGCCGGAGGCCAAGCACAGTTTTTAGCCCCGGGACAGCTCTGTCTGTTAGCTGTTGCGCTGAGTGTCCGGTGGGCCCGAGTCCCAGGATCCCTGGGAGCACCCGGGCCCTGGGATCTTTCCACGGCTCTCGGCAGCAGGCCCGGGAGGCAGGGCAGAGAGGGGGCCGGCCCTGAAGGAGCAAGGAGCTACGTGAATGAGTTTGGAGAGGCCCTGGCTCTGTGCCCAGTCCCCCACCTCTGAGCTGGGGTGTGCTCCAGGAACAGGGTGGTGCGGGGGCGGGGAGGGTGCGGGCAGAGAAGTTCTGCACGGCGCTTCCTGCCTCTCAGCCTTGGCTCCTGGCGCCGAAACACTTCACTTGCCTGAATGTCAAACTTAACTTAAAAAACCGGAGCGCAAAATAAGCAATGAGGCAAGCGCGATGCCGCGTCTGGTGAAATGTGTACTTTTAAAATAGTGGGGAGAGAAGCCAAGGCCAGCAGAGGGAGTGATTTCAGGGCCGGGGGCCAGGAAGCAGAACTGTGTCTGACAGCAGATGAAAAGAGCAGAGGAGGTGACAGCTGGGGGCGGGTGGCTGTGGAAAGCCGGTGCTGGCCAGGGTGACAGACAGTGGGATGGAGTGACGCGAGCGGTGGGCCTGGGGGCGGCTGGAAAAGCAGCTGAAGTAAGGCACAATGTGACAGAAGAAGGGGGCCCTGTGGAGTCACGTCGCAGCGGGGTTCCGTCTGGGCTAGCAAGGGCACGGTCAGCTAGTGTCCCTGTGGTTGTCCTTGGTGTCCCTGGGGCAGCAGGGAAACACTGATAATTGACTGAAGCAGGGGTGTCTGGATAGCTCTCACCTTCTGCCCCCACCTGACCCTCACCATGACCCTGACACCGGCCAGAGCCGGCATCGTTCCTCTGCTCTCCTTCCCTTCTCTGCCACGTCTCTCCTTGATGCATCATATGGACACATCTTTTTTTTTTTAAGATTTTATTAATTTGTTAGAGCAGAGGAAGGGGCACAGGGAGAAGGAGAATCTAGCAGATTCTGAGCTGAGCATGGAGCCTGATGCGGGGCTCCATCCCACAACCCCAAGCTCATGACCTGAGCTAAAATCAGGAGTTGGGCTTTCACCTACTGAGCCACCCAGGCACCCCTGGACACATCATTTGTTCCTTACCCCAAGCCTCACCGAGCCTGCCTGTACCACCTCTTGAGACAGCAGGCACCCACTTTGCTCTCACCTGTTCCATCTCAGGACAGGTCCCACTGTTGACCTTGGACCCAAGCCCACACCTGTGGAGTCTGACTTGTCCCACCCTCATTCTGTTGAGTGTGCCTCCTCCATAGCCCTTGGACCTTGGCCTTGCTTGATCCTCAGCGGCTGTCCCCTCTCACCAGGATGACTCCTGCAGCAGCCCCCACCGCCCTCCAACATGCATCTGGTCCCCTACCAGTCTGTCCTCCGCTTTTCCTCCATGGAGAGCTTTCCAAATGCAGACACTTGGCTTCCCATCTAAAATCTTTCAAATGTCATTGGCTCGCTTCTTCCAGAAGGCTGGTCCACCCCAGCTAGTCAGGGGCTGGGGCTCCCTGACGGTGCTCAAGGCATCATGGCTTTTCATCTGTGCTGCTCTGTCTGTGCAGTATACTCCCTCATCTTTCAGGAACCTGGGGTGGGGTGAAGAGGGTCTTTTCCAGGAAGACATCTCACCCCTCTCGCTGAGTTCAGTGGCTCCCCCGCACTCCTGTGCTCACTGTGAGCACTCATTACCCCAAGGGCACACATCCACCCCTGCCCGCCCGTGACCTAGAGAGACCTGGGGAAGGTGTGCCAGCAGTGTGCCTGACACGCGGCCTCTCATCGGTACACGTTGAGGGACTGTGGACCCAAAGTGTACCTCGCTGGCTTCCCTGTCAAACTGTCTCCTGAAAACATGAGGGTTTGGGAGCGCAGGTATGGAAAAGAATCCTCGAAACAGAGGGAGAGAATCAAATCCTGGGAAATTTAAACCCACCTTCACTCAACAAAAGATTCTCCGTGTTAGCCCATAAATCCGGGACCATAATCAGCCAATGTGTATTGATCAAAGTATTCCCCTGGCATGTGACAAGCACCTTGTATGTGTTCTCCCAGCCCAGCAGCCTTGCTGTGATTCTGGTTTAGAGATGAGGACATCGACTCCAGTCGGTTGACTAAGTTGCCCTTAAGAAACGTAAAGAATTAGAAAAGTGGGCTCTGCCCATGGAGGAGACAGCACAGCGTTGCAGACAGGGGAGTAACTCCCATGAGAAGCTTGGTGGGGGACGCTGATGTGGGTGGCATAAGGCTGGCATTTAGGCAGCCCTGGACAGGAAGATGGGGTGTGGGGGATGAGGAGGCGTGTGGAGGTTGTGCTCAAGGGAGAAATGAATGGACCAGCTTAGCAGGACTGGAAGGCTCAGGCTGGGGAGCTATGGGGCAGGGCTGGGCGTTAGCGTGATTGGGGGGCCTTGGGATGCGGTCAGGGCTTGGCTTCAAGGAACCAAGTGAGGCTGGGGAGAGCAGGGAGGAAGGAGATGGTGGAGCGGCTCTGCAGGAGAGAAGAACAGCCAGGGGGCTTTGCAAGGGTGCAGACCCAGCTTGGGCAGGTGGAAGTGAGAATAAAGGAGGTGAATGTGGGGCAGGACTGACTCGGGATGAATGGGTGAACTGGCTAGGAGGAGGGCTCGGGAAGGTGTGAGAAGCCTTTGCTTTTTACCTCCCGCTTCAGACCTCCCGGAAGGGCACACTGTTGTGAGTCTGCAGGAGAAGAAGTGGGGAACACTTGGCCCTCAAGCAGATGGTCCCTGAGCTCAGTGGCCACATCCCTGGATTCACTAGGGCTACAGGTTTTATCTCAGCTGCTTCAGTCTGAGGATTGAAGGTGAAAGGTAAAAGGAAGGACTGACTATTCTCTGATCCTTGAGCTGGAGAGTCTGAGAAGTATCAGGGAATTGCTCAGGGAGCATCAAAGGGAGCCACTGTTCTTTAGCAAGTGAGGGACAGCCCAGACTTGTGATTTTTTCCATCTTTCCAGAACCTTCTAGCCTGTGCCCTTCAAGACCAAAGGCAGGGAGAAAGGTGAAAGAAAGGCTGAGAGCCGCTGAGTCGGATGACCATCCAGGGGTCGCCAAGACGAGCGTGAGAGCACCGAGTCGGGAGCCGGCCCATCTGGTTTTATCTCGAGGCTCTGCCGCTCACTGACCTGCCCTCACAGTCCCCTCTGCGATGAGAGAGGAGGACTTCAGAGAATCACTGTGCGGATCTCAGGCTCTCGGGAGAAGACCTGAGGCAGAACCAGGGGTCAGTAGGTGGTGTGTGTTATTACTATTGTGTAATGTGATTCCGGCAGGGCTAAAATAAGACTTGAAGGAACCCTTGTCCCAGACACTGAGGAAATCTTTTTCTGAAACATTGCAAAAATAGGCCTTGGCCCAGCTCCACACTTCCTGGTCCCAACTACACTCTGCCTTTGTCTTTTGAGAACATTCCCCTCTGCGTGTGTGCACACACACGTTAAGCACACGAGCACAGGCGCACACGGCTGCCATCTGGGTCGTGCTTGGTACCAGCGAACGCAGGTCCTGGCAGTGTCCCAAGAGAAGCCTCTTGGCTGTGTCCCGAGAGCCGTCGTGCTTCCTGGAGGGACGGTCCTGCCGCCTCCCTGTGGCTTTCCCCCAAACTCCGGGCTCCCACTTGTTTCAAAGGAGCTAGTCCACGTTACAGAGCAAAATCGGTTGTCTGGGCCAACAAGGGGGTCCTCTCTAGAGGGGAGCAGTGGCGGGTTCCAGGAGGCCTAAGTTCAGCCTGACGTGTCTGCATCCCCCAGTCAGATGCGAGTTCTGAGCCAGTTGCACGGGCAGCAAAATTATGTGAAGAGATAAGTGGGGACCCGAGATCATAAAAACTATCGTGAGGTGTGAGGCTCAGTAGCCCCAAGAACAGACCTGGAGCTGTTAGTTCTGGAGGCTTCCTGTCCTCCAAGTTCAGTGTGCATGGCACAGGGGGTGGGAGGGGGAGGGAGTGTCAAACCCAGGCACGTCATAATTTAGTGGGCGGATCTCTGAGCTGTACTTTCACGTGTGAATTAGTGCAAATCTCATCCTTGGTGTTGGGGCAAGAGGGGTGACCGTGAGTGAGATGTTCTTAAAGCTTAATTCTGCAATTTAAAGGGTTTTTAATGGTTCTGAAATGGCAGCCTTTTCTAGTGTTTAAACAGCCTTTTATGAAAGGATGATATTGGATGATGGGATTTTTAAAATATGTTCTCTCCCACAAAATAAAATGTTGCAAACCTAATAATGGTCTTTATAAATTTTTTAAGGTTTTATTTTACTCGTATGAAAGAACCCAGCATCTAGAAACCATTGTCTGGCACTAAGGCTACAATTTGAAATCGGATTGTATACAAGCTAAGCTTGAGGAATATCTAGAACAACGATGTGCATTAGAAATAGACGTAAGCCACGTAGGTAACGTGAAATCTAGTCATCACGTTTTAAAAAGCAAAAGAAACAAGTGAAATTAATTTTAATAATACATTTTAACTCAGTACACCCAAATATGACCATTTTGACATACAGTGAGTACGATGAGCTATTCTACGTTCTTTTTCATACAAAGTCTTTGCAATCTTGCACATATTTCACACTCCAATGCCCAGTGGGTACCGCATTGGACAGTGCGGATCTGGACGAAGAGGGTGTCCGAGCCACATCTCACAACCCCGTCCAGGTAGGATTCAATCTGTTTCCCCTCATTTGAGAGAGCAAGTGTTCATCATCCTTGAAAAGTGTTCGATGGACACCTCGATGAACAGTGTTTTCACCCCCATGAACAGTGTTCATCGTCCCTGGGACTTTGGTAAACAAGGAGATACAGATGGGTATTTCCAATTCCAACATGTCAGAGCTCTCCACAGGCATCAGATGACTGTCCCCGGTGTCTCCCAGGACACCCTTCATGCAAGGCTCCCTGTTTGTGCCACTGGGGCTCCATATTCCAACTTCAGCCTTAGTGACTTGTTTGGTCTCTCTTCTCTGTATGATTGACCTTGCTCAGCTTAGAGCTCAGGAGTTCCCTCGAGCTGGTGTAACTCATAACTTGTCAAGCCGGGGACACTGTCCCCTCCGACTTCACCTCAGTGGGCGCCCACCTGCTTCCTCCCCCACGCATGCATCCACTCATTCTTCAGACCTGTGTTGTATGTCTTCTGTGCTAGGTTCTGAGGTCCCAACTACAAATGAGTCCTTGCCTTTGGTGCAGCCAATAGTAGAGGGGACAGATAAGTGAGTTCACAATGTTTGGTAATCAATTACGAAGATGTCCTAGGAGAGCACCTTGGAAAAGCCTGGGGAGATCAAGAATGCTTTCCAGGGAAAGTAACTTCCAAGCCAAGATTAGAAGAACAGAAAATTGCCTGACCTTGAAAGAGAGGAGAGTGCATTTCAGACACGGGGAGGGAGGCCATGCCTATAGAGGTCCATAGAAGAGTGGGTCAGGCAGAACGTGGCCGAAACTTGGAGCGTGCAGGGGAGGAGTCAGAAGTGGTGCTGGGTCACCAGGATAGGAAGCCGTGATTAGGGGTTTCAGCTTCATTTTGTGAGCAGTTAGGTAGCATTGAAACATGTTAAAAATTTGCAGTTTGGAAAGATCGTTTTAGCTGCAGCATGCTGGATAGATTGTAAGGGGATAAAGCTGGCTGGGAAGTTGCTGCGGTAATGCAGACAAGACATGATGGGAATGTGAAGAAACAGCCAGGTCATGAGATAAGTAAGAGGGATTGACAGGCCTAGGCCTTTAGTTAGGTTAGGGGGCTGGGGAGAGGCAGGATTCAAGAATATCTCTTGGGTTGGGGCACATCATAGATAGTGTGTTGGGGAACACAAAAGGCACAGCAGCCTTGGCCAAGGTGCTGAAGGCAGAGTGTAGGTGAAGAGGTCACCTCATGGGGACCTCCAAGGGAAGGTGCCCTTCAGGATTAGGAATAAGGTTGGGGTCATTATCAAATAGATAGGAAATTGAAGCCTTGGGGAAAAGTTGAGTAATCCAAAGAGAAGAAGACTGAGAAGAAGATGGTTTACTAGAATTTGCAGGGGACACTAGAATTTCAGATGAGGGAAAGAAGAGGAAAACCCAAAAGAGACAGCTTAAGGAGAGGATAGCCACACTAAGGTGATTTCACCAAAGCCAAGGGCAAAGAACCAAGTATTTAATAAAATGTGTGACCTTCCATGTCACATTTTACAGAGATAACAAGTAAAGCAAAGACTGAAAAGTTTCCATTAGTTTAGCGACATGGAGGAGCAGTAGAGATGTTGGTAGTGGGATTTGGTAGGGAGAAAGGGTAAGAGGGCACTGGAAGGCAGAGGTGGACAGAAACCCTATGTGGACTGGAGCCTGGGGTCATCTGATAAGGGCCCAATCTTGGTTCCTTGAAGGAAAGAGCAGGTTCAGTGGTAAGGCCCAGAAGATCCTCGCCGGACCACTAATAGCAGGGTGGCCTTGGGCAGGTCAGTTCACTGTTATGGGCCTCAGTTTCCTCATCGGTGAATAAAGAGGGAGCCGGAAGCAATGTGTTCTAAACCTGTGTCCCACACAGTCCTCCGTGTATATCCGGTAAACACGCACGTTCCCGCTATGTGTAAGGTACTGTGTGCTAGAAGAAAAGAAAAAATGCATGGGTGGGAGGGGGCAGGTTTTGAGGTCAAAGCTGGGTAAAAAGTAGGCTAGCAGGTCTCAGAACCTGTAACACGTTCATGTGTATTGGCCATCACCAGAAAGGTGATCTAGTAGTTTTCCAGTATTTCTCATTTGCCCAACTGACTTGACTTGTGCCAACTGTGCTCACAGACCACGTGTAGGCCTCTCCTGGAGACACTGTTCACCAGCTGGCAGTGTAGGGGGTGCCCAGCCAGATGCTGTCTGTGGTACTTTCTAGTGTTGCAGCAACTCAGGGGTTCGTCTGGAGTCAAGGAGAGAAAGGTCTTCCAGCTGCCAAGGGCTACAAAACAAAGTAGAAGCAGAGACTGGGCGTTTAGGGGAGTCTAGATATCATGGCTTCTTTTTTTTTCTTTGAGAGAGAGAGAGAGAGAATGCATAGGAGGGAGAGGAAGGGAGAATCCGAAGCTGACTCCACGCTGAGTGCAGAGCCTGATGCAGGGCTCGAGCCCATGACCGCGAGATCATGGCCTGACCCAAAACGAGGAGCTACCCAGGTGTTCGATATCATGGCCTTTTATATCATACTGCCCTCTTCCCCAGTTCGCATCCCAGTCTGTCAGCAGAGATGCTTGGGAGACTTCTTACATTGCCAGAAAAATGGGCTTGTAGCGCTATTTTCTGGAAACGCTGTTCTGATCTATGGGTTGCCGTTAATCTGATGGCAGAACTGCCCTCGAATGGTCAACATGTGGATTGTCTTAGAAATATGACGCCATAGGGAGTCGGTGGCTGAGAAATCCAGGGGGATATCCTGAGGAGGTAGAAATGAACTGCAGGTCCTGAGCTGGCGTCAACTCCCATCCATGGGAGAAGTGAGCAAAGAGACAATTTCTTAATGTATTGTATGGTTAATATTAAGGGAGTTGAATCATAAAGATTGGGACAAGCCCAAAAGGTACTACTGGAGAACTTTTCTGTGTGTGTAGGGTCCCCGGGCATCCATATCTAGCATCATCTTGGGGGATGGAGGCCACCAGAGGGTCCTGTAGGGGCTCTGGGAGGACCTTGTGGGGACAGCTACCAACTGCCCAAGAGGATTTACCATTGACCCCTGGGGACTGAGAAATGCTGCTGACCTTGTTTCTTCAGGTAGCTAAGGGGGCCTATATTCATTGTCTCTTGTTGCATAACAAATTACCCACAATTTAGTGGCTTAATAGGACATTTATCATCTCAGTTTCTGGGGGTCAGGCTTTCAGGCGTGGCTCAGGTGTGTCCTTGACCGCAGGCTCTCCCAGGCGGGAATCCAGGGGTCAGCTGGAGCTGCTGGCATCTGAGGGCAAAACCAGGCTGGACCCTCATCCCAGCTCCCTTGTGTGGTTCTGGGCAGGATTCCAGTCCTCACGAGCGATTGACCCGAGGCCGTGCTCACTCAGTTCCTAGCCATGTGGGACAGCCCCGCATGGCAGCTTGCTTCACCAGCGTGTATAAACCACAAGGATGGATGTCCTGGTCTTTCCTAACCTGATCACAGACGTGGCATCCCAACACTTTAGCTGTGTTCTGTTCCTGAGAAGCCACTCACCGGGGTCAGCCCATGCTCTGGGGGAGGGGACGACATGAGGACTTGGGAGTTGGAGGCCATCTGCTGCCCACCACAGTACCCGACCAGGCTTCAAGGCAGCTCATTCCCCAGCCCTGGCCCACGAACCCCCTTCCCAGCATAAAGGAATTTAATAATGCATTCAGCAATTAAAATGTGGCAGCACAATGGAGTAACAGATCTCACTGTTATTCTTAGTATCATTTATGAGATGCAGGATTTCTGTAATCCTAAATGAGGACAGCTGTTGAGGCAAGACCTAGGAGCACTCTATGTTTATGTGGATGAACAAATTAATCTGCATGTGAAATCCCAGTGAAATTGACATGAAATAAAAATTTCATGCCTTACAGTGTATCCGGGTTGCCCATGAAATGAGATTAAAAGGAATTTCTGATTCTGCCGTTGTCATACTTTTTATAACTGCTCGCATTTTTCTCTTCTAAAGACTCGAGTTTGAACCCAGAGGCCAGGTGCAGGTTTGGCATTTTGTACCTTTTGGCCATCTTCCTTCTCCGCTTGGCTGGGAGGCGGCTTCCTTACAGAGAACTGATTCGGGAATGTATTAGCTCTAAATGTATTAGCTCTCAGCTCTAAATACAGAACCTGTGATTCTCAATGCAGATAGCATGTTCGCTGTCCCTGTCCCAGGGCAGCTGACATTCTGGAAAGGTCCCTGGGTCTTGAGCTTTGCCCCCCTCATCCTTCTGCACACCCAGCTTTGGGGTGGGTGTTCGTGTCCTGGGGTCTGAGGGGAGGAGATGCTGGTCTCATCAAGGCTGGAGCCATGACATGGGGAGATGAGACGAAAGTGTGGGAGGGACAGAGGATGTGCCCCCATGCCCTTGCACCTGGAAATCCTCAAATTGTCACTCCCTCGGGGACAGACAGTGTTCTCCCAGGAAACGGGTCCCACCCCCATGCTATGCCTGTGTTTCTCTTGGCCCTTGTGTCCATAAAGCTTGGGAAATGGAACACACAGAGAAGACAGCCCATTCGTTCTCTCTGCCCGAGTCTGCCCTCGGCCACGTGGGCAGGACTGTAAGAGTCACGGTCACTAGCTGTTTAGAAATAGGTGTGCACGGTTTGTCCCTCCCCCGCCCAGGGCCTCATTGAAATCACACCTCTGCTGGCTGCATCCAGGCAGAAAGTGGGAGCCCCTGTCAGGATCTCCCAGTGGCGGCTCAGTCAGCCATTTCCCTGTCCTCCTCTAACTGCCCGGGAGCGGCATCCTGTCTGTCCCCTCTGGGCAGGTGGCTGCAACAGCTAGGTTCCAGAGCTCCGTAGAAACTGCTTCTTGGGTTGGTGACTTGAGTGGGGATACATGGGTCCGCAGGGCATAGGGCACACAGATGGGACTTAGCAGCAGCTGGAGGCTTTTGGATATCCTAGTGCTTGGAACAGTGCTGGCGTGGAGAGGTAGTGGCATGGTGACAAGGACAGCTAGCAGGCCTAGGTTCAAATCTCTGCACTGGCTATAAGTTACTTAACCTCCCTATGCCTCAGTCTCCTCCTGAGTGAGTCCATCAAGCAGTGGCCCGTCATAAGTTTGTAGTGAGCATTTAAATACACAAGGTGCCTGGCAGCAGGCGTCCCTAAGTAGTAGGGGTTTTTTTGTTTTTTATTTATTTATTTATTTGATGGGGGGGGAGAGAGAGCGAGCACATGCACCCATAAGCGGGGGTTGTATGCGGGGGGAGAGAGGGAGAGACAGAATCCCTGGCCAGCTCCACGCACAGCACGGAGCCGGACACAGGGCTTGATCTCCCTACCCCGAAATCATGACCTGAGTGGAAACCAAGAGCCGGATGCTTACCGACTGAGCTACCCAGGTGCCCCAGAAGTAGTAGTTTAAAAACATGATGGGGTGGAATTTTCATCACTGTAGACCAGGAGCTGAGGCTTAGAGAAGGGAGGTCACTGCCAAGCCCCTGAGTGGTAACACACCCAGGTGTCCCACCGCAGGCCTCTGTGATCTCCTTTACATTCTGCAGCATATCTGTGTGACCTTTGCCCTTTTCCTAACTGCCCTCTGTCTCCCCTCTGGGATGTCGGAGCCCCCCTCCAGGAGCCTCTCTTCTCGTATTTGGTGCCATTGTCAATTGTGGGGAAGTCCAGGGACCTGCCTTTCCATCAACATTTTGGTGACAATAATTATTATTATTATCTGAGTTCCGGGGTCTTCCTCTCCTTCACTCCTTCCCGTTTTGACTTTCCAGAGTCAAACAACAGATGTTTATAATTTATGGCCATGTCTTTTCTTCCATAAGGGTAGCATGCTGTAGGAGGAAGGTGTGTATCCAGGAGTCAGAGGACCTGGTTACCAGCCCCAGCAGGCCCACATGGGACCATCAGGAGCCTCTGTTACCCACTGATAATTTGGGGATGGTGATGAGATCATAACAATGCTTAGAGGCAGCTGTCCATTTCATGAGTTTCGGCAACAAAATAAAAGGCAGGTGCATGGGGCGCCTGGGTGACTCAGTTGGTTAAGCATCTGCCTTCGGCTCAGGTTGTGATCCCAGGGTCCTATGTCAGGCTCTGAGCTCAGCGGTGTGGAGTCTGCTTCTCTCTCTCCCTCTGCCCCTCCCTGCCTCCTTGTGTGCTCGCTGTCTCTCTTTTTCCCTCTCTCAAATAAATAAATAAAATAATGAATTTTTTAAAAAATCATGTGCACATTACATATCTATGGGAACTGACAGCGACCTTCACTTAGCATGTTTCTGACATGCCCGCCTTGGCACCTGTTGGAGTGTAGGGACAGGGTAGGGGTGGGTAGGGGAGCAGGGACTGATGATGGAGAGCTGGAAAGAGATGGAAGAGGAGGAAGTTCCTTCCTGCGCCTGGGGCTGGCGTCTCAGGAGCTCCAGGAAGTGACTCGGCCGGTAAGTGGTACTAAGCACTCAAAAAGTTGATGGTTCAGGAAGACACACCTGAACTTGGGGACATCGAGAGCCTCAGCTGAATTTTTCAGAAAGAAAAAAGAGAAGCACAGAACAAAAAAACTGCACTTGGGGAGTGAGCTCAGCGGAGCATATGTTATTCAGGAGGTCCTGGGGTCGTTGGGACAGCAGCCCCGGCGGACGGGTTGGCGTCAGTCTCCCCACACTGTGTGGTCCGCCTTTCCTCCTGGCTCTGTCCCCACCGCAATCTTTCCTGCTCGCTCGCTCTTCTCGCCAGTAAAACCCCTGAATCTTTAATAAATTATAAACATGCTTTCCTGTCCGTCTGCGGGCACCAGATCTCAGCATTGGCAGCTTTTGACATTCCCCCAGAGTCCTAATAGATCTTGCCATTTGATTAATCTTTTAGAACCTTCTCCCAGAGAGCCCAACCTCTGAGCCGACTCCTCACGGCGCCCAGTCTGAAGGATTTTTCTCCACCTCTTGGCCTTGTTGCTGCCAGTGCCAATGTCCCCAAGCAGGATGGTGGGGTGCTGGGATCGGGGGGCAGTTAGAAGTCACCGGACCTGGGTTCAGCTCGCCTGAGTCACTCTCCAGGTGTGTGACCCTGAGTGAGATTCAGAGCCCCCAGGTCCTCTTTTCTGGGGAGTGGAGGTTCTCAGAAGCTGTTTTGAGGGTCTGATGAGACAATGGAAACTCTGTGACCAGGATCAGAGGGAAGAATCCGTGAAGTCCCAGGAGCCGGGCTGCCTACACCATCGAGGTCAGAGCAGTGCCCTGCTGCCCACTCTCCTTGGGTATGCTGGAGTTCTTGGGGGGATCGCCACCCCCCAGATAGGAACCGCCCCCATCCTTTATCCTGCAGGAGGGGGGAGGGGAATGAGGTCCCAGAGCCTTATTGCCTGGCCTCCCGCCAGCATCTGTCACACCACCAAGTTCTGCCCAGTATAGGAGGTTGAAATGGGTCGTCTCCAAGGCCTCTTCCTTTTCGGAATCATGAGTTCATGGTTCTAGTCCCTAAGCACAGAACAGGGCATGGACGCTGGTTCAGCGCCCGGAGCCGTGCCAGTAAGAATTCTCGTGGCCATTTACTCGGCTTCTGTTAAACACCTCGCACGTTGTCTGCAGTCTGTGGTCTTCACAGAAAGCCTGTAAGAGAGGTATCTGTCTGCATTTTAGAGGTGACACACCGAGGCTCTGAGAAGGCAAATGATGTGCCCGAGGGCCCACAACACAGTTCTCGGCAGAGTCAGGGTTCAGACTGACATCACAGCCCAGCTTCCTTTCTCTAACACTGATGCTGGCTGCTTTGCTCTCCCTGCATTCTCGCACCGCTCGGGGCCTCTCAGGGCCCCTCGTCCTCTGTCAGGACAGAACCACCCAACGGGAGGAGTACTCTGCACATTTCAACTCTCTCTTGAAAATAACGGCCCCGACGGGTTTGTCAAGCTTGGACTATTCCCTAACAACATAGTAATAATCTAGGGGGAAAACTACGCAAGTTAAAAATTTCCAGAAGGAAGAATGGAGGCTCGGAAAGGTCAATTCAATGTCCAGCCACACAGTCGAGCTCATGCTGCAGGACGGTCTTTGTGGGGTTCTGTCACATCAACCATCTTTTTTTGGGGTCAGCTACAGTTAGAGCTTCTGATTCCTGTGCTCCCTTAAGCAGGAGAGCCCAGCCCCTGTCCTACAGATGAGCAGACAGCAAGCTGGAGAGGAGGTGCCTGGTCCATAGTCCCACAGCCGGTTGGTGGGGTATGACCCCCCAGCAAATATTCTTTTTTTTTAAATTTTTTTTAAATTGTTTATTTTTTTGACAGACAGAGATCACAAATAGGCAGAGAGGCAGGCAGAGAGAGAGAGGAAGGGAAGCAGGCTTCCCACTGAGCAGAGAGCCCGACATGGGGCTCGATTCCAGGACCCTGGGATCATGACCTGAGCCAAAGGCAGAGGACCCAACCCACTGAGCAACCCAGGCGCCCCAAATATTCTATGAACCCTCTCATGCGGCACTCAACCTGGGGGTCCAGAACCGTGCCTGGGTTGGGACACTGTACCCCATTTCTCTCTGTCCATCCCTACTTCACCCAGCACCTCCTTGTCCGTGAAGACTTCAGCAGCCCAGGCGGCGTCATGTCTGTGTCTCTGGTCTGCGGAAGCCCGTGTGTGCGTGCTGCTGGGTCATCGTACATTTACACACCTGCCTCCCCCAGCCGCATTGGCCAAGGCAGGAGAAATGGCCTCTGTCCCTGGAAGCTCTCTGAGTGGCTCCCACTACCGCCCTCCCGCACCAACTTGCTCTAAAGAACTTCCATCACCAAGGCTGGGGTTTGGGGTCCCTTGGCCATCCCCAAGGTAGTGCCCAGCACCTGAGCCTTGGCCCAGCCCTGCCAGTCGTGGTCTTGGGAGTCACTCGGGTCAGTCTTTCTTTTTGTCCCCTCTCTGACGGAGACGAGGAGGTCCTGCAAAGCTCTCAGCTTTATTACCTTCCTGGAAAAGACAGATGATCACCCCTCGTCTCCCTGACATCCACCTCCTTCCGTTCGGAGCTCACCATGCTCACTGCTGCCTCCCCCACTGCCTGGGCCTCCCAACCCCCTCCACGCCCTCACGGACCCTGTAGCACAGCAGCCGAGGGCCTCCCTCCCCACCCCATCAACGAAGTCCATCTCAACTAGCCTCCCGCCCTTCTCCCTCATTGCTCCTAATTTAAACTCAGGTCTCTATATAAAGATAGGCAAGTTCAAGACCTCTTCTCCCTGGGGGCCATGTCCAAGCATGGACATGGCCCCCTTCCTGTTTGATAACAGTTAGCAAATGCATATAAATCACCGCCAAGACTCAGTAGCTTAAAACCACAGGAATCGTTGCTTATCTTCATAGTATTTGTGGGTCCGGAGTTCTGGGAGGTCCGGCGTGGACCACTGGGACTACTGTCATCTGCTGGCTGGGCTAGAGTCGGGGGACTCCCTCCTGGGGTGGCTCATTCACGAGGCTGGCAAGTTGGTGGTGGCGGGGGCAAGAGGCCTCAGTTCTCCCACGCATGAGCATCTCTCCACGGGTCTGTTTGCGTGTCCTCGGCAGCTGGTTTCCCTCCAGGTGGCCAAAGCAGAGCCTGCACTGTTTCTACGAATTAGCCTTGGAGGTGTCACCCACGGTCACTTCCGTCATATTCTGTTGGTCATGGGAGCTAGCCCCGATTCAGTGAGGGACAGAACTAAGCAAGGCATGAGGACCAGTAGGTGAGATTCACTGGACGCCTTCGGGGATGCTGGTGGCCACACCTTCAAAAACCATCAGTTCTTAAGTCAGCAGCTGAGCTAGGAATGCATTTCCCAAATCTCTTTCTCCCTTTCCCCGTGAATGGGCATCTAGTATGCTGAACTCTTGTTCTGGGGACGTGGAGAGAGACAAGCACCCTTCCCTAGAGATAGGGAACTAGTTCCCTAGAACTCATAGTCAGGTGCGGAAGACTGTCCCATCTCCAAAAGTTCTAGAAGAGAGATCTCTACAGAATTACAGGAACACAAAGGACAGGTCATTGCTTATGTGGGGGGAATGTGGAAGGCCTTCACGGCAGGAGGGCCATTTGCTCTAGTTCTTGAAGGATGAGTAGGAGCTCATTAGGTGGAGAAAGGAGGAAGGACGCTGCTCCATACAGAAGTCCGAGGATGAGCAGTGAAAGAGAGTTCTGGAAGCATATGATGCTGCCACCAAGGGAGGTCTCAGGGGACTGTGATAGGGAGTTTGGACCTTCTGCATCAAGAGCCACGGAGGGCTTCTGGCCAGAGGAAGGCCTGCACATAGCTGTGTGGTGGACAGGATGTGAGGGTCAGGGGCAGAGGGTGGAGGCAGGAAGACCAGTCAATAGGTTGCCCCAGGGATGGGAACAACAGAACAGGAGTGGATTCTGGAGGGTTTTCATAGTAGAGGGAGCTCACAGGATGTGGTGAGGCATTGTCTCTGAGGGGGGCGGGGCACGGGGAAGGCCTGAAGTCATGGCTGAACCTTTCCACTATCTTTTCCCCTGGGCCTTCCTTTCCTAATTCTTGACTCCTGGCAGGTGACCCAAGCCCAGCTGTGCTCAGGCCCTGAGCACGAGGGCCCCGCTTTCTCTGTGCAAATTCTCCTGTTCAGTGTTTGCTTTTGGAGGAACGTGTTCAAGTCTCAGGGAGGCCAAAGGAACGTCAGGCTCGTTGGCCTAGGATTGAGATGAAGTGTTTTCAGCCACAGACTTCTTTGAGAATCCAGTGAAAACTATGAATCATCTTCTCAGAGAAAAACAAAACCAAACCACGAACAACCCACACATTTGCATACACTGCTTTGCAAACGGTATCAGCGGGCTCCCGGGGCCCTGGAAGTCCAGCCTTGGATCTCCAGACCCCCAAACTCAAAGCCCCGAGCCGAGGACAAAATTAGAAAATGAAGAGAAGAAACATTTGACTCCCCAAATGTCTGTTATTTACTTCCTCGTTTAATACCACTCCGCGTAATTGGACAGCCCCTGGAAGAGCTGGAAACAGGAGGAAGCACTTACCCAGGGATAGTCCCTGGTGGCACCAGCATCACTTGGCGGGTTTATTTTCATTATTATAGTAATTTTCGGGCTGCGGGCTACAATTTTCCCTTGCAGCGAGGTATTAAATTGAAATTACCCCAGATGTAATTGTCACACGAAATGATCCTGGACACGTGGAAATGAAAGCTTTTTCAAGATGGAGTTTTATTGTCTGTGCCAGGGTGTTAGGGCTCTGCCTGGTTAAACTTGCCAGATTTCCGCCTGTGTGGCAGGAGGTCAGGAGTCAGCATGGGGGGGATGGGCTGGAGCTGCTGGCCCAGGACACGGTGAAGCCTCTGTCGACCTGGATGGACACAGACCAGGGAGCAGAGCCCAAGACGTGGGGGAGGCTTGTTTTGGCCACTGGGAGCTCCTGTGCATGAACTCATCCCATGTTTATGTTCTATGTGCTAACTTAGCTTGGATCCAAGCCCAGGTTCCCCTGTGGAGGTGGGCAGTTTAGCTTCAGTCATTCTGGGCTCTCCCTGCTCTGGGGTCTTCACCTGTGCTGTGCAGCTGGGGTGGTCCCCCCAGACGCCAGGCCTCTGTCTGTATTGGGGGCGGCCGCAGTGTCCTTGGTTCCAGCCCTTTAGGTCTGCTTTGCCCCCAAGGCCTTATGTGTCCTCCTGCCTTTCCTCCCCCAGATGCACCCTGCTGGTCTACTGCGCTGACCTCCCCCCGACCAGCATCATCATCACCTTCCACAATGAGGCCCGCTCCACCCTGCTCAGAACCATCCGCAGGTAAGATGACCCTCCTCGTTGGCCACACTAGGCCCCTCCCTCAGGAGGGGGCCTGGCCCTGCTGGAAAAACATCGGGCATTTCTGACTCTGTGCCCATATTGTCTGACACACTCATGCATCCATTCTGTCAATCCCCGCACTCCTGTGGGGGCGGCGCATACCCTGTTTCATGGGGGAGAGACAGAGGCCCGCGGTGTTCAGTAGCTTGCCTCTCACTGGCAGCCACAGAGAACCTGGAGCTCTCACCCTTGACCATGGTACTAGACTGCCTCTGGAATGAGTTCTAACTCCCACAGCTGCCAAGGCTGCGGAGGCTGGTGAGGCTGAGTCCATACCCAACCCCAGCATCAGGCTGGGATTAGAACTTGCGTCTGCCAAGTGCCGCCTCTCCCAGCACCCACCTCACCACAGCTTCCCACATAGCCAGGAGCTGTGGTACACATCAGAGCAGCCTGAGGGCGGTGGCTGACCTTTGCTTTGCTGGCCATCTCCCTTCTGTTCCAGCCCCAGCCCCACTCTGCCTCTCCACCCGCCCTCAGTTCTGAGTCTGGGCCCCACTCTTGCTCTAACAGGTGCATCCTTCCTTCGGCCCATGGCCTGCATGAATCTGAGACATGCAAAAGTCGCAGCACTAGCTCCCAGCAGAACTCTCCTCAGAACACAGACCGGGCCCTGGGGGCTTGGCCCTGGGTGTTTCGGCTCCCCTTCTGCATACCATGTCCTTCTGTAACTCTGGAGCCCCCAAACCCCTCCTCCCCTCCCTCCATCTGTCCCCCCTTCCTCTTTTGGGTCTTGGACTTCATTGGCATCTCAGATGGTGGCAATGGTGACCATTAGTCATGAGGCCCCTGGTGTACAGACATGCCTGGGCTTATGCTCTCAGCTGGGGAGGGGGGAGTTTGCTGCTGTACCCAGTCTACAGCTGAGGAAACTGAGGCTCGGAGACACTAAATCAAAGCCTCCTGTTGCTCAGCTAATGGTGGTGAAGCTGGATTCAATCTCTTGCTCTCTGACCTCAGTTCTCAGCCGTCTCCATAGGCCAGGCTGGTCTCCGGGTGGTGGTCAGCAGCCCTGGTGTTGGGGCTGACCCTGGGACAGAGCACGTGCATACCTTCATGCCCCTAGGACACACGGCCTGCATGAGCCCATCCCTGTCTGATAGGCAGCACAGCACAGGGTCGCCTGATCCTACAGGGAGGGAGGGCCTAGAAGAGTACAGCCAAGCATGGCAAAATCTCTGGTCATTTCCATCACGAAGCCACACTTTCTTGTTCCTGGTTGGGGGCAGACAGGGAAGCTCCAGGTGGTGGGAGGGAGTCAGTAATAGGCTCACCCTGATGGCAGGCACCAAGTCTTGGGGGCCACCTGTCACTTACAATGAATGACCTCTGTGCAGTGTCTGTGCATCCCATGGAAATGCAGGGATGGACCTGCCCAAATGCACGTTGTTTCCCCCTGTCCACAGGGGCAGCTCTGTCTGCTGCCCAGATGTCCTTGGCAGCTGGCTGGCTCATTCCTTCTGCCAGCTCTTGCCCTGTCTGTCCTGCCTGCTGCATTCATCCCACCGGTCCAGAGATCCGCACCTGATTTCCCAAAAAGGCTTCAGATCTTAATGCGAAGATGTCTTGAGTCACTGTCGGGAGTCACCGTGAGCCTCACAGTAGATGAATAAAGTACCTTTTAGATTTGTAAACCTGAGCGGGGGTGTGTAGGGGCAGGGGTCTGGGGACCTCCGATTTACCTAGGTCTTTTCTGGTGTGGGGAGAGCGTGGTTCCTGGGCCGGGCAGGGTGAGCAGGTTGCACTGTCAGAGTTGACTGCTTTGACAAAATGCCAGACCACAGCACCACTGCCGTCATGGTCTGCCTGGGCATGAGGTAGTTTCTAGAACAGACTTAGGGCAGCCTCTGCCTTTCCCACCATGGTGGTTGTTCCACAAGGTCATGTCTGGGCATGTATGCCAGATGTTTCCATGAGGACACTATAGGAGCAGAGAGAGGCTCCTTGCCTTCTGGGCTGGCCTCTCTTCTTCCTTGCAGGAGTCCTCTGACACCACACACCTCCACCCCCTCAACACAAACACACACACACATTTAGGGCGTTCTTCTGGTCTCCTTACTGCCCATCTCAACTCTAACACTTAAGGCATTTTTCCCAGATGTCATCTTCAGGGAGCTCCTATAGGGCAAGGACTGGATCTTATTCATCTCTAAGTTCCCTGTGACTCAGTTGCCTGGTCAGGGAAATGGGAATCATGACCATAGCTACCGCACGGAGTTGCTTTGGGTTCAGCCAGCTAAGGGACTGACCACTGTGGCTAGCAGACATTAGCTATGTCCGTATCTGCACAGCGACTGGGCTTTCAAAAGCAAAGAGACTGTGGGTCCCTGGGATTCAGTCCTTCCTTTGCCACCTCCTAGCCGTGTGACCTTGTGTAGGTCACTGACACCATCCGTAAGGACGGGGATAAAAATATCTCAGATTTCCAGTGTTCACGGTTCTATCACATTTCCCACAAGAAGACATTACCTTAGGACGTTGGGGGTGTTTCAGGACCCCATGGAGCTCCCAGCCCCCCCCATATTTCCTATACAGGGTCACTTTAGCTGCTGCCCGTAGACTCATCCCTTCCATCTCTATCACATACTTTCCCTTCTCCTCCCGCCGCTCCTCCTTCTCTTTATAATTGTAATAATGATGCATTATAATAATGTTATTAATATTTTATATGTATGCTGAGCTTTATGGTCTCCAGAACACATTTCTTCTCACTTTAACTGCAGTCCCATCCGGAACCTGTGAAGTCAGGGGTGCATGAGGTGAATGGAGACCCCAGGGCACTGGGCTAGAAGGCACGGAAGCCAAGACTTGGGTTTCAGACTCCCTGGGGAGTGGGGGCGGGGACAGCTAAGGGCGCAGCCCCAGTGCCTCTGTCTGCCAGCCCGATGGGGGCTGCCCCGAGGCCTGGTGCACTGTGTTCTGAAAGGGGGCTTGAGGCCCATCAACACCATACTTTTTAGGAGGCCCCCAGGAAGTCCCAGGCCATACACCAAACTGGGTGCTTTGCCAGGAGAGCCCATGGACCTATTTCCCACCTCTGAGGAACTTCTGATATAAACCAGGCCCCCGGGCTCCGATCCAAGCATAATACACAAAAACCTTAGAATGAGGGGGGACCTGTGTGTGAACAGACAGGCTTTTCTCTCCTAAGCAGGGTAAAGGGGAATTTTAGCGGGGGAAGCAAGGAAGATGACTTCTAGAAATTTCCATGGCAGGTGTTATTTCCTTGGGATTCTCTGCCGTCCTCACACTCCCTATCCTGAGGCACAAATAAATTGGTAGCCCTGAGATGGGACTGAATGAGGATCACTTCCTCTCCTGTTGTCCCCAGTGCAAGGATCTTCTCTAAGGTATCCTCCATCTTTCATGTTCCAGAATTCTGATGGCTTTGCTGCCAGGCTCTCACAAAAAGGCGCTCAAGGGTAGGACTGAATGTACCTTCTCTTCTCCCTCCCTTCCCCCAGCACTTGGCCAAGCCTTCATCCCTCTGTTCATTCCTGCCCGAGCCCTCTTGCCCATTGAGCTTCTGAGTTAGCTGTGGGACTGGGGGCTGGAAGGGCACACATGGTGGCACTCAGAGCCAGCAGAAGCCTGATGGGGATGCTGACGGGGGGAGGAAAAGAGTCACAACCCAGATCAACGAGGGTACTTCTTTCACTTAAGGAGAGAGAAGACAAGCCCTGAGGAAAGGTTTATCTTGTCTGGTACTGCAGGGGGTCCCTGTGTATATGTGAGACCCAAGGCTTTCCCCTTCCTTTTGGGGCATCCTTCAACCTGCACACCCCCGTGGGGCCTCTAGAGCTTGTGCAATTGATCTCCTTATATCCCAAATCTCCTTACCATTGCTGTTTTGTAAAACTACCCTGGATTTCAAGGAGCAATGTCTTAGATTAAGGTGGATAAGAAATGGGACCCTGGAGCCAGATTTGCCTGCTCTGCTACCAACCATGTGACCCTGGACAAGCTCCTTGACCTCTCTGCCTCAGTTTCCTTTTCTATAAAACAAGAGCTACTGATAACTGCCTCACATGGTGATGGGGAAGAGTGAGTTCAGGTGGGTAAAGGCCTTGATGCAGCACATGGCACAGAGGGAGCCTGTGCAAGTGACAGCAGGTGTCATGATGGCCCTCCAGCCTGGGTAGGCAGCCGCCTTGTGTGGTTCTCCGACCGGAGCCCACATCAGAAAGCCCTGAAGCTTCCCATCCCCCATATGCTAACTCAGTAAGT
Source organism: Martes martes (assembly GCF_963455335.1). Lineage (NCBI taxonomy): Eukaryota > Metazoa > Chordata > Mammalia > Carnivora > Mustelidae > Martes > Martes martes. The sequence continues at coordinate 114,779,256 of NC_137896.1, forward strand.
CCAGAGTAGGGCCCAAGCACTTGCCTTTCTAACGAGTCCCTGGGTGACGTAGACGCTGCTGGCCCCGGGATCACCCTTTGAGAACCAGAATCTTCCTTATTATCCATACGCAGATTCTGAAAGCAGCCACGGGGCCAAGCTCAGCGCTCAGCACCTTCCACGCAGCTGAGGAAGTTGGGTGCTGCAGGTTCAGTAGCTAAGTACCTAAGCACCTTGGCACTGAAGCTCTCGAGCCGGCGTGGGTAGCGTACTTGACCCCAAGTCATCCGGGCTGCAGAGCGCCCAAACTCAACTGCCAGCCGGGCCCCAGGTCTTCATTCCGCTGGTATTTATGGAGCAGTTGATAAACCCAGCCCGCATAGAGCACCTCGGAGTTCACAAAGCAATTTCAAATGCATTTCCTCATTTCAGACGCACAAAAGCCTGTGAAGTAGGTCAAGTATTAATATCGCCTGCCTTTACAAGGAAAATGTAATTACAGATGAAAACGAAGGCTAGGAGCAGCCTGGCGTCTTGTTCGGGATGGCGGACCGCCGGGCCTCCCACGCTGCTCACACGGCCGTGCCCGCCGCCCTCCCCCCCACCCGGGAGGCTCCGTGTGGGCCCTGCCGCGTGGGCACGGCCGCAGCGAAGTGGAAGGTGAAGGTCGGTGCTGGCTGCACAGCCCCTCTCTGGCAGAGAAGTGAGCTGTGGCAAGGGAGGCTCTGTTCTAGAACAGTTCCCAGGCAGAGTGGGCCCCGGGTACACCAGTGAGGCGAGTACTCACTCCCAGGCTGAGGCTGTCACGAAAGGGCATGGAGCGAGAGGCTTATCCGAAGCTGGAGAAAAGGGAGGGTTGGCTCGGTGGCAGAGGGGCTAGTGAAGCGTCCTGGCGGACAAACTGGGGACAGCAGCGTTGGGAGGGGGAGCACAGAGCAACCAGAGGCGGGGTGGTGGGAGTGGCAGTGGATGTGCTGAAGGAGGGCCCTGGGGGGGCACCATCTGGGGCCAGGCCAGCGCCCCTGGGCTACACTTGACCTTCCTCCTCCAGCCACCCCAGGAGCCCAGAACACCTGCCCTTCGCAGGCCCTCCCAGTCCAGACCCATGTTCCTGGAGCCCCCCGCGCTCACTCCAATTGCTCTGATTAGAGGAGCAAAAACAAGCCAGGTGTTACCAGGAAATGGTCTAATTAGCACTTAGTGCTGACGATTTCTGGGTTGTTTTCTTTTTTAAACCCTGGACATTTTTTATTCGCTAATCATCTCTCAGTTCAACCAGCACAGAGCTGCACACGATTTACCTTTTGATGTTCACAGAAGAGAACTCTTGAATTTCAAAGAGCCGGCAGGGATTTGGGGGGAATCGCATGCAGAAGCTGCAGCCTTAATCAAACCTCATTAGAGGCTATTCTTCAAGCAGGTTTTCCCTCTCTTGGTGCCTCCCTCCCTACCCCCTTTCCCTGTCTGATTACAGGACTGGTTATTGGGTCGGTGTGTGTTTTCTTTGGGACTCTCAATTGATCCCATGTGGTGAGGGTCTCCTCCCATCACCGCCTGCCCCTTCCTGTCCCCACCTCCCAACAGCAGAGCTCAGGGCTTGGAGTCAGGGTTCCTCTCCCACCTTATACTAGTTGCCATGGTGAGAATTAAGGCTTCATAAATAAAAGTAGCTCCAGGCAAAGTTCTCCTCCTGGAGTCTCTGCACCCTGCTTAGATAGGGAGGCTAACCAGAAACAGGGCTCAGATCTGCCCTCCTGAGGGAACTCACAGCACGTCCACCAGCAGCACCACGTGAACCCCTCTCCGACCCGCACAGGGCCATGGGTACCCCACAGTGAGTGGTGTGGCCCCGGAAGTTGTCTGAGGAACTATACAGTCCGGGGGTCTTTGGAAGTGGGTTACAGCCCCCTTTGGGAGACCCCAAAGGAACATGGAAACCCAGCCTCGCCCTGGGAGTCCAGATCCGCAGCCCAGGCCAGCACATGAAGTCAATCCCAAGATCTTTCATTCCTGCCACCCCAAAATAGCAGTAATTGCCGCTTCGAGCCAGACATGGTGCTGAATCCTCTAGAAACAGTTTCTCTCCAATTCTCCCAACAGCCCGGTGAAGTAGGTACGGATGTTCTTATCCCCGTTTTACAGATGGGGCTTCTTACTACATGAAACGGTAACTAGCCTCAGATCACACAGCTTGTAAGAAGGAGCTCCTAGACAGTGGGCTGCTGGCAGGCAGAGAGGACACCCCTTTGTTCCTCATGGACCCAGTGCTGAGCGCGTAGGAGGTGGGCACTACACATCCCTGGAGGGAGTGATGGGCCACGGCTCTGGGCTGGCCTCTGGCAGCACAGAGAGTCCTGACAGGGACCCTGCCCCCAGGGACACGACCGTCCCTGTGGGGCCAGCAAACCAGCCCTCAGAGTCTGGCACGATGAAGGCCGCGGGAAGAGGAAAGAGTCAGTGCTCGCTAAGTAGCAGGTGGCTGTGGGGGAGGGGTGCATTGAACCGGTCCTTGTGGCACAGGAGGGGCATTGCAGACCATGGCATCGAGGGAGACAGGGGGCCCCATTAGGAACAAGCAGGATGCCACCGGACGAGGGTCCTGGGCATGAGGAGGCTGCCAACGGGGGCCATGGCCACACGGTGAAGAGCGAGCGTGCTGAGGGTTTGGGCGGGGCTGGTGGGGAGCCACTGTGCAGGCTCTGTCAGCTGGTCTGTCTGCGTTAGTGAGGGAAGTCTCACCATGAGCCATCCGATCGAGCCTTCGAAGGCTCACTCCAGAGTTCCTGCGAGGACAGCCCGGTCAGGTCAAGGCTGCTGCAAAATGTGGGGCAGAAGTTGACCGCGGCAGAGGTGGATGAGGTGGAAGTGGTTTGAGTGACCTTCTCTCATAGACGGGCAGGTCTGGGTCACTGACCTGGTACGGGGTTTGGGCCAGTGGCGGGGGAGGGCAGTCACTGAGGATGACTCCTGGGTTCCCGTCTCGGCATGGGGCACCCGCGGCCGCACTCACTAGGAGGAGCCAGGGTCATGTCCCAGGGGTTCGCGGGTGAGCCGTGTGACAGCATGAGCCCTTTGGGCTTCCCTGAGTTTTCATTCCTCAAATACAATGGTGTCTGGGTAAAGCTCAGTTAATACAGGCATTTGCTGCTAGACGTCATAATTATCTCCCTCCTTCCGCCTTGCAGCGTGTTAAACCGCACGCCAATGAATCTGATCCAGGAGATCATATTAGTGGATGACTTCAGCAATGACCGTAAGTAGCTTTGCCCCCTTGCTCTGTAGATGCAAGTTTCTGCTCCTGCGTAACAGGCAGAGGCCAGGCCACCGGTTCTCCGGGGAGGGGGGAAAGCCTGGGTTTATAGCACGTGTGGAAGACTTTGAGTGTCCATCAGGGGCTCAGGAGGGAGACAAACCTTACATTTTAAAAACAATGTCTTGGATTCCCAGTTGCGAGTCTTTGAGGACTTACACAGTAGATTTAGTTGATCCTTGATTGGGTTGGTGTGTGTGTGTGCGTATGTGTGTCATTGTCACCTAACCTACATTCCTGGACATGGAAACCTTTGGAGGATTGACCCTGGGACCTAGAGCCCAGAGCAATTTCTATCGCTAGAGGTTCCTGACTTGTATCTGTGGTCATCTGCTAGCTTGATCGCAGCCAGAAATACCCTCTCCTTTCATTCTTGTGAAGGGCTGGGTGTGCTCCACAGGAGAGAGGCTAAGGCTGGTAGACCAGTGAAGTGAAACCAATATGGTGGCATCCCAGTATGCAGTTCAGAGGGTTGATAAATCCAGCAAGGGATGGGGTAAGCAGGCAAGCCAGAGATAGATCTGGGGTGATTCCTAAGATGGGGTCTCCTCCTGCCCATCCTGGCACATTCCCCTGAATGGGGAGAGTTAGGCAAGCTCTGTGTGATGGGGCACAGTGGACAGATCACTCAACAGATAAGGTCTCCAGTATCAGAAGTCCACGATCAAAAAGGAAACTCCAACATTCATCTCATCCATTATGTGGTCTCCCAGCAGTTTTTGCTAGACCCCACTAGAGTGAGCCGGACTCTGGTCTCATATTTTTAATGGTCTATGGAAAAGGAAAAGAGTCTCCAGGTGACCATACCATACCAGGTGTCCCCATCAGGAAGTGCTTCCTAGTAAGCACACAGGTGCTGCTGTGGGACTGACCTGCTCCAAAGAGGGCCCCTTGCGGTCGCTTTGCACAGAGTGGGCCACATTGCATATGGATAGAAGTGGTGGGTCAGCCTCATCCCAAACCCACAACCATGCTGGCATCGGGACAGGGCTCTGTGGTTGGGAGCAGGGATGGCAGGCTGGGTTGCCTTGCCTAATCTTCGGGTTCACATCGCTCCTGCGAGTCCCGGGGCATTCACGCCACATAACCTTCTGTCTTCGCAGCTGAGGACTGCTTACAGCTCATCAAGTTGCCCAAGGTGAAGTGCATACGCAATAGCGAGCGGCAAGGTGGGTCTGTGCAGAGGGGCGTGAGTGGGGTGGGGATTGGGGGTGTGTGTCCAGCTGTGTGTTCAGCATGCAGGGGCTGTCCTTTGGCTCCTCCGTGAACTCTCTGGAAGACAGAAGGACGGGGCACCCACGTGCCTGTTTGTCCCTACCACAGGTCTGGTCCGGTCCCGGATCCGGGGTGCTAATGTGGCCAAGGGCACCACTCTGACTTTCCTGGACAGCCATTGCGAGGTGAACAGGGACTGGCTCCAGCCGTTGCTGCACAGAGTCAAAGAGGTGAGTGGGGCAGACTGAGGGTCAGAGGCTGTGTCCCCACCTTCTCTAGGCTCTCTCAAGCCCATACTTCACATATGCCCCCACCCAGGCCCTCTGGGAGGGGCATGAGACTCATCGCTGGCCCCATGTTATATAGATGGAGACACTGAGATCCACGGTCACACAGCAGGCAGTGGTGGGGCAAAGTTGGGGACCTGTTTCCTTTTCATGCTGTCACCCGCGGCAGGCCTGTGAGTAGGGCTAATGGTAGCTGCTGATACGTGACGCCTGCAGCTTCCTGGGTGAGAGAACTACCCAGGAACTATTTCTCCCAGACAATAGAATGTTCCAGAAAGGGAGCCCTGATGAGTGCCTTTTGTGACAAGGAGGCAGCGGAGTTAACTGGTTCTTGTCCCCAATTCCTGAGGCTTCTGTCTTCCCTCCACCCATGCATCACCCTTGCCCGGAGGCTGAGGCAGGTGGACGGGATGCTGAGAAACCTGAGCTCCTGGCCTCTGCCTGCCCTTAAATTGCTCCAGAATTCTGCATGCTTCCTCTCTCCATTCTCAGTCACTCCTTTTGAAAGTGAAAAAAACCTTAATGTTCCCCATTCGTTCGATATTCCACAAAGACCGTCCACCCCTGTCCTGATCTAGAGAAGGCGCTGTGTTGTAGGAGCCTAGCATTTGGGCTGTTGCTGTCCTCCCTGAGTTTCTGACTCCTGAGGCTGCTCTGTGAAGTACGAGGCCGGGTATTTTTCAGATACCCGTCTCGCAAATGAGGACACGGCGTGGGGGGAGTGGTGTGACTTGGGCTGATTTTTCCTGACGGGCACCACGCACACCAGAGCCCCCACACCGTCTCCCCTGAGGTGTGGTGATTTCCTCCTGGCTCTCTGCGGCAGCTACCCTGCTTCCCCCGCTCCCCCCCCCCGCCCCGCAAAATGACAGCATTGACCAAAGAATCCCTGTGTGTGAACCACTCAGAGAAGTGGGAAATCCTTCCCGACTCCGTTCTGGTGAGAGAACCTCGGTGGGTGTGCAGAGCTCTCACACGGTGGCCCAGACGAGATCCCACGGGATCACCTGCCCTGAGATTGAGAGGGACACTTAGTGCTCTTTAGGAAAATCCTCTCTTCCCCTCCTTCTGCCACAATCCAGGTGAAGAGGTCTGCATTGAGAAATAGATTAGGAACAGACCATTTAGTTGAAGGGCTGTGCCTGGCCCTGGAGCCCCTTCCAGATCTTCCCCTCTCTGTGTCCCAGAGGGGCGGGGCGCTGGGGGTGGGGCGGAAAGTGCCAGCCCTCCGTCACGTGGTTGGTCCATGCCCCCCACCCCGGAACAGTCGCCTCATTAGCATAAACTCAGGTCTGGTGAGAGAGGATTGCCGTGGATCACACAGATGCCCCGTCACCCCATCACTCACGAAATCCCAAAGGTTTCAGAAGCTCTTGTTTGATGAACCACAAACAAAGACCACATGGAGATTTTGTCTTGTATCGCAACATCACGGTATATACCACATTGTTAATTTTTTTAATTCGAGTATTGTTAGCATACAGTGTTCTATTAGTTTCAGGTGTACCACATGGTGACTCAACAGTTCTATCTGTTGATCACTGCTCATCCCAACAGGTGTGCTCCAAATCCCCTTCACCTGTGTCACCCATCCTCCCCCCCCCCCCCAACCCACCTTCCCCTCTGGTGGCCATCAGTTTGTTCCCGGCAGCTAAAGGTCTGTCTCTTGGTTTTTCTCTCTCTCTCCTTTTTCCTCCCTTTGCTCATTTGTTTTATTTTTTAAATTCCACATGTGAGTGAAATCACACGGCATTTGACTTTCTCTGACTGACTTATTTCACTTAGTGTTATACTAAGATCCATCCATGATGTTGCAAATGGCAAGGTTTCATTTTTTTGTGGCTGAGTACTATTCCACTGGATCTATCTCTCTCTCTCTCTCTCCACCACATCTTCTTTATCCATTCAGCAGTTGGTGGCCACTTGGGCTGCTTCCACAGTTTGGCTATTGTAGATAATGCTGCAATAAACATAGGGGTGCATGTATCCCTTTGAATTAGTGTTTCTGTATTTTGGAGCGTAAATACATGGTGGTGGATGGCCAACAGACACATGAAAAAGTGCTCTACATCGCTCGGCATCAGGGAAATACAAATCAAAACCACAATGAGATACCACCTCACACCAGTCAGAATGGCTAAAATTAACAAGTTAGGAAATGACAGATGCTGGCGAGGATGCGGAGAAAGGGGAACCCTCCTACACTGCTGGTGGGAATGCAAGCTGGTGCAACCACTCTGGAAAACAGCATGGAGGTTCCTCAAAAAGTTGAAAATAGAGCTACCCTATGACCCAGCAATTGCACTGCTGGGTATTTACCCTAAAGATACAAACGTAGTGATCCGAAGGGGCACGTGCACCCGAATGTTTATAGCAGCAATATCCACAATAGCCAAACTATGGAAAGAACCTAGATGTCCATCAACAGATGAATGGATAAAGAAGATGTGGTATAGATCTACAATGGAATACTATGCAGCCATCAAAAGAAATGAAATCTTGCCATTTGCGATGATGTGAATGGAACTAGAGGGTATCATGCTTAGTGAAATAAGTCAATCGGGGAAAGACAACTATCATATGATCTCCCTGATGTGAGGAAGTGGAGATGCAACATGAGGGGTTTGAGGTGTAGGAAAAGAATAAATGAAACAAGATGGGATCGGGAGGGAGACAAACCATAAGTAACTCTTAATCTCACAAAACAAATTGAGGGTTACTGGGGGTAGGGGGGTAGGGAGAGGGGGGTGGGGTTATAGACATTGGGGAGGGTATGTGCTATGGTGAGTGCTGTGAAGTGTGTAAACCTGGCGATTCACAGACCTGTACCCTTGGGGATAAAAATACATTATATGTTTATAAAAAAATTAAATTAAAAAAAATACATGGTGGTGTGATGACTGATTGTAGGGTAGCTCCATTTTTAGTTTTTCGAGGAACCTCCATACTGTTTCCCAGAGAGGCTGCACCAGCTTGCATTCCCACCAACAGTGCACGAGGCTTCCTACTTCTCCACATCCTCTCCAACAGTTGCTCCTTGCCTTGTTGATTGTAGCCATTCTCACAGCTGTGGAATTGTATCTCATTGTGGTTTTGATTTGCATTTGCTCGATGATGAGTGATGCTGAGCATCTTTTCACGTGTCTGTTGTTCATTCGTACGTCTTTTTTGGAGAAATGTCTGCTTGGGTCCTCTGCCCATTTTTTAATTGATTGTTTTTTGTTTTTTTGTTTGTTTGTTTGTTTTTTGGTATTGAGTTTTATAAGTTCTTTATATATTTTGGAGACTAACTATCAGATAGGTCGTTTGCAAATGTATTCTCTCATTCAGTGGCTTATATTTTAGTTTGGTTGATTGTTTCCTTCCCTGTGCAGAAGCTTTTATATTTTGATGTAGTTCCAGTAGTTTATTTTGGCTTTTGTTTCCCTGGCCTCAGGAGACGTATCTAGAAAGAAGTTGTCCGATGTCGCAGAAATTACTGCCTGAATACCACAGTTTGTTTACGCATTCCTCTGCTAATAGACATTTTGGGTTGTTTCCACCTTTTTACTCTTGTGAATAGCACTGCTGTGAACATTAGTATGTAAGTTTAAGTACCAGTTTAAGAACTGCTCCCAGTTCTTTGAGGTCCATCCCAATGAGCGTATGATGGGGTCATGTGGCAGTTCAGGGTTTGACCTTTAGGACACCTGCCTCCCCCCACACCCCCGCCAGCTGATGTGGCCCTGCGGGATATGTTGGGGAGACTTGCTTTCCTCGGACAGCCTTAATGAAGCTTGTATCTTCTTCCTCCGTGTGAGTGCTCCTTGCAGTCCAGTGCTCCTGTGGGAGGCATTTGGCTCCACAGTAGGGCTCACCCTCCCAGGCTGAGTTCCCGGTCCCCACTACTGTCTGACCTAAAGCTTTGGTAGCAGAGGACTGGTTGGACAGACCTGGGGCTATGGTTGGACTCTGCCCCTTGCAGGGGCCACAGCAGCCTCTGTGGGCTGCGGAGGTTTTTATCAGATGCTGACTCCTGTTGATGGAACATTCAACTGAGACTTCCCCTTCAGGACAGGGATGTGGGCGTGTGTCAGCCTGTGTTAACACGTGCCTTTGTGTCTTGTCTCAGAGTAAAACGTGATTTGTCTTGTAAGTGGAAGTGGAAATTTTAAGCTGTAATTGGACTTTGGGATTTTCAAAAATAGAAAAAGATAAGAAAGAGCTCGGTTTGGGCTGTCAGAAGCCGTCCTCAGCTGGTCTTGTCCGCATGGAACCCTCTCGACGTCCCGTTTCTTCCCTTCAGTTACTCGATGATACTTGAAACAAGCACCAGGTTGGTTTTAATTTTTTTTAACAGAGGCTCTTTTCCCCCCCCACTCCTTATCTACATATTTCTTTAGTGGGAAAAAAAATGATTTTGAGAAATTTCAGTCCCTGTAACATTTGGCAAATTTATATAAATAATGGCTTACATATGCTTCAAAGTCTTTCACACGCCTCCCTCCCTTGTTCCATCCAAAAGCCCTGTGAGGAAGGCGAGATAGTTTTTCAGATAATAATTTGTCTTTGCTTTATAGTGTGTGCTGGTGTGTTTAAGGTGACATGGATTCTAGGTGGCAGTCAGGACAAGAACCCAGATCTCCTGTCACCTCCTCGAGGACCCGTCCTTCTCCTGCACCCCTCCCTCCCGGCTGCCTTAGAGGCCCCATCGTAATCCTCTGTCCCCTGTTCCCCACCTCCCTAGACCGTGAGGCCTTATTCATCTTTGTACCTGTCAGAATTCCTAAACTATCAGAAGTGCTCTGTAAAGCTGGTTGATCAAATGAGTGATGATCTATCTCTCTAGCAGATTTTGTTTTTAATTATTCTTATAATTTTTTACTATTTTTTAAGAGGGGTGGCAAGGGGCAGAGGGAGAGGGAGAGAGAGAATCTTAAGCAGGCTCCACACCCAGTGCAGAGCCTGACATGGGGCTCAGTCTCACGACCCTGAGATTATGACCTGGGCTGAAATCAAGAGTTGGACACTTCACCAGCTGAGCCTGCCACGTCGCCATCTCTCGCGGGATGTTTTCAGGGCCTGTTCCCAGTATGGTTTTAATTATATGAACGGTATGAACGGGTGGAGAATGGAGAGGTTTACTGCAGGGAGCACTAATGGCCATTGGCTGGTGCCTTCAGTCTCTGTCATTGCTGGGCTCCTGTCCGTGGGGCAGGGCTGGGGCCTGGGCTCTGATTTGTGTTGGGGACGGGGGAAGAAGGGGTACAGTCCTGGGTCTGTTAGGGGTTCGTCCAGCTGCCTGATTACGCCTACCTCTGGGCCCAGCCTTAGAGACCAGCCTCCTGGAGCACACAAGCAGGGACCTGTGGTGGGTCTGGGTATCTTTATGGAGAGTCCCTCTATCCCTGAACCTGTAGGAGGAGGGGCCATCTTTCTCAGCAGGAACCGACCTGCCCACTCTGCTGCCAGCCTTTGACCTGTGTCCTCAGAGGGGGTTGACAGACAGCTTCTTCAGCCAGTGCCAGAGGATTATCTGTGCCCAGCAGGCTGAGGGCTGGTGCTGAGGGCTACATAGGCGGAGTGAGCAGGAATAACCCCCTAGGTCCCTCAGAAGGGTTTGTGTCTTGGCTTCAAGGCCCATGCATACAGCCTCGTGCAGCTTCTTTTGAAGGTCGTGTCTCCACACAGCTCTTAGCCACAAAGGTCCCTCATCACCTATCTGGTCTCCATGACCCAAGCAGACACCACACATGAGCTGTGGGCAGGGGTAAGAGAAGGGCAGAAGCCCTCAGAACCTATAGGGAGAGGGTACGAAGCCCGTGCACCCCGGAGGCTGAGTCCCTGGGAGGCTTCCCGGAAAGGTTGTGGCTGGAGGTAAGCAACCGGCATTTTATTTCATATTTCGGTTTCCAAATATTGAGGAGAAATTAAAAAACCAGGATTGCAGTTAGGGGACCCCCTGAGACCACCCTCAGGCTCAGTAATTCACTAGAAGGACTTGGAACTTAGCGAAGCTGTTCTAGTCACCATTGCTGTTTAGTATAGCAAATGGATCCAGGTGAGACTCCGCAGTGGGGAAAGGCACACAGAGAAAGTTCCAGACACAAGCTTCCGGTGCACCACCCTCGGTGGGGTTGGACAGACAGCACTTCCTTCTCCCAGCAACGGTGTAGAACACGTACAGATCACTGAGGAACAGGGAAGCCCACCCAAGCCTTGGAGTCTGGGCTTTGTGTTTGTTTTGAGGGATCAGTCTTAGAAACATGGCTGACCCCCCCCATGGTCTCCATGCTCCTCCAGAGGTCAGGATGAGCTGGCCCCACGTAGCCCAAGGCCCTTAGCCTAAGTCACACTGTTAACATAGACTGTCTGGTATATCCCAAGGCACGCGGGTAAACAGAGGCAGGATGTTCTGAGGGCTCAGAAATTACTGCCCAGAAGCCGGGCAAGGGCCAAGCATACCTGTGGGCAAGGTGAATCCTTGACCACACAAGCGTCCGCGTAAGGACTTCATAAAGCTACAGAAACCCCGAAGCTCAACAAGCAAAGGCAAAAAAGGGAGAACTTTGTCCGTCCGACTCACGAAAGTTCAGTCTCTGAACTTGTGACAATGTGTCAGAATTCAAGTCCCGGGAGTGTCTTTGGGGTCGTGTCCATGGGTGGGAATGGGTGTGGACGGCTGGACGTGCACACACACGCACACACAGACACATGGGGTGACCGTGCCCAAGGAGAGCCCGGAGAGTGGAGGCAGCTGGGCAGGTGTCGTGCCGGCTGCAGAAGAAGCATCTGTGCATGTCCCCGAGGTAGAAGCAATGCATTGAAAATGAGCATTTCTTTCCACACGGGCCACTCGGCTTCCGAGGTACCTTGTCACTGTCAGGATGAGTCACACGTGGAAGCTGAGGGCCGGACCAAGTCTGCGAACATAAAAGTAGGCACCTGGTGAGTCTGAGCTTAAAATAAGAGGACAGCCTCATTTGGGAGAGAGATTGAACCAGGAAATGAAATGGCTGTAAGGAGAAGCAAAGGCTTGTACCCGTGCCAGGGGTGGGAGTGGGGGCAGGGGGGGCGAGGGGAGGTGGGGGTGCGGAAGACTGCAAAAGAGGCCCTGCCTGACTTGCCCACACCTGCTGGTACTCCTGGGCTGCCTGATTCCTGCTTGGCTGAGGAGTGGCCTTCCCACGGCACCCCGTCCCTCCTCCTGCGAGCCAGGTACAAGCCGTTCACCCAGAGCGGGGAAGACTTTAGAAACCCATGCAATGCCCTGACAGCCCCCAGGCACTGGCGAATATGTCTTGCATATTTGGAAAACATTTCCTGGGTGGCTTTGATGACTGTGGACGGGATAGTCTGTGGGATGCAGCAAGTGAGGAGCCTGGAGAGTGAGAGACGGGCTTTTTGTGGATGGTCCCGCATGCCAGGCTAAGGAGCGTGAGCCCTATCTTCTGGGCAGTTCAGGGGTTTAGCAACTGAGCCGCAGAGTGAGATTTTCCCATCCAAATGACAACTTCCCCGGCCACCAAAGGGCAGAGGGTGAGCTGAGGTCAGGAGCCCGCCGTGGTCCACCAGGTGTGAGGGAAAAGGAGAAGCGTGCCGCGCTCAGAGGAGTAGTTCTGGAGCTCGAATGGGCAGGACCGATCGGGGTGATGGGCGGAGGCAAAACTTCTTGGCGCTGGGAAGCAGAGGGCTGCGCGACTGTTCTGTTAGCAGAAATAGGCAACCCGAGGGAAAGGAGCACGTTTGGAGAGAAGATAAAGAAGCTGTCCCTGAAAGCCCATGTGAAATCCCCATGGAAGGGGCCTGTGGCCTAGTCGCTCCGAGTCTGGGAGCAAGGGGGTGTAAGTCAGGGCTGGAGGCACAGATCTCTGAGGACCACAGATGACATCTGAAGGACGGATGCTGTTCCTCACCTTGCCTAGAAACATACGCATCAAATGAAAATATTTGGAAATTCCAAGGTGTTCTTCCTGTGCGGGTGTGGCTTTGCTTCATGTGACTACAGACTGAGGTCACCTTCCCGGCTGCCTGTGGCTTCTGCCTCCTTGGAGCCCACCAGGGGTGGAGGACTTCTAGAGCCCCCTTCTTCCTGCCTTCCCCTTCCTCAGTGTCCTCACTCTTTGGCCCCTGCTGGGTCCCTGCCATGCTCCAATGGCTTTGGGGGCTGAGGAAGCCACCAGAAGTCAGAGAAAGGTTCTTAGCATTTTAGGCATTAGAACCACGGCAGTCACAGTCTCCAGTGCTCTATTTTATAGATGAGAAAATTGAGATCCAAAGATAGAAGTTCTTGGTCAAGGCCACAACACCAGCCTGGCATTATGAGGGCAAGGCCCTCCCGTGCCTGCTGACACCTGGCCTGGCTCCTTGATGCCCCAGACTGAGCCCGGAGTCTGCTGTCTTCCAGGACTACACGCGGGTGGTGTGCCCTGTGATTGACATCATCAGCTTGGACAACTTCAACTACATCGAGTCCGCCACGGAGCTCAGAGGGGGTGAGTGGGAACAACGCCTTCTCCCCAGCAAGAAACCACCACTCCCCCTGGTCAGATCTTTCTAGGGGAAGAATGGGGAGAGGTCTCTAGTTGTTTGTCTGGAACGTCCAGCCCTGTGTCCTCTAATGTCAGTAGCCCAGTGGTAGCCTTTCCACTGAGACTGTGAATGCAATGGCCAGGGTCCCGTGCAGGATGCATCCAGACCCCAGAGCTCTGGCTCCGACATGGGCTCACCCTGGGATGAGGAGGGAAGCCGAGGACGTCCTGGCTTAGGGGGGGCCTGACCTGTTCTGACACCACAGTCTTGGGCACCATGCACTCTCTGAGACCCACCATGGTTGTGCTCAGGGCCTAGTGCTGGTCCCCCAAGACTGATTTGAGGTGACTCAGCCCCATAAAAACCTGCTTGCACCTTCCCAAGACTCCTGACCAAGGGTCACACCCATGACTGTCCATTCAGTGCCCCCCTGGGTTCTGTTGAACCTGACTCTATCGTCTGCCCTTTATCCCCTCACCGTGCCCAGCAGGGAAGGCTCAGAGAGGCAGTGGGAGGTAGAAAGAAACTGTGAGAGGGACATCCGACTGCCTCCTTGCTGATGAGCCTGGGTGAGACCTGCTATCTTCAGGCCCACCTTCCCTGGATGTGTTCACAAGCTTCTAGAAAAGGGATGTGTCGTGCACATCAGCTGAGTGGGTGTTGTTCTAGGGTTTGACTGGAGCCTCCACTTCCAATGGGAGCAACTCTCCCCAGAGCAGAAGGCTCGGCGTCTGGACCCTGCTGAGCCCATAAGGTAAGTCAGGTCAGGGGTGGGTAGCGTCACCACTAGGTCCTTCCCTCTGCCACATCGTGCAGGAGGCATTTCACATTAGATGCTCAAAAGATTGAGAAGAAACCAAAAGAACTCTTTGGCAGGCCATCCCTCCTTTACCCTTACTTTAGGAGTTTCTGTCTTCAAGGAGACTTCTCCTAAGGGGACAGAGGCCTGATAAGACCCGTGCTAAGGAGCTGCTCAGTGTGGTCCTCCCACACACGTGCTACCATGTACTTATACTTTCCATTAAATGCTGGAGGGTCCCAGATGGTCCTGCTTGAGCCTCTGACAGAGGGAAAGATGGTCCATTCAGGCCAGAGCAGGACCGCTACGTCTTGGATGTCAGGATTCAGCCAAAGAAGGTCAGTTCACTTACCGCCAGCCCCTGCTGCTTAGTAACGCCCACGTTGGCTCGGCCTCATGCGAGGACGTGATGTCGCATCGACTCTGGGTTCTTCAGCAGGGCCGCAGATGCTTTCTACTGGTCTGCATTCTCCCTTCACGTGGGAGGCTCCCAGCACACGGGTTGGGGCCTTGGGCCGGGGTAGACTGGAGCATGATGTCCACCCCATGGGGGAGCCTGGGTTCTCAGCTTGGAGGGCGTATGGTCTGGATGTTCCTACCAAAGATGGACACACCTGCCCCAGAACCATGGATCTCCACACTGACCCTTGTAGGCCTCAGGTGGGGTGTCAGGGGTCCAAAGTGCTTGCAGAAGTATGCAAAAGGCCCCTAGGGTGCACTTTCTCCAGCCAGTGACTTAGGGATGCCCCGGATTCTTCGTGGGCATCTCTGTATCTCCGGACCTGCTGTATGATAAACATTGGATCATTTGCACTGAATCAGCTTAAGTCAGATGGGAAGCAAGAAGCTAGGAAGTTGGAATGCTGACGCTTCCGACAAATGTGTATGGCTAGGAGGACTTCGCCGGGGACCAATGTCTCACCCACCTGCCGGCCTCTTCCCCCTCCCCAGCCTTCATGAGCTGGAGCGGTGCCAAGAGGGAGATTGGAGCCAGACAACATGCTGGCTAATGGCTTCTACTTCTGGACCTCTTTATCACGTGAGGCAGCTTCTCAGTTCCCCACTGTGGGCAGCCCCTGATGGGGCAGCCGACCAAGTCAAGGACAAGGGCGGCTGTGCTGGTGCAGCTTACCTTCTCTGGGCCAGTGTGGGGGTGTCTCAGGGCTGCTTCTGTTCTTGTGGGAATATCTCTCTCATCAGAGAGCGAGCGTTTCCCAGGATCGGCCTAGGGAATGCTCGGGGGTCATGGCCCTGGGAGACCGGGTTTCTTGACCTGTTGTCCGTCAACTACCTGACATGGGAGAAAACTCCCTTCGCCCTCTGGCCCTGCTGGATGAGGGGCCAGGTCCCCGCAGGCTCACCTGCCTCTCCCCACTGTTGATCCTTCTAGATATAGTCCTGGTGCTCACTGGGTTATCTGGTTGGACTCTGCTGGGCTCGCCTGCTTTCCTTGGCAGCAGTTTGCTTTCCGAGTGGCTTCTCTGGCTTCTCTCTCAGTGGCCAGAGGCAGGGGAGGTGGGGGCAGGACCCCAAGGAAGAAGACGAAGGTGAGGATGTGCTAGTTTGTTGGGGCTGTAGCAATGCGTCACCCACAAAGTGGCTTATCGACAGAAACGTACCGTCCTGCAGGTCCGGAGGCTAGAACCACAGAATCAAGGTATCGGTGGGGTTGTTTCCTTCTGAGGGCTATACTGGCCTCTCTCCTTGGCTTGCTTTCTTTTCTTGTCTCTTTTTAAAGAATTATTTGTTTATTTTAGAGAGACTACAGGAGTGTGGGGGAAGGGCAGAGGGCGAGAGGGAGGGGAAGTGCATTTCTTGATGAGCGGGAAGCCCGATGCAGGACTAGATCCCAGGACCCTGAGATCATGACCTGAGCTGAAACCAAGAGTTGGATGCTTAACCCACTGAGCCACCCGGCCTCCCCCTCCTTGACTTTCAGATGGCCGTCTTCTCTGTGTCTCTTCCCATTATGTGCTCTCTGTGCACGTCTGTCTCTCTGGCTCCACGTTTCCTTTGTGTAAGGACACTAGGCATGTGGGGTTGGGGTCCACCCTAATAACCTCATTTTAACTTGATTACCTCTACAGTGACTTTCTTCCCAAATAAGGCCACATTCCAAGGTACTGGGGGTTAGGACCCAAATATATTATTTTAGGGTGACATAACCCCTCACCAAGAGTTAAGGGGGGAAGAAAAGGGAGAGAGCCCAATCTTAAAACATGGGTGTGCCATTTACGGGTGATGCCTCAGTCCTCCTCCTCTGCCTGGGCTCCCAACAGTGGAGCCCCCAAAGAGAGCCACGCTGGGCAGAGCCTATGAGAGAGTCCGGCAGAGGATCCCCGGACCCTCAGAACAGCGGGCTTCTAAGCAAGTTCTGGCCCCCTACAGAAGGCATGCTGATGAGAAAATGAGCCTGTCTGTGAGGTCAGGAGTTTTAAAATCAAAAGGAAAAACCCTGGAGTCTGTTCTTGTTTTAGGTAATGCATTGACCCTCGTAAAGTGGAAAAGCAGTGGAGAGAGAAGTGTGTGGGGTTCTGCCTGGTGGGGCAGATGACTGGGATGGTGACCCCTCTCTGCTCTCCCATAACTTTCTCTTTCCCTTCCGAATGCACAGGACTCCCATCATAGCTGGAGGGCTCTTCGTGATGGACAAATCCTGGTTCGATTACCTGGGGAAGTACGACACGGACATGGACATCTGGGGTGGAGAGAATTTCGGTGAGTCACTGTCTGCATCCAGGGGCCAGCGGCGTCTCTGTGTCCTGGGCCCACACGCACCTGGGATGAGGGCCTGAGGGAGGCAGTAGATCACTCCTTGGGGGCAAGGCCAGGTAGGGCACGAGAGGAGTGGTTGCTGGGAAGCTGGAGGTAACGGGGCATTTCTCCAGGAGGAAAGCCTCCCCGGGAAGACCATCAGAGGCAAGTTGACAACAGGCCAGCTGGGAGCAGGGAAAGGGAAGGAACATTGGTCATGCCAGGAGGGGGCTGGGAGTTTGACAGACCTAACTCCACGGATTTTCACAACAACCCCAAGAAGCAGCCCCATGTCATACTCTTAACACACGAGGCGGCTGTAGGGTAGCTCAGTGTTACGAGCTCCTTGGGTGGGTCCCAGACTTCTCTCTTTCCTGGGGCTGCAGAATGAGCTCTATACCACTGGGTTTGGGAACCTGTGCACCCTGCCACCCTCACCCCTTCTTCTTTCACTGAGATAAGGGCCACACGCTCCCAGGCTTCCGTCGCGACTACCCCAGACCCTCTTCATTAACCCGCTGCTGAGAGCTGTGTGCACGGGGCGGCCAACAGATGTTTACCAAATGTTACAGGGGTCGCCATCAATCCTCTTCACCCCCAGGCGCCTACCCCCAAATCCCTGGGTTCAGTGCTCCCAGCTCAAGCCTGCCTCAGGAAGGGATTCGGCTCTGTTTTGTTCCCAGCCGTCTCCGGGGCTTCAAACAGTGCCTCCATGAAGGAGGCTTCTGTAACTACTTGTTGAATGAAGCATTAGAGGAGGACAGCAAGAGGCAGGCGTGTCACCAGGCACTGTTCGGCACAGGTCCCCAGACGGTGGCACAGCCCCGAGAATGGATGACCCATGGGGCCCGTCTGGGCGCTCAGCAAAAATCCCAAGCATCGTCCTCTGCCATTGTTTTCTCCTGTCCCTGCCTCCAGAGTATTTTATGGCTTTCTTCCTCAGTCACTAAGAGTTATTTTCCAGAAATTTATGGCTGCCAGCCTGACCCACAGCATCTGTTCTCCCAAACTGGGCAGTGTAGAGAAATCCATCAGACAAGTACCATTCGGGGCCCAGATTAGAAGCTCAGCAACAAGCAGGAAAAAAAAAAAAACAACAACAACAAAACCCAAGCCCCCGAAACCAAACTGAGTCCCCTTTTTGGCACTGAGTCCTGGAACATAACAGGGAAATCAGTTACAGGTTCGAGATCAGCGCTGCCTGCACAGGCCCAGGAGGACTTGGGGCCCCGTAGGGCCTTGTCCTCCCCTCTCGTGATCCGTAGCAATGTGCTCTGGCCTTTCCTCCCGTCGTCAAGTGACTCCTTCCTGCAGCCCGTTTGATCGACGGCAGTCATCTCGTTTCTGCTCCAGTGCCGTTTATGACAACAGCGTTCACCGCTTCACAGTTCGGCACACTGAGTCGTTGCGAATTTGTGTGTTGAATTGTTAGAAAATGCTTCTAGCCCATCTCGCTCTAGCCTGTGTCTGGCAGGGCTGACACAGCCTCCCTCAACCTTGTGGAGGGAGTGTGACCTTTCCGCCACGTGGCAGTCACTTTGGGATTCAGGTGGCACGTCTTTTTTCATGATGGCCCGTTCTGGTCCAGCCTGCCGGTCCCTTCTGTTGATGGTGGTGTGGACGCACGCCTGAGCCTGTCCAGGGGCAACCTCGGCTGGTGCCTCCCAGTCGTCTGACGCTCCCAAGTGCGGATTTGAATGGGGAACGAGGGAGGGGCTTCTGGGAAGCTGTGAAAGAGGCATTTTACAGTCCATCTCAGAATTTTTTAAACCACAAAAAAGCACTGCAGACGGCTATCCCAGGAGACACTGTTTTCTCCCATCCCACCATTCCGTTATGTTATAGCCCGCTCCCAGCGCTTTGAAAGCCATTTTTAGATTTTTTTTTTTTTTTTTAGCATTTTATATGTCAGAAGATGCAGTGCTTTTCTGATAGTACATAGATCATGTGGGGCAGTCCAGCTCTGCCGGAGAGCATAGGTAGGCACCTGAGGGCAAGAATGTGGGGATTTGGAAGAGCCCGTCAGAAGAGTGACGATCAGGGGTTTGCTGGGACTGGGGAGCACTGCTTCACCTTCAGAGGAGAGACGATACTGGGGGAAGGAGTTCTTCTCCAGGGGGTGGCAGGGTCCCCTCTGCACCCCCCAGCTCACCACGTCCTGAGAGCCGCAGCCCCGGTGTCGTTCACGTCCACCCCTCTCTCCATCCCCAGAACTGTTCTGTTCCCCTCAAAGCCAGCCTCCCACTGGGCCAGGGAGTACGATCTGAAATGCAGTTCCCTCCTTCTTCCCAGACCAGGCAGCTACCGAGGCTGCAGCTTGTCCTGTTCCGTAGGGAGTATGGGAAGTTAAGGACACCCCCTTGGCATTTGCGGTCTATGGCCCTGGGTGACCACAGTGGGCCTGTGGCTAGTCCTTGTTTGGCAGGAGAGCTGGATGCAACGTGATTGCCCCAGATGGTGTGAAGTACAGTGTTATGGACCAATCAGATGATCTCTGCTCAAGTCCCATGTGTTCATTGCGAAATAATAACAGAGCTTCTAGGCCCAGGGGTCCTGAGAACTTAAAAGATCATTTAAAGGAAGAGTCTCTATTGGTGCATTTCTATGTGTGGACTTAAGGATAACAGTAGCCACCTCGTGCCCACCGCGGCCCGTGCCACGTCCCCTGTCCTGAGCTGGCTAGGGGTACAGTGGGTCCTGCTGCTGTGGGTACAGTGTGTGTTCGTACACGGAGCGTGTGGCTCTGTGCAAGCTGGAGTCATTGCATTCAGCGGAGCCTGTGTCTCAAGCTCCCTCCACCTTTGCTCAGAAACCAGATTAGAAAATGGAATTGGAACCTTGGTGGGTCTGGCCGAGCTATGGTGTGTGAATAGCTATAGTTTGGCTTCCAGGGAGAAAGCATCCCTTTTCCCGTCTAGCAGTCGTGGGCTTGGTGCAGAGACACTAGGCTGGTGCAGGGCGGGGACAGAGTGCCCCTGGGGCCCTGGTCAGACAGCCAGTGGGTTGATGAGGACACAGGAGAAAAGAAGTGAGGGTGGAGGGTGGGGAGATTTGCCCTCAAGTAGGAGTCTGCCGTCTAAAGAAAATAAGATAGCGGTGCCCCCCATGAGGATAGAATAATTACCCGTCTCCCTGTCTGCAATTCAAAGTGGATTAGGGCCTGCGTGACGCTCATCACCGGGGAGGTTGTGGCGGCGCTGACTCAGCGAGAACCCCCTACAGATTCCTTCCATCGTCCTTTCGCCCCATCCCCCTCACTTAAGAAAGTGATGACTTGGCAGGAGCCACAGACGAGGAAAGCAGAGGGTTTGGGCGGTGCCCCACACCTCCCCGCATGGCACTTCTGATGCATGAGCCCCCGCCGCCCGGCGCCTCTGGATTATGAGACTTTCCCCAGAGTCAGCACATCCCTGGGAGGACAGTCATCCTGATGTCAGTGGTGTAGACGAGGGCAGGGCAACTCAATGCCTGGGTGTTAAATATCCCACAGGCTATCCCTGTGATCCATTACACTCATCTGCACACTCCAGGCTGCACCACCCCGACTGCCCGAGTCAGGCTCTGGGTCTCCGGTCACCACCTTTCTAACACGCAGGACCCTGGAGCCTAGAAGCTGTTCCTGCGTCTCGGGGTGCAGGCACCTTGGCGAGGCATCTGCTGCACTGAGGAGGCGTGAAGACAGACGTTTGTCCGGACTAGATGGAGGTGCTGGTGGTGGCTGGTCATAGAGGAGCCTCTCTTGTTGGCCTCTGAAAGCTCGAAGGCAGTGTCTTTGTACCCGCAGCGGCACTGGTCGACGGAGGGCTGAGTTCTGGGGTGGGGAGCGGTGCTTCAGCCCCCAGGCACTGGACGGCAGGGGTCAGGTTGGACTGCTGCTGATCATAACATAAGGACATCTGCAACCATGAGCACGGTCATTAGGATGACTAACCAGCTACCACCTGAGGGAGGGGGACCAAACAGAGTGCAGCCCAGTCTCACCAGGGGTGGATGAAGAAGTCATTTTCCTCCCATGACTCAACGTTTGCAGAGTTGAGATACCGGGCAGTTTTCAGCTAAAGCACCAGACACAAGACCATGAGGAGGGGGAGGGCGGGTTTGACAGGTGGGGGAGAGAAGGCAGGCAGCAGTGGGCTGTGGACGGGTGGCCGGGGGCAGAAGGTGCACATTATCTGCTGGTGTCCAGCGCCCTTCAGTCGAGCATCACATGGCCCCTGGAAGCCGGTGCTGGAGCCAGGACAGAGCTGGGGCTGCGGAGGGATGAAGGGGGGCCCTCAGCATCAAGTGAACCATGAGGTCAGCCGAGGAAACAGGGTCAGGGGGACTGGTAAAGACAGAGCCTTGGGGTGGAAGACTGCGAGCAGACCGGAAGGAAGGTGAGGGACTGGGGTCAGACGGCTATTTTCCAAGGTGGGTCCTGTGCCTATGGTGACAGAAGGCAGGACTCAGGGATGTGGAGGGAAGCGAGATGGCAGGCAAGGGGAGCGCAGAGAGAGAAACAGGTTGCCGGGGTGGGAGGGGGTGGGGGAGGAAGCGAGGCATCGTTTGGAGGGATTCGCTTTATAAATGAGGAGGGACATATGTCTTATTTGAATACATGGAAAGGAAGAGACCACGGCCAAAGCGTATGCGTATTTTTGGGAAGAGGGCTGGCACCAAATTTGTAGGTTATATCTAGTAAACCAGATCTCCGTCTCTAGTTTTGAAAGATGAGATGGTTTTCCTTTTTTGGAATTGGAGCAGACCGTATTTTGAGATCCTGGGGAGGAAGGGATTGGAGCACAGCAGACTTTTGGAGCACACTGTTTAGGAAGACGTCCTGAGACTGAAGTCACACACGCACTGACAGTCCCACAGGCTGACCCCTGCAGCCAGGCCCGCAGTGCGCTCATAGCAAGGTGGAGTGGCGGGTGGTGGCGGTCAGCTAAGCTCTCTCATGCTCCATGTCCCACCCCCACCCCCACAAACACCAGTCTGGGACACGTGATCTCCACAGCGCCCCAGCCAAACACCACATTGCTACATATTGGGGGCTTGATGGAAAGTCAAAATCTGGAATGTTATGCCCACAAATTTCAAGTGGCACTGGTGGCGGAAGAAGAAAGCTGGAAGCAGGCACAGGAGGCCAGTGCTAACGGGGTCTTTGTTTCAGAGACTGGCTTCAGGGACGTCTGATCGTAGCTGTGGCTCATCTTTCCATCCTACTTAAGTGTTCCCCATAGTCTCAAAATTCGGTTTCATTTGACGTGGATGGCCATCCTGCAGAATGGACCCTCAGTGAGGTGAAGCAGGTTTCCCCATGGACACGGCCCAGGGGCTGCTGCAGACTTGGGGCTGCAGACCCCAAGGCCAAGCTCTTCCTGTCTCCCTCCCTCCGTGTTCTTGCCATCATTTGGAAGCAATCCTGAAAAGTTCTTTCTTTATCCTAGCGCACACACATTGTCCCTACCGTGTCCCCGAACTTCCTGGGAATGAGCCGTAGCCCATTTGGGATAGCACCTGGGCATGCAGAAGGCCAGGTGTCAAGAAGGTGTCAGCAGGGGCGCCTGGGTGGCTCAGTGGGTTAAGCCTCTGCCTTCAGCTCAGGTCATGATCTCAGGGTCCTGGGATCGAGCCCCACATCGGGCTCTCTGCTCAGCAGGGAGCCTGCTTCCCCCTCTTTCTCTGCCTGCATCTCTGCCTACTTGTGATCTCTGTCTGTCAAATAAATAAAATAAAATCTTTAAAAAAAAAAAAGTTGACAGCAATGGGGTTGGTGTCCACAGAGCCCTACCTGCAGCTCAGGTACACAGGGCAGGAGGCAGTAGGGGATAGGGAGAGGCTGGCTGAGGACAGGTAAGTGAGAGAGCCGGTGAGGATCGCGATGAAGACATTGTGTCCAGACACCTGCTTGGAGAGCTGGACAGGAAGGAGACACAGAGCAGGAAGTGGAAACAGAGAGAGAGGACCCAGGTGAAGGAACCCAGGGAGGTGGGGCCCAAGGAGCTGGAGGGTGCCATGCGTGTATATGGTAAGAAGGCACTAGAATACTCACATCCTCCTTTCCTGCTCCTGGACCGCAGCCTGCTTCCACGTACCCCTCCCCTCCACCTGCAGGAGTCACCCAGGGGCATGGATGTCTCCTGAGCCAGCCTGCCCTCCTATTTGAGCTTGACTGCAGAAGCACGAACCAGGCAGGAATTCCCAAACGGGAAACTGACGTTTCCCACCAGCGGCGTACCCCGTGGGATGCACAGGGTGCAGTCAGTAAGGAAATGCACTGTCTGTAGAGAAGTTAAAGCCCTCACAACACTGTTGAGCAGTCACTGATACTCCCCTCCACCACCTTGGTCTGCCATTGCCTCCTTCTGGGGCAGGGGCACTGCCTCAAGCCGGTGAGGACACGGCCCCAGGGGAGAGAGGCACACCCCAGCATAATCCTGGCTGCCTCTGGGGACTCCTCTCCTCCTGCAGCTGCAGCAGCCAACCAGGAAGAAATGGGCATGTGTGCAACATTCCCACGGTGGGGAACAACCCCAGCAACAGCTCAGAGGCTTCCAGCATTTTCTAGGCTACTGCCAAGACGTCTCCCCCCAAGGTATAATTCAGGCGCCCTTACGGAGGGGCAGAATTGTGGTCCGGGAGTTGGGAGCTGCTCTCCTGGGTGCCTCGTCCAGGAGCTTGCTGGGAATCCTGTCCGTGGGTATTGCTGGCCGGTCAGAGTGTGAACCTCACCACCTCCATGACAGTCTCTTCTATCTGGGTCTTGACTGTCAGGAAAGTCTCCTGTATTCTTGAACGGAAAATTCTTTCTCCTTGATCCTGGTTCTTACCCTCCGGGGTCATCCAAGCATGTCTAATCCATCTTCAGTGTGTCCCAAAGCAGCAGTCTGGGTCACCTGAAGGCTGTAGCAGGGCCCTGCGCCAGTCTGGTCCCCAAATACGGCCCTCCCCCCATGAACGTGCTCCTCCAAGCCAGTGCCTGTGTGTTTCCATATTCACGCGCATCACCCTCCCAGCTGTGTTATCATCAGCCCCGGTTGCCGAGAGGGAAACTGAGGTCACCCAGCCAGCAGAGCACACAGTCTGACTGTGGAACCAGCTCTTGACCCCCCAGCCCCAGGCTGGATGCAGCGGAGGGGGGCCCTGACCCTTCTTGGGCCTGGAGTCCCCGATGCTGCCATCCTGTGTCCCCTCCCCTCCGGAGAGCACAGAGCCGTGCTGAGGGGGCACGACTGTCTTGCAGAAATCTCCTTCAGAGTGTGGATGTGCGGCGGCAGCCTCGAGATCGTCCCCTGCAGCCGAGTGGGCCATGTCTTCCGCAAGAAACACCCGTATGTTTTCCCAGATGGAAACGCCAACACGTATATAAAGTAAGTGCGAGTCCCAGGGGTTCTGTGGGGGCAGCAGAAAGCCAAGGGTTTTCCTGGTGATGGGTTGTGGCTGTCCCCAGTTCTCTGGTAGGTTACCTGAGTGTTCTGGGCGCTCAGAAGCCACAGTCGTGCTCCTTGGGACTCTGCCTAAGCAAGCGAGGTTGGACTGGCCCCCCCAGCAGCAGGAGGAGGGCTGAAGCTCTTCTCCCCCACGGACATCCCCGCGGCTTGCCGAGGCCTGCGAGTCACTGGGCAGCACTGTCCTGTTGGGCTTTGGATGTTTGGGGTTGTTTGGGATTGGGGGAGAAGATTCCATTTTTGCATCCAAGTTCTAGAATATCTGCAGCTCCCCCTTTGAGCCTGGGTCACCAAGGGAAAGTCCGTTGGAAGGATTTGAGAAGGCGGGCGGGCGCACAAGTGGCTACTGCTCACATGCTTGGCCCTGGGCTTCTTCCCTAGGGTGTCCGCACTTCCTGCTAGGGGACAAGATGAAGATCCCGAGGTCTCAGTACGCCCGTGGTGTCCACTTGCTCATTCCTGCTCTGTCCCTTCATACACATTCTGTGATTCCTTCTCCTTCAGGCTCCTTCCTGTTTTAGGAACATTTCCTGTATGTCCCGCTTTCCTCCAGCTTCTTACCTTTTCCCTTTATCCCCTTTGTCGCTCATCATCTGACGGATTCACTTACCCATTCATCCTTCTTTTCCCTTTTTTCTTGTCCATTTCGGGGAGGGAGGAGCTAAGCATTTCTTCATGTGGGGTGTCATTTTCCTCATCTGTGTTCTTCTGTCCTCGGTTTTCACATGAATGGGTGGGTATGGGTTATATCCTGACACGAGCATCCTGGGGCTGGCGTGGTTCTGACCAGAGGGAAAGTTAACAACACCTTTCGCAGAAACCTCTGGGCGAGGGTGGGGTGGTGAGAAATCCAGCAGGCACTGAAGACAGGGCTGCCTCAGGCCTTGGGTTTCCAGGAGGAAAACGTGAGCAGGCAACACCTGGTATAGGAGAACGATGGCTACAGCCCTGGACTCCAGAACATTCTCTGTCTTTGAGTCTGGGCCCTGGCCAGTGGGTCAGGCGACATGCAGTTTGCTGATGGTTAGGCCCCGGGCAAGGAGCCGGCAAGGCGCTAGTAACTGCCTTCCCTGCACCAAGCCAGTGGGTGACTGTCATTTCGGGTCCACTGGCTGGGAAGGGCTTGGCATAGACTTCCACGGAAGACCTCTGCCCCAGACAGAACGGGAAATCTGCAGGGACATGCCCTGTTGAGTGAGGCCCCAAGGTCACGGATGTGGGCCCCAGCGGGGACTGCTCCTCCACTGCCCCTGGTGTCTGTTTTCTGATGGCCTCTTTCTTGCCCTGGGGCTCTTCTGGTACCGCTGCCTCCCTGCCCGCTGCACAGGGACACACATCCTCCATGGCAGTCTCTCTCGTTTTCCGTGACCTTTGAGGTCAGCCCCAGAGCAAACACCTGGTGGAAAAGCCTAGTGAGCTGGCCAGATAGCTGACAGCTGGCTTAATTACTTGATTCTTGACACCTGCACCTTGCTCTCGGACGCTGTATGTGATCGGCTGTCCTGCCCAGAGCTGGGATCCCAGCCCTTGCCCTGCAGAAAAGGGGAGCACCTGGATTGGGAGCCTGTGTGCAGAGGGAGGCGAGGTGGCCACCGCCGGCCCTGCCTCTCTCCTCTTGGTTCCTGGCAACATGGGCCTGTGTGGTGTGTGGACTCTCCTCTCCCAGCCCCCTCCTCCTTTTTCTTTTTGAGCTGCAAAAGTTCCATTTCTGGCACAATTTTTCAGGTGTTACCTTTTGGGGAAGAGTTTGTCTTGTGTCTTGGAGTAAAAGCCCCTTGGGAGGTTGGGTGGGACATGGCCGGGCTCAGCCCCCGCGGAGGAGAGCTATTACTGGATCGTGGGGGCCCCCAGCTGCGTGATGTTGCCTGCGTATGCATACTGACTGCTCTTGGACACCCCCTGTCTCCCCAGGAACACCAAGCGGACGGCTGAGGTGTGGATGGATGAGTACAAGCAGTACTACTACGCTGCCCGGCCGTTCGCTCTGGAGAGGCCCTTTGGGAAGTAAGTGTCCCTTCTGGCTGCTTTGTGCAGGGGGTCAGGAGGAGTGCTGGCTCCTGACAGCCAGTGTATCTGGTCGCCCAGGCAGGGGCCACTCTCTTTCGCGTCCCTTCTTGCTCCTGCCCTCCTGGGCAGGGTTTTCCACAGCTCCTGTGGAACAAGTGGCAACCTGGGCCTCTGCCCTGGGGGATGAGCTGTGCCTTGCACCGTGGAAGGACATTTCTAACTTTTTCCAGAAAGGTGGGGTGCAGGACAGGACAGCCTTAGTCCCTCCAGCTCAGAGCTCCTCTTCCTGGTTCTGGGTCCCCCAAGGCCAAAGCACCCTCCTTCCTCCATGGAGCAGTATCCTACAGGTGTCCCCAAGAGCCGTGCTCCGACTTCATCCAAGTAGATGGGAACAGGGAAAGAATTCTGTGCCAAGGCCACGAAGGCTCTCATGGGAGTGCTCCCCAGACTCTGAGAAGTGGGTTTCATTGCCTCCATTTCACAGGACAGGAGACTGAGTTTTCTGCAGGTTAAGCTCCTTGCCCTGATCACATCACCCAACCAGGGGCATGAGGCTCTAACCACACCTGTCCAATCCCCAAAACCATATGTTGCATTCTCCAGCACAGAACTGATGAGAGAAAAATGGAAACTTCATCTGTGTTAGCATCTGATTATTTGGAGGGACACCCAGTGGCTTTTTGTCATGCTGATGTCCCTTTGCCAGACTAAAGCTGGGGAGTGGATGGGTTTCTGCCCCTACACCGTGTTGGAGGAGCCCGTCCCTGCTCCAGAGGATTAAATCAGACTCGGCCAAAATGGCTCGTGTCTCTGAAATTGTAACTCCGTGCTTTCCCCCCGGTTCAGTCTCTCAGAACCTCACAAGGCATTCGTCCTGAGTCCTCATCAAACTCCTGGCCCACTGACCGTGGCTATGTGCCTCCCTTTCCTCACCTCCCTCCATCCCTCCCTCCCCTGCTTGGTTTTGGCTCTCTTGCTTAGAGAGAAGCCTTAAAAGACATCATCATCCTCAGATCTTTGGCCCTGTTGTGCATCTGTCAGCCCCTCAGGCAAAGTTTTCTCAATCCTGGATGCACCTGACTTTGTGCCTTTCCCTCCCCTGTGCACAGGCTGCTGAAGATTCTGGAAAGTATCAGCAGGTGCTACTAACACACCGTTGGCCATCAGGCTCAGGCAGGCCCTTAGTAGACTTGTCAGTCGTGCTGCCTTTCCCGCCGGCCATCATTGTCCCCAGTCCCCATTTAAAACTCTCTGTCTCCCCACCCCTCCCCCCAAGTCCACCCGTCACTCACAGCAGATGACACCTGTTTTATAGCTGAGAGAGATGGCATTGACTTCCCGAGACAAACTGACCCGGAAACTTCACTCTCTCTGCCCCACTCTTCTTCCATCTCCTGAGACAGGTGTGCCCCCTGCCGTGTTAGACCAGCCCTCCACTTGTAATGGGGACCACCCTTCATCTGCATTCATTTGTAAATCAACACTTGTCCAGTTCCCTCTGCCTGGATTCCTCCTCTCCTGCCTCCTGGCTCAGGGCTTCTTAAACTTTAATACACACAAATCTGCGGCTTTTGTTAAAATGTGGTTGCTGATTCCCTAGGGTTGCATTTCCAGGAAGTTCCCAGGTAGCGTCCTGCTGCAGGTCTGAGGGCCTGTCCGGACAGAGCGGAGCTCCAGGCCGGGCCAGTGCTTCCCAAACTAGCCTGCACACTGCAGTCACCCAGCGGGTTTCGGAAGCTATGGGTGCCACTCCCAGAGAACTACTCGGGTCTGGGGTACAGCCTGGGCTGGAGAATTGTTGAAAGGCAGCCCCCTGCCCGCACTCCCCAGGACTCTGATGTGCAGCCGGTGTGGGAACCAGTGTTCTAGGAGACCCTGCCCTCTACTTCCTCGTCCCTGATCTGTCTTTGCTAATGCACGGTCCCCATCAGCATTTAAACTGGTTCAGGGTCTCACATCTTAAAACTTAAATGATTTAAAAAGGAACAGGAGGGAAGAAAAGAAAGTGTGTGCTGTGGGGAGCTCATGCCCCGCCTCTCCTGAGTGTGCTTGGAGACCTCCCCTGTCCCTGGGAGCCCCTTCCTGACCACGGTGACTGTGCCTACAGTCTCCGCCTGCCTGGTCCCATTGTAGCCTCACTTTTCTCTCTCCCACCGTGTTTGTGGTCCTCCCTGAGGGTCCATCATCACCATCTCTGTACTGCACATTCCCCCTGGCGTTCACCACCGCTTCTGTGCTGCTGACTCTTGGGTCTCTGTCCCTGACCTGGACCTCTCATTCTGAGCCGTAGCCCCTTCCATCCCACTGCAAACTGGACATCTCCACTTGGACACCTCCCAGGCTGCTCCAACTCCAATCCTAAAGGGAACTCAGCCATGGTGCTTCGAAACGTGCTCCCCAGCCTGTCTCCCCCATCTCCAGGGACACTCTTCCTTGTGTCCTCTGGCCCAAGTCACAGGTCTGGGTGTGGACCTTGACTCTTCCCTCTCCCACCTGCCCATGTCAAACAGCCCCCGAGCCCTGGTGCTTTGGCCTCCTTCATGCATGCAGCACCAAGGTTTTTGCTAAACTCTGAACATTCAACTCTAAAGAAAAAAAACTGACATCATTCTTTGGCTCATGTTGCTTTGCGTCTGGTGAGGAAAGGTGGTTAGCGCTAACTAAGAAGCCCAGTGTGGGCTGGAAGGAGGTGAGGCTGGCCGAGCAGGGCCAGTCCTTTGGGCTCACCCAGGAAGGACAAGGTGCAAATGGGGTAAGGAAGGTGGTGGCGGTGGCAGGGATAAATGGAGGGACTTGGACCTGTCCCTTCTCTCCATTCCGCCCCCAACTTCCCTGCCTGAGAGCACGACCAGCAGCAGGCTGTCTGCAACCCCCTCCCACAGCTGTCCCTGTCTCCAGCCTTGCCCTGCCAGACCCAATCGCCCCTGGTGAGATGCTCTTAAAGTTCAGAGGTCCCCACATCATGCTTTGCTTAAGCCCAGAATGTACATACATTCATGCGTGCACACAGCTCAGCCTCGTGCAACACTGTTCTCTGTTGTTCAGAAGCCCACCGTTGGGCCGGCACACAGTAGGTGCTCAATAAATATCTGATGAGTAAAGGTGTGACTGGGCCCCAGAACCAGCCACAGAAGCTGATCCTTTGAGGCTCGGGTGGGCAGGAGTGGTATTCTTTGGCTGCAGAAGCCAAAGAGAGATTTGTGGGTAAGTAGACTCAGGGCCCCAGTGGTGAATCAGTGACAGACATACTACACGTTCTCCTAGCCTTGTTTTGAAAGAAAAGTAAAACATCCCTGAATTCTGTTTTTGAATGAAAGCGCAAACCCTCCGTGTGAGTACCACACCATCGTGAGCTCCTGCTGTGGGCTTCCATATCTCTGCCTGGAGCTCTGGAACTCTCCCTGGGTGAGTTTCTCCATCACCTTCGGGAGAGACATGGGCGCACAGCCTGGGCACAGCATGTGCATTTGTCTCTCAGCCTCGTCCCTGCCTCTGACCCGTCTCTCTGTGTCTCCCCCGCCCCGCGTCCTGCCAGCATTGAGAGCAGACTGGACCTGAGGAAGAATCTTCAGTGCCAGAGCTTCAAGTGGTACCTGGAGAACGTCTATCCGGAACTCAGGTACCCACCCTGCCTTCTGACTTGTCAGGAAAGGCCCTCAGCTGACTGGGTCTGGACAAGGGACATCCCGTGGCCAGCTGGATACAGGGGGTTAAGTATAGGGAGGTCTGAAGAGACCAGTTGGCTCCCCTTATTCCTGAAATCAGAAGAGGAATTAAGTTCATCAGTACCTTAAGGGCTGGAGGTTAGCAGCATTTCGCAGGTGCTAGGGTTTGAGTCCTGGGTGTGACCTGAGGCTAGTGCTGTCTCCGCGTCAGGCTCCATCTGCCGTGGTGGCTCCTGGGTCTCTCCTTGCTGCCTTGTGCCCAGAGGCAGCCGCCACCCCGGGCGAAATGCCCCTGACATCCTCAGAACCCTGCCTCTACCTCTCCAGTGGCTCGTGTCACTCAGCCAAAGGGCAGTTGGTTCTCACGTCTCTGTGGCTTTCCTCCAGAATCCCCAGCGATTCCTCCATCCAGAAGGGCAGTATCCGACAGAGGCAGAAGTGCCTAGAGTCTCAAAGGCAGAAAAACACGGAGACCTACAACCTCAGGTTAAGCCCCTGTGCCAAGACCAAAGGCGAGGACGTAAAATCCCAGGTACGTAACAGGCTGGGAGTGCGAGAACGTGTGCAGGGACTCCGCCTCCGCCACCTGCTTTTATATGACACCAGGTGTCCTGTTATACCCAGAGCCTAGCCACAGAGCAGGAGAAGTACGACTTCCCCTCACTCTGGGACCCACACCGCTCCACTGGGTTTCCAGAGGTGTCGAGTTTCTCTGAAGGACAGAGATTCTGCTGCAATCCTCTATTCTCTCTCTTTTCTTTGCTGGCTCCCCTGCCCCACTTTCATGGGTTTGTGGTGAGTGTTCACGAAGGTTCTTAGGTCATTGTTTTTTTCTCTGGAAACAGTGTCTTGGAGATTTTTTTCCAAGCTTCCAGCTTTGGCCGCGTCCTCTTTGTTTCATTGATGCACAAATCCTAGTTTTCATCCCTCCACAAATTGATCCATTCACTCCATAACCATCTCTGTTCTCTGCTCACTGTGAAGACACGGAGATGAATGGCTGGTTCGCAGGTCTCTGTGGGTCCTCGGGGGATCAAATGCAGGAACAAGCAAGCAAGCAGCTGTTCTGTTCCACTCTGTCCTGGATGGAGTTCAGTCCAGCCTGCTCTAGAAGCAGTGAGAGACGGTTTTCATCATATGCACGAGAGTCAGGGACGTCTTCCTGGAGTACTTGATAATAAGCTGCATCCTGAGAAAGGAGTAGAAATGGGCCCTGTGAGGAGGGGGGGAAGGAGCAGCCCAGGAAGCAGAGCATGCATGAAGGCCTGGGCTGGGCTGGGTGGCCAGCGCGAGCCCATGGCCACTGCAGCATCATCTGTGGTTCTAGTAGATGGACGGCTACGAGCAGCAGCCTGGCACCACAGCCTCCTCCCTGTCCCAGTCCTTCCCTCCATGTTACTGTGTTTGCCCAAGCTCCACGGCTCCAGTCCCCACTGTCTACCCTGGCTCCGTTTTCTCCTGGTCTCCATTTCTGCAGGTCCCTATTCCTTCTGCCCTCAGACACCTCTTGGACCCCGCCTCCACTCCTCCGTGCCTGGTCGGCCTTCCTCAGCAGTGGCATTGGTGATGTTTTGGGCCCGATGGTTCTTTGTGCGGGAGGCTGTCCCTGCTCCGTGGCCCACCTAGCAGCATCCCTGGCCTCTGCCCCCCAGGAGTACCCCACACACCCAGCCCTGACTAGCAAGCTGTCTCCAGGCTACACCAGACACCCCAGGGCCAATAAAACCACCTGGATTGGGGGGGTTGTCTGAGTGGCTCAGTCGTTAAGTGTCTGCCTTTGGCTCAAGTCATGTTCCCAGGATTCTGGGATCTGAGCCCCGCATTGGGCTCCCTGCTCATTGGGAAGCCTGCTTCTCCCTCTCCCACTCTCCCTGCTTATCTTCCTGCTCTCACTATCTCTCTCTGTCTAATAAATAAATAAAATCTTAAAACAAAACAAAACAAAAAAACACCCGAATTGGGAACCACCATGTTAGGTTCAAACCCCAGCCTCTAGTCACTGCCCCTCGTCTCCCTGCGGACACATCACCATCAGACCATTGTTCTCCACCTCAATACAGCCTTCGGGGGCCCCCGTGGCCTCCCTCAGAAACACAACCCCTGGCGTTCTAGGCCATGCAACCCCGGCCTCCCACTCGCAGTGACTTTTCCCAGACCGGTCTCTCAGCTCCAGCAGGACTTGGGAGGGGCTGCCTGAGCCGGACAGGAAAAGGGGAAGCCAGCAGAGGCCTCGGTCTGGCTTTAGGGATGGCCGTGGGCTGAGAACAACACTGTTCGCTCAAGCAGTGTTTTATAAATCGTTGTGAAGAGCTGAGGCATGTCCCTATCTTTCTGAAGCCGTGTGTGGGCGCTGTTCATAGGGGATCCCAACGGCCAGAATGTTGTCACCCACCCTTTCCGTGGGACGGAAGCTTGCTCGACCTGCCTTCAGCAAAGCACTGGCTTTCCTGGTACTTAATGCCTTTGGCTGCACAAGGAAGTGGAAAGAGGGGAGCCATAGTTAAATCTGGGTCTCGGGAGGGGCTCTCCAGTCTCCCAAAGATGCCAGGCCTTTACTTGAATGGAGAGTAATAGTACCCATTGCACCTGACCTTCCAATGGCACGAGAAAGGGGAGGAAAAGCAGTCATCTGTGGGAAACTAAGGGTGATCCTAGTAACAGTCTTCGACTGAGCCAAGAGTCCTTTCCTTCTTGCTTTGGAGAGAGCAGTTGGGTTTGCGCAGCAGGAGTGTAAATTCTGGAAAAATGGAAGAAGACTCTGAGATCGATGTTCCACCTGCTTACACAGAGGACAGTGAGGGCCCGCGGTGCTCCTGGCTCCTGGCTGCGTGTCGGGGGACAGGGAGGGGCCGGGCGGGATTAGACTCAGCTCCCTTCTAAAGCGGCCCATGGCCAATCCCTGGGCTGGGATGCACGTCCAGGTTTTTTGAAGGTGTAAACCCGCTTTAGACAGATGGGAATCTACATAAGTATTTCAGCTAGAATAATCCCCCAGTGGGCATGTGTGTGCATGTGCGTTTACACATGCGTGTGAGTGCTACACCCTTGTAGGGCTGACCTGTTTCCCTTTCTCGTCCTTCCAGTAGCCCTCCCTCCTTCCGGCATAAGAAAGACAGTCCCGTCTTGGTGCTTGCCAGCCCTTTCTGCCACCGCGGTCGGGCTCCAGGAGCGCGCTCTCTCTCTCTGACCCTGCTCTGCCTTCTTGGCCCCTCTTACATTTCGTTTCTTCTCTTGCACAGCCTCTTGGCCTGTCCAGAAGGGGTCTCGTCTGTCCCTATGAGAAAGGGAAACGAGGGTCACACCCCATGTCAGGCCTGGGGAGGGGGCAGGCCAGACAGCAGGCCCCTCCCCAACATTGATGGGAACTGGGGAAGAGTATGTATGGAGGCCCACATTCTGGACTCCACACCAGAGCAGGGTGGGGTTGAGGTGGGGAGCACACACAGCACTGGCTTCCAGCCTGGGCCTGCTCCCCTCTACTTCCTGTCCCCCCAACTCGTAGCCTGCATATCCACCTCGGTCACTCTCTTCTAAATGTCCCCTTTGGGCCCGGCAGTGTGTAGCAGGAACTCAGTCTGCCTTTGGGAGGACTGACGCAGGGTAAGATCTACACAGATCCTGCAATCCGGTTCAGGCCATTTGGGTGGAGGATTCCAGGGTTCCTGGATATCTGGAGTAAAAGAAAATCACGGGGTTCAACCCAGGAGCTCAGAGTTGTGCTTCCAGCTGGCTACGTGCTCTCAGGGGTGTGTCCTCTGCGATCAGGTCAGTGTCCTCATTGCTAAAAGGAGACAATTAGACCGTGGTTGTCCTCTGCCTCGGATGCAGGTTCACGCCCCTGCCCCACCCCCAGCCCATCCATCCTTACCCCTGTCTTACTTCTCTTTCTTGGCCGGCTTGTCAACCTTGGGAACAAAATGTTTAATCTTGGTGTGCACGGAAGACGTCGGCGGGCTCTTGCCTTGGGTGGAGTACAAGAGAAATACATCATCAGTTTGCAAACCCGCTAAGCCCAAGAAGCCTCCAGGTTAACGAGTTTCCCCTTAACTTTATTGGATTCTCTGGGAAAATATGTGTGTGAAGGATGGAAGGAAGACAGGTACACCAATCTCACTGCTATCCCCAATTTAAAGACAGGGAGAAAAACAGAAAAACTTCACAGTGTGTTCATCTACCTGCATTCCGGGCAGTTTGGGCTCCTGGCTTGTGAAGGATGCACGTGGGCAGCTGGACATTTGGGTGGGCGAGAGACAGTGGGCTTCCTTCTCCAGCCCCGGCAGCCACACCCCAGCTCGGCAGCAGGACCCAACGACAGATGTACTGGGTGTGGGTTTTTAATCATATGCCTATAAAGTGTATCCTGACAGCTTGGGGGCGAAGGGATAGGATGAATCAGAAATAAAAGACCCCAACAGTGAGTCCAGCAAAGGTCCCCGTCAAAGGCAGGAAGCATGTCTCTGAGCCCACTGGGTCACCCTGCTGCCACTGGTCAGCAGGGAGAGGCAGCAGTCTGTGTCTT
Organism: Martes martes; assembly: GCF_963455335.1. NCBI lineage: Eukaryota > Metazoa > Chordata > Mammalia > Carnivora > Mustelidae > Martes > Martes martes. The sequence goes on from NC_137896.1 coordinate 114,813,732, forward strand.
TGCAGCTGACACTGTCCCCAGCAGGGCCGGTCAGTGTGTTTGCATGATCCTTTGGGAACCGGGTGCACCAAGAGGCTGGCTGAACTAAAGTGTAACTTGCTCCCTCTCGTTCGTTCCAGACACTGTGTCTGAAGAGGGCTGCAGGGGCGTGTGTGGCTGTCAGTGTGACCTAAGTTCTTCAAGGCCAGCAGTGGCCCCAGATGCTCTCAGCTCAGGTCCATTCTCACCGAGAGGCCTGTGTTCATAGTCAACCCTGTGGTCTGCTCCTGGTGTTGCCCAGACTGACCCCTGCTCTCTGTTCCCTTCCATGAAGTCGTACTTGCCTCCCAGGATCACCTTGTGACTGTGAAGCATCTAGAACTGGAGGCCCTCAGAAATGAGCTAGTTTGCCGTCTAACCACAACACACCGGGAAGTGTTGCTTGGCATTGGGGGTCTTGTCCCCGTTGGGTGTAGTTCCCCACACAGAAGAGCGCGTGGACGAGGAGCTCACCACCATCAGTAACGGACTCAGTGTGAAAACACAGCCCCTGCCTTCTCCCCACGTGTGACTGTTTGTCCCCTCACCCAACCACGGCTCCTCCCACGTGTCACCAAAGCACTGTCCCCAGAGACTGCGCCGGAGCCAGCCACTAGCCTGTGGGTTCCACAAGCCTCATCTGGGTTAGTTATCCCATGGCCCTCCGAGCCCTGTCCTGTTGGCCCCGCCGTCCCACAGATGCAGTAAGCAAGGCTGAGAGAGGCGGACCCGCGCTACCTGGGTCAGACAGGAGGAATGGCGGTCCTTCCTCTTCCAGGGACCAGGCCCTTCCCACGAGGCAACGGTGTTTCAACCCCAGAGCTGTTGACATTGATACCAGATAATTCTGTGTTGTGGGGACTGTCTGTGCACTGTAGGGGTTTGCCAGTGTCTTTCGCCCCACCTGTTGGGTACCAGTAACACAAACCCCCCCCCCCCAAGTCATAGTCATCAGAAAATCATGCCTCCAAATAAAAAAAAAATGCCTCCAAACATTGGCACATGGTGGGTGGATGGATGGAGGGATGGAGGGTTGGATAGAAAACAAAAGCAAGATCAGCCCAGTCGAGAGCGGCTGCCCCAGGCTGGGTGCTTGTTGCCTATTAGTGGTGGCCCTGGGTCCCTCCTAGGTCAGCCCTGTGCCTGGGCCCTGACTCCTCTCACGCCTGCCTCCTTCAGAACTTGGCTCCTTTAGACATGTCCTCTTGACACCATTTTTCCTCTCTGCTGCTCCATCCAGTGGACCCACCCCAGCTGGGTGCTGCGGCCTGCTTCATCCCAGCCCACAAGGCTGCAGCTGGATGGGCATTGCCCAGAGAGAAGTCTCCTGCCCGCACCTGCCAGGCCGCTCCCTTCTCTACACACAGGGGCTGTCCTCCAGAGACTCCCGCTAAGCACAGAAGGCCGTTAGCCTGTCCAACCTGGACCACCCCGCCCCATCGTCGGCTCCCCTCTTCCAGGGCAGGGGCAAAGGAGCTAGAGGACTAGGAGTGAACCTTCTCCTCAGCCCCTTACTGGCCTGCCCATGAGAGGGTGAGGCTGCCCGTGCCGCCTCTGGGTTACCTCCCGTGGGTATGGCTGTGTCTGTGTTCTGTGGGCAGGGGAGGGCTGCGACTTGGCCAGACCCCCCTAATGAAGCCGTCAGCCTGTGGCCCAGTGTACACTGATCTCTGCCGGGCCAGCCTGAGCAGCCCCTGCTACCTTCCTGAATCCATTTCTGACTCTGGGATTCATTTAATAAACCCATTCATCACAGGCCGTTCTGGAAGCCTGACAGGCTGCAGAGTGGGAATCGGAAAGCCTCTCGTCGCTCCCTGCCCCACCTGCTTCTGTGTTCTGCTTCCCTCGCTCCTGTCTTGCAGATGTGGCCAGAGAGCTGTGTTCCTCTGAGAAATTGTGAGCCTGAATTAGTTCACTGCCAGTAAAGCACCAGCTAATGGAAAGTCCACTTGGTGTGAAGGCTTCGATCCCCTCTCTCTGCATGTGCGCCTTCTCCCCTTGGGGATCTTAAGGTGATTTCTTCCGAGCCCAGCCCCAGTCGGGTACCATCTGCGCTCCTTCCCGAAAGGCATTAGTGGATGGCGCGTCTCAGATGTCAAAAGAAGGACCGCTCCCCTCCCACCGTCACAGCACCCCCAGCACGTCCAGTTTCTAAAGCCCCTAGGTTTTTATAAAAGAAGAAATGCCAAGATGAGATTTTCAGAAATTGTGGTATATTTCAAGTGTTTATGTTTAATTAATGCTTTTAACGTAAAAAACACAGAGTCAGTGTGTTGTAGTAATCAAAATAAGTACAGGATTTATTTTTTAAATGCTAATTCATGGCTCACAGCAGCCGTGTGGGGGGTCATGGGTCAGAGAGATGGACCTTACCTTCTTGCCACATCTCTGACTGTTTAGGCTCATTTCTCGACAATGGCAGAAATCTAAAGCTGAGGCCAGTTGTATGGTGGGCCTGGGCAGCGGCTGGCTCCCTGGCAGACCCGCCCTTGGACTCAGGCCTGGGCTTCAGGCCTCTCTCGCCCCTTCCTGTGCGGAATTCTCTGGACACACACCCAAGACCGGCTCCCACCTTCTAGATCACACTCCTGAAGGCCAGAATCCCCCATCCAGTTGGCCCTAGCCTGATATCAGGCTCTGCATGGATCTCCGGAGGGCAGACTGTGTCCCTAGCACACACCTAGGCCCAAAGGGGGCTTTTAAAGGGGAGTGGTCAAGCGAGCGTGGGTAGGCATATAGGGGAGCTGATGATGGGGCATGGAGCCAGGGTGGGGAGAAGAGGGGAGCAGGCCCAGGAAGCCAGCTGTGTGTGCCCCTCTGATGCGGAGTCCGTAGAATGTGGGCCTCTGTTCATACTCTTCCCCAGCGCTCACCCGTGTCGGGGAGGGGCCTGCTTTCTCCGCTGCCCCCTCCCTCGTCCCCCACACAGGGTGTGACCTTTGTTCCCAGTCTCGTGGGGCTACCAGTGGGAACTGGGCGGCTCTCCGCTGTGGAGGTAGAGGTGATCTATAGTATTCTTGTTTACAACCCAGAAGAGGGAGCTCGGGGACAGGCATTACCTGTGATTAAACTGGGATAGAAGGAGCTGGGACTCTGGGGGCAGCAGCAGCAAAGGAGCCAGAGACAGTCTGTCGGAGAGAATTGTATGATTTCTGTGAGCCTCTCGTCATGCAGAATGGGAACGATAATAGTAATAGCTATTTGGGATTCTTATGAAAGGCAGGATTCTTATGAAGACTAAAGTCATCTGTGCTAAGCACCCAGGACAGCGCCTAGACATAGTCAGTGCTCAGGAAATGCTGGCCATCGGTAACAAGCTCGTGATTACTGCATCACCTCTGTGCACACAGACGTCTCTCCCCTTCAGCTAATCCTGGAGGGAAGGAAATGGCATACATAGCATGGTGATGTTCAAGTCCAGAGGAGAACTTCTTGATACGTCCCAAGGAGTACATTTCATTACATTTAGTATTAAAAATTTTAAATAGATATAGATCTAGAACTAGATGGAAGAGTAGCCTGTAGCCATCCCTAGGCTTCAAGAATTCTCAACTCACGGCCAGTGTTTTATCCGTCTGTATTTCCATCCCCCCTGACCCCAGGGAGTGCCTTCTGGTCTAGGTCTTCTCCCAACACTGGCAGTTTGAAAAGGGACATGAGAATACACATGCAGGACGGTGGCCCCCCCTGGGCTGGTGGCACCATCCAGGTGTCAGGGACAGGGAAGGTCTCAGATCAGGAGAGGCAGGGTTCTGCATCCAGGTGGTCTGGTGAGGCACCAGAAGGACGCAAGCCTGAGGGCAAGGGCCCCCAGGGCACAGAAAGACATCGAAGATGTCACCAGATGGTGGAAGTCAGGAGGGGTGCGGGGGCTGGGGAGGGGTGCTGCTGTGAGCTAGAGAATGTGCAGAATGAGGAGCACATGACAACAGTTAGCTTACGGGACACGTGGGCCTAGAGCAAGGGCCCCAGCTAAGGGACCCTTTTTTCATTCTCAGGCCAAGGAGAAGTAGCTGACCAGCGGCCTGGTCCAGAGGCTGAGGGTCAGCTGGCCAGCACGCATGGAGTGGAGAAGGTGTCCGGCACTTGACGGGTCCTCTCTGCAGCTCTCCCCAGGGTATCCAATTCACCGGTCACCTTCTTTGCCCCATGATAAGGCTCCTTCTTCACAGCCTGGGAAAGACCTTACGGAGGCTTCCATTTTTTTCCTTCTAACCTAAGAACTAGAAATACTTTGGGCGCCGTAGCAGCTTGTCGCTCTCTGATCTCTGGCATTGCATGGAATAACCGAGAAACATTCTTTGTAATGACCCTCAGATGGAATGCCCCTTTCTTCTCCCCACACTCCTTGTCCATGGACTTTCTCAGCTTCCCTCCCTGCAGGGGCTCTGGGGCCCAATGTTCTGTTCTCCTGGAGTGCTGGAGTGCACGCATCTGCAGGGATCATTTTCTGTCCCGTGACCTGCTGTCCCTCTGCTCTCTTCCACTCCCTCCCTTGGCACGCTCCCTGTTACCTTCGTCCTGCCATCTACCTCTTCTGATAACACTCCTGTTCTCAAGCCACTGATTGGACTCCTTTTCAAAGAAGGGACGCTCTAAAGACAGCTGGGGGTGGCCTGCCGGGCAGCTGCTTGCACTGTCAAGTGTGGGCAATAGACACGCATCCAAACAGAGAAACTAGAGACCCCACGGCTGGGCTGGAGCATAGTTCAGGCTTCCCTGCCTCAAGCCCAGAATTGTTCAGCAGCCCCCAGAGGTGGCCTGTGTGCCCAGGCTGGTCCCCTTCCCAGGTGTGGGGATGGGAGACTTCAACGGGGGCATGACCTGGGAGTTTCTGGCTAGTGGGTCCCATTTTCCAAGGCAACCTTGTTGATGGTCTGTTCCTGCTGGGACCTCCAGTGCTTTTTACTCTAATTCTCACATAGTCCCAGATGTGTCTCACGAGGTTTCCAAGGATCCTAATGTGAACCTTCTGGCCTCTTCCCCTCCAGATATGGGCCTTCACATACACCCAGCAGATCCTCCAGGAGGAGCTGTGCCTGTCCGTCATCACCGTGTTCCCGGGAGCCCCGGTGGTTCTTGTCCTCTGCAAGAACGGAGATGACAAGCAGGTGAGAGGTCAGCAGGTGCCCTCGGGGCATGGTCGCCTTCAGTGACAGGCAGTCCCGTGTAGGTCCAGGTCTCGTGTGCAAGACCAGGGAGAAACTCTAGAGGTGGAGGGGCTGATCAGAAAGAGGCCCTTCTGGTTAGGGGACGAGGGCAGGGGCACCAGCAGCAGCGGTCAGCTTGGCTCCGGATGCCTGTGGACCTGGCCGGACCCCAGTGGGCACGTGCACCTCGTACTTGCCTGTCCAGTGCCGACACCAACCTGGCATCCCTGAGCAGGAAGGCATAGGGGCAAAGCCTTCAGGACTGCAGGATGAGCAGTACCGGAATCTTGGCCTTTGGGGGGCCTTGGGCCCTAGCAGGATGTCCACTCTGGGTGTGCCCTGTGCCCTGTCGGGCCCAAGCTGTTGACCCCATGCAGTCACCTGCTCACTGGGCGTTGGCATGAGAGAGACAGACATTCAGATGCCATTGTCTGGCTCACCGGCTGCGTGACACTGGACTTGGTTTCCTTCCTCTCTGAAATGGAGGTGACGAGGCCCACCACACGGGGCAGCTGTTGAGAGAGATTAACGGAAGTGGGCCATTGTCCCTGTGCCGTGGTGGCTCCCCAAACCATGTTTGTCCCCTCCTTCTTTGTCACGTGAGGTAAAGTCTCGGGGGGCAGTGGCACAAGACCCCTCTCTCTGTTTGGGTCCTTTGTGAGCCGAACGGCTATGGAGGAGTCCAGGCTGCTGGCCTCGGGTGCTGCCCAGAAGCCCCACTGCCATCCTGCGCCCCTCCCCTGCTCGCTCCCACATCTTCCCGACGTGCAGACACTGAGTGCACATCGTTTCTTTGGTTGTTCCCATGACTCACGTGCTTCCCGTTCTCTGGCCTGTTGCTTGGAAAGCTATTACCTTCTAATGAGTTTTTCTACCAGACATATTGATTTTGCTTTTACTTTTTTATCCAAAAACAAAAAAACAAACCAAAACCAACAGCAATGCCTGGAAAAGCAATTAGTTGCAATTTTATTCCTCCACGAGACTGTGAAAGTCAAGTCTCTGGGGGACCCTAGCCATGCTCTGTAAACATGCCTGATTGTTCTGGAACTCCTGACATCATGGGTAGAACCTGGGCCCTTAGCCAAAGAATCCTGGTTCATGCTCTCTCCTCTCCATCTTCTCAGCAATGGACCAAGACTGGTTCCCGCATCGAACACATAGCGTCCCATCTCTGCCTAGACACGGACATGTTTGGTGACGGCTCTGAGAATAGCAGGGACGTCGTGGTCAACCCGTGCGAGTCATCACTTATGAGCCAGCACTGGGACCTGGTGAGCTCTTGAGGACCCGAGCCAGAACCAGTGGAGCTGTGGGTGCCGTTTCCCCGGATGCCAGGCAGACTGGAAATCAGGCTACAAGCAGCCCACAGCTTCCGTAGATGCTCTGAACTGGGAGGTGGAGGCAGAGCCCCCGGACAGGAGCAGATGTCTCAGGGAGGATGGAGGAAGGGATTGTAAGCCAAGTGGGGCTCAGAGACAGACCCCCGTGTTCTCCACGCTGTTCTGTTCCAGTCCTGGCCTGGTCGGCTCCTGCCTGAGATCTGGGGAGAGAGCTCACTCGGGGAGTATTACCTTGTTCCCTTTCCTACAGAGGAGGCCAAGGAGAAAAGCATTTTTTGTCACGAGGCCAGGACTAAATTGAGAGAGAAAGAATAGAGGTTGTTTTCAAAACAAATAAAGGAACCTTAGAAGTTTTCTCTGTGCATCTCTTTGTTTCCACTGATGTTAGCACCGCGCTGAGCTGAGTTCTCCATTCAGAGGGGACGCTGGCTGCCATGACAGGCCGTGTGACCTTAAAAAGACACACAACTTCTCTGGCCCTTCATCTCCCGGTACGTCATGTTGGGGAACAGGAGCAAGTCCGTGGTTCTTAACCAGGATTACAGTCTCTCACCTGGAGAAATCATGTCTGTTCAGGGCTCCAGGTTCCTGCTTCAGGAGATCCCAGTGGGGTCCAGACTCCTCCACTGATTCTTCTTTTTTTTTTAATAGTTTTTTTTTTTAAGATTTTATTTATTCATTTGACAGAGAGAGAGATCACAAGTAGGCAGAGAGGCAGGAGAGAGAGGGGGGGAAGCAGGCTCCCCGCTGAGCACAGAGCCTGATGCGGGGCTCGATCCGAGGACCCCGAGATCATGACCTGAGCCGAAGGCAGAGGCTTAACCCACTGAGCCACCCAGGTGCCCCTCCTCAGCTGATTCTGATGCCCCCCTCAACCCCCCAGTTGGAACCACTGCCCTAAATATCTCCCTGGGCCCTCGTGGCTTTATAGTCTGTGGCCACTAGCCAGGTGTTTCTTACTCTAATAAATCCCCACTGTGTCCTGGGAATTGGGTACTGTGTTTTTCCACTCTTATTAGCTAGGGTTTAAGAAAAAAACCAACCCAGGGGCACCTGGGTGGCTCAGTGGGTTAAGCCTCTGCCTTTAGCTCAGATCATGATCTCAGGGTCCTGGGATGGAGCCCCACATCTGGCTTCCTGCTCAACTGGGAGCCTGCTTCTCCCTCTGCATCCCCCAGCCTGTGCTCATTCTCTCTCTCTCAAATAAATAAATAAAACCTTTAAAGAAAAAAGGACCAATCCATGTTGTTGAAAAATTCCCAAAATAGGCCCCTTCATTCTCTGCCAAGGTTCACTTGCCACAAGCTCTTTGGGAATGGTCTTAGCTATCTACTGCTGAGTGACAAATGACCCCCCCCCCCAAACAGCAGCTTAAAGCGACACACATTTGTTATCAAACAGTTTCAATGGGCCAAGAATCTAGGCACAGCTTCGTGGGGTCCCCGGCTTCAGAGCGACTAAAAGGACTGCAGTCAAGGTGTTGTCAGGGGCCCTCATCATCTCAAGGTTCAACCAGGAGGCTCTGTCCCAGGCTCACTCCATGCTTGTTGGCAGCATTTGGTTCGCACGGCCTGCTGACCAGAGGCCGCTCTCAGCTCCTTGCTATACAGGCCTCTCCAAGCTGACCACTCAGTTGCCCGGAGCAAGCAAGCCCAGGAGCAGGAGGTGAGGACGCCAGCAAGATGCAAGGTACTGTCTTCTAGAACCTAATCTCACAATAGTCTGTCCATCGCTTTTACCACCTTCTGTGAAATATAAGCAAACCACTAGGCTCGGCCTACACTTAAGGGGAGGGAATTACACAAGAGAGCTGATGCCAGGAGGTGGAATCATTGGGAGCCATTTTGGATTCTGGTTGTCGCAGTAACTACTATGCCCTACACAGGTGTCCGTCTCCCCTTCATCCAGAAAGCCTTCAATGAGGGCCATGTTCAAGCTCATCATTACTGAGGACTACTGCAGGGTAGGAAGTCACAGGCCGAATGTGCACACCCAGAATCTTCTCTACGGGTTGTTATTTGTTTATACAATCTTCCTATGACCTTCTTTAGTCATGCTTTGGCTCTTTTGTGGGGTTATTTCATTCCCTGCTGTGAAAAGGAGAGAAGGCCATGGGACAGACAGAGAAATTCACTGAAGAAGAGGATCGGGCGGCTCCTTGAGCTGTGTCCACAGGGTTTAAACTGGCCTTGCAGAGAGGAAGGAAGTCCAGATAGGTTCAACAGCACCCCTCCCCCGAGGAGGGGAAACAGGCACCGTGCCAAGACAACCCAAGGACCCGATGCCCTCACCCATTCTTGGTCTCCCTCTGTGTCTCTGCCTGTCCTTGAGCTCCCTGGTGGCAGCAAGGCTGTCTCTTGTCTTATTCCCACCACCGGGCTGGGCACATTAAGCTCTCAGTGAAAGCTTCCCTAAATGGATGCCTGAAAAAACTCTTCCTTGCCCAAGATGAAGTAACTTTACTCACATTTTACTACCCCTATAAAGTCACAGGGTGTAGGTGGCTCTAAGTCCCTCCTTGAACACCCAAGGAAATGGGGAAACATTGCCCAGGAAGAGAAACATTTTTTATCTGGGCTGCTTTGATGTGGCCAACGAGCTAGCCCTCAGCAATGCCATTGACTTCAGCCATCCTCCCAACCTCCCTCTTTTTTTTTTTTTTTAAAGATTTTATTTTTATTTATTTGACACAGAGAAAGATCACAAGTAGGCAGAGAGGCAGGCAGAGAGAGGGGGGGAAGCAGGCTCCCTGCTGAGCTGAGAGCCTGATGCGGGGCTCGATCCCAGGACCCTGAGATCATGACCTGAGCCGAAGGCAGAGGCTTTAACCCACTGAGCCACCCAGGCGCCCCACCCAACCTCCCTCTTACTAGTGAAAGGTCTTGGGATAATAATAAAGTATGTGGACAGTAATCTACTAATGGAGACGTGGATGGTTCACATGTGAGCTATAGGGCACGTGTCTTAAAGCTACTCTAGCCGGTTGTGGGGTTTACAACTCTGATGAGACAAACAGGAATCCCGACAACCATGTAGAGTTACCCATCTGTTCGCTGAGCTATTGATGGTGAAGCCAAAGCAAGAGTAATTTATGATTTGAAAGCAGAAATAGCAGTAGTTCCAAACCTCCCCCAGCACAAGACAATGCTAACGAGGCCCTCACGGGACAGTGACCCGCTCTAGAACGCCACGGCCTGCAGTTGCATAGCTGACTGAGTGTGGCCAACCTTTGCCTGGCGGTCAAGTCTTTCGGTGGATGTAGAACAGAGCCCTCTGTCAACTTGATCGAGTTCGGTGCCAAATTTCAGTAACCTGGAAGAGCTCACTCAGTCGGCCACCAGTAGTCATAGGTGAAAGTTTAAGTTTGTCAAATGACAACAGCCTATGAAAACAGAAGGGACCTACACTCTTCATATTCTAAGGGCTCACAAAATTGAGACCCCAAGCTTGGGGTCACTACCCTGGAACAGCCTCACCACACTGCCTGATGAGGAGGTGACCAGGTGTGGTAGAAGCTCGCTCACCTGGGATCACGTCTGGCTAGCGGACTCAGATACAAACAATAAGGGCTGCCAGGGGGCGCCTGGGTGGCTCAGTCGATTAAGTGTCTGCTTCCAGCTCAGGTCATGATCTCAGCGTCCACAGGGAGCCTGCTTCCCCCTCCCCCTCTGCCTGCTACTCCCCGTGCTTGTACTCTCCCTCTCTGTCAGATAAATAAAATCTTAAAAAAAAAAAAAAAAAAGGGACTGCTAAGTTATCTTAATGGTGTGTGTGCAAATTAAGTGGGAGGGATTTTATACATATGTTTTTTTATATGTACTGGAAAGAAAAGAAGCAGGGGCTCTGGGCATGCTCAAGTGTCTGGATTAGAGTTGGAAGGATGATGATATTGAGTGGACGGGCAGAAATGGGAGCTTTTGGATAATCCTGGGAGGAGCATAGGTGGTCAAGCTGGTGCCATATCAAATCTGAGCCTTGCTCTCTTGCCAGTTTGTTTCTTTATGTGCCATGCAATTCCTTCGTGTGAGCTCATCTTCAACAGGAATCATTTTCTCTGGGCATCCCAGGTGCCCGGGTTGTGGAGGCATGTGTCAGGGAAGGTTTGAGTCTGCCTCTGTTGGTTCTCATTGATTTTAAACCAGTTTATACATTGATTTCTCTGATTGTGGTTTCCACTCTGTAAAAGTGATGGGAATTTGGACCCCACATCTACACTTGGCGCCAGCTTGATTTCCGATCTTTTGCAAATTATCTTTTCCCTACCCCGGTTATTGTCCTGCTGTCATGCCATCACCATTCGCCCAGCTGGTGAGTAGGGACTATTAGCCCTTATAAGCCACCAACTGTATGTAGGGTCTTGTTTCTGGTCCCAGCCACCCAGGAGCCCGTGGCCTTCACATCTTGCCTCTTCTTGGGGGTTGGAACCCCAGCCATCTGGATTCAGTTCCCCTCCAGCTCACACTTACCACCCTGGCTTTGAATTTGCACTCATTTTTTAAATCTGGGATTTCCCATTTCTTTCAAGTGCAGCTGCAATTTCAAATTGTTTTATTGTATTTTATACAATATTTACATATGTGTGTGGGAGGGGGCTGCCTATATCCGCTCAGACCAAAATTCCTTAGTGTTGTAATTAGCTGTCACCACTGTCTTTCCTGCTGGCTGTGGGACACCATATCTTAGTGCAGACACTCAATAAATTTCTGTGAATGAGTGAGAGAATAAGCCTCTGATTCTTTAGTACCACTTCCTAATTACCTCCTGGCTATAGCTATCAGACATTAGGGCTTTAAAAAGACAGCAAAGACAGAAACGGAGGACCAAGAAGACAAATTTATAACAATGAAATCTTGTTATAATACCCATAGATTTAGGGATCATGCATATTTTACTTCGTAATGACAGAATTTAATACTGAAAGTGCTAACTGGAAAGAACTATCAGTAATGGAAATCTTTAATACTGCCGTAGAGCCCAGCAAGAGAGAAACTGTTCTCATAAACTCTGGGGGATGGTGACAGAAGAGTAGACGGGCAGCGCCTGCCTTTCATCTGCAAGAATTTGGGGCATTTTCCCCGGCAGCTGGCAGCGTGAGTCCTGGCTGGCCTTCACGGACAGGCTCACCCTTGATCTCTGGTCCATGTGGTTTACCTCTACAGATTTAAGGCCCCTTCCTTCCCCCACTCCACTCGCTGAGCCGCTGCCCACCGCACATCCCTGGAGACCCAGTGCCCTAACCTGTCCATTCCCTCAGCGGGCGACCACAGCCTGGGCAGCGGCAGGGGCTCCCAGATGAGACACTGAAGGTTTGAGGGTTCCAGGAAAAGTCTAGCAGCTGCGTGGACACGGAGGCCTCTGGGGCCTCGCAGGGGGCGAGCGGGAGCCTCTTTCCAACACTCAGAGCCGAACCTCACAGGCACCCTGGTGGTCTGAGGTCTCGGGCAGCCCGACTCGGATTAGCACCCTCCGAAGCTCCGAGCACTTTCCCATTTGCCATGGAGCCGACTAATTTAATGAAGCCGTCACAGCACACACCTCAGGGCTTATTGGAAAAGGACTGGAGCACGACATTATTTCTCAGCAGTAGATTGCATCATTTTCATTTCACGGCTTTCCAATGGGAAATAATAAAACAAAATTACAAACATAATGAAGAAAGAAAGGAGGGCAAAAAGAAAAAAAAAAACAACCACCACCACCACCAAAACCCTGGGCGAGAGACGCCTCGTCTGTGCGGCGACAGGGCTGGTTACCTTGTTCATCTGAGCTGGTAAATATTGTGTGGCTTGGCTCGGCAGGAGGTAGCAGCCCAGGATGCCTCCACCTGCTGCTGGAGATAACGGGCAGCAATAACTCACTGTCCAGCCCGGCCAGGAGGGCTGAGCTCCCCTGCAGGAGGCTCGCTGCGTGGCCTTGTGAGACGTGCCAGCTGCCGAGGGCATCTCCCGCCCCAGGCCGGCCGCAGCGCCGGGGTGAAGGGCCTTCGGTGACAGGAGGGCAAGCTGGGTGGGGGAGGGGCGCTGTGTGCAGAGTGCCACCCTGCACCTGCTGGAAGACAGCTTCCCGCCGGGCCTTCAAGCGTCCCCAGAAACAGAGGGGAGAAAGAGTCCCCACCCCCATCCTTTTCTGCAGGGTGCTTTTGTGGGACAAGGTGAGCTGACAACCAGAGGCTGGGACAAGAGACAGACCAAGCTCTGTTCCAGAAGTGTTCTCCTCCAGTGAGCGTGTGGAGGGGGAAGATCAAGGGAGGCGGCCGGCTCAGCCGGGCCTCTTGGTCTTTCTGGCAGGCCCGTCCTTCAACTTGAGGAGATGCCCTGGACCTGACCCCACGTGGAGGAGACCAAACTCCTTCACTCCACCCACACCCAGGTCCTCTCTTGCCTTTTACTGAAAATAACTTTTCTCGTCCATGAATGCAGGAGTCGGAGGCCGTGTGGAATGAGCTGCTTCTCTCCGCCATAGCCTCCTTCGAGGCCGCCCCCTCGCCTGTGCCTTGGGCCTCCTCCAACCCTCAGTTGGTGCTGTCCCTTCAGCCAACCCTTCCCCAGTCACTGCACAGTGCCCTATTTTCTCCTTCCCTGCCTTAGAGGCAAAAGCCTTCCCTTGAGCCTGATCTCCCCCTTTTCTTTGCTCCGTGCTCTCCTCTAAAGCACCACAGTTAGCCCCATAGGCTGGGGTCAGATAACAGAGCTTCGGATTCTGACTCCTCTAATTCCTGGCTGTGTGACTAGGGACAAATTACTTGGCTTCTCTGAGCTCAATGTCCTCTTCTGTCAATGGGGCAATAGTCCTACCTATCTCATCATTTTAGTGTGAGATTAAGTGAAATTGGGAATTCTCAGCACAGAGACAGGAATATAACATAGCTTTAAAAATGTTTGTCGTCTTTATCATTTTATTGTGAGGATTGAACATCCATGTCCCAGACAGAGAGCAGAATGTCGAAGGCTGAGCTCAATCCTCAGAGGTCATACAGCGATTAGGCTGGGCCTCAGACTCCCCTGTAGGGTTGCCTAGGGTCACAGAGGACCTGACCCCCAGCAGCACCTCTCTTGGGTTTAGAATTGGTGGCGAGCCCAGGAGGGGAAGGAAGCAGAGGAGAGCAGTTGGGAAATGCAGTCCCTCTGGCCAGTCTTCGCCCTTTGTTGTCTGCGGCTCTTGGCCATTCCCCTGGGCTGGGCATCTCATCATCGTCTGTGTTCATTCCGGGGAGTGTGGAGCAGGTCAACCAGCCGGTGGTGTAGAAGACACAGAAGAGAGTGTGGGTCAGAAAGGAGGACTCAAATGACAGGTAGAAGATTCTGAACTTGATTGGGCAGGTAGCTGTGAGCCACTGAAGGTGGTAGAGCAAGAGAGTAATAGTGACCAGAGTGTAAGGGGAGGAAGATGGATTAAGTAGCAGGAATAAGGAGCTTTGGAGGTGAGATTCTATGGAGAAGGGCCAATGTGGGACTCCAGAAATAGTCCGAGAGAGATTACGGGGCCTAAACCATGTCACTGTCAGTCAGAGTGGAAGTATACCATGATTCTGAGCGACTGGGGTGGCGGCCAGGGGAGGAGAGCAGAAGGTGAGGGCAGCCAGTGGAGAACAGCCCTCATGCCAAGGGGATCCTGTTCTGCCTCCTGAACAAATGCGCTCATTGTCCCACACTTAATTGTTCTATTTGAGTATCTGATAACCAGGCTTAATTAGTTAATTATAAAACATTTTAGACACACAAAGGAAGAACAGTAACATAGCAACCACTTACATAGCCCTTAACTCTGTGCTCGGCATTGTTCGGAGAGCTTTAAAGATTTTAACTGAGTCCGTCCTCATGAAAGTAATAGCTATGTGATAACAATACTACTATTATCTCTCTCTCTTACAAACGAGTAACTTGGGGGCCAAGAAGGTGAAGTCATTTGCCCAAAGCCATACAACTGGTAGTGGGCATGAGATTCAGGTCCAAGAAGTCCGCTCCAAGAGCTCAGGGTTCCTAACCACTAGGCTCAGCTGCTCCTTGCATTGATTATAAAATCACAAATATTTGTGTTCCTGCCAGAAAGAAAAAATAATGGGGGGAGCTTGGAGTTCACTAGTTTTGCACTTTGAACAACTGGTGAGCCACACTGACCTCAGATTCGTTTACCCACCAACCATTTGTTCAGTAAAGAAGGGAGAAAGGAAATTAGCATTTAGTGAGCTATTATTATGTGCCAACTGTATGCCTATGTGCTCTGCAGTCCCTGCTTTGCTGGATGCTAACAGCAGTCCACGAAGGTAGGTATTACCCTCATGATTTCACAGATGAGGAACTTGAGTCTCAGAGAAGTTAGATGATGGATCAAGATTGCCCGACTTCTGTAAGTGGCAGAGTGGCCTGCCTCTTCTCAGTGACCATGCTGCCTCACAAAGTACATGGCAGGTCAGCCCCCCAAATGTATATGGAGATCACCAAGCAAGAGGTATTTACCAGGCACCTGTTGTATGGCTGGCACTATGCCCGGAGCTGGCCACCCCACCTTGCCTTCGAGAACAAGAAACGGAGGGAGAAACAGATTTTATTTCGAGGAGAGTTGGGACAGGGGAATGATGTGCTTCCGGCTGTAACAGAGGTCACTGGCATGCAAGGGGCACCAGGGAGGGGATGGGAAAGCTTCGCAGGGGAGGGGATGGGATGGCTGAGAGGACAGGAGGAAGAGAGGGTACAGTCCCTTCCCCCAGGAACCCACTTTGGCTTCTCCACACTGTGTTTCAGTGTGGCTCAACCCAGGCTGTAACACTATGGGTTCATTATCAGGCGTCAGTTAAGCGTCTGTCTGCCTTCTGCTAAAGTCATGATCCCAGGTGCTGGGTTTGAGTCCTACAGTGGGGTCCCTGCTCAGTGGAGAGTCTGAGTCTCCCTCTGCCCCTCCCTTTTGCTTGCGATCTCTCTCTCTCTCTCTCATGCTCTTTCTCTCTCTCATATAAATAGAATCTTTTTAAAAAATGGACTCATTATCTTTATGAACTTTTGACAGTTTTGAGATTGGAGAAGAACATGGAGCTAAAGGAAGACAGAGTCAGCCCCTAGGAAATCCCTTCTAGGCTCCCCAGCCCAAGGGCCATGGGGAGGCTAGCTCTCCTGTGTCCCTACACAAGTGGATTGTGTCCTTATGGAACATCTCGGGTCTGCCTGGGCTCCTGCGTTCCCACTGCGCCCTCTGCAAAGCTGATGTAGCTCTTGCTGCATGAGGAGCACCCCCATTTATGTGTCTGCCCTCCCACTGCCGTTTCTTTATAAGATCCTTGAAGGATGGGGCCCGCACGGCATCTGGCAGGGTCTGGCTCTCAGAGTGGGCTTGCCGAACCTTCTGAACTGCCCTGAGTGGACCAAACCAGATTTTCCAGATGAAGCCACCCCTCCGCTTGCTTCCTGTGTCTAGTAGCTGTCTGGGATCATACACATCTTTCTTTACAGAACAGGCCCTGGCAACTTGGACAGCACAAAGAGGCCATAGTTCATTCTAACCACCAAGAATTCCTTCTGTTGGATCATGAAGCAAATGAAAAACTCTCAAATCTAACCTCTGCTGATGGAAAATCGGCCCTTCTGTCCCGCCGCCCTGGGGAATTGATGCTACAAATCTAGAGCATTCAGAAGCTGCCTTGAGGGAGCTCCCAGCTGCCCTCGGGGTTATATGGCCCCCCCGAGCAGGACTGGCCCATCTGAGAAGGACAAGGCAGCAGGCCAAGAGTCAGAGGAATGGCCTCTTATCGCCCTCTCCTGTGACAGGTGACTTTGGGACATCCTGACCAAGTGGGCTTCAGGGTGACAGCCCACCTATGAAGTGGGGCCTGGGGAGGGGAACTTTCAAGAAGGCAACGTGGGCCCTGGCACACACATTCCAACCACAGGACATAGTCCACACTCCAGAACCAGAAGCTCCATTGTGGGAATATGTCTTGAAGTTCAAGTCCTTATACCTGCTGGTGACCCCATGCAGTCAGACAGGAATTCTGTTACAAAACAGAGTCATTCCTTGGAAAATGGGTTTGATGACCAGTGCCTCTTCTCTAGCTGTTCTTTCTCATTGCAACAGCCCAGCCATATGGCCTTGAATTCTGTATTTCTATGGCAGAATGGAAGAAAAGTCTAGATTACTGAGCATGGACGGAACTTGGAAAGAGCATTTCCCGTCCAGCTCCAACTTCTCGGCAAACCTGTACCCAAATCATCACAGCCACTTGCTTCCATTTTGAAATGTCTTTAGAAATTGCGCTCAAATCAGTACTCAGCAGGTGCCTACTTTGTGTAGGTAGCCAGGTCTTCTCGGACTGCAGTGAGATAAAATGGACACACTCTCCTGTCCGTGAGTACCCCGCAAGGACGGTGTTGGTTTCCTTCCTCATCTACAGAGCAGGACTCCGCGTTTCCGAGCAGAGTGGTAACCAGTCCGAGGACACGAGCGAGCGCTGAGAGCCAGCCCAAGCAGGATGAACCCCACTTCCTTCAGCTCCAGATCCCAGGCCCCTGTTCTGGTTTACTTTCTCCAAGGAAGTTTAACCTTTTGGAAATCTAGTCAGGAAAAACAGGAGAACGATGTTATATAGAGTGTAACTAAGAAGTTCAAAATGTCACACATTTTAAAAGTTATCTTTTCTGTTCATGATGAGAAGAGCTGAGGTTTTGAATTGATAATGTCTGGGCCAGTGGATTGAAAGGAAAAAAAGAGAGTGAGGCCACTAAGGGCTATACCAGCTATCTTTGTCTTTTTAAAAAACTTGATTTTACATTTAATTATTTTTTTTATCAAAAGAATACTTATTTGAAGTATTGTTTACATACAGAGATCTCCTATTTCTTACGCACCCCCTTTCCCCAGAGGCGTCCATCCTTCACACTTGCAGGGTTTTCCCCTTGCGTTTACCTCTATAATTGAATATTACACAGCTGTTTCTTGAAATATCAATTGTAGACATTATCTATTGACTTTGTGCCATGGGAGATAAGGACTTCGTTTTTCCACACCATTGCCCACATTTCTCTCCTTTTATCCCAGTGACATATTTATAAAATAAATTTTGGCAAAATCAATAATCAGCACTTACACACTGAGCCAAATGATAAATTATGACCAACCTCCTTTCTTTTACAATCTTTTGTTTTTCCCAGAATTAATAATTGCTTCCTCTTTTTCATTTCCTTGGTTTTCTGTGAACCTCTCACACTTTTCTCTAAGTTTTCCAACATGTCTTCATAATACTTCCTATGATTTCAAGCAAATCCTCATTCCCTTTGATTTTCTTCTTCTTTCCTTAAGAATTTTCACTCAAGAGGCTCTCTGTCCAAATGTCCCCAGTGTTCCTGGTAGTGCTCTCTACAGGTTGTACAACATTCTGGAGATTCTCTTCTCTAATCTCTAATTTTGGTTTCCCTCTTTCCTGGCTCAGAGATCTCATTTCTTGATTTCCTTTCTTTTTCTCTTCCTTTCTTTTTCTTTTTCTTTTTTCTTTTTCCTAGACTACATCCTAGAGGACATTCTTGAGAATGGGAAGTAAACTTTTTTAGATTTGGTTTTGTAAAGGTAAAATTCCTGAATTGTAAGAATGTCTTTATTCCGCTTCACATGTATTCTGTACTTCGGTTCTGTATAAAATACTCACATAAAGGTCCATTTCCTTCTGCATTCTGAAGGCATTGCTGTCAAGAACTATCTAAAGCTTTGCTTCCACTGATATCAGGGTAATCATTTCCTTTAGTTTCTTGCCTTTTTTTCCCTCCCTTCCTGGAAGACTTGGGACCATCTCCTTATACCTGGTCTTCTGATACTTCCACATATCAATTTGGAGATTCCTGTATCCTACACTTCTGGAGATTTTTCTGACATATTTCTTCAGTTATTAGATGGTTTTCTTCTCCATTGAACCCTCTTATGGAATTCTCTAGTTTTCTTTGGATTTGTTTGTTTGGTTCGTTCTCTGTCCTTTAGTTTGGAGGGTTTCCTCAAATTTCCAGCCACTGTGAACGTAAGGGTATATTTAAGAAAGAGACACTAACAGCCTGTCATCCTGTGTGCATGGACAGGGCATGCCACCTGGTGAGCTGAAACATAAGGTGATTAAAAGTGATCTGGGCTTTTCATTGTGAGGAGATCCTCATGGTCGGTTGGTCAATATTAGTAGGTATTTGCTCTTGGTTCCTCTAGTTTCTCTAAAAACATCTGATGTCAGGTTTGGATTTCTGGATGTAAGTCAGGAGAAGGAGCTGAGCCACCACCTTTCAGCAAGCATATTTTTGTGAAGGAAAAGAAATAAATATGTGTGGTAAACCAATTCCCCATGACCCTCGTGTCCTCACAGTCGTCCCGTCCCCATCTCCATTCCCACTGTCTCAGGGGGTGGGCCTTAGCTTAGAGCCTGAGACTCTTACTATGGTACAGAGGAAATTCACTAGAAATTGATCAGATCAGCAGGATGTATGATTCAAATACTCACTGATTCACCTTACCTGCGCTCTCTCTCACACAGACATTGCCAGTCTTCGTGGGTCGGTCTAGGGGGAGTATCTGGCACAGGACATTGTCACGGGAGATCCAGAGATCCTGGTAGAAACATTTCTGCATGGAGCTTTGTGAAGAAAATGACTGCTTTTCCTTTTTCTTTTTATGTCATTTGACTTTGATTTCTTGATCCTCAAGGTGGTGTTTGCCCTTCTTTTTACAAATTTTTCTTCACGGAGTGTTTGTGAACTCATCACACTCACTTCCTGAGCTCCATGCAGACCTCCTGCCTCTTGCTAAAACTTCATTAAGTCCTAAGTTTCAAGGTCACTTCCTTAGCCATCATCTGCACGTGTGCTTGCAGAGTGGGGAAGCCCATAATCTCTTCCAGCAGTACCTCTGACTTACTCCATCCCCAATCTCAGTGGCTGGGGCCTGGGAAGCTGTATTTTGGGAAATTCCGCTAAGTGATTCTGGTGTCCTTCTAGCTGATGGGGATCTGTATATTTTTTTTATTTTTTTTATTTATTTTTTTAAAATTTATTTATTTGACAGAGAGAGATCACAAGTAGGCAGAGAGTCAGGCAGAGAGAGAGAGGGAAGCAGGCTCCCCGCTGAGCAGAAAGCCCGATGCAGGACTTGATCCCAGGACCCTGAGATCATGACCTGAGCTGAAGGCAGTGGCTTAACCCACTGAGCCACCCAGGTGCCCCAGGGATCTGTATATTTTTGCCTGTCATGACTGATGCCTGAATTTGGAATTCTGATGACGTAGGCCTCCGGTCCCTGCAGACTGTCTGCAGACTATCTGCCCGCTGGAACCTCGGCCAATCCACTGCCCTGCTGGACAGAGCCTAAATACCAGACCCTAAACCTCACATCACCCCACAGCTATGATCCTCCCACCCTGACTCTTTTCGGTCCTCACCCTTGCCCCTGGTCTCAGGTTGGCTTTGTGGACTCAACTTGCCCTCACCAAGAGTCTTGTCCTCCCTCCCCCTTCCTCCCCCTACTCTACCCCTACCCCCACACCCACATCCTGGTATCTTGCCCCACTCTGTCTGGACCATCCGGATCTGCCCATGCCACGGGTCCCGTAAATAGAAAGGATGCTATTGAGGGTTACAATACTCAGTCTAATGAGAGATGCAGACAAAGGAGGAAGACATGGCTTTCGGGCATGTCACACTAAAAGAGGATTTCAGCCAGACTTTTTGTATATTCATAGAGGAGAGCAAAGTCAAATCTAGAAAATACTTACAAATGTCTCCTGCTGTTACAGTACAACTATAATTACTCTTCCTACTGATAATCAAATATGTTATTGAATCCCTCCTCTAAGATAAACCCTGCATATGTATGTGTTTATACATATACACCCATATATAGTTACATATACTTCTGTATACATATATAAACAATAATATATTTCCATATATTATTTGAGATTTTTCAACAACCTGACAAGGCATGATTATCCCCATTTTAGAGAGGTAAGAAATGAGGCACAGAGAATCATTCTCTCAGGATGAGTAAGTGCTCAAAGGAAGCCTGGCAGCCCAGTCTCCTGACTGGTTTCTTCTCCCCTTGCCGTCCACTCCCTGTCGCTTCCCTGTAATTAAAGCATCAGCTCCTCTCTCTGAGGGAAGCCACCTCCCCTCTCTCTTCCCAGGGAGACATCTGCAAATAAAACTCAAATCAAATCACTCCGTGTCTCCCCTTCAGCATGTAGACCGCGGGCTCCTCCCTCGCGGGTGTCCATTATTCTGGGAGGTGAAGTGTGGCTAATCGTGGTGGTGATAATGGGACGGCCAGGAGAGTGGTGTGAAAGCGAGGTGGCACAGAAAGCCTGCAGGCCCATTTCACTCGACACCCTTTCTTTTCATCCCCCACAGCTGTCTGAGGCATTTGCTCAGAAACTGAAAACATTTATGGTTCGATGCAGCCCCAGATCTGAATTACTCTGTAAAAATTAAGTGCTTTTAGAGTTAGGCAAGCAAGAAAATATTTGACTTTTGCTCTAATGAAAGCCAGTTGTTAACATTTAAGGTACAGAAAATAACCACACATTTGCACTTCAGACTCTAGGATTTGCCAGCATGCTGGGGTACACAGTCTTTCAAGTGTGCAATACACGAGAATCTAGGTTTCTGGGAAAGTTAAACAACAGGAGATTATTTAACTCTTGACAAGAATGCCTCTGTACAGGAATTCCAACTGTTCAAAAACCTGAATCCTTCATCAGGCCCTACAACTTACTGGCAGAACTGCTCGGCACCTCAGTGTTCATGTCTGTAAAATGGAGAGACATGGGATGAACATGTCTCACCTGTACTGTGAGACTGGCATGAGGGTGCAGGGGGAGGCTGGCTGGTGGGGGGAGGAGAAGGTTCTGGTCCAGAAGTGGTACCCCAGGTGGTTGGGGGACCAGCCTCCCATCCAGATAAGCTGCATGTATTCTGCCCTTCGCCTACAGCAAAATCCGAGCTGTCCCATTATGCTACGCAGTATCACCCTGCGCCCTGCTATTTGGTTAAAAGTAAAGCTCCTGAGTACATTTTAATTTCTGATCATTAGTTACAAGATTTTCTTGTTAATTCTGATTCAGCAGGTTTGCTGAGACAGCTCTATTTCGTTCCCTTTTATTTTGGTCGTGCTGCACAGAGCCTGTTCAGACAGACAGTAAATCCGAGTGGCTAACCTCCCTCCTGGGGATGAATCAGCAGCAGCTCTGTAAAGGACACAGCCAAGAGGGTGGTGACAGGGAAGGGTCCTTCTCCCCGGCTTCTTTACAGGAGACTCTGGGGGGCCTTTGGGATTCTGGCCCCACGATACAAACCAGCCCATGGATTAAATCCGGGATAACAAGATTCCCTCCAGAGCTCAATAGCAGGCAGATCGGGGTTAAAAAAAAAAAAAAAAAATAGAACAACCGAGGACAAGTCAGCAAAATCAGTTCCTGCTTTCTGCAGCTTTTATTAGATCATAGGTATCATGCGTCTGAATTTGCTGTAGATTGATCTAGCCTGGAGGCTCTGAAAGAATTTTGCAACCAGCAAAATTGGTTTGGGGCCCTGCTCCTCCTCCTCTTTCCTTCCCCCTGTGCCTCCCTGTGGCCACTGGCATGAGCAGGTTTATTGTTCTCCTTGGTCTGGTAGGTAGCCTCTTCCTGACCTTGGACCTGGGACAACAATGAACTCATCCATGCTAAAATGTTGTACGGGTCAGTTGTAATACCCTTCCCAGGGACCAGGGGTATTTTTAGACATTCTTGAGAAAAGCTAACACTCGTGGAAGTTTTAGCTTGTGCGGGGCACTCTTCATAATGCTTTTTACATATTAACTCACCAAAATGCCATATCAACCCCATGAGGTAGGTGTAATTATTATCCCCAGAAACAGATGGGGAAACCGAGGCATAGAAAGGTTCAAGAGCTCTCTGTAGTCACCCTTGTGGTCAGTGGCAGAGCTGGGATTTGGTCACCAGTTCTAGAGTCCACACCCTTAGCAACTGCACTTTGCTGGTGAAACTTGATTTTGTCACAAGACATGGCCAGAGTGGCATGCTGGCAATAGCGAGAGAGCTCTGTCTCAGGGGAGAGAGAGCACCTGGGTTAGACCTGTGACAAGGATAAGACGGGAGCTGGAGGAACAGACCTCGCTGGTCGGCCGAGAGGAAGTCCTATATAATGGTATCCAATCCAGGGCTAGAGGTAGCAGGGCCAACAAGCAATCCACATCACGGAGACTGAATAGAATGGAAGAGTGTCCCCAACCTACAGGTAATCCAGGGCAAGAAACACTGGGCTGTGTGGCTGTCAGGGACCACTGGCAGTGGGCCATGGGACCCAGGCTGGACCCCAAGCTGAGGTGGGCTGGAGTGCAGGAGTGAAGAGTCAGTTGGGAATCTCTGCTTCACGCCATATACAAAAATGAACTCCACATGAACCAATGACACAAATATAAGGGCTGAAACCATAAAACTCCTAGGAGAAAACTTTGGGTAAATATTCATGGCCTCAGTTTTGGTAATGATTTCTTGGATAGGACACCAAGAGCACAGGCAACACAAGAACAAAAACAGATAAATCAGACTACATCAGAATTCAAAGCTCTTGTGCATCAAAGGGCACCATCAAGAAGGTGAAAAGACAACTTACGGAACGGGAGAAAATATTTGCGTGTCAAATATCCAATAAGAGCCCGGTATCCAGAATATATAAAGAACTCTTAGAACTCAACAACAAAGGGGCAAACAATCCAATTTGAAAATAGAGGAAGGAATTACATCAACATTTCTCCAAGGAAGGTCTACAGATGGCTAACAAGCACCTGAAAAGATGCCCCCTCTCGCTAGTCATTGGAAAACTACAAATCAAAAGCACAAGGAGATAGCCTTCATACCCCTGGGATGGCTATCATCCAAAAAAAAAAAAAAAAAAAAAAAAACAAAAAACAAAAAAACAATTTGGGACAAGGATGTCGAGAAACTGGAACCCTCGTACTTTGCTGGTGAGAATATAAATGCTCAGCTCCTATGGAAAACAGTTGGTGGTTCCTCAGAAAGTTGAGCATAGAGTTTATCATAGGACCCAGGCATGCCGCTCCTGGATATATGCCCCAAAGAGAGGAAAACAGCTACTCAAATAAATAGACACACACACACACACACGTGCGTCTTCATGGCAGCCCTATTCACCACAGCCAAGGATGGAAATGATAAGTGTGTTCAGCAACGGAGGAATGGACACACAAGTTGTGTTACAAGCGTACAATGAGACGTTATCCCAGACACACAAATTGCGTTACAAGCGTACAATGAGACGTTATCCCACGTAAAATGAAACATAACACCAATAACCGCTATAGCGGGGATGAGGCTTGAGAACATAATGCTAAGTGAAAAAAAAGCCAGACACAAAAGTTCTCATATTGCGCGATTCCATTTATATGAAATTTCCAGAATAGGTAAATCCGGGGAGACAGCAGATTGGTGGTTGCCAGGCAATGTGGGGAGAAGGAAATGAAAAGTAACTGCTTAATGGATATGGAGTTTCCTTTTGGAGTGATGAAAATATTTTGGAACAAGATAGTAGTGGTTATACAATATTTTGGATGTACTAAATACTACTGAATTGCTCACTTGAAAATGGTGAGTTTTACATGATGTGAATTTCACCTCAATTAAAAAGAAAATAAAATAAGGGAGGCCCCTAGGATGACCTTTGGCACCAGGCAAGACCAGGTTGCCAGGTACTTGAGCAGAGATATAGATGATGGGGGCTAAGTCTTGGGCCAGGAGATAGGGCCAGGTCTCCCGAGCAGGTGTAGTCTGGAAGATGGTCAAGTGAGGAGCAAAGCCAGCAGAGGAGATGGACTGTGTCCGCCTGGGCAGGGAGGAACCAGGGATCCCTTTCCAGGTGGGAGGTGATCCCCAGCAAGGAGAGCAGAGGTGAGTAACCATGGGACGCGGAGCTTCCTGGGATGACGGACATTTCTGGCCTCCCTCCCTGAAGCGGCATTAGCCCGGAGGTTTCGATGAATGCATTTGGCTCCTAATGGATCCTAAACACAAAGAAACAAGCAGGAGGCGTGGTGAAGGAGGGAATGTTCTGTTGTTGTTTAGAAAATGAACAAAACAGCTGGAGGTAAAGCTTTTGTTCCGGGCTGCCATCTCTGATTCATGGGCCTTTATAATCCTGACTGCGGTCTGAATGAGCCAGGAAGAGCGATCGCACGAGCAGCACCCACCAGCGTGGGCTTTATTGGGAGTAGACGGGCGGTTAGCAATGTCAGGAGCGTGCCCATCGTGCCGCGGAATGGGCCACAGCCTGGACGGAGAGCCACGGCGACTCCTCGGATGCCCAAGGAGACGTGTTCACGGGGGCTTGGGGTCGGGAGGGAGGGGGGTCCAGGCTGAACCGTGCAGGGAAGACTTCGCATCTGAGCGGAGGCTGACTTTGAGGGCAGTGAGAGGGAGCCCACTAATTTCCCTCTTGGCCGTGGGCTGGGAGGAGCGGGAAAGGCCAGGAAATTCTGAAAAGAAACAACAGGCCTTGGACACCTGCACACACACCCCAACCCCGTGCTCCTGCCCTTCCCCCACTCCTTCCTATGCTCCTCCTTTTTCTCACAGACCCTCAGGCTGCCTTGGGCCTACAAAGCTCTCCAAAATGGTCAACCTCTTCTCTACCCACACTCTAACGCCAAACTGAATGCCACTGTCCACTGTCCCCGAGGACTGTGCAGGTCCCTCCACGGTGGGCCCTTCTCTCTGCCCCTACCTGCTGCCATCCTTCCCTGCTTGGAAGGCCCAGCTTGCATGGTCTCCGTTTTGAGGTCTTTCTTGATTGCCCACCCAGATGTGCTCTCCCTATCTCTAAATAACCTAGAACCCACTTGTGTCTCTCCGAAGGCTTCTCCTGCTCTGTCTCACATGGTTATTTCTAGACTTGTCTTACGCTCTTCGGTAGGCTGGATGGGCCCACCTCTGAATCATCTCCCAGGGCCTCGCGCACAAGAGCTGATATGTGCTTGCATGAAGGAATCCAGAAATGAACGAATCCTTCCCCCCTGATCAAATGTAAGAGTCTCCAAGACACTGCTGACCCATCCCGGAATCCCCGCGCCACCCACCGTGTCTCCTGGTGCAGGAAGCCCATCCTCAGGGTTTTACTGAGAATGTGCGTGGGGAGGAAGGAGGCCAGAGGCTGGGGGGCGCGGGGGATGGCAGGAGAAAGTCAGGTGGAGCTGGCAGCCCACAAGGCAAGGAATTGGTTTGCGAGATATCAGGCCCCCAGCCAGGAGAGCCGGGACTCTTGATGGGGGTCCTCTTAGTGCAGGACACAGGGCAGCTGCCCGTCCACCTCATAAACTGAGCAACTCCAGCAGGCCAGGGAGGGGCAGGCCCCAACACACCTGGCCCAGGCAGACACCTGGTAAGCGTGGGCAGCTTAACTCCGGCCCCGGGGAGCTAGTGGTTGAGGCTGGGTACCCAACTGGGAATTAGGACTGGTTCAGCTCTGACGGGGCCAGGCTTATGCTCACGGCAGATCTGGAGGGCTGGTAAGGCAGGGATTGCCCCCCAGCACCCATCCTCTATGACTTTTCCTCCCTTGGGCCCTTTTCTCCCACCCTGAATTCCTAGGAACAGAGCTGGAAGGTAGAGGATCAAAGGCTCAAAGGAGGGGGAGGGGAAAGGGGGAAGAGTAACGGGCAGCTGTAGGTTCTTAGGATTTGGTGGGCTCCCTTAAAAAAGGACAAATGCTGCACTGGGTAGGGAGCCATGTGAGAGATCATGCCAGAGAGTGGCCTGAGCCTAAGATTTATCCTCCCTAAGGAAGTCAGCCTCTGCCCAGTCTGGAGCGATTATACAGACAGGGCGGGGTGGGGGTTGGGTGGGGGCTAAGATGTCCCAAAGAAGTACAGGCAGCCTCCTCCCAGCTTGTGTTTCTCTTCTCTGGCGAACCTGGCCAGGCTCCCCAGGCGGCCTCCCTCCCAGCCTTCCCCCCCCCCCCTTCCAATTAAAACATCTATTCTGTATTTCCTGCATGCAGCACCCTTAATATTAGGTCTGAAAACAATTTGCAATCAGTTGTACTAATTAATCTAATTGAATTTAATTTCCCTTTCTTGGTGTTAGGGGTGAGCGAACTCCATATGCTGACTTATGTAAAGCAATATGCAAATTTGTATCTTGAGCCCAGAGCCCTGCAAATGTTTTTGATTACAAAAAAGGCTGTGCTGAGGCCCTAGGGAAATGAACCACTGCGGTTTCTGGCCTGACACCCCTGTATTCCGGCTGCCTGGGCACAGTATCCCCTCGCTCTGCCACCTGTGTCTCGGTCACCCTTGTTCCTGCCCCAGACAGCACTGTTGGGTCCCTCCAAGGGATTCTTAGAAACCCGGATACCATATTTTCACTTTAATTCTGGGTTCCTTCCCTTTATTATGCTGCCGCTCCTTCTCCCTCAGCCTCCCATTAAGCTCAAGAATGGATTCTAACTTTTGCTGCAAAGTCTGATGAGCCCCCATTTGGTGAGACATCCGCTTGGGGAGGTGGTGGGCAGTGTTTTGCCAGCTGCCCCAGATCCCTCCAGCAGAGGGCAGTGTAGGGCTTGGTAGGGAACCCCATGCTGGGACACCAGGTATGTGACCCCAATGAGCCCTCTGCTCCAAAGGAGAGAATGTGGTATCGCCCACAGAGGACAGTAGAGCAGAGTGTCATGAGCCATGATTAGCCACGGCCAAGTCCCACAGTCCCTTGCAGTGCCCTGTCCCCATGAGCTGTCACACTGAGAGGTGCTGAGGACAAACACAGGCACCAACATTGTCAATCCCCGACGGGCTTGCGTCCCTGGTGCTTTCACTCTGTTAAAACCCAACATCTTAAATTTGGGTTTGCTTCAAAATAACCCAGGGTGGGGAGAGGGGGATTTCACCGAGTAGAGAAAAATCAAGATGAGCCATGAGTTAAAAATCGTTGGAGCGATGTAATGGCTCATTGGGGTTTATTATACTTTTCTATTTCCATATATGTTTGAAATTTTCAGTCCTAGTTCTGACACTGGTTCTAAGAGCTGGCTTTTTGCTTCCACTCGAGTGGGAGCTTACAGTGGGAATGAGGAAGAGAAAGGAAGCTTTACTGTTAGCTCCTGCCATGCAGATACCCAGTGTGGACAGAAGCTCTATCTTCCCACCTCCCCAGGCAGGGTAAGGGAGCTGCAGTGGGAGGGGGGCAGGGGAGCAGCGTGGGACTGTCCCAGGCACTTGCTGGTCCCATGGCTCCATGGGTCCATTCATTTGGCCGGTGAAGAACAATGATCCCAGCAGCAGGTTTTAAATGGTCAAACAGCAATGAAATGGACCCAGTGGTGGAGGACAGATTGGAAAAGTAGGAGGCTGAGGGGAGGAAGACCCATTTTGGGGGATGTGCCAAGTTTTTACAAGAGAAAAAAAAAAGTGAGGGTTGGAATAGAGCAGAGATAATGGCTATGGAGAGGAGGAAGACAGATTACACATACTCTCAAAACCAACCCATAGGGGCGCCTGGGTGGCTCAGTGGGTTAAGCTTCTGCTTTCGACTCGGGTTGTGATCTCAGGGTCCTGGGATCGAGCCCCACATTGGGCTCTCTGCTCAGTGGGGAACCTACTTCCCCTTCTTTCTCTGCCTGCCTCTCTCTGTCTACTTATAATCTCTGTCTGTCAAATAGATAAGCAAAATCTTTAAAAAAAAAAAAAAACCCAACCCATAACCCATCTGGGAGAGATGAGCAGGCAAGAAGCATCAAAGATTGCTCTAGCCTGCCTAAATCAGTGGTGAAATCATCACCCGAGACAAAAAATCCAGGTTGGAGGAGAAGGTTAGGGGGTGGAGAGGAAAAGCCATTTTTTTTTTCTCAGTCATATCTAATTTTGGACACAATAAAAACCCAAACGGGGTTGTCCGAGGAGGTTGGGAATATGAACTTGGAGCCCCAGGATGAAGTAGAAGCAGGAGGGAAAGGGGTGGAAATCACAGGCAGATCAGTGACAGCCCAGGGCACAAGGACAGTGAGGCCAGCCCGGGAGAGGATCCCGGGGAATTCCGGTGTTCACAGGGCAGGAGGAGGAAACAGAGACAGCAGGCTGAGAGAGGAAATCAAAAGAGCATTTCAGATGGAAGAAAGAGAATCAGAACTTTAATCGTGGCAACCAGGAGAGGAGAGGATTCTGGAAAAAGAGTATAATGATGCCACATCCTGTAGAGAAGACTCATGCAATGAGGTCTGCACAAGATTTCACACGAAATTTGTGTGCTGGGTTTCCTACAAAGAGGTCACCATCGACCGTGGCAAGAGTGGGAGGAATTTGCGTGAGTGCATATCCCTGGCACTCAGAAGTTACATAATACTTAAAAAACCATTAGGAAAAGGGTAAAAGCAATTTCTAAGCCTAGGTCTGTTGTGCATGAAATCCATATTCTTTCTAAATCCAGCTTCCCCTCCAGTATATTAACTACACCTGAGACGTTATTCAAAGTTCTTTAAGAACAAAGAATTTTCCAATTCAGCCTCTGATGGGACAAAGAGTTTATTAGTAAGAATACGTCCAGCTGAGAAGGTAGGGAGAAGACAAGGATTAATGAGTTAAGGACAATTGAAAGGATCCCCAGGGTGCCTTCAGCCCCTTCTTCCTTGGTATAGGATTTCACTGCCCCCTTGGCAATTTTTGTTTTATCCTACACATCGTTCAACATTTCATGTAACCAAAATGTAGTAAGGATGCACTAGGTGCCGGGCACATAGCCTATGTGGAAGATTTAAAAAACAAGAAAAAAAAAAAGTGGTTAAGACATATTCTAGCCATTAAGGAGCCAGGGTCCAGTAGGGAATTAGGAAGCCTGAGTGGGGATTTTATCACAGAGACGTGGAGGTGTGAGATGGTGTGTGGCTGAGAAGATGAGACAGAGCTGAGCCCCAAGCTCCTGACCTAGCCAGGCTCCCCCTCGGGATGCTTCTGCCTCACCCAGCCTCTCCAACAAAGGCTTCTGTTTCACATGGGCGTCTTACTTACTTACCAGGAAATGTGCCAAGGTTTCAGAGGAACCGAGGTATAGACATCAAAATCCATGTCCACTTAGCATGTCCATGTCTACCTTGCTGGGTGTAGAGTTTACCAAAGGCCCTGTATTCAAAGCTCTCCTTCTTCTATGCCCTTCCCCAGACTCTGTTGGTTCCCTTATCTCTTCCAGGTAGAGATACCTCCCCTAAGATGGCTGTGCCCTGTGTGGGACAAGGGGCCTTTCAGCCAGCTCTGTAGGGCCACAGAGAAACCCTCTGCTGCCAGGTGTCTGAGAGTCTGGATTCCTGTGCTATCTTGTAGCTGTCCTTGCTTGCTGGCTTCTGGGGGTGACTGTGGTCATCTGGCTCCTCTGCACATAAGAGAGATCAGATGATGGAGAAAAGCTCTGTCTCTGTCCGCATGGGGTGACACACGGAGAAAAGTGCCCGGGTCGGGGAGGGGGGTTGACATTCTCGGCAGGAAAAGAAAAGCTGGGCCATCTACAACTCCCTACCCTTTGAGCCACATCTCATATTTGAAGGAGGAGAGTAAGGGGCCCAGGGGCCAGTGCTGCAACTAGCATGGGGAGAGTGAGGTACAGACTTCAGGCACAAAATTTAAGGGGGTGGCGAGAATGTAGTAATCAAGATAAATTGTGTTTTAGTCAATATTAGAGAAATAGCAAAATAAATGCAAACATTCATGATGAGGAAAAGATGAAAATTTTAAATAAAGACAGGATCAGTCAGGTAGGGAGAATTGTTCTAAACTAGATGGGAAGTGCTGAGACTGTCCACAGGACACACACTGGCTTTCTAACCATAAAACCCAGTGAGTTTCCTTCTCCCACTTAAACCCCCTACTCTTTTCCCAAATGTAGCAAGACAGCTCTTTACCATGCATCTCTGCTTCTGCCCTGCCCAGAATGCCTGATCTCTTCCCTGCCCCAGGACCTTTGCACCTGCTGATTCCTCCATCTGGAGCTTGTAAGAGACTTATTATCATCTTTCAAATGTCAGCCCAAATACCCCCTCCTGGAACACTTCCCCACCCACAGGATTTAAAATAGGCCTCCCCGACATAGGGACAATCACACTCCCCTCTTTACTTCTTCTATTGCCCATGTCACAATCTGTAATTGTCTTGTTTACTTGCTCACGATTTCTGTGGCTACACTGGAAGCTCCCTGAAAGCAGGAACCTTGCCGTCATCCCTGTGGTACTGCCGACCCGAGCACAGGGCCTGACACTTAGTAGGTGGTCACCAAATATTTGTGACCCGAATGGTTGAGTGGAACTCGGGTTCAGGTGTGGCCTTCTCTGCTGAGGTCCCTGGGATACGTGTTCTCACCATGGCCACCACGGAAGCCACTGCTTCATTCTCTGTGCCCTCTGAGCACTCCGTGGACATTTTCGGAAGAGCATTCTGGCTGTCAGCACACACGGCAGCTACCCCAGTAAACACCAATCTCTGGGGGTCAGGTACTGAGTCTGACTCCCCACCATATCATTGTGCCTAGCACAGTGCCTCCCACAGGACAAGAAATGCTCGAATGAATGTGACGGAAGGAATCTATGTCAAACCAGGGTAGCTAGGTACACAATAGAAGTGTTCTGGAAAAAGACCTAATTACAGTTTGTAAATCAAATAATATTTTAATGGCAGTCAGGGAGCACACTGCCTAAGGGAACCCTATGGAGAGTCTGACTGGAGAGAGAGAGAATCTCCCCCTTGATTATCTTTTCATTTTTAATTCTGGATTTTTGGAAGCTAGATGAGGTTTGTCCTATCCCAGTACATATTCTCCAAAGCTTTTAGGTGTGTCCTCAGTTTATTGTCAGACCCCACGGAACTTGGTCATTATCCCCATTTGTGTATTTGAGAGTATCCGTACGACGATCTGAGCTGTAGTTTTTTCCTTGTCTTAAAAACACAATCTTGGGGCGCCTGGTGGCTCAGTGGGTTAAAGCCTCTACCTTTGGCTTGGGTCATAGTCCCAGTGTCCTGGAAGCAAGCCCCACCAGCGGGCTCTGTGCTCAGCGGGGGGCCTGCTTCCCTTCCTCTCTCTCTGCCTGCCTCTCTGCCTACTTGTGATCTCTGTCAAATAGATAATAAATAAAATCTTTTTTAAAAAAACACACACAAGCTTATGGGCACCCTCTTGTCTACCAAGAGGCCTGGTTTGATCTCCACTCAGCAGAAAGAGTGGGCATCTTGGAACCAACCAAATACCTATAGTTTCTGAGCTGACTGGCCCAGCGCCAGGAGAGCTGGGCCCCCATCAGGCAGCCGAGGTCACAGAGCCCAAGGTTTGCTCTGGTCTTTCTGTTGCTTTCTGGCCCCCTTGGGTCCTCTCCTCTTCATTTCATGGCTCTGATTTTCCCATCTCTTATGGATTGAATTACGCCCCCTCCCAAAATTCATATGTTCAAACCCACCCCCCTGATATGACTGTATTTGGAGATAGAGCTTATAGGAGGAAGTAAGGGTTAAATGAGATCATAAAGGTGGGCTCTTAATCCGACAGGAGCGTAGCTGCCTGAGAAGAGGATGAAACCCCAAGAGCTCGCTCTTTTCTGTCTGTGCCCACTCAGAAGAAAAGCCATGTGAGGAGCCAGAGAGAAGGTGGCCCCCTCTAAGCCAGGAAGAGGAGCCTCACCAGAAACCAGCCCTGATGGCCCCTTGAGCTTGGACTTCCAGTCTCCAGAACTGTGAGAAACAAAGTTTCTGTTGTTTAAGCCATTGTCTGTAGGGTTCTGTTCTGACAGCTCAAGCCGACGGGGACACCAGCCTGCACTGTCACCCATGCCTTACGGGCCAGACAGCTGGGGAAGGTAGAGATGGACGAGAGCCGGATGCTATATCTCCCACCTAAGCGGGTTTCTTTCCCAGCACCCAGCCACCATCCCCATCCAGGGAAGCACTCAGCTCACTGGGTGCAGAGGAACATGGCGGCTTTTTGATGGAGATTGTCTAGGGTCCTCAGGTTCAGTTCCGTGTGGCCCAGTGGAAGTTACTGGCGAGGCAGGTCAGATTCAGACTCAGACTCAGACTCAGATTCACTGAGTGGCTCCTCTACACCAGGGACACTGTGTGGCAGATCCACATGTGTGCAAATGCTTGGTGTCATGGGTCAGAGAGGCCGGAAATTGAATCCAAACTTCCCCATACTAGCTGGGTTCAGGGCACCTATATTTGCTTGCCTTTTCCCACAGTAATTCTGCCCGATAGATCGTCTGACCCGTAATGGGTTAGAACAGTAGTTACTTGATCTTGCTCCAGTGAGTGAGTGCAAGCCCTCATGGTTAGAGGAGTCCGGTCCCAGGCACCCACCCTCTCTCCTCTCTCCCGTAGCCACGTGGGGCTGCTACCCCCACCCACATGCACACCGGACCCACAGTGGAATCTGTAGCACCCATAGCCAGGAGCCTTGGCCTCTCTTCTCCGTTGTTGGACAGGTGAGAGCTCGAGAAAGAACTCAAGTTCCTCTTTCGGGGAGCTTTGCCTGTGGGCTCCACATCTTGCTAGCTGGTATTTTCGCCCACGTTCTATCCACGGCACAATCCCCTTTCATTGTGACGGTTTTCAGGTGGAGAAACTGTTTCCTATAAACTGACTATGGTGTGATATGACATAGGTGTGACCATGATGAGCGCAATCACACTCTAGGTCTCTTGACCCGGTGCTCAGTGATGTTTGCTCTCTAGACACCGTGGTGAGGAAGTCTGCATTCACATCATGTGTAAAACATCACAATGGGAAAAAGAGCCTAAGCAAATTGGTCTGGGGACAGGCATAGTGTGTAGCCAGCAGCGAGGTCATGGTGCGAAGGTGGATCCCACCTTGAAGTGATTTCTAATTCCATATTTATGTTTGTTCTTGATCCAGTTGTAAATTTCTCTTGGCTATCCTTTACGTCCTGTTATAAGAGTGTGAAACAGGAGCCGTTCTACCAGCCGACTCAAATAGGTCGTGAACAGAACAGATGTGGAAATGAGCTCAGAGGAAGAGTTTATAAATTAATAAGAAAACATAAATATGTCAATAACAAAAGGGTGGAAGATGTAAAACAGGCAATCTGCATGCACACAAGTACAACCGGTGTTTAGTTTTGGTCATGGTAGGGTGTCTTGTCTAGACTATCCTCCAGGTAGACTTATAAACTCCAGAACAACCAAAAAGCCAGTGGAAGGCCCTGGAAAATGATTAAAAGGAGGCAGAAACTGGAGAACGATTAACCCTTGCAAGAAAAGATATGTGATAGTGAGATTCACATGTATACAAATTTTCACCTGATAGCTCCTCTTCTATACTCCCAGGTCAGGACACACATCAGAGCAAGACTACGGCTCAACCAGGAAGCCTGACTTATAAGCGTAAGGAGCCAAAAGAGTGATTTCAGGGCTGCCAGAGCACTTGGGAAGTGAAGAGGGAATCTTGGAAAGGAGAGAGCCACAAAGTGAGGAGACACAAAATATTCCTATAAATTCTGCCCAAATTCTTTTTTTTTTTTTAAGATTTTATTTATTTATTTGACAGATCACAAGCACGCAGAGAGGCCGGGAGAGAAGCGGGCTCCCTGCTGAGCAGAGAGCCCGATGTGGGGCTCAATCCCAGGACCCTGGGATCATGACCTGAGCCGAAGGCAGAGGCTTTAACCCACTGAGCCACCCAGGCACCCCCTGCCCAAATTCTTAATAGACCCCTGAATTGTTCATGGGTCTCCAAAAAGCCCAGCTAGAAAGTTAAAAGAACTGAGCATATGCTGGCCTACAAAGTAAGTCTCAATACGTTTCCTAAGACTTAAGTCTTTCAGAGTATGTTCTCTAATGATGACAACATTAATTAGGAATCCAATATAAGATACGTACAACAGCCTTAAATATTTAGAAGTTAACACTTCTAAATAAATAACGGACCAATGAAGAAACCATGGGAAAATGAGAAAATATTTCATACTAAATAGTAATGAAAATATAACATATCAAAACTTGTGTGACACATCTAAGACAGCACTGGAGGGAAATTCACTGATGTAGTGTTTCTATTAGAAAAGAAGAAAGGTTTAAAATTAATGATCTGAGTTTCTACCATGAGAAAAATGAGCAAATTAAACCCTAAGTACAGAGAAGAGAGAAAATAATAAAGATTTGAACAGAAATAAATAAAATATAAAACTAGCCATAAAGAAAACTAACAAAACCAAAAGTTGTTACTTTGTAAAGATTAATAAAATCAATAAAATCCCTGGCAATACTGGTCAAGAAAAAAAAAAAAGAGAGAGAGAGAAAACAAGTTACTAAATCATGAAAACACAAATAATCTATACTGAGGATCTGTTACCACTACAGACCCCACAAACATTCAAATGGTCATAAGGACCTATTATAAACAAGTTTATGCCAATAAATTTGATAACTTAGATGAAATGGCCAAATTCCTTCAAAAACAAAATTGACCAAAACTGACGCAACGAAATAGAAAATCTGAATAGCCCTAGCTATTAAAGCCTTCCCACCAAGAAAACTCTAAATCCAGATGCTTTGACTCTTGAAATTTATCTATCAAAATTAAAGAACGCGAAATGTCTATCTTCTACAAATGCTCTCAGAGAATAGAGGATGAGGGAACATCCCCCACTACATCGTGTGAAGTCACATAGGCCTCCTACAGAAATCAAAGCCCTTACAGAAAAGAGAATTACAGATGAATAGTCCTCATGAATACAGATATTAAAATCGTAAGCAGTCTATAGCAAGTAGAATCTAGCAAGAAGGATAATCCATTGTGACTAAGTGGAGTTTGTCCCAGGAATACAAGGTTGTTCCAACATTTGAAAATCAATGTATTTCACCATTTAAACAGAACAAAGGAGAAAAATAATCTGATCATCTCAATAGATGCAGAAAAAGAATTTAACAAAATTCAGCACCCATTCATGATTAAGATACTTGAAAATTAAGGAAAGGAACTTCTTCAGTTGAATAAAATACATGGACAAAAATTGCGTGGTTTACATTATACTTAATAGTAAACGTTGTATATTTAGGAAACAAAGAGTCTACAGTTTATGCAGGGAGTTTTCCAGTAGGACCCCGTGGGCCATGGGTCAGTCATTGGTTGATTATTTAAGACTGCAGGGGGAAATGTTCTAAACTCATGTTCTTAAGCTGAAATGTTTGTCTCTTCTTCAAACTGAAGAGACAGATATAGTATGGAAAAATTCCACATGAACAATGAGTTTGGGCAGAAACTTTGCTCCAAAAACTACTATGAACAATGAGACAGCTTAACCAAAATTTAAAACGCTCATGTCTAGAATATCCACTTCTAGATTTCTAGCCCACAGAAACAGGAATATGTACAAGGATGATCACTGTAGAATTATCTGTAATGGGGGGAAAAACTAGAGAAAAATTAAATTCTATCAATAGAATTTTCTCTCTTACTTTGCAATACTCTATAGCCATTAAAATGAATGAATGCAAAGACATGAAAAAACGTCCATAATATAGTTTTTTTTAAATTTTGGGTTTTTTTAATAATATAGTTTTTTATTTAAAAAAGCAAGTTGATATATAATATTTATAGTGCAAGCCCACTTTTCTTAAATAAAACTCTTTATAAT
Source organism: Martes martes (assembly GCF_963455335.1). Taxonomy (NCBI): domain Eukaryota; kingdom Metazoa; phylum Chordata; class Mammalia; order Carnivora; family Mustelidae; genus Martes; species Martes martes. The sequence goes on from NC_137896.1 coordinate 114,849,878, forward strand.
TTATGCATAAAATAAAAGCCTGAAAGGATGCATACCAAAATTCTGATCATACTTCACTTTGGGTGATGATATTATAGGTGATTACAATTTTCTTTACACTCTTACAAGAAACATTTTTTAAGACGCGAGCCACCAGTTGTGCAAAATGAGTGCAATTATTCCCCTTACTGGGAGGGAGGGGGTGATTCCATTAGAAGCACACCTGTGTGACTTTGAGCAAGATACTTAATTTCTCTGAGGCTTTTTACCTCATCTCCAGTGACAATTAAGATAATAGTATATTCTGCAAAGTGTAATTGTAGACATATGCAAGTCCCTCCATGCTGATATCCATATTCCCATATGGGTCCCAGAAAGTCTCGTATGTCCATCAGTGAAGCTGGCAGAGCCTGAGGCCTCCCACACACCACACCCCTCATGTGCTCATGTACTAATGACGTTTGAACACCTGCCAGGAATGGAGTCCTATTGGGGATGCTTTACATCTATTATTTCGAATCCTCCACAAAGCCCTGAAAGACAGGTGTAATTCAACATCCATTTTATTTAATACTTATTTAGTGATTATCTACTATGTGCCAAGCACTTTTCTATGTGCTGGGGATAGAGCACTGGATAAAAATAACAAAAATCCCTGGCCATCAGGAGTCAAACATTCTCATGAGGAGAGACAGGCAATAAACGTAATGACCACCTGTAGGAGAAATGGTTAATGTCAGTATCTAGTATGGTTGAGGGTAGTTGTGCTAACAGAGAGAAACAGAGTGAGATAAGGCAAATTGGGAAGATCAGAGGGAGCTGAACTTGCAATTTTCAAAAGGATGGTGAGGATAGGTTTCCTTAAGAAGGATTATTGCAGCATTATTCACACTAGCCAAGAAATGGAAGCACCCAAGTGTCTATTGATAGAAAAATGGGTAAAGAAGAAGTGATATTTATATATAAGGGAATATTATTCAGCCATGAAAAAGAATGAAATCTTGCTGTTCACAATGACATGGATGGATCTAGAGTGTATAATGCTAAGTGAAGTAAGTTAGTCAGAGAAAGACAAATACCATATGATTTCACTCATTGTGAAATTCAAGAAACATAGAAAACAAACAAAGGAGAAAAGAGGCAAACTAAAAACAAACTTAAATACAGAGAACAAAATGGTGGTTGCCAGAAGGGAGGTGGGTGCAATGGGTAAATAAATAAAGGGGATTATACTTACCTTGAGCCCTGAGAAATGCACAGAACTGTCCTATCATTATATTGTACAGCTGAAACTAATATAACAATGTATTAATTACACTTGAATAAAAACTAATTTAAAAAGCACTTGAGGGAGTTGAGGGAGTAAGTCAGGCAAGTATCTGGGCCAAGGGGTTTTCCAGGCAGAGGGAATAGCCAGTGCAAAGGCACTGAGCCAGCGGGAAGGGCCAAGGAGGCTGAGTAGAACAAAGAGAGTGGGAGATGAGGTCAGAGAAGGAACAGGAACCTGGGAGGACTTTTAGGCCATCCTAAAGATGTGCTTTCTCAGGGAAATGGAAGCCATTGAGGGGTGAAGTACAGGAGTGTCATGATCTGACCATGTTTCAAAAGGCTCACTCCAACTCTGAAGAGGAGTAAAGGGAAAAGCAGGAGGTCAGGGGGCTATTGCAATAATTCAGGCTCAGACAGAGTCATATTGTCATGTTCCCATTTTAAAATCAGGGAATTGAAACTCAGCAAGCCCCTGTCTGGCTCATTATTGCACAGCTACTAAGTGGCTGCTCTGGGATTTGAATCCAGAACAACCTGATTCCAAATCCAATGTTCTTTTGTCTAGAAGGGAATGATGGGCTCAGGGGTATTGTGAGCTTTCCTTCACTGCCAGTGTCCTCATACTTGGGGAGCCCTTGCCTCCACCCTATTTCATGCCCCTCTCTCACTCCCTACTCTCTCCTTCCAACTCTCCAGCCCCCACACAACCTCTCTATGAAAATGTAGCCAATGTGGGCATTTCACCAGTATGGGCAATGCCATTTGACATCCTCATGTTAGTTGTTCAGTGTTTCCCAGCCCTGGGTGGCAAGTGAAACCATTACAGTTCAGGTAGAGAAACAGAGACATTGTTAAATCAGGAAAGCACCCCAAAGTCACATAACAGGTTGGAGATGGAACCTCCTCTCTCCCTCCCCCTTGTTGGTTTAGCATCTCCTGCCTCTACACACTGGTCTAGACATTGGGTGTTAAAAGTAGGCTGTGCTCTGTCCCCCGTGGCTCAGTTCCCCAATGGGTGCCGGTGCCCCTTGGCAAGGGTGAGCACCACAGCAATCCAGCAAAGCTACGGTGAATAATTGTTATTTCCTTGCACAACATCCATCAGGAGACAAGCCCTGGCATTTATCTAGCAGCAAGTGATCGTTATCTGGTGGCAATGTTCTTCCCACTGACAGTATCTTCTAAATAAGGGTCAGCAATCCAGCGGTCTGTCTGCTGCTGATTTCTTCCTGTGGAATAAGCCACATTCAAACCACGGCCGTGGGGGCCCTGGGGCTGGGGAGGAGGAAGAGAGAAGAAGGCAGTCAGGGAAGGAGGTCCTTCCACAGCTGAGCCAAAGAAACCGTTCTAGGCTTTTTGATTCTGACAAATATTTGTTGAACGAATGTTTGGGAGAAGATGGAAGATAATACCAGGGAGAATCCTCATTTCCACTTTAGCAAATGTTCATACATGAATGTGACAGAGCGCCTGGTAGGTTACATGGATGGTGAAGTTCTGGGTGTAAGGAAGGTGCAAGAAAAGGCTCTTGTGGCTTTTGATATCTGTCACTTTTCTTCCTGTCATCAAACCAGAATCTGGCATGGGGTTGAGTCACAGAGTTCAGCAAGAACTGTCATCAGATGAGCTGTGGACTTGGCATCAGAAGACCTAAGTCCAGGGTGCCTGGGTGGCTCTGTCTGCCTTTGGCTCAGGTCATGATCCCAGGATCCTGGGATCAAGTCCCTCATCCAGCTCCCTGCTCAGTGGGAAATCTGCTTCTCCCTCTGCCTCTGCCCTTCCCCCTGCTTGTGCTCTCTCTCTCACTCTCTCTCTCGAATAAATAAATAAAATCTTGAAGTAAAAGAAGGAGAAGGAGAAGAAGACTAAAGTCCAGACCGTACCAATTCCTGGATCCTGGACCTAAATTTCTCAGAGCCTTGATTTGCTCATCTGCCTAATAACAATGGGAATGACCCTTTCTCATGGGGCTGTTGTGAGGATTAGAGGAGATAATAATGCATAAGAAATGCTGTGTTGACCATAGGATGCTCTACATGTAAGCTACAGATATTTGGTTCAGGTCTAGCGATTCCACTGATGTTGTTCAAGTGGTTGGCTCTGTACTGCCCTCCCCCCCCCCCCGCCCCCTGAGTTTTGCTGACTTAGAGACTAGCCTTCTTTCTGTTGTTCAGCCTCTTATGGTCTTCAGTTGAAAGCCACTGTCCAAATACTAAGTCCATCAACTAATAGAGAGCCCAGGCTGAACTAGGCTACAGGGATTCCAAAGAAATACATGATTTTAGTCTGTGTGCCTTCATGGGATTTATAAATTTCATATTTGGACAAATTGAGCCCAGTAGAAGCCAAGGTACAATTATGAATATCTCTATAGTTGGATCCTATTAATGAGGGCCTGACATGTGCTAAACAGTGCCCGGTACTTCCATATCATCACATTATTTTACGTTCCATTCAGAGTACAGAGTGCCTTCATTTTACAGTTGCAAAAACTGAAATTTGGAGAGGTCAAGTGATCCATTCAAGACCAGCCCAATGACAAGATAGTGTTGAGGGCCATATCTGTTTTTTTCCCAAGTCTAGAATTCTCTCCCCCAGCACAACTAGATTATAACCTTGTGCTTTGACCCAGCTCTAAGGAGAAACAAAAATTCGTGGCTCACCTTCCAGACAGTTGAGGCTCTCGGAGGCTCCTACAGATGGATTCTGCCCCGTCTCTGGAGGCCTTGCTACCATAGCGTAGTAGGACCAGCAATCTCCTCTGGAGGGATTTGGATATTTAAAACCCCAGGGATAAATGCAAATCAAAACCGCAATGAGACACCATTTCACATCCATTAGCATGTTTATTGTTTTGTTTTGTTTTTTAAAGCAGAAAATAACAAGTGCAAGGAAGAATGTGAAAGAATTAAAACTCCTGTTCACTGCCGGTGGGAAGGTAAAATGGTGCAACCACTGTGGAAAATGGTATAGCAGTTTGCCGTAAGTTTCCAAAAAGTTAAACACAGAATTATGCCATGATCCTGTAATTCCACTTCTAGATATAACCTAAAGCATTAAAAGGGAACTGAAACATATAATTATATACCCATGTTTACCGTAGTATCATTCACGATAGCCAAAACACAGAAGCAACCTAAGTGTCCATTAATGGACAAAATGTAGTATAGCCACACAATGGAATATGATTCCCCATGGAATATTATTCAGTCTTAGAAAGGAAGGAGATTTGGACCCATGCTGCAACAACCTTGAGGACATTGTGCTAAGTGAAATAAGCCAGACACAAAAGACAAATGCTCTATGATTCCACTTATTTGAAGTACCTAGTCATCATATTCACAGAGAGAGAAAGTAGAAGGGAGGTTCCCTGGACTATAGGGGATGAGGGCAGTGGGTTTATTGTTTAACAGGGAGAGAGTTGCTATTTGGGATGATGAGAAAGTTCCAGAAATGGGTAACTGTGATGGTTGCACAACATCGTGAATACACTTATTGTCGTTGACTTGTACACTTGAAATGGCTAAAATGATAAATATTATGTTATGTGTATTTTACGACAATAAAAAAAAGCCCTCAGGGAGAAATTCTTCAGTTGAAGAAGAGGAATGTTTTGCTCCCAGAGTTCTATTCTCTAGCGAGTCCAGGATGATTATAACGTTTGTTTGGAAATCATTAACTGTTCATCAAAGAAGGGGCAGCCAAGAACACTCAAGAGGTGACAAGAGAATGAGAAACAGCTCAGCAGTGTCAACGTAAGTCAGTAGGAAATAAGGATTTGATTTACGAAAACTCTGTTTTTGTAAGATTTTCTTCAGAGCCCAACTATTGTCCAACACAGACAACCTGCATCATCAGTATTCAAAGGAGCTACAAGAAAGCCCGGTGGAATTTGACCACAGGTCCCTTTAAGTCATTCAAAGATGAACATTTATGCCACATGTTTCTTGGGCTTTTAAAAGGCAATGTTCTGTGCTGATGGTCCCCTTGGCTGTATAGATAATTGTAAAACAAACTCCATATTCCAGTGACACCTTTTCTAATTACATCTCACCTTCATTAGGCTATTAAAGTGATAGATGGTGGCAATTACATTGAATCCCACTGAAAACTCTCTATCTGTGACGCGCAGTGACGAGAACATGAGTTATTTACCCAGAAGCCAGGAAGAACTTGCAGCCTTGGGCACACTGGGGAAACAGAAACCCCATATGACCATTAGCAGCATATGGATTCCAGAAGCAATGTCAGGAGGCTGGGTGGCAGAGTACACAGTTGGCGTTCGCTTTTCTACAGACCTCACCAGATGCTGGGATGGAAAATAGAAGCTATTATCAGGTATTATAGAGTTACTTAAAACAACTCGAATATACTCAGAAGAGAGCCTGCAAAATACTTAATTACTCCTAGCCAATCTATATAAGAAATAGGTGAAGCAACCAAAGAAGTTGAACCTGGAGAAAAGAAGACACAAGAGTAGGGGGCACTATCTTTAGACATTCCAACGTAAATTAGACTCATTACATCTGCGTGGCCCCAGAAGAATTAGTGCAGATAACAGAACACCCTGTTCTAATAGTTTTAAATAACTGGAACATTTACTATTTGACATAGCTTGGAGGACCAGAGGAAGATGGGCTTCAGGTCTGGTTGATTCAGGTGCTCAATGATATAATCTAGGTCTCAGACTCTTTCATTCCTCCTCTCTGCTATCCACAGTGGCCTGCGAGGGCCACCAGTAACAGTAAAGGCTTCATGCTCTCTTGTTCACTATCAGTAGAAAAGCAAGAACTGACCTCCCACAATTCTCAAAAAAAATGAGGAAATCTCACAGAAGCTCTCAGCAAACATCGCTGATCACATCTCACTGGCTGGAATGGGATCACACCCTCATTTCTAAATTAACCGTTGTAATATGGGAGGTGGGACTATTTTGATTGGCCCGATGATCGTGTCCCAATCTGGAGCTGCTGCAGGGAAGAACATGGACTGATAGTTAGAAGCAGATGACTCATAGAAAGAAGAGCTTCTAGCATGGGTGGGGGTGGGGGTGGGGGCGTGCAGATACACTGCATCCATTCCACAGCTGCCCCCTTCGATATCAGTGACAAACATAGTTCATTAGTCTATCCTCTACCGCTGAGCCTGGATGGCCTCTGCATCCACCTTAACTTGTCCTCTAGGCAGTCACTAACAATAAATTAGGGACAGCTCTCAAAATCAGTTCTACTGGCTAGGCCAGCCTAAAGATGGAATGGGCCAGCATAGGAGGTTGTGAGCTCTTGGTCACTGGTGCTGTCTTAGCCCAGGCTATGTGACCTGTGTGCAGAGAGGTTGCCATGGGGATTCGATCACAGGTGAAGGTTGGAGCCCAACTATCCTGAAGATTCCATGGTTAGAGATAGCTAGGGAAGGAAGCTGGGGCATTCAAGCAGGTCTCAGATTTGTAGTAGAGGAAAGATTTGAGTGTCTTGTCCTAGCCTTTGGCTCTCTCTCCATGGTCCTGAAGCTCCAGGACCTATCCTATGTTTTCTTCCATAGGATAGTAGAACAGGCATTGGCAATTTTTCTCCAGAGCATCCTTTCCAGTCACAAAATACCAATATCTTTGCCTGAGGCTTAATTTGTAGGCAACTAATACACAAACCTGAGAGATTGGTTGCCTTGTCCAAGATCATTCAGCTAAGTGAATGGTAGGGCTGAAATAGGACCTTGGATCTCCTCTCCTCTAGCTCAGAACACTCCTCTAGAAACATCAGCTATGGAGCTGAGGGGTCCTCATTTGTTCTACACGTGACAGAAGCAGACCCACACTGATGTAGGCAGAAAGGGCCGGATGGGCCTCAGCACTTGAAGTGTGGTCCTCATGGCCCATGCTGGCTTCCTCAGGAGGCTGAGTACTAACAACCGTGAGTGCGATGGGTTTTCTATTCTGTCTGGGTTTCACTTCCTCCATCCACATCCTCCCTTATGTCCTGTAAATAGGAGATGCTTTTATGGCTAAGACGCTTGAGGCCCTAGATGTGATGTGGAGGCAATCCCTCCAGCTTCTCCCCCCAGAGCAGATACTCAATGTTCATCTGAGCAGGGTGGGAGGATAGACCTTGCCCAGACACAGAGCTTCTATATCCCTGCTCTGTTTTTCTCTAAGCCATTGTCCTCTTGCAAAAATGTGTAAAGACCAGAAAAATGTGAAAGGAAATCCAGAAAGAAGTTCTCTGGAAAGAGCTCTTTGTCCTCAGTGACTTCTGATAGCAGAGTTACCATCTTGAGCCCCTCCTGGGTGGTAAGCCCAGGGGAAGGCACTCAGTGCACATTATCTGGGAGTTTCTTGCTGGCAGTGCCATGACACTGCTTTCAATCAGGCTTGAGGGGTACTGCTAGAAATTCAGTGGAACATTGTCTTCACGTTAAGTCTATAGCACAGTTCCTCACCTTAGTAGGCATGAAAAAGTAATTAGCTGGGGGGCGCCTGGGTGGCTCAGTCAGTTGAGCATCCGACTCCTGATTTCGGCTCAGATCATGATCTCAAGCTTGTGAAATCGAGCCCCATGTCAGGCTCTCTGCTCAGCGCAGAGTCTGCTGGTCCTTTTCCCTCTGTGCCGTCCCCCCAGCTCATGCATACTCTTGCTCTCTAATGTAAATAAATAAATAAAAATCTCTTAAAAAAATACTTAGCTAACAGACTGAATGAGTGATTAAAGCCATTTTATAGATGAGAAAACCAAGGCGTGTGATCCTTAGTTGATAGGCCAAGGCAACGTGGGAGTTTTGGCAGCGCTGGGGTGGGAACTGGGTCTTCTGCTTCCTGTTTGGTTTGGAACAAGACTAGACGATCTCTAATATCTCTTGGTGCTCCCTAATATTTGGGGACTCAGCAAATTCGTCTCTAGACCTGTGCTGTGCGGTAGAGCTCTTTCTGCAGTAAGAGAAATGCTCTGTGGCCATGCTGGTACACTAGCCACTGGCCCACGTGGCTTGGAATGAGGAGCTGAGTTCTTCCTTCCTGTGGCCAGTGACTACCATGTGGGAGGGCACAGTGCTAACATTTTGCCTTCCCCAAGGCCCAGCACCCGAGCCTCTGCCAGACATTGATGCAGTGGAAGTTTGCAGTTGGCACTGACACTTAGAGATACTTGCCCATACCCCTTGGCAAAACACACCAGCCCCTCCCCTCCAGATGCACTAGTCATTCTTCAGTAGCTGTGCTTCTATCTGCAGAAGGGAGATGAAAACAAAATTGGGAGAGTTGAAGCAGAAAGACTATTGATTTTTAATCCTTTTTATCATCCAAGAATTTCAAGGTGTATTCCTCATGTCATTCCATTCCTCACCCGGGAGCTGGGAGAAACTGACCCGGAAGGCCTGGGCAGCACCAAGTCATGTGAATTAAACACACTTTAAAGGAAACCCCTCGGGTCAACATCACTTTTTCTCTGCAAATCATTTGAGTCTTTACTGCTATTTTCTGTTGGGCTCATCCCAGGAGGGGATTTTTTTTTTTTTCTAGATAGATTAAACCATGAATCCATTAACCACTGATTTAATTTCTGGGCCCTCATTCTTCTAAATTGTTATCGCATCCCATAATAGAAGCACGGCACAACTGAGCTAGAAGACAGTTCAGGCAATCTCCAGGCTGTAAAATTAATGAGGATGGAACAGTTACTGCTTATCCAAGCTTGTGCAACCATTGGACCGTGTTCCCTACACCGTCATTGCAGTCATCACCGTGATCCTCTGGGGTTTGTAAAATTCTTCCCCATTTTACAGGTAGATAAGTAGCCAAGCTAGAATTTACCTGGAGGTCTGGCTAGCTCCAGGGCTGGGACCCTTCCTCTGTACTCTAACCTTTCCAATCATCCCATGGATAAGGACACAGACACCCGGAGAGCTATAATTACACAGCAGTAGGGGCCTGACCTCCTGTCCATGTGCTCCATTCAGTTCTCTCCTTCGACCTCACATACAGAGCCCCACACCCAGTTTGCACATTCCGCCGTCCATTTCTCTTTGGCAATACCGTTTTGCTAAGAAAAAGGATCAAAATACCTTCAGGTGCCATTCAAGGCCCTCCACAATTTGGTCCCACCCTCCCCTGCAGTAGCCCCCATCCCCAATCAGTCAAGGGAGGTGTCTGAGCAAACCCAATGTTTATGCTCCTTCAACACTTTCAGGATGAGCTTTTTTTCTTGCCATCATTAAAAAAAAAAATTTAAAAACAAATTACATACCTGTATACTGAGAGAGATGTTTTGGCATTAAACCTAAAGATGTTTATTACAGCAATATATGCATTACAGTGAAAAGTGCAAAGGAAAAACAGTGTACATGGTCAAGCACAACAGAAATGTTAAGAATAGAGTAATTCTATTCTGTAGATTAATATAAAGCCACTACAATGGAAGTAGGAGCCCATGATTAGAGAGCCTCTGGCTGCCCACACAGCTGAGGGAGAGTAGACCGGATCTCTCTGATACTTCCTGGGCATATACGGCATTGAGCAAAACCAGAAATGACTGACTTGGGCCCCATAATAATAATATCAATAAAAACAGCCATAATGTAGATTAATCAACTTTGCATTATTTTATAAGCTCAAGTCTCCAGCACTTGCCAGCTCCTCCTTGAAGCAGTCCCTTGGGGGTAGCTGGGAGACAAAATATCACAATGGACTTGGAGTCTGAAACCATTAGTTCAAGGCCCAACAGGGTCACTGAGACTTCAGTGTGCCCCTCTGTAAAATGGGGAGGATGCTATCCACTGTGGGCAGCTGCATTGAGCACAGCTGGCAGCCGGGAACACTCCCACTCGTGTGTCCCCCTGCTGCCTCTTCGGTGAGTGAGCGACCCCATTCTGTGCTTCCTCCAAGCCCCAGGAGAGCGAGAGGCACTACATCATGGGGCCCCAGCAGAAGATGGGGTCAGCCCCTGTTCCCCTTGGACTTGCTGGCCCCCCCAGGCTCTTCCTTTACTTGAATCAAATTGATTTGCAGCTGTCTGTCCACAGGGTGGCTGGAGTGGAGAGGCAGGAACAGGCCCCAGCTCCCCCTGGAGTCCTGGTGTATCTGTGGATTCTGCTGAACCACAATATTAGAAGGGGGCCCTAACTGCAAGCATGGCCCAGGTCTGCCACACATACCTCAGGCGCCTCATGCAGTAGCAAGCATTCAGAGGGCCACTTCCAGCCCCCGGTCAATGCACGAGGCAATTACCATCTCCACGGAAGGTGACTGTCACCTAACGCTCTCACGAATTGAGAACCCTCAGCCTAGAACATGCCCTCCTGGGCCACAGAGCTTGGGACCTGGATCCCTACCTGATCTGATTTTTCAGTTCCTAATTCAGAATCTATGAGATGGCTAAAAACAGTGGCTTTTAAATGTTTGAAGCAGCAGAACACGTTTTCCCTCAAACAAAATCTCGTCTGAAACGTTTGTGTTTATTTTGTAATTTCTAATTAATATTTACCTTTTTTTATAGTCAATCAGTGACAATAATGTAGTTGTTTTGATTAAAAAATAAGATGAGATCAGGAACCAGGGATGACAGTTGCATTTTTTATACAGCTCCAGCTTCTGATTTATATCTGTATTTTATTTTGCTTGTATCATATTAATTATACCTAACAACTAATACATCAGCACTGCTCTGAGTGCTTCAAACATTTTAACTTATGACACCTTAGAACTCTAATAGATGATATTCTCATGCTCATATGAGGAAGCAGAGGCCCAGAGACCTGGAGAAGTGGCCCAAGATCACACAGCTAGGGAGTGGCCAGCGCTGGGGTTCAAACCCAGGCAGGCTAACTCCATTGTCTGTCATTAGAATAACTATTTTCTTGTGGCTCCCAGGGAAAAGCCTAATAGGGTCGACCCTTGAACAGTGGCGGGGGTTAGGAGTGCCGACCTCCATGCACACTCAAAAATCCACATGTAACCTTTGATTCCCCCAAAAGTTAACTACTAGTAGCCTACTGTTGACCAGAAGCCTTACCAAGAATGTAAACATTGATTAACACATGTTTTGTATGTTATATGTATTATAGTCTGGATTCTTACTATAAATAAAGCTAGAGAAAAGAAAATGCTAAGAAAGTCTGAAGAAAATTTACTTTTGCCGTACCACACTGTATTGAAAAAAATAATCCGATTATAAATGGACTTGTGCAGTTCAAACCCGTGTTGTTCAAGGGTCAAATGTATATATAGATATGTAGTTATAAATGATAACTTTTTATTAACATATAATGTATTATTTGTTTCAGGGGTACTGGTCTGTGAATCATCAGCCTTAAATAATTCATAGCGCTCCCCACAACTCATACCCACCCCAATGTCCATCACCCAGCCACCCCATCCTTCGCACCCCCCTCCCCTCCAGAAACCCTCAGTTTGTTTTCTGAGATAAGAGTCTCTTATGGTTTGTCTTGCCTGCCCTACAAAATTGGGCTATTCTTTAATTAAACTGGGAGGGTAGAAACAGTTTTATTATGTGTCTTAACCAAAAATAAATAAATGACCTAACCCGAGAAGCACCCCCATTAGGATTCAGGGAACAGTTTGAAAATTCCTGACCTAGAGCACCAGGGACATATTGAAGGGATGATCAGTCTGTCAAAACACACGCGCAGAGAACCTTCAGGGTGTAGCTGAGACAAAAGGCATTGGCTGGCATTTCACCAAATGGAAATCTCCAGTCTCTGGCACTACCAATATTCCCCATTACAAATCTTCCAGCTGGTAAACAGAATGATGCCACTGACATTTAATTGAAATGTCAGCACATTTAGAAAGAGCCCTGATGAAACTGCCAAGTTAAAGTTATCGCTGATGACTTAAGCTAAATGGAAACAGAAAATCACCACTAACGCCCCCCACCACCACCCCCACACACAGTATTGTATCAGACGGAGAAAAAGCGGAGAGCTTCAGCTGTCCAAGAAAAATTTATAGATCGTTTTTCAATGGAGTTTTATTTTAGCTCTGAAAAAACCATGGGACAATTGGAAAAACTTGTGAAAGTAATCAGGTCCAAGACAGGCCAGTGCTCATGCAAATCGATTCAACAAGCATACACTGATTAAATTGCCTTTGGATGGTAATATCACCTTACATTTATTTGCATAGCTTACAGTTTATAGAGGCCATGGTAGGTGGCGGAAATGGTCCTAATTCTGCAGCCCCTCCCCGCATCCTCCTCACTCTATGCCCCTGTAACTTTGCAGCTTCCTCCCATTCTGATGCCAGGTTTAACCATGGGATTTGCTTTAGCTAATGGGCTTGTAGAAGACATGATGTAGGCAGAGGGTTGAAAAGCACCTGTGTGTTTCCCTGTGTTCATTCCCTGTGCCATCTCTACTAGAAGGACGCACCCATGGAATAGAGCCAAGGATCCCAGTCGTCCCAAGGCCATCCTAGATCAGAAATAGCTAGCCAACTCTGAGTCATATGAGAGAGCCCAGTCCCAATCCACAGAGTCGATCTGGGGACCCCTGGCTGCCCATGGGCACTTGAGGAGCAGCTCAGCCCAGATCCACTGGACCCCACTATTGTAAGCCACTGAGGTTTTGAGGGTGTCGTTAAAGGTCACGATTGTAGCATCGCCCATCTGATGAAGAGACTTGCCTTGTATTAATCTCCTGTGTCTCCTCCTTGGGATGATGGAATGCTTACCTCACCCACTTTCTAAATGAGAACACTGTGATTCATACAGGTTAAGTGGATTGGCTTTATTTCCACAGCTGCTTCTGATGCCTGGTTCTCGGCTCAGACCAAATCAGGCAGCCTCTCTGAAATACTTAACCAACAGCATTAACCTAGAGGCTGAATCCGTTTTTTTCTTTTAGATCAAAGAGGCAGCTTTTATAGGTTGAAAGCACAGAGGGAGAGCAGATGTTTCAGAAGTCCTTGGGCCCAAAAGGCAGAAGCTGCAGACGTATTTGGCTCTGTGGGCCCCCTCCCACTCTCACCCTGGGACACCTCCCTCCTTCCCCAGGTTCTACTCTGCTTTGAAGAGATACAGGACACATCCACGGCAGCTGTGTGTTTCTCTTGTCATCTCTCTGTGGCTAGTTCTATTCACAGGCATTCTGCAAATGCTTCATGGGAATCCCCGCCAGATAGGGAAACCACTGGTGAGTTATGGAGAAATGATTTAAAATAATTTTTTTGACCTTGCCACACTCACCTTAAAAATCTACTCTTGCTCCCAATTTCCCCCAACTCAGGTTCAAAATCACGCCAGATCCTTTACAATCTGGAACCAACCTATAATTTAAATGTCACTGCTGCCTCCCACTTCCCTCCCCAAATTTCTGTTCCAGAATCAGAAATATCCTGCTCTTTTTGGACAAGCAGCCCAAGACTACGCATCGAGGGAGTGGCAGAGCTGGTCTTCGAACCCAGGCAGGCTAGCTCCACAGGCCATGATCTATGACTCAGGCAGCATTTTGAACTCATGCCTCTGTTTATACTCCCTGATCTGTTCCACATTATCTTCTGTTCCTTTTCCTTCATTTGCTGAACCTCTATTCTTAGGAAATCACACTCTTTAAACACTTACTCACTTATGTGTTTGTTGGTGCTTTTGTTTTATCTGCCTGAGGCTGTGAAGCATTGGCAGGTCCTACTGCCAAAACCTCATGGCAGCCAAGTCCATGCAGAGCCCTGAGAAATCACAAGATATCGTAGACTTTGTTCTACTTTGAGGTGCCCCCATGTTAAATATGATGGGCCCCAAGATGGTAAGCTTTACATATTCAGAGGGAGGGGCAGGACTACTCCCTTTCAGAAACAGGTAATTCTAAACAGACCCATTTATGTTATGTGGGTCTTTTGGGGGGAACAGAAGAGAGAGAGAGAATCCTAAATGGGCTCCACACCAAGCATGGAGCCCAACATGGGGCTCAGTCTCACAACCCTGAGATCATGACGTAAGCTGAAATCAGGAGTCAAATGTTCGACCAACTAAGCCACCCAGGTGGCCCCAATATGTGGATCTTAAATACCTGTTCACCGGGAGCCTTCACACTTGCTCACAGGTAAGATAAATCCTCAATTCCTTCGGTCTCTAAAGGTACCAGTCACATTGATTGCAAGTGCCTCTTTTCACTGATGTCCACCCACTAGCCACGTGCTCATCGGAAATAGATTCCCTGTTTTGTGTATGTTCGTATTTCCACATCTGTCCTTCAACTTCCTCACCCCCAGCTCCAAGCACTGTCATAATCCCTGGCACATATCACAAGCTCCGTGCTTCCTTGCAGAAAAGGGAAAAGTACAACAGGCTGTTGGGTAGTAGACCCCTCGGGGTTCCTCTAAAAAGTAAAGGCACCTCCTCAGAGCCTTTGGTGAATTCACCTAAAAAGCTGGGCATACAGAGGAAAGAGCATGTGCTCTGGAGTCAGAAGGTCCTAGGAATATCACTGAATTTCATTGACCCTTAGTTTCCTAGTCTGTAAAACTGAGATAGTAAATGGTATCATCTTAATGCTATCATTGGCTGGAAAGAAAGAAAAGAAAAGCTCATCTTTCCAGAACCTATGACACACTGGGGAGGAGAGCAGGCATGTGTATTTTGAAAATCTCTCCCCCAGAGGATTCTGATATGCTAATTCACCCCAATGTGAGAATCGCTAGTCTAGGTCTGAAGAAAAGAGAGTTGGGTTCGGATGGAGGAGTATATGCGGTTCTGAGAGATCTCAGAAGTTCAGATGGTGACAGAGTGGGGTTGACTCCAGAAGAAGGATGAAGACAGAAAACATGCAGAGGTAAAGGAAGACCATAGCTGGATGTCTTTATTATCCATATAGACCACAGATAAATAGAGGAAAAGGCCAGTAAGATATTATTTTAGATGTCTCATTGACCTGGTCTGTTTTTTGGGATTCCATGGTCCAAACTCACGGAGAATGTCAGCAGGATATGAAGGCATGCTCAGGACCATGACTAGGGCAAGCCTGGGGGCAGGCAGAAACAGTCAAAATGCTTTCATTCGGCCCTGGCCTTGTGGGAAAGAGAGAATCCAGGATGGAGGAATGGATGTTGGCCATGGAGCAGAAAACCAACAGGCCTGTGATCTAGTCTGCAGGAGAAAAGGTAAGCAGGAGCTCTGACCCCCAAAAGAGAGCCCCAGAGAGGATATCCCAGCAGAACTTTTGAGAGATGCTCAATCCCCTGGGCTCTGATATTGATTTAGTCAAGGTCTTAACCATGTCTTTCCTGGACTACAGCAGGAGTCTCCCAACCGGTCTCTGTACCTCCCATTTTTGCTTCCTGTGAAGTATCTTCCCAATCACTACCACCAGAGTGATCTTTTTCCCTGCTCTGTATTTATAGGTATATTAAAAGTATAATCATGTATAGATTTATATAGTCAATATATGCATATATACTATACTGCCCTTTTTAATTATTTTATTAAAAGGATATAGATTATATTATACATACCCTTCTGTATCTTTTCTCTTCCAATAAAACCCATTGAATTCCCTCTAAGTCAGCTGGCAGTTTTCCAATTCATTCTTTTTTGTGGATATATAATATTCCACAGTATAATACACCACAGTCTATTCTAGGGCCCACTATAGACATCAACGGCCAATTCAGCCATATATAAATATATATATATGTATATATATATTTGATTAATGTACATATATATACACACATATATACATATATATACACACATATATATACTTATATACACTTGTTCATATGGCCAATTCATATGAATTAAGAATTCATAATAGAAAGATACTGGTATTGGGGCGCCTGGGTGGCTCAGTGGGTTAAGCCTCTGCCTTTAGCTCAGGTCATGATCCCAGGGTCCTGGGATCGAGCCCCACATCGGGCTCTCTGCTCAGCAGGGAACCTGCTTCCCCCTCTCTCTCTGCCTGCCTCTCTGCCTGCTTGTGATCTCTGTCTGTCAAATAAATAAATAAATCTTTAAAGAAAGATATTGGTATTGAAAAAGATAACTTCATCAAATGATGAGAAAAGATATCTCATTCATATGAATTATGAATTGGCCTTAAGTACAAGTATGTATATGTATATCTCTGTGTCTGTGCCTTTAGAAAATATTATTTTTATTTTCATAGGATGGATTCACAGAAATGAGATTGCTAGGTCAATATATGTACTTTGAATCTTAATAATTGTTGCTTGCTAGCTTCCAGCATAGCTATAACTATATCACTATCCCAACTAGCAGTGCAGAGAACCCTCTGTTCCCCACATTCCTGCCAGCAATAGATAGGGGAGTGCTTTTTAATTTGTGCCAGTCCGATGGGTACAAAAAGATACCTCATTGTTATTTTAATTTAGACTTCTGCGACTATCAGTGAATTGAGTATATTTGGTGCCATTTGCATATGGCCTTCTCTGAATTATATTTTGGTATCATTTTTTTCTATTTATTGTGATTTATTCTTTTTGTCAACTTATAATTTCTCTCTGCAAGTAGAGGAATTAACCCCATATCTACCATCTGAATTACAAACATTTTTATGGATCTACCACATGTCTTATTACTTTATTTTTATCAAAATGCACAACTGAAATTTTTTGCTGAGATATCATTTGCCCACCATAAAATGTACATCTTTGAGTATACAAGTCATTCAGTTTTTAGTGTATTCACAAGGTTGTGCACCCGTCACCATTACCTAATTCCAGAACCTATCCATCACCTTGGAGAAACCTAGAACCATGAACAGTCACTCCCCATTTCCCTCTTTCTTCCAGACTCTGACAGTCACAAATCTGCTGGCTGTGTCTGTGGATTTGCCTATTCTTCCCATTTTATATAAACGGAATCCTGCAATATGTGGCCTTTTGTGTCTGTTTTACTTAGCATAATGGTTTTAGGGTCCATCCACACAGCATGTGTCAAAACTTCCTTTCTTTTTTATGGCTCAGTAGTGCATTGTATGGATCTCCTGTATTTACTTATTCATCAACTGATGGACATTTAGGTTACTTCCACCTATGGGCTATTGTGAATGTATGCTATGTGGATATATATTGTTAGGAACATCATATACAAGTCTTTACACAAACGTGTGTTTTCATTTCTCCTAGGTCTATACTTAGGAGTGTGACTGCTGGGTCATATGCTAACTCTATATTTAACTTCTGAGAAACTGCCACGCTAGTTGTTTTCCAAAGAAGCTGCATCGTTTTACATTCCCCCAGTAATGTATGAGGGTTCCAATTTCCTCCCTATTCTAATTTTTAGAAAACATTTGTAGAGGGATTAGTGTTAATTCTTCTCTATAACTTCAGTGGAATTCACCAATGAAGTCCTTGGTCCGGTCTTGTCTTGGGGAGAATTTTTTTAATTACTAATTCAATCTGTTTACTTGTTATTCAAGTAAACAAATTCAAATTTTTTGAATATTCAAATATTCAAATTTTTTTATTTCTTCTTGAGTCAGCATGAATTTTTCTAGAATTATGTCCATTTTACATGGATCATTTAGTTTGTTAGCCTACAATTGTTCATAGTATTCCCTTATAATCCTATTTATTATAAGGTCAATAGTAATGTTCCCTTTTGCATTCCTAATTTTAATAATTCGAGTCTTATTTCTTTTTTTTAAAAGATTTTAATTATTTATTTGACATGCTTTCTTTTTTTAATCAACGTGGTTAAAAATTAATCAATTTTATCGATTTTTTTAAACCAAAGAACCAACTTGTGCTTTTATTTACTTATTTATTTATTATTGTTTTTCCTATTTTCTATTTCATTTATTTCCATTCTAATCTTTATTATTTCCCTCCTCTGCTCATTTTACATTTTATTTACTCGATTTTTCCAGTTTCTTACTTAGGGTAGATTAGGTTTTCGTTTTGAAATCTTTTTTCTTTCTTTCTTTTTCTTTTTGCTTTTTTAATATAGTACTTTACAGATATAAATTTTCCTCTAACCACTGTGTTGTTGCATCCCATAAGTTTTAGAAAATTAGGTCTTCATTTTCATTTTTCTCAAACTATTTCTAATTTCTAATTTTTCTTGATTTCTTCTTTGACTAATTAGTTATTAGGGGTGTTGTTTAATGCCCACTGTTAGTGAATTTCTCAAATTTCCTTCTGGTTTTGATTTTTAATTCCTTCCATTGTAGATGGAGAACATGCTTTGTGTGATTTTAATCCTTTTAAACTTATTGAGGCTTGTCTTATGGCCTAACATATGGCCTGTTCTGGAGGATATTTCCAGTGCACTTGAGAATGTCTATTCTGCTCTGTTAGGTGTAATGTTCTATAGATGTCTGTTAGATCTGGTTGCCTTATAGTGTTGTTCAATATATAGAAGTCTTCTGTTTCCTTATTGTTCTTCTGTCTAGTTGTTCTATCCATTTTTATTTAATTTTTTATTTTGTTATGTTAGTCACCATACAGTACATTATTAGTTTTTAATGTAGTGTTCCATGATTCATTGTTTGCATATAACACCCAGTGCTCCGTGCAATATGTGCCCTCCTTAATACCCGTCACCAGGCCCACCCATCCCCCAACCCCCTCCCTTCTAAAACTCTCCATTTGTTTCCTGGAGTCCATAGTTTATCATGGTTCATCTTCCACTCTGATTTCTGCCCCTTCATTTTCCCTTTTCCTAATGTCCTCCATGCTATTCCTTATGTTCCACAAATAAGTGAAGCCATATGATAATTGACTTTTTCTGTCTGACTTATTTCACCTAGCATAATCTCCTCCAGTTCCATCCAGGTTGATGCAAAAGTTGGGTATTCATCTTTTCCGATGCCTGAGTAATATTCCATTTTCTTCTTTATCCATTCGTCCATTGAAGGGCATCTTGACTGGTCCACATTTTGGCTATTGTGGACATCGTTGCTATGAACATTAAAAGTGAGATATTGAGGGACCAACTATTATTATTATCTATTTTCCCCTTCAATTTGTCTGTATTTGCTTCAGGTATTTGGGGAGTAAGTCTGTTGTTAGGTGCATATGTGTTTACATTTGTCTTAGTAAGCTATCCTTATCTGTAATAACAATTTTTGTTCTGAAGTCTATTTTCTGATATTAGTATAGCCATAATAGCTCTTTAAGTTACTCTTTGCATAAGATACTTTTCCATCCTTATACTTTCAACCTATTTATATCTTTGAATCTAAAGTGTGTCCCTTGGGGTGCCTGGCTCGCTCACTCAGAAGAGCATGTGACTCTTGATCTCAAGGTTGTGAGTTCAAGCCCCACGTGGGGTGTAGAGATTACTTAAATAAATTAAGAAACTTAAAAAAGCAAAGTGTGTCTCTTGTAGGCAACATATAGTGGGTTTTTAAAAATCTTTTCTGCATTTACATCTGCCACTGTGCTATTTTTTTGTACACATCTAAGCCCTTTGGTTAGTCTGTTCCTTCATTTCTATGTCCTTTTGTATTAAACAGATATCTTCTGGTATACCTTAATTTCTTCGTCACACATTTTACTATATATTTTGTAGTTATTTCCAAAGTTGTGACCCTGGTGGCTGCCAGGCTGCTGGTTTCCATTATGATAGTGAGCTGTTGGTTTTCATGAATACTGCATGGGGAGAGGGAGATGAGAATAGGACAAGTTAAAATGTTTGCTGTTCTTACTAAATGTTAGCCATTTTTCTTATATAATTGCCCAATGAATTTCTGTAAGTCTTTGGTTAATTTTCAGAGCTCTGAAAAAGTTGATTCTGAACATTTGCTAGTGCTATTATTGCCTTTATGGAGGAGAGAGTTTTAGAGGTCCTTATTCTACCATTTTCACTGATATCTCTGTTATATCCTTGTTTTCATGTAAAGTTAATTTTAATTTGTATTTTCATATAAAATCTTACTTTAATTTGTACATAATCAAATATGTCTATGCCATATTTTGTTAATTCTGGGTGTCCACTTTCATTAGTAGAGTCTCTTCAATCTTAGAATGCAGTCTCCTAGGTTAATATTTATAGATATAGCTAAATACCAGGTATATTAATACCAGATATACTATATATGTATATGTGTATAAATATATATGTATATATGATACCTACAAACAATATACATCATATTTGTGCAGATATACATACATACACATATATATTAAATTTATGGATATAATAATATATAATGATATAATGGGCTGTTTTGATAGGTTCTTTCATATTAAACCACACTTACTATAAAATCTGCTTAATTATAATATATCATTCCTTAGGTCCTTGCCAAATCCTGTTTGCTAATATTTCACTTAGAATCTGTACCTAATTAAGTTATTAAGAATTTTACTCCTAATTAAGGCTTAAGAATTAAGTGATATTGGAATATGGTTTTCCTTCTTGTTGTCAAAATTCTTTCTAGTATCTGGAATAGTTAAATAGGAATTACCTATTCTTAAGTTATATAAAATCCCCTTTCTAAAGGGAGAGATCACAACTAATACCAAGGAAGTAGAAACAATCATCAGAAGTTATTATCAACAGTTATATGCCAATAAGCTAAGCAACCTAGATGAAATGGATGCATTCCTGGAAAACTATAAACTCCCAAAATTGAACCAGGAAGAAATTGACAACCTGAATAGACCAATATCTAGTAACGAGATTGAAGCAGTGATCAAAAACCTCCAAAAAAAAAAAAAAAAAAAAAGAGCCCAGGACCCGACGGATTCCCTGGGGAATTCTATCAAACTTTCAAAGAAGAAATAACACCTATTCTCCTGAAGCTGTTTCAAAAAATTGAAGCAGAAGGAAAACTTCCAGACTCTTTTTATGAAGCCAGCATTACCCTGATCCCCAAACCAGGCAAAGACCCTACCAAAAAGTAGAATTTCAGACCAATATCACTGATGAATATGGATGCCAAGATTCTCAACAAGATCCTAGCAAACAGGATCCAACAGCACATTAAAAAGATTATCCACCATGACCAGGTGGGATTCATCCCTGGGTTACAAGGATGGTTCAACATTCGCAAATCAATCAATGTGATAGAACAAATCAATAAGAGAAGAGAGAAGAACCACATGATCCTCTCAATTGATGCAGAAAAAGCTTTTGACAAAGTCCAGCATCCGTTCCTGATTAAAACGCTTCAAAGTATAGGGATAGAGGGAACATTCCTGAACTTCATCAAATCTATCTATGAAAGACCCACAGCAAATATCATCCTCAATGGGAAAAAGCTTGCAGCCTTCCCGTTGAGATCAGGAACACGACAAGGATGCCCACTCTCACCACTCTTGTTCAACATTGTATTAGAAGTCCTAGCAACAGCAATCAGACAACAAAGAGAAATAAAAGGTATCCAAATTGGCAAGGAAGAAGTCAAACTCTCTCTCTTTGCAGATGACATGATTCTTTATATGGAAAACCCGAAAGACTCCACCCCCAAACTACTAGAACTCATACAGCAATTCAGTAATGTGGCAGGATACAAAGTCAATGTCCAGAAATCAGTGGCTTTCTTATACACTAATAATGAAAATACAGAAAGGCAAATTAGAGAATCGATTCCATTTACTATAGCACCAAGAAACATAAGATACCTCGGAATAAACCTAACCAAAGAGGTTAAAGATCTGTACTCGAGGAACTACAGAACACTCCTAAAAAAAATTGAAGAAGACACAAAAAGATGGAAAACCATTCCATGCTCTTGGATCGGAAGAATAAACATCGTTAAAATGTCTATACTGCCCAGAGCAATCTATATTTTTAATGCCATTCCGGTCAAAATTCCACCAGTATTTTTCAAAGAGCTGGAGCAAATAATCCTAAAATTTGTATGGAATCAGAAGAGACCCTGAATTGCTAAGGAAATGTTGAAAAACAAAAATAAAACTGGCAGCATCACGTTACCTGATTTCAAGCTTTACTACAAAGCTGTGATCACCAAGACAGCATGGTACTGGCATAAAAACAGACACATGGACCAGTGGAACAGAGTAGAGAATCCAGATATGGACCCTCAACTCTATGGTCAAATAATCTTCGACAAAACAGGAAAAAATATCCAGTGGAAAAAAGACAGTCTCTTCAATAAATGGTGCTGGGAAAACTGGACAGCCATATGTAGAAGAATGAAACTCGACCATTCTCTTACACCGTACACAAAGATAAACTCGAAATGGATAAAAGACCTCAACATGAGACAGGAATCCATCAGAATCCTCGAGGAGAACATAGGCAGCAACCTCTTTGATATCAGCCACAGCAACTTCTTTCAAGATATGTCTCCAAAGGCGAAGGAAACAAAAGCGAAAATGAACTTTTGGGACTTCATCAAGATCAAAAGCTTCTGCACAGCAAAAGAAACAGTCAACAAAACAAAGAGGCAACCCACGGAATGGGAGAAGATATTTGCAAATGACAGTACAGACAAAAGGTTGATATCCAGGATCTATAAAGAACTCCTCAAACTCAACACACACAAAACAGATAAACATATTAAAAAATGGGCAGGAGATATGAACAGACACTTCACCAATGAAGACATACAAATGGCTACCAGACACATGAAAAAATGTTCATCATCACTAGCCATCAGGGAGATTCAAATCAAAACCACATTGAGATACCACCTTACACCAGTTAGAATGGCCAAAATTAGCAAGACAGGAAACAACGTGTGTTGGAGAGGATGTGGAGAAAGGGGAACCCTCTTCCACTGTTGGTGGGAATGCAAACTGGTGCAGCCACTTTGGAGAACAGTGTGGAGATTCCTCAGGAAATTAAAAATAGAGCTTCCCTATGACCCTGCAATTACACTACTGGGTATTTACCCCAAAGATACAGATGTAGTGAAAAGAAGGGCCATCTGTACCCCAATGTTTATAGCAGCAGTTTGGCCACGGTCGCCAAACTGTGGAAAGAACCAAGATGCCCTTCAACGGATGAATGGATAAGGAAGATGTGGTCCATATACACTATGGAGTATTATGCCTCCATCAGAAAGGACGAATACCCAACTTTTGTAGCAACATGGACAGGACTGGAAGAGATTATGCTGAGTGAAATAAGTCAAACAGAGAGAGTCAAGTATCATATGGTTTCACTTATTTGTGGAGCATAACAAATAACATGGAGGACATGGGGAGATGGAGTGGAGAAGGGAGTTGAGGGAAATTGGAAGGAGAGGTGAACCATGAGAGACTACAGACTCTGAAAAACAACCTGAGGGTTTTGAAGGGGCGGGGGGTGGGAGGTTGGGGGAACCAGGTGGTGGGTATTAGGGAGGGCACAGATTGCATGGAGCACTGGGTGTGGTGAAAAAACAATGAATACTGTTACGCTGAAAATAAGTAAATAAAAAAATGCTAAAAAAAAAAAAAATCCCCTTTTCTAGGCCAGGTGACTTCTCCAATGGAAACTCACTCATCAGTTTATTTCTTCTCTCATAATTGAGAGAAGTCAAGATTTCCGTTTCCTTTTAAATCAATTTTAATATGATATGTTTTGGGGCACCTGGGTGGCTCAGTGTGTTAGGCCTCTGCCTTCGGCTCAGGTCGTGGTCTCAGGGTCCTGGGATCGAGCCCCACAGCAGGCTCTCTGCTCAGCAGGGAGCCTGCTTCCCCCTCTCTCTCTGCCTGCCTCTCTGCCTACTTATGGTCACTCTCTCTCTGTCAAATAAATAAATAAAATCTTTAAAAAATATATGTTATGTTTTACCTAGAATTAATGCATTGACTCTAAATTTTCAATTTTGTTAGTATGTGATTCAAGCATGTGATCATGGCACATGTCTCATTTTCACTTTTAATCTTGTCTATTTTTACACTCTCTTCTTTTCTCCCTTAATAAGCTTGGAAGAGGTGTATCTGTTTTATTAGTTTTCTTAAAAAACCAGATTTTGGATTTATTTATTCTTTCTATTTTTAAAATTTCCATTTCATCAATTTCACAGAGGAAATTAAAAAAGAAATGACTTAATACCAACATACCAATGAAAAATGTAACACTCCATACAAAAACAATACAAGACACTATCCAAGCAGCACTTAATTATTCAAGGACACTAAAAAATAAAATGAAACCAAGCACTCATCTTAAACTAGAAGAACCATGAAATAAACCCATCAGGAAAAAAGAACCAATAAACCAAAAAGTTAAAAATCAAAGAGATTTTTCAAAACCCCAAGTCTTCCTTGATTATTTATTTTATCTCCATCTACAAGGTGAAGACCAACTTCTTAGCCTAAAGCATGGCACCTAAAGCCATTTATGATTTGCTCCCTGTTTGCCTTTTAGCCGCATCCTTTGGCAGTCCCCAACACACTTCATGCTCCAACAATACCACATGCTTGTAGTTCCTAAAATACATGACATTCTCTTTCTTGCCTTCATTTTATTGCACATACCATTCGGTCTCTGAAATGAATGTCCCATCTTCGTCCACCTGGCAAAATCCTTTCCATCTTTCAAAACTCAGCTTCATGGCACCTCTGCAGGAAGTTTCCTTGACTTCTCCACCAGAAGGACTCAATTTTTCTTTCTTCAATCTATATCTCCTTTCTATACCTCACACATATATAAAGAGATATAGATATCTTTTAGATATATAGATATATGCATGTGTGTATATTTGAGTGTGTGTATATATATTTTTCATGTAAATATTTCATATATATGTGTGTGTATGTGTGTATGTGTGTGTGTGTGTGTGTGTGTGTATATATTTCATATATATATTTCTTTCTTTGATTCTAGGACATTTTTCTCCCTGAGTGCTCATTCTGAATTTCTTCACTCATCTTCTGCATGAGTTTCATCAGGGTGGCTTAGTCTTCTTCATTCTTTTCTAGTGGACCCATGCATTCTCGTGACCTCAATTTATACCCCTGGCTTGATAATTCTTTAATCACCAGCCCTCACCTGGATCATCTGAGACCAAAGCTAACACTGCTAATTAGGAACTTACTAGCTGTCCCATAGGCACCTCCACTCCAACTGCATGATTTTCCTTCTGTATTCTCTATCTTTGAGAATGGTATAAATAGTTCCCAAGTCACTCAGTCTGTAAATGGTACCATCTCTGTCTTTTCTCATTCACTGCTCATGTCACCAGATCTTGTTCGTGCCTCTGAAATGCCTTTCCAATCTGTCTCCTTGTCTTCATTACCACAGCTATGGCCCTACGTCCATTCTCATCATCTTTTTCTTAGACTACAGTAATAACATTCTAATTGCTTTCTCAGCAGCCAGCCTCGTTCACACTAATGTATTCTTTGTTTGGTTTTAGTTCTTGTTTTAGTTCTAAAACATAAATCTGGTTATGTTCCTCTACTAAAAAAAAAATCTTGGTTAGTTCCCTACTACCTAAAGGACAAATGACAAGCTCCTAGGCACTGCACATTAGACCCTCCACAGTCTTTTAAGTTTGTATCTTATCAAGTTCATGTCCAGTTTTTCCTCACTATGTACCCCACACTTCAGGTACATGGGATTGTCCACTTCTTAAGACCACCTTATTCACTGATATATTTTACTATTTCATACCTGTCCCTACCCACTTGTTTGTAAACTCCATGAAATCAGACACCGTCTTATTTACTATTGATCCTCAGTTCCCCAAACCATTTCTGGTATGTTGGAGGTGAATGAACACACCTGCACTTCTCTACCTTTGCTGTTCCCTTTACCTTCCCTCCCCTCATTTTCTCAGTGGTGAATGTCTCTTCACTTACCTTCAAGGCCTAGTTCAAATACCGATGTCTCAATCGAGCCCAGCCTGCATGCATCTGTGCCCAACTCAAAATGAATGACTTTCCTTCTCCATACTCACTCCTTAATTACTTTCTCCAAAATGCCAGTTTAGCATTATTTAAGTCTGTGTCTTCTGTTTCACTAGATTTGAACACTGAGTGGGGAGGGGACTGAGTCTCACTCATGTGCAGTTTGGAACATCGACCTACACATTGAATAGACAGGTATTCAATCAATGTTTGAGCTGAAAGAAGATGGATTCAGGCTTCTGCCTTTGGGCGATGTAGTCTTGTCCCCAATTCACACAGGGATCCTCCTCCGTAGAGCATCTCTTCTGACTGTCTCTCTTGTTCACGTACTGTTCTCTTTCACTGAAGCATCAAACCACAGTGTCAGAACTGGAAGGGGAACCTGAGGCCCCAGCGTTGAAGTGACCTGTCCAAGGTCACACAATAAAGGTGAGAGCCAAGGCTGGGATCAGATCGGCTCTCTTTTAAGCTAGTATCTTTCACACTTTCCATCACTTCCAACCAGTTGCCTCCCTAACGGGAGACAAGGCAAAGTGTCAGGGAACGAGAGGCAATACACAGGCCAAGGGCAAGGAATGGCATGAAGTGTGTATGTGTGTGTATGTGTTTCTTATCACCTTTTTAAGCCACCCTCAGCCCACTGTGTAGTGGCACCGAGCTCAGAGAAGTGAGCAGAGAAGTCCCTGATCTTGACAGGAGCTGTGAGGAAAGAAGTCATCACTCCTGATTCTTCCCAAATCACTCACCTTCTAGAAGATACCCAAAACTCACCCAACATCTGCTCTGACATGCTGTACCACCCCAAGGTCAAAGGTAAGCCCTGAACAAGAAACCAAACAGCTTTGTAATGTCACTGTCACAAGGAACTTAGATCCTCAAACAGCATGGAAGATGATGAACCTGTGTCCATCTCACTCCATCAGTCTGGCAGACAGTAAAATGGCAGCCTCTGACCTCTGCCCTCCCATCTATGACCTAGACAGAGAGCAAAGAATAGCTCAAAGGGGTGTCAAGTACAGCCTCCTCCAATATCAAATTAAAAAAAAGAAAACCTACATTACCCTCAATAGACATGGTTTTATTGTAATTGCTTGAAATTTGAATAGCGTGCCATAACCATCCCCATAAATTGGACTTCTTTAGATTTATTAAGCTATTTATTGAATGGTGGGTAATAAACATTGAGGATTAACAGCTCTGCAACTGCTCTGAGCCAGTTACATACAGAGTTGCTAAACTCCCATAAAATAATTATGAATCAGTTACCATGCTGACAAACCGTAATTGTCAAAAGTTCAATGCAGACTCAGGGCCTTATTTAAAAGTTTGTTCTTGTTTGCAGCTTCGGATCTCATCTTCCTGGCTCCTAACCTTCTCTTTCTCTCCATTTCCCCCACTCCCTTTGTCTTTTTCCCATTCCCTCTTCCTCCATCCCTTCTCCTTCCTTTCATGTATACTAGCTGAAGGTAGTGTGGCATGAAGGAAAGAGCAGAGAGGTGGGCTCAGAGACATCTGAACTCAAGATAGGGCGTGGCCATCTGCAGCCTGGGACCCTGGACAAGTCACTTCTCTTGGCTTTTATCTCTTCACATGTCATTTAGATAATGGAGGCTTACCTAGAGCATCCAGGATATGAGGCTTTGGTAACTGTTGACTTCCTTTGCTTCTCCTCCTACTCTAGCTCGGTTCATCCCAGGCATGACTGCCAGGCTGGCTCCCTGGCAGCACCACCCTCCACTCTCCCTGCCCCCCTCATGGTTCCTCCTATGATACAGCTCAGCAGGGCTACCAAGACCTTCCATAATCTGATCCCCTGCCTTCTGACTTGATCACCAACTCCATCACTTTAACTGGGACCCTAGTATTATCTGGATTTTAATTCAAATCCAATAAAAGTAATTTTTAAAATTGTGGCACAAACATATATAACAAACATATATAACAAAATATGCCATTTAATAATTTCTTAACAATTCAGTGACATTAAGTACATTCATATCATTGTACAATGTTTACCACCCTCCTTTCCGGAACTCTGTTCATCTTGCAAAACTGAAACTCTCCATCCCCAAACATTGATTGCCCCCTTCCTCCAAGCCCCGGTAACCTCCATTCTTCTTTCTGTCTCTATGAATTTGACTACTCCAGGTGCCTCCTATCAGTGGAAGAATATAGTATTTGCCCTTTTGTGACTGGAACGTTTCACTTAGCATAATGTCTAAGGCTCATTCATGTAATATGAGTCAGAATTTCCTTCCTTTGAAAGGCTGAAGAGTATTTCATTTTACATGTAGAACACATTTTATATTTTTACTTATACACTGATAGACAGTTGGGTTGCTTCCATTTTTTGACTATTGTGACTGATGCTACTATAAACATGGGTATACAAATATCTGTTTGAGGGATGCCTGGGTGGCTCAGTCGGTTAACCGTCTGCCTTTGGCTTGGGTTATGATCCTGGGGTCCTAAGATCAAGCGCTGCTTCGGACTCCCTGCTCAGTGGGGAGCCTGCTTCTCCCTTTTTCTCTGCCCTTCCCCCACTTATACTCTCTCCGTTGCTTTGCTCTCTTTCTCTCAAATAAATAAATAAAATCTTAAAAACAAAACAAAACAAATAGCTGTTTGAGTCCCTGCTTTTAATTCTTTCAGATATATGCCTGGAATGGGATTACTGGATCATATGGTAATTTTATATTTAATTTTTTGAGGAAATGCCATACTGCTTTTTTCATAGTGGCCAAAAATATTTTAAAAATATCTTTTCATCAGTTTTAAGGATAATATACATTTTTATGAACAATTTACAAAATATAGAAATTGCTATAAAAGAAAATAGAAGTTACTCATAATATCACCATTCAGAGATAAACAATACATACATTTTGAAATAATTCTGTCTAATCTTTGTTCTCTGTAATTTTACCCTCA
This sequence comes from Martes martes, assembly GCF_963455335.1. NCBI lineage: Eukaryota > Metazoa > Chordata > Mammalia > Carnivora > Mustelidae > Martes > Martes martes. Next base: position 114,878,781 of record NC_137896.1, read on the forward strand.
TGAGCTTACTCATTTGATTTGTGTTTCTCAAACAGAATTACTTAGCACTATCTATGCAATGATAACTTTTTCTTTTATTCCACATTATATTGTGAGCATTTACCAGTGTTGTTAGATGTTGTTGTGCATGTGTGCATTTGTGTGTGTGTCTCTGTGTGTGTGAATGACTATAAATATTCCATTGTATTAATGTTCCATTATTTGTAGGGTATAGCTAAATTAGATCAATAAAAGCATCTATTAAAATTCATTCTTGTATAAAATTTTTAGCTTTATTAAGTTATAATTGACATATAAGATTGTGAAAGTTTAAGATTTACATAGTGTTGAAATGATACACTTACATATTGTGAAATAATTACCACTGTAGCATTAGTTAACACTTTAATCAACTCCCATAATTATCATTTCATTTTTGTGGCGAGTATTTAAGATCTACCCTCCTAGGAACTTCCAAGTGTACAATACAGAATTGTTAGCTATAATCACCATGCTGTATATTAGATCCCCAAAACTTATTTGGCTTGTAACTTTATAACTGACACTTTGTACTCTTTGACCAATATTTCCCCATTTCTCCCAGCCCCCAGCCCTTGATAGCAACCATTATAGTCTCTTTTTCAATGAGTTCAGCTTTTTTAGAGTCCACATTTGTCTTTCATTGACTTATTTCATTTTCTTTAATGGTCTCAAGTTCCATCCATTTTGTCACAAGTGGTGGGATTTCCTTCTTTCCCATGGTAAAATAACATTCTATTTTATATATGTATGTATATATATATAAAAGATATATGCATATATATAACATCATCTTTATCCTTTTATCCATGAATAGGAATTTGGGATGTTTCAATATCTTGGCTACTGTGAATAATGGAGCAGTGAACATGGGAAAGCAGATATCTCTTCAAGATCTTGATTTCATTTCTTTTGGATCTATATCCAGAAATGGGACCTCTGGATCATATGGTAATTCTCTTTATAACTTTTCAAGGAACCTGCATACTCTTTTCCATAATGGCTGAACCAATTTACATTCTCACCAATGGTACACATTTCCTACATCCTCACCAAAACTTATCTCTTGTGTTTTTAATGATAGTCATTCTAACAAGTGTGACAGGATATCCCATTGTGGTTTGGATTTTCTTTCCCTGATGATTAGCAATACAGTACATCTTTTTATGTACCTGTTAGATGTTTTCTTTGGAAAAGTGTCTGTTCAGTACATCTGCCCCTTTTTAAATTGGATTGTTTAGTTTTTTACTATTGAGTTGTATAAGTTCTTTATATATTTGGGATATTAACCCTTATCGGATATATGATTTGCAAGTATTTTTTCCTATTTGGAAGGTTGCCTTTTTACTTTATTGTTTCTTTTGCTGCATAGAAGCTTTTAGTTTGATATAGTTCCATTTATTAATTTTTTGCTTTTGTTGTTTGCATTTTGGTGTCATAGTCACATCCAAAAAAATCGTTGCTAAGTCCAGTGTCAAGGATCTTTCCCCCTATATTTTCCGCTAGGAGTTTTATGGTATCAATTCTCATGTTTAAGTCTTTAATTCCATTTCAAGTTAGTTTTTGTGAATGGTGTTACCAATTTCATTCTGCATGTAGTTATTCAATTTTCCCAGCACCATTTATTGAAGAGACTATCCTTTCCCCATTAAATATTCTTGGTTCCCTTGTCAAATATTAGTTGATGATATTTACATGGTTTTATTTCTGGGCTCTGGGTTCCATTGGTCTATGTGCCTAATTTTATACCAGGACCATGCTGTTTTGATTTCTATAGCTCTGTAATATGGTTTGAAATCAGGAACTGTGATGTCTCCATCTTTGGTCTTCTTTCTTAGGATTTCTTTGGTAATTAGGTGTCTTGTGGTTCCCTACAAATTTTAGGATTATTTTTTCTATTTCTATGAAAAATGCCAGTGGAATTTTGGCAGGAACTGCATTGAATATACAGATGGTTTTAGATAATATGAACATTTTAACAATATTAACTCTTCTAAGCCATAAATGTAGGATATCTTTCCATTTATTTTCTTCTTCCCCAATTTCTTTCATCAAAGTCTTAACAGTTTTCAGTATACATATCTCACCTCCTTGTTTAAATTTATTCTTCAGTATTTTGTTGCTTTTTGATGCTATTGTGTGTGAATGACATTGGAGTTTTTATTTCTTTTTTAGATATTTTGTTGTTAGTGTATAAAAATTCAACTGATTTCTTTTTTTTTAAAGATTTTATTTATTTATTTGACATAAAGAGATCACAAGTAGGCAAAGAGGCAGGCAGAGAGAGAGAGAGGGAAGCAGGCTCCCTGCTGAGCAGAAAGCCTGATGTGGGACTCAATCCCAGGACCCCGAGATCATGACCTGAGCTGAAGGCAGTGGCTCAACCCACTGAGCCATCCAGGCACCCTCAACTGATTTCTGTATGTTGATTTTGTATCCTGCAACTTTAGTGAATTCATTTATTCTAATACTTTTTGGATGCAGTCTTTAGAATTTTCTACATAAGGTCCTATCCTCTGCAAAGATAATTTTATATATTTTCTGGTTGGGTGTATTTTATTTCTTTTTCTTGCCTGATTGCTCTGCCTAGAATTTCAGTGCTATATATGAGTAGGAGTGGTGAGAGTGGGCACCCTTGTCTTGCTCATCACCTTAGATGAAAAGCTTTCAACATTTTACCATTGAGTATGATGTTAGCTATGGGGTTATCATATACAGCCTTTATTATTTTGAGATATGTTCCTTCTATACTCAGTTTGTGAGGGAAGAGTTTTTAACATGAAATGATGTTGTAGTTGTCAAATGCTTTTTCTGCATCTATGGAGATTATCATGTGATTTTTATCAGTTACTCTCTTAATGTGGTGTATCACATTTATTGATTTACATATGTTGAAACATCCTTGTATCCCAGGGATAAATTCTTCTTTATCATGATATCTGATCCTCTTGATGTGCTGTTAAATTCAGTTTGCTAATATTTTGTTGAGAGTTTTCACATTTATATTCATGGGGGATATTTGCCTGTAGTTCTTTTTTTTCTGTTTTTTTTTTTTTTTTCCTTTCCTTTTCTTTTTTTTTCTTCCCCCCACCCTTTTGTATGTCCTTATTTATCTGGCTTTGATATCAAGGTGATGCTGGCCTTGTGAAATTAGTTTGAAGTTTTCCTTCCCCTTCAGTTTTTTGGAAGTTAGAGAAGGACTGGCATTAATTCTTCTTAATGTTTGGTAGAATATACCAGTGAAATAATCTAGTCCTGGGCTTTTCTCTGTTGAGAGGTTTTAAATTACTGTTTAGATCTCCTTAGTCATTTTCTACTTCCTCATGGTTCACTCTTGTTAGATTGTATGCTTCTAGGAGTGTACCCATTTCTTCTAGGTTATCCAATTTATGGGTATATAATTGTTCATAATAATCTATTATGATCCTTTGTATTTTGTGGTATCAGTTATAATGTCTCTTCTTTCATTTTTTATTTTATTTATGTGAGCTTCCTCTTTTTTATTGTAGTCTAGCTCAACCTGTGTCAATTTTGCTTATTATTTTTTTTTTAAACTAACTTTTAGTTTAGTTGGTCTTTTCTCTTTTTTTCTGGTTTCTATTTCTTGTCTTTTCTTTCATTTTTTTTTCTTTCTTTTTTTTTTCCCCCTGCACTAATCTTTGTTATTTCCTTCCTTCTGCTAACTTAGGGCTTAGTTTATTCTTGTTCTAATTCTTTGAGGTGTAAAGTTAGATTGTTTATTTTATGTTATATGTCCTGATGAATTGATCCCTCTATCATTACATAATGACTTTCTTTATCTCCTGTTATCATTTTTGGCTTAAAGTCTATTTTGTCTGGTAAAAATATAGCTAGCTACCCCTACTCTCTTGATTTCCATTTGAATGGAATGTCTATTTCTATCCTCCCACTTCGAGCTTATGTGTGTCCTTAAAGCTAAAGTGAGTCCCTTGTGGACAACATATTTTAATCTTTTTGTTTTTTAGTCCATTCAGCTGCTCTGCCTTTTTATTGGAGAATTTAACCCATTTACATTTAAATTAATTATTGATTGATAAGGATTTAATAATGCTATCTTTTTTTAATAATGCTATCTTATTAATTGTTTTCTCACTTTTTATAGTTCCCTTGTTCCTTTCTTCCTCTATTGCTGCTTTCTTTTATGAGTTGATTATTTTCCATAGTGGTATGCTTTGATTCCCTTCTCTTTACCTTTGGTGAATATTATGTTTTTTGTTTTGCAGTTACCATGAACTTACATAAAACATCTTATAGACACAACAGTCTGGTTACATTGATAATGACTTTACCTCAGCCCCATTAAAAACACTACATTTTTGATGTCACAATTTACCTCTTTTTATGCTGTGTATCCATTAACAAATTATTGTAGCTATAGATATTTTTAGTACTCCTATCCTTTAACCTTTATGCCAGAGTTAAGCAGTAAATATAGCACTGTTATTACAGTATTAGGGTATTCTGAATTTGACTATATACTCACCTTTAACAGTGTGTTTTATATTTTCATAAGTTTTCATGTTACTGATTAGTGTTCTTTTCATTTTGACTTGAAGAACTCTTTTCAGCATTTCTCATAGCAGATTTAGTGGTGATGAATTCCATCCTTTTGTTGTTGTTGTTGTTGTTGTCATTGCTGTCTTGGCAAGTCTTTAATTCTCCTTCATTCCTAAGGATAACTTTGCCAGATAGAATTTTGTGGTTGGCAGGTGTTTTTTGTTTTTTGTTTTTTGTTTTCTCTCAGAACTTTGAATATATTATCCCAATCTTTCCTAGTCTGTATGGTTCCTAATGAGAAATCCACTGATAGCCTAATGGGGCTTCCTTTGGAAGTTGCAAGCTTTTTTTTTTTTTTCCTCTTCTTGCTCTAAGATTCTCTCTTTGTCCTTGATTTTTGGTGGTTTTATTATAAAGTGGCTTGGAGAGGATCTCTTTAAGTTGATTTTGTTTGGTGACCTATGAGCTTCGTAAATTTGGATATCCAAATCTCTCCCCAGATTTGGAAAGTTTTCAGCCATCATTTTTATAAATAAGCTTGCTGTCTCTCCCTCCCTCTCTTCTTTTTATAGAACTCCAACAATTTGCAAATTGGTTCATCTGAAGGTGTCCTACATATCATAGAGACTTATATTACTCTTTTCCATTCTTTTTCCTTGGTCCCCCTTGGACTGGATAATTGCAAAGTCCTTGTCTTCTAGCTCACAGATTCTTTATTAGGCTTGATCCATTCTTCTATTGGTGCTCTCTATAGTACTTTCACAGCATCCATTGTATTCTTTTGCTCCAGAATTTGTTTGGTCCTCTTCTGTGATTTCCATCTCTTTGCTAAACTTCTCATCTGGTTTGTTTATTGTTTTCCTGATATTGCTGAATTGTCTTTCTTTATTTCTTATAGATCGTTGAGTTTCTTTAAAATAGCTCTTTTGAATTCTTTATCAGTTAAATCACAAATCTCTGTCTTGAGCTAGGTTACTGAAATATTATTTTGATCTTTTGGTAGAATCACATATCCTTAAGTTTTCATGTTCCTTAAAATTTTGCATTGCTGCCTTCACATTTGAAGTAGTTTTCACTTCCTCCAGTCTTCACTAACTGCACTCTTCAGTACATCTAAACATTTTCTTTCTCTCTCTCTCTTTCTTTCTTTCATCTCTTTTTCTCTTTCTTTCCTCCCTCCCTTCCTTTCTCCCTCCCTTCCTCTCTTCCTTCCTTTTTTCTTTCTTTCTTCCTCTCCTCTCCTCTCCTCTCTTCTCCTTTCCTTTCTCCAGTAGTGTCCTGGAGATTCTCTTCTGGATACTTGGACTTCCACAAAGACTGTCTTGTCAGTGAATGATTATCTGAGAGAGTGTTTACCAGGTTTCCAGGAGTTCCCAGACAGCAGCTGAGAGGGACTGGAAGCCAGTTCATGGGCCACTGAATGTATCACAGCCAGGACCAATATCTGCATGCATATTACCTAATGTATAATGCACCTGTGGGCAAGACTCTTCCTAGTTTTCTTTGTGTATGTGTTGGATCCCATAACTCCCACAAGGCTATCTTTGTCCCTGGATAGATGTTGAATTATTTTTGTCTGGAGGAGGGACAAAAATGACAGACATTTATTCCACCATGATGCAAAACAATGTTCTCTTTCACAGACTTTCCACTTAAGGGATTATACACATATAAACAACCCAAACACCTGGGATCATCACAAAGAAGATAATCTAACAGTTGGAAAGGGATTACCTGCAAGTTAACCAATGCTATATCTTAAGTATCTACATATTTCTCTCCCAAGGTCCCAACTAGATTAAAAAACACATTTTTAGATAATGTACAGAAATTAAACATTGCACATTGGGAAATCTGCAAGCTTCCAACCAGCACCCAAATTCAGTCTAGCAAAATTTTACCATATCTTACAAAATAAATAAAATGAGATAAAACCAAATATTATAAAATAAAAAAGAAATGATTAAAAATTTAAAAGTATAGTTTCTCTCCAAAAAGTTTAAATCAGTAGATCACAGCTCTTTGAGCTGTCATGCTTACACTCAGTTCCTCACTCTTTTTTTTTTAACAGAAAAAATCCTTGATATGAAACCTTCAAGAGGCTTCATTCTCACATAAAATTTTGAATCCAAGAGAAATTTCTTTCATCTTATAGTCCATAGCAAATTTTATCCCAGTATCAACCAGGAAAAAGCACATATTTAAATTATACAGGTCCCTGAGGGGTCAAGATCAAACTGTTTGAAGGTCCTGCTGTGACCAATCTGATTAATTGAGGTGGGATTTTTTTTTTTTTACCTAAATGGTAAATCAGCCTCAAAAAGAAATACATCTTTACTGTTTACATTAGTATTTCTCAGAAATAAGGTGCATCTATTTTCATCATCTTGTTTGCATAGTAAGATTAATCTTTTGACATATTTCACTTTTGATAATGAATTTCTTGAGAAAGTGTGTTTTTATTTACTTATAATTCTTTGTCTGGACTTGTAGCTTGGAAAACAGAAACACCATACCTATTAACAAGAAATGAGGAAGTGGTGACACGGTAGAGAAGGGAAGATTCCAGATTATAGTATTTGATGACATATCCCAGAGGCAAAATGCTCCCGTAGGGGAAAGGTTGGCAGAGGTCATGAAATCCTGTGAGGTCAGAACAGGAAAGAGTTTCTGGATCCTGGAGGCCAGGGTTTCTCAGATATATTCCCTTCAGGCCCTTCGGAGGTGCTTCAGGGGCCTCGCACAAGGGATGAAACTTATTTGGAAGCCCAAATACATAAATTCTACACTTCCATGAGAAGAGCCTGTGTATGTGTGTGTGTGTCTCTGTGTGTGTGTGTTAAAATTGACTACTCTGCGTACCTCATACAAGTGAAATCATGTTGTATTTGTTTGTTTGTTTTTAAACATTTTATTTATTTATTTGACAGAAAGAGACACAGCAAGAGAGTGAGCACAAGCAGAGGGGTGGGAGAGGGAAAAACAGGCTTCCCTCAGAGCAGGGAGCCCAATGCAGGCTTCAATCCCAGGACCCCAGGACCCCAGGACCCAGGATCATGACTTGAGCCAAAGGTGGATGCCTGATGACTGAGCCACCCAGGTGCCCCTGTATTTGTTGTTTTATGACTGGCTTATTTCATTTAGCATAATGTCTCTAAAAGGTTCATCTATGTTGTAGCCTATGTCAGAATTTCCTTTCTTTTGAAGACTAAAGAATATTATGTTGTGTGTATATTCCACATTTTTAAGATCCATTCATTCATTATTGGACATTTGTGTTATTTCCTTCTTTGGCTCCGGTGGATAAGCTGCTCTGAACAAATATCCATCTGAGTCCTTCGTTTCACTTCTTTTGGCTCTCCACCCAGAAGTAGAATCCCTTGATCATGTGATAATTCTGTATTTAATTTTTTGAGGAATGGCTTTCTACAGTGTCTTCTGTACTGTTTTCCATGGTGGCTGCACCATTTTCCATTCCCACCAGCAGTGTATGAGGCTTCTGATTTTTCCAAACCATTGCCGATGCATGTTATGTTCCTTTTTTTATATATAATAGTCACTGGAATGCGTGTGAAATGATATCTCATGTGGTTTTGATTTCCATCTCCCTGAAGACTAATGATGTTGAATATCTTTTCTTATGCTTATTAGCCATTAATATATCTTCTTTGGAGAAATAGCTGTTCAAGTCTTTTGCCCACTTTTTAAACAGAGCAATTCATTTTTTTTTAATTATTGACTTTTATTTATTTGGGCTTCCAATTAAAATTTGAAGAAACAATTCCAATTTTTTTTTGAAGAAAAAGTATGTTCAGAATGACTAATCTATTCCATCTTCCCTTGCACAGGCCAGGGCTCTTCAGGTGGGTTCGTATGTCAACTTTCAGAGTTGTGCTTTGCCTTACACACTTCTGTAAAGACCATCTCTCCAAATAAGGTCACATTCTGAGGTACTGCGAGTAACAACTCCAACATATGTTATTCTGGGGCAGATAATTCAACTCACAACACATTCCAAAAGCTATAGCAGAATGTTGGTCTTCATTCAGACGGAGGTCATTCCAGGCTCATTATTAACCTCTCTGGGGCTCAACTTCTCCCCTGCAATGGGCAAGACAAGATGATCTTAAGATCATTTTCTACATATGGCTGTCCAGTTTTCCCAGCACCATTTATTGAAGAGACTGTCTTTTTTCCACTGGATATTTTTTCCTGTTTTGTCGAAGATTATTTGACCATAGAGTTGAGGGTCCATATCTGGGCTCTCTACTCTGTTCCACTGCCATATGTAGAAGAATGAAACTCGACCATTCTCTTACACCGTACACAAAGATAAACTCGAAATGGATAAAAGACCTCAACGTGAGACAGGAATCCATCAGAATCCTCGAGGAGAACATAGGCAGCAACCTCTTTGATATCAGCCACAGCAACTTCTTTCAAGATATGTCTCCAAAGGCGAAGGAAACAAAAGCGAAAATGAACTTTTGGGACTTCATCAAGATCAAAAGCTTCTGCACAGCAAAAGAAACAGTCAACAAAACAAAGAGGCAACCCACGGAATGGGAGAAGATATTTGCAAATGACAGTACAGACAAAAGGTTGATATCCAGGATCTATAAAGAACTCCTCAAACTCAACACACACAAAACAGATAAACATATTAAAAAATGGGCAGAAGATATGAACAGACACTTCACCAATGAAGACATACAAATGGCTACCAGACACATGAAAAAATGTTCATCATCACTAGCCATCAGGGAGATTCAAATCAAAACCACATTGAGATACCACCTTACACCAGTTAGAATGGCCAAAATTAGCAAGACAGGAAACAGCATGTGTTGGAGAGGATGTGGAGAAAGGGGAACCCTCTTCCACTGTTGGTGGGAATGCAAACTGGTGCAGCCACTTTGGAGAACAGTGTGGAGATTCCTCAGGAAATTAAAAATAGAGCTTCCCTATGACCCTGTAATTGCACTACTGGGTATTTACCCCAAAGATACAGATGTAGTGAAAAGAAGGGCCATCTGTACCCCAATGTTTATAGCAGCAGTTTGGCCATGGTCGCCAAACTATGGAAAGAACCAAGATGCCCTTCAACGGATGAATGGATAAGGAAGATGTGGTCCATATACACTATGGAGTATTATGCCTCCATCAGAAAGGACGAATACCCAACTTTTGTAGCAACATGGACGGGACTGGAAGAGATTATGCTGAGTGAAATAAGTCAAACAGAGAGAGTCAAGTATCATATGGTTTCACTTATTTGTGGAGCATAACAAATAACATGGAGGACATGGGGAGATGGAGTGGAGAAGGGAGTTGAGGGAAATTGGAAGGAGAGGTGAACCATGAGAGACTACAGACTCTGAAAAACAACCTGAGGGTTTTGAAGGGGCGGGGGGTGGGAGGTTGGGGGAACCAGGTGGTGGGTATTAGGGAGGGCACAGATTGCATGGAGCACTGGGTGTGGTGAAAAAACAATGAATACTGTTATGCTGAAAAAAAAAAAAGAAAAGAAAAGATCATTTTCCGGGTCTAAAATCTCTCTTCCCTTTCATCAATACCTACCTGTTTGGTGTCCATTCCCCAGATGCCTTGCTCTCTACTAAGGATTCTCTCAATAATGAGTTAAACATTTGAAAAACACTTGAAACCAGTGAAATGACACCTCCCCCAAAGGTCCCAAGGCTCACAGTGTTGCCAAGTGAATTGGGGAGACCTCGGGCCCTGAAGCCTCAATCCAGCCTGTCTCAAGGATGTCATCAAAGGCTCTTAGTTTCATTTTGAGAAAGAATTCAAAATCAGACATAGCTCAGTGAGTGAGAAGTAGAAGCCAGAAAGTTTATTTCAGTCAAAGTACATTCTTAAGATGCGAGAGTGGGTGAGGGGGGTGGGGAGAGAGAGAGAAAGGGGGGGGTGTGCTATATGCACCAGGGTTCAAGGTTCTATCTGGTCTCTATAAAGTATTGACATCTGTTCACAAGAGGGTGGAATATTCATTGCTGTAGGGATTTCTTGGAAGCAGGATTTCATGCCTTTTCTTCCTTATTTGGTCAGGGGGTTCCTGTCATGGCACCCACCATCTTGGGCCTGTCTGGTTTGATCTGGCATCCTGTGGCTTTGTTTTTGCGGGCTGCCAGGACAGGCTTCTAACTTCCCCAGTAGCCGGCCATGACTTCCTCTTTGCTGGCCTCCAGGTATCCTGGCAGTGGGCCATCAGAAGGCGGGTATATTCTGAGGAGAGAAGGGACCTACCAGGACCCATCCAAGCCCCATTTCCATCATCTCGGGACTCCACATACCCCTCAGGGCTACTCAAGCCTCCCATCTCCTCACACAACTGGAATACCAGCCTTTTCACCTCAGCCCTGGTACCCAAGTCACAACAGCCCCTTCGGTCTCACCAGGAGAGCTGCTCATGCAGATCTACAAATACTGTCCTTGGTGACAGAATTATCCAGTGACAGCAGGGAAACACACCCACACAGCAGGCAGCCTGCAGCTGACAAGTCTCCCCCAAAACACCCAGGAGCCAAGCTCGCAAGTGCTTATTAGCACCAGTGTCTGCTTTGCTAACTCTCCTCACACAGACATCTTGAGCCCTGGGGAAGTGAGATGGACAGGACCATGGCGGCCTGTGGGAAAAGCTGGTGGGAAACACTGGCATGTGCCTTCCCCCCGGTGGGAGCACATGATCCATCTTTTTTTTCCTTTTCTTTCTCCACCCACAGCTCCTCAGGGGAAAAAAAAATGTAAACTTTAGAAACATGTAAAGAAGGCATGAATATAATCAGCCACAGTCTTACCATACAGAGACATTGTGACATCTTGACGTTTTTGCTTCCATTTTTGAACTATTGTAAAACATAGTTGAAATCATATAGAGCATATTAAGTCCCAGTTTTTATTCACTTGATAGTCTCACAGCATTTTGCTAACATTGGTTATTAGTCAGCTTCACAATGAATATCACTTGGGAGATCGGCAGCCCCACTGATGAAGCAGAAATTCAGTGCGTGTTAGTTCTTCGGCCCCATTGGTGTTGTCTTTCACATTGACTTTAAGATTTCTTCCTGGGCGGGGCGGGGGGGGGGGTCTTGTTTACCATTACAACCCTCCCTGCAGGTGGCAAGCCCTCCTGCCAGGCCACCGATTAAAGAAAAACTGGGCAAGGCATTTGTTGGTACTTCAATGAGAAAAGGGGGGGTTGGAGAATTGAGCAAGTCTCGGTCCAAGTATGGGGCAACAGCCCCCACCCCCCACCCCCTGCCAGGAATGGCACCAGAGTTTTCTCAGTATCTTAGCTACCAGCACGAGCAGCATGAATTGGGGACAAGTCTTGTCCAAAGTGTCCTGGGGGGTCATGGATGGCGAGAGGCAGCTCAGGTGGGCAAGGACCAGCTCACACAAACGTCACTGCCCCAGCGGCTGCCCACCCACTGCATTTAGTGCTTAGTGACTCTGCAAGGTACTTCTTGATCAGCCCCATTGCTAGGACCATTTAATGGAGGCCTAGATATGTTAATGACTTGCCTAAATAAAGTAAGGGGTCAAGCTGGGACTCTAATCCCAATCTGGAGGTCTTTACACCACAACCATTGTTGCCTCTTGAGGCCACTGAGAAGGCTTCCTTCCTCACGCACACTAATAAGATATTCATTTCTACTGAAAATCTTCTCTCAGAAAATAAAGTATGGTTTACCCAAGTACGGTTGGTATAGTGGGTGAAGTGGTGTGACAGGCAGATCCTGGCTCGGGACTGGGACAGGCAGTGCCCGACTCCACTGACAGTCGCCTGCTGGCACAATGAGAGCCGGTGGTTCTGCCAAGTAGGGAGACTCCAGGCATTGTCCTGACCTGTCCTTGACTGAAGAAGAGTCACCCCATCCAAGGGCATGCTGCCTCCCCCAAGAGAGCCTGCATCCAGTTACTAGTCCTTGTGGGGGATATAAAAGGCTTGCCTTCATCCCTTAAAATGGAACAATTCTGAAGGTCCACCCAGAGTCTAGACCAGCCACGGGGTCCGCTGAGACCTTCGTGGCAACGGCCAATATCCGGGTCCTTCTGCCTAGCACCTCCCTCTTCCTTCATTGCCCTACAGGAACTGATCCAACAGCAGTCCCCAGTAAAGCTTCTGCACATGAATCTTCTTTTCACAGGGAATCACAGTTTCACAGGGAACTTGCCCTAAGACTTTAGAGCACTAATCATTTGCATGCTATGAATGAAGGGGATACAGATATACACAGTTTCCTTCCACAGCTCCTGAAAACTAACTTACTCCTCTAATACACTGAGGGAAGAGGGTCTTCTCTGCAAGAGAGGGCTGGGGTAGGGGGATGGAGCCCTCTGAGATATAGCAGACTGGGTGGGGTGGCTGAGCTGGGGCCTTTTGGCAGATGGGGGTGGGGGGGATGCGTGCACTGAACAATTGGAAATGACCCCACCCATGAAGGAGGCAGGAGAGAGGGACCCAGCAGGTAAGGAGATTAGACCCATGGTTCTCCATCAGGCTACACATCCCAGTTGCTCAAGGATCTTTTTAAGTATATTCCTACCAGGAGCGCCCTCACTCAGCCCCAAGTGTCTGACTTGATTGCTCTGGGGGAAGGTATTTTTTAAAATTCTCCCCAGTTGATTCTCATGCACAGCCAGGATTGAGACTCATCTGGCAAACAGAGGTAGGCAGCGGTGGCCTCTGAAATCTACAAGTTGACTCTGACCACTGGTAGAAGCGCCCTGACTTACCACTAGGATCCCCTCCAAGGCTCCTGGCATGCTCACAGAAGACAGCCCTACCTCCTGACCCTGTGAATGCCCGACGACCCTCTGACAGCACCAGCGTCCACGAGGGGCGGGGGCTGCCTTTTCTAAGCAGTGGGCCAGCGGCAACCAGGGCTACCGCAGAGATCCATCCTCAAAACAGTTTCCTGGGATGCCTGTTAATCCGTGGATTCTCACACCCCACCCCAAACCTCCCAATGGAAATCTCTCCATTTTGTAACAACCCCCTCCCCCAGTGAATCTTCTGTAACTAAGTTTGAGAACCGCTGCCGAGAGCTCCCTGCCCAAGAGAGCCTTCTCTCAAATCTCATATCCTAGTTCACAGTGCGAAATTTTATTTTCTGTGCAGATAAGGAAGCCTCCCAACTCCTTCCCAGCGCACGCTTGGGTGGGAGTCAGTTCAAGTTCCCCCGGTGAGCCCAGCTGATCAGCTTGCTAATGAGGAGCAGAGTGGGAGAATCCTCTTTCCCAGATTCTTTCTGGTTAGTTTTTTTTTTTTTCCTTTTAGCACCAATGGTAAACATCGCTACATTGCTTGTGAGTCTTCCCAAATATTTTTTTTTGCATTGTGCAATTGAATTGACAGTTTTGCATAATAAAAGGTTAACATGATGAGCAAACAAGAAATGAATGAAGCTTGATTGTTCAGACGCAGAATTTGCAACAGAGCACACTGTACTTATCTTCATGCTCCATCCATTGTCCAATGATTGTCCTCTCTAGATGGAAGTATGGCTCTAGGATGGATAAAAATAGATATTAATAGGCTTGTACACAACCTCCCAGCAGCATCGCCTTATCAAGGAGGCATGACTATTTCTCGGACCTCCTGTCTTGGCATTCTGTGATCATAACTGGCATGTCTTGATTCCTCATCTGCAGGAGTGCTTGGCGGTTTTAACTTCCTCATTTCATTACTTTGCAATGGTGCCAGCATCCATATTAATGAAATTATTTTGATTATCTTTCATAGATAGTGTGTCCGTGGGCAGTTAGCAGCCCCGTCAAGGACACCACGAGGATCCTGGGCGGCTTCAGGCCCCAGGATCTCCCCCTTCCTCCTTTCTCTAAGGCCCTTGCCTAATTCCCTCTTTCCTTCTGGGGATTCATTTATCTGCCCTGTTGTAGTATTTTTGTCACACCCAAGACTGGCCTAGATGGAGACAGTCTCTTTGGGACATCCCCTACTTTTGGTCTCCCCAACTGAGCTTAATTAGTTTTCTTGTTCACTATGTTGGGGGACAGATGGAGAAGCCCAGAAATCCACAGGAAGAAGCTCTACTGGTGTAACTGGTCCTCCAAGAAGATTTTCTTGAGGGTCTCAGGGTCTCTCCCATCGAGAGGGATGGGAGACCTCTTTTCAAGGCAACTGACTCAAAACAAAGAGCCCGTTGGGAAGTTGGTGATTTAGATCCGGTAGAGTCTCAATCCCTGTAAGAATTTACTGGTAGGTCCTTTGTTCTGGGCACACCTACTCTTCCTTCTCAAGGTCTGTCACCCCAGAGAGCAGTCACAGACTTTCCTGGGAAGGGGGAAGATTTCCCCACCCACTTACCAAATGCCCTTCCCCTGTCTTCAAGCCATTCTGCATTAACTTTGCACACATTATTTGCACTTGTCCCCACTCCATCTCATTTTAATTTCCTTTCGGGAAGAGGGATGGGTTTTCCGCAGGACCCCAGCTTAGCTAAAGAATGAAAGTAAGCAATACGGCTTATTCCAACCCCCCCTCCCTCCCCCACATGCATTGGCTTGCCTAAGCCTTCTTGCCTCAAATCCCTGAGAACTTGTTTACTGGAGGTGAATCAAAGAAGGAAGCAGCAATGACCTATCTCCTGTTCCCTTGCTATGTGTTGTCCTAGGTCAGTCCTGCTCTGTGCCTCGTGACAGTGACCACCCTCGGACTGTGCTTTCCCAGCCCCGGGTGTCCACCCAAGGAGCTCACCCCGAGGGATGCTAGAACATTGAAAGGGGCAGAGCTAGTGCCCAGCAATGATGCAGAGGCCCATCTCCCAGGGTGTTGCCTTCCTGCTCCTTCAGCACAAGCAGGGCTTGGGTCTCCCCAGGCCCTCTGCAGCACATTAGAAGGCAGGGAAGGGGATGGTTTTTTCCAGGGTGCCCATGAATAAGGGTTCTCCATCGGCAGCAGAGCTCGGCTCTCCTTGGCCAAATGCATCTGTCTCTTTCTGTTCGGCAACATGCGGCCACACACACACACATATCCTGCCTGTCTCTGTTGTTTTCTTCAGGCAATACTTAGCGTACGCAGGCAGGCTGACTTGCTATTAAGACAGAACTTGACCAAACACATGAGAATGACTTCCTTTTCCCTCTCTGGACCTTCTCTTTGTCTGAGCTGGCTTTCCCTTTCTGGCCTGGGTTAACACCTTTGTCCTGCCCACACATGTCCGTGGTTTCCAGCCGAGAAGCCCCAGCTCTCTTCTCACCTGGCTTTCCTCAATGTCCGCCAGCCACATACTATGTCTGATTTTACTAACTTGTAGCCGCCACTCACTGAGTTGTTCCTGGGTACCAAGCTTCGCATGAAGCAACCGAATGGCCTTTGCTTTTTTCCATGCTCATGATGGCTGCCGAGTTAGAGTTTATTGCTGTCACCATTTGGGGGTTGCAACTTGGGGTTAAGTAGCTTGTCCAAAATTCCACCATAAGTAAGTGGTTGGGCCCAGACATTATGATTTGGAAGCTTGAGTGTGTATGATGATTCTCTTAAAGGTAATGCTGGATCTGTCACCTACTGCTCAGAGTCTGAGATCGTGACTAGGGCATGTCATAATCCACCCAGAATACAGTCCAATGTCCAGCAAACTTGAGCTAGGTGAGCCTCTGGCCCCTGCATACTTTTTGGCACTAACAAAAACCAACTCTTGGGGTGCCTGGGTGGTTCAGTTGGTAAGCGACTGCCTTCGTCTCGGGTCATGATCCTGGAGTCCCAAGATCGAGTCCCTAGGCAGGCTCCCTGTTTGGTGGGGAGTCTGTTTCTCCCTCTGACACTACCCCCTCTCGTGTTCTCACTCTCTCTCTCTTTCTCAAAGAAAAAAAAAAAAAAAAACCTTCAAAAAAACTCAACTCACTTTATTGACTCGGTTTTTTCCACACACCGAGGAATGTAAAAATAATGAAATCGGTCAGATGATCTTTTAACTATATGGCAAGCTCTCTGAGTACCTGTCTGCCTTGTCACAACAGTCCCCTGTCCTATTTTGCAGGGACATTTGATTTAATCCCCTGAATCAACACTTGGAGACAGTTTACCTGGAGGATGGTTATAGGAAAGGGGTGCAAAGGGGACTTTGGGGTACTGGTAATGACCTGTCTCTTCATCCGGGTCCTGGTAACCTGGATTTCATGGCGTGAAACAGTCATCAAGCCGTCCTCTGGGGTTTGCACTTTCTTACCACTCTGACCCCTGCCTGGACTACCTCCACCACTCTCCTCTCTTGGTAAGGTTCTCTTCCAACCATCCCTCCTTAGGGGCCTCACACACACAGCTCAGATCACAAGTAAAAGCCTCCGGCTCCTTCTGTCGCAGCTGGCTTCCTGTGTGTCTCTCTTGCTAGACTCCAGGCAGCCGGGCCTTGCTGTGTCTCCCGGGCCTGGCCCAGGTGGCTATCATGAAGGAATCTGTAAAGGAATGATGGCGGGGGAGGGAGGGAAGCAGGCAGAGAGCGAGACTAGAGAGGCGGAGGGAAGAAAGTGAGATGAAGGAGAAGCAACGGCAGGGAGGGGAAGAGCTGCTTCTCGCAGGATCTGGCGTCTTGGGCGTGGCTAGAGGTTGGCACGGGGGAGCCCTCGGGAGTGTGTACTTGAACCAATGAAGACCCTCCTGTGGAAGAAGTCACCCCGAAGGTAGACTCAGCAGGGGCGAGACTGGCTCCGGGACTACAACCTGGGGTCACAAAGGGAGGGGGGAGACCCCGAGTCCAGCCTGGCTCGGGGCTTCTCTGGGCTCAGAGGAGGTGGCAGTGTAGAGTAATCCACCAAGTCTGCAGGACACTGAGAGCTGGCGGTGTCAGCAACGGGGGTGCAGACGGCAGCCTCAGGGATGGCCGTGACGCTGGCCGAGGAGGGGTGGGCTACCGCAGCCCAGGCATGAGCAAGCACAGCGGGGTCTGAGCATTGGACGTGATGGCGGAGGCCTGGGCGGGCCATCACACGCCCCGAAGGCAGGCCTGACTTGGTAGAAGAGGAGGGTCCTACTTGGGGACCAGAGGCCTGCGTCTTGGGGCAGATGCGAACTGCCCAGGCTCGGGGCACGCCACACTGCCCCTTCTGACCTGGAGGAAGACCAGCCAGAAAATTAGGAGAGAGGTCACCCAGTTTACAGCCCCAGGCTGGATTTCTCTGGAACACACACACCCCTGAGAGTTGGCTTCTGTAGAGCACATATGAATGAGGAGAGAGAACACCAAAGACCCAGTGAACTCCCAAAAGAAAACAAGCCCTTGGATTGGAAACGAGTCTTTCCAGAGGCCCCCACTTTATCCACAGTGACTTGTGTGACTCCTGGCACCAAGAACACACCTTTGGGAGACAGTCCCCCCGACTTTTTAAAAGATTTTTATTTGTCAGAGAAAGAGAGCATAAGCAGGGGGAGGAGGAGAAGGAGGCTTCCCGCTGAGCAGGGAGCCGCATGCGGGGCTCCATCCCAGGACCCTCAGATCATGACCTGAGCCGAAGGCAGACGCTTAACCAACCCAGGCATCCTGAGACAGTTCCCCCTTTTAACTCAGTAATAAAATTTCCCCCTTTTAACTCAGTATCCCCAAATCTTGCTCTGGAGCAACAGTTCCTGCTCTAAGGAGAAAAAAAAAAAAATTGGTGACATAGGAGAAGACAAAATCATCATCAGTAAGCAGAAAAACTCCCAGTGAGTTTTCTTTAGGGACTCTCAAGACACACGGACGAGGGTAGGACCTTCTAAAGCATTTTCACACCATGTTTTTCTGAAACTCTGGCTTTGGAATGTTTTGGATTGCCTGCCTTATTAGTAGAATCACACACCACCAAGAGAGGTCTATGTATTCACTAATTATAGTCACTCAACAGTGTGTTTATTGCTGACTGTATTTACAGTGAAAGTTCCAGCAGCATGTGTCCCTGGGGTGCAGGAGTTCCAGTAGATAAATAGGGAAGACCAGGCAAGCCTCATAACCCTCCTATCACACAGTCAACCACGACTCGGAGGCAAAGGGACTGGCCCAAGTCAGACCGTGAGGAACTGGGGAAGTGGAATAAGAGCCGCCTTCCAACGGCTGAGGGACCCCTCCTCGCCACCTGGCGGCCTCCCTGGGACACTTGGCGCGCGCTGCAATTCTTCCTTCTGAGTTCCAGATCCACCTTTCCCCGCTATCCCAGGGAGGATGGATCCAGTCACATCAGTTCCTGGTGATTTCCACAGTTTTCTTCTTGCTTTCCCTATTTTATCATTCTCACCTGGAACACAGGGTGAGCCCTGCTGTTGGGGGGGAGGGCGGGGCCGGGGTGGGGTGTTCTCCTCTCTTTCTCCCAGATCCATTAAGTGGCGGCGAGGATGCGGACCTTGCCCCCCCCCGGCCAGGGGGGCTCACCAAACACAGGGGTTAATGTGTTCCTCGAGCTGTTTGCTGAAAGTAGATATTCTCTCGGGCAGAAGGCCCATGTGGTGTGACTTACTTGGAGGGGCTCCTCTTGATACGCAACACCTGGCCACCGCCCCTCCCTGACTGAGAAGGCTCTGAGAAGGCTTCTGTAGAAGCACACATTCCCCGTTCCTGATTCCCAGTGTAAACACTTGGAAACAATGAAAAAACCACAGCACAGGCAACCAAGACATCAGCCGCTCCACTGGGGGCTCCAGGAAGTGAGCTGAGACTAGGAGGGGACTGGAAGACGGTTGCAGTGGAACACAGTACCCTCCCTCCGGAGGCCCCGAGGTCTGGTCCAGGAGTCACTGTTTAACCAAGGTGGGGCACTCCCTGATGAGCACATATAAGGAGGAACCTACTGCGGGAAGAAACCCGGACTCCGGACTCTACCAACATTGCCGGTCTGCGTGTTCCCTGGAGACGCGACCCTCGTCTATCACGGCCACTTTCCCTCCCACAAAGCTGCTGCTGCTGAGTGTGGGGTACCTGGCCTGCCGTCCCCTGGCTCCCGCTGACATCAGATACACCCGTTAGGAAGCAGGTAGGATGTGCGCGGTGACCTCCCTGGGCTTTGGACCAAGGTAGTGGTCCAAACTTCAGTGAGCAAACGAATTCCCCCAAAGAGCATCTTAATTACATAGATTCTACGTCTCCCCACCAGAGAGGTGTCTGCGGAAGCTCCAAAAACCCAGGACTTCTGGCCCAAAGGGTCCAAGGTTAGGTTTGAAGGAAAGCTACAGCAAAGGATGAGTTGCCTCGATAAGAGAAGATCATTCACGGTTGGCCTATGTCCCCTCACAGCGAGTCACCTTAGCTTTTGTGCTCCGAGTCCCAACCTCAAGGGCTACGCTGACCATAAGGGACACCCCGATGGGAGGAATCCTGTCTCCTTGTTCACCCATGTTCAATTTCTGACACGTAGTCCATGTTTCATATTTGCTGAAGGAAGGAACGGGGCCCAGGGCTTGCCTTTTCTTTTCAAATGATCTAGCTTCAAAATTACGGGAACAAAGTTGAGAAATCTGGGTTAACCACAACACTGATCACCGCGTCAGAGATCGAGGCGGCTCCACGGACCCTAGAGCTGTGGACAGTCGATGCCTGTGCCTCACGGGTTGCTCAGGCCGGGTCCTCCTGGAGATGCGATTCTGTGCTTAGGGAGATAGCTCTCGATGTTTGGCTTGAACCCAAGCTAACCAGACTAGAGTGAGTGCAGACATTTTCCCTCTGTGGTTACAGTGGGGTTATGACCTGTGCTGGGATAGAAACCAAACTTCGCTGACCCCCAGGTGGCATAAACAGAGTGATTCAGCCGATCTTCTTGAATGGTTCCACCTGTCCCACCCACCTGTCCTGGCTAGACCTAAACCCTTTCTTTTTCTTTTCTTTCTTTTCTTTCTTTTCTATTTTTGCTGGGTGATAGCTTCAGGAGGACTCCATATTCAGCAGATGAGAGTCTAACTCCCCACAGGTGTTTGTGCCTCCTACAGTCCCCTCCCTCCGAGGACAGTGATGATGCAGATTCTCCTAGAAAGGCTCTGAGAAGGGCCAAAACAGAGAAACTGGTCAAACTGAGCAGGCCAGTGCTTCCCATCCCCAACGCCTGGCTGGGAGCATGGCTTCAGACCCTGGCCATCCAGGGTTCCAGCTGGCTTCTGTCTTGGTCCTCGAATTCTCAGGGGACTCTTCTCTACCATGCACTGCTTTTTGCTTTGCACAAACTGTTTCTGAAGAAAGAATTCTGTGATCTAATGGAAAGGCTGTGCACGTTCACCAGTCTGCAAAGCTGGTCCCCCCATTAAGCAACCGGGAGAGCATGGCCAGACCTGGTTTCGTCATTTTAATAATTAAGTTAGTTGAACAAGGTGATCCTGAAGGGGGTCTTCCAGCTCCTTGGGAGCTGAGCCCTTCCTGCTGAAAGGCAGCTGAGGGTCGTCTCGTCCTGCTCAGCGACCATCTAGTTATCTGATAAACAAGTGCCAGTTTTTAAGAGCTGGTATAGGGGTGTGGCAATGAAGTCTGGTCCCGCGGCGGCCGCCTCTGCCGGAGTCACAGGGAGGATGCTCCGTGTCCTGTACCAAGTGTCGAGTGACACGGGAGGGGCTGCCTCTCGGCCCCTGCACTCTGGGATTCACATTCTCACTCTGCTAAATAGCCACAAGGGACCTTTAAAACTGAGAGTCGCCAGGACCTTTGGTTCATTTCTCTCTAAAACAATGGTCCCTTGATCGGTACTCTGCCTTCCGATCCCCAGCTGGGTCAGCCCTGCTGGCCCGCCTCCCATAGCTGTCGATCAGGCCTGACCAGGACCTCCCGCAGCTCCAAGATTGGAGCCGGACCCCCCGAGGGCTGTCTCCATTGGGAGTGACCACACAACTGCTTCAGGAGACGCGGCCAGTGACCCCCATCTGGATCACTGCTGGGCACAGGGGAGGTCCTAGGACCGTTTCCTTGGTTCTCCTCACCAAACATCACGTCTTGTTCCCAGTCTAATCCTTACCCAGAAGTGGCTTCCAACCAGTAAGCTACTTTGCTATGTTCCATCTCCCAAATGCCCAGCATCCTCTTAAGTACTAAAGAAACTTTTAGATGGCCTTACCTTGGGGAGAAACTCTGGGCAGAGGCCTTCAGGATGGGCTGGCTCCCAGGACTCTGGACTGCCGGCCACCGCGGGTACATCCCTTCAACTCCGAGGCCATTCTGAGCCCTGCTGTCTGCCTCTGACACTGTCTGCAAACACTGCATTCTTCCTGGAACCAAGTCACTTTCTCCAGATGGGCACAGACCTCCTCCCCGAACCCCCCCACCCCGGCCCAACTCCCTTGGGGCTTCGCCTGTTCTGATAGCTAGCCCAGGCAGCAGGGGCAGGCGGAGGCTTCCCAGGGCGGCATCTCCTCCTGGCTCAGGCTGAGGGTCTACAGGCACTGTCTCTCTCCCTCCTGGCCTGCCCTTTCCCTTTCTACCAGGGCCTTTTCATACCCCTCGCAGGCAGGTTTCTAGACCTCTGCTCCCCTTTCTCCAGTCTCCTCTGCCTACCGAAGCCCTCCTCACATGCTCCGACCTTCTTGGTTTTTTTTAAGGGCGGAATGAGAAAGAATGAAGGAAGAGGCATGGGAAATCTCAGAGGCCTAAACCCCCCTCAGCCTGCTTCTCTCTGCCTCCCTCACCTTCTCACACACACGTGCATTTTCTTTCATGGTGCTCTTCTTACTTAATACTTACTTAATCCAGAAGATCCTCTCAAAAGACTTTCATTTCCCACTGACCCCATGCCTTGTCCCTGTCCCCATAAGCAGGACCCCGTCTAACAGGGTCTGAAATCCACTTGATTTTCAGAAAAGGCTCTGAGCAAGCAACTTGGCCTGGGCCTTCTTGGGAGACACCATTGTCCTAAGTCCTGGAGCTGGCTTGGCCAAAGGAGTCTCTCCCTTAGAGTGCTTGGCTGCTGGTGCTACTGACCCTCTCTCCCTCCCTGCCATCCCCACACCACGGCGGGGAGCAGCCCCTGGCAGAGCCAGCACCAGGCTCCCAGTCCCACACTCTGCCCTGTCGCCTCTGTGGCCTCCCCAGGCCTGAGATGCCCAGAAATGCCAGGTGCACACGGGGATGCCCAAGCTCCTACTGCTGGCCCCCCTGGGCTATGGCCGGAGCGTGCCCTGGATCTCACCCTATGGACCAGTTGTCATAGGGGATTTCAGAGTGGTCCCTGGGACAGGAAGGGTGTCTCTGCCATTGGATACCTGAGTGCTCACATCTGAGAGGTAAGAGAGCCAGAGATGTTTGGGCTCTGATTCAACACCACAAGATGCTGGGCTTGCATGAGAACGACTTTCCCTGGCAGGTTTTGGCCTTCCTGCCCTCCTGTTCTTCCTCAGGAGCTCCCTCTCCACCGACCCGCCGGCTGTCTGTCTGTCTCCATCTCCACCGACCCGCCGGCTGTCTGTATTTCTGTCTCCCTGCCCCTCTCCATCGGGGTGCTCTGTTCCTTCCCTGTCTCTATCTCCTCTGTTTTCAAAGGAATTGATTATCTAAATGTGGTATCAACTTCCAAAGAATCTTAAAAAAGAGAAAAGGCCCTAAACCCGCAGGGCCTGCCTACACCCACTCTGGTTCCTGCCTCTGGGAGGTGAGCGGTCTGGAGCCTGGGCTACCCGGGGAGAATGAGTCAGAAATAGCAGCTTGTAAGACCTGGATTATAGATAACAGGCTCCAGTGTCCTAAAGCCCCCTAATTTGCTTAAGAAGGAGCTGGAATTAGCTAAGTAGAAAGTATATTTTCTCTTGATGGGTGGGGGAAAAAAAAACAACCTGTGCCCTGAAATCCAAGATCATACCAAATGATCTAGAACCCAGAAAGAATGTTCCATCTTGTCCTCAGAATACATCACCAGTCTACTCAGTCTACTCAGGAACTTTCTAGGCTTCCTCTGTGATTAAATGACACCTACTGGAGAACTTCGGGGATGGGAAGTATATACTTTCCATGCAAAGGCAAATTCCATTTTTTTTTATGTTTGCACACTATGAACCCAATTTAACTGAAAGGAATAATATATTCAGTGGGCTGCTATTTCATTTTCTGCCCAGCAATATCCATTAGGGTACATAACCCACATTCTCCGTTCCAGAAACAGAACATTACGTAACATTACAGCTACTAGAAAGTCCAGCCTTCCCAGAGTTCCGAAGGGGGAAATAGGTAAGGGGAGGAGGGTGGCTGGCGTGCCTGCAGCTCACAGCCTCAGTGGAGTGGCACTGACTCCCCCTGCCTGGCAAGGATTGTTTGTTACCCCATGGGGACTTCTGCGAGGGGCCCATCAGCTGAGGTCTCCGAGCTCCCTGAGACCCTAGGTCCCAGGAGAAGCTGGGTCCACTTGGTGCGGGCACCAGGGAGTGAGGAGGATAGGGCTGCACTGTCTCTGGGCCAGAAGGGGTGGTTTTGGCTTCCTGCCTCTCCCATACCAGGCCCCGCATCTCCGGGCTGTCAGCCTTGGGGCTGAACCCAGAAGTCCCTGGAAGGCAAGGCGTGGTTCTGTTCTGCATACTTACTTCTCTGCTGCCGGTTCCAGGTCTAGGGGCTTTCCAAATCTGAAGCCATGCCAGAACCTTCTTCCATTTCTCTGGCTTCCATGGCCCTTGGTGTGTGAGAGGTGACCTCTGACCCTTCTCAGCCCTAATGACACAGAAAAGAAGATGCCCCTTGGCAGGGACTGTGACCTGCTTGGCCTGTAGGCCAGACCGTCTGCCACGAAGCTGGGGGCTGGACAGGAGTCTCCGCCAAGGGCTGGCCAGACTTCTCTGACCATAAGCCTCAGTTTCTCCTTCTGCATAGTGAGCCCACAGAATCTTCCTCTGAGGCCTGCCTTTCTAGGGGCCATACACCCCCCCACTCACGGCTTTCAGGCCACAAAGGCCGGAAACTCACTGAGCTGATTCTGAAGTGGGGGAGGCATGGGCCTAGATGTTAGGTTCTTTTCTAAACCCTAAAATCCATGTCCGTGTTGACCTTTATGCCACCTCATACTAGGTCTCCTTGAGAAATAATCATATGCCTTCCCAACTCATAGTCAAGTTTATGTATGTTCAAAATTCGCTTTTCCTCTTGTTCCATTTACCTCTCCCCTTTCCCTCCTCCTCTTGCCCTCGTCTGTTTCCCACTGCCTTCACCTCTCCCTCTCCCCCTCCTCCTCCTCTACTCCTCCTCCCCCTCTGCCTCTCCGTACCCTGTCTACCTCTCCCTCCGCTTCCCCTTCTCCCTCTCCAAAGCCCTGAGGTGTGCCTAGGTGTCAGATAGCTGAAAGTGGTTTGCACGGGGCTTTTTTCCGCCAGAGAGCAGTTAAGTGGCTTATTTTCTCCACTCGGGTGGCTAAATTATTCTCAATGTGTTAAACAGTGTAATTAAACACATACACACGCGAGTGCGCCGGGCCCCTTCCCCCACCCCCCTTCCTTGCTCCTTGTCAGCAGAGAGAGTGTCAGCCCCCGCCTTCAAGCTCTGTTAGTTTTAATTTGAGTTGTGGAATTAGTAATGGGTTTTGCTGGAACACTGTTGTGGGAAATAGATCGCTCCTCGTGCAGGGTTTGGGCACCATTTCAAATGAGTATTTGTTAAGGGGAAAACCATCCCTTGTCATGTTCTGCTACATTACATCAGATTTATTTCCATTGTTCTGAAAAACACCAGCCAGGAGAGAGCTGCGTGCATCACTCCCCGGCAGGGAACAATTGAACTCAGGCTTCCTGTTTCGTAGCTGATTGAAAACAAAATGCAAACAGCATCGGCCTTTGTTGCTGGGACGTGCTAAGCTCCTCCTGGAGGCACAGACAGCCAGTGCAGGCCCTGCACCTGTCACTGTGAAGCCTGTGAGCCGCTGGCCGGTGACAGCGTGGTTTAGTGGCAAAGCTTGGATGTGGAGGAAAAGCGGTGGAGAGAAGCCCAGCAGGTCAAAGTTGAAAGGATCCATCCAATGCAAAGATTCTTCTGCACCCCACCCCCTCTAAGAGCATTCAACCTCAACTTGACCATCGCCACTGAAGAGTGCTCATTGCCATTCAAGCCACCATCGGATCTTTTCTTTGGCACTATCCAGTGAGGCAACCACTGGCGTGTGTAGATACCCATGCTTAAATGTAAATTAATTAAAATAAGATGAAATTTAAAATTCAGTTCCTTAGTTGCACTCACCATATTTCCAGTGCTCAATAGCCATGTGTGCTAGGCTCTTGGGAACCCCTCTGCAGATCAGGAGAGACCCACGGGAAGTCCAGGAGGCAACTGGCCAGTGGCTGGCATGCCCTGGTTATAGGGCACTGGCTCCCGAGTTCAGGTTTGGGACTAGGTCAGTGGGCACCGGGGAGATCCTGACAGGCTGATCATCAGGAGACCTACCACATAGCTTCGCTTATGTCCCATCCGAGCCCTTTATAAGAATCATGCTTGATACCCACCTTGTGCTCTGAGGCTGGTTCATTACCACCTCCAGCCCATTGTATTTGTAGGGAAAGGAGGCTCTGATAGTAAGAGCATTGCTAAAGATCACTCAACCCCAAAGCAGCATCTGATGTCAAGCTTAAGTTTATAGTTTCAAGTTGATTCTCCATGCTCTTGACCACCATCCTATGATGGCTTTCTTTTTTTTCTTTTCTTTTTTTTTTTTTTTTAATTTTTAAAGGGACAAGGCAGAGCCCAGTTTTCTGAACAGGAACATAACCCTGGGAAGTCAGAGAAGCAGCAGGTGGGATCCTGATCATGGGACCAGGATGGTTAAATCCCTGCTTTCTCTGGAGGGCTGGAAATAGGACTTCTGGGCTGGGTCTGACAGTCACTATTAAGTCCCTTGGTCTGTCTTTCTCCCAGGAAACATTTTTAGATTTCCAATTTCCCAGAAAGTGATCTCTAGGTTCCTTATATGTTTAGCTGATGGCATTTTTGTGCCACTGAAAAAAAATCCCCACTTTTTCCCAGCAGATAAAACCACCCACCAGGAAACCTTACTCACATGCAAAGGGCTCTGTCCTGGCCAGGTGCCCTGGGCTACCCTAAAACCCTGCTTTGGCTACCACTGATGTGCTGCTTGCAATGTGGCCCCAGAACTGAACACTAGTGGACTGGATGTCCAGCAGGGCTCAGGACCAGCTTCATGAGGGAGAGGGGGAGGCGGCGGGCGGCTACAGTGGTCTGTACAACAGCGCCTTCCTGCAGGGACAGCAGCTCAGAGCGGAGACATCTCACCACGTTGTCCCTTTACAATAGGAAGCCAAGTAAGCCATACAAAATCTTTTCAAAATGAAACTGAGCCAAGGCAAATCCCACTCACTGTTTACTTGCATGGTTAACTTTTAAATGAGAAGACAGATTCGCAGTTTCCTTGGGTAACTTCCATCCTCTCGGTTTTGAGGTCCTTTAGAATTTTAATTCTGCCATCTGCTTGGGTAATTGTTCTTCCTTTATATCATTAAAAATGATGAAAAAATTGAGAAGTAGCTTCATTTTCATTTCAACGTCTTCATCCAGGATCAAGATAAAAATGTTAAACGGGACAGGACAAGGGCTGGAGTTCTGTGGCTATTACGGCACAGTGATTTTGAGATAATCCAAAATTATTCATCCACAATGTCTGGCTCAGACTCTGAATTCTGTATACTCTTCCTGTACTATATATAACACTAGATTTCTATCATACCATAACATAGGTTACAACCTACCCAGGCTTGCAGTCTCATCTTGTTTCACCATCTTATATAGAGAGAATAAAGGTAAATTTTATCAAATACTTTTTTAAAAAATCAAGGTATGTTCTATACATATCTCAATACATATGACCACATAGATGTGGGATTCTTCTGTTCCTCTAAAGTCAGAACTTTTTTCTGGAAGGGAAAAAAGAAAAAGAGAAGGAAAGTTAAGTATTGGTTTTTTTGGGTTTTTTGTTGTTGTTATTTTTTAAAGATTTTACTTATTTATTTGGCAGACAGAGATCACAAGTAGGCAGAGAGGCAAGCAGAGAGAGAGAGGAGGAAGCAGGCTCCCCACTGAGCAGAGAGCCCAATGTGGGGCTCGATCCCAGGACCCTGGGATCATGGCCTGAGCCGAAGGCAGAGGCTTTAACCCACTGAGCCACCCAGGTGCCCCAAGTAATTGGTTTTCATAAGGCTATATTTGCTTCTGGAAACCCAAGCATTATTTCCTAAGTGTTCAGAGTTCAAAGTGTTTCTTTGCAAGTCCATTTCAGAATCCTACTTCTTAAAAATCTTATTATAGAGTTATAAACAATTTTTAAAGCAATGCTTCAGGGGAATGACTGTTAATTACAAATAAACTTCTCTTTTAAAAAGAGCATCTCTCCTGAAGTTTCTTAAATTAAGTTCCCCAAAGAATTAACGTTTGGCACAATTTATAAAATTTAGACATCCAAGCAAACAGTCATAACACATTTCTATTTGTATAAAGTAAGGAATATCTGTATTCATCCAAAGACACTGTCAAGGAAGTCAAAAGGTAAGCTACCAACTAGGAGAAGATATGTGCAACACATAGGACCAACAAAAGATGACTATCCACAGTAAATAAAGAATTCCCACAAATCAATAAGAAAAAGACAACGCAGTAAATAAATGGGCGTAAGATATGGATATTCATCTCACACAAGAGGGACGACAAACGACAAGTAAACATATCAAAAGATGCTCAATCTTACCAGTAATCAGGGAAACATAAATTGCGGCTGCAAGGAGTTGGCATTTTACTCCCACCGTATGGGTACAAATAAGATGCTGGCTGATACCAAGTCCTAGTGCGGAGATAGAGAGATGGGAACTCTTACATTGCAGGTGAGATTATAAATTGGTACAATGTTGGAAAATAATTTGGTATATTTAGTGAAGTTGAACAGGCATAGACTAAACCCGGAAATTCCACTCAGTGGTCCTACCACCTCACACACACACCAAAACATGTAAAAGTTTCAGTCGTTCCATCTCCCTACCAACACTTAGTATGGTCAGCATTTAAAATTTTAGCCTTCCTAATGGGTGCGTGGTGATTATCTCATTGCAGTAACAATTTGCATTTTACTGGTGACTTAACATGTAAAGCATTTTTTCATGTTGGTAATTGCCTGTTTTTGTTTTCCGGTGAAGTGTTCATATCTTTTGGCCACTTTTATTTTTTATTTTTATTTTTATTTTTTAAAGATTTTATTTATTTATTTGACAGAGAGAGAGATCACAAGTAGGCAGAGAGGCAGGCAGAGAAAGAGGGGGAAGCAGGCTCCCTGCTGAGCAGAGAGCCCGATGTGGGGCTCGATCCCAGGACCCTGAGATTATGACCTGAGCCGAAGGCAGAGGCTTTAATCCACTGAGCCATCCAGGCGCACCATTTTGACCACTTTCAATGAGTTCTTTTCCTCTTATTGATTTAAAAGAGTTCTTTATGTATTCTAGATACAAGTCATTTCCCTGATTATTTCTCTGATTTTTGTGTTACATGTATTTTCTCCTGGTCTGTGATTTGCATTTTTGTTTTCTTAATGGTGTCTTTCGTGTTTTGGATGAAGTCTAATTGATCCCCCCCCCTTTTTTTTTCCTTGTAAGGCTCATATTTTTGCATTCTGTAAAAGATACATTTTCTTACCCCTAACTTTGCATTTTTTTTCCTGTTTTCCACTCTGCAAGTATTTTCTTCTGTTTTCTTCTAAAAGTGTTCTAATTTTAAGTTTTATTTTTAGATTTGTGATCATTTTGACTTTATTTCTGTATATGGTATGAAGTAAGGGTCCATTTTTTTGTTTCATTTTGTTTTGTACCTTTTTCCATATGGAGTTGATCCGGCATTATTTTTTTTAAAGGTGTTTCTATCTCCATTGAATCACCTTGGAAAGTTTGTCAAAAAATCTATTGACCATTTATGTTGTGGTCTGTTTCTGGATTCTCCACTGTGCACTATTGATCTAATTGTATATCTTTTTACCAAGAGAAGTCAAGTTGGCTAAGTCCTCGAACATTTTCTTTCCTTTTTTTTTAAAGTAGACTCCACACCCAGCATGGAGCCCATTGCAGGGCCTGTATCCATGACTCTGAGATCTAGATCTAAGCCAAGATTAGGAGTCAGACGTTTAACCAACTGAAGCACCCAGGAGCCCGAACATTTTCTTTTAAAAAAAAAAACTTCTTTGGTTATTCTAGGTCCCTTGTACTTAAGTATAAGTTTTAGAATAAGTTTGTCAATTTCTTTAACAACAAAAAGGCATTCTACAATTTCAGGTGCAATGGTATTGAATCTGTAGATGTATTTGGAAAGAATTGCCATCTTGGCAATACTGAAAATTCCAATTAATTTAGGTCTTCAGCTTTTCTCAGCAAAGATTTGTAGTTTTTGACGTAGAGAGCTTGGATGTTTTTAGTTAGACATTTTCCCCACGTATTTGTAATAGAATGCTATTGTTTTCCTATTGTTTGCTGCTAGTGTATAATATTATAAGTGATTTTCTTATATTAATCTTGTATCTTTCTAGATATAAACATATAAAATAATTCTAGAATTATTTTCTTATTGAGCTGTCTAGGACCTCCAGTACAATGTTAAATAAAAGTGAAGACACTAAAAAAAAAAGACACTAAAAAAAAAGTGACAATGGGCATTCGTGCCATAAATATGATTATAAGTGGGAAAAAATACTTTTCCATCACTAAGAATTATTTTAGCTGTAGATTTTTTTTAATAGATGCCTTTCGTTAGTTTGGGAATGTTATTTACTTTTTCCATGTAACTCTCCTTTGAGAATTTTTACCATAAATGTTGAATCTTGTCCAAATAAGTGTAATTATTGACTTTTAAAAAAATCTTTTTAATATGGTTAATTACACTGGTGATTTTTTCATGTTAAACCAAACTTACATTCCTAAAATAAACCCCACTTAGCCTTGATGTTACTGTTCTTTCTTTTCTTATTACATTGTTGGATTTGATTTGCTGAAATTTTGTGAAGGATCTTTGCTGTCTCTATTCATGAGGGATAGTGATCCATAATTTTTTTTCCTGTGGTGTGGATTCTTTCCTGAGACTTTGTTGTTAATGTTATGTTGAATTGATGAAATAAGTTCAGCAGTGCTTCCCTTCTCCTCCAATTTCTGAAGAAGTTTGTGCAAGACTGGTGTTCTTTTGACCTGGAAAGAATAAGAGAATTTGCCAGTGAAACCCCAAGGGTCTAGGGGTTTCTTTTGGGGAGAGCTTTTATTAACAAATTCAATTCCTTGATTAGATACAGGGTTATTCAGATTTTCTGTTTCTTCTTGTGTCAACTTTGATACATGGTATTTTTCAAGAAATTCATCCATTTCATGTCACAGCAAATTTTTTTTTTAATTTTTAATTTTTTTTTTTTGTAAACGTATAATGTATTTTTAACACCCGGGGTACAGGTCTGTGAATCGCCAGGTTTACACACTTCACAGCGCTCACCATAGCACATACCCTCTCCAATGTCCATAACCGCACCACCCTTTCCCGACCCCCCTCCCCCCAGCAACCCTCAGTTTGTTTTGTGAGATTAAGAGTCTCTTATGGTTTGTCTCCCTCCTGATCCCATCTACGGCATTTTTTTTTTTTGACATTAGTTTCTTCACAGTAGCCTCTTATGAACACTTTAATATTTATAAGATTTACGGTGATAAACCTTCAACAATGATGATATTGATGATTTGTGTTCACACTCTTTTGTCCTCAACTTAACTCAATTCTGGATTTGTCCATTTTGTTGATCTTCTCAAAGGAGCAGTTTTTGCTTTGCTACTTTTCTCTACTGTTTCCTCTGTTATGATTGTCTTCTTTTGTCTGTATTATTTACTTCCTCCTACTTGTGTTGGGTTTTCTTATTTCCCATTAGATCATCTTGGACTCAGGAATTATTAAAAATGTGTTTAATTCTAGGTATTTGGGGGTTTCCTAACTATCCTGTTAGGAATATTAACTTCTAATCTTTGTTTTGTTGTGGTTAGAGAATATTCTGCGTGATTCAGTCCTTGGAAATAAATGGTTTTATGGCCCTGTGTATTGTCTGTTTGGGTGACTATATCTCATACATCTGAAAAGAATGTGTACGCTGTAGTTTTTAGATATAGTACAGTGTATGTACCAATTACATCAAAGTGATTGACAGTGTCATTCAGATATTTTATGTTTTCACTGATTTTTAAAATTTTTGTCTCATTGGCCTGCAAATTGCTGAAACATGCGTGCTAAACTCTCCTACTATAATTGTGGAATTGTTTCTCTCTCACTTTAATTCTGTTAAGTTTTGGTTCACATATTTTCTCTTTTTTTTAGGTGCCTACACAATAATGATTTTGTTTTCTGATAAAATTTTATCAATATTAAATGGCCCACTTTATGCCTGGCAATACTGTTAGTTACGAAGTCTATTTTCTTAAGATTTTATTTATTTATTTGACAGATCATAAGTAGGCAGAGAGGCAGGCAGAGAGAGAGGGGGAAAGCAGGCTGAGCAGAGAGCCCCATGTGGGGCTCGATCTCAGGACCCTAAGTTCATGACCTGAGCCGAAGGCAGAGGTTTAACCCACTGAGTCACCCAGGTGCCCCATGCAGTTTATTTGATCAGTCTATTAATATTCACCCCAGCCTTCTTATGCTTACTGTTTGTATGGCATATTTCTTTTCATCCATTTATTGTCATTATTGTCAAGTTATCTCTGCCTTTATTTAGAGTGTCTCTTATAGGCAGCATATAGTTGAATTTCACTATTTTATCTCCTTTGTAAATCTCTGCCTTTTAATTGAATTTAATGTGTAATTATTGATATAGTTAGAGTTATGTCTATTTCTTGTATATTTATCCACTGTTCCCCCTTTATTGACTTCTCTTGATTACGTGAATATGTTTTAGTATCCCATTTTAACTTCTCTATTGTCTTTGGGGCTATATCACTTTTTATTATTTTGTTAGTAGTTGTCTAGGGATTATAATACACATACTCAATCTCCCTAATTCTATTGTACCACTTGATGTAAAATACAGAACAGTTGCAGCCATATAGCTTCCTTTAATTCCCTGCTACTCTTCCTTATGTTATAGTTGTCGTATGAATTATATCTGCATACTTTGAAATCTCTCCAGACAATGTTATAATTTTTGCTTTAAACACACACATGTGGGGCGCCTGGGTGGCTCAGTGGGTTAAGTCGCTGCCTTTGGCTCAGGTCATGATCTCAGGGTCCTGGGATCGAGTCCTGCATCGGACTCTCTGCTCAGCAGAGAGCCTGCTCCCCTCTCCCTCTCTCTGCCTGCCTCTCTGCCTACTTGTGATCTCTCTCTGTCAAATAAATAAATAAAATCTTTAAAAAAAATAAATAAATAAACACACACATGTGTTTTAAAGAATTTAAGAGGAAAAAAACCAGTCTTGTGTATTTACTCATATATTTACTGTGTACCGTTCCTGCAAATTCAGTTTTCCCTGTTATTCTTGCCGTCCAAATTGAAGAACTTCCTTTAACATTTCTTCTGAAGCATGTCTTTGGATGATGAATTCTGTTAGATTTTGTTCATCTGAAATGTCTTTATTTCACTACTATTCCTGAAATATATTTCCACTGGATACAGAATTCTGGTTTGGCATGTCTTTCTTTCAACAATTTTATTTTTTTTAAGGGTTTATTTATTTATTTGAGAGAGAGAGAGAGAGAGAGAGGATCCTTAAGCAGATTCCCCGCTAAACCCAGAGCCCAACACAAGGCTCGATCACGTGCCCTGAGATCGTGACCTGAGCTGAAGTCAAGAGTTGGACACCCAACAAACAGCCGCCCAGGGGCCCTACCGTCAGCAATTTTAAAGTTTTTCCACTGCTTTCTGTCCTCCATGTCTTCTGGTGACAAATCTGTAGTCCTTCATTCACATCATTGTTCCCTTTGATTTCACATGTCATTTTTCTCTAGCTTCTTCAAGATTTTTTTCTTGATCTTTGGTTTTTCAACAGCTTGATTATGATGTGCCAGTCATGGTTTTCTTGACTTTTCAAGTTTCTTGAATTCATAAATCTGCCACCAAATTTGGGAAGCAATTGGCCATTTCTAAAATACTTTTTCTGCTCTAATGTCTTGATCCTCATCTTCCTGGTTCTGCAACTACGTGTAAGCCACACCTTTTGGTATTATATCACATGTCCACCTATGGCTCTTTTCTTTTCTATTGGATCCTTTCTTATTCTTTCCTCTTTTTTCACTTATTCTTTCCTCTGTCATCTTCATTCTGCTCTTAGGCCCATCCAGTGAATTTTTGTTTTAAGTTTTGTATTTTGCAACTCTAAAGTTCCCATTTGTTTCTTTTTTATAACTCCCATCTCTCCATTGAGACTACCCTCATTCATTTCAAGTCTGTTTCCTTTATTTTATAATAGCTTCCTTAAAAATTTTTTTCAGATAATTTCTACATCTAGATCATTGCAAAGCTGGTACCTGTCAATTGTGTTTTCTCCT
Source organism: Martes martes (assembly GCF_963455335.1). NCBI lineage: Eukaryota > Metazoa > Chordata > Mammalia > Carnivora > Mustelidae > Martes > Martes martes. The sequence continues at coordinate 114,912,746 of NC_137896.1, forward strand.
GAGAATAGATCATTGTGTCACAGTTCTTTAATTTTGAGTAGTTTATGATTCTATCCTGGGCAAAGTGAGTGTTACATAGAATCTGTGTTCTAGTATAATCCTCTGGAGAACATTGATTTAAAAAAAAAAAGCAGGAATCATTATGATTAGGTTCAGACTATGCATTCAAGTACACCTTCTGTAAGGTGCTAAGTGCTTAGAAAATTTTCTCAGGATCATGTGGCTAAGAGGCAGAATGAGGACTTGAGTTGGGATCTTCTAAAGCCATTTAACATTGGGGCTTTTCTTTCTTTCTTTTTTTTCCCTAGAGTCATTTAACTTCTGTGCATCTTTCCCATATGTTAATAAGAATTTTTCATTAAAGGACTTGCTGGTTATATATGTGTGTGAGACCCTGAAAACAAACTTTTTAAAAAATTTTTATTGAGGCCTTCTTGGAAGCTTTTGTGAATCTCCATAAAGACTATTTGATGTGAAATATTTTCCAAACCATTTGACCTCATAATCTGTTATTTATGGAGGCTTCTGCTCCACAGAACATACTTGAAAATAGCTGATTTGCAGCATTCATCCCACCAACACTTGTAAGAATTTTACAGAATACCTACTATATGCCGGGCCTGGCACTAGGTGCTACCAGACCAAAGATATTATCATCTAAGTATCCAAGACCTTTCTACCATTTGGGAGCCCTCATCATCTTTCCATGAATTTCAATAATCTTTACATACTCAGCACTGTTAGGTCATTTTCATTTGTGTTTACTAACATCCTTTGCCTTCTTCCTGAGGTCCTTATTGATATGCCCCCATTCCTTTTTTTTTTTTTTGAGGTTTTCATCCACATTTTCATTATTTTTTAATTTTTTTTATTATGTTCAGTTACCCAGCATATAGTATACGTCATAAGTTTTTGTTGTAGTAGTCAATGATTCATTAGTTAACCACTCCTTTTTGATTGCACGCTGCCTAAAATATGCACCCAGTGCTAGGGGAGTTATTGGAACAGCCAGGGGTTAGTCACTACTATGGACTGAATTGTGTTCCCCCTACAAAATTAATATTTTGAAGCTCTAATTCCCACTGTGACTCTTCCAGGAAAGAGGACTCAGAAAGGAGGTGATTAAGGTTAAATAAGGTTGTAAAGTAAAGTCCAAATCCAGCAACAAGACTGTGGCCTTATAAGGAGAGAAAGATATCTCTCTCCCTCTACCCCCCTCCTCCTCTCTCTCTTTTTCTCTCTCTTCCATGGGAGGACACATCAAAACTGTAAGGCAGAAAGAGAGTCCTCCCCAGAACCTGGCCATGCTGGCCTCCTGATCTTGGACTTTCAGCCCCCAAAACGGTGAGGAGATACACATCTGTTGCCTAAGTCCCCACTCTGTGGTATTTTGTTGTGGGCTGAACAGTCTAAGACAGTCACCCAGCTCAGCAGAGGACATGAGGAAGGACTGAATCAAACTCACTTTATAGACATTGTGGGGAGCAGAACAGGTTTTACAACCAAGTGCATCCCTTGCCTCCTTCTCATCCTAGTTCTGAGGCTTGATGCATCAGCTCACACCATCTCTCACATTAGGGACTTTACATAAGTCCCTTTACAAAACTTTATAAAAGTTACATAAAAACTTTACAAAAAAACTTTACAAAAAGTTTACATAAACCCTTCTGCCATTTTTTAGTTCCTCTTTTGCCATTTTTCTTGCCAGACTCAAGACATAACCATTAGTAAGACAGCTTCTTTTTATCCTAAATATCAGGAAGATCTTTCCTCTCTCTCTCTCTCTCTCTCTCTTTTTTTTACCTACGCAGTTAAGTCTTCTCTTGCCTTTGTTTACCTTTCACAGTGAAGCATGACAGAAAAAGAAATAAGCCAAAAAGCCCTCCCTAAAATGACAGACAGGAGAGTTGGTTGGCCTTTTCTGCTGCACACAAAAGTGAAATGTCAAGTTCTGTAGACACTTCCTGCCTGAGAAAGTGAGTCTGCAGACTGTTTCCTGGCAAAGCCATAAGCAATTCAGGGGGCAACAGGGTGAACATGGTAGGTGTGAGGTCAGTGTGTGAAGTGGGGAGACTCCCTTCCCTTCCTGTCTATCTTCTCTTTTCCCCATCAAGATTCTCTTCTCTCTCAGAGCAGTGGACCACCTCCTCCACCAACAGACACCCAGACCTGCCACCTGTCCCCAGAGTCTTTACTTTCCTTCCCGGGCTGTCAGATAGCAAGTGCAGAGCAGTAGCAGAGCTGAGGACGTGGGTGTGATGTCTCATCCCTGGCCCTCACCCCTGCAGGCCCATCTGAGACTAGCTGTCATTCATAAAAGCAAGCCCTCATCTTAGAAGGTGTAGGGCTTTCTGCACAGTCCTTTCATAATCAAAATGATAATATTGCTAATCACCATTACTTAGTGACACTCTCTGTGTACTAGTCACTGTGCTAAGTACTTGACAATCATGGTTTCATCTGAGTCTTAAAAGAGTTCTACAACATGCACATTATTGTCATCATTTCACAAATGAGGAAAGCGGATATTATATGGGTACTCCCAACTGCCCACTACCCAATGGTGAGCAGTGAGGGCCCTACAGATGGCCTGGGAATTGACTTCCAAAAGGAAGTAAAGCCTTTGCAAGATTCTGAAGAAGAGGTCAAGCCAAATTCTTCACACTCACTTGTATATGCAGACTCCCTCTTACACCCCGTAATTGTGTTATTAAGAGTAACTACTATTTGGCTTTCCTAAACTAAAATTAGCTCATTGCTGGAATTTATCACACACTCTAATTCAATATTTTACTGAAAGGTAGGTGGCTTGGCAAGGCTATATTGGTTCCACTGTCCTTGAGCATGTGTGGAGTTGGGAGACCCATAATTTTCACAACTCTCCATTATCAGGTGTCATTGCCTTTTTCTTGAATTGGCAATCAATGTCTATTACTGTTTTTTTGCTCTTGAATGATACCTTACTGTTATTTTGGCCTTCTATATAATTTACTGTGGGCTCTCCTCTTAACCCTATAGTGAGTGGTAAGGTACACTGACATATTTTCACTGTTATTTTCCAAGAGCTAGATTAAAAAAATGCATATAACATATTGGGCTAAACCAAAGGAAATAGCCTACATCCAAACAATTTTACTTTAGGCGAAACCATATGAAATGGACTATATTCAATAATTTTTGACCTAAAAGATGACAGTCTCATATGGTCCAAACTAATATAAATTATTCAAATTTCAAATTATTCAAATTCAAATATAAATTATTTTTACCTCATTCATTAGACATTTGTGTGTGTGATTCTCTCCAAATACACTGTAGTGACACTTTATAGATGATACTCTATGAATCTGTATTATCTAAATAATTCACAACATACTGTTACTATACGTTAACTGTAAGAACGTTGCTAAGTCATTTTAAGTTTGCATGGTTTTTTGTATGATCCAAGATCTTGATTGGAAGTTCATATTCTTTCTTCATGATTTGTTCATTTATGTCCCTCTTTAGTTCTTTGTCATCACCTGATTCCCTTTTCCCTGTGCAGTGGGAATGGATAGGACCTCTAGACTTCAGGGTCTTCTGTGCACTAGTCTGAGAAGCTTGACATGTACTACTTTAAGGGTTAGACAAGCTTTTTAAGTCCAACAGTCAGTAAGGATTCAGGTGCAAGTCAGCTTCCCTCACAGATGGAGGATGTGATATACATTTTTGTGAATGGCATCAGTTACACACTTTTGGCTTCCTGAACAAGAAATTCCAGACTTCCTTGACATCTCTTTAGGGAAATTAGGATGCTGACTTTTACTGGGTGCCCATTGTATGCCAGCCGTTCTTCTCATTTAATATGACAACAGACCCTGTGAGTTTGGTACCATTAATCTGTACAGATGGAGAAGTAGGTTCACAGGCTTAAATATTACTCCGTATTGTGGACTAGTAGGAAGGTGGTGAGAGCAGAAGGCAAACTTTAAAACTCATTTGTTCAGGGATGCCTGAGTGGCTCAGTGGGTTAAGCTACTCCCTTTGGCTCAGGTCATGATCCTAGGTCCTGGGATTGAGTCCCGCATCGGGCTCCTTGCTTGATGGGGAGCCTGCTTCTCTCTCTGCCTCTGCCTGCCACTCTGCCTGCTTGTGCGCGCGCTCTCTCTCTCTCTGATAAATAAATAAATAAAAGCTTAAAAAAAAAAAAACCTCATTTGTTCACCATACTGCCTTTTCTTTTTCCTGTTCCACATCTCCTTCCGCTGCCCCCATATTTGATTCATCATGGAATCCTATTAGCTTTTACCTGTAAAATGACACTAGGATCTGTTTTCCAACATTTTCACTACTAATGGTCTAACATTATCTCTACCATGAACACATGTAGCAGCATCCTAATCTTCTCCCTGTCTCAGTCCCTACCAATTCCCTTCATGTGGCCTCTGACTCACTCCACAATCTTTTACACAGATCTGATCAAGACTGACCTCTTCAATGTCCCTGTGGTGCTTTCAGGGCATAAAACATGTCACAGTCCAGCTTTCCAACCTACTTTCCTGGACATTTCTGCCAACATTGCTTATCCCCAGCTTCTACCTCACTGACCCCTCCAGATTGCCCCCCTCATTCTCTCTAACACCCATGACCTTTCCAATCCAATTCCTGGACCTCCATGCACTTGCTACTCAGGGAACCTGGACAGATTTATAATAATTTATACATATACACCTACCACTTCTCCACCTGGCATAGTCTTCTTCCTTCAAGGCCCCATTCAAATGTCACTGCCTGTGGGAGAGTCATCCCAGACTTTCCCGGGCAGTTCATAGCTCCTCCCCCTTTATAGCCACAGGACTTTGTACACATTTTTAATTAGACAGTTTCTGCTGAATGATAACAAACTGTCAAAATATCTTAACTATCTTTCCACTTGATAATGAACCCCTTAGGGATAAAGATCATGTCGTATTTATCTTTGGATTGCCAGCATTCAGAAAAGTGCCTATCACAAGGTCAGCACTCAATAAATGTTCGTTAATGTACAAATACCCCCCCTCCATAGTCTCTCATGCACATAGCAGCATACTGAGCAGCTCTCGGGCACAGCAGATTGAGAATTGAACTGGGAGAAAGAATGCTTGAATTCTAGTTTGGTCTCACCCACCAATTGGCTCCGTCACTGGGGACAGAAGTGTTTTGGGTCTCAGTACTGTCACTTGTAAAAGGGGGCGGGGGACATCTGAGTGCCCTTCCAAGGCTCACATCTCATGATGCAAAGGACTTGACAGTTTATTCCTAAAAATATCTCTCTCTCTTGCCAGAAGGAAAAGGCCTTACCCATCTTCTAAGGAGAGTCATGGCACACAACCAAGAGCCTCTAGCCAAGACCTCTGTCATCAAATTCAACGGCCAGGACTTCACCTCCCTGCGGGATCGTTGCCTAAGCAGAGGCCTACCATTTGAGGATGAGACATTCCCTGCAGAGACTTCTTCCATAGGTCTGCAGCTGCTCCAGGGAAAAGACCTCTCCAGCCTGAGGTGGATGCGGCCAAAGGTGAGTGAGCCCCTCCAGAACACATTCAGTACCACCGAGCTGCGTCCCATGGTACCTCTCACTGAAAGGATGGGCCTGTGACCTGATTTTCAAGGATGGCCCAAACCTAATGGGAAGGAGAATGAGATTCATTGGGTCCCTCAGCTATAGTATTGTATCCTCAGTGGGACAGAAGGACCCTGTACCAGGAACCAAGACCCCTGCATTTTAACCCATTTCTATCACTGAGCACATCACTGGATTGCATGCCTCATGTTCTCATCTGTAAAATGAGAAACCATGGGTAGGAAGATTGTAATAGTTGGTCTCATCTCCACAATTGAGCCCATCTGTCTCCATCACTCCTTATTCTCTTCCTTATCACTGTCCTTATTTTTTCTTTTTCCCTGTTGGAACTTAAAGGCAAGATATCCACATCCATCACTTGTACAATAGGATAAATTTAAATAATTGCCTCACCTCTCTCTTTAAATTTGTAATTTCAATCCTGCAAAGGCTTGATCACTTATAAAAGAATTCAGATATCAGCTATACAATTAGGGAAATATTTCAGGGCAACATTCAAAACCCCCTCTTCCCCTAGTCCAACAGATGGCTGCTAACTCAGCTCTGTAGTGAGATGAGCCCTCTGGGTTTTCCAAACAATATTCATTTCAGGGCATGAATCCCCAAGAAAAATTTCTCAGCCCACTTAACATTCTTATAATCTCATCAGAGGCTACTGTTGATGCAAAGGACCCAGGTGAGGACCACTCTGGGGGCCTTAATGCCCAACTCTGCTGTTCTTGCTTCCAAAAGCAACCAGCAGAATGTAGGACAAGAGAAAATAATATAATTTCTAGTAAGCTAATAATTACAATATCAGCAAATGCTACTAAGCACTGATTAAATTCCAAGCACTCTACTTTCAGTTAACCCAGGTTAGGTTATACAGAAAGGGCATTTTCTGATGACATACAATAAGACATTGAACTCTGGAGTTGTCAAGTCTTGCCCTAACCTGAGACAGATTTGAGTTTTAGGGAGGGGAGGGTGTGTGGGGATCAGGTAGGGCTCAGCATCAAATGGTGGTACATCAGGCTTCCAGGATCCATCTCACCAGGAGAGGCATGAAGTTCCCAGCAATGATTCTCTTCTTCTGGCCTTCCCCTCCTACAGAGAGCTGAACAGAGAACTCTATTTAAAGTTTGGAAGGCTTATATTTTTTCCCTTTGTTATTTTTAGGAGCTGAGATTCTTTTAGAAAGTGTTCCCCCCCCCCAAGGTGCTGAGTAATAGATGTGAGATCATATTTATAGTGTTAAAGAATTTATAACATTTCTATGTTGAAATGGAAGGGTTTCAGAGGAAGAGTTGGGAGTTTCTTATTATCTGATTTTAGCAGCACCTCAAATTTTGTATTTTGGGGGCAAGGAGAAACTGAAGCAAACGGAAGTGAGTTGACTTCCTGAGAATCCTGCCAGGGACCTGAAACAGGGGCGTACAGAGGCAGCTATGTCTTACTTCCATTCTTCTTCTCAGCCGAAAGCTGAGACAAATGCCTTCCTGTCCCTCGTCACAACATTTACATTTCTATTTCCGTGAGTTTTCCATGTGTCTTCTCTTGCTTTGTCTCTTTTGTTCTTTCTCCATTTCATTAAGAAGAACACAGATTTAGACAGGTGATGCAACTTGCATAAGATGGCAGTTAGTGAGGGAAGGACCTGGGATTTAAATTAAGATTCTTCATTCCACACAGTGCACTTTTCTTCACAGGGGATTGTGTGCCCAGTAGGACCCTGTTAGGATTTGCTTGAATGAATAATTGTGTGAATGGATGAAGGAATGACTCTATCTGCAGGTCCTTGACGTGGGTTTCAAGCTCCATATGTGCAATTGAGAATCCGTAGGTTGACTTGTTTAACAAGTAGGATGGTAGACGAGAAGGCCAGTGAACTCACCCTTACAAGATGGTGACATCCTCAACTGCCAAAACTTATAGTTGTTCCTGGAAGGAGCCTTAGAGGAGGAGCCATGGCCAGTGTGGCTCAATCCTAGTTGTAAAAGCCAGTACTTACACACTGCTGACTATATGGCAGGCCTGGCTTTAGGGGATTTGACTCACTGAATCCTCACAGTGATGTAGGAGGTACAATTATTAACCCCATTTTATGGATGTGAAATAGAAACAGACTTAAGTGACATGCCCAAAGTGGTATAGCTGGGATTTGAACTCTGGGCTCTGTCTCCAAGACCTGTCCTTCTATCACCACACTATGCTGTTTTCCATCAGGCCTCATCATAAGGTCATGTTGTCGGGGTACCTGGGTGGCTCAGTGGGTTAAAGCCTCTGCCTTCAGCTCAGGTCATGATCCCAGATTCCTGGGATCAAGCCCCGTATCGGGCTCTCTGCTCGGCGGGGAGCCTGCTTCCTCCCTTCTCTCTCTGCCTGCCTCTCTGCCTACTTGTGATCTGTCTGTCAAATAAATAAATAAAATCTTAAAAAAAAAGTTTATTAAAAAAATTAAAAAAAAAATAATAAGGTCATGTTGTGTTCTGGGCTCCCGTGGGCCACAAATATTTTGTGTATCAGTAGACTCCTCGCTTGTCTGGTAACCAAGAATCAATGTCCATGTCGTGTCCTACTTTCCATTTTTTAGGTGAAAAAGAATGGGAGTAAAAATGAAATGTTGTATGGATACTTCTCATGATTATTTTAAGGAACGAAGACAATACTCAGAAGAGTGTCTAGCACATTGTAAACACTTTCCAAACACTAGCTATTGTTACTACAAATAATTTGGGAAGGATGGCATAGGGAAGCAGCCTCAGGGGCTGTCCTTTTGGATCCCTTGGGTTTTCACACTACAGTCAGCTTCGGCCCTCAAATAGTTTCAACAAACACTTTAAGGGGAGAAATGTAGGTCAGATGAAACCATTTGAGAACATAGGGGAGCCTGGCAGGGAGTGTGGAGAATCACTTTTCTTCTCGTGTTCTGCTAACTCTCACGACTTTCAGAAGGTTGCCTCGCAATCTAGAGTTTGCCCAGTCACTGTCCAGAGGTCTGTCTGGCACTCCTTCAAATTCAACAATGTAATGGCTGAGATGATACCAAGGCTTCTGAGGCCATCTTCACATCCTCGGCTTTTCCAGACAATGGGGACCTTCCATCCTCTAGGCAATTGTTAAGCCATCATGGATATCATTGAAATTGATATTAGTAGATTCACTAATTGGGCTTGGTAGATTCACTAATAGCCCAACAGTCAGGGGCATAAAACTAGACTCAGTTTTTTATGCCTGGTACAAAAAAAGGTGTTTGATGTCCCATAATGTCCTCTCCCTCTCTTTTTCTGTCTCTGACTCTGTCTTTCCTTCCATCCTTCCCTCCCTCCAAGAGTCAACCTAATCCATTTTGCTGCTGGAATTTTGAAATAGAAGTTCCTTCATATCCTGCTTCATTCAGCTTCTCTTTGTTTAAGGAATTTTCAACCCACCCCTCACACTGTCCCCACTGGCAGGCGATCAGGTTCTGGAACAGCCTGTGACCCTGCTCTGAGCCAATGGCACTGATGAGACCCAAATCCTCATCAGCCTCAGCACAGCCTATAAACCCCCCATTTCAGCAAGAAACAATGCTGAGAATTAGACTTGTACATGGGGTATCTATTTGATAATTTCCCTGAATGAAAGTTGACATTAGAGTGACTTCCTTTTAGAATTTTAATTTCATAAATAATAACAAATCCCATTTATCAAGTATACACATGCATTAAGTATTAATCTAAACACCTTACATATGACATTTCATTTAATTACCATCATAGTACTGTAAGGTAGCTAATATTATTATCCTTATTCAATAGATGATCACTGTCCAGTAGAACTTCCATGATGGCGGAGTCTTTTGGTACCATTCAATATAGTAACCACTAGTTATATGTGGCTAGTTAGAATATGGCTAGTGCAACTGAGGGATTGAAGATTAAATTGAATTTAAAGTAGTCACATATGACTTGTGGCTACCATATTGGACAGCACAGAATCATAGATACAGATCTTCACAGCAGAGTCACCAACATGTATCAGACTGAGAGGCTGCAGTTTCATTTTTGCCCCCATTCTTTCATGACAAACATTTCACTTCTCAACTGAAGAAGGATCTGTGGGCCCAAAACACATTCTCTGATGGGTGCTTAGAGCTCCAAACCCAACCCCATTGTGGATTCTGGCTCGTGGCCACCCCAGAATGAAGTATCGCCTACCCAGGTAACAACTTTTCAACTTTTAAGTAGCCAGAGTGGAGTTTCTAAAAGGATCATTCACTAGAAATGATTAATCTTGGGACCAAAATGAGTTCTTCAGAAAAGGAAGAGATTAACAAAACGGTCATATGAGTGTAGGTTACAAAAGCAGCAGGTAACTGAAAGTGACAAAGTGATCATGCCCAGACCAAATGTCATTGAGCCAAAGAACTTTGACACCAATAAAACAAAGCTCTCTAGCAAAAGTAGAAAGGGAGTAACATTGCCATCTGGCCCAGCCTGAACTCTGGCCATCCTATGAAAGATATATTTAGCCTGTTTCTGAATGCCAAGATGCTAAACCTGGTGTTCCCTCATCCAGGAGGCAGCACACCCTCTGGGACAGTGCATTAGCAGCCTCTGATGAATGCAAGAGTCGCTCCAAAGTATACCAAGGGAGGTTGCATTGGAAAAGACATGTCCAGAAGCAATTGCAGGAGACTGCCTGGTCTGGGACCGCCTAAGAGAGTATTTTCTAAGATTCTAGCCATTCTCGCCTTACATGTGCTTCTGTCATACCTGATATAACACAGATTGCCCCAAAAGTTTGCCTTGAGAAAGGACTTCTCAATGTGAAAGTTGTTAAGTTTACTTGTATGACTGTTTCTCGTGGCTTCTGTATTAATCAAGGTTCTCCAAAGGAACAGTAATAATAAGATATGTGGCTTCTGTGTGTGTGTGTATCCATCTATTATAGAAGAAATACCTAGACTTAGCCCATTGATGTTTTTACTGTGAGGAACTGACCCACGTGGTTATGGGAGCTGAGAAGTCCCACAGGTCTGCCTTGTACAACCTGGAGACCCAGTCAAGCCAGTGGTGTAGTTTAGTCTGACTGGGGGCTGATGGCGTCATTCCCAGTCGAAGAACAAGAGAAGACTAATGTCCCATCTTGCAGTCAGGCAGAGAAGGGGAAAATGCTCCCTTCCTCTCCCTTTCATTTTATTGGGGTCCTCAGTGAATTGGGCGGTGCTTGTGGGCCCTGGGGATCACAACCTGCTTTCCTGAATTCTGATTCAAATAAATGCTAATCTCATCTGGAAACACAGACACACTTAGAAACAATGTTTAGCTGAATATCTGGGACCCTATGATCCAGTCAGGTGATAAAAGTAACCATCGTGACTGCTTTCCATACAAGTGATGTCTCAGAGCCCCCAAAGAGCCCATCTCACAGAATCGGAAAACACTGACAGGGAGAAGCCCCTGTCTGCTGGTGAGGTCAGCGGGGAAGAGCTAGGCGCTGTGGAGCCCCATTGCCTGCTTCACAGCCCATTCCTGTGGCCTCTGGAACAAAGTGCTCAGCTTCCCTGAACCTGTCCCCAGCCCTTGGTGGGACCTCTGAATCCTTGGTGTTGCTGTATACAACCTGAACCCAACCCCTGCCGACCCACTGAATCCCGGCTGTGGGAGGCAGCACCCAGCAGTCCGCCTGTCTGTGAAGGTCCCTGGAGACTGAGTCACACTCAGGGTGGACACTGCTCCTTGCCAATCTTGTCACACTTCACTGCCCTGGTGTGCTTGTCCCACCCGGTGACACCCACAGAGCACGGCCATCTCTCTCTCTCTTTTTTTTTTTTTTTTTTTAGGTTTGAATTTAAATTCCAGCTAGTTAACACAGTGTGATATTAGCTTCAGGTGTACGATTTAATGACTCAACACTTCCAGACCACACCCTGTGGCGGTCCTCACAGCAGGTGCCCTCCTTCATCCCCATCACCTGCTTCACCCATAGCTCCATTCCCTCCCCTGGTGACCATCAGTTTGTTCTCGATAGTTAAGAGTCTGTTTCTTGGTTCGCCTTTCTCTCTCTCTCTTTTTTTTTTCTCCCCTTTTTTTTTCCCTCTGACTTATTTTGCTTAGCATAATACTCTCCAGCTCCATCCATGTTTCTGCAGATGGCAGGATTTCATTCTTTTTGATGGCTGAGTAATATTGTGAGATATATATATATATCTCACATCTTTATCCATTCATCTTTACCTATTCTCTCAGCAAGTCAGCCCAGAGATGAAAATGCTTCTGGGTATAATTTCCACCTCTTTCTACTTCTCTTTTTTTAAGATTTTATTTATTTATTTGATGGAGAAAGAGTGATCACAAGTAGGCAGAGAGGCAGGCAGAGAGAGAGGAGGAAACAGGCTCCCTGCTGAGCAGAGAGCCCGACGGGGGGCTCGATCCCAGGACCCTGAGACCATGACCTGAGCCAAAGGCAGATGCTTAACCCACTGAGACACCAAGGCGCCCCCCTACTTCCCTTTTTTTTTTTTTTAAGATTTTAGTTATTTATTTGACAGAGAGAGAGAGCAAGAGAGGGAATATAAGCAGGGGGAGCGGAAGAGGGAGAAGCAGGCTTCCCTCTGAGCAGGAAGTCTGATGCGGGATTCTGAGATCATAACCTGAGCCGAGGGCAGATGCTTAACCAATGAGCCACTCAGTTTCCCTCTTACTTCTCTTTAATTAAATTAAAAAAAAAAAGATTTTATTCATTTGAGAGAGAAAGAGAGAGTATGAGCAGGGGAAGGGGCAGAGGGAGAGAGACAAACAGACCCCTCGCTGAGCAGGGAGCCTGATGAGGGGCTCCATACAAGATCCCGAGATCATGACCTAAGCCGAAGTCAGATGCTCAACCCACTGAGCCACCTCGAGTCTCCATTTTGCACACTGAGCTCTTGTTAGATCACCCAACACCCCCTCTAAAGCCCAGGCTGGGGAAGAAACAGTCCCCTCAGAGGACAGGAGACACAAATGAAGATCTTGTGCCCAACTTTGATGCAGACGATTCCAGGGTTTGCCCATAGACTTGATATTGAATATTGATTTGCAATAATTGCCACTTCATTTTCACAGCATTAGGATGTCTTTTTGCCCCTGATTAGCTACACTTTTTTAATTTAAATCTTTATCATTTTAGTGAGTCAGAGAAAGTTGTGGTGTATTTCTTAGAAGGATATAAATTATTTCTCCTTTAGCCCATGTAAATGCTACTTTATATTAATATATATCCTGATATGAAACCATCCTGGTATCCTAAATCAGTAGTGTGTGTGTGTGTGTGTGTGTGTGTAGGTGTAGGCGTACGTGTGTTGTGCTTTCGCAGTCTTGGGCTATGCTGGCTTCTTAAAATAAATGGTGGCAATGACTTTCTTTTTGCCTTCTTTCTTATATTGAAAATTTAAGTGACATAGGAATTGTCTATTCCCTGAAAGTTTGAGAGAATTCTGTAGGAAATCATGAGCCCTTAGAAGCCTTTACAGAGCTGTTAGGGATATATTCTTTATCATCTGAAAATACTATCGCAAGGTTATTGATTGTTTTTTCAGTTTATTTACAAACTTGACTCGTTTTTGATCGTGTTCCTTTTGGTCAGAAAATCATCACTATTTTTAAATTCATCCATATAGAATTTTACAGCATGTTTTTATATTGCTAAAACCTCATTTGTATTTCTAATTTTAGTTGGGTTTCTTTACCATCTTTGCCAAAGGTGAGGTCTATGTAAACCTTCTCCCCCAAATGAAATGAGTTATTTGCTTTCTTAATCTTGCTGTTTTTCTATATTAGAATTTGCTAATTGTCTCTTTTATCATTTTTTTCTGCCTATATTTGAGTCCTTTTTCATCTTTCTAATGTCTATGAATTGACTGTTTAATTCATGTTTTTATTCTATCATGTTTAATAATGAATGCATTTGCGGCTCTGAGTATGGCCTTTTTAATTTTGCAAATATTACAGAAGAAGGGAATCAATATTTATTGACCATGTACCTTGTCTGATGTTCTGCTAAGTATTCACATCCTTCCTCATTTGTAAAATGGAAAGACTCCTGCTTTGCAAGGCTAATGGGAGATGGTGGGCATATAAAGCCCCCAGACCCCAGCAAGGCAACCAGTGCCTCGATCGCTTTACCCCTCGAGTCTCCATTTTGCACAGGAGGAAGCTAAGCCTCAGCAAAGTCAAGGGTGTTGTTCAAGGTCATGCGGGGAGAATGAGCGGCAGGATGCCACACCAGGTCTGTGTGAATGCCTCTCAGCACACCCATTCCCCCTCTGCCGTCCCTGCAGGGAAACCAGGAGCAAACAGCAGAGGAGAGGTGGGACTGTGGGCAGGTCAGGGAAGCTGAGCAAAGCTGTCTTTGCTCCCAGTCCCAAGCCCAGTGGCCTCTGCTCTCTCTAATTCCCACCAGTGGAGAATCTTAAGCATCTGCTCCCTGACACAAACCCCAGGGAGACCTTCATTTCCTTTTTGCAGGAGCAAGGGTGGGGACAGCTAGTAGAAGTGCCCCCAATTGTTTGGAACTGGACAAGTTGCTCCCTCTCTGGCCCTGCAGTAGGCTGCCCCGCTCACTTGTATTGGGGGAGTTCCCCGCGTCTGCCCAGTCATGGGTATTCCCTGGGGAAGGGCTTGGAGCCCAGATGTAGGTACCTGGTGAGCACCTAGGCACCTCCACCTGGGGAAGGTCTGGGCATGAGTGCATCTCTCCTGGCTCCCCGGAGAGGCCAGCTCTTTATAGAGAAGGCAGTGGGAGCATGTTTAGGGTGGGGCAAGCTGGGCTGAGGTGTTTGCAGACATGCACACCTTTGTTTGCCTTTTGGCGTCCCCACCAGGAAACTGGCAGTTTACAAAGGGCTGGCAGGTGTCTCAAGGCACAGGGCTCTGCACATTCATGGCTGCTGAGGAAATAAATCCATTTCCACTTTGTGGACCTGTTCTCTGGGGACTTATTTGTCAATGTGAAAAGAAATGATACAGGAACAATTACCAGAGTATGCAAATGCAAATTTATGCAGTGGAAATGCAAGAAGAGCCCCAGGCACAGAGAGGGCGCTGAAGGTAATCCTGCAGACTTCCAGTAGGGGAAAGCTGGGGAGTGCCTGGGGACCCTGGGCCCAAGCAAGCCCCTTCAGGAGCTCTCACAGTCCTTGTGTCTGCTGAGAGTTCCTGCAAATTCTCCCCAGACATGGTAGCCCTGCAGATCCCTCTAGCAAACCCCTTTCTATGGCTGCCAGGGGCTCCGAGTGTCAGAATTCAGGACACGACTGGGCGCGGTGTAACAGCATCCAAGACGAGGGATCCAGGGTCTTCCAGAATCAGTCTCTGAGTTAGCCAGGGAGTAGGCGAGGGTCTGAGTAACACGTCTTGTATCTATCCTGTAGCTGGAACCTGGATCCCAGAAAGCCTATACTGACTTCCAAGAGGGGGCATTCCACAAGGAAAGCTTTATGATGCTTATACAGGTGTCCTGTAATAAATATATCTCTTGGGGGGGGGTTATTTATAACCTGTTACTAAAACACTGCTTGTTGGAACCGGGAGGGCTATTGATGTAAGGATCCCGAGTCCTTATTTATGTTCATGTCCTCATGCATTTTGCTTATGCATGTCTTGCCTGCCTTGTCAGTTACATATGCCACCCCTTTGACACCTGCCTTCCTGATAGCAATCAAACCAGAAGAATGAGGGGAACTTTCCTAACTCAGATTTTAGGCACCTATTTAAGAATTAACCTCTACCCCTCAAAGACAAAGTGAGTGATGTCTTAGGTACCACGTGGAGACACAGAGGAGTGAAAGATGCTCATGGCTTTTCTCCCTCTTGCCTAAGGATATATTAAACGGGAAATCAGAGCCTCACTTCATCCTGGAAGGTGCAAGCAGATTTGACATCCAACAAGGAGATGCTGGTAAGGACTCAACGTCTTTCCTCAGGGCCCGGAATAAGCAGGCTGCCTGAAGTCAGCCTCCAGGTAGGGAGAGACAAAGGGGGGTGCCCACCCAGACCCCAGAGTTCTACCCCAGCTTCTGAGGAGGCAAGATCCGCATCCTTGGTGCTGCTGTGGATGGACTGTTCACTCCAGCAACAACATTTCCTAGAACTTCAGCTCTGGGCATCTCTGGCAAAATGAGAATCAGAGGCAGGTTGGCCCACCAGCCCTGCTGAAGCCTGGCTGGGGCTCTCTTCACTTCCCTCATCATCGCCATTACCATCCGTCGAGCTCCCTTTACCTTCATTCCAGCCATGCCAACCCCCATTATCCCCACACCACTATCCCCCATCACCACCAGCTCCTTCTCTATCTTGTTTGGAACTGGCCCTAGTGAGACCTTCCCCAGTTCTCACCACTCGGATAGGAAAAACAAAAAAATGCATTATTCAGAAGAAGGCATATGGAGACCTGTGAAATGTGTGGGGTAGGGCTTCGAGATGTGTTCAGTAGAACTCTCATGGCTTACATTCCCTTGCAGGAGATTGCTGGTTCCTGGCAGCGCTGGGCTCCTTGACTCTGAACCGCCAGCATCTGCAGAAGATCCTGATGGACCAAAGTTTTTCACACCAGTATGCAGGGATCTTCCGTTTCCGGGTATGTGCACTGCTGGGACGCTCCTTACGTGGATGGGTTCTCTGAAAGCACAGGGAGGCGAGTGTCTTGAACACCCTTGTGGTCTGCTAGCTTAAGATGGAAGAGTCACCTATGTGTTAATTACTTTGTCTCTCTCTATTAAAGGACTTGAGCTCAACATCTGGCAGCACATAGGAAGCATGAGAGTAAAAATGTTTTCATGTAAATAAAAAGAAATGGCAGAAACAATTAGCAAAAAAAAAAAAAAGTCATTAATCAAGAACCCTGTACATCATTGAGCCTTTGTCTCTGTTGATCCCTGTGCCATATTTTGCTATTTGGATTACAGGAGCTTTAGAATCAGATGCAACATCTGGTAGAATAAGTTTTCCTTCATTATTCTTTCCTCAAAAATATCTTGGTAATTCTTGCACATTTATTTTTCCATGAGAATATTAAAATCGTTGTGTCTAATTAAAAGGAGACGCCACTGTGATGCAGAGTGGAGCAGCATTAAATTTATGTATTAATTTGGAAACATCACATTTTTATTATTTTAATTATTCCTTCCCAGAAACGTGGTCTATCTTTCTCTCTATTCAGAACCTCAATAAAATGCTTTTATGACCTTCAATAAAATGTTATAGTTATGTTTCCATATTGGTGTGACAGCCTTCTCATTAAATATATTCCCAAGTATTTTACAATTTTGTAGCTAGTATGAATGAGATTTTCCCCCTTCATTTCTAACTAGATGTTGCTGACAAGAGCAAAGCCACTCCTTATTATATATTAAATTATATCCAACCACCTTACCAAGTTCCTTGGTAAGTTTTATTTTTTGTGTGTGTGTTTTTTTAATTAACTGATATTCTCTGCAAATAAAGATAATTTTTCTCTATTTTTAATATTTCTAGAACTCTCTTTGCTCTGTTGTATTAGTTAGAGGGTCACAATCCTAAATAAGAATGACAAGAGCAAAGTCCTACGTTCTCCTGATTTTAGTGATGTACTCTCCTGCTGTGCCATTTTTTTTGATGCATTGTGAGATTCAATTTGATAAAATTTTTATTAGAATTTTTGCATCAATGTCATATATAGAATTGTTTTCTAGTTATTTTGACTATGTTGGAGTTATGCTGGCTTTTTACACTGTGCCCATTGACTTTTACATACCTTGATCTGAAATAATTTGAACAATTAGTTGTTAATCATTGCTTATCTGTTCTTCCAAAGTAAAACAGACAATAGTTAAATCATCTGGAACTACCTGTATTAATTTTAAGATAATATACTTTTGGTTTTGGTTAAGTTTTGGTTGTAGAGTTTTAGATTATTTAAATTATGATCAGAGAATATATTCATAAAATCTCTACATTTGAGGGATTTATTAAGGTTTTATTTATGTCAATTCTACAACAGTTTTTGCAAATGCTTCATGGACATATGAGAATATCCGTTGGGCAAAAATTTTACATGTGGACTCAAGCTTTCCAATTTGCAGATTGTTGTTTCTGCAATTAACTTTTTTTTTAAAATCTTGGCTTATTTTTTTGTCTGGTTGATTTAATCAAGTCCTAAAAGAGGTGAATTGAAGTTCTTCCCCAAAGCTATACCTTGGAGGGTTCCTCTTATGTTTTCAGATGTTTAGGCTTTAAACTTTTCCTGTTATATTCTGTGATGCCTAAAGGTTTATGTTCTTGCTATCCTGTGGTTGGAATAAAGTTCACACGATATCCCTCTTTTTTGTATTTAATGTACTGGGCTTTGAATTATTTTTTTATCTGATATCCATATTCCTACTCCAGCTTCCTGTCATTTATGTTTTCCTGTTACATCTTTGTTCATCCTCAATTTCACTGTCACCATGTTTCTTATACAAAGCATATTTAAACCTCTGCCCACCATTGTTGCTTTCACCCTTCATTCCCTCTTAAGATTTTTGTTCTAATTTCATCCTCGTTAAGTAAGTAGTTCCTTGAATAATTTCTTCCAGTCACATGGGTGTTTTTTGTTTGCTCTTACTTAACGAATAATATGCCAGTTGCACTTGGGATTCTTGGATCCCATTCCCTTTCCTCAAATATCTGTAAACTATTCCTTTGTCTCCTACTTCCAATGTTGCAAAAGAAAAATCCAATACTAATCTACGCTCTTGGCTTTGTTTGCAACATGCTTTTTCAAACTGCAAATTTAGGAGAGGTACTCTGTCTCCTTGGTGTTCAGAAATTTCTCTGGAATTTGTCCCGATGTGTGCCTTTTTGAAATTAATCTTGTCTGGAATTCAGTGAGCCCTCTCATTCTGAAGACCTATCTCCTTTTCCTGCTCAACTAAACATCCCTTCATTATCTCTGGGTGTCCTCCTTTATTTTGATCTCCCTTCCTGAAGTTCAACTATTTGCATACTGGATCTTCTAACAAGTTCCCGGGGGATGCTGATCCTGGTGGTCCAAGGAACTGAACAAGGAGTAAGCTAGAAGATACAAGGTTTACTGTCTGAGCTCACTTCAGCCTGCAAGTATTGGTAGTAACACATGGCTAGAAGAAACTGAGGCCCAGACGGAACTCTCTCTGCCCTTCTGAATGGTGAGAAATTTCCACAGTTCTCCAGAAAAAGTTGAGGTGTTGACTTCTATACATCTGTTCTCATCACTCTGAGCTTGGGCACTACACTCTGGAAAGAATCCAGTGCCCCCCCCCCAAAATAAAAATAAAATAAAATAAAATAAAATAAAGAATCCAATGCTCAGGCAACATGGCTGCTTTGCCCAAAACACTTCTGGCGTCCCTCAGACATGTGGGTGCTGACAAAATGGCACCAGCATGCCTCTTTGAGGGTCCAAACATTATTCGTATGCCAGCGCTCCTCACCTAACGGGATGAACCAGGAAATGCACATCGGTGGCCTCGTTCTCGACCCATTCTGGGAACAAGATCTTATCTGGTGCTCCCTTTGTATACGGATAGCAAGTTTGGTCAGCATTACTCATGAGGGAATACTGGGGTGAAGGGGACTTCTAAGTGAGAACCAACCAGAGGAGCTCATTCAAGTCAGAACTCACTCATTCCTGATAGTCTGCTCTGCACCAGGCACTATCCTAGGTGCTGAACAAAGAAGCTATAGAAAAATAGTTTCTATGTTCAAAGCTGGATCTCACATTCACAATCTCATCTGACCCCAATCACAGCCCTATGAGGACGTTCTTACTTTATCACCATTTGACAGATGAGAAACTGAGAACACAGAGAAACTGAGACACAGAGAATTCAGTGTCTTACGCAATATCTGTTGTTCAGATAACTAAAGGGAAAACCAGGACTCGAGCACAGTTCCGGGGACTGGCCACTGTCTGCTACAATTTGCTATCCAGATCACGCTGTTTTTCCAGTACCCCACTTCTAGTTTTCCTTGACATCTCAAACATGTTTCCTGGTCTCGCTCCTGGTAACACCCCTGTTGGCTCTTAACCTCTCTACACAATTGACTGCATTAGGGACTCAAATCGCAGCTGTACCAGAACCAGCAGCAGTGCACTGAGCTCATTAATGACCATGAAAACATCTTTGCTTTGTCTCCACTGACATCTCTGTCTCGTCTCCAACTCTACTTGGAAAGTGCGTCCTCAGCTGGATGCAGTGGCCCAGCATCTGGGATATCCAGCTGTGGAAAAGGCCATGTGGATGGCTTCCCGTCACTGCCAAACAGATGAGAGATCACATCCACCCGGCTTTACTCTGAGCCCACCTGTCAGAGACTTGTCTTCATCGAGGCTCAGACCTGAAGCTGGAAGGCCAGCTGCTTATCCGGCACAGGGGAGACCAATGAGGAAACTCCAAAAGGCTGGCTTTGTTAGGAATTTTCCTCATTTGGTGATGTCGCCCGCTGAACCATTAAGAGTTGAACACTGAAGATTAAAGCGGTCTGTTTTGGAGAGGAGCATCTGGTTCATTTGCACGCTTAGCGGTAGCGGTGCCACTCAGTTTCATTTCTGCTGCTCTGATGACAGGGCCAGCTTCACATGGGCTGAAGGGAGCCAGAACAAGCCTGTCACTGCTCAGTGCTCCTGAGCAATCCTCATCATCCAGCCTTCAGGCCTTTGCCCACACTGTCCCTGCCGTCTGGGATGCCTTTCCTACCTCCTTGCCACCTGTTTAAGTCCTGCCTCCTCCTTCGAGGCTTTGGCTCCCAGTAGGCTCTCCTGTCCCCTGCGATAACACTCTGTATCTACCAGTCTCCTTATTATTCAGCATCTGTTCCATCGATCGTCATTTTGTGCCCAAGGTATACCTGGAAAGTCTCATGTGTGTCTGAAGCTTCTAGAGGACTTGCCCAAGTGAGGCCAGAGTTAGCAGCAAAGTCTAACTAAAACCCAAGTCTCTCTCCATGCAGCCTGTATCTTCCTTGACTCACTTGATCTGTGACTCATCTGTCCAGTGCAGTTGACGTGCCTGGCCCCTGTCCACTGACCTGGGCCAGGATTTTGTTTTGGATAGAGTTTGTTGTGACACTGATGAGGTCATGTCATGACAGTGGTTATCACTTGGCATGGGTTGGGGGTCCAGAAGCTCCCTTCTGCTCCAGTTCCACTAAGGCATATATTTCATCTCTCTTCCAGTTCTGGCAATGTGGCCAGTGGGTGGAAGTGGTGGTTGATGATCGCCTGCCTGTCCTGAAAAAGGAGTACCTTTTTGTGCGTCCTCGAAGCAATGACCAAGAGTTCTGGCCCTGCCTGCTGGAGAAAGCTTATGCCAAGTAAGTGTAGCCCACCCCTCTGACCAGGGCTTCAGCGCTGCCTTGCCTGCCCTGCTGCCGGCCCTGATGGATGCTGCAGAGCAGCTCGCCCTAGGATTTTTGGCAGCTCTGCATGCATGTGATGCCCTGGGAGCATCAGAGCCATTGCCACCTGGCTGGGCATCCCCCATAAAAAAATCACTGCCTGTAAGGCTGTGTTGGGGCCAAGGGAGGAACCCAGAGACATATAGCAAGGGGTGGGCAGGGCAGGACTGAACAGAGGTATGTACTAATAATACTGTTATTGCAAGGGCTGGGATAAGAGCCCAAGTAAAATATAATAGCATCGCTGATGGTCAAAGTCTGAGGGAAGGACAGAGAGAGAGAACATTCTTGACTTTCTGACTCACAGAGAGTCAGGCTGCAGTTGTATAGAGGACGGGGCATTGAGTGAGGCCTTGAAGGTTGGATAGAATTTCGGTAAGAAGAAAAGGGATGTGTTGGAGAGTTCTTCCCAACCATGGGATTGATTCAAGCAAAGACCTAGGGGCAAGACAGCTCAAAGTGAGGTCGGGCAGTTGGGGGCCTGATATGACTACTATGAGATGGTATCTGTGCTGGGGGGGGGGGGGGTAGGCAGCGCAGGTGTCGCTGGTTATTCTATGGTCCAAGCGTCATGATGCAAGGACTACCTTCTAGTGTTAACAAGCTCAAGTTCACCCCAATTCATATGTTTTATTTAGACTCTCTGATTTGCATGTATTCAGAAGATGTGTACTGAGCATTTAACCACAGGCCAGGCATTGTGCTTGGCACGGGGACAAAGATTTTGAGACTGGCTTAAGTAGGTGTGAGCAAGAGTATGTGTTAAGTGGAAATGGTCAATGTCACAGAGAACTGTGGAGGACACATCAGAGCTAGAAATTAATGCTAAGAGACAAAGTAACAATCCCTTTTAGGAGAAAATGAATTAGTGGAGTATCACCAAATCAGGTTCTCCAAAGACCATCATCACCAACCAAATTTTACAGGACGGGAAGCCAAGACGCTCAGTAGTCACGTGATGGTAATCGCTAGCTTGAATCTGCTCTGGTTTTCAGTGATTTGCCCAGGGACATTATTTAGTAAGACTGAAGACCCTGCTGGGTCCAGTCCTGGGCCTGAAGGATGTTAAAAACCCCACAGACCATGCTAGCACTCCAGTCCCTGTCCTTCTAGAGGTCATGATCTGAACAGCCATGTATCTTGAGAGCTTTTTTTTTTTTTTTTTTGCATTCTGTCTGTTGAGCCTATTTGTAGAAAACTAAAGCTATTGCTCATTTCCAGTGTCAAGAAGAGCTGTTCATTAGCGTTTGAGAAGGAACCCTAGCTAACAGCCAAGGTTGTTGAACCGATCCATATGTTTGGGGAGGTTAATTTGCTTCTAAGCTACTTACCCAAACACTGCCATTTCTTTCCAGTATGGATTCAGCTCTCACTACTTCAGGACTTTGTTTTTTTCCTTCTGTGAAAAGGGGAGCGTGCCAGTTCACTTGGAGAATTAGAAACCTCGTGGAATGAAATGATGGCTTTGACCCCATTTTGTTAACAGTCGACCTAAAGCAATCATTCAGCTTGAAAAGAAAATGGGAAACTGGACCCGGAATCCACATTCCACCGCCTAAAGAAATCTAGTGGAGGATAAAATATTTCAAACTAGTAAGCTGTTTAAAAGCTTTCCCCTCTATCCGAAGAAGGGAATCATAGAATGAAGGAGTGAGTGCAATGGAATGAGAGCTCTCAGGGCTGGAAGGGGCCTCTGTCAGCCTCAAGTCCTGCCTCCTCCTTTGAAAGATGAAGAAACTTGGGGCACCTGGGTGGCTCAGTGGGTTAAAGCCTCTGCCTTCGGCTCGGGTCATGATCTCAGGGTCCTGGGATTGAGCCCCGCATCGGGCTCTCTGCTCAGCAGGGAGCCTGCTTCCTCCTCCTCTCTCTCTCTCTCTCTCTCTCTGCCTGCCTGCATATCTGTGATCTCTGTCTGTCAAATAAATAAATAAAATCTTAAAAAAAAAAAAGATGAAGAAACTGATATGCAGAGCAACCCAAGGTAACATGGTGTATGAGACCAAGCTGGGATGAGAACCGTTCCCCTTGTTTTTCCATCATCTCTTAGTGCTGTCAGTTTTTTGTTAAAAAGTTTCATGTTTTTGCTTCTTTGGAACTCAGAGTCAGGCGCAAATATGGAGAACCCAGCCATCCCCGTGGAGATGACCATCCTCCCCACCCACGAATGTAGGCCAATGAACACACACATCCCAAATTTTCAACTCTCCTGGCAACTGGGAAGTCTGGAAATGAATTGGTTGAGTCTGTCAGATCTACATCAGCAGGTTTTCACACACACACCCCGCCAGAGGTCATAACACAGGAGATCGCAGGACAACATCTGTCAGGTTGCATATCACCCTGCACAGAATCTGGGCAATTAAGAATCCCGGCATTTTAGCATCCTTTCGGATTCTGATGTAGATGTCTGAATTCTTCCCTCTTTCCTCGCATAGCTGGGCAGATAGACACTTCCCCCAAATGAGCCCGCAGCCCAGAGATGAGAACAAGGCACTCTCCGAATTCCTGGGCTCAGGTGACAAGGTGTAGTGACAGGTGTGGTGAACACAGTTGTCTCTATCTTTCCTTCCCTTTCTGTTTCCTGTCAGCAAAGGGGGCTAAGAGTAGTTGCCATGTTCCTGAAGCATCAGCGGGATTTGTGAGCTCATGTTTATAAAGCAGAGAGACAGCTCCTTGTCAAATACCCAGCTGCAGCTGAAACAGGTTTGTGGGCATCGTGTAGAGACAGTGAGAGAGAGGCTGCTGGCCTTCCCCATGCATTGGGTCTCTTGTGGCAGCTGTGGGGTGCTGTGAATCCAAGACCTCAGATGGGGCCCCCAGACACTGAGGCAGTGGGCCTGAAGTTGCCGAGCCAGGTCCTGGCTCTTTTCTGGAATGGCTCCAGGGCAGCCCACTTGAAAGCTAGGGAGGGCCCCTGAGTGCCTCACCAAGAAGGGGCTCGGTCTTGGGGAGGTCATGCTGGTGGGCTCCAGAATGGGTTCCAGAACCCCAGTCTTTGTGAACTTCCAGGACCCTCAGCAAAGCCCCTCCTACTCTAGGACCAGAGCCAGAATAACCTATGGGAAATCAGGAGTCAGACGTTCAGACCCAATAGGGCATGACCATTATCAAAGGCAGGCTTTGCCTTTGACTAAGTAAATACCCCAGAGATAAGAGTCGGTCAGGGCATAACCCTGGGTCAGGGAGAGGGAGAGACAGGAAGATAAGATTTAGGACCAGTTTTTTTTGTTTTGTTTTGTTTTGGTTTTTTTGGTTAAAGATTTTTATTTATTTGGCAGATAGAGATCACAAGTAGGCAGAGAATCAGGCAGAGAGAGAGAGAGGAGGAAGCAGGCTCTCTGCTCAGCAAGGGCTCGATGTGGGGGCTCGATCCCAGGACCCTGGGATCATGACCTGAGCCAAAGGCAGAGGCTTTAACCCACTGAGCCACCCAGGCACCCCTAGAACCAGTTTTAAAAACAAGTTGAGATCAACCTGTCACATGGCAGTTTCTGCAGAACGGCCTTTTGCATATCCTTAGCTTCCTGTTATAAAGGACTTGTAAGCATCTGTGGCATTTGTGCCTGGGTGGTTGTCCTGCTTTCAGTGGCTATTTGACCTGTATTTGCTGAAGTGAATTTACATGAATGCTGGGCGGTGCCCAGGAGGAGAGAGGGGCAGGGGTGGGACTATGGGAGAAAGGACTGAGGGGCCCCAGGAGCCTACCCAGTCAACCTCGCTGTTCTCAGTTGAAAGACCCAGAAGGGAGGGTTGCGGGCCGCCTAGAGGAGCCGCAGGGAGGAACTCGGGCCCAGAGCCCCACAGGATTTGCGTTACCAGGAAGCAAGCCCTGGTCAGAGCTTCCCTACTGCCCCTGGCCTGTGAGGGGCGCGGCCTTGGCTGGGGACAGATGAGAAGGTCGCAGGTGAGAAGCCTGAGTGACTGGGGCAGTGGTGGGGAAGGCTCCCGCTGGGCAGGGTTGACACCAGGAGGCAGGGTCTTCTCCCTGCCTGGCCTCAGCTTCAAGTCTTTGTGGGTTTGCCCTGTCTGTATCTTGGGGTTCCCTGGGAGCCTTTCCAGTTCACCCCAACTGACAGGAACTTAAAAACAAATCTGCTCTTGTCTGGCCCTTCTTCATTGGTCAGCATAGCCTCTCTCCCAGGAGCACCATCACAAGGCCCCGGTCCGCCATGCTCTTCCGGCTCCGGGGATCCTTCCTGCCTGGAATGCCCGCCCCACTGGCGTTACCCGGATAAACTCAGCTCAGACCTGTGCCCCTCCGACAGCCCCCCAGACCGTCGGGCAGTTCCTCTCTGCTCCAAGATGATCCACATGTTTTCAGAGCAAATAGATCCTCAAGGGATGCAAAGAAACTAGACGAGTTATTCTAAGGAGAGTGTCCCTGTGGCAGAGTGCCGTTGGGAAGGAGCGACAAGTGCAGGTAGGAGCAGGAGAGCGCAGCTCTGCTGTGCCCAACGGTGACAGCCACAAGCACGCCCACTGCGAGCCACATGTGCCAGGACCAGCATACCCATCACAGCCGCCCGTGGAGGTGGGGACTGTCCAATGCCCCTTCCCTTGCCGACCAAGGGGGCCATAGAAAATCTCAGCCTCCTGCCCATGACTGGGAGCTCATGAGAGGGGAAACCAGGAGCTGAACCGGAGCGGTTTGGCTCTTGAATCTGGGATCTCTCGGCCTCCCTAGTGAGTGACTGGGGCTGCTCAGGTTTGGGGGAGAATGGAGAGGAGGGGAGATGGGGCAACAAGCCCGGGCAGGAGCAGAAACCCCACGCAGGAGTGGGAAGAGGTGCGGTAGAGGACACGTATGAGGTTCCACGTGGCTTGCTTGGACGATGTGTTAGGTAAGACTTGTCCTCACCTTTGTTACCTTCAGTACAGTCGACTGGCCTCCCTGACGGTCCTGGGGTGAGGGGGTTAGTTCTGAGAGTGGGAGATCTGGACCACGCTTTGCACTGCAGGAGAATGGAGGCTGCTTGGGCCACAGCGGGCACCAGGCTGTTGGCTGAGCTCCTGGAGGGGAGGTCTCGCCCACCTTTGAACACTCCACGCCTAGCACGGTACCCCTCACACAGCAAGGACTTGTCACTATTGTTAAGCAGAACAGGAAACAGTGGATATTCATCATCCTAATATCCGATGTCTATTAAGGGCTTGCCACGTGCCAGGGAAGTAATTTGTCCAAGGTCAGGCAGCTAAACACATGGAGAGGTTGGGATTCGACCTCTGGCCTGAAGCTCCAGCACCTGCACTCCTAACCCCTGCACGATACTGCTGCTCGTGGGGCTGCCCAGCCCCGGGAGACCAGGGGAAGGACAGCAGCAGAATCTTCATCCAGGCAAATAGATGGCAGGTGGCCATGGTCCGGGGCTAGACTGGGCAGTCCTTCACCGGGCGATACGCAGAGGTCAGGTGTGCAAGCTCCCTTCCTGGAGCGTCTCACCAAAGGCCTTAGAGGGGCTGATGTGACTTCCCTCTTCTAGGTTCCATGGGTCCTATGCCAACCTGCACTACGGCTTCCTTCCTGACGCCCTGGTGGACCTCACGGGAGGTGTGGTCACTAACATCGACCTGCACTTTCCTTCTGACCTGGTGATGATGGTGAAGTCCGCGGCCAAGGCAGGCTCCCTGATTACCTGTGCCACCCCGGCCGAGGTGAACTGACTCGACTCCTCGCCCAGGTTTATCTTACCACCAGCCAGTTCAGCTAGTAAGGGGCATGGCCAAGCGGGCGCCGTGGGGCTCTGGCCCTGTGCCTGATGTCATCCTCACAGCAGCCCTCCCTCTGAGACAGGGGCTGCAGAATTCACTTGCAGAAGAGGAGCTGGGCTCAGAGAGGCTGAGGAAAACTCTCAGCCTCACACAGCCAGTAAGTGGCTGAGCTGGGTTCGAATGCTTATGGCCTGACCCTGAGGCCTTTGCCTAGCACAGTCGTGTGACCAGGCATAATGGGGTCCGGAGGGACTGGGCAGCCCTTTGATTCTCACTGGCTCCAAGGGCAACATCCCAAGGTCAGTATGTCCTATTATGAAAAGCTTGGACGACCCTCCAAATTATTTTGGAGTCTATTCTGAGACAGCCAGCTCCCTATCCATGAGAATATTTCCTGCGCTCTCTAAACACGTGGGCTTTGGGTCACACCCCGCAATCTGAAACACCCCCCAAAAACTAGCATGCACTTTAGTGGCTCACAGCGTAGGGGTGCTGGGTGTTCCGGGCTCCTACAAGACACCCAGCCAACGTGTTTTGTGCTGCGTGTCATTGAGGACAAGGGGCTGGAGGAGGAAGCAGTCCATGTTGGCCTCGGGACTCTGGGGTTCTGTCAGTAACGGGGTAGTCTCCGGAAATATGACACGCCTGGGGCCTTAACCACTCGGCAGCCTGCAAACTCCGTCCCTGTAGAAAAGACTTCCAGGAGCCTATGCCTTTCCAGTGCCACAGTTTAGCTGCTGATTGAACTGTGCTTCTCTGTTCCTTGAGGAACCTGTGAATGTGTAATGCTTGGTCTGCTTTCCTCCTCTGAAGCCGACAGGTGTGGCCAGGAGCCTGAAGAATGGCCTGGTGAGTCAGCACGCGTACACCGTGACTGGAGCCGAGCGGGTAAGTCTCCCATGGGGAGTGTCTGGCTTTCTTATTCCTCAAAACAGGAGTCAGCACCCCATGCCCTCAGCAAGCCCCCACCCAGCCTCATTCCTTCCACTCATCCAGAAATTCTGGTGCCCAGCATCTTCCTCCCCCAGGGACCCACCAGAGCTCTTGCGGTCCTTGTGCTGATCGCAGACGGGCTGAGTGTCCCGCTAGACTGTGGGGTTAGCCCAAAAAGGAAGAAGAAAGAACCACCCAGGCGATGAGGGCAAGCCCTGGAAGGGTTTTGTTGGTTATGTACCAGCTAAACTACTACCACGGAGGCCCTCCAAAAAACAGGGTCTTAAATAAGATAAAAGTTCATTCCTATCTCAGGGAAGCAGGTAAACCCAGAGCTGATAGCTGATAGGTGACTCCGCCATCGGCAACGTGGGTTCTCCCTGTGAGCCCAGGGCAGCTGCTCCGAGGACCACCATCTTCCATCCAGGGAAAGCAAAAGAAGCCAGGGGATGCTTATCTATTCATATAGAAGGCACCCATCAGAAAACACACACACCATGTCCTCTGAGGCCCAAGGGAGTCTGGGAAACATCCTGTCTAGACTTTATTCCCATGGCAAAGGGGAGGACCCCTGTTGGAGGACAGTGTTCCCCCTCGAGGCAGGCATGGACCTGGGATAGACAAAAGCGTATGTGATTACTGTGTGCAGTGTCATTTGGTCCTGAAAACATGACTGACGTCCAGCCTCCTCCTTTCCTAAGTGAGAAGCCGAAGCCTGAGAGGGGAAGGTCAGGGTCAACCCAGCTACTTGAAACCGCTGGGCCTGGACACCAGCTGTGTGGTAACTGTGCTTTCTGGCCTTGAGACAATATCCCACACACGTTCCCCGTCTCTATTTCCCACCACTCTTGAGGCCTAATCGTGTCCTTGAGCCCTGAGAGGCCATCCCAAGCTCCAGGGTACACTTTCCACAGGTGTTTATGACCACAGAACGCCGAGCATCAGGCACTGTTTCTGGCATGGGTTCTCATCGTTTCCTTCCTTCTCTCTGTATCAGTCTGTCTCCCGTCCCCAGGCCACTTGCTCTGTTGTTTTGTGTCTTGGTGAGTTTTCCACAAAATAGAGACACTATCTTCTGCCTCCTGTTTTTCTCCTTAAGGAAATGCATCACAAAATGCTTTCCTCTGCACAGTACCTGGGAGACAGTAGGCACCTAATAAATGTTCGTGGGATTATGGATGAGCGCACTTGCATGAGTGGGTAAACGTATCCCTCTGTGGCCTGTGAAGATGACGTCACTGAACCTCTGCGTCCATCACAGAATGGATGGGAGGCGCTCAGAACACATTTCCCGTGAGCAAGGAAGAGGTCACCCTGATTAAGCAGGGAAGACCAGTCACAGTGGCCCCAGATTCTCCTCCTCCAAATGCTCCCAAGCCTGTCTTAGAATTCTCCATGGGGGCAGCCAGTGCCATCGTCGCACCAGGCCACACAGGGACATGCTGCTTCCCACGACTCCCGTCCCAGATGTGCAAAGTCCAGGCTAGGGATGACAGATTGGTTTCCTTGTGTGTCAGCCTTGATCCATTGACAATGCTGCTTGGATGACTGTGTCGACGAGACTCTGGCACTGCTTCCAAATTTGGGGAAAGAGCTGTGATCGACACGTGATCTGTGCTGGAACAAAGGAGCCATGGCACGGGTGTGATGTCTCTGCCCTTCCTGGGAAAGGCCCTTTATATAATGAGACAGCCCTTGGTTTTAATCTGCCATGAGCCCTGAAACCACTTCTCCTAGGACTGATCATTCACAACCTGTGGGACTAGCGTTTAAGGGAATACATCAGAGGAAATAATCATCCTGAACTAGATAACCTGCATCAACTCTTCCCTGGGGGGACCCTTTCTGAGAGCGTGGCCAGGGCCAGGGGTACAGTGAGGGGCCAGGAGAGGTGAAGCAAGAGTGAGTTCTCAGAGGTAGTCATGACCTTGGCCTTGAGTGTGACCCCTGAACCTCTCCGCCAAGGTCCAGGAACTCGAATTGGTTGAAGATTTCTCCTCCAAAACGAGGAGGTCACAACTGACCTCAAGTGCTAAGATTAAACCAGCCCATAAACGCAGTGTGTTTCTTAATCTGCTCATCCTCCTCTGGGCAGGACACAGACAGGAAGATAAATGAAATTGGCATATTTTATTACGCACCTAGCTCGGGCGGTGACTCCCCTGGGCAAGGGGGTAAGTGTTTATCTGCATGCTTCATTGAGCCCCGCTTTCAGCTCCTTCACTTGCTGGCTGTTCTTCTCCCCTATGCCCATCCTGGCCCCGACTATGGTGGGCACTGAGGGTGGCTCATTAAGCTTTTTGGGCCACCGGGCAACCATTTCTCACATCCCTGCTCCGTGGGCTCCACCGGGCACTGACAGTTAATAAATACACTGAGTGCGAGACCTGGAGTGCCTGGGGGTGGGGAACCCCGGTCTGTGCCAGGAGCCCCCCCGCCCAATCCCATGCAGCTTTAAAAGCCAAAGCACCTTCCCTATAGGGCCAGCCAGAGGGAAGTGGATGGAAGAGAACCTTACCCAAGCCAAGTTCTCTGGGCCCGTCTGACCGCGTTGTTCCTACATGGTATTGCCCTACTGGTGATGACATGGGCCTTGGCCTGGTGGCACAGGGGTCAGATGCAGAGGTCAGGGTTGTGGCCACACCCGAGAGTGGTCTGGGCCCTGGAGCAGCTATAACCTTTATCTGCTCCCATCTCCAAATTCAGAGCCTGGCATAGGATGAGAACTCTTCTTCTGCACTTACACTGTGGCCTTGGGAAGGTTGCTTAACCTCTCTGGTGCTCAGTTTCCTCCTGTGCAAGACAGGGGTTCTATAAATATCCACTGGCAGTTTGAAGGACAGAAGGCGCTCCGGCGACGCTGGGCTCCGAGCCCCACCTGCATATGTGGGGTTCTCCTTCACGTGGTGAGACTGCCCTCGGGGTTGTCTCTGCTGCCTCTGGTCTGGAACCACAGAGCCAGTGGGTCCCTTCCCTGGCCCCTGCAAGGACTTGGCCTCCACAGATGACCTCAGCACCCATCAGCGTCCAGCCGCAATACACAACCACACTTTAATTCCTCTCACCAGGCTGAGGGCTCCTGGATCTGGGAATGTGGGTTCAAATGGTTGAGTTCGTTTTGTTGTAACTTATCAACGGTCCTGGACTCTGGCCTCCGTGGTCTGAAGGAGCCAGCCTCCAGATCAGGGGACTAGTGCTGATGGTGCCTGGGGAAGGAAGGAAAGTTCAGGTCATCAAGGTGCCTGCCTGCCGAGAGTGGCAGGGTGACAGGGGCCTGGGGCAGTGCCAGGGTGCAGGTGTGGGAGGGCTAACCTGGACTGTCTTGACCCCAGCCTGTCCCACTCTTGCTTGAATCAGCCTCCTCCATATCCTCACTCAGGACCTACGCGGTGGGAGACCCCGACACAGCTCCCAGTGCGCCGTGGGCAGGAGAGCAGCTGCATCTGTGGAACAGAGATGCTGGTTGGGGGGGGGGGGTCGGGAGCGGGAAACAAAGCCTGCAGGAGGTTGGGGACCCATCAAGATCTCCCCTCTGCAGCCCGCAGCAACGTCCTGTGCTGTGTATCTGCTATTACATCTCAGCCCACCCACGTTCCGGGAGGTCTCGTCCGGAATGATGAAGCTGTGTCTGCCCTTCGAGGTGCTGAGCAGAAGGAGGGGCTGTTTTCTCCTCCCTCATTCCAACTCCGTGCAGGCAGCACAGAGACATTGATTTTTTTTTTTCCTTTCAATTTTTTTTCTGGCTGCAGCCAAATGAGGTCAGAAGTTAAATTAGTCCTTGGAGGTAAAAAGCAGCTGCATTCATATCCCCTCTTTCTGCTGACTTTTGCTGGAGAGCACTGACAGGTTCTTTTTCTGTTCTTTGCAGATTCAGTCCTGGAGGAGCTGGGAAGACCTTATCCGCCTGTGGAACCCCTGGGGCCACACTGAGTGGAGAGGACGCTGGAGTGATAGGTATGGCTTCCGAAAACCTCTCTCCAGCCTTCCCGAGGGCCTGGTGTGCCAAGAGCCCCTGCCCCAGGAGGGCAGCCTCTGTCTCACCTGCTGCGGATCTCGCTGTCCATTTCATACCTATGTGTGGCTGTCAGTCCACCTCCCATTCCCATGATGCCATTCACCAGGCATCTATTAGACCCCTACTGTGGGCTCCCTGCACTAAGTATACTGTGTTAGGGGTGCTGTGGGATATGTACAGATGATGAGACCTGGTGTCTAGCCCCCAGAAGGTTACAGTTTAACCACTGTGAACCTACTTACCCAGAATTACTTGTTTTTTTAAAGGGTTGGGGAAGGAGTAGGACATATGTTAAGTCCTACTTGGCAGAGAGCAATGGAGAGAAGGAGCCTCATCCCATAAGGGATCCCATGGGATTTTTATCCTGATGACATCATCAGGAAAAGACTTCATTCTCGGGGGAGCTGGGGAACTGAGGCAAAGTTCTGGCCACCTAAGTTGTCCGTCCTCCCTAGTGATCTGGACTCTGATGTATAACCAGTATCTGGACTCACACCTTTCTCATGTAGGAGGAGTGAACAGAGCTGAGTGAGTGTCAGAGGCCCCTTGGCCATGTGCCACATGGCTGCGCTCTGCCCCAGCTGGCCAGTGGGAACACAGCTGTGTGGTCAGTGGTTCCCTGGAGGCAGGCTAACATTTCCCAGCTGCCAAGAAGACTGATCCCTGGTCCCCATCCTTTGCTAAGAATGAGATGGCTGTCCCTAGAGGGCCAGCTGGGGACAGGTTACCTGCTCCTCGGGCAGCCAGCAGGGCAGGTGGAGGCAGTGGTAGAAAGAGAGTAAGACTTGAAAAGAAATGCCGAGCATTCAGACAGGTGAGCGGCACCCAACAGCAGTGAAAGTCAATACAGGGAGAAGCGAGTTCCGGAAGACAAATGCAGAGTTGGCCAGCGTCCCTGCCCTACTTCCAGGCTGCCCAGAAGCCGACCTGTTGCCACAAGTCAGGCTATGGCAGGGCCCACTCTGATCATCTTTGAGCCCCAACAGCTGGCGTGTGCCTGCTCAACGGTGACACTCGTCACATGGAACATGAACATACATTGAGGTGGGGGTAGAAAGGGGGAGTAGGCGGAAGGGGGGGCAAGCAACATGAATTCATAGAATGAACCTGGTGGGACCTCAGATGTCCCCTGGAGAACAGAGCAGCTGAACGCCTCCCCAGAAGGGGAATGAAATTACAACACCATGAACCATGAACAGTGTTGCTTTTTTTTTTTTTTTAAAGATTTTATTTATTTATTTGACAGAGAGAGAGATCACAAGTAGGCAGAGAGGCAGGCAGAGAGAGAGGGGGAAGCAGGCTCCCCGCTGAGCAGAGAGCCCGATGCGGGACTCGATCCCAGGACCCTGAGATCATGACCTGAGCCGAAGGCAGAGGCTTTAACCCACTGAGCAATCAGGCGCCCCAGTGTTGCCTTTTCACTCACTGTTCCCCCTCCTCCTTTTATCTTGCCTCTACGCCTCCTTCCTTCCTTTGCCTCTTCCAAAGCAAACCTTAGCAACTTCTGGCCTTTGCCAGTTCTCTTTCTCAGTCACCACCCCAAACTGCCGGTATGGCCCAGTGGGCGATGAGATTAACAGAATCCCTGACTCAGGGCTGGCTGCTGGGGTTGGGACCAGAATGGCGAATGTCAATGACACGTTTGCCTGGGGCGGGAGATGAGGCAACAGATTCAACCTCGCCTCCTGTGTTAAATATCTCGTGACTGGTGAAGGCAGCAGGGCACCAGGCATTAGGGAAGAGTTTCCCGTGGGCTGACATGTTCAGGGCAAGCTTCATAGGTAGAGTCGAACTTGAGTTCAAGCAGGAAAAAGAAAAGTATCACCAGGTGGTCAGGGATGTGCAGACCACTGTGCTGAGCCAGGAAGGCTTATGGTGTGTTCAGGGCCAACAGAGGAACCCAGGAGAGAAGTGCTGGGAGCTGGGACCAGTGAGCCCAATGGCAGCTTGGGAAGTTGGGTTTCCACCCCATGGGCATGGGATTTCTGAAGGCCCTTCAAGAGGGCGAGACCCACGCAGAGCAGGGAATGGGGAGGCGGGCCAGGCCGTGCTAGCTCTGAGGGTCACATACCTGGCTGTGCTTGGGTTCACCAGGTCCCCCCAGAAGCGGAGCCATTAGAAAGTGACAGGTGATCAGATGATCACCGTCTCCCTGCTTTCCAAGGAATGGAGAGGGATGGAGAGAGCCGGGTGGTCTAATCTCAGCCACAATTGAAATTTCAGACGCACACACTTAAAGGCAAACTTGCATGAATCAATGGCATATTGATTTACACTACATTTATTTTCCCTTACACACTGCAGAAAATGTAATTATCACTTAATTATAAAATTGCCATTTTACAATAACACATCCGACTGGCTCAGCCTACGGCCCAAAGCGTGGGTGGTGGTCCCTTCCTTGCTCTCCCTGCACAGAGCTAACCCAGGTCCTCCAAGAAAGATGCAAACCACTCCTAGAGAGAGATCAGTGACACATTGTGCTTCCGGGGGCTGTTGCTTATGAGCCTGTCTCTGCTATGGGGAGCAGGTTGAAGAAGGGACAGCTAAAAAAAAAAAAAAAAAAAAGAAGGGACAGCTGCTCGCTTCTGCCTGTGAGGGCCTCCTCCTCTACCACACACCCTAGGCCTAGCTTCTGGAATACATTACCCTAGTGAACTGGGCAACTTTACTCATTAGGCACGCTGAGAACTATCGCATGTCTGAAGTGTCTAGGCAGTGGGTTCACTCCTGTGATGACGTAATGGTGAGAACGCGTCACTGGGCTCGTGGAGCTCAGAGTCCAGGGAGGGATGGCAAGAAATAAAGAGGCACCAGAAACACGGGGTACCAAGTGCTGAGGCAGGAGTGGTATGGCTGCCATGTGCGTCCTGAGGAAGGGCAAGGACTCCCAAGGTGGTTTGGGAGTACCCCGGGGGGACAAGCGGGGTTTCCAACAGCGATGGCTTTTAGGAGGAAAGCTGAGTAACACCCGCAGGTTACAGGGCTGAAAGGAGGAAGAACATCCCAGGCAGAGGGAGCCTCACCGCGAAGGCCAGGGCAGACCAGGACAGGTATTTCCAAGGAGATGACGACGTTCACGTTCTGAGGGCAGAGTTTCAGTGTGGGGTGTGTGGGGAAGTGCGGAGCTGCTCAGGGAAAGCTGGAGAGGGAGGCAGAGGCCAAGGTTGTGTTTCGGGAGCTTGAACTTCATCCTGAGAGGACAAGGGAACCCCTGCTGTGTTTTAAGCGGGGAGATGTCAGAATCTGATTTCTGTTCTAGAAAGATCTTTTGGATGGCCATGTGGAGAGCAGATACGGAAATGGGCAGGACTGCATGTTGGGAGACTAGTGAGAAGTTCAAAAAGGGGATGAGGGTTCACGAACCAGGAGAGTAGCAGGAGGGATGGAAGGAAGCCGGTGGTTTTGAGAGGGGTTTCAGAGGTGGAATTGTAAATCACCATGACTTGGCGTTTGCTTGCCTGTGGCGGGTTGAAGGGAGGAGCGGCTTCTCGCAGTCCCACTCTGGCACTGGGAGAAGGCAGAGGGCAGTTTGGGATAGGCTGGTTTCCAGGTCACTACGGGCTCTGGTGGAGACGTGGCTTAGCCCATAGCATGTATCCATCTAACTAACACTCAGGAAAGAGAATCTGACCGGAGACCATTTGGAAGCCACCAGCATACAGACAATGACAGATTCTGTTACTAGGTAGAATGACACCCTCCACCCGCACCCCGAGAACTTGTGGAGGACAAGCCTCCTGCTGGGGTACGTTTTGCAGAGATGCAGTCCTTCGGGAGCTCTCAACCCTGTGGTCTGTGTCTCCACGTTCAGGTCCCCGGAATGGCAGAAAATCCCTGACCAACAAAGAAGACGGCTGTATGAGAATAAGGAAGATGGCGAGTTTTGGTATTTTTCTTTTAAAACTACATTTTAAAGCTTTACCTATTGCCCACACCCTCAATCCCTACCCCTTTTCCTAAACCTTGGTGGGACTAGGGATTAGCTTTGCAGAGACCTAGGTAGAAGGAGACTATTTCTTTTTTTCCACCAAGACACACAAGCATTGGATGGGAAATTATTTGTGTGCTTTCTCTCTGTGTGAAAGGGATTTCATTTCTGAAATACTGGAACTTCCAGGAAATGTTAATGGTAAAGGGAATATTGGCCCCCAAGCTTTGAAATCAATAGTTTCCTGGAAATCAATAGTTTCCTGATTATCACATCTGTGTGTTAGGACCCACAGTGTCCCCCTGGAGCTCCACAGTCTTCCAAAAGAGCAATTCGGTCTTAATCTCCCAGCCCTGACTCTAGAGCTCTGGGTGAGACATCTGTGTCCTCGCCCAGCAGCTATAGAGGACCAGATTTTTTAAAAAACACATTCTCAGCCATGTGCTCACATCTTAAAGGATAATAAGGACATTTCCCTGAGAGGTTACACTGTTTACTTAGTAACATATTCAAATGGATTTAGCATGTGTGAAAAGGAGACTGGGTCTACAGAATCAAGAAGCAGAGAGACAAATGTAAATTAGAAAAGAAAAATATTGCCAATATCTCTACTTTGGTCACAGTAGAAGGGGGGATTTTATTTTTTTTTTCCTATTTTTTGCCCTTTTTTAAAATTTAAATTCAATTGGCCAATAAAGCACATCACTAGTTTCAGGTGTAGTGCCCGACAACTTGTCAGTTGTGGATAACGGGATGGGCACTGGGTGCCAATACAAGGTGGGATTTTAGATGTTGAGACCATTTTATTCTGATAAGGATCTCAACAATGAATTTGGTGGTGGGTCTGAGGAAACAGTAGTTTTCCTGGCACCACATGGGACGCAGAGCAGAGAGAGACAACAGCCGTCCTTCACAGCCATGAGAGGGATTTGCAGAACCCAGAATTTTATTCACCCAGAATTTTATTCAGAATTTTATTCAGTCAGAACATTTAAAATGTTCTCCCGCAGGAGGGAGAAGTATCCTTGACAGTGCGTGAGGCGAACTGAGGCTCTGGTCTTTGGGTAGGATAGGGGTCAGTCCACAAATACTGGAACTGACAGACAAAGGTGGACTGGAGAGAAGGGCACCTCCACCCTAGGGACAAAACCAGTAAAATGATGTTTATAATCTGCTTATAACAGGATGTCATGTCAAGATTTCCGAGACAACTTCTCCTGCCTGCATATATGTAACCAATTTCCAGTCAGTCTAAACCAAGGAAACGTGCCTCATGAAAGATGGTCCCAGATGATGTTCAAGAACAGTCCAACTCTTGGAAATACCACAGGTAGTTATGATGTCGGCAATTCTTCTGACAGATGGAAGCAGCCAGCCCTAGCCCTGCCCTGGCTTCAAGTCTCAGTGGCCTTTTTTGTTTGTTTGTTTAAGATTTATTTATTTATTTAGTTGACAGACAGAGATTACAAGTAGGCAGAGAGGCAGGCAGAGAGAGAGAGGAGGAAGCAGGCTCCCTGCTGAACAGAGAGCCTGATGCGGGACTCGATCCCAGGACCCTGGGATCATGACCTGAGCCGAAGGCAGAGGCTTTAACCCACTGAGCCACCCAGGCGCCCCATCAGTGGCCTTTGATTCTAGATCATCAGCCTGAACTTGAGAGAAATCTTCCAGTCTAAAGGGGCCGTAGTTGTTCTCCAAGGGAAACAGTTGCTGGTGGGCTGGGTGGGAGAATCTCACATGGGCCTCCCCTTCCCTGTCATGCTCTCCCACCGTCCTACTCACCTACCTCCCAGGAGGAGGACAGGCTCACTGCTCTTCAGTAATTACTCGGGACTGGGGAGCTATGGAAAGAACACTAGACAAAAGTCAGGGCTTGGGTTAAACCATCACTTTGCCCCATAAAGCACCATCCAGACATAAGAGAATGTTCCTGCCCCATGTTTGTGGGTGTATCCTGCCGCCGCACCCTGCGATCCTGGAGGTGGGCACCTCAGAGCCTGGACTTGGGTTCCCCTGAGATGAATTTTGTTGAGTGTGACCTTGGGAGGGTCACATGTTCTCCCCGCACCTCCTGCTCCCCATTTGCCACACAGATGAATGAACTAGCTCCCCGTGAACATGAACCTGAGTATCCTTACACATCCTCGTGAGGGGAAGCTATGCAAACAAGTTTGTCTGTGTGTGTGTGTGTGTGTGTGTGAGAGAGAGAGAGAGAGAGAGAGAGGACGCATGTGTTTGCACCTAGACATGACCATTCCCTCTCCTTGGCACCTGCCTGTTGAGAATGGCTTGCTTGAATGACCCCCAGGTGCCCCTCTCTTCAACTCCAGGATCTTCACCCTGCTGGTCAGAGAACCTAGGCACCAGGAGGCCATGGGTGGACTCTGAGGAACTTCCCAGTCACACTTGGGCAACTGACTGACCTTCCAGAGCTTCAGCTGACTTTGGGGCCAAAGTTCCCTTCCCTGGATATAGCACGTATCAATGAACTATGCAAAATGATACACTGGGGCTCTTCTTAGATATTCTTTGCATGGAAAAGAGGGAAGGGAGCCAGCAAGCAGATACCCACTGGGCACTGCTAGGTACCCTTGAATGCATCATCTTGTTCAACCCTCACAAGGAGGAGCCTCTGTGCTTCCCCATTCCCCTCTCAGAGCTTCCCAACCTGCGACCCTGCTGATGTGCATTCATTCCTCTCTATTTTGACTTGTCTTCATTCTTCCATGTATTTGAATCTACCTTAATTAGTCACCTTACTTCTGTCTCTTGCTCTGGCTCTGATGAGCACACCTGGGTAGTAGAGTACCGTGAGTGGCCATCCCTCTGCCTGTTTGTTTCTGTCTCCATTGGTGCTTGGGGATTAGCATTTCGGGATCTGATGGTTATCACCAATGCACAAGCTCATACATACCTGAGAATTCTGACATTCCACTTATGATAAAAATAGCCCTCAACTTTACAGTTAAGGAAATATTTTCACCAAGTGTGGAACATACTTCCCCTCCTTGCTGTTAAGAGGAGGAGACAGAGGCTCACAAAATGAAGAAGCTTGTGCAACAACTGGTAACTGTGGGGACTGGGACCCGAAGCCTTAGGTCTCCAAATCCAGAGTTCCTAACACAAGCCACAAGAGCTTTCTGAACCAGCATGGCCCTGGTCTAGCAATGGCCCTGGTCTAGGAGTCTTAAAGAAGCCAAACTGAGCTCCAATGACAGCTCTTTCTCATGCAGAAGGACTTCTGAGGGACACGCAGTACATCTTCTCTGTGCCAGAGGGCATGGAAAGCAACAATGCCTTCATGTCCATCAACGTCATCCTGCAAAATTTAAAGGCAAAAGACAAATTTCCACTAAGCCTCAAGGTGTTCAAGGTAAGGCGGCCTGCATCAGGGCTTACCTTTTCAGACAGTTGTGCATTCCTTGGGCAGAGAGAGCAGCTGACCAGTCTGGGAGATTTCACTGAACTACCTCAGAGATCAAACCCAAAGGGCCCTAGAGTTCACCTAGTTCAACTCTAAAATTAAAATTAAAATTAAAATTAAAATTAAAATTAAAATTAAAATCTAACAGGAGATCAGTCTTGACCAGGCTTATAGTGGGACACGCCTCCTTCCGGTGTCATTTAGCATTTCCTGGTATGCTGCAGGCTCAGATGCTTGTCAGCCAAAAAGTAGTCCAGTCCAAGACCAGCTGTTGTAACAATGCAGATTCCTGGGACCATCCCAAACCTTCTGAATCTGAACAGAATCTGCAAATCCACCTTGTAACAAGTTCCCTGGGTGCTGTTTATGTGCAGGAAAGTTTGATAGTCATTGACTAAACTTTGGGAGGAGTTTAAGCTAAAAAACGAATCCTGGCTATAAAACCAGGAGGCATGTTTTTCTCTTTCAGTCATAGCTTGGTGGTTGGCTTGCAAGCATCTGCTTGGCCATTCATCCATGGTCAGGTTTTCCTCCCCGCCTGGCCTCCCCTCCCCTCATGGCACTCCCAACAAACTTCGCAGTTCCTGGGGGACCATCCTTCCACCCACAAGTCTTCACACACACCCCTGTGAGGAGGTCATCAGGGAGTTCGTTTTTTAAAATACTACTTAAAAGTGTTGTAAAAGAAAATCTGATACCTCTGCTCCCACCTCCTTTACCAGCTAATTTAATGCAACCCAGAGATAAAGTAAATGGTTCTTAAATCATATAGTCCGCACCCTCTCTGGACTAAGGTAACTAAGATCCCAAAACCATCAAATTCTGGGGTTCCCTGTCTTTATGGTGGGACTGAAGGAACTGAGGCTTAGCAAGTAGAGGGACAAGGTCTCAGTTAATGGCAGAGCTGGGGATTGGGCACCAGCTGCCCCCAAGCCTTCAGTCAAACATAGCCATCACCTCTGTGGCTGGGGCTCTGAATTTAGCATCTCTGGGAATAATCTCCACTCCTGTTCACTGAGCTGACGGCAACAGTCAGAACCCCAGGTCAGCCCATGTGTGCCAGGCAAGGCTCCTAGGTGCTCTGCTCATGCTGGAGCAGTCTTGAGTCCCGGCTGTAGTTCACGCCAGTGAGAAGACTTCACAGTGATACCGTGTTTCAGAGTTTGAAGTGTGTTCACATTCATTGCCTCAAAAACCATTTTTATAGATGTGGAAGTCAAAGCTGAGAGAGTGTAAGCGACCCACCCAAGGTACAGTGAGGAGGTGATGGGGAAGTACTTGATACCAGAACTCCTGGTCCCAGGTTCCAGCCTCTCAGTGGGGCTTAGACGCTTGCTTTCCTCATGATGCTCACAGCTTGAAGGAAAACAATGATTCCAGCTCTCAAAGGAGGAGAGCTCTTTGGGTTCTGTTCTAACCATGTTTCTACTTCCCAGTTTTGTGAAATGAATGGGAAAGAAATGGTTGGGGTTTGGCACAGTACTTCTGAGGTGTCTAAAACCTCCTGAGGCCACCAAAGAACATTGAAAGATGCAGCAGTGGACGGTTGTCATTGTCCTCACCACCAGGCACCTAAACACTCTTCCACTTGGTGGAAGGCAGGACCTCTTTTCCCACCACAGCAACCAAAGAGACCAAATATTTTCTCTCCCCAGACCCTGGATGCAAAGGGGTAGATGTGTGAGCCAGGGTTGTCCAGTTAGGTGCTCCTCTCATGCCCACCTCCTCCATCCCCAGAATCTTGGTCATTCTGGGTTTGGACTCTTGAGGTGGGACCAGCCAAAGGATT
This sequence comes from Martes martes, assembly GCF_963455335.1. Taxonomy (NCBI): domain Eukaryota; kingdom Metazoa; phylum Chordata; class Mammalia; order Carnivora; family Mustelidae; genus Martes; species Martes martes. The sequence goes on from NC_137896.1 coordinate 114,953,544, forward strand.
ATCCACAGCAAATCTTGGGGCCCAGCAGCATCCATGCAGGGAGATCCTGGGCGTAGCTCTCCACCCTGCTTCCCACCCACTTTCCCAGCTGCGTTCTCTAGACTTCTCATGAATAACTTTTGCTCATCCCACCCTGGTTGGTTTCCTTTGCTTCCAGCCAAGAATCCCAAGTGATTCAGGTGCATTCTGAAAGGACTCTCATTCTTAGAGTCTCCTAACTCACCTCTGAGAAGAACAAAAGAAAGGGGAAGGGGAGGAATTGAGCCATCTGGTCTACCCAGCCAGGACTGACTAGTTCTCTCTCTCATAATGAAGGAGTAGCAGGAGAGGGTAGTCCGGCTGCTCTCTCCTGATGAGGACCACTGCCCTCTTCTGATGAGAGACAGAAGCCCAGAGAGGGAAAGAGGGCTGCCTCAGTGCACAGCTAGGGATGCTGGTCCCATTGCCATCTATGAGTCTGGTGCCCCAGAGCTGGGCATCACAACAGACTTGTGTTAACTGATTTTCCTGAAATCTTTAGAGTTCAGGAACCTGGCCCAATTGTAATCCTACCTATTTTTAAATGCTGCCAAGCCCATTTGTCTACTCTTCAGCCTGAGATGCGTTTCTCAGCTGTGCTCTTTGCTAAAAAGGCACTCAGACCTGTGGTCTCCTCAGGCTCCCTGCAGGTCCCAGTGGAGCTTTCAGGATCCTGATTGAGTTAAACACAAAAGAACTGTCCAGGCTATAGCAACTCAAGAGACACTTGGGTTTCTTTCACAGTTTAGCTGAGAAACATACTCTGTGCATGCCAGCCGCCAGACTCTCAGAAGTCTGCGGGCTCTGCTGGTGTTTGTGGGTACGTGCTGCTTGTATGACCGCTACGTACAGTGCTCTGGTCCTGGGTGGTCCCGTGACTCCCAACTCCTACGTGAGCACCGTTCTCCTTCCATCATAACAAACATGGGTGGTGAACCAATAGGTGGGGAAAAAGGACAAGGGTGGACAAGCCACTTCAACTTCACCCCAAACCTCCCCCCTCCAAGGCTGGAAATTTCCACCTCCCTTCCGGCTCACTCTCAGTCTCCAGAGAAGTCTGCCTGGGCAAATCAAGTGGTCTGTGCGCATGGTTGTGGGGGACTGGGGGGTAGGATCAGTAAGGGAAAAGCACTGAAACCCACACCAACAGTGGATGGCAGTGTTGGGCGGTGGATCTTAGTCACCAAGGAAGCAAAGCAGTTTGCTTTCTTCCCACCTCCGCTCCTTACACTCCTGGGAATGTTTCCACATCCATAAAACAGGGTCCCGGGGTCTGCTTTCAGGGTTACAGGGAAGCACCTTACGCATGGCAAGGTGGCTTAAAAATGGGCCTGCATCTCAGTATTTCCTTCTGCCACACGGAAAGACAGAATGTAGGTATTTCCCTACTCAGACACACACATACATTCCCTACCAACACCGGGAGGCCTAGAACAAATTCCCGCCATGTTTTACAGGGGCGTGGTGGAATAAAAGAAGTTTCCTCGCACTGGAGCTCCTGACGCTGGGAAACTGACATCTGATCCCGTGTCTGTCTTACCCCCACCCTATCGACATCTCACTCTCCCCTTGATTTTATCACCGTTGCTGTAAAGAGTAACCACACGTGACTGAGCTGACAAAGGGAGATTCTCCCCCTCCATTGCCTTCCCCCTTGAGCTCCCTACAGCCTACAACAGGTTAGGTGTTCTCTTCGCAACTCTGCACCAGGAATGAGTAATGCTCCCATTCCGTGGGGTGTGCAGGGAACAGGCTGACCGTAGGAAGAAGGAACGCAGGGCCCGGAGCCGGCCTGCTGCGATCTGCTTACCTTTGTGTTTTGGTTTAGGTTCCTGAACCTGCCTTTCTTTTTCTTCCCTGCAGGTCGACCCCCAGGTATGACTCAGCGCCTTCTCTCGCCTGTGTTGCTGTGTGTTGGTAAACCTCACGCACCTTCCAACACCAGTATCTTCAGCACTTCTCTTGCTGTTCCGTGGCTGCAAATTTAGTCTTGGTCTGTCTGTAGCCGACACAGACTTAGAATCTCCAAACAGATCAACCGTGCGGGACATATTTTTGCTGTCCTGGTCGAAAGATTGGACCCCTCGAGCTGTTCTTTGGTTTGAAATCTAAGAGGGGCTGCAACCAAGAAACCATCCTCGAGAATTTGGCCTCTGATGGATAAGACCGATGCAGGCAGTTCTTTCCTCTTTAAGAAACAGAGCTAATGGCATCTTGGGGGGACATTAGCCTACTATTCTTTGTGAGCCCCCAAATCCACCACAGACAGGGTGAGCCCTCTGCAAATGTACCTGCAGGCCATAGCTAGCTTCTCTTACAACCAAATTGCCACCTCTCCTGAGCCGGTATTCTCAGCATTGGTACAGGGTGATTTAAGAGTAAGGATGGAGGACAGATGTAGTTCCAGGCACACAGACCAGTTAAATGGATGTGGGCTCTGCGGGGCTATGGCTGCCAGGTGAAGTGTGTGTGCCTGGGGACCAAGGATGTAGCCACAGCCAACACGTGTTATCCATAGCATGCTTCTGGTCCAGGGAAGCTCCTCTAGGCCTTTCCAGGGGTACCCCAACAAGTAGACAGAGGCCAGGACAGGGGTTCTCTAAGCAGGAATTCAGAAGCCCAGGAAGAAACTGGGTAGCGAGGCAGCCGCTGACACCAGTGGCCCTGCCACAGAGCTGGGTTCAGGATCTGATCTTTATTTCCAGCACCTGGGTCATGGGAGTAGAATTTCTGGAAGGGCTTCGAGGGAGGTACCCGGGTGGAAGGAACAAATCTCCAGAGCTAGAGAGAGGAGTAGAGATTTGACCCAGGAAAAGGCACAAGCCCCATCCCTAGAACTACAGGGTCAAGTCGGTGTGCAAATAGGCCTGCAGTAATTGGATGCTGGGTCTCTGTGCACTAGACCAAGAACCTCCCATCGTGCCACATACTCACACTTTTGCCTGCCACTGAGCAAGCCTGCTCTGGGGGATAGGGAGCCCGGACAAGGCTGCAGAAGTCCAATGGAGAGAGGAAGGCAGGAGAGCAGGGAAGCAGGGGAATTCTGGATTGTAGGAGGCCCACACTCTTCTGTACATAGTGCCTCCCCACGTGCACATGCGTGTGCTTACACACACACATACCCAGAGCCACAGGACAGTGCTGGCTTTCTGGAGAAGAATCATTCCCATCATTGCTTTTGCCAGAAGGGCTCACACAACTCAGACTCCAAACCTGCTGGGGCCATGGTTAGCATCAGCAAAATCACCTTGGAGGCTGCACCCAGCTCTTGCTGCCTACCTGGGGCAGTGACGGGTCTCCTGTCTCATCTTGTAGACCAGCCCTGCTCCCACCCCCTGAAAAGAAACTCCCCCTTTCTCCCTGTTGCTCCCCAAGGCAGAGCTCACAAATAATCATTTCACGCTGCGTAACCACTCTAAATGGAATCCCCGTGCTTGACTGTATTGGGGAAAATTTATTTAGTAAGGGGTTTTTATTATGTAATATGTATGTGACATCTGGTAATGGGAACTGCATTATATTTATTGTTTTGTCTCTAAGAAAATATTGAAAGAAAAGGAAAATGATCAGAGCTGGTTATTCTCCAATGAGAAGGAATTCCGGGGCTCTGCTGGGAAGACAAAATGGAGGGAATGAAGGAGTCCAACTCTGCAGAGCTACACAGTCCAAAGGGTCCTGTAGAAGGTTCAGGAGAGAAGGGATGTCAGGGGCTCCAAAAGTAATTCAGTTTTGCGAAAATTTCCTTGGTTTCCACGGAAGTCTTTATAAGCAGAGAGAGAAACCCCCAAACCCAGGATTCTGTGGGATTTAATGAGATAAAACCATGTACCGTATTTTTTTCTGCATTCATTGTGGTGTTAGCATCTATATTAAATACTAGTCTAAATTTTGTGGCATTCTGAAAATCCAGGTAAGCACCGTCTCCCTTTTCAGGGCCTGTAATGCAGTTTTGGTGAATGGAGAGGTCTGGAAGGTGGTGGGTCTCTCTTGGGGTCTGGGTCCACACAACCCATGGGGCTTTCTAACCATCTTCATGTTTTCCTCCAGTTCCAGCCGTACGAGAAGTTGCCACCCACCTTCTTTTCTAAATTCAGAAATGCTATCGAGGGCATAGTTTCCAAAACCAAGAGCAGCCTCACTAAGCGCTTCAGTCTGAGCCCTGGGACCTACGTGGTGGTTACTTCTGCCCACAGCGAAGCTGTTGAGTTTTTGCTCCGAATCTTCCTGAAAATGCCAGGTGGTGACAGGTACAGAAACTCTGGGCTTCTAAATGTTTGATTTCGCTTAATTTTATAAAAACCCGTGGCATCATCTTGGGAAGCAGGTACTATGTCAGCAGGAGACATGGCACGGGCCTTGTTTGCAAGAAGCTCACCACAAAGGGTGGTGAGAGAGTCTGACCCAACAAGGAGACCATGAACAGGATGGGGCCATTGCTCAGCCGAAATGCAGAGTCACACGGGAGGACAGAGGAGAGGGACCCATCTCGGGCAAGAGGGATTGAGGAACGCCTCTTGGAGACAATGGCATTTGAGCTAGTCCTTGATAGAAAATGTAGTCTGATGTTTAAAGAAAAAGGTAGTGCAGGTAGAAGAAAAAAAGCATGAGCAGAAGCAGGGACAGGGGTGAGCCCAGGGCCTGTTGGAGTATAGGCAACGTCAGCCACATGCACAGGAAAGTTGTCCGTGGCGGGCATGGCGGTTGTCTGAAATGTGACTGGAGCGGGGGCGGGATGCATCCAGGAGACAGTGAAATATGCGCCTGAAAGACAGAGTTCAGTGGTGAAGAGTCTTTAGTGCTAAGTCAGTGGTCAAGACTGGGGTCAGCAAGTACACGTCCTGCTGGGCACCTTAGCCCCTGTTGGGCATGAGGCAGGTATCACTGCAGTCACGGCCATCTTTCCAACTGAGCAGGGCTGGTGCCTCAGTCCAGTCTGCCAGATAGCCACAGCTCCACCGAAATTGGAACATAAGACCAAGCTTATCTGCCGTCTTGGCAGTGGAGGTCACTGTATGTGTGTATCCGGTTGTGCAAAGAACCGTTGGCTAAACGGTGTGCAGACCAGAGGAAGGCCGGTCAAAAGACTGGACACGCGGTGACGGTGCTGAGCTGTCTGCTGTCATGGCTGTCCCCTTCACATCCCTCTGTGCTGAGGGCCCTTCCCTCAGATCCTGGGTGTAAATGTCCAGTGCCACCCTCGGGTGTCCTCCACTGCAACCTTCCTTTACACAGTGAGTCATTCATCCTTGTCCCACTGTTTCCCTGCTCTTCTAGGAACCTGGACAGTCATTTCAACCTTACGGCACTAAAGGTAGGTATGTGAAGGTTTGACTGGCGGGCTTCATTGGCTGCATCCTAACCCCAAGAACTTCTGTCTCCTTCTTACCTCATTGACGGATGAAAATAGAGACACCATAATGAGCTAATGAGGCTCCAATGGGCAGGGCAGAGTGGGAAAGACCAAGCCTCCAAGGTCAAGCTGGAAACAGTCATCTTCCTTCCACAAATTTTGGTGTTCTCGTTCCCCTACAAGTTTTATCTGACTGCTGGAGGAAGCCTCTGTCTCAGACCCAGGGGAATGGTTCTCGTGCCTTCGTTGCACCAGACGGATAGCTTCTTTCCCCATAAATTTGGTATTGACTATTTTTCCTTTGATCCAGGCGAGTCTTCCAGAAAATAGCTCCCAGGAAAGCATCTTCCACAAATACACTCAACAGGTACAGTACCTAGCACGGGGACGAGTGATGGAGGGACCCCAGGCCCTTATCAGGATACAGAGAAGAAAAGTGACTTGGTGGGTCATTTTATCAGCCTCTCTCCCTGAATGTCTCCAGAACTGATCTGGCTTCCAAACACTGGAGAGAAGACACCCCGAGCTGGGTGACATCCGGGCTGGAAAGCAGACCTTGGTGAGGGTGGGGCTAATGTCAGGGGTGGTGGTATTTTTAAATCTTTAAACAAGTAATTGTCAATCCCCCCTGAAATCTTTCCTTCTGCTCTGCCACCTTCCTTGGCATCATTCCTCCCAGGAGCTAGCCAGCTCCAGAAAGCACCAATGGTATTTTTCCTGCCAAGCCACCTATGTGCACAGAGGATTTTCTTAATGGTTTAATAAACCGTTATAAAGAACTCCTTGACGTGCCAGGATAAAAACAGCTGCCAAGGGCTCTGCACGATGGGCCTTTTGCCATTAATAGTCATGTTGGTTTGGGAAGAGCAAAGTGATAGATAGACGTGGCCATGTGTACCCTGCCACTCTTGTGCCAGGCAGAGGCCAAGGACAGGAAGGATGCCAGTCATTCAGAGGGTTAATGGGGTAGCTAGGAGGCAGCTTAAAAGGGAATTATTCAGGAAGCCTGGGCCCAGGGGAAAAACAAGGAGAAATGAAGAATGTGCCTGTCACGAGGGGAATACGTTTCAAGGAGCCGCTCAATATGGACCTCCTTGACATCAATATGGGCCCAGGATTCAGGTCCACATCTGGGCTGATTCAGAAGACACTTCACTTGATGCAAGACAAGATCTGCCCAGATGATTATCCCCAGTCTGTGAGCTCCCAAAGCCAGGATGGCATCATATGCATTCCTTGTCCCCAATATCTGTCATTGTCCTTGGCCCGGAGAAGGTGCTCAGTCAATCTGCGTTGAATTAAGACAGATTAGCTTCCCCAGAGCAGATGTCCAAACTAAGTTTACTGCCCAAGGCAATCAGCAGGACCTAATTAGGATACCTGAGACCAGGCTTCCTTCAGGGGCAGATGGCAAAGTCCTTGGCATGTTTCAGGCACCTGCACATTTGAAATAAATAATATAATTTGTCATACGACAAATGGTACAGATTCCCTCTAATCAGGGTTTTTCCAAACAACCACCAAATGTCTCCTCATAGAGGGTAACTGGTAGCCCAGATGGGGCCTTTGTAGGAATTAAAATAAAAGACACAGGCAGCTTTGCACCAAGGTGCACAGCTCAGAATTGGAATAGACTGGACCGCACCCCCTTTTCACCCCCTGGCTGAGCACCCTTGAACAGAGCCCAGCTGGCATCATTCTGCACAATCTGTGAACTACCCTCAGAGGTTGTATCCTCAAAGGAAAGTTGAAAGCAAATGTTGGTGTATGCACCCACTCAGTCCTATCTCCAGATCTCTTGTATCCGTTTAGCCTTAAGGGAATGCGATGATGCACTACCACTGCCGGCAGTTACCTTCATCAGCCATGACAGTGGTGACGGTCCTATAACCCAGGGTCTGCCTGGGAGAAAGGAAGGACATGTTCAGCCTCTGAGCCGAGTCATGCCCATCTATCCATTTTTCCAACTGGCAAATGTACCAAATACCTAGGACATTCCAAGTTCCATGCTAAGCTTTGAGAACACAAAGCGTCAGTCCTCGGGCATCTTATGTTGACGTGGTGGAGAGAGATGTGCGATTCTTTGGGTAGTTGTTTAAGGCAGTCTTCATCTCCATTCCTATCTTCATCTCCTCAGACGTTTTGGTCCAGGTCAGGGAGTGTCCTAGGGTGGAGAGACATGCAGAAGGAAGGAGACATGGTCCATGTCCCAAAGCTACTTGTATTCTAGGAGGTGACTCCACATAAGTTAGAGTTCCTTGCCAACTGCTCTGCAGGTTGGGTGCCATGATTCTTTTGAGGAAAAAACTCTGTCAATAGTGGGCACATAATGCTGGATTTCCTGATATAACCCAGCCAGTGGGATGTTAGAGGGATGACTTGAGGGCCGATTTCAAACACTGGCCACATGTTCTTCTCAGGGACGTTCAAAGGGGTCCTCCCCAGAGGACAGGCTGAGGGGCTGCTTTTTTGCTTTCAGTTAGGTGGTGAGGCCAACCCTGGGGACAGCGTGTCTGTGGGTTTATGTGATGTGTGTTCTCGGAAGAACCCAACGAGACCCCTTCTTCCACCTGATCCAGCCCCGCTTTGCAAAACCACCTGCTGAGGGACCTCACTCTGGCTCCTTCCCCCATGGGTTCCCAAGTGCCAGGTGTGGTGGGGAGGAGGCAACTGCTGCTTTCAGTCCAATAATGAAGGAAGAGAGAAAGGCGAGGCGACCCACAGGTGGTATCAAATGTCAGGAGCAATGAGCACTGCAGACATTCATGACCCAGAGCAATTGGGAAAGGCTTCATGGCAGGCTCAATGGGCATGGGGTGGGAACAGAGGGCTTGGAAGTCTGAGCGCTTCTCTAGCGTAAGGCAGGTGTGCCGCTTGGCTCCTGGGCACTGAGCGGGTTCCTGTCTTCCTCTCTCATTTGGATCAGGGACTGAACCTGGATGCCGCCCAGCTTCAGAGCCTTCTCAACCAGGAGCTCCTGACAGGTCAGTTCAGACCCCACAAGCCCACTGTCCCTACCCTCCCCCCACTGCCAAACCCATCCACTGTCACCCCCACCCCCCACATTCCCATCCTTCCTGTTCCCCAGGAACGCCGGGGCACACGTTCTCTCTGGATGAGTGCCGGAGCATCGTGGCGCTGATGGACGTATCCTTTGCTGTGCTCCCTCCCCTCCTCGGGCAGCTCTAAGGGCCTGTCTGCTCTTTGGGCTGCCCTGGGGGGTCTCATTAGGACGTGAGGAACGCTTTTCGCTTTGCAGTGTTTTCTCTTCTTCTTCGGTTCTAAGGGCTTGGCTGGCAGAAGCGCCTGGGTTCCTGCCGATTCTATGCGAACTCACTGCCTCTCCCGAACAACCACAGTGACAATGTCAATGGTTAGCACTTATCAAGCATCCTGGCGTGCCAAGACTAGATCCATCACACGGAGAGAGAGAGGAGTTTGGAGAGCCTAGGCAGCCTGTTAAGTCATCCCACAGCCTGCCCGAAGTTGTGCCTGGTTTTGAAAGAGTTTGCAGCCTCCCAATCTGTGTTCTTCTAACCTCATTCTGCAGGGCCTCCCGGCAGCACCAATGGGGGCCAATTTCCTCCCACCCCTCCCCTTACCCTGGGGGAGTCTTCCTTAAATCCCTTGTTCAACGAGCCCCAATTCAGTAAAGAGAACAGCCGCCGGAACTTGGAGAAAACGCCTTGGTCTACACAGTACCCCGTTAGCGCCGCCGTGGCACGGCTACAGTCACAGCTGTCCGTGGGCACCAGCAGCTGGCCTGGGGCTTAAACCCAGGGCTCCCGACTCCGGTCCCGACGGCCGCCTCCCAGGAGCCATTTGTCCCCTGGCCGCCCCCGAGAGCCTGGCTCCCAGCTGCACCCTGGGACCTTCCCCTCAGTGGGCCTATGCGGCCTCCCTGGAGTGAGACCGATCCCGGCTCCTTCACTCTTAACAAGACCCCATCGGGAACGGGAGGCCGCCATGGTCGCACAAGAGCCCTTCTTGCTGAAATCCTAAATCAAGCCCTGTGCCTGCTGGCCCTGGTTTGGAGTCACCTGGAGACAGTGCCCATCCCCAAAAATGAGGCAGAAGGGCCCTGCGGCCCCCCACAGCCTGGGGCAGCTCACCCTGGGGAATGTGGTATCTACCAGAGCCCTGCAAAGCAGACAGGTCTGCTCTGCTCTCCCTCTGCCCACTCACTGCTCCCCTCCAGCAACGTAGAGAGAGATGCTTTTCCTGGCGTTCGCTCTGGTGAAACCCATCCTCCTGCTGTGGGGTGACCAGGGTTGGCTCTAGCAGGTTCCCTCCACTCATCTGCACCCTCGTGCTGCTTCAGGGGTTGCAGGGACCCCCTTGTGCTCTTCCCCACTCCCCTCTGCCCCCCTCCAGCCAGTGCAGGCTGTGGTCCTGGATCTCTCTTCCCCTGGGTGCATGTGATGCTGGCCCCCTTTTCTCAGGGCTTCTTTCTCCTTCCAATTTGTCCATTTTCCTCTGCAAAATGAAGCTAAGCCGGGCCCCTGCAGACACAGTGGAGGCCCACTGGGGTGGGGCCGCACCCAGGTGACAGCGGGCTGATGGTTAACGGTGCTACTAGCTGATGGAGGGACTTCTCCTGGAGCCGAGGGCGGGGCCCTGTTCACCGCTGTGCCCTCACACTATGCACGTGCACTCTTAACTCCCCGACAGCTGAAAGTGAACGGGCGGCTTGAGCTAGAGGAGTTTGCAAGGCTGTGGGGCCGGCTTGTCCACTGCCAGGTACCGGCCTGTTCTCTTTGTGTCCTGTTTAGCAAATATCTACGGGGTGTCCGACCTGCAGAGGGTTGAGGGGTGCGAAAGAAGTGCTACTCAGCCCTGCCCTCAGGAGGCCTCGCCTTTTGTTCAGGGAGGCTGCACGCCCCACTAGAAGACACGAGGCAATGGCTGAGCAAGTGGCAGGGTGAAGGGTGCTCTGGGAGGTGGAAGGAGAGAGGGTTACCATGGGTGGCAGCTAAGACTGCCAGCCAGAATTCCCTCCCCCTGTCCCCTGCTCCCAGCTCCCAGCCCCTGAGACATTCCCCCAGTGCACCCGTTTGTCTCATTCCCTTCCTGTCCACCGGCCAGACACAACAAGATCACACATGTGGCCTGTGGCCTCAGTGTGGCTTCCCTGTTGTTCTCAGGACAAGGTCTAAGCTCATCAGAGCTGTCCCTGGAGCTGGGACCCTGCCTTGGGGTCCAGGAGGCGCCCTTGGACTCTTCCCACTCGCTCCTTCCCCCCCAGCTGGGAGGCTCAGAGTCCGGCCAGGACCGACACCCTTGACTGTCCAGCCTCAGGAAACTCTTCATGGGGAGGCTCACCTGCCCCCAGGCCTGGCTACATCCCCCCGAACCCACAATAATAAGGTGTTCCTGTGGGGCATTTCAGGAATTATCCCCTAGTCCCTGACTTGGACTCACAGGGCACTGTAATGGCTGATATGTCCCCCCTCCCCCATTGGACTGCAAAGCAGGGACACTGTCGTGTTCCTCTGCTTCCCCCAGTGCCTTTCTTAGTGCCTCGTGCACAGCAGGCACTCAAAAATGCCCAACGAATGACCAAACTAATGAATTACTGAATGAGCGAGGGACTCCCAATTGAAGTCCTTCCGTACACTCGCCAAAAGCCAACTGAAGCCAGAAAACGTTCTTGGGCTTCTACTTCACAGTAATCGCTGCCCCCACGGGCCTGGGTCGCATCCCTGCTGGGAGTATTTTGCCTTGAAACAGCTCCGGTGGGGCAGCTGAGCAGAGACCCAGACAGGGAGCCCGAGTGCCGTCGTGGGGCGGCTGCACGCCGAGCTTCTGTTTCTCACCCCAGAAGGGCAGGGCTGATCAGGGCTCAGGTGAGAAGCAGGGAGAGGTCGGAAAGTCCAGGGTGCACGAAGTCACTTGGCCACGGCTGCACAGCTGATAGTCAATGCTGATTTAAACCCAGTGTTTTGGTTGCAGATTCTGTGCTTTTAACCACCACTGTATGCAAAGTCTTGAGAGAGCTCTACACCTCCCAGACGCAGCAAGCGGCCACGTGTCAGGAGCCCAGTCTGGGGGATGGGGAAGGACAGAAGGGGGTTGGGAGAGAGGCCCACAGCCCCACAGCTCCACAGCAGGCAGCCAGTGTGGTCGGCCTCACCAGGCGGCGCCCACTGCTGCCCACCCCCTGGGACCTTAGATGAGCTGCTTTGAGCTGGGTCCCCTCAAAGTTTATTGAAACAGTCTCCGGGAATGGGAAAGGGATTTCCAGGATCTCTCCCCAGGACGTCCTCTTTAAGGTGGGTGAGAGCACTCATTTGGACTTCTTACTTCCTTTCTTGAAACAGAGAGTTTTCCAGAACATCCAGAATCGCTCCGGAGTTTTCCTGAGTTTGGATTTGTGGAAGGCTGTAAGGGATGCAGGTAAAGCAGGGGCCCCTTGGAGCTGTCATGATCGGGGCCGTGGTGATGGCGGGGTGTGTGTGAGAGAGAGACACACCCCTTGCATGCCGTATGCAAGGTTGCTGCAGTAGAGCTGAGGGTCAGGAGAGAACAGAGCTCCTGTGGCCTCCCCTGGCTTACACCAGCCTCTGCGGGCCTCCGGGCTCACGACTCAACCTTCATCCTCCCCAACCTGAGTTCTCGTGTGCTGGTCAATTTTCCCAATTGCCTTTTGCCTCCAAACAGCTCTCACTGTGCTAAAATGACCCCACATAATTGATGACCCCACATAATTGACCCCTCCCAGAACTCGAGCTGGCCTTCGAGACTCTTCCATCTCAACCTCTGGTCTGTTGGGGTTAAAGCCCTATGAACAGGTGGATGCACTGTCCTCCCAGAGGTTGGAGCGAAGTGAAATCTGTCTGCTTCAAGAAGGCCAGAGCTTTCAGTCCTCGGATGATGACAAGGATACACCATAGGCTGTCTAAGAGCTTTAGGGTTCAGGGAGAACTTGTACTCCTGTCTTCTCACTTGATCGTCTCCACTGCCCTGTGATCAGGAGTTGTGATCTGCCTTGTCCCAGTGGGGGAAATGGATTATAAAATGGTTAAGTCAGAAAATTGCCACCTTCCTTGAGAAAATGTAAGCTCCGGTTCCCCCAGGTAAATGCTGGAAGGAGAGACTTCACGGCTCTCCCTCCCGTGGGGCCCCAGCCTGGAGAGCAGGAGAAGCATCTCCCTGCCTTAGCACCTGTCCTCCCCTTAATTCTTCCTGCCGGAGAGCAGTGGTTCTCAAACTTGAGTGGGCACCAGAACCCCCTGGAAGCTTGTAGAAGCACAGCTTGTGAAACCACCTCATCCTTCATCCAAAACTTCTGATCCAGGAGGGCTTGGGTGGGGCTCAAGAAACTGTAGTTCTAAGAGGTTTCTACGCAAGGCCGATGCTCTTCGTCTGGGGACCGCACTTGGAGAGCGCCTGGATAGCTACAGAAGAAAATGAAATTTTATAAGAGACCACACCGATGACTCCAGAATAAGAAAAGGCAGACAGATAGAAATGGCTGGGATCCAACTAAAAGGTCCTCAGGGACCAAGCAGATAACTGAACGGAAAGTGGAGGTCCCGTAAGAAAAGAGGGTGATTTCTGCATGTGGCAAGCCGGGGAGCACATGGTCTAATGGCATTCGAATTCCTATTTATTAATACTGGAGAACAGGCTGCCAGGCTCACCCAGTTGATGGATGGTTTGGCTTGCAAGGTTCTGCCTGCCCCCTGAAAGCTTATAGGCACGTCCATTTGCCAGTTTGCTGCTGTCTGCTATGGGGTTGGTGCCTCCCAGAGCTCATAATTAGACACACAAGACAACCAGGCCCCCAAAGAGCAAGATGCCTGTGTCTCACCCACCTGTGGCCACCTTCTGACTCTGGTCTCCTCCCGGAGGACCAGCCTCTTTCCTGATCCGCCAACTTAGGAGGGAATCTGGCACTTCCAGGGACCACACTTGCTCACACTAGGAGTGTTCACACCTGAGACCCACAGGCAGTCATGGGGTCAGGGAACAAGGTTGTTTTGCAAGGTCACCGATCGAGAGAGCCCTGATGGAGGCAGGGCTGGGAGCAAACTCCTGGTTTCCTGGAAGCTGCCTGTTCACATGGGAATTATCCGTGGATCGTGAAGGCCAAAGTGTCCTCAGAGCAGTCAGTGTCTTGAGTCTCTGGAGTTGGTCTCCGGCCAAACTCCAGAACAATGTCACTGGGGCCCAGCAGCCAAGAAGGGGGCAACTGGAGAATTAGTAAAAACATGAAGTGAACTGGCCTCTGAGCCAGACGGAATAGGAAACAGTGGTAGAAGGCCACCACCCCAGGTGGCTTCTTAGACTTTGCATGTGAGAGGACGGGGCATGCTCCCAGCCTCCTCCCACTCACTAACCCACCCCGCGGCCCAGGTTTCCTTGCAGGGACCTCCATCAGCAACGAGCTGCTGGAACTCATGACCCTCCGGTACGGTGACAACAGCGGCAGGGTCAGCTTCCCTAGCCTGGTCTGCCTCCTGTTGCGACTTGAAGCCATGGCAAGTAAGTGTCACCTGGGCGACATCCTGGAGACCATCATAGTGACCAAGAAACATAGGAGAGGACCAGGAACGCACTCCTGCCCCAGGCCTAGGCCAGGCCTCAGTAACAGAGTGGGCTGGAGTCTTGCATGAGGAGCCTTTGCTCCACGAGGCAGAGCCAACATTAGCCTGCGTAATGGTAGACGCCGTCTGGGTCCCCTGCGTCCCTTCTCTACTCTTTCTGTCCAGGACAGTCCCCTATCCCAGGCTCTCATTTCCTCACCACCCTATTTAATGCCTATTTCAGGAGCAAGGTTCATTTAACTCACTGTGTCCCATCTCCATGTTGTTTATAGCTTAAACCTACACTATAGTCTTGCAACGAGTGCGGTCTCTGCTGAAGGAATTCACACACAAGTGATAGATGGGGGAGGGGGGCTTTCCCAAGGCTCCAGAAATTCTACTATGTAGGTCAGATATTTGGACACTTCTTAGCAGCCTACCCCCCCTTTATTTTTCAAGGAAATCCTTTGTGAAACCCCAAGCCATAATATAGTTTTGTATAGAGTTGTGTTTGGGGTTGAAGTGGCATCTGGCCTCATCCTAATCTTTATCGCATCCCTGGCATGGTACATCACTGTAAATCCCACAGCTCTGAGCCAGGCAGTTAAGGAAGACTGAGAGACCAGAGCCCTGGGAGCATAAGAGAGAAGGGTGAGGCATAAACCTCCAGAGAATTCTCTGTTGGACAAGGGAGGTTCTCCAAAGGGTGCTTGTAGAATACTTTATAAGACAGGCCCACACATCCCCTCAGCCACGTGTAGTCACAGAGAGCTGTCCCTCAGGGGTGGAGCGGGCTGGGAACAGACAAGGACGGAGCCCCAGCACCCTGCGGAGAGAGAGAGTATGTGCTTTACATAGAGTCGCCATATTTGCCTTTATCTCCCTTGACCTATCCTGGTTCCTCTCCTCCTCTTTAGAGACTTTCCAGAACCTCTCCAAGGATGGGAAAGGACTCTACCTGACAGAAATGGAGGTGAGGTGCCTTCCCCTCCCAGACATGGGCACAGTCCCAGGTCACCTCTCCTCTCCTGATTCCAGGGGGCATTTTTCTCCCCGAGGATATTGGCTGGTCTGTCAAAGGCCAGCCAAGCTGTCGGCCCGGCTGCCTCCAATTACTGCCTTTATATATTACGGGCTGCCAAGGCTGCTTTAGGATCTTGGCAGACAGATTTTATTTTTTTCCAATAGCTTAATAAAGCAGAGGATTATGTGGGCGTCATAAATCCAAGAGGGAACTGAGGAACACCTGCTGAGCTCACTGTGCATTAAACTTACTCCCCGTGAGCTTTAGAGAGAGCCTCCTGGCCTCGCCAGCTGGTCGACCTCAGCTATCCCTCTCACTGCTTAGCTCCTCAGGGAGTAGCAAAAGATAGGTTGCGATGGGGGCTTGAGACCCCCTGCTGGGTTGGAATTAGCTGGAAAGTTTTGATGAGACTAGACTGAGGTCTTTCAAGGAAGGGGGTACCATTTGCCCTGCTCTGTATTAAGCAAACAAGTTTTAAGCTATGTCATAATGATGATGTTTATTTCTCAGTGGATGAACCTGGTCATGTACAACTGAAGCGAGGAGTAGAGAAGACCCCAGAGTCCAGGTAAGACATGGCAGCTCTAGAATCATTTCCTTCTAGCACAACTCCTTGTCTCCTGTAGGCACTGCACACAAGACTCTTGCCCTGGGAGGAGCCTGCCTAGAGATTACAGAGACCTTATCTGTGTGAGCCAAGGCTGAACTGCTCAGGGCCCCTGAATTTCAAGGCCAATGCGGCAGGCTTCATCCAAACCATGGGTGGAATGACCAGGGGACACTGATGAAAGAGTGTGGCCTGAAAGTCATGAGTGAGGGATTTACAACTCTTATTTATTAATTCATTTATTTTTTAATTGAACTATGATTGACATTTAATAATGTATTCATTTTAGGTGTACAATATAATGATTGGATATATTATATATTATGGAGTGATTACCACAAAAGGCTTAGGAAACATCCATCACGACACATAGTTACACATTTTTTCCCTTTGTGATGAGAACTTTTGTAATTTACTCTCTTAGTAACTTTCAAATACATATACAATACAGTATTGTTAACTATAGCCATAGTGTGGTCTATTCTATCCCCAGGACTTAATTATCTTATAACTGGAAGTTTGTACCTTTGGACCATCTGCCCCCATTTGGCCCACCATCCCACCGTCCACTCCCGGCAACCATCAATCTGTTCTCTGTATCTCTGAGTTTTGTTTTGTTTTTAGATTCCACATATAAGTAAGATCATACAGTATTTTTCTTTCTCTGATTTACTTCACTTCATATAATGCCCTCAGGGTCCCTCCGTGTTGTCACAAATGGCAAGGATGTCCTTTTCTATGGCTTAGTAATATTCCCTCATATATAAAATACGTTTTCATTATCCATCCGTTTGCTGATGGACACTTAGGTTCCTTCCTTGTCTTGGCTGTCGTAAGTAATGAACATGGGGTGCACATATCTTTTTGAGTCAGTGCTTTTGTTTCTTTCAATAAATACCCAGAAGTAGTTTCTGGATCATATGATAGTTCTACTGTTAATATTTTGAGGAAACTCCATATTACTTTCCAGAGTGGCTGCACCAATTTACATTCCCACCAACAGTGCACAAGGGATCCCTTTTTCTTTACCTCCTCACCAGCACATGCTATCTCTTGTCTTTTCTAAAATGGCCATTCAAACAGATGTGAGGTGGTGTCTCATTGTGGCTTGGATTTGTACTTCCCTGATGACTAATGATGTTCCACACCTTTTCATATACCTGTGAGCCATTTGTATGCATTCTTTGGGAAAAATGCCTATCAGTCTTAGTTGATTATTTTTCTTTTGTCACTGTTGCTTTTGGTGTCAAATCCAAAAATCATTGCCATGATCCATGTCAAGCCACGATCCATGTCAAGGAGCTTAACCCTAAAGTTTTCTTCTGAGAGTTTTATGGTTTCAGGTGTTACATTCAAGTCTTGAATCCTTTTGTAGTTGATTTTTGTATGTGGTGTAAAAGAGCAGGCCAGTTTCATTCTAAAATTTTTAATTTTAAATTCCAAAGAGGAAAGGCAATCACTCATCACAGGAAAGGCTAATGTGTGGAGCAACAGAAATGACCAGAGCCTGGGGAGAGGAGAGCTGGGTCTAGTCTCAGCTCTACCATTGCCTCACTCTGCAGCTGTGCACACATCTGTAGCCGTCAGCATCTGTAACTCTAGCATGAGTGTGCTGAAAAGTTAATGCCCATGTCGCATTTCTTCTACATGTTTATTTTCAGGGAACAGACCCCAGAGATACATAGCCCCTATCCCATGCTACTGTAGCACAAGCCCCAATAGTCTGCTGGAATCTTCCAGGACTGGGGTGCTCAATATTTTGTGCTCCTCATGTTTGGACATTTCTGGGTGTTAGGTATTATTTTATCAAGAGACAACAGTCTACTTCCCTCATACTTTCCACCCATGCATCAAGCTCTACTCTGAACCACTGCAGAAGAAAGACTGGACAAGCCAGACCTTCACATCCTTGAAGATAGCTCTGCTGCCTCACTGAGGCCTCTCTTTTTACTTATTCCTGTTGATTCTCATCTGAAACCTACCAGTGACCATGTCTATATGCCAATGTCCCTTTGAAATACATAGTTCTCCTAGGCAGCCGTCCTGCGATCAACATATTTGGGGACCCTATAATTTCTATAAATAGCATTTCTTTAATCTCCTAACTCTGTACCTTGAAATCAAGAGACAATCTCTCCATAAAGAAATATTTTAGCATAAATATTTCCTTGATGAACTCTTGGTGCTTCTTAATGAACACAAGTTAACGTACCTCACAGAGATCCAAGTTATTTAGACTTACCTGTATTTTCATGAATTCCCCTTTCATTTCTTTCTAAAAATAGGGCATGTGAATATTTCCCATTTTTGGTCTGCCTAATTCCTATTCTAATCTGCATGATTTCTAATGTCAGGAATGATTCTTCAGTTGTATCTTCGAGCTAATTCAACATGCAGGAGCTAAAGTTTGAACTTTTGAAATAACTGGACTTTTTCCAATTATCCTTCCTCCTACACAGGGTCCCAAGTCCCTCTTAACCAATCTTTCTATACTTCCTGTTCTGAACATTATGTAAGAAGGAAGTATAATATAAGATGTATGGTTCTGTGTGCTTCAGTCTCTTTCACTAATGTCTATCATCATCCTTAAGAGTGTTCCCTTGTCTTCCTCATTAATCACGGTCCTGTGACATCATACTCTTAAAGTAGATCTAGTCACTCTTGGCAGACGGGTTGCTGTGCAGAACTGGAGGCAGGAGGGTGAAGAAGTTCTGCCTCCAAATCTACAAACTCTCTTTCATCTATAACCATCTCCCACCTTCCTCCTGTTATGCTAGAGGGCATATGTCTCTGAGGATGTTCTGGATCTCCCCCTTCACAAGGATCCAATAGGATGAATTCTCTCCTCTGCGTTCTGAATATTAAATCAATCAATCTCTCTCCCCCCCCCCATTTCTGGAGTCATGCAATTCCCACTGAAACATGCTTATCTCTTAAATTTCCTCCATCTCCTATTCCCTTCCAGCCACAATGCCATCTCCTCCCTTTACAGCCAAACTTCATAAAAGAGCTCATTGTCTCCACATCCTCACCTCCCACATTCCCTTCAAACTTCTTCAATTTAGATTTTTCAGACACCGTCTCTCTCCCTGACTTTACACTGGCTCCCTATCTGATTTCCCTATATCCACCCACTTCACTCGAGTCGATTTCCTGCAGTCTAAGCACACTTTTTAAAATTCACATCCAGGGGCACCTGGGTGACTCAGTGGGTTAACGCCTCTGCCTTTAGCTCAGGTCATGATCCCAGAGTCCTGGGATTGAGCCCCGCATCGGGCTCTCTGCTCAGCGGGGAGCCTGCTTCCTCCTCTCTCTCTGCCTGCCTCTCTGCCTACTTGTGATCTCTGTCTGTCAAATAAATAAAATAAAATAAAATAAAATAAAATAAAATAAAATAAAATAAAAAATAAGATTCACATCCAATCATTGCCCTCCCCAGGTTAAAACCCCTCAATGTCTTCCTGTTGCTATTTGGGAAAAGTCTAAAGTCATGAATGTGGCATGTACCATCTGCCTACTGCCCACTTACCTAACCATACCTCGTATCTCTCCTCCTTCCTGTGCTCTATTCCCACCACACTAGCATTACCTTTATTCCCTCCAATGTTTCATTCTTTCCCCAACCTCAGGTCCTTTGCCCCTACTGTCTGCTCAGTCCTGGGGTTAGTTACATAAGTCCTGATCCTTTGTGTCTTAACCCCATTGGGTTCTCATGTTACTTACTCACTGTCACACTGGCCGGATCATAACATTCGGAATTCTTTATTGTTATTGTTGTCCACTCCTTACCTTTTCTTAAGGTCTTATGAAATGTAATTCACCCATCATAATGAGTTACCCATTTGGGATACAGAGTTCAGTGGTTTTCAGTGTAGTCACACAGCTGTGCAACCATCACCACAATATAATTTTAGAACATTTTTTGTCACCACACAAAGAAACCCATGCCCGATAGCAGTCACTTCCTATGTTAGCCCCATCCCTCTAGTCCTGGGAAGCCACTAATTGGCTTTCTGAATCCATAAATCAGCCGATTCCGGACAGGTTATGTAATTGGACTCATGCAATATTCGGTCTTTTGTAACCAGTTTCTTTCATCTGTGGTAGTACATATCAAGACTTCATTTCTTTTTAGTGCCAAATGACATTTCATTTTGTAAATATACCATCTTTTATTCATCTGTTCATCCATTGATGGATGCTCATTTAGGTTGTTTCTGCTTTCCGCCTGTTGGGGATAATTCTGCAATGAATGTTTGTATACAGGCTTTTGCATGGATGTGTGTTTTCATTTCACTTGTGTGTATATCTAGGAGTAGAATTGTTGGGTTGTTTGGTAACTCTACGTTAACATTTTCAGGGACTGTTTTCCAGAGCCACTGCACCATTTTGCATTTCCACCAGCAGTGAATGAGAGTTCCGACTTGTCCACATCCTTGTCAACGCTTACTATTGTCTGACATTTTTATTAGAGCCATCCTAGAGAGTATGAAGTGATACCTCATTGTGGTTAGGTTTGCAGTTCCCTGCTCATGATGGTGAACATCTTTTCAGTGCTTACTGGCCATTTGTATATCTTCTTTGGAGAAATGTCTATTCTGGTTCTTTGTTCATTTTTAAATTGGTTTATTTAACTTTTTAAATTTTTAAATTGGTTCATTTAACCTTTTTGTTACCTATTTGTAAGAGTTCTTTATATATTTGTAAATATATATATATATATATAATATTCATAGTAGTTATAAGTCCCTTTTCACCTATGTGATTTGCAAACATTTTCTTCCATTCTACAGGTTGTCTGTTAAGTTTCTTGCTTATATCATTTATAGAACACAAATTTTTAATTTTGTTGAAGCCCAATTTACCTATTTTTTCTTGTGTCACTTATACTTTTAGTGTTATATACAAGAAATCATTGCCTCATCCAAGATCATGAATAATCCTCTTGTGGTTTTCTCCTAAGAGTTTTATACTTTACCTTTTCCACTTAGGTCTTCGATCCTTTCTGAGGGAATTTTTGTATGTGGTGTAACGTAGGAGTCCAGCTTCATTCTTTTGAAAGTATATATCTAGTTATCCAAGCACCACTTGTTGAAAAGACTAATCTTTGCCCCATTTTATTGTATTACCACCCTTTTCAAAAGTCCATTTAGCATGATGTAAGGATTTATTTCTGAATTTTCCATTCTGTTCCAGTGATCTATATGTCTGTCCTTAATTCAGTACCACACTGTGCTGATTAATACAGTTTTGTAGCAAGTCTTGAAACCAGAAAGTATGAGTCTTCCAGCGTGGTTTTCTGCTTTGGGGTGGCTCAGTGGGTTAAGCCTCTGACTTTGGCTCAGGTCACAATCTCAGGGTCCTGGGATCTCAGGCTCTCTGCTCAGCAGGGAGCCTGCTTCCCCCCTCTCTCTCTGCCTGCCTCTCTACCTACTTGTGATCTCTCTCTCTCTCTCTCTCTGTGTCAAATAAATAAATAAATAAATCTTAAAAAAAAAAAAAAGCCTGCTTTGGTAATTCTGGGTTCCTTGCATTTACACATGAATTTTAGGACAGGTTGACAAATTCTTCAGGGGAAAAAAAGGGTAGCTGGGATTTTGATAGAAAT
Source organism: Martes martes (assembly GCF_963455335.1). Taxonomy (NCBI): domain Eukaryota; kingdom Metazoa; phylum Chordata; class Mammalia; order Carnivora; family Mustelidae; genus Martes; species Martes martes. The sequence goes on from NC_137896.1 coordinate 114,974,679, forward strand.
TACATAAATCTGTAGATCCATTTGGGGAATATTGCCAACTTCACAATCTAAAGCTTTTTGATCCATGAACATGAGATTTCTCTCCATTGTTTTAGATCTTCTTTAATTTCTTTCAGCAACGTTTTATTGTTTTCAGTGTAGGAGTCCTGTACTTTCTTTGTTAAATTTATTCCTACGTATCGTATTTTTGATGTTACTATAAATAATTTTATTTTTAGATTTTTCATTGCTAATGTATAGAAATAAAACTGATTTTCATACATTGATCTCACATTCTGCCATCATGCTGAACTCATTCATTAGTTCTAATGGTTTTTTGGGGATTCCTTAGGATTTTCTAACTACAAAGTCATGTCATCTGTGGAACTGCAAGTAGTTTTACTTCTTCCATTCCAATCTGGATGCCTTTTTTGTTTTTCTTATCTCCTTTTCTTGGCTAAAACTTCTAGGACAATGCCAACTAGAAGGAAGCAGATACCCCTGTCTGCTTGGGGTTCCCGATCTTGGGAGAAAACAGTTCTTTTACCAATAAGTATGATGTTAGCTGTGGGATTTTCATAGATATTTTTTGTCAAGCTGAAGAAGTTCCCCTCTATTTGTAGTTTGCTGATTCAACACACTTTTAATTACCTGCTTGATGTCTGTATTCCCTGCTGGACTGAAAGCTTAGGTATGTCTTTTGTTGCTATCTCCTTAGCATGTAGCAAAAAGCCTGGCATAGAGGAACCACTCAATAACAGTTTTCCAAATGACTGAGAGAAATTGCCCTTTCAGGTTCGTGTCTTCCTTTGTTTGTTCTTGTCCTAATTTTTATAAATGTTGTCTTCAACCCAGTTCTTCCTGCTATTGACTATGTATGCAGTTTCTTGCCCATCAGGATTACTGGAAAGCAGATAATTAACATTATCTTGTTAAAATCTCTAGTACATCATGACCTATATTTTTTTATAAAAGGCTTATTGTTTGACCTGTTGACCCTCTCACCCTTTTGAAATCTGCTTTCTTGAGTCCAGGGCACACTTCTTTTTCCTTTTTTTTTTTTTTCTAAGATTTTATTTATTTATTTGAGAGAGCGAGAATATGAATGCGAGAGAAAGAGAGCAAGCAGGGGTGAGGGGTGGAAGAAGAGGGAGAAGCAGACTTGTGGCTGAGCAGGGAGCCCAATGCAGGGCTTGATCCCAGGACCCTGGGATCATGACCTGAGCTGAAGGCAGATGGTTGACCAACTGAACCACCCAGGCACCCCCCAGGGCACATTCCCTTATTTTGCTACTACAAAGTCAAAACTATGTTCTTCCAGGATTTCCATCACTCCCACGTTAGCAAAGAGACTCTCACTATTGGCCAATATCCAACCCAGAGGAAAATTCCCTCTCCGTGTTCATCTGGCCCTCTGGGCAATGAAGCTGTCACTGGAACAAGTGAAGGCCTTGTCAGATGAGCTAAGTGAGCTTCTCCCCAGAGTTTGGGGTTGCTAAAGCCCCCTCATCAGTCGGCTTGGATCCACCAGGCAAGCTGGCATGTACTCCCATTGGGAGAACACTTCTGTTCCTCTCTCTCTCATCTTCAACCCATCTGTTCTGCTCTCACTTAGTAAAGTAGGATATAGAAGTACGCAACCAGAGAACTCCTCTTCCTCCCTCCCATTGCACCTATTCATTGTGAAGGAAGCACGCACCCCCATTGTCATATTGTCGGCAATGTTTACATTAAAATTGTTTTAAATATCAAGTTCATACTTCAAAAAATGCTAATGCTCAATGAATTGGTATATTGTGCTTGGAGAATTAAGGCTATGTTGATCTTAATTGATTTCAAGTCTAGAGGGGTTTTTTTCTTTTTTTTTAAAGATGTTATTTATTTATTTGACAGACAGAGATCACAAGTAGGCAGAGAGGCAGGCAGAGAGAGAGAGAGGAGGAAGCAGGCTCCTCACTAAGCAGAGAGCCCGATGCAGGACTCGATCCCAGGGCCCTGGGATCATGACCTGAGCTGAAAGCAGAGGCTTAACCCACTGAGCCACCCAGGCGCCCCAAGTCTAGAGGTTTAATGTACTGTAAGTCACACTCTGCCAAGAGTTTTTCTAGCTAATGTCATCTACATTGGTCTACTGTCAGTGTGGTAATAAAGTGCCTTACTCTAACAAAGTTATTATTTATAACAATTTGCCACTGATATGGACGTGAACTATCTTGAGGAATGGGCCACGTTCTCCCACTCTTCATGGAGGTGACGTGTGAGTAGCAGTGGTCCTGATCTTTCTGATCTACCGACAACAGTTTTCTCCTATCCAAGTAAATCTATCTCTCCCATCCTGCAGACCAGAGACATCCTTTTTGAGAGTTAGGAGCCTGGGTTTGCCTCTAGAGAGGTGAAACTCCCTACCTGCTTTGGCCAACATATACCTGGTGATTACTGTAGAACCCAGGGTGTCCAGCCTTCCAGATCTGGCTTTGGAAGAGAACAGTATCCAGCTAGAAAAAATGACTTGGATACTCCAAGGGCATAACCCAAGAATGAGGAAGAGTTGATATCCAGGAAACAAGATCCAACACTGGATCCTTCAGTAGCTAGGGAAGTTCCGTAGAAAGAGAAAGGAAGGCCAACGGGAGCGGGAAGACAGGTCTTTGCAGAAAATGGAACCAGTAGTTTATCTGATTGCTTCATCATGGGTAAAGTGTGCTCAGAAGGATTTTTAAAATTCTGCTGGAGAGTTTTGGAAGAATTATTAGGATAATGATATAGACTAAGCAGATTTTTTGTAAGATTTTATTTATTTATTTGACAGAGAGAGAGAGAGATCACAAGTAGGCAGAGAGACAGGCAGAGAGAGAGAGAGAGGAGGAAGCAGACTCCCTGCTGAGCAGGGAGCCCAATGCAGGGCTTGATCCCAGGACCCTGAGATCATGACCTGAGCCAAAGTCAGAGGCTTAACCCACTGAGCCACCCAGGCGCCCCATAAGCAGATTTTTAAAATGAGATGATTATTAACTCCTGGAAGAACAAAGACTTATGGAAGAAAAAAGGAGAAGTGATCCTAGAGTATTTTTTCACTCAGCAGTGAATAGTATATATGTCATTGTAATAAAATAAAAATTGAATATTGATTTAACCAAAAGATGTGACATAAATATATTAGAGAAAGGAGGGGAGAAGTGCAGGTATGGAATGGGTTAGGAACACACCAGCCCAATCTTCCAGCATAAGCAGTCAGGCATTTGACATTGACAAGTCTGGGGAGAACCCTGCAGGCCTATCCTTGGAAATATGGAGGTACGCATCAAAAAAAAGAGTCTGGAGAGCAGAATTTAGGGCACAAATGGGACAGGGGACTGCTGTTTTTTCTTCCTGCCTTGTTATACTATTGGAGTTTCAACATTATATATATGAGGCTGGACTTCTATGAAAATAAATAAGCAAAACTAGTAAATAGACTGAGACAGGAATTTTAAGACTCAAGAAAAGAAGAATCAAGTCTTGGGGCGCCTGGGTGGCTCAGTGGGTTAAAGCCTCTGCCTTCGGCTCGGGTCATGATCCCAGGGTCCTGGGATCGAGCCCCACATCGGGCTCTCTGCTCAGCAGGGAGCCTGCTTCCTCCTCTCTCTCTGCCTGCCTCTCTGCCTGCTTGTGATCTCTCTGTCAAATAAATAAATAAAAATCTTTAAAAAAAAAAAAAAAAAAAAAAGAAGAATCAAGTCTTTCTCACATGGCCGGGAAAGTTAGGTGATTATAGTTGTAGAAAAAATGTCCATACAAGAATATCACTTTAGTCCAAGAGATGTGCACTTGAGAAAAGCCATTCTTCGATAGGAATCCACAGCCAGCAGACCAGCCCTCTGCTGGAACAGAGACTAGAGCTGTTGTCATTCCGGCTTCTCCTGGTCTCAGCCCTTCCAGCCTGCTCAGGGGGTCAGAAGAAGATCTCCCAAACTTACCCACCACTCTGCCACAGACACTCAGGTGCTCAGGGGGATGCCGTGTGGACTAAGGGCGGAGTAAGTGCCTAGATGCCTTCAAGGAATTTTGGAGAAGGAGGTGGAGATATTCCTGTCCACTGGGTGGCCTTGGGTATGTTGGAACTGGTCCACCTTCACCAGCACGGGGTCACTGTGCTCCGTCTGTTATCTGCTGGTCCCAGACACCATCTGTGGGAACAGGTCCAGGCCTCTGTGGTCACTCCAAGAAGAGAAAAGCTTCTTTATTCTCCCCTGGCCTTCTGCATTTGAACATCTGTGCCTTTCTCTAGGACCAGCTCCCAGTGATCACTCAAGAATCTGGCTCTCCTTGCACCCGGTGGTGAACTCCCATGCGTGTGATACATTGAAACCTGCCCTGCCTGAAATGTAGTCAAGGCTGTCTTCGAGGAACCTGGGCCTGGTCCTCAGCCGAGTCAGGCTGTAGTCAGCCCGAAGTCTCAGAGCGGGTCGTCTGACCACTTCGGGACACCAGCCTGGGTTGCCCTGGAAGATGAAGCAGGGGATGTTCCACGGTGGGAAAGAAGGGGAGAAGCTTCCTCATGACCCCCTCCCTCCAGTCCAATTCATTTCTAGGAAAAGCCAGAAGGAGGCAGTCTGCCCACCCACAGGGTGCTGGGGGTGATCTGGGAGCCATCTGCTGGGTGTCACAAAATAATCCTACCTCCCCCTGTCTGTATCCTGATTGTTTCACAGCCAAATGGCAAAATAAAACACAGTTCCCATAAAGGTCTTGGACTCTGTGACAAGTAGGATCATAATTCTGAATTAAAAAAAAAAAAAAATGTTTGGGGAAGGAGAAATCCAGCCAACAAAGCAGGTATCTCCCTCCCTCTTTATCCATAGAGGTCTCTCCAGAAGAGCATGGCCCCCTCCAGCGTAGAAGAGTTCCCAGAGAGTAACCAAGCCAGACCCCACTCAGGAGACTCTGTGGTTTGCGAACGCGTTCCGGAACCGTTCCCCAGTGGGAGGATCCTTAAAAATATATGTGCATCAGGGGGACAGGAGGGCGGAGACTTTCTGAGCGGACCCCATCAGAAGGCAGACGGGATGGGGCAGGGGTACGCCATTGCAGACTCCCGCGCTCAGGGTCAAGGTCAACGTTTGGAAGTGGACACATTCCAGCACAAAGGACAAAGGCAGCCCACTAACCTGTGCCCCAGGGGACTGCTGCAAAGAGTTTATGATCAGTTCAGCGACTCCAGCAGGAATAGACACACGGCAAAGCTTGGGCCAGGTCGTTTGGCCTCCGGGCCCTCTGCTTAGTGACCCAGGATGGCCAGTGATGGTGCTCAGCATGGACTTAGGAGGCAGACAGAGCTAATGCCTGCGGACTCGAGTCCTGGGCAGTCAGCCTGGTCCCTCATGTAAGATTTTCTGCATGCAAAACCCTGGTGCCAGCAGATAAACACAGACTCTGTTAAAAAAAGAAGTGTAGTGGGGGGAACTGGTGCCCAAAGGGACGAATGAGCCCCCTCTGGCAGGACTTCACCGGGACGTCCAGGTGGAAAACCCAACAGACCTGCGTGCTTTGCTGCCCCAACTGTGAGCTACCCTGGACTTCTTCTGGAAGGAATTTGCAGACGGAGGCTTGGCAGCCGGCAGCCCCCTCAGCACCAGGCACTGCCAGAGTGGTGTCCCCAGGATGCAGAGCCGTTTCCTCCCTCACAGGGCTCGGCTCAAGAACCAGTCTTTAATTTTCTCTTTAAACTAATAGGATAGAAGGGGAGAATTTACACAATTGATTAATTGGAAAGCTGACTCTCGTGGTCACACCAGGGCTGGAGGGCTTGCATGGCCCTGGGGGTCTGGCTTCTTTGCACGGAGCTGTGGGGGGAGGGAGCTTTGTCCCCATCTCGCCAGTGGAGGGGAAGGGCCTGGATCCTTAACCCTGGCACAGAGCCGACCAGTTAGCTTGTCCCCAGGCTGCACCTTCTCAGGTCTCCCCATATCCTTCAGCCAGGGTCAAGAAAGTCTCTTCCCAAAAGAGGGCTGAAGACATTCTGGAAATGTGGCAGTGGGCACAGATCTCAGCTGGTACCAGACGGAGGGACAAGGAGGGGCGAGAGCCGTCATGGAACCAGTGGGGTGGCCTCCAACTCCCAGGGCCTGCACAACTGCATCCACTCCTCGGGGGACACAGGGTGGCCAGGGTGTCCTCGCCATTGCATAACTGAGACCCTCGAAGCCCCAAGAAGAGGTAGCCGCCCCATTACAGGTGGCAGATGCTAGACTTGAACCCTCGTCCCTGCACTCAGTGGCTGTGGGTCCCGGGCTGAGGGAGAGCACAGGCTTGCTCCTTGGCACTGGGGCTCAGCCCAGTGAGGGGGAAGCTTTGACACAGGGTACATGCACACGTGCGTGCGCACACACACACACACACCCGCGTGGGGGCGATGTCAGCCTTGCTTCCAACTAGAGCAGAAATGGGCCCTTTGCCGACTTGCTTCTTGCCACCTCCAGGCCCCAGGGGGACAGAGGCAGGATTTATGGTGGGAACTCACAGGGGACTCGACAGGCCTGTGCTCTCCCTCCTCGCCAGCCTGCTCCTTCCCCGTTGCTCCCTCAAGGGCCCTGAGCTCCTCCAATAGAATCCTTGGAGAAGCTCACATAGAGACAGCTCAGTTCAGTGGGGAATTCTTGACCTTGAATGGTCAACTCACCTATGTTCGATATTAAGAATGGAGATAATAGGGGCACCTGGATGGCTCAGTGGGTTAAGCATCTGCCTTCGGCTCGAGTCGTGATCCCAGGGTCCTGGGATCAAGCCCGGCATCCGGCGAGCAGGGGGCCTGTTTCTCCCTCTCCCTCTCTCTCTGTCTCTCATGAATAAATAAAATCTTAAAAAAAAAAAAAAAAAGAATGGAGATAATCTAACTTAACTAGAACTAAGCATTTTAAACATTCCATTCCATAGAACAGCCGGTTGGGGGGAGGAGAGGGAATAAGAAAGGGAGCGGGGCCTGGAATACGGAGGTTACATGGGAAGAACAGAGCATAACAGGTGGCGTCAGGCAGGAAAACAGGAACCACTCTGTTCCTGTTTTAACAGGATTTAACACAGGGACCAGGAGGAGCAAAGGCCAGAGAAGGTGGCCAGTGACTGCCAGGTTTATCACGAACTTTCAGGGCACGAAAAGGCGCTGCTGCCACTCCCCTAGCCAGACACTGCAAGGAACCACAGCCCTACCGTGCTCACCATTCCCGAAGCCTGCGTGCCTGCCTGCCTGCCCTGCTGGAGGCAGAGAAATAAGGCTTCAGCGCCTCCTCTGCCTTCCCATGTCACATAAGTGCATCTCACTGGGGGGGACTGAAAGTGTCTCGGGAATTCTCAGGCTTCCAGCCCCTTCCAGACAGGAGAGGATACAGAAGGGGGTGTAAGGAGGGCCAGGTGCCAACAGAAGAGAGAAATGGAAGGAGAGAAGAAAGACAAGCAGACGGATATGGAGAACCCGGAGAAGGAAGATGCCGGGAGTGGGGCTGACGGGGCGTGGCCGGGAGCAACAGAGGCAGAGAGGTAAGATGGGGGACGCAGAGGACGAGACCTAAATCAGGAGATCAGAACAGAAGGAGGACCCCTGAGGCCCATGGGTGTGGACTGGTGTGTTGGCGATGGAGTCCGATCATTGGACGCCCACTGCCGGCGGAAAGGACTTGCCCCACACGGGTCAGGGTTAGGCCTGTAAACTCTTAAACTTTAGTGTGCATAATATCACCTGGAGTAACTTTTTTAAAAAAGATTATTTTTAAAAATATATTTTATGTATTTATTTGACAGAGGGAGAGAGAGCACAAGCAAGGGGAGCGGCAGGCAGAGGGAGAGGACATGGGGCTCCATCCCAGGACCCTGAGATCACGACCTGAGTAGAAGGCAGAGGCTTAACTGAGTGAGTCTCCCAGGCGTCCCAAAAAGATTTATCTGAGAGAGAGAGAGAGAGAGAGAGTGCAAACAAGGGTAGGGGCAGAGGGAGAGGGAGAATCTCAAGCGGACTCTACACTGAGCACAGAGCCCGACGCAGGGCTTGATCCCACGACCCCGAGATCACAACAGAAGCCGAGTCAGACACTTAACTGTCTGTGCCACCCAGACGCCCCACCTGGAATGACTTTTTTTTAAAAAAAGTGTCAGAGATTCTGATCCAAGAAGTCTGGGGCTAGGCCTGGGAATCTGCTTTTATTGAAAGCTCCCCGAGCAATGCCTGTAGTCCCTGGGAAATATCTCAGATGTCACCGCTTTTGTGACTCCACAGAATGGTGCATGCTCTGGGCCGCAGCCGCCGCGGTAGCCCTAAGACGGGTCAGAGCCCCACCTGCACACCCACCCCCGCCACACTCTGCACCCTGGGTACCTCCTGGAGTCCTTCCTCCCTGCTCCCGGCTGCCTCCTCCCGTTCCTCCCCACTCCCAGAGAACTGATGTCCCGGGTTATTTTTACCTCCAAACAGCTAATTAAGCAATAATCCTAGAAGAATCCATCACTCTGACAAGGCTGTTGATTAACCATCCCCAGCCAAGCCAGAAGTGCTTCATATCCCAGCGGGACGGTCCATAACGGCACAGCAGCCCTGGGCGGCAGCCGAGCCTGGAGAAGCTCACAGGAGAGGCAGGGGGACTGGCCTGACGCCCCACAGGCTGGGACGTCTCTAACGAGGTTCCACGCCATCCTTTGAGACGGCCAAGTGCCCCCAGAGAGTGCCTCGGGTTGTGAACAATTCTGGACCACGGGAGAAGAGCCGGTGGGCAGCGGGCTGGCCCCCGAGATGGGATTCTCCAGCTTTAGATCGGTGTCAAGTACAGAGCTGCTGCTGAGAGCAGACACAGGCAGAACGATGAAATCACTGCCTTCGAGAGATCATTTCATGCCCAGACGATATATCTTTCTCTTCTCCACACTTAGACTCTGACTGTAAACACCCCTCTCTATTCCCCAGAAGACTTACTTTCTTCAGTACTGGGAAAAGGGGCTCCGTCCGCCCAGGAGGTGACGAAACACTGCCCCCTGGCGGCCACAGTGGTGCTGCAGCGCGGAAGCGTCCGCCTCCCAAAGGCTCGCTCTTTCCCGGCTGGAGCAGGCTTCACCTGAGCGAGCTGCCACCTCTGTGGCATTGTCCCATCGTCCATCCCGCTCCACCACTGTCTGAATCCCGGTCTCCTTTAGGCCTGTTTTGCATAAAGAGTAGATGATGTTGGCAAACAGTCTGGACCAAGGGGTAGGAAATGGACCCTCCGCTGGGACACCCTGCTTTGGTCACTGACGTGGCAGATCATCTTATCTCTTTAAGGGAATCCAATTCTGTTCAGCCACAAGAAGGGAGAAAGAGAGAGAGAGAGAGGAAGAAGGAAAGAAAGAAAAGGAAGGAGGGAAAGAGGAAGGAAGGATGGATGGAAGAAAGAGAAAACAGCATCTAGTAAGTGCTCAGTAAATGCTAAAGAGAGTGAGCCTATGTAGAGACAGGGAGTGTGGTGGAGGGGACAGAGCCCTGGACAAGGACTCCAGAGTGTAAGATTACCTGTCCGGCCTCCAGCCAGCTGTGTGTGTGTGTGTGTGTGTGTGTGCGCGCGCGCGCGCGTGCGTGTCTGTGCTTCAAGGAACGGCCTTTTCTTTCTGGGCCCCCTTCTCTAAAATGGAGGGGCTGAAGCTGGAGGTCTCTAAGGTCCCTTCCACACCACAGACTCGAGGAGCCGGGTCCTAAGGATTCCAATCCGCCGTCATCATTCAGGGGCAGCATGTAACCAGGAGAAAGGCCCCGGCGGGGGCAGCTCTTCCTGAGATCCACTCTCTGGAGAAATAAACCCAACCGTGCTCTCCGCCATCGGTCTGGGAGTCGCTGCTCCTCTGACAACTTCGTGAGCGTGGACATTCCAAAGCTCCTTCACTCATCCCGCATTGGCCATCGGCCTTGGTATCGCCCCGGGGGAGGGCGGTGGGATGGTGACACCTAGTGGCCATCTCCAGGAATCACAGCCCTGGTCTGCTTTCTACACATGCCAAGTCCTCTACTCCCCACCTCTAAATGGGCAGCAGTGACCCCCAGCGTGAGTAGAGCAGTGTTCTGGAACTGTCTCTCCATCTGACTTCAGTCAGGAGTTTGGCCTTTACGTCCTTCTTCCAACTGCCTCGTCGTCCTCTGAGATCCTGAGACCCCATGGTTTATGGCTTCTAGGCAGGGATCCCAGGCTCCCCCGCGAACGGCAGGACATCCCCACTGGGAGGGCACAGCCCAGAGTTCACCACTGGTCATGCCCAGTCCTGCCACACACCCACCTCCACCCAGCCACGAGACAGGCTGGCACAATCCGGCCTGCCGAAGCTCCATGCTGAGGACAGCTCCCTCCCGAAGGCCAGCTGCCGAAGTGGGGGAAAGTAACAGAACCAGCCAGAAGGGAAGCTTCGCTGAGCTAACTTTCTGCTGGGGGTTGGGGGCAGTTCAGCTGGCTTTGCCCACTTTGGGTGTCAGAATCTGACCCTATTGGTAGGATCCACAGGGGTCATGTGTCCCCAAAGAATGATACAAATGGGTTCTTTTTAACACACCTTCCTCCCTACACTGAGTCCACAAACCACAAAGAGTGGGAAGCAGGTTGTGTGCAGAGACACACAAGGACAACGAGGCTGAGCTTTTTGGGTCTTTCCTGAGTCCCACAACATTTTGGTCCTGGAAGAGGTGGGTTTCCTGCCTCCTGAGTCACGGCTCTTATCATCCATTTTTGGTCTTGGGTTTATTCGTTTTTCTCAAAGTATAATCTTTGAGTGATGCATGATTTCCACGGAAAACTTTGGTTTTTCTTCTGATATGCAGACTGCAAAAAAATGCTAGACGATGCTGACCCTTTACTCCTCGTAGCTTCCCCCATGCCATCCCCCGGAAGTATAACGTGGTAGCACTCTGCCATCCTTAGAAAAAGGATGTCTTTTGTTCACATGGGCGATGCAATTTCTTGAGTTGTCACGGCTTTTGGTGGTGTGTGGTAATATTCCCTTGTTCCGTGAAAATGCTTTGTTGGAGATGGAGAGTCGGTGAACGTCAGTGTACGACACCTACCACTGGACTAGTCAGGGTCCCATCAGGAGACAAGAATCACACCAGCTGTTTGAATAGGGACAGCTTAATACGGAGAATTAGTAGCTAGTGAAAGGTGGTTAACTACTAACAGGGACCACAGAGGACTCTAAGGAAGACAAGTGCCCCTCCAGGGCACAGGGACAGTACCCAAAGAAAGAACGAAGCAGTTGGATGAGATTCAGACCATGTTGGAGAGATTGCAGCCCACTGGGTGGTGAAGTTCAGTGGGGGCGCCAGCTGGGGCCGGTATGGAACGCAGGAGGCCCCCTGCTGGGTGCCGGGAAAACTCCATGGAGAGTTTTGAGCAAGACTAACCTCCTCCTGGGTCTGGGAGCCCAGATGCCACCTGCAGTCACCCTGGAGGGAGAGGGGTCAGTAGGGGGAGCTCTTGCTCCGTATGCCTTGCAGTGTCCCTCTACCACCCTCTTCTGGCCACGCCTGGCATTGCACCAGCTGACCAAGGAGACACCTTTACAGAATCCAGTCACCAAGCAGGGCCAAGATTTGGAGTTCAGCACCTGCTCTGTGCCAGGCCCTCAGGAATGTTATAGACTGTCAAGCATAATTCCCTGAAATAGATATTAGCTTTCCTATTTTAATGTTGAGGAGGCACTAAAAGCTAGGAGTTATCTGAGAAGGCTAAGCCACTAGCCTTAGGTCAGAGCTAGGGTTTAACCTGATGTGTGGGGGGAGGGCGTGGGGGGGGTATCTGGAGTCTCTGTTTCTCCCACGCAAACAGGGCCTCTTCCTGTAAAGGATAATGGACCGTAAGGTCCTGTTCTCCTCCTCCATGAGCTCACATCACAGCCATTGCTTCTTGGACTGTCCCCCTAGGGAGGCAGGTGCCCAGTGGACGCTCCAAGGCAGAGAATCCCAGACTAGAGACACAGGGAGGGCTGGTGAGGACGGAGCCTCCCGGACCTACCTCTGCCCTTTCCAATTTAATAGACTGGGGCATGCTGGGCTCTACATCCAACAAACTCCCCAGAGGTCAGATGCAGTCCGAGAGAGGAGCGCCGTCTCCACCAGGTGAGAGGGGGCAAGGAGGAACCACCTGGCCTCTGATGGGGGAGGGGGTCTTCGTGCCAACAAGCTCCTCGCAGGCCCCACACCCCGGGGAGAGGTCACTATTGATACCTGGTTTCTGAAATTAAAATCAAATAGGGTGCCTGGATCCGCGGCCTGGGTGACGCAGTTGTCAGCACTGTAACCCAGACGGAGCGGATTCGTTCATCAGCTGGATGAGTGAAGGCTGGGCTCCGGGCTCCCTTGGTCCCTTTGTCTAGACGGGAGGTGTTTCAGGCCAGAGGTAGTCCCCTCTGGCTCGGGAATAAGACCACCCGCTTCGGAGCACCTGCCGCATGCCAGACCCTCTGCGCCTCCATCTCCGGTCCTTACGCCTGGCTGGGAGGAGAGATGCCCCAGCTGTCGGCTGAGAAACCGGGGGTCCCGCCCAAGGTCACACGGACACAAGAGGCAGGGCTGAGAGTCAGCCCCGGGGGTGTCGCTCCAGAAGCGTGCTCTTTCCATGGGCCCACGTGGTCTCGGGAGAAGAGGCAGCTCTGGGTCGGGGTGCTGCAGGGGGTGGGGGAGCCAGGCCAGTCCCGAGGAAGGCTGAGCATTTGCTACCCTGGGAGGGCTGGTTCGGTGCGTACCCAGACACCCCGGTGGTGAGAGATGTGGAGAGGAAGCTGGGGACGGAGACTTCTTAGGGAACAGTAACTCAGTTCAGCAGAAGGTGGGGCCCATGGATATTACAACATCTGGTCCGTCCTCCCCAGTCACTGTAGAAATAAATGGCCACCTGTCGACTAACCTCCAGGAAGGGGGGCAATAATTCAGGCACGTCTCAGGTGCCAGCCTGTTGAATCCACAAAAGGGTGAGAACAGCTTCAACCCTTCCACGTCACGCTGCCCCACCAGCGGGATGCAAGGAAGTGGGTGTCCACTGACTGAGGCCTGTGACTGCAAGGAGGACTAGCTTTGGTGCCTCCGGGGTGCCCCCTCCCCTCTCCCCATGCTCTCCCCCTCCCCTCTCTCACCCCTTCCCCACCCGCTCAGCCTGCTCAGAAACTCCCCCTCCCCAGCCTTCTCTCCGGCCAGCAGCCCTCTGCAGAAAGCCCCGTGGCCCCGTATGGACTGGACAGCGCAGGCCCAGATTCCTGCCGCCTCTTGTCTGTGCGGCTTGACCCTCGCTCTCCGGGCCCAGGCGCCCTCCTCTGGGAACGGGCGCTCACAAGCACCACCTCTGGTCCAAACTCAGAATGTCGGACACCGAGAATGAACCCTCGAGTCAGCCGTGCACCCTGAGAGAGGACAACACGTCAGTGGGCGTGCCTGGGGGCAGCGGTATGTGGGAACTCTCTGTACTTGCCCTTCAGTTTTTCTGTGAACCTAAACCTGCTCAAAAAACTAAAGTCTGTTTGAAAGGAGGAAAAAAATACTTCCCCTTAAGGCTGTGGTAAGAATGAAGTTAAGACAGTGACGTCGGAGAGCAAGGCCCGTGGAGCCCACAATGAGGCCCACGGTAGCTGAGAGAGGGGGGTCGCCTGAAGCCTGGTGCAGGCCAGGAGGACCCTCAGACTCACTTACGTCACCCTCTCAGCTCTCTCGGGAGCCCTCTGGGGCCTGGGGACGGGTGTAGGAATTGAGACCCAGACTGGGCCAAGTGACCTTGTTAATAAATCAGGAAACAGGACAGCAAGGGCAGCCCAGGGCTAGACATAATAATAGGCCCGGGTCTAGGATTTGTAAGATCAGTTCCTCCCTCCCTCTTGCCAGAAAAAAAGCCTTTTCATAGCCAAATGAAAGAACAGGAAAGGACCTGGCAATCTGGCAAAGGCATGGTTCTGGCTGGCAACACCCTTGCTCTAAAGTCTTCACTTGCTCCCTAGTGCCTTCGCCTGGCACACTGGTCTCCCCTCCACCTGCTTGACCCTGTGGCCACTTGGGGTACCATTCAGGGGGTGGAAAGAGAACAGGCAGGTATCAGGACCCAAGTCTGAGACCCAACTCTTGGTAGTTCTGTGACCTTGGGAACATCTGTCTGCCTCTCTGTGCCTCAGTTTCCCTGGATTCTTTCCTTCTTTCTTTCACTGAACACGCTACTGAGTGCCAACTCTCAGCCAGACAACCTCCGAGGTCTTTCCTTGCAATGTTATTTTCCATACGATGCAGTTCAGAGGCTCTGGGAGAGATACCACACACAGAGAGACAAAGCATAAATGGGAAAATTAAAAGGTTTCCTTAATCACGGTTCCCAGAGATGTGCATCTCCTCCCAGGCTGTGCCTTTGAACCTACATTTCTGTGCCCACCTTTTGTACACGGGACGCTTGTTTGGAAAATGCACGGCTGACTTTGAAGATTGTAGGGCTGTGTGACCTCGTGCTCAGTATCTGTCCTGATTGAGGGCTGATCAAGGACAAAAGGGGATGCTTCCCGACCACAGCTTTTGATCCCCCTGAGTCTCTCTCATGGTGGGACCTGTCCTCCCTACCAGACCCCCTCCCCTGGCCCAGACCCCGTGAGACTCTCTGGGGAAAGCACATACGGCCCAAACAAACATGAAACAAACAAACATGAATGGTGCCAGTACTAGCGCTGCCATTTCCTTGCTGTGTGACCTTGGAAAGTTACTTAACATCTCTGAAAATCGCTGCCTTCTCTTTGGTAGAGAAACTAAATCTTCACCCGTCAGGATTGTAGTAAGGATTAAGTAAAAGAACATGAGTGATGTCCACAAACAGCAGCGACACTTTATTCAATGTGAGACATTAGGTGTCTTGTCCTCAAAGGAGATGCTCATGGAAAGCGTTATAGGACAGTGTGCAGAGGAGAGCTCCGTATCTGATCGCCATCTGCTGCCTCACCATTTCATCCTCCTGGATCACTGTCATTTCCTTCCCTGTGACCACCAGGTGGCAGCATGGGGTCGTGGAACCTTGGGCTGTCCCTTCTCCGAGCGTGCACCGAAAGGCATCCTTGGCAACAGTCACCACAGGGCTGTTGATTGACCTCTTACATGCTGGGTGCGTGGGAAGCATTAGGGACACGTGGAGGGCCATGGCTGTCTGCCTTATGCAGAGAAGGGACAGTGGGCGCAGCTGGGAGGGCCGAGCTGGGGGCAAACCCAGTCTCCCCAGCAGCTGCCTAACCAATGTCCTCTGTGCCAGGGGCCTGCTGGTGTTCCAGGAGCCCACTTGGCAGACTGTGAGAGAGGGAAGGGAGAAGAAGCCGGGGCCCTGACCCCAGAAGCTGCCCTGTGCGCAGAGCTCAGCCTCCACTCTGTCAAGACCCCCACGGCCCCGAGGCCCAGCCCGGGCCCCATGAGGGGTGCTGAGAACCCCAGGAAAGCAATGTCCTCATGTCTCTGCCTCATCCAACAGGACCTCTTCCGATCCCCAAGTAATCTTTGCCTCCGGCAGCCACAAGGGTTTGTGGGAAACTTCCTCCCAATCCCCAGCTAATCCTCCTTTGACTGAAGTCCTTTAGCAATTACATTTGGGGTGAGTGGCCTCTAATCTCTTCATCCCCAAATGTCCCCGGGAAGGTACATGTGCGGCCGTGTGTCCCGCTGGGGCCTGGTGGCCAGTGGGTCTGGGCCAGAGCTTGCCTGGGACCACCAGCTTGTCCCCCCATGGAGTCTACCTTCTTTCCTCCCTCCTGGGGCCCAGTTGAGAGCAGAGGAGAAGCCCCAGGCGTGTACTTGCGGTGTCTGGACAGGCGGCGGGCCAGCTGCCCAGAAGCCGGGGCCCGCCTCCATGCTGAGCGACTGTCAGGGAGATGCTCTTGTTTGAAGTTAGGCCCTCGGTGTCCTCCTCTCGGGCATGGGGCTGGACATACTCCTGCCTCTTAGGGGTGCTTATGAGGACTTACTAAGGTCATTCATGTAATGAGCTTAAAGCAGAGCCTGGAGCCCAACAGACAATCAGAACGGGTTAGCTCCGCTTAACCTGGAGGGCCCGCCTGTCACCCCAAGTTGACATGGGCTTTTAGTGCCGTTCCAAGAAGTC
Organism: Martes martes; assembly: GCF_963455335.1. Taxonomy (NCBI): domain Eukaryota; kingdom Metazoa; phylum Chordata; class Mammalia; order Carnivora; family Mustelidae; genus Martes; species Martes martes. The sequence continues at coordinate 114,990,731 of NC_137896.1, forward strand.
CCCCTGCAAAACTGTGACTAGAGATGGACGAGCTAATGCTAACACTTCTACGGAAATGCAGAAGAACTTGACTAGCCAAACCAATTTTGAACAAGAAAAGCAAAGTCGGAGAAAATGCACGATCGGTTTCAAGGCTTCCTAGACTTACCGCGAAGCTACGGCGCTGGGAAACAGGATATCCTGTTGAATGCACGGGGCGGAAACAATTGAATATCCATATTCGGGGGGGAAAAAAGAGCAAACCTGTAGCCCTATCTCCCCCACACCGTATGCAAAAATCCCCTCAAAATGGATCAGAGACCTAAGCGTAAAACTGAAAACTGAAAGACACGTATAAGAAAGGCACATATAAGAAAACCTTGTGACTTTGCTTTCAGGAGACAGCACCCAGGACCCATCTGCAGTGTAGCTGCCGGAGCCAGAGCCACGGGTGCAGGCTTCTACCTCCCTGATTACTTCCTGGTTGTCGGTTATTTGAATTTAAAAGAGAAGGTGTCACCCTTTGTACCTGGGCCCCCTTGTGTTTCTCCAGTTTGCCGGGCCATCCTGGTTCCTCCTGAAGTTCTCTCCTGCCCAGTGCTCGGCTTTGGGTCAGCTGCAAGCATGGGACTGAAGCCAGAGGGCGAATTGCTCCCTGGGACCTGAAGCATCCCACCTGTCCCCAGCCAGGCAGGTGGCTCTCAGGGCCTTCTCTCCTGCCCTTGGCCCATTTCCCTCATACTGAGTGAGTGTGCAGTCGAGTTGGAAGAAAAAAATAAATAAAATGAGCAAACCCACAATTTCTTCCACACTTTTCTCTCCATTCCCTCTCTCTGCCTTTCTACCCGTCTGTCTGTCATGCTAGAGAAGCACGAGTCAGCCACAGAGAGTCCTGAGATAGTAGCTATTAAACCAAGGGTCTGCGTGTCTGTGCACACGTGTGTGTATGTGTCTGCGTGTGTGGGTGCACACGTATCCGTGTGTGTTTATACAGAAGAGGTGTGCAAGAAGCAGAGGCAGAGGCAGGGAGAGATGAATGGGAATGAGAAGTTTCTTTTCAAGGGAAAGAGGCAGAAATTACATCCGTTCAAAAATACCCTGCCCCTCTCACAGATAAATATAGCGACGTAAGTAGATGTGTCACCAAATACAACTTTCAAACCGATCCAGAACGAGCCACTCGAAGAGACTGTCCCTGCTGGCTCTGTCCCCTGGCTCTCCCGGCCCCTGGGCCTCGGGCCTCCGTCCAGCCAGGGCTTCCTGGGAGGAGGGACACCTGCGCCTGGCCTCCCGCAGCCTTCTGGCAACGGGGGCGCAGCAGGAGCAGTGTGCCCCTTTCCAAAGGGCTGCTGGCCAGAGGGCCGGGCCGCTGGAGGTCTCCCCCGCAACAAAGCTCTCGAGAGGCTACTTCTCTCTGTTGCAGGGGGACGGAGGCTCAGAGCAGGAGGGAAGCCCTCAGCGGCATGGGTACCAGGTTCCGTGACTGGAGCAGGTAATTGGAGCTGAGATCATGTGACTTGGACCCCCGGGTGCCGTCAAGATCACTGGGCCTCCGGTGAAACAAAGGCACCTGTGAGCAAGACAGACTCCCGCACTTGACAAAGGGGATGTGCGAGGCCCACGGGACCGCACGCCAGCCAACAATCGGCTCCCCTGAGACCCACATGCAAAAGACCCTTCCAGCAGTCCTGGGGTAGGCATCGTCTTCCTGTTTTTCCAACAGGGAAACTGAGGACAGGCGCCACGGAGTGATTTACCCCAGGTCCCGTGGTCGGCCACAGTAGCTGGGTTTTGCTCCTCTGAGGGGGTCAGGGAGGGCCTCCATGCTTCGCGGCTGTCCCACATGAAGGAAGGCAGAAGCCAGGCTGTTTCCCCTCCAGCCGGCGGTGGGCACGGTGCGCCAGCACCTGGGTCTGAATCCCTGTGGGAACACAGAGTCTCGAGTCCTCTAGGAGAAAGGTACTGGAAGCTGTGAGCGTCTCGGGTCTAACCGTGTCTCACCACCTGGCTTAGCCTGGAGCCCCCTCCAGCGCCCACGCCTCCCTCCCTCCCACTTGGCTGTAGGCCCTGGCACCTCCCTGACCTGGCCCAGCAAGGGCCCCTGTGGCTCCTGGGCTCCAGGCTCCAAGCAAGGGTTTCTTAGCATCTTTGGAACCCCGGGAGACAGACCCGGGTTCAAACGCCACCTCTGCCCCTTCCAGCTCTGTGACTGGGGACAAGCAGTGCTTTGTAGATTTGTTTTTTACTGCTACTGAAATGACCACACACTTCGTGCCTTCGACAACACAAGTGGATCGCCTTACGGTTCTAGAGGAAAGTTGTCAACATCAGTCTCTGCAAGGTGTCTGCAGGGCTGTGTTCCTTTGGCTCTAGGGGACGGTCCATTTCCGTGTCTTCTCCAGCTTCTAGAGGCTGCCCGTGTTCCCTGGTGGCCGGGTACCACTGGGACCTCTGCTTCCATCCCTGGCCTCTTCCCTTGACTCTGGCCTCCTGCCTCCCTCTTGTAAGGATGCTCGTGAGGCCATGGGGTCCATCTGTACAATTTGAGATAATCTGCCCATCCCCAAATCCTTCATCTCGGACGCAAAGCGCCTTTTGCTAAGTATGGGAAACCGTTCGCAGGTTTCGTGGATTAGGACGTGGACCTCTTTGGGGGGAAGGAGCATTATTCCATCTTCCGCACCCGTTTCTTCATTTGCAAAACAGGGTGATGATCTGTACCTCGAAGGTCTGTGGAAGGATCAAACGTGTTGCAAAGTGGAAAATGAGGCCACAAAAGCATGGCCTCTGCCCTTCTCACTGCCTGTGTTGGCTTTCTGCGGGACTCCCAGCGCCCGTCCCCGGGCCTGGCTCTCCGTGGGGACTCAGAAAAACCCTGTTGCAATGAACCAGCCGAGGGACGGCTGGTTCATTGAACCAGTCTCGAGGGACGGCTCCGACCTCCCTGGCACTGGGCAGGGCACCTGCAGGCAGCCGGAGGAGGAACATGGAACGGGATGTTCAGGGACACCATTTCCAAGTGGTTTTTGTGGGAAGCTGAACTGAAAACCATCCCATCTGCTGTCCCAGGTTGGCTCAGCTGAGACCCCTTCCGGTCCCCAAGCACCTCTCCCTGGGGGCCGAGTGCGGCTCTCCTTGAGGGAGTGGGCTAGCCCAAGGGCTCTGTCCCCCACCCACTGCACGGGCCTGGGCGGGCAATGGCTCCGGGTGACAGGGCCTGGAGCCCACACTGAAGGTCCCCGTCTTCTGGGAAGGCAGTCAGAGCACGGAGGGGGCTGTGTCCTTCCCGGCGGAGGCGTAAGGCAGGGAGTGGGGGTGGATGCCGGGGAAGCCCTGCTAGCATTCCCTGCAGCAGGAGGACGCTCCCCCAGGACAATTTAAACGCATCTTCATCCAATACTCTCATTCCTGAAACATCCTTCAGCACGCCCTCCCATAAGTGCATATTTATTTCTGAATTATATGACATAAATTCCTGTACAAATCGCCCATGCATATCCAAACTTTCAGGAGATATAAACAGAGAGAAATAAAAGGCTGTAGATACACGTAATAGAAAAGCAACATTTCGATCCCGCGTCCTAGAACAAGCGAACGGATGGACACGTGCGCTCCAGAGGCTGCCGGCTGCGGAAACGACGCTCGTGCGCGGCGCTCTTCTTTCTTCTCGAATCTTGTCTGCTCGTGTGTCTGATGCAGCGAGCACACCCTCTGCCAGGCAGGGCTGGTATCTTGCTTCTCCGCCGGGCCTGTAGAGCTGCCGAAGACAGGACATTTATGCTTTAGACAGTGCAGAGTGCGCGGTACGCAGCTGGTGCATAATAAAACCATCCAATAAATATTTTCTGAACACCTGCTTTGAGTCCAGCTTTGTGGCAGGTACAGGGGGTTCAAAGAGCAGGATGGGGCCCCCCCTCATGGAGGGAGCCCAACAGAGTAGCTGGTGTCTGAACCAGGCTGGGGGTGGCTAGGCCATTTGAAGCCGATGAGCAAAGGCATGAACGGCACTGAGCAGGGGAGGCGTGTGTGCAAAGGCCCAAAGGCCTTCAGGAGCCTGGTGTGCGGGGGGCGGGGCTGTCGCTGGGCAGCGGGTTCCATGGCCGGGGGGCGGGGCTGTCGCTGGGGAGCGGGTTCCATGGCCGGAACCCAGGAGGGAACGAAGGGAATGGTGAGTGAAGAGGCTAGCAGCTGGCAGAAAGTGGGCCCTGGGGCTTCTAGGTGTGTGTGGTCAGTCCTGCCTCTGTGGCTTTCCCACCTGGGGGCCCACTTGAAGCACCCTTTTTGCCATGCATGGTCAGCCCAAGAGGAGGAGGACCAGAGGGCTGGTGTGGAGGCTTCTGGAACCACATAGGAAAGGAGAAGTTCAGCTCTCTGTCCTCACCGGGCAGAGGCGGGTGTGGACCCAGGTGAAACCCAGAGGATCTGGAGGTCTGGGCTTTATTCAGAGGCTGGCCCACAGCCTCCACAAAGCCTCCACTCACTGCCCTGGGAGGCCGCGAGGGCTTTTCATGGCTCTAGTAGGGCTTCCTCTCATTGGAAAGTCTGCTTCAGGGCCAGTGAGGCCCGCTGTCTACCCTCTGGTGAGTCCTTGGCTCCAGACCCCTTCCCTGCTCCCCAAGGTTGGGGGCTTATGTTCTTTCTGTTTACCTCAGACCCCTGGGCGGTCTCCCAGAGCGGGGCGTGGCGGGGGGGGTGTGGAGAGCTCCGAGCTGAGCTGGTCATGTCTGCTTTGGGCCAGGGAGCTTTAAATGCTTTAAATGCGGGGGTGGTGGGGGAAGGTGTGCAGACACTGGACCCCTAGAGTTGGGGATGGGGGATATGCATAGGGGAAAGATGCATAAAGAGGGAGTCAAGGGCCTCCCACAATCCTCCCTGACACGCTACATGGCCTTGGGCCTGGAGAGCTTGTGTGACCACCGCCGCAGGCCCCAGACCCCAGGGTTTCAGGCCTCAGAGTGGGGAGGTGTGGCTGGAAGTGGGCATAAGGCACCAGACTGAGCCTCACTCCAGAGGCTGGGGGGAGTTGAGAGAAAGGTCGTTTACTCTTTACTCCCAGGTCTCAGGGCAGGGTCTGGAGGAGCGTGGAGAGGGCCAGAGAGATGGCCGGGAGGAGCCTGCCAGGGCAGTCACAAGAAGCAGCTGACTGTGTCTCAAGGAGTTGCTGAGAGCAGAATTTCAGACATTTGCAGGTGGCCCCAAATGGATGACTGGAGAAGGAGGTCTTGTGTGAGAGCAATCTGGAGCCAGGGTCAGCATGACCCACAGGAGGGAGGGGCCCATGCTGGACACCTCTGAACTCTAAAGTCCCCCCCCCTCGGGGGGGGGGTGGGGAGTCACCTTGGGAGTCAGCATTTCAGGCCCTGGCTCTGGGTGGTGCTGGGTCAAGAAGGGAGACCCCTCCAGCACCAGCCCCAGAAGAGCATTGTTCCAGCACGGCCCGGGCGCCTGAGGCAGGGAGAGCTGCTGGCTGGAGATCTGTGGTCCCCTCACTGAGAGACTCGGGGGCGGGGTGGGGGGGCAGAGGGCAGGAGCTGTTGCACAGCCCAGAGGGTTCTCGAAGCCCTCATGGGTGGGAGCCACCAGAGGATCAGGCTGGGCCAGGCCAGAGGAGACGGGGTGATTTCTGCCAGTGTTGCCTCTGCCCCAAGACGCCCAGGGACCCAGCTTCCAACATCTTATCTGGTCACCGGGGAGCGAGCAGCCCTCTGGGATTCCTTCCAGCTCCGCCATTCTCGACGCCAGCTTCTCCAGGCCCTGCCTGAGCCACAGCCCGTCAGAGGGTGGGCCACCCTCCAGGGGGTCCGGCACCCCCATGGGTTTTCCCAGAAGCTGCTCACAACCTGCAGTTTCCTTCCTGAGAAGTAGGGGAGGCGGGCCAAGCCCTGTTCCCCTACCTCACTAGCCACGGCCTCGGGAAGGAAGCACCACGCCGCCCTCCGCTCCTGTGGCCTCCATGGCCGGTCTGTGAATGAGTCTGAAAACAAAGCATCAGAGGGAGAGAAAAGAAGCCTCTCAGCCCAAAATAGCCCTCTGAAACTCCACGAGCTGTCTAACCCCACACCTCTGCAGCAGAGATGTTCTGGTATTTTGACAGAGCAGAGAGGGCCACCTGATGGATGGATCCTTCTGGAGTCTTCTCCTGGGGAGTGAGCTTGCAGTGCGTGCGTGAGGACAGGTGAGGGCAGGAGGGAACGTTCCAGTCTCCGGGCAATGGGTAATGTTCTGCAGCCCTTGGACAGACGGACTGAACCTCCCAGCGCCGTGTTCCCTGGGGGAGAGAGGGATTAGGAGACAGGCTCGGGTCCGAGGCGTGAGGATCAGAATCCAGCGAGAAGTTGGAGAAATGTTCCCCCACGCTGGTCACCAGGGTTTCCAGCACAGCGTAAACACTACGGGCCCAGCTGGGCCAGAAGAAAATACCAGCCTCCCTCCCCACCCCGTGGGGCCCTTGGGCAGAATTCAAGGATTCAGGGAACTTGGATGGGAAAGGTTTTTGCATCTTTATGTTCACGAGCTCAGCCAAAATGTAGCTTTCCCTGCTCTTGCGAGGGTTCGCCAGGGACCTCGGATGTTTTCGCAGGGTCTCTGATTTGTCCGCGGTGGAAATCACGGAGGCAGCGCCTTGCTGGAGGTCGCTGAAGGGACTGTCTCAGCTCTTCGCCTCTCCAGAGTGACCGTGGTTGTTAGACCTGTCACTAGAGCTTACCGATGTGAGACAGTAGCACAAATCTGAGGTTTTTAAAAAAATATTTTGATAACCGCATTTCAGCGTAATTGGTTTCCTTCATAGTCTGATGTGTTCTCTTCCATGCATTTAAAAATCTGACTCTGGAGAGCGGTTCATGAACTTCACCAGACCGGCTCAAGAAGAAGAGAAGGACCCACTTCCCCCCGGGAGCCTGGCATAAGCCTCTCACCTAACCAGCCAGTGCGCAGGTCTGGTAAGACGCACATGGGCGTGCGAGTGTTTTAGGGGTGCAGAGCCCTCTGTTCAGAGGGGAAACCCCGCCCATCCCACGAGGGTGGAGCCAGCTGCGCCGGTCAGACTTGGGAGGGAGGTTTCTGGAGCCGCCGGACCCTCCCAGCCACACCTCCCCGTCGGGTGCCCTTCCTTCCCTTTCCCCCTTCCAGAAAGCTCCTTGGATGTTCTGGGTTTCCACAGAGCACACCTGCAAACCATCGACCTCAGGCAGCCTTTCTCTCGGGGCCAGAAGAACATGACCGAAGTGTCGTCTTGTGGGGGGCGTGCAGACCTCACACTGCCCAGCCTGAGGGAGGTCCTGACTAAAGGCAGGTCTGGGCTGCAGTCAGGGCACGTCATTTACACAAACTCAAGGTGAGGCCTCTTCGTGTGTGTGTGTGTGTGTGTGTGTGTGTGTGTGTGTGTGTGTGTGTGTGAAAGAAACAGGAGAGAGAGGGGATCCTACCGCAGGGTGCTCTGTCACTTATAGGTTGTGGGGTTGCAGTTTTCACATGGTAATCAATAAAAATAATCCCACTTTTTTCTTTAAAAAGATTTTATTTATTTATTTGAGAGATTGAGCATGAGAGAGAGAGAGCAGGAGCAGGAGAGAGGGAGAAGCTTGACGGGGAGCCCGATGCAGGACTCGAGCCCACAACACTGGGATCATGACTTGAGCCAAAGGCAAATGCTTAACTGCCTGAGCCAGCCATGCGCCCCAATAACCCCCAGTTTAAAAGGTGGTTTGGGGGATTGAAGGAAGTAATGCATGCTAAGAGTTGAGCTGGCTCCATAAATTCCCACTGTTACGCTTTCTCTAGGGAAGAGGTCTGTACCTGCCCTGGCCTCCTCCAGCCTCGGCCACGGCCACGGCCACGGCCTCCCTCGCGTCCTCTGCCTTTGAAGCAGGTTCCTGACAGCGAGGAGCTTGGAGCTGGTTTTTACCATCCAGACCTGAAAACCCTTCATTCTCCCCCTCCTTGCAAGCCTGTCTCTTGGCCTCCCTGGGTGTTTTGGCAGGGGCCAACCTCACCCAGACAGCACACACTGGAGTCACTCCCTCACCATCTAATAATTATCTTGACATGTAGAACAGTCCTCCAGGGCTCTGGGATGACGGTGCCTGCTTTCATATGCAAAGATACTGTAATTTTGCGTCTGCGCCGGGCAAGGTGCAAGCAGAAAGGAAAAGTGACCGAGATTGTGCGCGCCCTCAGCAGTGCTCGGCATGTGATGCAGCAGCAGATTATTGGGGAGATAATGAAGAATCATCCTCAGGGCCCCTCCATGGCAGTCCCTTGTTTTCGGCAAAATTTCCAAGAGTAGCACAAGCGTGCATGTTTTTCATAAAGACATGCTTCAAAATTGTATACATTTCAGGCTCCACAAAACCCACCCCTGGGTTGTCTCCTGGGTCTGCCCTGCCTGGAAGTGGACCCCCTCCTATTGTTACCGTTCGGGACTGGCAAATAGATTTGGGGGTGCAAGTCCCAGACGGCATTGCACTCTGGGCTACGGAATCTGAGGATTTGTTGAGCGGAGGGCACGCCCTCCTCAGGGAAGCAGAGTTCCCCCCTCGCTCTGCCAGCTGCAGGCCAGGAGGCTTGGTGCTGCCTTGGAAGCTCCAAGCCTAGGAGTCGGGCTCTGTGGAAGGCAGCTGAGAAGCCTGCCCCACCCACAGCGGGCAAGATGAGTAGGAAGAGCAAAATGTATCTGTTCTCTCTAGTGGGCAGAGGTGTCAATGTCCGTGATGATTGCAGAAACACTCAAGACATTGATTGAAGGATGGAAAGCCAGAGGTAAATCCGCTACCTCAGTCCCTGACAAATCACCGAACAGGTGCATAGCCTGTGTGTGCCTCACTCAACTAAGAAATAAAATGGGGAAATGTGCCATAGGTCCCTCGCCGTTACTAGCGGGAGCCCAGGGGCCGGGAGGGGAAAACAGTGATCTCCCATTTCTGCAGCCTCAGACCTCTTGGAGTAGCGCCTGGAACAGATGACTGGGGAAGAGCATGTGGGTTCAGGTAAGGACATGGAGGAGAGAGGTGAGAAGGGAAGGACAGCTCCTACAGCAGCAAGGCTGGGCTCTGTCATTACTTCTGTCTGTGGCCCAATATCCCATCTGGGCTCAGACCCCGCAGCCCCCTGACACCTTCCCTTCTTTGTTTCCTTTTGTTCTCCACACCTAATCAGCTGTTAAAATCTAAATTCCCTACCCTTGATCTGCGCTGTGTGGTCCCCTCCTCTCTAATCCTACAGGCCACCATTCATGTTTTATCTGGACAAGAGCTCTAGGGATCTAATGCAGGGCTTCCAAACAAACAGGCCACAGGTGTGCTGAGAGTTCCATCTCCTCAGACCTCGGGGTGCCCGACCACGCTGGGGGAGACCAGACCCTCCAGACCAGTATTTTGCAGCCATGGGAAATCTCATTTGTTAATCTCACTGTGCAATTCAAATGTCGTCATTTTTTTGTATGTTGCTTCCATGGGGGAAGCGTCCATCTCCCAGGGGCTCCCTTCTGCCTACTCAGACCCATGCTAGGCCCTGTGGTCAGAGTCACTGCCATGGGGTCCCACTTCAACGGCGCAGCTTCCCTTCAGCGCGGCCAACAAGATTCTGAACCATATGAAAGTGACTGAAAGCTACAAGGGCAGGTGAGAAGACCCAAGCCCAGCCTGAAGAGAGGAGTGGAGAAAGGCAACCTGGAAGGACATCTGGAAAGATCACACCTGCTTCTTCAGCTGGGGCAGTGGTTTTCATACTCTACAGCACACTGTGAGAAAAATGCAGATTGCAAGGCCTCCCCTGCCCCAGCAGAATTTTCATTCTTGTATTTGCAACCAGTCCCGGCAGTCTGCATGTTCAGGAAGCACGCTGACTGCGCACACAGGTGTCCCGCAGACCTTACTGTGAGCAACAGTGCCCGAATGGTCTCCGTAACTGCCCCACTTAACCCCGTCAGCTCCTATATGAGATAGAACGATGGCATGTGCACAGGAATTTGTAGTAAAAAGCTGGGTTTCAGCCTCAAACCCCAAATCAAACGTATCACTTCGAAAAAAAAAATATATATATATGAAGACGGGATCGTTAAAACATGGAAATCAGTTGAAAGAAAGACCATCTGGGCAAAAACCAAAGTTACTCATCCCTGAGAACATCCTCTCAGAAAGGCAAACAGCATGGAAAAGATTAAATGTAATCCCAAAGAAAAAGAAAGTCTTACAATTCTGGAAAGAAATGATTTATTATCTATATAACTCAGGCAGCCCATTGGGCAGATGATACCGCAAAGTGCTCTCTGAAATGTGCCAGGACCCAAAGACGAGGAGTATGTGTGTGGCTGAATGCTGGCCGCGGCGACGTGCACACATTCCTTTAGGTTTCCAGAACAGAGAGAACTTTCTTCATGGCATTGTTAGCTTCAGCATGGGGGAAGATTATCTTCATTATCTCAGTCAGCTCGGGAACCTGTCCCCTTACTCCGCTGGATGGTTCTATACAGCATCATGACTTTGTCTGATTCCCAGGTGGGGGCATCTGGGAACTTATAAGGGCTTATAAGCCTGCCGGGAACTCATCGGGCAAGTGGTCCCGAGTGTTTGAAATCCAGACTGACTTGAAAACCTAGATTGCCTGTTCACCATGATTTTGGAGAAAGGTTTGGATTTTCCATTCCCGCTTCCTCCTCTGCCTCCTTGGCACACCTCTAAAACCGTCTTCTGCCTAGAGCGTGGAGTGGAGTGGAAGACCCGGGAACTAGTCTGGGCTGCTGATAGGCGATGGTAACATCGAGACCCAGGAGCGACTGCCGGCTTCCTTCAACCGGAGCAAGAGGTGTGGTCCTTCCTCTTTGCTGGAGGAAGACAAGGAGGTGGTTCTGGAAGGGGCAGCAGGCTGCATAGACGTGACTGGGCCTGCTTCGACAGCACCGGACAGGCACCTGCGACACCTTCCGCAGAGGAAGCGTGGGGTTTCTTGGCTTGCCTCTCCCCGAGATCTCCGTGAACTAGGGATGAGGATTCAAGAGGAGGCTGAGAACCAGCGTGAGAAAGTGCTCAGAGAAGACGCCTGTTTTCAGCTCTTGTGTGAAGAGCTATATTTAACTGGGATAAAATATCTGTCAAGGAAAGAAACACAAAGGCTCAATTACATCCTCTTTGAGGTGCCCTGCATCCTCGTCTGGGCCCAATGCGGAATGGCCAAGTATGAGACATTGAGCTGGGGCCAAATGTTGCCATCATAAATACCCTGTGGGCTGCAATCATAAATAGGAAACTTTATTTTAAATGTGCAATTAGCGCTGTCCTTTTGTTACAAAATGTTTAATGTTCGGATTTCTAGCTGGGCTGTAGAGGGCAGGAACAGCAAATGCGGCCGCGCCGTCTGCTGCGCGATGACTCTGACCTTCACGCTGCGATGCACACTTACAACCCTCACCGGGCACACTCGTCGGAGCTCCTTTTGCCTGCCCAGGCTGCTCGCCGTGGACCTGCCAGCCAGCCTTTTCCCTCCCCTGTAACTGGCGAAAGGCAATTCCTCTTCCAACTCCTGGAGGTAAAGAAGTCTCAACCAGGACTTCTTGAAAAATTCACGGTACACACGAAATTTAATATTAAAAATTTAATTAATGTAACGTTCACAGGCTAATTTGTGTATTATTACCAGTGCTTCTACCAAAGAATTCTATCAGGATTAGCATTATACTCTAATCTGGTATTCTGCCTTGTGTTGTTACTGTAATTGTTCAAAGGGCTCTACAGGTGGTCGCAATCAGATCCTCGGGTCAAGATCGTTTTACCAAGTGGGGGCTCAGGGAGGGGCAGAGGCTGAGGCGCCAGGGGTCAGTCCTGCGTGGGTTTGGAGCACAGAGCCCAGCCTCCGGCTGAGCGGGCCATCGGCACACGTTTGCTGAATGGCTCACTGGCTGAGTGAACGGATAAGTTAAGGAATGAAAAGAGATATGAACGGGAGCCAAGCAAAGAGGGGCCTGCACCTGAAGGCTATGCATGCTCTAGGCAAGGTGAGGTCAAGGGGCAGACCTAGAGCCAGCAGCAGGATAAGGTCAGTGCTATTGGGAAGCCAGAGTGCATTCAGAGAAGATGGGACAGGAAGGAGGCCGTGACAGGGCAGCGTGGCCACAGGTGGGGGGTGAGTGAGTGTCCTGGCAGGCAGGTCAGTAGGTGTCCCGAGAGCAGGAGACATGTCAAGGTCATACAGGGGACGCACGGCCTCAGGAGCCGGACTCCAGACCCTAGCCGGGGTGAGTTGTGGAAGGAACAGAACTCGGGCCGGCTGTCAAAGCCCAGAGCACCCAGATGGTACCTAGACCAGGAACAGGAGGCAGGCCTTAGCCACGGCAAGACAGCCTGTCTTGGGCCTGAGACCCAGGCCAGCAAAGGAGCCTGCCCAGGCGGGCTCCAGGGCCAATCCCCCGAGCCACTCATCTTTCATTTCTCCCCTCCTTAGGAAAAAATCCACCCAGGGACCACCGCAGGTTTGGGCCCACATGAAGGTGATCCAGTGGTCCTGGGGAAGGAGTCTGGGAGGCTAGGAAAACACGGAACCCAACAGGCCACAGCTCCCTGCAGAGAAGGTAAGCCAAAGTTCCATGTGTTATTTTAGGCTTTGATTTGAACATGTGACCAGCTGTCCTGAGCCCTGAGTGCTTAATCAACTGGCCAGCAATGATTTGGTGAGACCAGCAAGGTAGCTAGCTTTGTGCTTCCCCAGTTAGGGAATTGGAGGCCTGGAACAATCATAGATGGATGAGTGTTCCTAAGTATGCATACTGTGCTACCATACACAGAGAAGGAAATAAGGCTGCAAGAGGGAAACCGCCAGAAAGTGCTACACATGAGCTTGCTCGGAGAAGGCTTTCTGGAGGAAGTGCTTGGGCCTTGGGTCTGCACTGGCTGAATTCCATCTCGCAGGTGAAAACCCTGAGGCACAATGAGGTCAGGGCTAGGAGGTCCACTGAGCCAGGGCAGGCCCGTCCAGGAGGCCCCAGGATCTTTCCTAACACAAAAGAGCTGCATTCCTTTCTCCTGCTAATTGGAGAGCTGACTTTGGCTTTAGGGTGAAGGTTTTAGTTAGTTGGGTTTGTTTGGGCTTTTTCTTTGTTTTGTTTTGTTTTGTTGGGGTGACAGAAGAAAGAAAAGGGGAGGAGAAGACTTTTCTTCCTCTAGTGGTCAGGTGGGTTCTGTGCTTAGGTGAGAAGACCCGGCCAGGGGCCATGCCAGGTAGCAGCGGGGCGAGGTAGCCTCTGGCTGTGCCCCTCCCCGCAGGCCATCCCTGTGTGATGGTGGCGCCAGTTCCCTGGGGCTCTAGCACGTTGCCACAACGTCAGTGACTGAAATTGACTCAGAGCTATGGTCTTAGAGTTCCTAGGTCAGAAGGCTGACTGGGTGTCGACAGGCCTGTGTTCCTTTCTGGAGGCTCGCGGGGAGAATCTGTTTTCTTGCCTCCTCCAACTTCTAAGGGCCATCGACGTCCCCAGAGCCAACGGGGGCCGGTCGGGTGTTTGTCACGTGGCACCAATCTGCCCTGCTCTTCTGAGGACCCTGGGACCCCACGGGGCCCACACAGATCATCTCTCCTACAGTCTCCTTGTCCTAAAGTCAGCTCGTGAGCATCCTTAAGTGTCCATAAGGCTAATGCAACATAGCGTGCCCCTCCCCCCGGTTTCTGGGATTCAGACGTGGGCATCTGGAGGGCCACTGCTCCATCTGCCGCCTTGCCAAGGTTACAGGAGATCAATGTCTTCTATTTAACAATCTGCTGGCTGGGCTTAGAATTGTCAGCATCTGGAGATCTCCTGTGTAGGTTTCCATTTGTGCTCTTCTCCCGGCCCCAAATGCTAGGGCTGCTCGGGAGCGAGCAGGCCCTGAGAGCCTCAGGGCTGGGGGGAGCACCGAGTACTGGCCCCTCGTCGGTAGCTATGCCCCTGGACACAGCGCCCAAGGCTCTCTCCAGCCTGTGAGTCTCTGGGGAAACGCGTCACCTTCCTCATCTTACCTCTGACTCCCTACAGTGCTCTCCTTACAAGAGCATTCCTTGGATAAAGAAGATGTGGTATATATATATAATGGAATACTATGCAGCCATCAAAAGAAGTGCCATTTGCGATGACGTGGATGGAATTAGAGGGTATTATGCTTAGTGAAATAAGTCAATCGGAGAAAGACAACTATCATATGATCTCCCTGATATGAGGAAATAGAGCTGCAATTTGGGGGTTTGGGTGGTAGGAAAAGAATAAATGAAACAAGATGGGATCGGGAAGGAGACAAACCATAAGAGACTCTTAATGTCACAAAACAAACCGCGGGTTGCTGGGGGGAGGGGGGTCGGGAGAAGGGGGTGGGGTTATGGACATTGGGGAGGGTATGTGCTATGGTGAGTGCTGTGAAGTGTGTAAACCTGGCGATTCACAGACCTGTACCCCTGGGGCTAATAATACATTACATGTTAATAAAAAATTTAAAAATTAAAAAAAAAAAGAGCATTCCTCCCAGCACAGCTCCATCTCCAGCTCTTTCTGCCTTTTACATAAAAAGGCTAGAAGCAAGGGAAGCAACCTCATCAGCAGGGCTCCAAGAGTAGACACATCAAAGGACGCCAAGCCCGTAAGGAGACTGACTGGAGCCCCCGCTTACATCATCCTGCCACCCAGCGCTCAGCAACGGAGGGATCCACTCCGGTTTCCATGGAGATGTCATCTCATCGCCATTCTCCAGGCCCCGGGAGAAGTGCATCCAGGAGGAATGACTACGCCGGGCTGTGCCAGAGAAGGACAAACTCCCATAGCACAAACCTCTCAAGGTGAAAGGCTGACGAGAGCGAGCTCTGGAATGAGAAGAGGAAGGTGGATGGGCACCGGATGCTTCCTGGAATCAGCCCCAGGGGCCCCTCCCCTGACCCACCCCAGCAGCAGCCGAGAGAGGCCCCAGACTCCTGTCCAAACCCTGCACAAGGGTTCAGAGGCTGAGCTGAGGCCAGAACCCCAGCCCCCTCCACCCCACCCCCTACCCCGCACGGGACCCATCCCCCCTGAAGGAAGGCACTAGGGAGCGGGAATACTGTTTGTCCTGTTGGCTCAGACAAGCAGAGATGGTCCTGCCCCCTCACCTCCACGTCTAGATCTGATCTTCCTAGCCCCGTGGCTTCCAGGGAGACGTGTGCCGGCCCGGGCTTCACGCTGGTTCTGGGGAGGGGGGGCTCTCCACTAACGCCCCGATGCCGCCCACAGAGTGTGAGAGCCGTCAGGTGGCTTATTCAATGGGATGAGAAGAGATAAAAGCAAACTTCCCAAAGTCACTCACTGTGTGCCAGGCATTGCTTTAAGTGCTTTACAAATACTAATTCATTTTGTCCTCCTACCAGATCTAAGGGGGACGGGGGCAGATGATTATCTGCTAGTAAGTGGCAGAGCCAGGCTCTGAAGCCTGGGGTGGCGTTTCTGCTACGTAGGCTGACCCCGCTGTCGACACTAAAGGTGACAGCTGAGGGGCAAGGCAGGCCCACGGGAATGAGTCTGCCATGGTCGGGTGGTGGAAACAGGATGCCAAGCGGGGTTTGTCCTCTTGTTCCTGAATTGCAGCCGAAGACCAAAGTTAAGGGTCAAAGCCACTAAGGATCCCATGTTCTTGGGTCAGAAGTCCCCCTGCAGTGGTGCCAACCCCTTCTTGGACTCAGGAAGAGAACTGTGTCCCATCAAACACCACGCGTTCTCCCCGTCCAACCTGCCGGGGTTCCAAACAGTGTAGGAAGAAGCCTGGGGGAGGGCGGGGGAGGCACGGCTTCCGTGGGTGGGCGGAGCTAACAATAAGAGGTTCGTCCCCTGCTCCCTGGTTAGGGGATTGTCAGAGATTCCCTGGGTCCTTGAGTTTCTGCATCAGGGCAAGGATGCTGGCCTGTTCCAAGGCTGGGCTGATGTTGGCTAAGCAGCGGATCCAAAACCATCTCTGACTACTGCTGGAGCCATGCAAGGAGATGAGTCTTGGGGTGTGTTCTGGGAGCATGTGCCCCACCGATGTGATCCTCTCCTACTGTGGGGGAGCAGGAGGGTACATGGCAGGTTCCTCCTCCCCCCTCCCAGGATTAGTGCCTACATCCATAGAGATTTCCAAAGGCGGAGTCCTCGTAACTTTCAAAGTTTCTAGTTTGTAATTCCTCCTTCTTGCCTTTCCTAATCCCTATCTCTAAAAAAGTTTCCCCATTGATCTGTTTTTTTCATCACTATAGGTTGGTTTGTGCTTTCTAGAATTTGTTGTAAATGTCATCATAGATTGTGTACTTGGTATGGGTTAGCTTCTTTCATTCCATGTGACTATTTTGAGATTGACTCATGTCTATTCCTTTTCCTTGCCGAGTAGTAGTCCCTCGTGTGGATATACTTTCTTTATCCATTCACTTGTTGATGGGCATTTATTACAAATAATGCTGCTGTACATATTTGTATACAAGTCTTTGTTGTGGATGTGTGTTTGAATTTTTCTTGGTAAGCACCTGAAAGTAAAATGGTTGAATCACGTGATAACCGTAGGTTTAACATCCTAAGAAATCGTCAAACTGTTTTCCAAAGTAGTTGTACTATCTTATATTCCTACTAGTAGTATCCCAGTTTCTCCATATTTTCACCAAAACTTGATAGGATCAGTCTTTTTCATTTCAGCCATTTAAACAGATGGCTAGTAGTTTCTTGGTGTAGTGGTTTTCATTTCCATTTTAATGTAGCTGTTTTACTTTGCATTTACCTAACAGCTTATGATGCTGAACACGTTTTCATATGTTTGCCATCATGTGTCTTCTTTGTTGAAGTGTCCAAGTCTCTTGCCCATTTTTAAATTAGGTTGTTTTCTTATTACTGGTTTCAGGGGTTCTTTTTCTATTCTGTATAGAAGTCCTTTATCAGATTTATGCTTTGCAAACATTTTCTCCCAGTCTTTGGTTTGTCTTTTTAGTCTCTTAACAGTATTTGATTTTGATGCACACAAACGTGTCAATTCATGGGTTATGTTTTTAATGTCCTATTTAAAAAATTTTTTTTGCCAAACCCAAATTTACAAAGATTTCCTCCTGTTTTCCTCTCGAAACATAACAGTTTTAGATTTTACATTTAGTTCTGTGATCTATTTTGAGTTAATTTTCATGTATGGATTGGATTTTGCTTTTTGCATATGGATATCTGATTATTCCAACACCATTGAAAAGTAGAGTCTTTATTCTGTATTTAATTTGTGGTGCTTTCTGTTGAATAAGTCTTGAAGTACTCCCATGCTGTTTACGATGACCCTCCACTGGCTGCTTTCAGAAAGATTGGGGAAAGGCAGAAGACCTTAGATCGGTAGTGATAGGCATGAAACCCAGGTAATCTGCTGCCCTTCACAGAACCCCATGCTTATCCTGGACTCTTTTATAAGAAAGGAGCCTTATGCCGGTGGAAGGACAGGAAACTAAATATCTAGACAAAAAAAAAAAAAAAATCCATGACCTCTGGAAAAAGATCAAAACAAAACCATTTGACATTGAAGAAAGGGTAGGGAACCTGTCTGTTCCCTGTCTAGTGCTGGTGAATGGCAAGAAAGCACTCAGTTCCAGGACCTTGCACTGATACAAAACTGAGGTCTGCTGTCTGTGGGAGTGGGGTAAGGGGTGGGTTGACATAAGAAGCCCTTCCCCACCCAGGATGTCCCACAAATACAGGCAAGGCTTTGTTTCCACAAATGAGAGACGCAGCAATAATGAGGGCCAAATGCTCACAGTGTCAAGGACAAAGGCATGATCAGGAATCTGGGAACCCCATCTGCTCCAACATGAGCCTCACACCCAACATTGAACAGTTACAGTCTATAGCTGGGGAAGAGTATAGAGTCTCCCTCTATGATTCAGGCATGTAGGACTCCCTGAAATATGGGCTGGCAGGAACACTGAGAAAAAGTTTACAGCACACAGACACCCTACTAAATGCAAGGTAGCAGGCAGTCTGCCACTGGAGGAATTTGGAGGAATTTGAAGTCTGTGTTGCAACAAGGTAAACTATAACAATTACAAAACTAAGGCTCAGCACAACTGCTGATTATACTTGGTTCAAACCCCAAACTGACAGCCCGACAGAAAAAGAGGGACACCTACTTCCTTCATAAATTCTATTTACCTCAGCCTTTACTGCTATTCGAGACACAGTGTTTGAAATATATTTAAAAATTATAAATGCACACACATATTATGAGACACATTAAAAACCCAGAAAAAAAAATACCAGCCTATCATCAAGAGATAAAGCAATTCACAGAACCAGACTCCAAGATGACACAAAAGTTGGGACTATCAGAGGCTTTAAAGTAATTATGATTATTTTGGGGAAAAGGATCTAGTAGAAAAGGTGGACAACATATGTGAACAAAGGGAGGGAGAATTCCAGGAGAAAGGTATAAATAGAGTCAAATGGAAATACTAAAATAAAAAAAAATAAAGAATTCCTCTGGTAGCTTATAATCAGACTATATATGGTAAAAGAAATAAACAGTGAACTTAAAGATAGCTCAATCAATAGATATTTTCCAAACTGAAACACAAATTGGCAAAATAATGGAAACAACAAATGAGGAAAGCATCCAACAGCTGTGGGCGATGTCACTATCAATGATCTAAAATCAGTGTTTCAGAAGAGAGAGAAAATGGGACAGAAGAAGTATTTGAATATATAATGTCCAAGCATTTTCCTAAGTTAGTTAAAAGCAGCAAACTATAGTTCATAGTTCTGTGAAACTCAGAGAACAATATGGGTAAATTTAAAAACAAAGTGAACAACAACAACAACAAAACAAAACAAAACAAACCTAGGCCCATCACAGTCAAACTGCTGAAATCCAAAGATAAGGAGAAAATGATGTAGGCAAACACAGGGGAGAGAGATGATATATACAGGAGGAAAAGATTTGAATTACAGCAAACTTGTCTTCATAAATTCTGGAAAACCAGAAGCTGGTAAAACATCTTTGAAGCAGTGGGTCAGGAGGAGTGGGGCCACCTGAGTGGCTCAGGCGGTTGAGCATCCAACTCTTGGTTTCGGCTCAGGTCATGATCTCCGGGTCCATTGTTGGTGACCATTGTTGGTGGGACTGAGCTCCATGTCAGGCTCTATGCTGAGCAGAGCGTGGTTAAGATTCTCGCCCTTCCTCTCCCTCTGCCCCCTTCCCCTCAAAAGAGAAAAAAAAATAATAGTAATAAAATACTGAGTGGGGAAAAGAAACTGTCAGCTCATAGTGTTATAGCAGGGAAAATATCTTTTGAAAACTAAGGCAAAATCAAGACTCTGAGACAAACTTCAGCAAGTTCATTATCAGCAGATCTACACTATGAAAATGTTTACGGAAGTTTTACAGATCGAAGGAATATGATGAGATGGAAGTTTACATCTCAATAAACAAATGAAGATTCCTGGAAATGGTAAAGGGTAAATATAAGACTTTTTGTACTTATTTTTAATACCTTCACAACAAGTAACATGCATGACGACAATAGCTCGAGGATGGGAAGGGGGAATGAAAGTCTTCTGTGACCCTCTTACACTCTCTGTGTAATGGTTTATTACTTGACAGCTGTTTATGATAAACCCTAGAGCAATCGCTATTTCAAATAATTAGAGATTTGAGCCAAAAAACATAATTTAAGTAATATATATCCTGACAGTACACAGCTGATACAATTATTTTAAGGAAAGGGGAAGGGTTCAAAAGACTGAAAGGGGAGTAAGTTTGCTCATTGCCTACTCTGTCGCCTGTGGTTATGAAAAGCTAATAAATGTAGCAGTAGAAGTCTGTGCATATTTAATGTGGCAAAGATAAGTTCAAAAATATACTTCTAAAACTCATGCAACTCAACAGCAAAAAAATAATAATCAGTTTGAGAATGGACAAAGGACCTGAATAGACCTCTTTACAAAGAAGATGTACAAATGGCCAACAGGTATATGAGAAGATGCTCGACATCACTCATTGTTAGGAAAATGCAAATTAAAGCCACAATGAGCTGTCACCTCACACCTCCTAAAATGGCCATCATCAAAGTGACCAGAGACAACTAATGCCAGTGACGATGTGGAGAAAAGGGAACCTTTGTGCCTTGTTGGTGGGACTGTAATTTGCACAGCCACCATGGAAAAGTACAGAGGCTCCTCAGATTACAGACAGAACTGTCATATGATCTTGGAATTCCATTCCTGGGGATACACCCAAAGGAAACAAAAACACCAACTTAAAGAGAAATCTGCACCCCCATGTTCACAGCAGCATTATTTACAAGAGCCAAGAGATGGGAACAACCTAAGTGTCCATTGATGGATGAATGGATAAAGAAGTTGTGTATATAAATACAATGAGGAGAGCCTGGGTGGCTCAGTCAGTTAAGCATCTGCCTTTGGCTCAGGTCATGATCCCAGGGTCCTGGGATCAAGCCCCACATTGGGCTCCCTGCTCAGCGGGGAGTCTGCTTCTCCTTCTCCCTCTGCCCCTTCCCCCGCTCATGCTTGCTCTCACTCTCTTTCTCACTTTCAAATAAATAAAATCTTTAAAAAAAAATACAATGAAATATTATTCAGACATTAAAAAACAAGGACATCCTACCATTTGCAGCAACACGATGGACCTTGAAGGCGTTATGCTAAGTGAAAGAAGTCAAACAGAAAAAGACAAATATCATACAATCCCTATTATATATGGAAACTAATTTTAAAAAGACCAGATTTGTGAGTGGGGGTGGGAAAAGAGGGAATTGGAGGAAGGATCCAAAGGCCTACACTTCAGTTATAAGATGACTGAGCACCAGGGCCAAGATATAGTACACAATGAACATAGCTAGCTCCACTGTGGGACAGACAGCAGTGCTGTTAAGAGATTAGATCCTAAGAGTTCTCATCACAAGGAGAACTTTCTTTTTTTTATCTTTCTATTTCATCTATAGGAGATGATGGATATCAACTAAACCCACTGTGGCGTCATTTCACAATACATGCAAATTAAACCATCGCTGTGTGCCTCTTACAGTGATATGTATCAGTTCTCAATAAAACTGGGCAGGGGATGCTTTTTGTTTTTTAAGATTTTATTTTATTTATTTGTCAGCGAGCAAGAGAGCACAAGCAGAAGAGAGCTGCAGGCAGAGGGAGAAGCAGCCTCCCCACTGAGCAGGGAGCCCGCTTCGAGATTCAGTCCCAGGACCGTGGGATCATGACCTGAGCTGAAGGCAGATGCATAATTGATGGAGCCACCCAGGCACCCCGGGGAGAGGCTTTTATTAACCAGTGCAATGTGGCAGAGGAAAGGGAAGATGATAAGGAGGAGGAAGCACACAGGTTGTGTTCCTGTTTATAGAAGGAGATTAATATATTCTGTCTAAAGAAAGCTAAGGATGCTATATAAAGTTTTAATCATAAACACTAGAGAAATAAACAAATGACCTTTCTTACATAAGAAGAACCAGACAGAAAAAAAAAAAAAAAAAAAAAAACGAGACCAAGAAGAGAAAGGATAAGAAAAGGAAGCCAGTGTGTGAAAGACCAGAAGATGGATAAATAAAAGGAAAAAGGAAAAATTAGAAGCGTGACATAAAATTGCATGACAAAACTCAGAGCAAGTATACCGTCATGTCCGTAAGTGCAAACATACTAAACTCGCCTCTTAAGAATGTTTTCAGAGAGGCGCACCAAACAGAACCCGACTCTGTGCCACATACAGAAGACGCACAGGAAACAAAGTGGTTCCAGAAGGCTGAAAATTAAAAAAAATAGGTGATGTTATGCCAGGCACACACCGGTAAGAAATCAAGGGTCCTGAAGCTGAAACTAGGACAGGAAGGCTTCAGGTCAAAGAGAGCTAGTGTGTAATGCCAAAGGTTGTAATTCACTCAGATTAGTCATATTTATACACCCGTCCACATACCAGAAAATTTCATACAACAAAAATTATAGGGAATAGGAGAAATGGACAACAACACAGGAGGGTATTTTTATCTCAGTCCTGGGAAGATCAAGAAAACAACTGAAAAGAAATGGATCCAGTTATGGTCAACCCTAGTTAAACAACGGGGCAAACTCTGTTCCCTGATCACAGAGAACACACCTTCTTTCCAATACCCAAGTCAGTATGAACACTCCTGAAAATCTTACATAAAGCCACAAACATCAGTATATAGAATAGGTAATATTCTCTAATCCCAGTGTAATAAAACTAAGAATTTATAGGGATATCAGGGAAAAAGATCTTTTCCTTCTGGAAATTCATGAACTCCTTATAAAACTACTCGGAGGCTAAAGGTGAAACTGCAAATAGAAATTCTAAACAAGGCAATGAAAAAGCACATGTATTAAATCCAGTGGAATCACAAATACAGCAGATCTCAGCGGAAAATGAATAATGTTTGATCGATCTATCAGTTAAAAATAATTAAAGTAGGTGAATTAAGAGCCCACTCAGAAAGATAGAAAAAGAAAAGATAAAGCAGAAGAAAGGAAGATATAAACACAGAAAGTAATTTGATGGCAGAGAAACATAGAACTCATCCATGAATCCAAAAGCTGGTGTCTTAAGAAGAACAAATGTAATATATAAGATATTAGCTAACCTAATTGCAAAATTAAAATGAAGACACACACACACAAAAAACACCAAAAAAAGAAATACGGTAATAAATATGGAAGAGAACATTCAAAAATCATGTGAAACTGCTTTGCACAACTATTACGTAAATATGTCTTAAAACTGTATAAAACAGACGTCAGTTCTGGCTGGGAGGGATCGCATGAGTAACTGGTAGAGCGAAAACCATACCCCAGTCTTGTGACTCCCAAGGCAAGGCTTTGCTAACACATCTACCGCCTCCTGCCTCCTACTTGGAACCCCCTTGGCCAGGTGCTGTCCAGCCTCTGCAGGAGGGACAATTGGCAGGAAGGTGGGAGGCGTGGGGGGTTCTGGATTTGTAGAGCCAGTGAAATAAAATCATCCATTTCTTGTCCCAGGGGACCCAAAGACCCACCCAGGCAGGGTCCCCCTTCTTCATGGCAGCCACAACCCTGTCCACTAGGATCAGCCAGCACCCTGACAGTAGAAGACTCTGCAGGTCATAGTGTACCCCATATGACAGGCTGACTATGTCCTCCAACTGCCTGGGGTCCTCCCTCAGACACAGCCCTCACTCTGCTACGTCCTCTGTTCTCCCCCTTTGGGGGTTAAGCCCCAGCTGGCTGCCAGGCAGACCTCTTGTCTCCCCAAGAATCTAACACAATACCCAAGAGGTGAAGGGTGCCACCAGCATTCCCAAACCCAATGTGGAGTCCGCCCCCCAGACAGCAGGCTCCAAGAGCGCTTGGATCAAGATGGTGTGGACAGACACCAAACATGTTCCCCATGTGTTCCTCCATGGAACAGAACTCCGGAACAATGTGACTAATATGACCCACTTTGTAAACTTTTCTCCCGCTTCTTGTAAAAGCAAGATGGAGAGAGAGACAGAGACCGAAGGAGGGAGAGAAATAAAAGTATAAAGTGAAATGAATTTTCTTATCACCCCAGGTAATTCTCCCCAGCCCGTGTGTCCAGGAAGCAGGCTCTTGTATTAATGTCGCATGTGTCCTCATTTTTCCAAAGATAGCCCACACATAAAACAGCATACACGTGCGTATCAACAGGTTACACACACGCAAACACATTCTATGAACTGTTAACACCAAATGGAGCCATTCCTTCCCTCCTTCGTTGGTTCCTTCGTCCATTCATCCATTTCAAACAGACGAGGTGCTAAGGATACAGCACCCACAAAACCAGCCCAGCCCCCTCTGTCACAGCGCCCAGCTGCTAAGGCACACGATCCCCAAATAACCACGCAAGTAAAGGTGTGATTAGGAACTGAGACCCAGCGAGGAAACACACGTGATGACTGAACGAACGGAGAGGCCCGGCCGGTGATGCCACGGCTGTCATTGGTTAAGGGACGGCCACCAGCAAGCTGGGCGCCCGGCCCTGGCCGCAGGCACATTCTCTTCGGGGCTCTAATACGTTTCCGATTAAAAAGAGAGCTGTGAGTCAGGGCCCTCGGCCATCTGCTGGGCAGGACTCACAGGGCTCACGTCCCCACCCCACCCTGGCCCCCAGGAGTGCTGCAGAGGAACGAGAGACAAAATTATTCCATGTGACTCAGGCAGAGAAAGGCTGGCCTGGCTCCCGCCCACTATTCCCTCCCTGCCTGGGGAAAAAAAAAAAGAAACAAACCCTGGTGGTGGGCATTGCTCTGCCTGGACCTCCCAGGGACACATCAAACTTCGGACAGCCCAGCAGAGCTCACTGGCCTCTCCTCTGCCCCCTGACTTACTCGACCTTCTGTCCTGGATCCCGCACGGACCTCCTCACTCCCTCACTCCCTCATTCCCGGCCCGCCCTTCCTCCCATTCTCCGGCTCCTGCCCTCACTCCTGCCCTGCCCTTCACATGGACTCTTCCAGGAACCCCTCACTGACTCCAGGCTACGGACTTCTCCTCTCTGGCCTCAACATACTTTCCTAACACACTTGCTGGCGATTCCCCACCCTCCACCGGCATCTCCTTCCCTGGAGACCAGGCAGGCGACCGGGGAGGGCAGGGGCCTGGGGGCGAGTTGACAAAGGGCCATGGTAGGGAATGGCGAGGATTCAGGCCGCCTGGAGAATGCTTGTCCCCGTGAGAGGCAGCCACCCCCCAGCCACAGGTACGGTAGTGGCAAGAGAGCCAAGGCTTCAAGTTACCAGACCTTCCGGGCTTTTACGAGAACCAGATTTGCTTATGAAATCCCTGGATTTATTCAAGTTGGTCCCTAATTCACATTTGAAACACTCTGAGTGATTTGTTCATTCCTGTACTTCGGACTTTCCTCTGTCTGTGTCCCACCTCTTCCAGAACCGTCTCCCACGGTGGCTGTCCTTCCTGCCCACGGCGCGACCGTACCGTGCTCCAAGACGGGCCTTGCCCGTCACACCAACGCTTTCCTTCATGTTGTCCTCTGCTTCCCCTTTGCTGTCCGTCCACATCCTCCCCACTCATGAAGGTCACCTTGCTGCGACTGCTTAGCCCCAAGTCTGATGACTCTGTCCCTCTCTGCCTTGGTGCCTCTCCTGTGTGTTGTAGCTCTGTCCTTGCACGACACACAGTCTGACCTGTGTGACCAGCCGTGTGTATGCCCCCGTCCTCGCTGGAGGGGAGACTCTGTGATACAGACACGGTCCGAGTCACAGACCCGGAACATGTCAGAGGCGGAGACACATTTCAGGAACTGTGACAGTCAGAGGTGAAGAACAGCACCGTGTGGGGCTGGGCATTTGGGGATTCGGCGTCCCAGACCCACTGCACGTCCAGGGTCTGCTTCCGGGACACACACACACAGTTTCTCCGGGGCCTCCAGCCCTCAGCCCCAGCCCAGCCACAGGACGTGCCACGTCCCCATGTGCGCTGCGGCCCTCACACGCTGCCCAGGCCTCGTCATTAGTAACCTGGTACACATCTTGCTTTGCTCTTCCCCCCAGCTTACGGCCAAAAACATCTGTATGAGGACGGGCCTTAATGGAGTGTTTGGCCCTGCTCCTCGCCCTCCTCCTGCTCCTGGAGTCTTGGTCCCCTCTGGGCTGCTTACGACTGTTTGCTGTGGCCCAGGGTGCAGGAGCAGGTGCAGGGCAACGGGGAGAGCACATGAGTTCATGCAAGTCAATGAGCCCGCGTCTCAGTTCTGACCCGGAGGACAGAGGACGAGCGGAGCATGTGGGCCAGGGCAGCCAAGGCAGGACGTGGAACACAATAAAACGTGGCCTGGTTTTCCCGGAGGTGTGAGCGGGATGAGAAATGGCCCCCGGATATGGGTCTGAGAGGTCCCCTGAAGTCTGTGGCATGGCGGTCAGCGGTCTCCCTCTGTGGAACCAGAGAGCCCTCAAGAAGCAGAGCTTCGGGGCGCCTGGGTGGCTCAGTGGGTTAAGCCGCTGCCTTCGGCTCGGGTCATGATCTCAGGGTCCTGGGATCGAGCCCCGCATCGGGCTCTCTGCTCAGCGGGGAGCCTGCTTCCCTCTCTCTCTCTCTCTCTGTCTGCCTCTCTGCCTACTTGTGATCTCTGTCAAATAAATAAAATCTTAAAAAAAAAAAAAAAAAAAAAAAAAAGAAGCAGAGCTTCGTCTCTTGGCACACGGGCCCAGGGTCACACTGTCCACCGTCGTGTGAACTGCGGGGCTCTGGGCCCTGGCCGTTTGCACCGGTCTTGGTTTTCGAGACACTGGCATCTAGAAGGACACAGAGCCGTCCCTCCCCCACCACCGCCTTCCCACCCCCGCCGTCAGCTCCCCTGCAGGGATCCCTTTCACCCCTGGGTTTGGTTCACATTGAAATGAGAGAAAAGATGGTGCTGGCACCAAGCGAAAGGCTTGATGGGTGCCAGGGGCCATCGTTTCTTTTTGGTGGTGGTCTCTTGGCCCAGGAGCTACCAGCAGATGCTCTTATGCTAAGCAGTGTTCAGACCTTCCACTCAACAGGCTCTTTTCAAGTTCTTCCTGTGTGCTGAGCCCGGTACTAAACTCTGCAGAAGACAAAGGTGCCAGCCAGGGTCCTCATCACAGGTGCTTACAGTCCATTAGGGGAGAGAAACCGTCAGCATCCCTTCAAGTGCTACAGGTCTTAGGAGAAGAACTCAGGATGGGGAGGAGAGCATCTACAAGGACAGCAGACACGGAGTTGGAGGCTCGTGTGTAGGTGCTAGGCAGGGGTGCGGGCTAGCTGAGTGCCTGATGGCAGGGGGGTGGGATGAGGGCAGAGTTTAAGCACATGAAAAATGCCCTGAGAAGTCTGCTTTTTCAAGCCCAGCCGGCCAGTGGCTTTGTGCCCTTGGGAACTGAGAGGACTTCTGCTTTGTGGGGTTCCCTGAATAGTCACACGAGCTTGTGGTCAGTGGAGTTGGCTGATGAAAATGGGGGTCTCCTCCTTTTGGGCCAAGAGGCTGTTTCATTGTTACCGTGAAATCACAACCCAGTCAAGGGCAAATGAAGGATGCCAGTCCCGCCAGGATTATCTGCTTTGGGACTCCAACACTCTCAATCCCTGGGACCAGGACTCTGAGGTCAAGGCAAGGCCCTGTAGCTTCCTCCTTAAGGAGACGGTCAGCTGCCAGGCTCTGCTTCCATGACTTAAGCCTTGACATTGTCAGTTCTTTCTGCTTTAAGAGGAAGTTTTTCTCTCCCAGCAAACAATCCCTGGTCTCCATAGTGAGAAGCTCTGTAACTTCACAGAGTCATACCCTTCCTGTATGGGAACTATGCACCTGCCTGGATGGTTTCAAGGCCAAGGCTCTAGTCACACAGTAAGAACTTAGCCAACTTCTTGTTGGAAGTTAGAAGTCATTAGCTCGAACAAGGGGAGACTCTTGTCTTTAGCCACGCCCCACTCCCACACCCTCACACCCTCATGGTAAGTTCCTTGTCTTTTCTGAGGTACTCTTTCCCCAGATGTTGAGGGGCTAACTTCTGGTGGGGGGTAGGTGGGGATTCCTAATCATGACATTAGAGGGTTTGATTACTATTTCAAAGACTCCTTACATGAGTTCCCACAAGGCTTAGGAGATTTATGGAGATCTGTCCTCCCTCCAATGCCCAGCCCTCACCACATGCCAAAGTCCTTGGGCAGGTTGGCAGATCAGGCACGACTTGGACCCCAGGCCACGTGTCAAAGGAGTAGCTTCATGATCCAAACAGCATGTGTGTTCCTTGGCTTCATGTTTCCCCGCCGGGCTAATAAAAACTCTACCCAAAGAGGAGCCTCATGTGTCCTGAACTAACTCACCCAGGACAACGGCTGTCAGGTCAGAGGAAGCCGATAGTCTATGCAGATTTCTTACTTCAAGCTAAGAATGTTCTAGATCTTGATTAGCTGTTTTTGTTATTTGTCGACTGCATACTTCTGCCCAAGCCCTCGGTGGGAATGACTGATGCATGGAGCGTTCACATCAGAGGGAGGCAGGTGTTTTCTCAGAACAACCCCTCCTACCCTCAGGGAGGCGAGTGATGTTAGGCTCTGTTCCCCACATAGAGCTGTGAGTGGCCGAGACTCTGGGAGGGTCAGCATGCTGCCCGTGACCATTGCATAAGCCAGAGGAGTCACGGACATCATCAGCCACCCCTCTCCACCTTCTTGCCATTTTATTCTTCGCCAGGTGCCCTTTCTCAGATGTGAGCGGCACTACAGTTCTGTTAAAATAGGACCATAGATGAAAAGAACCACAGGCCTGGGCTGGACCTTTCTTTGGAAGGAAAGCAAGGGATGATTGTCAAACAACGTGGGGCCTCAAATAAAAGGAGCTCTTCCTCATTTCTTTTCATAAAGAGCCAAAGTTTGCTTTCTGAGAGCACTCAGAGTCGGAGCCTGGTTGACCAGATGGTCTAATGGGTTCCATAATCTTGTTTCCCTGACCTGGAAAAGAGCCTTTGATTTTCTCTCGCTCTTATTTTCCAGGCTCTCCTGGAAAGCAAGTTTACTCCCACCCTATCCAACCATACCTTTCATGACCTTGTGTGCACTTTAACCATCTTCCCCCTGGTCCATCATCTTCTTGTCACCAAGGCCCTAACTTCTCGAGCTCAGGAGGTACCAGCAGGAAATGTTGAGCATACACCGCCAGCTTCACTACGGAGGCATGCCGAGCTCGAAGAGGCTAGGTTAGGAAGCATCTCTATGGCCTGAAGCAATGGATGCCTTCCTGTCATCGAGGCCTAACTGATTCTTCCTGGGTTTCTGGAAGTCCAGCTCCAAGGTGACATTGGCTGCTGCCTTCAGGCTCTGTGCCTTGTCCCTTCCTGGAGGGTGATGGCAGGACCTGGGGTCCCCAGTTCACAGCAGCCTGATCTAGGGGAAGCAGGATGGAGGTGGCCTAGGCTGTGACCCTCAGGGAATCCATGTGAGCCCGGTTGGCACTTCCCTTTGGGTGCCTGGCTTCCGTCCTCCAGCCTCTCTTCCACTCTGGCTTTGGGAAGTTCATTGCCCTGCTGCTCCGGGGGCCTTTGCATCAGGCCTCCAGAGGTCTGGGCTTCAGCATTGAAGGGTTCTCCTCCGCTGCAGAGGTGGGGCTGAAGGTCCTGGGGCTTTGGGTCAGTATGAAACCAAACTTTCTTCGTGTATTTTCATCGTACGATGAAAATGTAGGTTGAAGGTGTACAACATGTAGGTTGAAGGTGTACAACATATGATTAGACACGCGTGTATATTGCAGGACGATGACCACAGGAGGTGATCCCATGCCACCACCTAAAATATAATGATCACAACGTGCACCCTTGTGTTTCCCCTGCGGTGGTGGTTAGTGAGGAACCTTAACTCCTCTGCGGTGTCTGAGCCTCACAGAAGCCCTTCCAAGTGCTGTTCGTGTCTCTGCGAACTTGCTCTGTCCTTTCCCTGAATCCTGGCTCCACCCCTTCAACTCCCCCTCCTCCACCCCACTCCTCTACCTGGAAAACCCCTCTGCACCTTTCAAGACCCAGCTGGAACGTGTGGCCACATCTTCTGTCTCCAGAACCACTGTAGGCATGAGCAGGGACCACCCCTTCTGTGGCCCCTCAGGGCTCTGCACCCATGGTCTCCACAGGCCCTTACCATGCGCCATTTCATGTGTGTGGCAGCTGGGCTCCAAAGATGGCCACCAACAATCGTGCCTCTTCCTGTACACGCTTACCCCTGCCCCCGCCAACAACTAGGGCCTATGTCCTCTGTCCTGGAATTTTGGCTAGGCCCATGGCCACTTTGAGGAAATGACCCATTCCAGGAAGTGCACCTTTCGCTCCTTCTCTCTTGGCATGCTCACTGTCAGGGAGCTCCCTGGGATCCAGCCGCCATGCCTCGAGAAGCCCCGGCTGTGGAGCGGGCCACATGTAGGCCCTCAAGTTGACCATCGCTCTTCCACTCTCTGCTGCCAGCAAGGTGAACCAGTCATCTTGGACGCCCCCAGTCTGCTGCCCAGAGGCACCAACCAACATCACATGGAGAAAACGAGGGACCGGGCTGAGCCCAGACGACCCACACAATCATGGGAGATAATAAAACAATTGTTCATAGCCGCTACGTTTGGGGTGAGCCATGGGTAAGTGACATGGATGACTGAGACATTGTTTCTGTATCATCTACAAGATTGTAAACCCCGTGTGGGCAGGAGCTGGGGTCTTGGTCATGTGTGTATGTCCCACACCCAAAACAGTGGTCTGGCTGAATGGTTAGGAGCTCAGAATCGATGTTCAAGGGGCCTGGGGTTGAATCCATCTTCTTCCATCTTCTTCCATCTCCTCACTGGTTATGAGGTTGTTATCAGTCAGGGTTCAAGTGGGGCCGCAGAGCCACGAAAATGATTGTAGGACAAAGGGACTTATTATAGGGATTCAGCCTGAAAGGAACATTAGCTGGTGAGAAGGATGTCTGGAAGGGGAGTCAGAGGATCAGAGTCACTACCCCATCTGCCTGAGGGGCCAGCCTGGACTTCCCAGAAAATCGAGCCACCACATACACCCAGCCCCTACTCTGGATGGACAGGGCACACGGGTGGAGAGGTCTGTTGAAACTGCCACCTCTGTCTACCTACCAACTCTGGCTGAAGGTGTGGGGCCTCTCTTGGTCCGGGGGATCCGAAGCCGTGTGACAAACCTGACAGGAAGTCAAGGAGAATGAGAAGGAGCAGGGACCTGCTAGAACCTTTGCTTTGGTCCAACACCACAGGCATCATGGCAGCCTTCCGGGATCAGTGGCCACTGCTGCCCTTCCGCCTTCCAAATCTCATACAGGCTGGTCTTCTGGTCAGCTCGCTACGGCCCCTCTAAGCTAGAGCCGTACAAGGAACGGAATTCAGCCTTCAGCAAATGGCTTTCCTCGAAGCCTTGGTTCCTTGTCAATAGAAGAGGGAAATTGATACTTACCAAATTCAGATTGTTGGAGAGATTAAATGAGAAATAGATGTATGGTTCGTTGTGTTCTAAATTCTCAATGCATGCTAGCTGTGCTGCTTGCCATAGGAGAGCGCGTTCTCATGCTTGTTTGTCGGAGGAATGAATCGGAACTCTGGAGAGGCATGCTGGGGGGCAGGAAATACAGCATGGCCCAGAACTTCAAGGCCAAGCTGGAGCAGTCTGGACCTCTCCCAGGAAGCTTCACTTTCAGTCTTTAGTGGCTCGAGGAAGTAGAAGGGGGAAGAAAGCAGGACCGAGGCAGCTTTCTGGTCCTCCTGGGGCTGCCCTGCAGGCTTTGCTCTCTTACAAAGGGAAGTTGGCCAATGTGGAATACCTTCTCCCTTGTACTGCTCCAAGCCTGCCCAGAGTTTCCGACATCCTGGCTATGGCGTGTTAGCAGCCCCTCATCCCCGGGCATCTACCAGCAACGGAGGAGGTGGAGAACGGCTGTGGGTGTGAAGGCAGACTGCCTTCACCTGGGTCTGCACAAAGCTGATGTTTGCCACATAGCAGGGAGTTATTTGGGTGGCTGGGAAATTGGGCGAAGTCACCAGGCCACAGAATACCTAAGGGAGAGAGCTCAGAGCGCCTTGGGCAGAGGCTGGGGGGACGTGGGGTGCTGGTGTTCCTTTTTATATGGAAAAGAGAGGCCTCAGCCCAGTGGCCTCCCCTGAGTGGATAAGCTGCTCACCCCAGTTCCACTCTTAAACCCCTAGAGCCCACCCTTCATACAGGGCCAGTGCGACCTCTATTTAAAACATAAACCAGACCACGTTACTCCCCACGCCACTCTCCAGGGCACACACGATATGTCAGGGCATCTTACGCTGTGGCCTGCAAAGCCCATGTGAAGTGGCCTTACCTCCCACTCCCCCCACCCCCTACCGCCTTCTACACTGCACAGTTTTGTGCACAGTTTCTGGCCCCTGGGCCCCCCGGCCCCCAGCCCAGAGCAGACTTAGCAAATGCAGGGTGATGTGGGGAGTGAGCACATAGGCCTGAGCTGCTGACTGTGTCATGTCTGCCCCCTCCCTCTTTTCTTTTCCTCCGGCTCTATTGGAATGTTTGATCGTACAATGAAAATACAACACATGTAGGTTGAAGGTGTACAACATATGATTAGACACGCGTGTATATTGCAGGACAATGACCACAGGAGGTGAGTTAACACCTTCCTCCCTTCACACGACTGATTCTGCGTGATGTGAATTTACCATCTACTCTCTCAACAACTCTGAACTATATAACGTGGCGTTGTTCATTATTATCACCACGCTGCCCATCAGAGCCCCAGAAGTTATTTATCTTATGGCCAGGAGTTTGTACCCCTTGAACCAACGTCCCCCTAGGTCCCCTGCCGCCAGCCCCTGGCAACCACCATTCGAGTCTTGATTTCTATGAGTTCAGCTTTTTAGATTCTGCATATAAGTGCGATCATACTGTATTTGTCTGTCTCTGTCTGACTTATTTCACTTAGTGTGATGGTCTTCAGTTTCATCCATGTTGAAAATGGCAGGATTTGTTTCTTCCTTATGTCCGGGTAAATTCCACTATAGATACACCACATGTCCTGTACTTGTCCACCCACCGATGGCGTTCTGTACCCATTCACTCATCAACGGATACTTGAGCGGCTCTCACCTCTTGGCGAGTGTGAATAATGCTGCCGTGAATAGAAACTATCCATCCAGGAGCGAGTGTGGGTATCTATTCGAGACGGTGTTTCTATTTCCTTTGGATATAGATCTAGAAGTGAGAATGCAAATTCAAATGGTAATTCTATTTTAAATTTTTTGAAGACCCTCCCCCCCATACTGTTTCACACAGTGGCTGCGCCAACCTACACGCCCAGCAAGGGGTCCCTTTCCTGCATAGCCTCACCAGTACTCGTCGGCTCTTGTCTTCATGGCGACAGCCGCTCTGACAGGTGTGAGGGGGTATCTCACTGTGGTTTTGATTTGCATTTCCCTGACGAGGAGTGAGATCAAGCAGTTCTTCATTACCTGTGGGCCGTCCGTATGTCTTCTGTGGAAAAAGGTGTATTCAGGTCCTCCGCTCATTTTTAGTCAGATTGGGCTGGGGGGTTTGTTTTGTTTTGCTGTTGGCTTTGCATAAGTTCCTTGTATATTTTGCTGATGTAACCCCTTGTCAGGTAGATAGTTTATTTTCTCCCATTCAGGAGGTTGCCTTTTTCTTTTGATGATTTCCTTTGGCAGAAGCCCCTTAATCTTTTCCAACCCCTTCCTTCTGAGCAAAGGGACCTGACCTTGGGGACGTCCGGTTCTCCACTATTCTGTGACTAGTTTTGACCAAACTCCCACTCACTCTTCCCAGCATCTAGAAGCTCTTAGAGGGGCTCATCCTGCCCATTCTCTTTCATAATGCAGAGAGCGTTTGAGCGCTAGAGCCGGAAAGTGAGTCAGCCAGCGTGAGGGAGAGGCAAAGCTGCCCTTGGCCTTGGCTGCCGCCTGGAGGGCCTCTCCCCGAGCCGCCCCCTGGGCTGTGGGGCCTGGGCTGCAAGATCCGGGGAGCAGCCGCTCGTCCTCCCCGGGCCCCCTGCCAGGCTGGGACCCCGCATGGGCCGCAGTCTGGCCTCTGCGTGGCCTGATTGCTGCCAAGACTGCCTCTTGGCTGACCCTGAACCCTGCTGCCACCTGGGGCCTCTGCCAACATCTCGACTCAGCCCCAAGGAGGGCGGCATTACCGTCCCAGGAGCAAGAGGGGAGCAGGAGGGAAGCTGAGGAGGATGTTGGAGAGGGGAGGGCAGCTGAGCAACCTGTGCGGGGGGCCGGGGGGGCAGAGATGGTGGTTCCAGGGAGCAGTTCAGAGCCAACAGGAGAGAGGGTTCGGGGGGGGATCAAGCAGGGGCCCTGGAGCCAATCCGCCAAGGCTTCCAACCCCAGCGAGTCACTCAGGGACCTTGGCCAACTCACTTAGCCCGTCTGAACTCCTGTCCTCCCCGGCAATGGCACTTACACTGGAAAGCCAGTGCGGCACAGGTAACTGAGGCTGCGGGAGATTATCTGGGGAGCTGTGCTTTGCCCCTGGTGAAATCCCCTTCCAGGCTGACTCCCAGGGCGGCTCCGTGAGGAGCTCTGTCCAAAGGGACTGGCCCCGGGTGGTGCAGATGGAGGTCTGCCAAGCTCATCCCCCTGGAACATTCTCCGTAGGATCCAACCACCATGCCGGGAGCAAGCGTAGGCAAGCGTGCAGAGAGGCCCACGTGAAGAAGAGTCAAGATCCTGACCAACAACCCCCCCAGGCTCCCAGCCAGGAGCCAGCCCCATGCACCACCTGCCAGCCATGGGACTGAGTCCCCATGAACACCACGTGAGGCCGAAGAAATGCCTAGGCCGCCCACGGAATCAGGAGAGAGGATATACGTGTCGTGTCTAGGGCTGGGGAGGTTCATTGTACAGCAAACACCCAAACATCATCTCGTGGAGTTGCAGCGAGGCCAGCAAGTAGACAGCAAGCGCTCCATAAATGTCGCTGTATCAGTACCGGGGCCTGATCCTAACAAGCCATAAAGCGTGAACGCTTCCTGCTCTCCACACACAGACGCCAACAAGCAGCAGGCCTGATCGTTGGCAGTTTGCAAAGCCCTTTGAGTCTCAGACTCGATCCACATCATGGCAACACGAGTACCAACGGGATGACGGGCCGGGCCCAGGGGGACTGAGCTCCTGCGGGGCTGAGCCGGGGCCGAAACTCAGTCTCGCTGTTCCAAGCACAGCGCCATTTAACACAAGAACTTCCTCACAGGCGGCGGCAACAGGTTTTGGAATGAGAGACAACAGCACAGAGGTTTAGCAGTTCCCCAGAGAAAGCAGACCTGGGACCGCCTCCTCACCTGGGACCGCCCCCTCACCAGGTGGCCTGCAGCAAAATACTGAAGGCCAGCCTGGGTCCCACGTCTGGGAGACGGAAGTAATGCGCGTGGCCTGGCCTTCCTCCACCGAGGAACGCCGTGAGAATCCAATCAAAGAACAGGTGAGAAGGGGTGATGGTTTTTCCGCAGTTTCTGTAGAATTCTTTGACGGGTTCTGGTTCCTTCTTATCATTACAGTGGTCCTGCATCTCTCACAGGACCATTTGGGGTGCCCACTAGGCCTATACGCCATGCCCTCGGAGTGCTTGGAGTCTGGAAAATTCCGACCCCTGCTGGTGGCTGGAGAAGGGTGCTGTTGGCCTCAGTCACTGACTGGGCCCAGTTCTGGCCCTGGGCCCTAAGCAGGAGGAACGGTGGGCAGAAGCTGTCCTTTGTTCCTCCTGATAACATCCCATTTGGACAGGTGCAGGCCACATTCCAGACTACTAACCCTTGACCTCGTTTTCATCCAGTCAAGGAAGAGGACTCACTGGCCCGGCCTCCCCCACCCTCACTATTTTCCTTCCTGGTCTCAGTGGGAAGATTGCAGGGGGACGCCTGGGTGGCTCAGTTGGTTAAGCGGCTGCCTTCGGCTCAGGTCATGATCCCAGCATCCTGGGATCAAGTCCCACATCGGGCTCCTTGCTCAGCGGGGAGCCTGCTTCTCCCTCTGCCACTCTCTCTGTGCGCGCTCTCTCTCTCTCTCTCTGACAAATAAATAAATAAAATCTTAAAAAAAAAAAAAAAAAGACTGCGGGGATGTTTCCTCAAAAGTGAATGGGGCGCTCATGGCTTGGTTGAAGGTGAAAACCCGAGGACATGTCAGGCCTCAGCATGTCTGCGTCAAGACCAAAAGGGCACAAATGGATGGGCCGTGTGGCTATCTGGGGAAAGCGCTGTCTTGGAAGCAGGAGCCAGAAAGAACCACGCCTCCTCTAGCTCCCCCTCTGCTTACCATCTCCCAACACCAGAGCGCAGTCATCGAACTCAAGAACCGGACGTGGCTGCGAGGACATGAACGGGTTCACAGAACACATTCAGAATCGGCCGGGATCTGAGTCACGATCCCAACTTGCGTTCCGTTGTCTCTAGTTCCCCAATCTGCAGCCACTTTTTCGGTCTTGTCTCTTGTGACCTTGACAGTGGCCAGTGAGTTCGTAAAATGTCTCTCACTCTGAGGCTGTCTCCAGTTTGCTCGTGACTAGACTAAGGTTGTGCGTTTGTGGCAAACACGAGGCGGTCCCTTTCTCGGGGGGTGCATGAGATCAGTCCGTCTCAGGCCGGGTGATGGGAACCTAGGTCCCCTGGCTAAGGTGAGGTTTTCTGGACTTTTCTGCTACAAAGTCACTACTTTCCCTCTGTAATTACTGTCATATGGGGAGAGACCGTTAGGATCTACAGATTGTCCGTTTCTCATCACGGACGTTCTACACACTAATACCCATCAGGGAGCCTTACCTGTAGCAATGACTACAGTGTTTGCCAGATGGTGAATTGTTCTTCCCAACATCTCTTCCACATTTACTCATTGGAATGCTACTGTAAGGTCGCGATGCCTGCTCTCCTATGCACGTGTTTGATTATTTATTTATCCCAAGATGAACTTGAGGGTGTAACTTGACTCTGTGGGTTATCACCCTTTCCTCTCGGTTTCTCTGTTGCTCGAATCGCTCAGGCTTTGATGTCTGGGTGCTCTGAGGGGTCGGCCCCCCTGTGCTTTCACCTGCCACATGGGAGCGTGTGGCGGACGTCCTGGTGTCATTGTTCGGGGATGGGGCCTGGCTTTCCGACGTTCTTGCTGCTCTCCAGGTGGTCCCACCGTGCCGCCTGGGTTGAGACCCGCTGACGGAGGGCGAGGCCTCATCCGCCAAGGAGGAAGCTACGGCTCCGAGCGGGGAAAGCACTTGCTCAGAGTTAAGCCGTTGAGTCGGGGGGCCCTTGGGACCACAGGCCTGGGTTTGCCCACTCCTCCCTGGCAGCCAAATCCCATGCCAGAGCAACCAGACGTCCTGGACAATGGTGCTTATAGCCGGGGACCCCGTCCGTCCTTTCAGAGAGTCCATGGGGTCAGAGCAGAGTTACTCCCTGTCTGCCCTGCCCCCCGGTCGGGTGCCATCGTGGAGCAGCGCTAAGACACTCTTCACCTTCCTCGCTCCCGCTCTTGCCCACACACGCGAGTGTGCCTCGGGGCTTCCCAGAGACTACACGGCAGGGGCTATTCAACAGGCTGACTACAGCCGCAGATGGGGAAATTCAGTCTTCTGTGAGGCCGGGCATGAAGGAGATTCGAACAATAAAACAACACCGCACTTCTCACTAATTTCTGTTTTGGAAAATATAGCTATCTGTCATAAGAAATGCATTATATGGGTTTATTGCGTTAACGAATGAATACGTCTTAAGTATCTGTCACGGTAACTATTGATAGAGCTCATGCAAAGGACTTTGGGCTTATCAGTAATTTTTGAGTGTAAAGAGGCCCCAGAACCAAAATGGTGTTCGAGAGTATTCTAGAAATGGTTTTCTACTTTTCTAGAATATTCCAGTCCCATGGGATATAACATTTAAAAAAAAAAAAAAAAGGCCTACCCCCTACCACCGTCAAATTCTCTAAGCACTGGTGGGTTGTCAAAGCGCTCTCTCGTCCCCTGCCTCACCACGGTGTCAGTGACGAGGGCCCTTCTCTGTGACTTCCACAGCTTACCAGAACACCCACAAGCAAAGGGCAGCACGCCTCACATGTTGTGAAATTGATGGAGATTTCAAAAATAAATGACAATTTTATGTTTATGAAAAATAGTAGATAACTAAAATACCGGCTAATGCAGGGAGAACGGAGACATCCAGCTGGAAGCCCGAGTCCTCCTTAACTGCCCCGTGCTCTGACAGGTGGATGCAGTGGGCACTGGGGAGCATGCGGTGTCTTAGCCCCAAGGTTTCAAGAGGCAGTGATCCCAGTGCAGACCACAAGAGCGTTCTGAGTGCAAAGGATTTGGGGGGAGGAGGTGTTGGAGCACACGGGGTGTGTGTCGGTGCCAAGATCCAGTCTCTGCCTTCAGGCACACGTGGTGTCCGGGGAGACGGAAGGGGTGAGGCTCTCAGAACGGCGTGGTGATGCTACAGGGCTGCAGAGACCCTCCGTGAGAGAAGGTGCTCATGTCTCAGCTGGGACTTTCTGCAGGGCCACAGGCCTAGGAGAGCAGGCCTCCCGGTCTGCCTTCTGGGTCTCCTGGCTGTGCATGAAAACCACCCAGGGAAGCTTAACCCAGCGCTGATGCCCGTGCCGGACCCATGATGGGGAGGACTGGCTGCTTGTAGTTTTTAAAAAAGCATCTGGTGCTTTCCGTGTGCAGCCAGGGCCGAGGACCATGATTCGAATTTTCCTGGGTTTGCTTATGGCCTCCAGCAAGGACTGGCCGCATCATTCACAGGGCCCAGTGCAAACGGAAAATGTGAGGCCCCTTGTTCAGAAAACTATGAAGGGCTTCCAGATGGTGACAGCAGAGCAGCGAACCAAGTGTGGGACCCTCCCGAGCCCAGGAGTCCCTGCAGATGTCCCAGGGGTGCACGTCTGTGAAGCCACACCTGTCTCTGCCTGTTACTGCCCTAACCACTTCCTCAGAGGGACCCACAGCTGACTTGCCCTCCTCGGTGACAGTCCCTGAGAAGAATCCGGGGCTGGTTCTTCAAGGCAGCGGGCCCTCCGGTCCCGTGTAGCCTCAGAACAAATGAAGTCATCTCCAAAGCCGGAGGCAGGCAGAGGAGTGCGGGCTCTGTGTTCGCCCACTCTCCTTCTCAGAATGACCTCACTCTTCCTCAAAGCCCCATGTGTGCCGGCATCTGGCTGCAGGCCCAGCCACGCAGCTGTCACTGTGCGCTCACACCCTCTGAGCCGTCCGGCCCCGTCCTTGGCCCCCTCCCCGGACCCACTCCCTGGAACCGAGTCTGCTGCGGATTTCCCGGCAAGGGCCGGCCACCGATGGCTAGGTCCCAGGGTGCAGAGACGGAGAGGCGATGGGCTCTTTTTCTAGCAGGATGGAGAATTCCCAGTGTGGGCCGTGGCTGTCATTTCACCCCAGTTTCTGGAAACTGAACCACCGGCTGCCGTGGGAATCAGCTCCTTAGCCCCAGGCGGCGGACGGAGCGCTCACGGGGCTGGAGCCTTCCGTTGGCCGCCTGTGCTCAGGGAGCCTCCGGTCCTGTCTGTGCCCAAACTGGCACCAGGGACAGGGCCAGGCCTGGGACAGGGATGCCTTCTCTTATTTACCCTCTTCGTTTTTGTCTGGTTGGCTTCACACCTGGAACGTGGTGCTTCATAAACAGTGGTTTTGGGAAAGGAAAGAAAGCAAACATGCATGTGGTCAGGAAGGGCAAAGAAAAAAGCTTATTTATCTTGGCTCCCTCCCCAGTCCTAAGCCTGGGCTCTACATCCAGTAAGTAGTTAATAAATAATGACTGAACTAAATCACCTCATAAATCATCCCAGATTTCCGGAACATCTAAGACCAAATGCTCATTGTTTGGAGGAGGGCACTGGGGCCTCGAGAGTGGACGCACTCAGTCTGAGCTCGAAAAAGGCGGATGCACTCATTTCAGGCACCTGGGGTGCTTTGGCATCTCCTAATTTTCAGTCTGCACACCTGATTAAATCCAGTCTCGGGGGCGGGGCCCGGCGACAAGTATTAAAGCTGCACTGACGATCCAGGTAATGTGGTTGGAGAGCCCTGGTTGCAGAGGCAGAGGCTGTGCCTGGGGACCCCACCAGAGGGAGCACTGTCCGTGCGCCTGCATGCCCCAGGGAGTGGGGGTGCCTGGGAGGCCCCTGCAAGGGGATTTCCAGGGAAAGTTAGCAGGTGAATATCTTGAGGCAGAAGAGCTGGGTATATTAGTGCATATTCATCTCGTGTCTACCTAGCGTTTTGCTGGAAGGCCCAGGACAGGCTGAGGGGCAGCAACTTGCCCTGGGACCAGCCCTGAGCCTTAGAGTAGGGGATCTGCTGAGAGCCCCACTGCTGTGAAGAAGCTTGTACTACCTCGGGCCCCTGCACGACTCGTGCTGCCTTCTTCCAACCAGTCAAGGGAGCTGAGACATGGATGGATTTCTTGAGGTGGCTTGTCTAGCAGCCATTTCTTTTAATAGTCTATTATTCAAAGTGGACACAATTTAGAGAGACCAGAATGATGCACGCTCATACACCAATCACGAGATATATGACCGTCCTCTCAGGGCTCTGCTGATCCATTCATCATTAATTCATTCCTATTTCCAGTTCAAATTTAGAATGATGGGGATTTTAGTGAAATTTAAAATTTTTTAGAAATATTTATGTATTTGACAGACAGAGATCACAAGTAGGCAGAGAGGCAGGCAGAGAGAGAGGAGGAAGCAGGCTCCCTGCTGAGCAGAGATCCCGATGTGGAGCTCGATCCCAGGACCCTGAGACCATGACCTGAGCCAAAGGCAGAGGCTTATCAAACTGAGCCACCCAGACACCCCTAAAATTTTTATATTTATATATTTTTTTCTTTACAATGAAAATCTTGCTTCCTAACAACAACATAATTGTATGATTTATTTTAAAATAAATGCAATAACTTCAGGAAATAAGTATCATTACTACCAATACGACAACAAAAACAATCTGAGATTTTTTTGTAATTCTTTTTGTCCCTCGGATATATGCCATTAAGGATATACCCTATTACCTGAAGTAATTCCTCTCTGCAAAATTAACACACAAACTCAATATGCTATGTTCATTTGCTTCATGTTCCTTTTGATTTTTAGAAATTGCTTTCTTATGTTTTAATTTAATTTTATAATTATGTAAGACATCAACTTAGTTCCCAAGTCAAGCATACCGTATAAGATAAGATTTAGTAGAGAAGTCTAGGGTCTTACCCATCGTGTTCCCGCCCTCCTTCTGTACTTTGCCATTTTACTTCTGTGATTTATATTTTTAAATTATTTAGTAACTTGTTTTTAATGTCAGCATATGTGTGTGTATCTGTGTGGCCTCACCTTCTTCAATAAAAAGCAACATAACTATACGCATTGATCTCTACCTTTCTTTTTTCACTTAACATACTGTTCTAGAGAAAAGTCCCCTGTTGGTGTCTGTTGATGTTCATCATGCTGTCCTATAGCTCCCAAGAACTCAGTCATGTCATCACGTTCTACTCAGTCATTCCCTACTGTGGGCATCTAGGTCATTTCCAGTATTTTATTCTTACAAATGGAGCCACCATGAAGAGTTTTGTGCGTGCATCTTACCATTCCTCTTGGCCAGTATTTTGGGAATCAATTTCTCAAAGTGGGATTGTGGGACAAGGGTAAGTGCGTGATCATTATGTTAGACACTGGCAAAGTTTCCTCCACAGGTGTAGTTGGAGGAAGATAAGAGTAATTGAACATCTTCCTAAGGATGTTATAAGTTTCTCCTTGGAAGAGTTAACATGCTAATCTATTTTGGTAAATCATATCCTCAATCAAAATGAGTTGACTCTTGCTAAAAAAAAAAAAAAAAAAGTGGACAGGTTTGCATTTCAATTTTTTTGTTGTTATTTTAAGTTTGTAAATTTGTGCACCCAGCTTTAGTTTAGAACAGGATCCTTTCTGAATGACTTCCGAGGAATCACCAGTCAGAATTTATTGTGCAAGAAGAATGGTTAAGGTGATGGGCTAAAGCTGTTTGGGATAAGAG
This sequence comes from Martes martes, assembly GCF_963455335.1. NCBI lineage: Eukaryota > Metazoa > Chordata > Mammalia > Carnivora > Mustelidae > Martes > Martes martes. The sequence continues at coordinate 115,032,230 of NC_137896.1, forward strand.
AAATGTGAAGCATCCTTATCTTGGCTTTCCAGAAGCTTACACTCCTGCTGAGGTGATCAGGCTGAAAAATAACATAACATAAGATAGGCTGTAATGTAGTCAAGCGTGAGTTGCCGAGAAATGTCTCTGTGGCGGGAGGACATGTCAAGCTAGACTGATTGGGGAACACTGCAGAGAAGAAATGGGATTTGACTGGCCGTGGGCTGGGGACAGAAGCACCTCTCGCATGAGAGGGCTCTGTGCAAAGCTGGGAGGGGGTGAGGCACTCGTGACGTGTGGGCAGCCAGGTTCATTCTTGTGAAAATGTTCACGCCTGGGGACCTGCTGGCTGGGTTGGGAGGAATTGGGAGAGGCTGTTTGGCAATCAGCCGGAAGCCACAGGGGGCTGTGAGGCACAGGTTCCGTGGTCAAACGGGGTTGGGTGTTCTGAGGGGGACGTGAGGAGAACTTGGAACAGGGAGAGTGGGTAGCGGCTCCCCAGGCTTGCCCGATCTAGTGCACCAGGAAGGAAGGGCACGCACGGAGGCAGGCGAGGGAGGGATGAGTCACTGCAGGTGAGGGGCAGAGCCGGGAGACAGAGGGATGGCAGAGCTGCAGGCTGATACGTCAGCAGATCTTGATGGAAGGACATCAGCAGATCTTGATGGAAGGACAACGTCAACACTGTCTTGCTTGTGTCTGGGTACTCTGAGTGGAAGTGGTGACTGGAGAATTCAGTTGGACCCGCTGTTGATGAGATGGTCTATGCACTGCTATGGAGAACACCAGGGTTCCCAAATACCCCCTAGGGTTGATAGAGAAGGGTCCCTCAGGGCAGGGCTTGGAACCCTGTCTTGAAACCATGTGGGAGGTTGAGGTGGACATCCCGCCATCCAGCATCATTCCATCCTATTCTCTGTAACAGTCCTCTTCAAATCTGTCCCTCCTCGACACAGGTCCTGGGGACCAGGGACCAAATTCCAACCCTGCTCCAGGAGGCGGCCAACAACCAGGGACACGACCCACATAGTATTTCTGGGCAAGTAAGTGGTTCAGGAATGAGCACCGACCCCTGGTTTGGGATATTTTTTTGAGCCACTGGGGCAACAGTCCCCTTCCTTGGCTCTTTCCCACTGGGGTTGCAGCTGAGAGGGTCTAGTGATGGAGGAACCGCAGGCATCAAGTCATTATGGGCACCTGTGGAACAGGTCAAACACAGCCAGGACAGCATAGGTTGCCTCTTTGTAATTTAAAAATGTTTTGGGATGAAGAATGCATTGCACAAGTGTAGGTAAGCTATGCACATTCCAGGGCTGGCTAGCTGGCATTTGAAATGCCTCATTGGAAAGCCACACTTCACAGGGAGTTGCTTAAACCCTTTATAAAATTAATCAGTGACATGAGCAATGTGGGAGATAGTGGGCTTCTACAGACTATGCTCTCCTCTCTCCCCTTCACATAAACTGAGTATAGAAATCCCACCAGCCTCCTGGCCCGGTCTTTGAGGCCAGCCCTCATCCTGGGCTCCTCAGGCCTTGTGTGCCCCTTTCCCAGAAAATGAAATTGTGGGCTCCTCTCAGAGTGGATCTTTCAAGCAAAGTGCTTGTTGTAGAAACTGAAGACAGAGTGGGGAGCATGGGAGAACATACAGATAGGTTCTGCAGGGGAGGAAAGATAATTTCTCTGTACCCTTCTGAGTTCTTGGTTGAGATTCTGGTAATAAAAGATTAACAAGAGGAAGACAATCAGAAATGTATTAACATGTATCCGCCACGTATACGTGGAGATATAGCCAAGGAAAAACGAGTAACTTCCAGAGGTGGCTTAGAATTCAGGACTAGAGAGCACCCTCCCTGGGAAGGTGGAGGTGGAGGGAGGCCTCTTAGGGGAGAGTAAATGACTTCGAGGAAAGATGAACTGGCCCTTAGAATAGCTGGGAAGCATGATGCTTTGTGACCACCTTTATGTGGGTGTGGTGGTCATTTTTGTCCTCTCTCCTATGACAGGAGTCCATCCTTGCTGGTTGATGCAACTCCCAGGGAAGGGATTTATGGCCACTGAGTTCTTTTTTTTTTAAACATTTTTTAAAATTTTGAAGTCAATTAATTAAAATATAATGTATTACGGGTTTCAGAGGTACAGGTCTGTGATTCATCAGTCTTCTGTAACACTCAGTGCTCATTAAATCACATGCTCTCCTTACTGTCCATCACCCAGTTACCCCATCCCTCCACCTCTCTCCCCTCCAGGAACCCCTCAGTTTGTTTACTATGATTAAGAGTCTCTTATGCTTTGTCTCCCTCTCTAGTTTCATCTTGTTTTTTCTCTTCTTCCACTATGATCCTCTGCTTTGTTTCTTAAATTCCACATAACAGTGCATTCATATGCTAATTGTCTTTCTCTGATTGGTTTATTTTGCTCAGCATAATATGACCAGTGAGTCTTTTTGGAGAACTGGTCAGCAGGCAGATGAGGACAGTTCACAGAAAGCCTTTCCCTCCAACTGCTGCTTTTCAAGTGCCTACAGCTCAAAGCCGTCAATATACCAAAGTGGCCTATTTTGGGTGGCACGTGCTTAACTAGTCATATTTTGGGGAGGCATATTCTGCTACCCTTCAGTTCCGTGATTCTCAAGTGCATGTGTGTGTGTTTGCTAAGCACATTTTCATGCATTTGTCAAGCTTTGTTAAAAGATGTGCTTTCACGGTTACATACTCCCTGACGGTGATGGGGGATGCACAGTCCCATTTACCTCTTGCAGCTAGTAGTGCTGGTGTTTGGCATTACAACCCCACAAGTGTGAGACCAAACTGCCCTCAGGGCTTAATTGACAGAAATGTTAGAAAACCAAGTTCTGATGAATTCACTGAAGCCTGAATTCAACTATGGACCCTAGAGTTTTCCAGTTAAGGAAGCAGTGTATTCTCTTTTTGTGTGGGCATTTGTCTTTTTTTCTTAAATACCTATGAAAGATTCCTAACTAATGAGCTCTTCCTTGATGCTATATTACCATAAGGCTGGAACAAGGTGGGAAAACACAGTAGCACTCACTCATTCCGGCAGAACCAGAAACAGGATACACGGGCAAACTTGATCTGATTTATTCCACGTTATTCTGGATGTAAATTACAGGTAACACTCATAAACATACTAGTGGACATTGAAAACTAAGGCCATTCTGTGAGTTATTTTTAAAACTTGTTTTGTACATAGTCTTTTAAAAAATAAATTACCAAAACCAAGATTCTCTTCTGAAATAAAAGCTTAAGGTTGGTACGAGACAACTTCTGGGCCATCTCCAATCTGAAGCTCATTGCGTGACAAGACCGTGTTTGTTTGCTACAGCATAAATAATAGCTCTAAGGCAAAGGCTACCTCAGCATCAAGCTCTCCTCTCCAGATGTCCCCACAAAATAGTGTTTACCACAGTGACCAGTGTTTACAAACCATTTTCCTCCCAGTGAGTAGCAAAAAGAGACTTTTACCTAAGAAACACATTGTAGAATTCTCGGAACAAGAAAAAGAAAGGGACCCATAACTAAGGCACTGAAAGCACGTTATTTATATAAAGAAATGTAAACAATTTAATACCAACAGGCTCCCTCCATTAGAGTCTCTATTACAAAAGTGCACAGGGGCATCGCAGTCAGGCCGAGAGCCTGCAGGCCGGGTGCAATGGGCACTTCACCCCTTCTGCAGAATTCGCAGAATTCTGGCCACCAAAGTCCAGCTCCCAGTGTGGTGCTGAGAAGTAACTAATGTCAAAGTGACACAAGCGGAAGCTGGTATTTCTTCCTAATCTGTGTGTTAGTAGTGTTGCAAACAAGGAAGGGTTTTAATAGGAGTTTGAAATTACAGGCTGTTTAACGTTTTCTTCTGGTCTTTTACCACATTCGCCCACTGGTTTGTATAGTGACTTTGGCCTCTTATCAGAGCTTTCTGGTGGTAAAACCTGGGACCTCATCAGCACCCTTCCTCGTAGTTTACTATTTTAAGTATAATGGTTCACGTCCCATGCAAACCACATTTGCTTTGTTTAAAACGTTTCAGAATGGTAAAGACCGAACAGTTGGACAGACGGTACTATAAACGTTTCACAGCCCACGACTAAGCTGATCTTCAAAGGACCGAAAGAGCGTTCAATGGGAAGAGAGTGGCTAGACTCAGAGGACTGACAGCTGCTCTGAGTCCAGAGTGATGAGGTGGGAAGGGGCGGAGGGCTCATTCCTGAGGCCAATCACAACACTGAAGTTAATTTTTACTTGACCTTTTTTTAACCAATTTACAAAGCTCTAAGTTCCAAATCCTTCACTATTTCTTTAAATTTCTTCTCTTAAAAAAGCCAAATATGTAGGAACAAAGAATTACAACTTTATAAGAAGCCTTACTGTGAAAACACAAGACCCCAAAAAACAAAACCAGAAAATAAAACAGAAAGAAGCAACTTCTTTCTCTTTGAAGTTATCGTTTCTGATTCAGAGAGCAGGTACGATGTCTGTACTCCCCAGTGTGGGTGCGTATGAATTTTGGGTAGTAAAACAAAGTTTGCATTATCTTAAACATGTCTTTATGATCCAAAGAAAACATTTTCTTAGAGGAAAGGAAAGAGCTTTCCTCTTGTACAGGCTTCACGCCATCCTCTAGAGGTTACACCACAAACAAGGAGCCGGGGAGCTGGAGGGCGCGCGGCTGGGTGGGCTACAGTACAAACACGTGTGGGGTAGAAGACGGAGCTCTTCTCTTGCCCAGGACAAATGCAGGGCTAATTGTAAAACTGTGTTTCCAAATATAATCAAGAGGAGGTCTAAGAGAAAACTAAATTAGAAACCTCTTTTATTAGGACCAAAAAAAAAAGGTTAAAAAAGAAAAACACCTTAAAAACCATGGGATTAAACAGCTGGGTCTGGAGCAGATGTGCACAGTAAGTAATTAGCGGCTCCAGGCAGGAAGGAAAAGGGCCTGGGGGTGTGGTTAAATATAGGCTGGTGCGTGCGCACGCACTCCTCAGTCCCCCTCCAGCAAAAGTGGTGTCAACGGTGTTCTGCAAGCAACCCGGTCCTTCTCCTCGGTAAGTTCGACTCACAACGTGCTTACCTTTCATGGCAACGCATGTTTCCATTGTTGGGTACAAGTCACCGCTGAGCAAAAATGGGCTGTAGTTAAGAAGGCATTCATGCCAAAACAGTACATAAAGCAGTAGCGTTTGAGGCCGGTGGGAGGCAGGAGGAAAGCGGGCAGGTCTGCGAGCAGCTCGAGATTTCTCACTGCCTCATGTTTTCTGCTGCTCTGACCAGCGTCCCTATCCTATGACAAAAACAGTTGGGCCCAGCTCCAGCAGGGTGGAGACAAGGACCACGCATCCCTTCTGCCGCAGAAGGAGACTGGTGCTGTTGGTTTGCTGGAATTCCCGTGGACTCCAAGCGCCAGGAATATTTAGGCAAACGACTGGCCAAAAGTCGATTTAAATTTTAGTACTCAAACAGGCAGCCTGGGACTGAAAAATGAGAGCGAGAGCCCTCATTATCATTAAAAAGGGGTTCATTTTCCTGTTATCAGAAATCCATCAGGGCTGCGAAGGCGGAACCGAGGCTGAGCCATGACCGCCCGGGCTGCACACGCTGTTGCTTTAATGCAGATGCCAGATACCCGTGCACGTACAGAAAAGTACAGTATCCTTCCTTTTGGGGGCAGGTTTAAAGAACTATTTCAACAGACACAACTTCAAGAGGTTCTGACCGCAGTGACAGACCCTTCCACGCATTCCTTTAGAAAGGTGAGTGCCTTGATGTCACAGAAAAAGCTACCCCTGCCGATGAGTGTCAAGGAAACCAGCTCGGAGCACGCAAGAGTAAGTAGAAGGGAACAACTGAACAGTCTTCATTCCTATCTGTACAAATCCAAACTCCGTTTCCAAGCGGAGAGCCTGTGGTTGCTCCCTGAGAAATGTCCAGGTCTTACTATCCATGGGAAGAAAGGGCACAGGCAGTCTTCTGGTGTCTAGGTGAGTGCGAGGCTAAACGTCAAGGTTTTATGAATGAAGGGCTTCCCAGCAAAATGGTTGGTTGGCTGAAGGACGTGGGGTTTCTGTTTTCTGGCCTTAGGAAAGAATGCAATGGTTTGACTGGCATAGAAATGAGCCGGGGGACAGTGCTGGGGGAGGGAACCCAGAGGAAGGGCTCTCACCTCCAGTGTCAAGTGCCAGCCCTTGTTCTGAGCCCCACATCTGCCTCTTGTCTCTGGAGTTTGTTAGGAAATAGGACTGAGCCTGTAGGAAAATCTTGTGTGTCCCTTGTCTGCTAACAGCCTAGTGGCTGCTTTAGGGACACTCTGGCCCGAGTTATTTTATAGTGATAGCTCCCTGCTAGGCGTATTGAAATTACATTCAGAGAGTTAAAAAAAAAAAAAAAAAAAAGTGTGCAGCAATTTCCCCACAAAACTAAGTGCAAAGTATCTTTAACAAATAAGGATGGTAGTAGAAATATTTGACATAGTCATGCAAAAACGGATCTCCGTTTACAAAGGCTCGACACATTTCCAAAATATCCCATTGGTCGTTAACACTGTGAACCTTATGATCTCACTCATGTTTCTTTACATTTAAATGTGGCTGTTTGTGAAAAAACCGGTAACATGCAAGTTCAACCATCTCCAGTCCGCCAAATATTCTCTCTAGCAGCACAAAGAGAGCCATGGTGATTATAAAATACCACCGAACAGGATGGTACAGATATATGAGGAGGCACATTGCAGGGCTGAACAGGGTCCAGTAAAGTATGGAGAGCAATTTGAGCACAAGGACCCTGAGCTCAGACTTGCAAGGTGGAATTACAGTCTGTCCCGTAAACTGAAAATTCTTCTGCCCTTGATAGAAGGCACGAAGCCTCTCTTCCTTTTCCTCCCAGCGCCGGTGGCACCAGAGCTGCAGGTCCTCCCTGGACACGGGGAGGGCATCTACCGGGTAGCGGTGCACGTGGAAGTGAATCTCCTTGGGGAAGTCCCCGAGGACGAGATGCTTCTCTGTCTGAGGAATGTTGTGAGGGTACGCCACCGTGATGTCGTGGACCGCGTCGAGGTTCTTACCTAGGTTTTGGAAAAGATAAAAAATACAGACAGAGTAATGATCAATGCGGGGCAGTAAGGCTGATTCAAACGACAAGGGAGAACCAAAACCAGGAAAAAAATCAGGACAGAGTGAGCCACGGTTAACAAACAAGGGCTATACACACTAGCGTTCCTAGATTTTTGGGTCAGATTTACCTGTCATTTTTAGTTTTTTTATTTGCTGCTAATCACCACAAAGACTTTCAGAAAGAAATTATTTTCACTCTCTATAGAAACAGTAACCTGTAAACAGTAAACAGGTTTGAGATAGAAATAATTTTTTTTCATTTAAATTCACTTTAATCAACATGGTTTCAGAGGTAGAATTTAGATTTGTCAGTTGCATGCAACACCCAGTGCTCTTTCCACCAAGTGCCCTCCTTAATGCTCATCACCCACCTCCCCGCCAGCAACCCTCAGTTTGTTTCCTAGAGTCAAGAGTCTCTTATGGTTTGCCTCCCACTCTGTTTCTATTTTTTCCTTCCCATTCTTAATTCCATATATTAGCGGAATCATATGATATTGGTCTTTCTCTGACTTATTTCACTTAGCATAATACCCTCTAGTTCCAGCCACGTTGTTGCAAATGGCAAGATTTCATTCTTTTTGATGGCAGAGTAATATTTCATTGTATGTATATACACATCTTCTTTATCCATTCCTCTGTTGATGGGCATCTGGGTTTCTTCCATAGTTTGGCTGCTGTGGACACTGCTATAAACACTGGGGTGTATGTGCTTCTTCGAATCACTTTGCATCCTTTAGATAAGTCCCTAATAGTGCATCTGCTGGGGATTAGGGTAGTTCTATTTTTAACTTTCTGGGGAACCTCCATACTGTTTTCCAGAGCGGCTGTACCAGTTCGCATACCCACCAAAAGCACAAGAGGGTTCCCTTTTCTCTGCATCCTCGCCAATGACTGTTGTTTCCTCAGTTAATTTTAGCCATTCTGACTGCTGTGAGGTGACATCTCATTGTGGTTTTGATTTGTATTTCCCTGATGCTGAGTGATGTTGAACATTTTTTTTTTTTCATGTGTCTGGTGGTCATTTGTATGTCTTCTTTGGAGAAATGTCTGTTCATGCCTTCTGCCTATTTCTTGCTGGATTTTTTTTTTTTTTGGTTCTGGGTGTTGAGTTCGGTAAGTTCTTTAAAGATTTTGGATGCTAACCTTTTATCTGATAAGACATTTGCAAATATCTTCTCCCATTCTGTTGGTTGTCTCTTAGTTTTGTCGACTATTTCCTTTGCTGTACAAAAGATTTTTATCTTGATGAAGTCCCAATAGTTCATTTTTGTTTTTGTTTCCCTTGTCTTTGAAGATGTGTCTACTAAGAGGTTGCTGTGGTCGAAGTCAGAGAGATTGTTGCCTGTGTTTTTCCCTAGGATTCTGATGGATTTCTGTCTCACATTTAGGTCTTTCACCCACTTTGGGTTTATTTTTGTGTGTGGTGTAAAGGAAAGGGTCCAGTTTCATTCTTCTGCATGTGGCTGTCCAATTTTCCCAACACCATTTGTTGAAAAGACTGTCTTTTTTTCCACTGGACATTCTTTCCTGCTTTGTCGAAGATTAGTTGACCATAGAGTTGAGGGTCTGTTTCTGGAGACTCTTTCCAGTCCCACTGATCTGTTTTTGTGCCAGTACCATGCTGTCTTGATGATTACAGCTTTGTCATAGAGCTTGAAGTCCGGAATTGTGATGCCACCAGCTTTGGTTTTCTTTTTCAACATTCCTTTGGCTTTTCTGGTTCCGTGCAAATTTTAGGACTATTTCTTCTTGCTCTATTGAAAAATGCTGATGGTATTTTGATAGCGATTACATCGAATGTGTAGATTGCTCTGGGTAGCATAGACATTTTCACAGTATTTGTTTTTCCAATCCATGAGCACGGGATATTTTTCCATTTCTTTGTGTCTTCCTCAATTTCTTTCATGAGTGTTCTACCGTTTTCAGAGTACAGATCCTCTGCCTCTTTGGTTAGGTGGGCTGTGTTCCTTTTTTAATGTTCTTTAAGTCTTCTGTAAATGTCCACTGTCTGTCTCCTTTACTCTGTGATTTACTTCAGTCCAAGTTTCAATTGGGTTTCATAGCTATCTTATAAATATAATCAGCCCTTGGCAAGGACTGTAGTCTGAGAAATGAAAATACCTGTGTCAACAAGGCTAAGATTCAGAATTGAAGGGACAGTCTCATTGGGAAGCTGAGCATTGTATATGAGAGAGGAAATGGCTGAAAGGTCCGTGAGGGACGGCTGTGGTGGAGGTGGATCTGAAGGCCTTGAAGAAAGGCGAGGCTAGGCTCTCTGATTCCAGCAGGGAGTCCACTTTGTCTCACAGTGGAGGAAATGTCACTTCCTGTCACTTGTCATGCCTCTTTACCTCTTAGAACTGAGTGCTCGTTCCACTTACTTTCAAAACTCCCCTGCAAGCAACATTTCTGCTTCACGTTTTGCCCAGACCCCTCTCTGAAAGGGCTGCTGGTCTCATCAGACTCACTGGTCCACAGCCTGGGATCAAGCCCTTCCCCTGGCAGCTCTCCCCACCCTCCTCCTTGGTCACCCCACCTGTGGCACAGCTCCTCCTGAGCAGCTGCTCATGTGAGCCAGCCTTCTTCCACAGGTGCTGCTCAGTGCTCACCAACTGCTATCAAAAAGGCTAGAGCTGGGGCGCCTGGGTGGCTCAGTGGGTTAAAGCCTCTGCCTTCGGCTCAGGTCATGATCTCAGGGTCCTGGGATCGAGCCCCACATCGGGCTCTCTGCTCCGCGGGAAGCCTGCTTCCTCCTCTCTCTCTGCCTGCCTCTCTGCCTACTTGTGTTCTCTGTCTGTCAAATAAATAAAATCTTAAAAAAAAAAAAAAAAAAGGCTAGAGCTAGGGCGCCTAGGTGGCTCAGTGGGTTAAGCCTCTGCCTTCGACTCAGGGTCCTGGGATCAAGTCCCGCATCAGGCTCTCTGCTTGGCAGGGAGCCTGCTTCCTCCTCTCTCTCTCTCTCTGCCTGACTCTGCCTAGTATGTGATCTCACTCTGTCGAATAAATGAATAGACTCTTAAAAAAAAAAAAAAGGCTAGAGCTATACTAGTAAGAAGCTAAACTTTCACTTTCTACTTTCTTCTGGACAACCCATAGGGAAGGGTGTATGTGCAATCATATGTCTGTTGAGGATATAAATGGCAACGTTTGAGACCATGTCCGTATCACTTACAGAAATGTTCCTAAGTGAAAAATTCCAGAAACACTGCTCTGTGGAGCACGGAGGGCTGTGGAAGCAGACTGCCCACATTCAAATCCTAGGTCCTGGGGTGCCTGGGTGGCTCAGTGGGTTGAAGCATCTGCCTTAAGCTTAGGTCATGATCCCAGGGTCCTGGGATCGAGGGTCTCTATTCGGCAGGGAGTCTGCTTCCTCTTCTCTCTCTGCCTGCCTCTCTGCCTACTTCTGATCTCTGTCTGTCAAATAAATAAATAAAATCTTTAAAAAAGAAAAAAATCCTAGGTCCTGCCTCTTACTGACCGACTAACTGGTCTCTGTCGCTTGCTTGGTTCCTGTATCTAAACTACCTCACAGAGGTGTTGGGGCATTAAATGAGAAAATACACATAAAAACACGTAAAATAGGGTCTGAGACATAGTAAGTACTCAATAAATGTTGGCTGCTAACATAGCTTACTGAATCGTAACACCAGCATTGTTGGGTTCTAATCTGTCCCTCTAACTTTAGCTCCTGTGAGCCCACCGGTGCCAGCACAGTATCTGTGGGGACTGCACTCACATTCCCTCTCTATACTACTCTCCAGGGTATTATTAGCCTGAGCCCCCATGACGCCAGTGAGGGACCTCATGCCTTCTACACAAGACAGCTACTCAAATTACTGTTTCACAAAATTGCCAAGAATATTATCTTTGCCTCAAATATACAGCCTGTTGTTTCCCTGAAATCTTTTCTCTCCACTCTCTTCAAAGTCTATCTCCAGAGTCAAGGAGATTGCATTCTAAGAAGAGCTTTCTTCAAGTATCCAGGCCCAGAGTGGTCTTGCCCCCTGACATGCTCAGGACATATATTCTGTGTGCTTGTTTGGGTACTCCTCTGCCATCCTGTCCTCGATTACTGAAAGCTCATGGAAACCCAGTCTCCCAGGGCATCATAAGTACCAGAAAGGGAAAGGACCATGTTTCTGCTTTAGATCTTTAGTACCTAGCACAATGCCTTGCGCTTAAAACAGGTTCCAGAAATGCTTGCTTGACCAAAATTTTTACGGTCTGATATCCTCTCACATAAAAATACAGGAGGGAATTATGCCTTCTACATGAGGTTGTCATAACAACACAGTGAACTAATATACATAAAGCCCTTTGCATAGTGCCGGGCAAAAAGAAAGTTCTTAATGTTAGCATGACTACAACTTCTACATACCGTTAGTAAGACTTAACAACTGCATGGGAATTTTTTTTTTTTTTTTAACTTGTGTGCTACAGATTCTTGGTTCTGAAAGAATTACAACAATCTTGGGTAATGGGGTGTCACCTTAAAAAAGGCAATATTCCAAGAGATTTCCAATAAATTGCTTTTTTTGGAATTTGGAACTTTGGACTAACAGAACTCAGCATAACTAAAATACTACTTATATTACAAATAAGAGCAACACTATAATGTGAGAAACTAAAGGCAATGAAGTGAGAAAGGAAGAACTGGGGAGGGGAAGGAGAGACAGCTTGTTGCTCATCGCCCTGAGCCGTACTGTATCCTTAAGTATTAGAGGGACTAAGAAATGCATTCAGGCCAGAGCAAGAGAGGAGGAAAGGGACAAAGGCTTTTATGCCCTGAGGTATCGTGATACTTGTAAACTTTATATTAAGTTTCTTGTCTCCAGACAACCCAAAGCCACACAGAACTCTTTATTGCTAATAAAGGAGCTCACTTTTCACATCACCCTCTCAAGACCTCCTGGCCCATGGCCTCTAGCCTAGAGGAGCAAACTACCAGAAAGTCAGTTTGCTCTCAGAAGGTAACAGGTAAAGGTGAGCAGGGCTTGCTTCGTTCCCAAGTGACAGTACTGAAATGGATACTCCGAAGTTGAAATGTGCCTTTATTCCATTAACCAGCTTTTAAGAGGGCTAAAATAATGTAATAACAGAATAAGAAAAGAGAAGTTCCTTCAAGGACACAGGATTTATAGCCTTGACATCTTTCGGTATGAAAACAACATCCTTTAAAATATGCAAATTGAGATGGCTGCCATAAGTAAAAGCCTTTTTTTAAAAAAGATCTCCTTTTTACACAGTTGAGATTACAAATCTTGACGTTATTTAGCCACCTGTCATCTGCCTCTGTGGTGCTTAGAAAATGATCTGCTCCTGATTCTCTGTCTTCTGGAAAGTTTCAAACTTTATTATTATGTTAAACTACCACTATGTTAGAACAACCACACTCATGTGGGCCCACAGAGGTTTCTTTTCTCCCGCTGGAAGAACAGGACAAACACTCACTTCACATCTTAATTTTTAGTCTAAGACTGAGACTAGGGGAATTTTTAATGTCAGGTTTAAGTAACGAACAGAGGCTTTAAAAGATATGACTGGAATTTACAAATGTAATATGCAGAAGGGAGGGTTTCCAAGCACATCAGGTCGAGCCCATGATTATTACAAGAGTCCGATTTCAATAGGAAAAGCACACTGGGAGTGGGAGAGAACCAATTCTTGACACATTTGTATGTTTCAAAGGAAAGAACTGGGTGAAGAAATCCTGGTTTGCCCACAGCTGCTAAAGAGCACACATCCAATTATATAGTTCAGTGTCAGAATAACCAAAAATTTTTTCTTTTTCACCCACAGTAGTCTTAAATTTCCATTTTCAACTCTATTTTCTTTCCCCACTCTATAATAAAATATACACGAAATGCACAAAAATATAATTTATTTTGGATTTCAACTTTAATACCTTAAAAAATTAAAAATATACATAGGCCTATTTTCTATTAGCCAGATCTAAAGCCATCAGTCTAACTGCATATATTGGAGGGTTTTAAATAGTTTGTCATCTAAGATGCATTTTTGTTAAAAGAAAATGCTGAGGCTGCTGGATTTGTGCAGTTTTTCAGATTTAAAAAAAATACACCAAGACGATAAAAGTTGGACTTAGTAACTCAACAGTCACTCACTGTCACTTTAACACTGACCTATACTAGAACCTGGCTAATACTAAGCACGACAAATTGGCACTGGTCAGTACACTTTGAAGCATGGTTTGGAATGGACAGATAGAGGTATTTTTTTCCCTACATATATCTAAAAGAAAGACCTCTTTCTGCTTCAAAATAAAAGGGCATGCATGAATCACTTAAAATCAGCTGGTATTAGGACTCAGAACCATTTTCGTAGGGAAAGAACTGCTTCCTACTGAGAATGTTATTCATCTGTCTTTGCGTATAGGTTGAGTACGTATTTAAGAAATGGAAAGTAGAGACAGACTGCTGCTGGTCCTGCCCCGCATCAGCTCTCTGACCTTAACATTTTCACCACAAGCCTCATCTATATATGCAGATAGTAACACTACCTACCCTCCCAGGGTTTTGTGAGGATCAACTAGGGGAAGGGCTGTAAAAATGCTCAGAGAAGTGCCTGGTGTATGGTGTGTGCTCTGATTCTTGCTCTTACTCCTCTGGGTGGGAGATCCCCTATAGTGCCTGTAGGGAGGTGAGGTTTACGCTGCTACGCTTGACCTTCCTTCTGTCTCTGGGCTTCCTCTTTCTCTGGCGAAGACTGTCTGCTGTGGCACACCTTGTGGTGTATTCTCTGACTGCACTCACGCCTCTCCCATAGCATGGAAGCAAAGCATTGAGGAGACTGGCCTTGCCTCTAGGGGTAGGCCCTGATTCATGACCCGATATGCATTTCTCTCCGCCCCTACCAACTCATCCTTAGACATTTTCAGTTAGGTGTAGATATTAATCCTTGGATGGCATTCAGAATTGGAAGGTGATGATCTGTGCTCTAGGGCTGTTGGTCTCCTGTCCCATCTTGCTTTTATTTTTTAAAAAAGTCAGAATTAGTACTTCCACTTTTTCTAAGAAGGAACCATCCTGTGCTTAAAACTCAACTTTTTGTTTGTGAACAGTCTTGCTTATCCACCCTGCATTTGGTTCTTACAGGTAATTTCCGGGACCTATATTTTCACATTCCTATCCTAAATCTGTTGAACTTTTGGTGTTTTGTATGAATGCAGGTATCTTTTCAGTTCTGAAAATCTCTCTTCTGAGGGGCACCGATTCTCTGAGGCTTCAAAATAAGCTTCTAGATAAAATGAAAACATGTTCACATTTTCTGCAATTTGCAGTATGGGTGTATTAATAGATCAAAGGCAAGATCAGAATAGTATATACTTGTTGAGGCCACGTATACGTGTATGTATACACACACATACACATATAAAACATGTCTTGAAAAAGAGATCGATAAACTTTTAACAAATTGGACCATGTTATACGTACTCTTTTATAACTTGTTTTTTTCATGTATCTTTCCATAAATGCCATTAAAGATTTTCTAAAATGTCACTTTATGGATGCATAATGTTTGCTTATATAGAACTCTTAAAAATTCCTTTGTTATTTAAGATGTTTCCACACAAACAACATTTAAATCGATCTATTTGTAACTAATGATAGTGGTTTGTCTAGGATAAATTCCAATAAACTGAATTGCTGGACCCGAAGATATGCAAACCACAACTGACTTTGGCTACATAAAGGAAACTGCCCCCTGGGATGAAATTTGAACACAAGAAATGTATGACACGGCTTTCTTTTCACACTTACTAATGCTTGGTGTTATAATTTTCTATATTGTTGCCAAAGTATACCATTTTTGTTTTAATCTGTAGGACTTTGATTAGCTATATAAACCTACTAGAAGTATATATTGGTTAGATTGCCTCATCTGTTTTTGAAAATTCAGTTTTTTCATCTTACGGTTGGTAAGAACTCTACCCTCTGCCATATGTTCTGTATCTTCCGCAGTGATTTTATCAGCTGGTCACTAGTGTTTCCCTGGCCACAGTGAACGGATTTTGTTGGATCTGCTGCTCTGTGAAAGCAGCTTCCTTTCTCCTATCCAGTCCCTACATGCTGTTCCTCTCTTTTTAGTCAGTTTGCAAAGCTCCTTTATCATGAATTACTAATCCTCTATATTTTTTGTCATAAATGTTCATAAATCCATGACCTATTGTCTTTATTTATGGCATCTTGTCCAACATTTGCGTGTGTGTCTCTATGTATCTATACAAGTTCATTTCTTTTGCTATTATAGCCTTTGGATGCCTATTTTTATCTCCTCCTGCCTCTAGATTATACTTTTTATTTTTCTGCAAGATGGAGAACATCTTCCCATTTAACTTTATAAGTTAATTTTCTTTCGGTAGATGTCAGTTTTTCTAGCATCCTTTATTACACGACTCCTTTTTTCTCCACAGTTCTGAAATACCAACTCGGTCACACATCAAATTCTCAAATACAGAAACACCCAGTTTCCCTTCTCCCTTCTGTTCCACTTAACCTGTATAGATTCCTGCTCCAAGGCCATACTGATGTCCTAAATGACTTATACCTGGTAAAACAAATCTGCCTGTTTCCTTTTTCATACTATACTTGACTCCTGCTGGCAACGATGTTTTCAAGATAAACTTAAGAGCATTAATTCAATTCTAAAATAACCACCCTTCCAACTTACTCTGAAATTGCATTTGCATTATATTTACGTTGTAACTTTGAAAGATTAGACGTTGTTCTATTGTCTTTTCCTCTAAGAAAAAAGTATGCTTTTCCGTTTGCTCAAACCTTATTTTATGTCTTTCAATAAGATTTTAGTTTTCTTCACACAGCTTCTGTGACTTCTTTTTAAAATTTATTCCTAAATAATTTAAGAATTTTTGCCATTATTGTGAATGGAACATTTATTCTTACTTCTGCTTTTAAGCAATCACTGCTTCAGTAGAGAAAAAATTTGTTTGCTGAATATTTGTATGTAGTCATCTGAACACACTAAATTTGGTTGTTTCTTTTTGACTTTTTAGATTTTCTATCAGCAGCAAAAAAATTTTATGTTCAACTTTCTCCTCTTTAAGGTAGTCTTTTCTTACTGCTTTCACTAGCATTTACTTTTACAAAAAAGGACAGTGGGTTTAGGTCTTCAGTAGGAGAACATTCCTGTTGAGTTTTGGTATGACAGTAGTCTCTTTTATTAATTTTTATTAGTAATGGCTCAGTTTATCAAGTATCTTTTCAGCATCTACGGATAAGATCAAACAAAAATTTGTTAAAGCAAAAACTGGTCAAACATCTTTATGAGCCAAAGTCATAAATGTAAAAGGAAAAACAGAAATGCAAAGAGAATTTAAAAAATTATCGTGTAGGCTTTTGTGCCTTTCATAAGAGGTCACCAGTAATAATCAATTACATAAAAGAACTGAATAACTACTGATAAATGTGATTTTAAAAGATTATATAGATCTATAAGTCTTTCAAAAATACCTCAGATGGGGTAGTATCCATGGAACACTGACAAATACTTGATTATTGGTGACAATATTTAGACACATTTTGTAAAAGTTAAGATATTATAATCCACATTCTCACATCATAAATCCCATATATATGTATCTCCCACTTTAGCAGAACACTTTTAGATAACCCTTGATGAAAGGTGAAATCAATAAGAAAATTATGAACTACTTTTAAAAGAATGAAAAATGGAATCAATGGGACAGAGTGAAGGCTATACTCAAATAATAAATGCTTCCTTACGAAAGAGGAAAAACGAAAAAGAAAAAGAAATTACTAATCTTGGAAATGGTGGGGGGTGGGGAGAATCCAAAGGGAAATAGAGGGGAAAAAATACAGATAAAAAGCAATAATTAATGGAACAAAACTAAGAAATAGTGAAAATAAATAAGTATAAAAGCTAGTTATTTGATGAGATCAATAAAATACTAAACTCTACGAATGTGATTAAGGGAAAAAGAGCATGTGTATTTAAGATGACAGCAAAGGAAACAATCAAATACAGAAGAGATTAAAAGAACGATGTGAATCAACACATGATAAAACTGCATAGATTTGCATACTATAGACACAAACTAGAGTATGCATGTGCAAATGTACTATGCTTGATAGTATAATACAGTGTTGGATAAAATTTTGTGTTCAATTAAAAAAATCATCAAATAGCATTATCAAGTCAACTTTCACCAGAAATGCAAACTATAACGTCATTACTGTGTAAGCGGCACAAAGGGCACAGGTGCTAGTTTTATAGGCAGCCCGACCTAGCAGCTGGCCTCACGTGCCATGCCTCCTTAATCACAGGGATTTTAGTGCAGAATTACAAAGCAAAAACAGACAGCAAGGAACAAAACAAAACAATGTGCTATGAAATAAAGTGACAAGAATCCTAGTTACAAATTCATTCCAGGACCTATTAAGCATGACTGTCACTTATACTTGCGCATCTGTAGATTGTGTTATTGATGACATGAACTTATTTTGCCTAATCTTTGAAAAATCCATACTCTGTCCATTATTCTTCAAAAGAAAAACATGTGCTAAAATAATGAGAAAAGACATTCAAAATGCAATGGGAAAAACAAGAGCAATAACAAAATACAATTTGTCACTGCTGAACTCAACAAATTTGTTTACATGTTCCAAAACCGCAGGACATGAATCAGTAACAGATTAAAAGATCCAAGGTGTCAGCACATGCACATCTACTAATTTGCTGGTCTTCAAATTAAATGAGACCAGAGATCACACATTATTAGTCTCTACGTTCTGATACTAGGATTGAAGAGGACTGATAATGCACTTGGATGTTACTGTTTACTGAGTGCCTACTAAGCGCCAGGCATGTTTAATTCAATGAGTTCTGTTTTGAGCACATACTCTCTATATCAGACACAGCTGTAGGCTTTGGGGTTACAATGGTGAACGAGAAGATCTCTGCCCTGGTAGAGCTTATCAGGATACAGTCACTTTACTATGATCTTTACAACCCTTGTGATTTTATCCCTCTTTTATAAAGAGCTGTGGAGACTGAGGCACAGAGAAGTTAAGTCACTTGCTGAAGATCACAGTTAATCAGCAATCAGTTGTGTTTAACTCAAAGCCTTTCCGCTACCCTACTCTACCTTCTAAGGACTGCATATTAAAAACAGGAACTACAGAGTCAGCCTGACCTGGTTTTATACCTAGGCACAGCTACTTATTAACCAAATCCCTTAACCTCCGTGGGCCTCAGGTTCCTTAGCTTCAGTCTGGGAACAAGGCTTCCCCTGGAGAGTTAGTGGTAACAGGAGGAGATGTGTTGGTCAGCAGTTTATAAAGGGAATCTACTGTACTCAGTAATGAAACCAATACTAAGCAAATGAAAGATCTTCAAGTTTTATTCAAGTTTCTTTTAATATTGCACTACTTTCATCTTTTAAGTACACCCTACACATGTTCTGATTAAGAGTTTTGTTATGGTTTTATTCAAAGTATAAACGACTAGATCTTCTGTGAAATTGTTATGCACTCCTGATGGCCCTAATCACAAGCCAGGCCCTACCAGCCACTTTGCAGCAGCTCTCGTAACTACAACAGAGTTATCTAAGTGACAATCCTGTAAATCTTTAAAAATTATGCAAATGACAATACAGCTCAACTTGGGAGAAAAAAATAAAGATGCCCACAAAGCCGAGGACAGTGTTACTCCTCTCCATCTTTATTGTGTAGGTGACTTTGCCCAGAACAGAGTCTTCTCCGCAATTTCATCCTTTTCTCCTCTGAGAGACAAAGTCTGGCTGAGGACAGGGTATTATTAACGGGGTGAGGGCAAGCTGCTGTGTGCAAGAGCGAGACAAACCGTAGAAGGTGACGGTCTTTGGTTGCAGCAGAATTCTGTCCTTTCCCCACCCTGGGCTCTGTGTCGGGAGCCACACGGGTCCGTCAGAAGTGGCTGCGAAACCACCTTAGGCTCGTGCCACTCTCCTCAGATGATCCAAGAACGAAATTACCTCATTTTTAACCCCCAGGAATCCGAATTCCCACTCAGTAAGCCTGACTTCAGTCTAAGGTTTAGGGATCGGAGTAAAACAAGGCTTCCCGGATCAACCGGGAGTGATCCAACCGCAGCTGTATGCACACCACAGCAGGGGCTTATTAAACCGCAAGACCCCCCGGGTGATGGAAAGCATTTCTGAGCACAGGGCTATGCCTGTGCCCACTTCGTTCCACCACTTGCTCCTACTGTATTCTCCCAAATTACCCGATTAAGTATTCCACTAAGGAATATATTTTAGGGCTCCGTGCTTTTCAGTACAAATAATCATAATGTGTTCTTTCTTGTCCTTGTAATTTAACAAGTCCTGTAAGCTAAAGTATAAAGCAGGGCGGTGGTGCTGGTGGTGAAGAAAACGGATCTATATGGGGAACACTTGGGGTGTCTGGGTGGCTTAATTGGTGAAGCATCTGACTCTGGGTTTCAGCTCAGGTCATGAATACGGGGTTGTGAGATCGAGCCCTCTGTCGGGCTCTGTGCTGGGCGTGGGGCCTGCTTACGATTCTCCATCCTTCTCTCTCTGCCCCTCCCTCCCCTCAAAAAAATATGAGATATACTCAAAACTTCAAAAGATAAATTCTCAAACACAGGCCTTCTGTATGCCCAGTTCCTCACTTGTGCAAAGGGTGCCACTACTGGGATGTAGGGATTAGCTTACAGGACTGTACTTCTCTACCAAGAGGATAAAGAATCCGGCTGTGTGTAGCTCAACCAAAGAACAGAAGTCTCCGGTTCTTCCAAGATGGCAAAAGAACAGTAGACTCCATTCTTATACAGTATATGGAGTATCTTCTGAAGTTTAAAAGAAAATAGCAAAAAGTAAATAGATTTTATGTAGTTCAGAAGGTGAACTACTGATAACACTGTCTACCATTTTCATACTTCTGGCCGAAAGAGGTTAAATTTATTTTTCCTTTTGGCACACATTGTCTTCCTTTTTGTACTTTCTTTTTTAATTGTATGTGGATAAAGCTCAGAGACAGATGGTAACATTACGCAGAACTGGACACTAACCCAAGTACTCTATGCCTTTTTAAATGATCAGAATACCGTATCAGTGGCCGTCTACATCTACAGACTTATATTCTTGGTCTTGAGTAACTGCAGCCTGCTGGGTGCTCTGCCAGGGAGAAAACTCATTTGCTTGCATCCCACGGAGTCTACTAGAATCAAGTACTGATTGGGGAAGGGAATATTCCATGTAACAATGTTCTTTCTCTGTATTTTAGCCTTAGATGAGAGAGATCAAAGCTTCTTCTAAATATTCTCCAAATTTCAACCAGAACTTCCTTAGTGTTGACCAAATTCTCGAAACCATACTCTACTCTCTAAAGCATCAGTGAATACTGGGGGCAGGGAAGAGATATTAAGAAATCTTAAGATACTAAGCAGTGAATTTATTTGCTAGTAAGTTTTGCAGAGCTTCCTCTGAAAGCAGAGGTCAGGGATGATAATCAAGCCCAGTTGTTTAGTAAATAACGACCACATTTGAGCAGCAGAGGGGTAGAATCAGGACTGGGCACCAATAAGGTAAATCCAGTATTAAGCAGATGCTTTCTTTGGAAACAGTCATCAGGAGACAGGAAGCAGAGGGAAGGAGAAAACGGATTCCACCTAGGGATCCTATGATTCCTATGAATCAGCACAAAAACAGTCACTGGAACTATAATTGGACTTTCTGTTTAAGTCCGTTACAAACACACTCATCACCAGGGAAATGCAAGTCAAAACTACAATGAGATTTTTACCTCACACAGGTGGAAATGGCTGAAATAAAAAATAGAAGCAACAAGTACTAGTGAAGATGTAGAAAAAAAGGAACTCTCACGCTCTGACGGTGGGAACATAAATTGGTGCAGCCACTGTGGAAAACAGTATGAAGGCTCCTCAAAAAATCAAAAATAGAAACATCATATGATCCAGTAATTCCACTACTGGATATTTACCCAGAGAAAGTGAAAACACTAATTTAGAATGCTATATGCACCTCTGTTTATTGCAGTATTATATACAAGGGCCAAGATATGGGAGCAACCAAAGTGTCCATCAATAGATGAATGAATAAAGATGTAGTGCATTTACATACACAAGGGAATATTATTCAGCCATAAATATGAGATCTTGCCATTTACGATAACATGGATGGACCCAGAGTATGTTAAGTGAAATAAATCAAAGAAAAATATATGACTTCACTTTTATGTGGACTCTAAAAAAACAAAAACAAGTGAATAAAGAAACAAACAAACAAAAAGAAACATACCCATAAACACAGAACTATTGATTACCAGAGGGGACAGGAGTAGAGGATGGCAAAATGGGTGAAGGCAACTGGACGACAGACTTCCAGGTATGAAATGAATCAAGTCATGGGAATAAAAGGTGCCGCCCAGGGAATATCGTCAGTGGTACCGTAAGAGAATTGTAGGGTGACAGGCCGTAGTTACACTTGTGAGCACAGCATAAGGCAGAGCTGTAGATCACTGCTTATACACCTGAAACTGACCTAACATTATGTGTCGACTATACTTCAATAAAAATAAAGTTTATAAGGAGAGTCAACATCTGGATAAACATCTACCAATTCTGAACTTTAAACTGGGAGAAAAACAATATATGAGGGAAGCAAATAAATATATGTAGTGGGATGAACAGTGTCGTCCTGAAAACTCAGATCCAGCAGAACTCCAAGCATAACCTCATTTGGAAATAGGGTCATGGCATCTTGGCAGATGTAATTAAGGACTGAGATGAGATCATACTGGATTCAGACGAGACTTAAGCCCAATGGGAATGCCTTTAGAGACAGAAAAGGAGATATGGAGAAGATTTTCATAAGAAGATGGAGGCAGAGATGGAGTTATGTAACCACAGGCCAAGGAGCACCAGCCGGCACAAAGAAAGCTGGCAGGTGCAAGGAAGAATTCTCCTGCAGAGCTCTGAGCGAGGAGTGGCCCTGCCAGCACTTGATTCTGGGTTTCAGGCTTCCAGAACTGTGAGACAATAAGTTTCAGGTTTATTTAAGCCACGGCGTTTGTGTGATTTTATTAATGGCAGCCTAGGAAACTAATATATAGTATACATTAAGAAATATCAAATGTCAAGGATTATTTTTTCTTTTAAAGTTTTATTTTTATTTAAGTAATCTCTATACCCAATGACCCCCAGATCAAGAGTCACATGCTTCTCTGACTGAGCCAGGTGCCCTTGTTTTTTCTTTTCTTTCTTTTAAGTCTTCATTTTGGGAAAGAAAAAACTTTTCTCTGAAGTTTCAAGTTCTGAGTTATGAAGTAGCATTTTGAAAACAAAAAGCAAAGTCACCTGTTAGAAACAGCTTCATGGAAAAGGAAGACTTTATTTTCTAAATTTGTCTGAATAGATTGACTGCAGGCTCCGATAGAGAATGCAGAGTTAAAATTGTATGGCACTTCCCTTACAAACTGCAGAGATGCGTTCCTTAGTCAAGGAAGAGAGGCTATGGCAATGGTTCTCCGCCTCTAGTGTAAGAATCACGTGGGGAACCAGGTGAAAATGAAGAGTCCTAGGCTTCTTTCCCTAAGATTGTCATTTAGCGTGTATGGGTGAGATCAAGAAATCCACATTTTAACAGGCACCCCAGGAGAGTCTGATCTGATGGAGAGGCTTGGAGGACCTCACTCAGGAAACACAGGGTTATAGGAATGATTCTAAGCAGAGGCGGCCATGGGAATTGTGTTTAAGACCCGGGTTCTAGAATCAGGTAAGACTGTGGGTTCTTTGTCTAATTACACTGCTTGTTAAACATGTGGTCTTGGAAACATACACTACCTCTGGGAGAATTATTTGAGGTCATCCTTAGTAAGTGATTAGTGAATGTTGTCTATTTCAGTTATTTTTAAATTAAGGTGAAATAGTTTGCTCTAATTCACATTACACAGTGACTTACTTATAACAGTAACTGCCTTGTGTCCCTATAGGAGGAGATTTGATTAGGGTATTGAAAAGAGTTTATTCCTCCTTTGGGGTACTGAAGAAAGATCTTGCTGGATGATTTCAGATAATTAGTGGACAGCGAGAGGGCACAAAATGACTGGGATTGGGCAGAAAAAATTTTAAAGAAAGAGAGGAAGAAAGCAAAGACCAGCTCTGCCAACACTGCAACTTTGCCTGAAAACTCTGGTGGCTCCTAAGTTTACCAAAGAAAATCCTTTCTCAATGCATCTGACCCAATGAGGCTGGCGGGACTAGAGAGAGTGGCCTGCCTGACCTCTAATTCAGCCTGGTTTCTCAGTCAATCCCAATACCTTCACATACCAGGAAAAAAAAAAAAAAGGAATTTTTTAAAAGCTACTCACACATCTTTAGTTATTAGGGAAATACAAATTAAAACCACAATAAAATACCACAGCACATTTATTAGAATGGCCAGAATTAAAAAGGGTTTTTGGTAAGGTTTTGGTGAGGGTGCCAAATAACGAGCTCTCCGGTACCACTGATGGGAATGGAGGAGAGTATGGCCACTTGGGAAGAGAGTCTGGCAGGGCCCTAACCATCACACTCCTTCTAACCAGGGAAACATAAGCCCACACAAAATTTTTTTTAAAGATTTTTGTTTATTTGACAGATAGAGATACTGAAAGAGAGAGAGGGAGAGAGAGCATGTGCACAAGCAGGGAGAGCTGCAGGGAGAGGGAGAAGGAGAAGCAGGTTCCTTACTGAGCAGGAAGCCCAATGCAGGGCTCGATTCCAGGACCTCAGGATTGTGACTTGAGCCAAAAGCAGATGCTTAAACGACTGAGCCACCCAGGTGCCCCTGCCCACACAAATTCTTATACACAAATGTTCATAGCAATTTTATACATAATATTCTAAAACTGGGGAAAAACCCCAAATGTCTGTCAGTCCATGAATGGGTAAACAAACTGTGGTATAGTCCATATAGCAGAATACCACTCAGCCGTAAAAAGGGATAAATTGATAAATGCCAAGTGAAAGAAGCCAGACACAGGAGACTACATACTACTTAATTCCACTTATATAAAAATCTAGAAAAGGCAAAACCAGTGATAGAAATCAGATAAGCAGTTTCCAGCAACTAGGGTTCAGGGCAGATGTCTAACTGTAAAGTGGGGAGGGCATATGAAAGAATTTGGGGGGTATTGGAATGTTCTAAAATTTGACTATAATGGTAGTTATGTTACTGCATTTATCTAATGCATCTAATTGTACGCTTAAACTGTGTTTGCATTTTACAGCAAGTAAACTGTACCTCTAAAAGCTGTTATTTTTTAAAGCTTCTCAAATATGTGCCCTAAAAAATACTGAAAAGTGATAATGTCATAAATTTGTAATATCTGCTAAAGTCTAAACAGAGCTTTATTTAGGCTAGTTGGATTCTAATCAAAGTGTTAGAAAACAAAGTATTTAAAGTTTGAAACACATCCAAAATTTATTCTCATGTGCTAATTTTTAATGTTGTTGGTTTTTTTTTGGTATTAGCATTTTGTTGGAAGCAGGACATTTTCCTATTCATTCAAATGAACATTAACATATCCATATGCTTTGCATTATTGTTTTGTACCACTTTTTCCTTTCCTGGCTAATACAAGATATAATTTCCTAATAAAAAGATTACTTTAAGTGCAACCTGACATTTTAAAATTCCTGCCACCCTAATTTCTTTCAGGTCCACAAATAATACCTAATGTGTTTTCTTGCTGCTATCCAGAAAGGAAAAAGATCAAATCAACACGCCTCTGAAAAAATCACAAATAATTCAATTAGGATTGACAAAGAAAAGAATAAAGATAAGACAAATGGAAGACAATGTGTCTTGAGAGCAATATTTTAGAAGCAGATATCTCTAATTCATTAGATTACTACAACAAGTTTACCAGATGAAACACACACACACACACACACACACACACACACACACACACACACACACACACCCACCCCCATCCTTGTACCTTTCAATATTATAGTAACAGTATAGCATCTAATCTGCTTAATAGCTCAGATTTTGGAGGATATACTTCTGCTTTTAACACTATGACAAACTTATAAAACACTTGGGAACTAGTTTAACATATCCCCTGTAACCTCCCCCCTCCCCAAATACTCCCTCCTCCACCATCCAAAACAACAGTCCCTTCAATCCCACAGCAACTCAATAGCAGTGTTATCTCTTGGCTGTGCACACGGTATGACACCTGTGTCAAAATGACCTTGCGTAGCTTCGAGAACTCTTGCACACAGTGGCTATGAATGAGGCTGGGCCTGGGCGGGCTGCGAAGAAGGTTCCTACTCTGTAACTAGCGCCCTTCCCTCCTCCACGACACAGGGAAGGTCTCCTTTCAGTCCTTTACACAATGATTAATGACTGATTACATTTTATTATGAGTAGATTTTAAGTCTTAACCATTCAATTAAGTCTTCAGACCTAGCCAGAAAGCAATCTGATTTTGTCCCCCTGATATTTAATTCACCATTCTTGCCCTGGTAAATATTCTCCACTGTATCACCACAAAGCAAAAATTGAAATGGAACTGGGATGCTCCGTTTCTAAAGTTTTATCTCCTTTCACTTCACCCATTTCTGTAACCCCTCAGGCTGCTGAAGGCTTTTGAGTTTGCTGCCTCCTGCTTCATCCAGAAATTCACTTGAGCCTATTAGGTCCATGTTTCAGTGGGCTCATTTTATTTGATTTTTGGCTGGGAACAGAGACTAGTGGAAGTCTTTGGTAGATGACTGATTACTGGCCAGAACTGGGCCCCCAGTACTGCTTGGCAATCCTATGTGTTTCCACAGACCACTCTACCTGCCCAGATTTGAGTGTTTAATGCCTTTGCTTTTCTCTCAAACTTCCATTACTTCCTCACCATCTCTCATTCTCATCCTATTTCTCTGAAAACAAGTAAGAAACTTCCACAGGCTCTTACCACTCTATCTACCCACCGACTTGCACTAAGTCCATGTACTTACTTTGCCTTTTGTTTGTATGGATGATGACACTTGGGTTTAGGCCCAATCCCTTCCCCTATATGCTTGTTCTTATCCTCTCTTGTCTACTCGATGATACTGCTCCAGCAAACTCCCCTCTCTTCTACATCAATTTCTCCTTTAATCAGTCATTCCTTTCTTATTAGGAAACTCATAATTTCTCCCATAATTCACTCCATGTACATCTCTTCCCAGCTACTGCTCATTTCTCTGCTCACCTACACAGCTAAGTTTCTTCTTGTCTATACTCACTGTCTTCAACCCTTCTCTCTCATTCCTCTCTTAAACCCAAGCCAGTTCAGCTTCTGCTCTCACCACTTCACCAAAACCGTTCTCATCAAGGTCACTGGTGGCCTTCATAGAACCAAATCCAATGAGTTTCTCCCTCCTTGAAAGACCTCTTTAATTGGCTTCCTGCCCAAATTACTCTTGGCACCTTTCCAGCCTCACTGGCCACTCTCTAGTCTCGTGCAGGCTGATCTCTAAATACGGGAGTGCCTCAGGGCTTGGGTTTTACTTTTTTCTCCACACTCTTTTCCTAGGTGACTTACAGCTTTAAATTCCAAATGTGTATGATGCCTCCTGAATCTCTATCTCCGGCCTGTCTCCCTCCCTTGCACTCACATCTTGGACTACTAACTTCACATCTCTTCTTGAGTATCTATTTAGTATCTCAAATCTACTGGGGCCTAAACCGAACTTCTCCCTGGTCTTTCCCCCAAACCTGTGCTTCCCAAAGTCCTTGCCTCAAGGGCAAAGCTGTCCTTCCTCCAGTTCAGGCCATCATCCCTGCAGTCATCCTCGTTTCCTCCCTTAAGCTCCACACCCAATGCATCAGAAAGTCCTGTTGGTTCTATCTTAAAATATACCCAGGACCCAGCCAATTCCTATCACCTTACCAACTTTATCTCAAGCCACTGCCTCCCTCACAGTGGCTTACTGCAATAACCCTTTTAATTGGTTTCTGTTTGCCCATTCTCCCTCCTACAGACTTTTTTCAACATAATGGTAGAAAACAGAGTAATCCTTTTATAATGTTAGTCCCTACATTCTAACCCCCTTCCTCCCCTTGCCCCAAAGGCTGACCACCTCACCCAGAGAGAACATCCAAGTCCTTACCATGCTCCATGCTCCACAAAGCTGTACACTCCCTGGTCACCTGTTACTTTTCTGGCCCTCCTTTTCTATGACAATGTACCTGCCTCCCTCTGCTCCAGCCACACTGAGTTTTGTGTCCTTCTTTGAACATACCAGGCACACTCCCATCTCAAGACCTATGCTGTTCTTGTACCTGAGATGTTCTTCTGTTAAATTCACCTTTTCAGGGAGGACCACATACCCCACTGAAAATGGCAGTCTTTCAGGGCGCCCGGGTGGCTCAGTTGGTTAAGTGGCCAAATCTTGATTTTGGCTCAGGTCATGATCTCAGGGTTCTAGAATGGAGCCCTGCATTGGGCTCCATGCTCAGTGGGGAGTCTGCTTGAAATTCTCTCTCCCTCTCTGGCAGCTTTCTGCTTCGAAGAGGCCTGAGACTAGAACCTTTGCTCACAAGTACAGGAGAGGGGCACTGAGGGACCACGGCTGGAGAGTATTGTGACTGATGGTCCTCCAAACCCCAGGCGAGCAGGCATACGGGAATCTGCTTCTGTTCTTCTGCAAATGCCAGACATTGTTAGGCCTCAGACACTCTGTGTTCCAGCCATCCTCTACCTCTGTGCAACAAATGCTATCTTATCGTTAAAGCACTGATGTTCCTGAGTTCGTCATGAGTTATTGGACAGATCTCATTATCATGAGATAATGAAAGGTTTCAAGTGATATACTGGGAAGTCAAGGTCATGAGTGTGGTAATAATAGGCCAAGGGAGAAAAGTGACCAACAGCAGGACTCATACAGGGTGCCACAAGGATAGGAACCTAGGGAGTCTATCCAGTGTGGACAGGTGCCGACTGCACATTTGAAGATCTGAGGGAGTTTGCTACACTCCCTCTCCCACTACCTTCAAACCCCAGATAAATATTTTCTAGCTGATGGCATATTTGACCATATTAAATACATACTGTTTTTAAACTGAAATTCTTTCCCGAAATTTGGAATGCAGTGCTGAGTGCTTTCTGTATCATTTCTCTCTTATAACAAAAGACCCTTCATTAGGCATGCTGGAATGCCGACTCTTCATTAAATGAGGTGTTATCGTAGAAGTATTTGCTTCCTAGTCAATTCTCAAAATAGGTCTTGAAATAGAAGCACCAACCTCCTCAAAGCCATGTAATTCTCGACTATCGTTCTTCTTTCTGTCCGTGAGAAACATGGGGTTCCCACGAGCTTGAGAACTCCGAGAGCCGGCAATTCCCTCGGTGCTGATGTTCTCCTGAACTAGTACTTGCTGCCTTACTTAGAGGGTGCTCTGTTTCTACTTTGACTGTTTCTGGGGGTGGGGTGGGGTGGGGTACTTTGCAAATGACCAGAGTATTTCAGCAGTTACCGTTTATCATTCCATTGGTTCACGTGGTCTGCTGAACGGTGCATCAACCGCCTCCCTCCGCTGACTCAGACGAGCGGACCCCCTTGCGGCTGCTGAGCGACTCACAGCTGTTTAAACCACGCCCAGACTCTGTGAAGACTCTTAGCCAGACTTGGTCTGAGAGCCCACAGCTTCCAGTCCTGACTCCAAAGCACCTCCCATCATCCTTCGCCCTACTGACTTGGGTTCCTCCTTGCCACTATTTATAAATGGGGGAAGAGCTCAGTGGGGCAGAGTGAGGGGAGCAGGAGGGGAGGAATCAACCACTCTGTCAGGATACTGAGGGCTGAAGGAACAGGCTGGTTTTTGGGACCTCAGAAAGCTCAGGGTGTGGAATGTCTGTCTTTCCTCTCATGGCACTCCCTCCCCCCCTCCAGTGACACTGGGTACACACACATTCTCTTTCACTCTCTGCTACCCCAGCCCAGGATTTCCAAAAACTGGAATGAAATTGTGATCAGAATGATTCATTTAGTTTGGGGGCACCTGGGTGGCTCAGTGGTTAAGCATCTGCCTTTGGCTCAGGGTAGTGATCCCTGGGTCCTGGGATCAAGTCCTACATCAGGCTCCCTGCTGAGTTGGGAGCCTGCTTTTCCCTCTCCCACTTCCCCTGCTTGTGTTCCCTCTCTCACTTTGTCTCTGTCAAAAAAAAAAATAAAATAAACAAAATCTTTAAAAAAAAAAAATCACTTAGTTTGCTTCATAATGGACTTTCTTGATAACATCAAAAGAGACCATATTTTCAAGATTTTTTTTTTTTTTTTGACAGCAATGAATTAGATTCTATGCTTTGGCTCCCCCTGATTAGTTCCTATATCTGTAATCCTATTCACATGCAGACAACAGTGCAGGCTTTTTCCTGCTCACATACCAGGGAAGGAGGAAGAAGTAGAATAACACAAATAAAGATAAGTTAGACAAAGGGATCAGAAGAAAAAGGTTAAAAGTGTAAGAGTGAGTGATGAGGTTATACTTGAATAAAGTATGGGGGAATGTTGGAGGAAAATCGTTAAAAAGAAAAGCCCCAAACAAAACTAAATTCAAAATTAATATCTATTAAATATCCTTCATTGAAAACTAGAGGAAAAGCTGAAGAAAGGTAAAAGGTGAGGAAGCGGTAAGAAGTCCAAGTAGTTAAAACAAGTTGCATTCAAGGCCATGTCCACCTTCATTAAGGGTACATATCAATGGTCTGCCTGTTTCTAATTAGTTACCCTGAAGTTCTGGTAAAACAGAAAAGGTACATTTGATATGTTTAACCAGCTACTTGGCGTGAAAATTGATTCCCAAACCTAAGTAACACAACAGTGTCCTAAGTCTAAGCTCAATATTTTAATACAAAATAGAATCAGTGTACTATTTTCAGTGGTCGCCCATTACCGCACTTGTGACACACAAAAATTTATTAGCAGGGACATCAGACCTAGGTGGACAGAACAAATCAAACAGCAAGGCCTTAAATACTTTGAAAGATCTGTGAACATCAAGATGATCTTAATATTCCTAATCCTCTCGTGTTAAAAACAATTTCCACCAGACCCCGATACACAAGTGGATAAATCACATTAAATTAAATCAGTCTGTACTTGGGAAGCTATCTTAATCAGAAAGAGATTTAATGAAAAGCCTTAGCTTAGATGAATACTCTAATTATTACAGGCTAATATTTGCCCACAAAGAAGAATTTGTTTCAGGATTAGTCAGAGACCAGGAGAAGCCAGAGACACCAATTCAATAATGGCATGCCTAATTCAATGATAATGGAATCCTAATTATAATGTATTGTTTTCCCTTGCACATGATTTATTTACCACAACTGCTTTTCGCTTGGTTCATTAAGGAAAACTAAATAAAATGCAATTACTAAAAATAAAGGAGAAGAAAAAAGAATTGGCAAATTAAAACTTTTTTAATATGGAGAAACTGAGATGTAACAAAAAAGTATAATGGTGGAAAAATCCTGCCACAGAAGATATGGCTATATTCAGTCAGTGCGTGTTGACAGTGTATATTCGTGCTCTGTCCTTTGTCAGTCAGTCCCTGCCTATATATGCTTAAGGTTCTTTTAAGGAGACACACACCCGTCAAAAGTACTGATGTAAAGTCCAGTGGTTACAGATTCTATGCTAGCTACAACTACGATAGGAGGTGCAAAGATGTGTAAGCAATCCTTGCCTTTTGCAAGTTTATAATCTAGATGGAATATGTCAAAGCACGTGAAAAGTTAAGTAACAACACAGGAAATAAAAGTTAATACAAGGGGGTGCGAGGGTAGGTCAGTCAGTTAAGTGGCTGCCTTTGACCCAGGTCATGATCTTGGGGTCCTGGGATCAAGAACTACCTTGGGCTCCCTGCTTGGCAGAGAGTCTGCTTCTGCCTCCCCACCACCCCCACCACCTGCTTGTGCAAGCTCTCTCTCCCCCAAATAACATTTTTTGTATTAAAATAAAAGTTGGGGTGCCTGGGTGGCTCAGTGGGTTAAAGCCTCAGGTCATGATCCCAGAGTCCTGGGATCGAGCCCCTCATTGGGCTCTCTGCTCAGTGGGGAGCCTGCTTCCTCCTCTCTCTCTCTGCCCGCCTCTCTGCCTACTTGTGATCTGTCTGTCAAATAAATAAATAAATTTTTTTTTAAAAGTTAATGTAAAATTTTAACAGAAGTGAAGTGAGGGTAACAGGAAAGGAACACTGCGAGTTCAGAGGACAAGATCACTGTGGGCTGAAATGCCTAAACAGTGAAAGCAAGGAGGCTATTCTGGTTTAATACATGCATAAACTAGTTCCTTGAGAAGAAACAGGGCCTTTAATATGGAAAATACTTTCTAAAAGAATCAATTAGTTAGGAAAAAACAAACACCAGATATCTCTTTAAAAGGGACAAACTTATGCAACAGAATAAAGTTCAAAGCCACTCTGATGGATGTGTGGGATCTTACACGCCAAAGGTGACATCATAAAGCAATGGGGGAAAGACCCACTGCTTAATGCCTGGTGCTGGAGAAAAACAGAACTGGGTCCTCACCACCAACTATGGAAGTTTCAAGATGGATGGAAACTACATGTAAAAGGTAGTTCCGTAATTAACAGAACAGAGCCTGTTTTTATCAGAAATATAAAAGGTAGTTTTATAATTAATAGACTAGAGACTGTTTTTCTGATAAGTAGTGATGAAGGTTTTCTTAAACTTCAAGAGCATAACTTATAAGGTAAAAAAATTATGATTTTGATTACATTAAGAATTTCTGTCCAATGAATATGTAACTGGAAACATATTTGCAGTGTCTTAACACGGGATTAATATCTAGAACATAAGAATTAGGTACAAATCAGTAAATCACTATGGTAATCTAAAAACAGGAGTTATAAACCTAGAAGAGGAAACCCAGAAACATAATAGGCACATGAAAATCCTCGGTAATCCAATAAAAGCAAATCAAACAACAGGATACCCACTTTACACATATTCAACTGTCAAAAAAGAGAAAGCTGAGTAAAACCAAATGTCTGCAGGAGTCCGAGCAGACGGGCACGCTCACAAAGATGGCCAGCAGGAGTTCAGAGGGCAGGAACCCATCAAGTTGGAGAGCAATCTGGAGCTAGCCGAATTAAAGTCTCACAGTCCTAGGACTCAGCAATTCCACTCCTGGGCATCTGTTCCTAGAGAAATCCCCACAGGGGCATCTAAGAGAGCCTTTATAAGATACTGCAGTGCTCTTGTATGGTGAGAACCGGGGGCTCCCTGGGGGTATGCCTTTGGGATTCTCGTAAATGAGATGTGCAAAGGGCATGCCATGGAGGAGGTGGCCAAGGATTAGACACACACATAGCAACATGAATGTGTTTTAAAAGCAAAATGCTAAGTGAAAAAAAAAAAAAAAGAAACCGAATGAAGTTTAGAAGCATCCTTAAAAATGTAGGAACTTAAAACAAAGTTACAGAAACATTTAGAAGCAAAAGGTACAAATGAAATATACCAGGATGATTGCCTAAGGAGTGCATGAAGAAGAAATGGGAGTAGGGTACAGGGATAAAGTGGAATAAATTACAACAAAAGAGAAGCTTTGCCCAAGACCAATATTATCCTCATAAACTGAGTATGAGTCATCTGAACCTGAGGTCTTCATTAAGTAATACAAATCTTAAACAGTTAACAAATACTAGAAAATACAAATCTGGCCCTTTAAAATACCACCACCCCCAAATCTTTAAACCAGCTACCCTATCCAATTAAATAACAGCAAAACATTTTTGAAGTAGAATTTAAAAGGTCAAGACTCACTGCCATGGAATGCTCTAATTTTAATACACATCATGGGAGGGGGAGGAGGGGATGGTTTGTCTTGGCGGGTAAAACCTGTTCTGAACTGGAATACTACAAATTCTGAGAACAAGATTATTCAGATCTCTTTGGTTTTTATGTGTATCATTTTATTTTCTGGTTGTGGGTCAAATGAAACCTGTCAAAAAAAATTTTAAATTTAGGAACAGCTTTGCTGTGACTGCTCAGCTTCTCTTAATCCTCCGGTATAAATCTAAAACAGATCTTTACTTGAGCTATGCGAATCTGCAAAGGATTTATACTATAAGGGTCCGTTATCTTGCTTTTCTTTTTTTTTATTTTGAATTAATTTCAAGCTTATAAAAGATATTGTGAAATACTAAAAAGACTTCCAGTGAACCTGACCTTATACACCTTCTATATGTTAACATCTTCTACAACCATAATACAATTAAGCAAAATTTTGAGACTTTACCATTAGGTAATCTAGAGGTCAAATTTTATTCAAGTTTTGCCCGCTGTTCCACTATTGTCCTTCTCCTGCCTAAGGATCCAATCCAGGAACCCATGTTGGTAGTTATTCTGTGGACTTTGGCTCAGTTTGGTTTGTCTGATGTTTCCTTGTGACTAAATCGAAGTTATGCTTTTCAGCATGAATACTTCAGATGTGATGATGTGCTCTTCTCAGTGAATCATGTCAGGATCCATTATCTTTTCAATAAAACCGTTACAACTCAGGATAGGCAACATCCACCTCTTACACACTGCCATGGTCTGTGTTAATAATCACAACATTCAAAGACCATGCTTCATTTCCCCACAGTCCTCTCATCTCCGGGATTTCATGATATTGTATATATTATATTGTCCTCCTTGTCTAAACCCCACAGCTCTTTCTTTACGAGGCCTTCTCTCATAGCCATGTAGCATTCTTCTAGTTTATACTAAGGGTTTATTCAAAACCAGAGGTCTTAGATTAGGCAATCTACTCCATAAGGTCAGGCTGAATGTCTTTCTCATCTTGTATTCTCCACATTGCTTTGAACATACTCTTCATACAAATACCTGTGAGAAAAACGGTTCCTCTGTATTACAAAGACTTTAAAAAAACAAAAAACAAAAACCCTACTGAATGCCAAGTGGTATGCTGGGTACTTTACCGTATTATTCAACAGTCATAATAACGCCATGTAGTGGGTCTTGAGACTCAGGTTACCCAAGTAATTTGTCCAAGGTTACAAAGCCAGTAAGGAACAAGATGATGGCTCTAACCTAGGTCAGTCTGATTCTAAAGCCCCGAGGTTGGGGTTAAGAGTCTAATATTGGGAGACGGCTGAGAATTTCTCATTGTCAGTTTGGTGAACAGAAGATGTGAGAGATTAAGTAAACTTTCAAATAGGCTTAGAGTTGGCTGAATAAAAGAACTATGTTTAGGGGCGCCTGGGTGGCTCAGTCGGTTAAGCATCTGCTTTCAGCTCAGGTCCTGATCCCGGGGTTGTGGGACTGAGTTCTGTGCTGGGCTCCCTGCAAGGGGAATCTGCTTCTCCCTCTTCCTCTACCCCCACCCCCACTCATGTTCTCGCTCGATGTCTCTCTCAAATCAAGAAAAAACTTAAAAAATTACATTTAGAAGCTAGGTTTTCTGCCTCCCAGCTGTAGTTAGAGCTTCCCACTGCATAAAAGGACCGGAGTGAAGGCCCCCAAATTGTATTTTGGTATTCTCAATAAGCACAGGTTTTAAAATCTGAAGGAATACAATTGGTCTTTACATTATCTTTTAAAAAGTCTCTTAAAATGTTAAGTTTGGCAGCAAAAGCCCTTTAAACAAACTTAAATATCTTAATTTTATTACATAGCAAATATAACTGAAATTCTTTCCATTTCTGAAACCTATTACAAACAAAACATCAATTAAGCAACATTTACCCACAGCAGAAAAAACACACTGTTCTAATTGAGAATGTGTCTAATGGAAAAGGACAGGGCTATGGTAATGCTTTCTTGCATGCGGTACTGAAATGGCCAAGTTTTCCATTACTCTTCTAGGTCTGATTATGAATACCTAATTCAACTTGAAAGAATAATGGGCTCACATGTTAAGTTTTTAAATGCTTTCTTCATGGACCTGTAATAAAGTGAGAAATGGTACGGTCTATCACATTCCTAGGGTGAAACAGGGTTAGCTTTTATTTCGGTGAATTTACTTTGCTTGGAGTAAATTTGTTACTTACTTTACTAAAAGGAGGTTTATTCATATTATCTTTTCCCTCCAGCCTGACAGAGAAAACTACAAGTTTATAAGTGAGGAGGGTGACTATATAAGTGAATATTCTCTTGTGGTTCATTTTCCTGGTCTAGAGTTTTATCTTTATGGTGCTATTACCATCCATCATTCTCATGAAAATCCGTGACTCTTGGGCCAACATTTCCTTTTCTCTCTGCAGACCTAGCAACAGCACTACTTTCCTGTAGTTCTGTGACAGCTGGCTCAGCTGGTGTCACAGTATGACTTCAGGTCTCTCTGACCTGACTCACTCCAAGACCCTCCCAGATGTAGCCTCCACACCTTTCTTCACCTTTCAGATGTGTAGGTACAAAACTGTTGTCCACCCTGTGAAAGTTAGGCAAACCAAATGGAGAGCAGAAGTACAGTCAGTAAGAGTCGCTCAGAAGCACTAGCTTGCACATTTAAAATGAAGGCTAAACTTGGGCTCTGGTATATCTGTCAGTCGAGAAAAACAGTTCATTTTTTTGGCCTTATACAGTGCTGTGGGTGCAGCTTTTAGAGACTCACCGTGTGTGTGTGTGTGTGTGTGTGTGTGTGTGTGTGTGTGTGTGTGGCGGGGGGGGGGGGTGTACTGCCCTAAATTGCAAGGTCAAAGTTCATTTCAAAGTCAAACTAAGCTGTCCCTGTTCTAGGGCGGGGGAGGGGCTAAGAAAACATCATTCCTGATGCTATTAGTGTTTAGAATGGCTTAAGGCACCTGGGTGGCTCAGTGGGTCAAGCCTCTCTGCCTTCAGCTCAGGTCGTGATCTCAAGGTCCTGGGATCAAGTCCCGCATCGGGCTCTCTGCTCAGAGGGGAGCCTGCTTCCCCCTCTCTCTCTGCCTGCCTCTCTGCCTACGTGTGATCTCTGTCAAATAAATAAATAAAATCTTAAAAAAAAAAAAAAGTAGCCCTTCAATAGATGACTGGCTAAAGAAATGTGGTATATATACACAATGGAATATTACTCAGCCATCAGAAGGGATGAATACCCACCATTTGCATTAACAACTGGAGGGGACTATGCTAGGTGAAATAAGTCAAGCAGAGAAAGACAATTATCGTATGGTTTCACTCATATGTGGAACATAAGGAATAGCACAGAGGACCATAGGGGAAGGGAGCAAAAACTGAATGGGAAGAAATCAGGGAGGGAGACAAACCATGAGAGACTCTGGACTTGGAACCAAACTGAGGGTTAGAGAAGCAAGGGAGGTGAAGGGGTGGGGTAACCAGGTGATGGGTATTAAGGGCAAGTGTGGTGATGAGCCTTGGTGGTTATATATAACTAATGAAATGTTGAACACTATATCAAAAATTACTGATATACTACTATATGCTGGCTAACTGAACAAAATAAAAATAAATGCCAACTTGCCAAATGGCATATAAATGTAAAAAAACTGAAAAAATAAAATCTTAAGCAAAAAAAAAAAAAAAAAAGGTAGCCCTCCAATCAGCTCTCCACCACTATAAATACACCTAAGTGAGAATTAACACAGGAGACTTCCAAAATTGTCACAGAGCATAGGAATTCATCACTGGGTCATATAGAAGCAGGAAACATTTAATCTTATAGTTTATTTTCAAACTCACCAACTAGTCAGAAATTCCTCAAGAGTAATGTCTGCATATTTGAATGCCTTTAGTTGTCAGATATCACTTAGTGCAATGCTATCTCATTATAGACATTCAATAAATATTTGTTGAATGAGTGGATAACTGTTACAATTGGCTTAAAAAAT